>NC_073738.1:150638-1350638 GCF_023634155.1 Falco peregrinus
AGCACTGGTGTAACTGGGAGGTCCTGCAGCTGACAGCCCCCACCTTCCCCATGATGGTGACGTTCAGCCCCGCTCCCGCCGGGGGTGGGCAAGGTGAGATCGTGCCCCCTCCCCTTCAGAGCCCCCGCCCCCTCCCCTTCAGAGCCCCCCTCATGATTAACCCCTGGGGGGGTGGGGCTGATGGTCTGAGGTGGGTGGGGCCCACTTGACCTTGATGGAGGGGCGTGGTGTCGAGTGGGCGTGGCCTCTGGAGTGTCCCCCGCCCCCACATATGTCTGGGGTGGGGAGGCTGGACCCTTCTGGGGGCGTGGCTGGATAAGGGGGTGTGGCCAGCAGGGTGCATGGCCTTTCTCAGTCTGTCTATAGGGGTGGCCCACATGGGGGCGCGGCTTGGCGGTGTCCCCACCCCCAGGTGTGAAGGATAATCCCCACGGAGGGGTGGCCCGGTGGTGGGGTGTGTGGTGGTTGTGACTGGGGGGGGGTGTCTGGGGTGGCCGGGCAGGGTGGCTGGGGGGGTGGGGGGGGTGTCTAATGCTGTCTCCCAACCCCCAGGTGCGTGTGGGGGACGCCAGAGGTGCTGGGGGCGGTGGTGGGGGCCATGGGGGGGGCCCGGGCAGGGGCCCTGGTCCAGGGGGTCCTGGGGGGCAGTCAGCGCCTGCGGTGTGCAGCGGATTGGGGAGGAGTACAGAGCGCTGCGGTGAGGGGCCAGAGCGGGGTGGGGGGACACTGGGGGGACATGCAGAGACGTGGGCCATGGGGCAGCCATGGGAACTGGGGGGGCACCACGGGGACTGGGGGGGACACACATACAGGGACATGGGGACGGGGGACACACACACATGCGGGGACACGGGGCCATGGGGACTGGGGGGGGGACACACGACTCATGCAGACAAAGGGCCATGGGGACCAGGGGAGGCCATGGGGGGACACAGGGCCATGGAGGGTCCACAGGGGTCATGGTGAGGACACTGGGGGGGGACATGAGGACATGGGGCCTGGGGGGCCATGGGGCGATGTCAGTGACATCAGATGAATGTGTGAGGACGTGGGGGACGTGGCAGAGACAGGGGGACACCGAGTAACCCCCCTGACCCTGTGACCCCGCTATCCCCACCCCCCAGGTGGCCACTGGTGGCTGGGGACCCCATGGGGGAGGGGGCTCAGATGGAGCTGGTCACTCTCAGCCCTCGGTGAGTGGGAAGGAGGGTGGGGCTTGTCTCGCAGGGGCGTGGTTATGGGGAGGGTGTGGCTGCAGGGGGTGTGTGTGGCTACAGGGTGGGGCAGGGCTAGGAGGAGGTGCAATGGGTGGGGGTTCCAGGTAAGGGGTGTGGCCGGGGAAAGGGGTGGGGCTACAGGTATGCAGGTGGGGTGGGGCAGTGGAGGCATGGCTGTTCCAAACAGCGTGGCTTTGCTGGAGGGGTGTGGTCAATGAAGGGCATGGTTAATGAAGGGCGTGGCCACGGGGAGGGGTGGGGCTGTCCAGAAGAGCCAGCACTGTGGGGAAGGGTGTCAGCTAGGGAGAAAGGGTGTGGTCATGTGGGCGTGGTTTCGATGAGGAGGCGTGGCTATCACAGATGTGGGGGCGGGTAGGGCAGGGCTATGCAGGGAGTGGTGCTGTTCCCAAAGGGGGGTGGTGCCTAAGGGGGGGTGGGGTGGGAGGGGGCTGCGTGCCTGCATGTGCAAGGCCTTGGGCTATGGGCGTGTCCCCCCGAGGCCACGCCCACCCACCCTCTGCAGGCACCGTGGCTGGGTGGATGCCTGTGCCCGCCTCTTCGGGGGTGTTGACATCTGCGGGGTGGAGGTGCTGCAGGCGCCCGACGGGCGGGAGCACATCTTGCAGGTCAGCACCAGGTGACCTTGAGCCCCCGACCCCCCTGGAGGCCCGGGTCGCCCCTGACCTTGACCCCCCACCCACCCGCCCTGGCAGGTGCTGGGTTCCTGGATGCCATTGGTGGGTCCAGGGGCAGCTGAGGATCGGGGGCGGATTGTGGAGCTGGTGCTGGCACGAATGAGGGCGGAGCTGCCCCGCCCACGGAGCCCCTCCCATGCACGGCCACACCCACAGGTAACACCCTATCACCGTAGAGGCCCCCCTCCCTCCCAGGTCCCCCAGGGTCCAGACCCCCCCTGAGACCCCCAAGTCCTTCAAGAGCTCCCCAAGTGCCACAAAGCCCCCTTTGAGCCTCCCCATAGTCCTCCAGGAGCCCCCCAAGTTTTGGGGATTCCCATGGGGTCTTAACCTCCCCCTCTTTCTGCCCCACAGATGTCGGTGACATTGGGGTCCTCCCGGCCAGGAACCCCCCCACAGCAGCGAACCCCACCCCAGGGTGAGTGGACACCCCCAAAATGGGGATTTCCCCCCCAAACCCTGGGACTCCCCAGACCCTGGGGACCTGTCCAAAAAAGAAGGATACCCCCAAAACGGTGGGGCCCTCTCAAATGTGGGGGACCCCCCAAAAACAGCCTGACCCCACCCAGTGTGGAGGGCCCCACAAAACCCTGGGACCTTCCCCACACCAGGATACCTCCCCAACCTGACACCTCCCCCCCCCCCCCCCCCCCCCCCCGAAATATAGATTCTCCCCAACAGCCAGGGACCACCCCAACCCCACCCCCAAATGTGGTAACCCCCTAAATATCAGGGAGACTCCCAAAACTTTGAGCCCTCTCTATATGGGGCGGCTGCAAAATATGCCCCCTCCAAAATCTGGGGAGTCCCCCAGCCCCTATAACTCCCCCAAATTGCCCCTTTTCTAACCTGCCCCTCCTCCCAGTGCTAGCAGACAAACCCCCGCACCCCCCCCGCCCCAAATGAATCCCCTGCACCCCTTGGCCCCGCCCTTCTCAGCCCTGCCCATCCGAGGTGTTTCTCTCCTCCCACCTCCCCAGGTGCTCCGCCGCCATCTGGCCCTTCCCAGCCCCGCCCCCCCGCCGCAGGGGCAAGCCCCCGCCCACCGGGAGGAGGGGCTCCAACACGCCCTGTCTCACCTGGCCCCACCCCAACTCGAGGCACCACCCAGCCCCGCCTGCCAGGCCAACAGCCCCGCCCCCCAGATTCCACCCCCCTCTACTCAGCCCCACCCACAAACTCCATCCACTTTTCTGCAGCCCCCGCCCACAGACCACACCCACCACTGCCCAGGCCCCGCCCGACAACCCCACCAAGCACCCAGCCCCGCCCTCAGGGTCCACCCACCTCTCCCCAGCCCCGCCCTCAGGGTCCGCCCACCTCTCCCCAGCCCCGCCCTCAGGGTCCGCCCACCTCTCCCCAGCCCCGCCCTCAGGGTCCGCCCACCTCTCCCCAGCCCCGCCCTCAGGGTCCACCCACCTCTCCCCAGCCCCGCCCTCAGGGTCCGCCCACCTCTCCCCAGCCCCGCCCTCAGGGTCCGCCCACCTCTCCCCAGCCCCGCCCTCAGGGCCCGCCCAGATCACCCTCAGTGCCCCAGCCCCGCCCCCAGTCACCTCAGCCCCGCCCCCAAACCCCACCCAGTGCCACTCAGCCCCGCCCCCCAGGCCAACAGGCCCCACCCACCACACGTCAACCCCGCCCCCAAGCCCCGCCCCTTGCCCCCAAACCCACCCTGGCACCCAAACCGAGCGGAGCCCAGCCCCCCAGGTAAGTCGGGGGCCCAGACGCCTGGGTCCCTTCTGTGAGGCCCAGGCGCCTGGGTCCCTTGGGGGGGGCCCGGATGGCCGGGTCCCCCCCGACCCCTCCCATTGCCCCCCCCAGCCCCGCCCCCGAGCAGGGGGGCCCTGAGAGCATCCGCTCCCTGCGGCAGAGCTTCGCCAGCCTCTTCGCTGACTGAGGGGGGGCCTGGGCGTCCCCCCACATCGGGGGAAACCCTGGCATCCAGGCCCCACAGCCGCACCCAGGGGGACCAGGCGTCTGGCACCCCTGAGTGGGGGGAACCCTGGTTTATGGGCCCTCCATGTGCAACCCCCCCCCGCCCTCTGCATACCTGCAAGCCGTGCCCCACCCCCCCCCACCCCCCCCCCCGGAATTGGAGGGGGTGTTCAGTATGTGCTAGTGACTCTGTGTGTAAGCCCCGCCCCCATGAAGCCCCGCCCCTTATTAACCCCTCCCCCTGAAGGGATGGGCAAATAAAGACCCAGAGCTGCTGCTGCTGTGTCACTGCTTGAGGGGACACACCTTATAGGTGGTGATGCTGATGGACCCTATAGATCTGGAGGGGGGTATGGAGCCTGTACAGGCTGAGCAGCAGGTATGGACCCAGTAGAGCCTGAGGAAGGTTACAGACCCTATAGACCTGAGGGAGGTAGGGATCAGACCTGTAGATCTGCTCTGTAGGGATCTGATCCTATAGATCTGTGGGCGACCATATAGACTATATAGATCTGGGAGGGACTACGGATTCTAAAGAGCTGGGGGTGATACACACCATATAGAAGAGAGTAGATCTGTGGATAGTCTATAGACCGGGGGTTGGGGAAGGCATATAGACCCTGTGGGGGGGTGGGGTATTGTTATAAACGATAACAATTAAACAATTTTATTTGAGGTTCAATCAATTTCGGTTGAGAAACAATAAGCAAAAAACAGCGCTGGGTGCGCGGAGAACTCAATTAGCTCCACCCACGCGCGCACCCTGAGCCCTAAAAGCGGCGTATTTTATGCCCGGATCTCGACCAATCACTTCTCGCCGGATGTTCGTCCCGCTCTTTCCCCATTGGGCCGTTAGGGCACGCCTTCTCTTCCTATTGGCTCTCCTTTGGCGCGCTTTTCAAAGTCTCAGGGTCTTTGTCTCCTTTGGCGCGCTTTTCTACGCAGCGCGCCCATTCATTACAATTGTGGTACAGGTTTTAGATTTACACAGTGTAATAAGTAGCTAAGGGTAATCTGCTGATCAAACGAGGTAAGCAAGAGGAACGAACCCATTGTGGTGGTCTGGAGAACTTCCTGTTTAACAAGAAGAGACGTGTCCACAATGTTATCTTGCTACACCAAACATGGGAACGTCCTGTTTGACAAGAAACCACGGTAACAGAAGAAGCAAAGGGGCGTACCGAAGATGTCAGAAGCGACCTCGGTGAAGATAAAAAGAACTGCTCAGCTTGCTTGAATTTGCGATCCTTTGGTAGAGCTGCGACTCCCCGGCCGCCCAGCGCTGCTTTTGCTTTCCTACCTTGATAAATATTTAATAAATCCATTTTGGACTTGATTTATTTAAATTCAACAATAAACACACAGAGTACAACAATTACACTTAGCACACTACGTTCTATTTTTTATATGAGTCATGACTGCCTTTATCACAGGTACGGACCTTATAGAAGCCGGGGGAGGGTGTGTGAACTTGTAAGCTTGAGGAGGGCGTTGAATGTAGGTCCCACGTGCCTGGGAGGGGCTGTGGACTCTATACGGGACTGTGGGGGGTTAAATGCGCTATAGAGCTGAGCATATGCAGAGCGCGGGGCGGGGGGGGGGGGAGGAGGTACAGACCCTACCGCCCACGGGGCCCTACGGACCCTGCAGCCCCGGGCCGCGCTTCCCGTCGCGCCGCACGGCGATGACGTAGAACAGCCGCCGGCGACGCCCGGCGATGACGCGTGACGGCAGACCCCACCCCTTTTCCCGCGCCATGTCGCGGTGTGATGACGTCAGCGCGGCAATGGCAGCGGCAGAGAAGGCGCAGCGATACGAGGCCTTCGTCAGCGACGTGCTGCGCCGAGACCTCCGGTAGGTGTGGCCAGGGCGCCCCCGCCCCATACTTTCCCCGCCCCCTGTTGGCCCCGCCCGCTCGGGATCGGCCCCGTTCCGCCCCAGCCCTGTGGTCCAGGTCCGGCCACGCCCCACGTCCAGGCTGGCCCCGCCCACTTCCACGCCTCCCGACTGCACCCCATCGCTGGCCACGCCCCGACCCGACCCCACCCTATGGCCACGCCCCTTTCCTTTGGCGTGCCCACCCTTCACCTCAACCCCCTGTCAAGCCCCCAGCCCCACGTGCCGACCACGCTCCCACGTGCCGACCACGCCCACTACCCCGTGTTCTGGCCACGCCCCCTGCCCTCGCCCTGCCTCTGGCCCTGCCCCTTTCTCTCACTCATGCCCCATTTGCCCACCCTCTCCATTATGACCCCCACCCCCATGTTCTGGCCACGCCCTTTTCCTGGCCACGCCTATGCCCCCCTAGCCCCACCCCCTTCCCCCACCCCAGCCTGGCCCTGGGCCTTGCCCCTGAGGCCAGCAGTGCCCCACACAGGCGGGTGCAGGAGCAGCGGGATGGCGTCTTCGAGCAGCAGGCCCAGGTGCTGCAGCTGCGCACCAGCCCTTACCCCGCCTCCAGGTGGGTGTGGCCTCCGGGGGCATGGCCTGAGGGGGTGGAGCATGGGGGCGTGGCCTAGGCAGTGTTGGTGAACGTGGGGGAGGAGGGGGCAGGACTTAGAGGAGGCATTGGGGGCAGCACAGGGGTATTTTGGTGTCCCTGGGTATATTTGGGGGGAGCAAGGGGGTATTTTGGGGTCTCTGGGGAATATTGGGGGGGATCTGTGGCATCTGGGGTTCCCTGGGGGGAACTTGGAGGATCTGGGGGGATTTGGGGGCTCAAGGGTGGACTTGGGGGTCTCTGGAGGGGATTTGGAAGTCCCTGGGCTCTATTTTGGGGGTGTAAGGGCTATAGGGGGGTCTTGGGGGGATATTAGGGGGGATACTGGGGGGGGTGGGTGGATCTTGGGGGTATTTGGGGTCCCTGGGGGGGATTTGGGAGTGCTGAGGGTCCCCGCAGGAGGCAGCTGCTCCGCTGCACACCCAGGTCGACCTCGGCTGCAACTTCTTCGTCACCGCAGAAGTGTGAGTTGAGAGAGGGGGAGGTACTGGGAAAACTCCCGGGATTCCCAACAGCCCCTCCCCAGGCATCCTGAAACTCCTCCAAGACCCGCAACACTCCCTCAAACACCCCAGAAGCCCCCAAGGATCCCATCCCCAGCACCCCAAAACACCTCTAGATGCCCAAATTCCCACTCAAGAAACCTGAAAATTCCCTCTGGAACACCCCCCTCCCCCCCCCCCCCCCCCCCAAGGCCTCCCAAGTGAACCCACAACTCCCCTGGTCCCCCCTGAATCCCCAGTAACCTCCCCTGGGGGCCCCCTGGGACACCAGTACCTGCCTTGGGACCCCCCTGCAGGACTCTGAGTTGCCCTGGGACACCCCCCAGATGGATCCTGTAACCCCCGTAGACCACCCTGGATCCCCAGTACCTCTCCTAAGACCCCAATTCCTGTGTTGGGGACCCCCCTGTAAGACCTCCCAGATGCACCCTGTAACCCCCCTGGACCACCCTGGATTCCCAGTAACTCCCTTGGGACCCCAATACCTGCCCTGGGAACCCTCTGCAGGACCCTTAATCGCTCTGGGACCCCCCAGATGGACCCCATAACCCCCCTGGACCCCTCTGGATTTTTGGTATCTCCCCTGGGAGCCACCTGGGACCCCAGTTCCTGCCTTGGGACCCCCTGCAAGACCCCTAATTGCCCTGGAACCACCCAGATGGACCCTGTAACCCTCTGTGTCCCCTCAGCCCATCCCCCCAACGAGTGTTTTGTGGCTCTGGGCTATGGGTTCTTTGCCGAGCTGACGCTGCCAGAGGCCCTGCGCCACCTTGACCGTCGCAGCCGACTCCCTTGACCGGTAAGACACGCCCCCTTGGTCTTGGCCACGCCCCCCAGGTGAACACGCCCCAATGGCAAGGGCCCCTCCCATTTATGCTAAGTCTCACCCCCCTCTTCCCAGGGCCTGCCCATGGGGCTCTATGGCAGGACCGGGCAAGCCACACCCCTGCAGAGGCCACGCCTCTGTTAAGCCATGCCCCTATTGGGCAGGCCATGCCCCCCACCACCATAGAACACACCCCCTGCCACCATTCCCTGTGACCACATAAGGCTGTCACCCCCCACACCCCCGCTGGGGCTGTCCAGGCCGTGCCTGCAAATGCCACACCCACACGAGGAAGCCCCACCCATTCCTGAAGCCCCCGCCTCTCTCCTACAGGCTCAGTGAATCCCTGACACGCGATGGGGCCAAGATCCGGGCGCACATCCGGCTGGTGCTGGAGGTGGGTCCCCTGGACCCTGGGGTCCCCCCAGGTGCTGGGGCCTCTGGGGCCTCTGGGGCAGGGTGAGGGGTCCCCACTGCTCCCCCATAAATCTGTGACCCTCCCCCCCCCCCCCAGGGCCTGCGGGAGCTCCAGGGTCTCCAGGACCCGCCAACGACCTCTGACCCCTGACAGCCTCAGGCACGTCACCCCCCTGAGGGTCCTGAGCAAAGTATGTGTACATCCAGCGTGAGGCCTGTGTAGGCCTGGAGAAATGTCCATGTAAAGCTCGAGTAAAGACGTGTAAGACAGCAGTAAAAGCATGCATGAGTATACCTGGAGTGATGTATGTTTAAACCCAGAGCGCCGTGTGCCTGAGGGTTGAGTAAGCATGGTGTAAACCTGCAGTAAGCCAAATCCAGAGCAAGTGCATGTAAATATGGAGTAAGAGTTGTCGAAACCTGGAGTAACATACGTGTAACTCCAGAGTAAGGGTTGTCAAAACCTGGAGTAATGTGTGTGTGACTCCAGAGTAAGGTGAGTGTAAACCTGGAGTAACGTGCCTTTGAACCCAGAGTAAGGCATGTGCAAATCTGGAGGAAAGCGCATGTGAGGGAGGCTCCTGTGTGTGGGGGCACAGGAGTAATCTTGCAGTAACCCTAGAGTGACCAGTGAGAGTAGCACTAATTTTGGGGTAACCTGTGGGCTATCTCAGAGCAATGTCTGAGTAACCTCAGAAGAGCTATGGAGTAACCTCTGAGCAAGCCTAGAGCGTGCTATTACTAATGCTGGAGTAGCTGCAGAGTGGCAGCAGAGTATGCTATTAGCAACACCAAAGTAGCCCTGGAGGATCCTATTTGTAACCCTGGAGTAACCCATGGGTAACCATGGAGGAAGCTCAAGGTAACCCTTGAGTAACCCATGGGTAACCACAGGGGAACCCTGGAGTAACCCATGGGTAACCACGGAGGAACCTCGGAGTAACCCTGGCTGCGCCCCCTGCCGTGCTGGGAAGGGGGCGAAGCCTCTTTTAGGGTGCTCCGCCCCCACGGAGGGCTCCCTCCGACCCAGGGGGTGGGGTCCTGGGGGCGGGGGGCGGTGTCCTGAGGCATAAGGGGGTGGGGCCCGGGCCGGGACTGACGTCATGGGAAGGGGCGCAGGCCTCCGGGAGAGCTCCTCCGGCCCCGCCCTGCGGAGGGGGGCGTGTTCTCCCCTGGCTCCGCCCCCTTCCCGCCCATTCCGACATGTCACCCGGCCCCGCCCCTCCGCCGCCATCTTGCGCCACCACCTCCAGCCGCCTCCAGCCGCCTCCCGCCCGGCCCGGCCCGGCCCGGCCCCCATCGGAGCCGCCCGCGGGGTCGGGCCCCGGCCCCGCCATGGCCGAGGATTTCTGGGAGGCCCCGCGCCGCTGAGCCGGTAACGGGGAACCCCCCGAGGCCCGCTCCCGCCGCGGGGCTCCTGGGGCCTCCTCAGCCCCGGGCCCCCCCCGCTCTGTGGAGGCGGGGCTGGGGGGGGCGGCCTGGGCTGAGGAGGCCACACCCCCTGGTTGGCCACGCCCAGTGTCACCCAGGTGGCCGGGGGGAAAGAAGCCGGGGGGGGGGACCCAGGAGCCCGGGGAGGGGGGTGGGGGGCAGGAGTTTGCAGGGGGGTTTGGGGGGACCCATATCTTTTGGGGGGGGGGGAGGAAGGGTCCAGGGAGGTGGACCCAGGCGTTTGGGGGGAACCAGGGGTACGAGGGGGGCACACCCAGGCGTCTGGGGGGGGGGACACCGAGGGGTCTGTGGGGGGACTCAGGTCTTCGGGGGGGGGGGCTAAGGGTCCTGGGAGGGGGACCCAGGCATTCGGGGGGGAAGCAGGAGTTTGCGGGGGATTAGGGGGCTTGGGGGGCCCCAAGGGTCCAGGGGAGGGGGCCTGAGGCATTTGGGGGGAACTAGGGGGCCGGGAGGGCACACTCAGGTGTTTGGGGGGGACACGGTGAGGGGTTTTGGGGGGCACTCAGGTCTTTGAGGGGGGGACCCCCAGCGGTTCTGGGGGATACAGGGGTGTGTGTGGGAGCTCTGGAGTTTGGGGGAGGGGGTGGGCCCAGGTGTGCTGGAGGGACCCAGGTGTCCATTCGCCATCCCCCCCCCCCCCCCCCCCCCCCCAGGGTTCCACCATGGACCGGATGAAGAAGATCAAGCGGCAGCTGTCGATGACGCTGCGGGGGGGGGCGCGCCCCCGAAAAGAGCCTAGGGGAGCCCCGCAATGGCCATGGCAGCGACAGCGGTGAGTGCCGGCCCTTTAAGGGTAGCTCCCTGCCCCCCCTCCACCATGGGGAGTTCTGTCCCTTGAAGAGGGCTAGCATAGTGGTTGAGAGGTGCCTGGCCCTTTAAGAGGCTTGGGGAGCAGGGGGTGGCTTTTTTGTAAGAGCTTGGGGTTGGAGGTTGAGGGTATGCCTGCCTCTTTAAGAGGCGGGGGATTTAGAAGGGGGTGCTTTCCCCTTTGAGAGGGTTAGGGTAGGGGTTGTGGGGTGCCTGCCTCTTTGAAAGTGTTGGGGAGAGAGGACTGGGAGTGGGTGCCCATCCCTTTAAGAAGACGCCTGCTCCTTCAAGAAGCTGGAGAGGTGCCTGCCCCCTTTAAGAGGCTGGAGTGGGGATTGGCTGGGGGGACACATGGTGTCTCTCAAAGGGCTAGAATAGGGCTTGGGGGGTGCCTGATGCTTTAAGAGGATGCTTGTCCCTTTAAGGCAGGTGGAGGTGTTGGTCGAGGGAAGGAGCCTTCTCTTTTAGAGGCCTGAGAGGTGCCTGGCCCTTTAAGAGGCTGGGGGGGGCGATGCCTTTGTATCTGAGAGGAGGGTGTGCCTTGCCCTTTAAAAAGGTGCCTGTACCTTTAAAAGGGCTGCAGCAGGGGTTGATGGGGCCCCTGGCTGCTTGAAGAGGCTGGGCTTGGAGCAGTGCCTGGCCCTTTAAGAGGCTGGAGCAGTGCCTGGCCCTTTAAGAGGCTGGAGCAGTGCCTGGCCTTTTAAGGCAGAGGGGAGTGGACTTGAGGGGCTGTCTGGCCCTTTAAGACAACTGCCGCAGGGGTTGGTAGGGTGCTTGGGCCTTTAAGACAACTGATAGCAGGAGGCACTGGGGGGCCTGGCCCTTTAAGAGAATTGGGGTGGGGCTTCTGGGGGTGCCTGGCCTTTAAGACACACACCCCCCACCCCCGCCCCAGATGTGTGTGTGTGGCCCCTTTAAAAGCCCTGTGGGGGCTGTGGGGTGTCCCTCTCTCCATGGCTTCCCTACTGTCCCCTGTGTCCCCCCCGTGTCCTCCCCACGTGCCCCTATGTCCCCCACGTCCCTCCCATGTCATCTGTCCCCCCACGATGTCCCCAGTGCTCCCCCTGTGTCCCCATCTGTCCCCATGTCCGCCCACCTGTCCCCAGGTGTCTCCCCCTCACATCCCTCCATCTGTCTCTGCATCCTGTCCCCGTGTCCCCTCCTGTGTCACCCACCTGTCCCCCGTGTCCCCCCTGGTGTGTTCCCCATGTTCCCCCCTGGCTCTGTGTCCCCAGTCTTCATGTCCTGTTGTGCCACCATCTGTCCTCCACCTCGTCCCTGTGTCACCCCTGTGTCCCCCCAAATGTCCCCATGCCCCCACCATGTCCCTTGTCACTGGAGGTAGCGGGATTAGGGGGGACCTGGGGGGGGGTCCTGCGGTGGGAGGGTTGGAGTGTCCTAACCCACCCCACCCCCCTTTCCCCTCCCCCCCCCCTCCTAGAGGTGGGGGCGGACGAGGGACGGATGGGCTCGGATGGGGAGAGCGACCCCCCCCTCGGGGACATCCTCGGAGGAGGTGGCCTCCCCTGTCCGCCTGCGCCTGCGCCAGCACCCCAGCTCGCCCCGGCTCCTCCGAGGTGTGGGGGGGTGCTGGGGGGGCGTTTGGGGGGTCCTGGAGAGGTTGGGGGGGGGGGGGGGCGTTGGGGGAGTCCTGTGGGGGTTTGCTGGGTACTAAGGGGGTTATCCAGTGGGTCTTGGGAGGGGTTTTGGGGGGACCGGGTGGGTCCTGGGGACTTTGGGAGGGTCCTGGGGAGTTTTGGGGGGGACAGAGGGTGTTCTGGGGGACTTTACAGGGGTCCTCGGGTGGGGGTTGAGGGGTCCTGGGGAGCTTTGGGGGGTTCTTGGGAGCTTTCCGGGGGGGTTACACCAGATCTTGGGAGGGATTTGGGGGGTCTTTGGGCGGGGTCCTGGGCAGCTTTGGGAAGATCCTGGTGGGGTCTGGGGGGGGGTTCTGGGGGGGAGACTGGAGGTTTTGGCAGGGTGGTGGTCCTGAGGGGCTTTGGGTGTCCCCAGGGGTCACTTGTGCCCTCCCCCTTGTCCCTCCAGGACATCAACAAGCGCCTCTCGCTGCCAGCTGACACCCGCCTGCCCCGAGAGCGGCCTGGACCGGCTGGGGCTGCCCGGGCCCCTCAGTCGCCGCCTGCGCCGTGTCTCCCTGGTGCGTTCCAGTATAAACCGGTACAAACCAGTACAGGTCACAGAGCGATATAACCAGTATGGAGCAGTAGGAACTAATAGCAACCCACCCCAGTGCCCCCCAGTCCCTTCTGGAGGCAGCCCCTCAGCCACCGCCTGCACCCTGTTTGCCTGGTGTGTCCCAGTATAAACCAGTACAAACCAGTATGGGTTAGTATAAACAGGTATAAGTTACTGTTCAGTGCTAGAGCCCAGTATCACCCCCTGGGGCCTCCTGGTACTTCCCAGTTCCTCCCAGACCCGTCCAGCAGTGTCCCCTGAACCTTGCTGTGCCCCAGTATAAACTGTTCCGTACCAATATGGACATGTATGGGGTAGGAGGGAGTGGTGCCACAACCTCCCCCCAGTGCCTCCCAGTTTTGCCAGTGACTGTGTTCTTGTTTCCCCCTCCCACCAGTCGGAGATCGGCTTTGGGAAGCTGGAGACCTACGTCAAACTGGACAAACTGGGAGAGGTGAGGAGCTGTCCCAGTATGGGCTGGGGGCGCCCCCCCTGTCCTCCACCGTGGCCCCTACGCCGCTGCTGTCCCCCGCCGTGTCCTTGACGTCCCCCGCTGTCCCCCGCCTGCCCAGGGCACCTACGCCACGGTGTACAAGGGCCGCAGCAAGCTGACCCGAGAACCTGGTGGCCCTGAAGGAGATTCGCCTGGAGCACGAGGAGGGCGCCCCGTGCACGGCCATCCGCGAGGGTGAGCCCCACCGCGCCACGGTGATGCCGTGGTGGCGCTGAGGGGGGGGGGGGGGGGGCATGCGCTCGCAGGCTGGCGGTGCGGGGGAGGGGGCTCGCTTGGCCTTACACGTGGGGGGGTCGCCGGGGGTGAGGGGTGGGCTGAGGTCAGGCGGGGGGTGGGTGGGGGCAGGGGATGAGGCCGCTGTTGTGTGTGTCCCGCCCCCCCCCCCCCCCCCATCCCCTGCCTGCAGTGTCGCTGCTGCGGGATCTGAAACACGCCAACGTGGTGACGCTGCACGACATCGTCCACACGCCCCAGTGCCTCACCCTCGTCTTTGAGTACCTGGTCAGCACCCTGAAACGCTCCCTGGGACCCCTGCACCCCAAAACACACCCTAGGACCCCCAGATTTTCCATAGGACCCCAGACCTCCCCCAAACCTTCTCCTGAGACCCCTCAACCACCCCTGCACCCCAAAATCCCCCCAAGAGACCCCCAATTTCCTCCTCAGCCCTCCCAAATTCCTCCCAGGACCCTCCTACGTCCCTCCCGGGGACCCCCAAATTCCCTAGGGGCCCCTCCAACTAATCTGAGAGCCCTCCAGTTCCCTAGTAGTGCCCCCCAAATCCCTCCAGGGAACCCCCCCTAAACTTCCAGGGGACCCCCAGATTTCTCCCCAGATACCCATAGCCCTCCTGAAATGTCCCCAGGGCTCCCTAAATGTCCTCAGGGCGCCCCAAGTTCACCCACAGCTCTTCCCAGATCCCCCCCATGGACTCCCATGGCCCCCCCCAGATCTCGGTGTCTCACCACATGCCTCCTGGACACCCATCGCCCTCCCAGATATCCTTGTGGCCCCACTAAATCCTTCAGGGACTCCTGAAATGACCCCATGCCCCCCCCCCCCCCAAATGCCTTCAGCACGCCCTTAAACCCCCTGGGGATCCCCTTATTGGCCCCCCCAACCGTCCGTCCTCTTTTTGGGGTGCCCCTGCCTCGCCCTGTTTCAGGACCGGGACCTCAAGCAGTACCTGGATGACTGTGGCAGCGTCATCAGCATGCACAACGTCAAGGTGCGTGCGATGGGCATGCGAGGGCCCTCTGGGGTGTGCAAGGGGTGGGTGAGGGGGTCAGGGGCGTGCAAGGGGTATGCAAGGAGTGTGCAAGGGGTGTGGAAAGGGCCCTGCGAGGGTGTCTGGCATTTCTGAGGAGGACGCAAGGGGTTCAGGGCCCCATGACATGATTTTTATCTATGCGAGGGGTTGTGATTGCACAAATGGGTGTGCAATGAACGTGCGATGAGTGTGCAAGGGGCCATTTTGGGGGGCGGGGGGCGCAGCTGTTTCTCTTCCAGCTGCTGCGGGGCCTGGCCTTCTGCCACCGGCACAAGGTGCTGCACCGCGATCTCAAGCCCCAGAACCTCCTGCTCAGCCGACGTGGGGACCTCAAGCTTGCTGACTTTGGTCGGGGGGGGGCACCCCAAAATCTCATAATCCCCTCTTGCACCACCCACCCCACCCTCCCCCACCCCGGGACCCCAAACCCCACCCTGGGATCCTCATTGAACCCCTAGGAATCCCCATTCTCCCCTGCCAGCCCCCCATATTCCCCCAGGGACACCCTTGGGTTACCCCGACTTCCTCCATTTACCCCTCTTGGGGACCCCCATTGCCTTCCCCAGGACCCCCGTCCTCCCCCCAGGACCCCAATTTCCTTTTCTGCGTCCCCAGTTCTCCCTCCTGCCAGGACCCCAGCCCCTGATTTGCCCCCCCCGCCCCGAGACCTCAGTGGCCCCCAGGACCCTCTGGGAACCCCAGTTCCATCCCTCAGGTACAACCGTTGCCCCTTCAGGGACCCCAGTTACCCCTCCCACAGTCCCCACTTTTATTTTGGAAATTGCCTATTGCCCCCCGGGACCCCCTCGGGGACCCCAGTTCCTCGTGCCATCAGGACTCCAGTTACCTGCCCCAGGGCCCCCCATTACCCCCAGGACCCCAGTTTCCCCTTCTGAGGCCCCAGTTACCTGCCCCAGGGACCCCCAGGACCCCCCATAACCCACTTCCCCCTGCCCCAGGCCTGGCTCGGGCTAAATCCATCCCGACGAAGACCTACTCTAATGAGGTGGTGACGCTCTGGTACCCGACCCCCCGACATCCTCCTGGGCTCCACCGAGTACTCTACCCAGATCGACATGTGGTGAGTGCACGAGGGCTGGGGGCTTCGCACAGGGGGCTGGGGGCTCAGACGGGGGCTCGGTTGGAGCCCAGGGGCTTTGCACGGGGACTGCAGGCTCCTACGTGGCTCCAGGGGGGCTGCAGGGGCGTCTCTTGCACAAGGGTCTTACACAACGGCCTTGCGGGAGGAACGGGAGCCGTGCACAAGGTTTGGAACGGGGGTGCTGAGCCCACCCAGGGGCCTTGCGTGGGGACTGTGGGCTCCTGTGGGGCCCCGGAGGGGGTTTTGCAGGGGGTCTGTCGCACGAGGGTCTTGGGCCTCGCAGGGGTGTGGGCTGCATCTTCTCGGAGATGGTGACGGGGCGGCCGCTCTTCCCCGGCTCCACTGTGGAGGAGCAGCTGCACTTCATCTTCCGTCTCCTTGGTACGGGGCGAAACGCAGCCCTTCTGGGCAAACCTGGGGGGCTGTGGGGGGAATCCGGGCTGAATGTGGGGGATTTGGGTGAGATTGGGGGGGTTTGGGGCAAATCTGGGGGGGGGTATCAGGTAAATCGGGGTGAATTTCTGGGGTTTGAGTGAGATTTGGAGGAATTTGGGGGGGTTGGGGGCGAATTTCAGGGGGTTCAGGAAATCTGGGGGGAATTTGGGGGATATGGGTAGGATTTGGGGGGGTTGGGGCAAATTTGGGGGTTTTCAGGTAAATGTGGGACAGTTTGGGGGATTTGAGTGAGATTTGGAGAAATTTGTGGGGGTTGGGGCATATTTGGGTTTTTTCAGGTAAATCTGGGTGAAATTGGGGGATTTTGGGGGAATTGAAGGGGGTTTGAGGTAAATGAAAGGGTTTGGAAGATTTTGGGCCAGTTTGTGGGGAATTTGGGGGTTTGGGGTACACTCAGGGTATTTTGGGTAAGTTTGGGGGAATGGGTGGAAATTTGGGTGATTTGGGGAAGAATTGGGAGGTTTTGGGGAAATTAAAGAGGATTTGGGGCAAGTAAAGGGGGTTTTGGGGCTGGGGGGATTGTGGAGGGGTCAGGGAGTGCTTGGGGGACTCCGGTGGCATGTGGGGGTGCCAGGGGGGTTTTGGGGTCCTCCCCTGATCCCCTCCCCCCTCCTCAGGGACCCCAACAGAGGAGACGTGGCCAGGGATCGGGGCCAATGCTGAGTTCCGGGCCCACAAGTACCCCCCGTACCCCCCTGAGGGTCTGCTGCACCACGCCCCACGGTCTGCCCCATGGATGGGGGGCTGCCCCGTAGCGGGGCGGGTGGGGGGGGGTGGTCCATAGCATGGCGGGGGGCTGCCCCATAGAGGGGTGAGGGAGTTGCCACATGGCAGAAGGGGGGTTGCTCCATAGTGGGAGCTACGTACCCCATGGGAGAGGGGTATGTGCCCCATGGGGTGGCCTTGCCCCATAACAGGGGTCTGGGGGCACGTGTGTGCCCCATGGGGTGGCTTTGCCCCATGACGGGTTGGGGATCCCTGACCATACCCTTCCCCCCCCCCCCCCAGGCTGGACCATGACGGCGCTGACCTGCTGGGGCAGCTGCTGCAGGTGAGGGGGGCGGGGCAAGAGCTGGCCCCGCCCCTTCTTCCTGGGCCCCCGCCCCCTCCCAAAGCCCCACCCCATCGTTCACCCCTACAACTCCCCCCACCGTTGCGCAGAGCCCCCCTGCCTGCATGGGGTGGGGGGGTGGGTGGGAGGGGTTGGGGGGGCCACGCCCACAAGAGAGGGGCGTGACCCCATCCCTTGTGGGCGTGGCCTGATGCGGAGGGCGGGGCAGTTCGAGGGGCGGCGGCGGATGCCAGCGGCGGAGGCGATGGCTCATCCTTTCTTCGCCTGCCTGGGGCCGCGTGTCACCACCCTGCCCGACAGTGAGTGGGCGGGGCCTCGGGGGGTGGGGCCGCGGGCGAGGGGGACTGTAGGGCGGGGCCTGGGAGTGGGGGGTCGGGTAGGCTGTGGTGGAGGTGGAGCTCTGGTGGGGGGCGTGGCTTCAAGGGGCAGGCCCTGGCAGAGTCGGGGGGGCTCTGTTGTGGAAGTGGGTGGTTGAGGGCTGGGTGTGGGTGGGGCTGCTGTGGGCGGGGCTTGTTGTGGCAAGGCCTTTTTAGAGGGGCACGCTGTGGGTGTTGCTTGGGAGGGGTGGGGTTTCGTCGCGGGTGGGCGTGGCATTGGAGGACCCTGGCTTCCTTGGGGGTGGGGGGGAGGGTACTGGTTGGGCATTGGAGGAGCTATGTCCAGACACGGGATGGGGCTTTCTGGTGGGTGGGGCGTGGGGCTTGACCACGCCCCCTTCAGCGTGGCCATGCCCCATTGACACCAGGCCACCATCCCCCGTAGCCACCTCCATCTTCGCGCTGAAGGAGATCCAGCTGCAGAAGGAGCCAGGGCTGCGCTCGGCCTCCCTGCCCCCCCCAGGTCAGCCCCCCCTAAACCCAAGCCCCCATCCCCAGTCTGGAGACCCCTCTGAATGCAGAACCTTCCCCCCAAAACTTGGGAGACCCACCCCCAAAATCCTAGGGTCCACCCTAAAATCTGGGCATCCCCCCAAATCCACATCCTGCCCCCCTAAATCTTCCCCCCCCCCCAAAACCCAGAGATGAACACCCCCCAGAATCTTGGACCCCCCCAACGATCTAGGGACCCCCCAAAAGCAGGGATCTCCTCCTGTTTTTGGGTTCTCCGCTGACCCCACCCCATTTTTTCTGCAGGTTCCTCATCCTTTCGGGTGCTCGACACCGAATTCTGACATCGAGCAGGTAGGCAGCCCCCCGAAATGGAGGGACCCCTCCATGGGACCCCCCTGAATTGATTCCCCCAAAACTGGGGAGCAGCCCTGCCCCCCCAAAACAGGCAACATCCCCCAAAATCAGCCCCTCTCTCCAAATTGGGACCCCCAACATTTAGGGGGGCTCCTTACAAATGACCCCCCCTAGTAAAAGGGTTGGTGTCTCTTTAAAAAGGGGGGATCCCCCCAGAACCAGGCACCTTGCAAATGGGGGTATTCCTCCCCCAAAATGGGGGGCCTCCCACCAAACACGGGGCTCAGAGACCCCCCCAAATTCAGGACTCTCCCTGTTATAGACACACCCCCCCCCAAATTGGAGCTCCCCTGAAAAATGGGGGAACCTCTAAAACTGGACCCTCAAAAAAAAGAGGGTGCATGAATTCGGGGGGGGGGGTGTGTGTCAGTAATTTTGGTGGGAATGGGCCCCCCCCTCCCTTAACCCTTTCCTCTCCCCACAGCCCATGGACTGCTGCTGCGACCCTTTGGGACCCGCTCCCCCCCAAAATCGGGGGGGGGGGGTCACCCCAAAGCTGGGGGAGGCCCCTCTAAACGGGGGAGTGCCCCCCAAACCCGGGGGGGGGGGGCGCGCCTCAAACCTAAGGGGGGTTTCCCCGTCCAAACTGTAACTAAGTCGTCGTCCCCCTGAAATGCCCTCCTGAAGAGCCGCTGCTGGATTTGGGGGGGGTCATGTGGGACCCCCCATTGTAGGGGGGCCCCCCCTGTTTTCTGGGGGGAGTTTCCTCGGTTTTGGGGTTCCCCTCTCCCAATTTACTTCGAGTTTTTTTTTTTCAAGGCAATATTATAAATAAGAGTCTATATTGGCCATTCACCCTGCAGGGGTGGGGCTTAGCAGGGGCTGGGGGGGGCCACCCTGGGGGCAGTTTCTGGGTGTTGGGGGAGTGGTGGTGCCCTTTTGAGCTTACTCCAAGGTTACTCACACTTTACTCCAGGGTTACTCTGGGGTTGCTCAAGCCTTACTCGGCGTTTCTTCACCTCCGGGGGAAGGGTCCCCAGGGTGGTGGTGGGGGAGCTTATTCAGAGTTTGCTCCCACTTTACTCCAGGGTTACTCCAGAGTTACTCAGGCCCAACTCCCACATTGCTCCAAGGCAGCTCAGGCGCAGCTCTGTGGCCGCTCCTGCCCTACTCCAGGCCTTACTTCATGGCTGCTCAGCCCCAACTGACTTGCTACTCCAGCATTACTCCTACTCCTTGTTTACTAAGACACTATTCAGCTGGAGGCTGCACTCCCCCTAATCCTGGGTTTGCTTGTGTAGGTCCTTACTCTGAGTTTACTCAGCTCTTACTTTAAAGTTACTTGGTACTCTAGTCCTAGGTGGAACGTACTCCAGGGTTACCATGGGGACTCTACTCTTCAGTTTATTCAGCCCTTATATTGAGGTTAGTTGGTACTTTAGTCCTAGTTGGAACTTACTCCAGGGTTACTCATGGTGGATGATCCTTACTCTGGGCTTACCCAACCCTTACTCTGAGGTTTCTTAGTACTTTGCTCCTTGTCAGAACTTACTCCACAGTTACTTCTGGGGGTCTTTTGAGTTAACTCAGCTCTTAGTCTGTGGGAACTCGGTACTTCTAGCCAGAACTTAATCCAGGGTTATTCGTAGAGGTCAATACTCTGGGCTTACTCAGCTCTTACTTTGGGGTTGTTTGGTACTTTATTGCTTTTCATATCTTACGCCAGAGTTACTCCACATGGTTTCTTCTCCACCCCTTTCCTTTGCTTTTACTCTGCTCTTTACAGCAGTGCTACTCAGCCCTTCCTCAGAAGTTATGTGCTTGTTCCTCCATTGCTGCCCTACTCCTTGGTGCAGCTACTCTGCTTTTTACTCAGAGTTTACTTGGCCCATGTCACTTTCTGGTACTCAGCTCTCCCTTAATCCCAGTCTAGCTCAAAGCCCTACTCCACTGTTACACAAATATTGATGTGCTCCATCTTACTCAGAGGATACTTAACACTTACTAACAGGTTGTTCTTATTTTAATGCTGACTTGCTCTGCACTCGTAACTGGGCTTGTGTGGTGGGTCTCAGTGGGGGCTCAGGAGGGACTTGGGCCTTACTGAACACTTACTCGGAGGTTACTAAGGCCTTAGTGGGCTAGCCTTGCTTAACCCCAAAGTAAGTGGTGGCTTTTGGGGTTACATGGTGGCGCCTTCTTTGCTACTCAGCCTTTACTCAGAAGATACAAAGTCCCTCTCCTTCTTACACAGACCAACAACCCTTTGCAGCCACTTCCTCTGATTGCACCTTGGGCCCAACCTTGCACTACTTACTCAGAGGTTACTCAGTTGAGCTGTGCCATGTCTTTACTCAGAGGTTTCTTGGCCTCATCTCTAGTGTTTCCTGCTCTTCCAAGCCCTTTCTCTGAGGATACTCAAGAGGTACACCCTTCTGGGTGCTCACCATGGTGTTACTCTTTACTCTGAGGTTACTCCACTTCCAGGGCACGCTCAGCCCATCTTCTGGGGTTCACAGCTGTTACTCCAAGGTTACTCAGCCCTTGCTATAGTCCAGTGTCTTGAAGTTACCTGAGGTTTGTTACGCTGAAGTTACTCAGCCACTGCACTAGGTTACACAACTTAATGGCAACAGTTACCTGGTACACGAGGGTGGAGTACTCCTTACTCCACAGTTGCTCAGCCCTTACTCCAGGGTTGCTACGTACCCCATGACTGCACAGTTGTTACTGTGAGGTAAACCCTTGCTCTGAAGTCCCTGACCCCTTACTCCAAGCCCACCCAGCCACTACTTCTTCATCCAGGGTTACCTAGTCCTCCACCTTGGGACTACTCAGTTGTTACCCCAGGGTTACCAGAGGTCATGCTTTACTCCAGGGTTACTGACACTTCTCCCTGAGGGTCCACTTTACTCTGGGCTTACAGACACTTTACACTGAGGTCACATTTTACTCTTGGGTTGGTCATACCTTATGCCAAGGTTGTTCACACTTAACTCCGCAGTTACGCTTCACCCTGAGGCAGCACACTACTATGAGGTTACAGACACTTTACACCAAGGACACGCTTTCTCCCCGGGTTTACTCCAGGGTTACTTGCATTTCACATTTCATCCCGAGGCCACACAATTCTCTGGACTTACAGACACATTACACGGAGACCGCACTTCATTCCAGGGTTATTCGCAGGTCACTCCAGGTTTACTCCCACTTTACTCTGAGGTTACACACACCTCGCTCCACCCACCCTCCCCCTCCCGGCGTGTCCAGCATCGCTCAGGATTGGCACCCCAACCCCCGGGCTCCCTATACGTACCATGTGTGTATATATGTATATAAGGGGGCGGGTCTTTTTTATATGCAGCATGAGACGCTCGTGGGCTTGGCCCCGCCTCCTATGCCCCCTATAGCGCCCAGGGTGGACATAGAGCCCCTATAGTGCCTGGGGTGCGGGGGGTGAGGGGACGGAGCCACTGTAGCTCCCCCAAGGGGCCATATGGACTGTGTAGGGGGCTCTGTGTGCTCCTGGGGGACCGTATGGGGGAGGGGCACCTGGTGGGGGAGGAACGTACAGCCCCTATGCTGTCCGGAGGGGTTCTTTTATGCCGGGGGGGTGTCAGTGCTATAATACCCCACCTGGGGTCCCCTGCAGTGTCTACAATGTCCTTGGCCAGGCTCCCTATGGCCCCTGGAGGGCCGGGGGAACCTATAGGGTCTCTATAGGGTGGAGGGGGGCCTATAGCCCCTATAGGGGCCTAGGGGGAGGGGGGGAGCATGAAGAC
This sequence comes from Falco peregrinus, assembly GCF_023634155.1. Taxonomy (NCBI): domain Eukaryota; kingdom Metazoa; phylum Chordata; class Aves; order Falconiformes; family Falconidae; genus Falco; species Falco peregrinus. The sequence continues at coordinate 172,567 of NC_073738.1, forward strand.
CCTGTACGGGAGCCTGTGTGGCCCTCCCCGTAGTGCCCGGGTTAGGGGGGGTGACTTACGGGTCCTGTACGTTACCCTGCAGGGGAACACGTCATAGGGGGCGGGGCAGGGGCGGGGACGCGGCGTTTCGGCTGTACGGGACCGACCATTAAAGCCTCCCTGGGACTCGGGTTTCCGGGCCGTTCCACCTGGCTTCCCCCCTGCGCCCGCCACATGGTCTCTCCCGCCCGGGGGGGTGGGTCCCGCGTCCTGCCGGCCGGCCAATGGCGGGCGGTGCTGGCGTGACGTAGCTGGGGGCGTGGCCTGGGGGCGGGTTGCCGCTGCACGTGGAGGGGGCAGGGGGTGACGTCGCGGGGAAGCTGCGAGGGCAGGGGGGGGGTCTGCGTGACGTCACCGGGGCAGGCGCGTGCGCGGGATCACACACACACACACACACACCCCAGCCCCCATAGGTGTGACGTGCGTGGGTGCTGCACAGAGGGGCAGTGACATCATGGGACATCCCCTGGGATGGGGCTCCTCTGCGTGGTTATGATGTCACCGAGGGACATGTGGGGCAGGGTGCCTCTGTCGCAGTTGTGACGTCGGGGGGGGACCCAATGCGGGGTCCCTACCAAGGTGCCGACATCGCGCAAAGCCCAGAGATGTGCCCCACCGGGGCTGTGATGTTGTAGAGGGTCCCCTGGGGCCGTGTGCCAGGGTTGTGACATCATAGCAGACCCACATGGGGTGGGGTGTGGCTATGACATCACAGGGGAGCCCCAGATAGGGGGGTCCCGATGGAGATGCGATATTGCAGTCTGCCTTGGTGGAGATGTGGGTTCCCTGCCCCCAGCCTGGCTATGACATCGCTGGGGGGCCACAGGCCCACAGCCTGTGACAGCACTTGTGGCCCTGCCCACCGCGCACGGTGGTGGTGGGGGGCAGCTCTTCACGGTGGAGGCTGGACATGGCCGAGCAGCAGCAGGAGCAGCGCTCCCCCTCCTTTGGGCCCATCACTGAGGGCGAGGCTCCCAAAACTGCCTTCTGGGAGCCCCCAGTCCCCATAGGGACCCCCAAAACCTCCCAGAGACACCCCCCCCACACACTTCTCCCCTTAAACCCAGGACCCTGCAAATCCCCCACGACCCCGGAGTCCCCACGGAGACCCCAACCCCACCTGGGACCCCTCCAACTCTCCACTGGGGACTCCCTGGCCCCCTTGTGACTTCCTACCAAAGAGCTCTGCCCCCCGGCCCCCAGACCCCTTGAGACGTCCCAAATTCCCCCCTGGGGGACCCCCATAGGGCCCCTGGGGCTTCCCTTGTGGCAAGCCCCGCCCCCAGCAACAAGCCCCGCCCATGGACACCACCCAAGAGCTGCCTAACCCCCCCCCAAGCGACAAGCCCCGCCCATGGAGACTGCACGGGAGCAGCCCAGGTGCCGCGCATGCTCAGAGGCACACGTTGTGGCACTCTCGCCTGCCCCCTGCGGACAGAGGCCGGTACTGCAGTCCCAGCCGGCGAGTTGGAGGGGTCCCGGGTGAGGGTTGGGGTCTCCGTGGGGACTCAGGGGTCGTGGGGGATTTGCGGGGTCCTGGGTTTAAGGGGGGACGGGGGACCGGGTGTCTCAGGGAGGTTTTGGGGGTCCTTGTGGGGATCGGGGGCTCCCAAAAGGCTGGCGGGTCCACATCAGGTGAACGACGTGGGCAATCCCCAGAGCAAAAGGGCCATCTCTCCAGGACCTCTGTGCTGGATGTTCCAGGAGACGTTTTGTATAATTGCACACAGAACAAGGACGCCCCTCACTCTGTGGTACAGCCAAATCCTGCCTTCCTCTGACCACAAGAGACTACAGCACTTTTCCAGTAATTTTTGGATACCATTTTATGCTGCGGGGTGGTGGCTGAGCCGCGTGGTGCTGCCCTGTGGTGCCACAAGGGCCTGGCCTGGCCGGCTGATGCAGCCCCGAGGTGGCAGAGGGCTTGGGGCCCATTCCAGCTGTGTGGTGGACATGGCAGTGAGGGTGAGCCCACCCAGGATGGGCCTGTTGGTGGGAGGCCCTGAGGTAACGTTCTGCTTTGGGGGGAAGCATCCAGGACAGGGCAAGGGGGCGTCAGGGATGGGCCCCAGGGAGGTGTCCAGGGGTCTCAAGCAGATGTTGGGGGAGGGGGCAGGGTGAGGGCAGGGAGATATTTGGCAGGGGTGGTGGTGGGGATGGCTTCCGGGGACATGGGGGGAGGGGGGGGGGGGCGCATGTCCATGAAGGTGGGGCCAGGCAGGTGGTGGGGGCGGCGGCGGTGGTGGGATGTCTCTGTGTCCAAACTGGCACTTCCTACTGCTGAACTCCTGGATTCCCCTGGGCACAGAAGTTTCACGAGGCAACAGCGCAACTGACATATTTTTTTGTGTGGTTTTTAAAGGTGGAACTACAAAAGAAATGGGGTAACAAAATCAGTTGCCCCAAGCGATTGCCTTTGGGAGAAACATGTTGTCTATAGACATTCACCTGGGAGGAGGACAGGTGAGTATGTGAAGCGTGGACTTGTTTCAGCATAGCTGTGACACATCTTCCCTTGATTGTGATTAACGGAATTAACAGTCACCTCTTCAGATTGGCTTGTTAAGGAGTGTGCTGTGCTTATGTTTTCTCGGTTTGGCTTTGTTGTGTTCTTCCTGAGATGCAGTTGCAGCTCTCCCGAAGGAGTGCGATAGCTGATGTGGCAGAGGAGGGGGTGTAACTTTTTTTAATATTTTGGGGTTTGTAAGGAGAAAAGGCTTGGAACAGTCTGACCCCAAAATGACATTGTTTCAAAGTTTGCAGCCATGCGCTGTACATGTTGGCCTGAGGTATCAAATACCCCAGGTGCGCCTTGAGGGAACTCTGGTGCCATAGATGTACCAAGCAATTGTTCCGCTGCGCGTGTAGCTGTTTTGGTTTGGCTTCCGGGTGTGAATGCGCAAAAGAAGACTTGGAACTGTGGTCAGCCTTGCTCCAAAATTGGAACGGTTTCTACTTCTGCCCAGATCTCTGGGAGCCCCTGAGCGTTTCAGGTGGGCCAGGATTTGTGCCCCAGCATTTCTTAGAGTCCGTAGCTCTGCAGCTCGCGGGGGAGGAGGAAGGGGGCAGGCACTACAGGTAAAGGTTTGAGGTCACAGAGCTATTTGTGAGTTACACTACTGGAGTTTCTTTGGATCTATGTCTGAACGTATAGGCCGGCTGAGAAGGTATAGCTTTCTTTCACGCACAGTGAACACAGATCACTCGAGTTGTCATGTACGCTTGATTATTGAGGAATTTTCCCCCCATGGGACAGCAAAGGAGAAATGGTACAGAGGTGCTTTTTAGGGGTTTTTACTGTTCGCTGTAAAACCTGGGGGTTTAGCATTTGGTTCCATCTTTTCAATGGTGATTAGAATGTATTTGTTGTGGGGGGTAAAGAAGTAATATTTGTTTCGCTGCCTATCCTGCCAGTCGGTGGGACTTGTAAGCCCACCGGTGCTGTCGTGGTGTGATGCCATCTCCCATGTATTTAACTAAGCCCACCAGGGCGGTAGCTCTCTTAAGTGTTGTGCTCTTGCCGTGCTCCTCCTAGGTGGAGGAGAGCTGAGCGACTGGTGTTACAGAAGACAAAGGGAGAAGGCGAAAAGAAGTGTCTGAACTGTCACATTCTCTGGGCACCACTGAGAGCGAAAGCTGCAGTAAGTCCCGGGTCATCAGGGCCCTGCCTCCCCTCTTGTGCGTCCCAGGCCCTCCCTGCCCCTCCTCTGGTCCCTTCTCTCTCCTGTGCTGCTGTGACTTTTTTGGTGTGGCGGGTTGACCCGGGCCGGACCAAATGTGCTCTTATTGCTCCCCTCCTCTGCTGGACAGGGGAGAGAAAATACAACAAAAAACTGGCGAGTCGTAGGTGAAGATGGGAAGATTGCTCAGCAGTTCTCATCACGAGCGAAACAGACTGAACTCAGGGAAATGGGTTCAGTCAATTAGCAGGCAAATTGGAGTAGGAGAATGAGAAGTAAAACTAAATTTTCAAAACAACTTACCCTCATCTCTTTCTTCCATCGGGCTTAGCTTTACTCCCAATTTCCCTGTCACCTCTCCCCGCTGGGGAACGGCACTTACGGTCCGTTGATTGCACATTGGTTCTTCTTCTTCCCCTTCCTCAGGGGGAGGCTTCCTCATGCTCTTTCCTGGCTCCAGCGTAGGCCCTTTCCATGGGATGCAGTCCTTGAGGAACAGAGTGCTCTGGCGTGGGACCCTGGCAGGGTCCTGAGTCCTGCCAGCAAATGTGCTCCATTGTGGGCTTCTCTCTCTGTAGGTCCCCAGATCCTGTCAGGAAAATATGTAATGCACTAGGGATGTGTAAGTACTCTCACTGTATATCACATGTACCCTTGAGCAACTTGGTGTGCATGTTAGGTGGAGCAATCCCTCATGCATCCAGTGCTGCAATAAAGGGAAAGCCCGCTGCTTAATGCTACGTTGGAGTTAAGGGGTTTATTGCCAATGTTGGTGACCGTTCTTCATCGAGCTCGCAGTTGCCCTGGAACGTCAAAATATAAGTTTTAAATCACCCGTTACTGATCCGATAAGACTTGATTTGAAAAACTTGTGTGGTAATGTCGAATTGAGCGCAGTGCCCAATCAGATGTGTGCAGGAGGAGCGTGGTTTTGGTAATCAATTGTTGTACATTGCTGGTATGTTCCCCTTTAAAACTTTATTAGCCAGCAAAATATTTCAGCTCCAGTTGGCCCTGGCTGTTTTGAAGCGTGCCTTGTTATGTGAGAGTTCCAACAGCCATCAAGGCAAACTCTCTAGGGGTCAGTTGTGTCTCTGCTTCCCTTCTTTGTACTAGAGTCTGTGTCCTTTAGAAAGGCAGCTTAGGGGTCTAAACCTTTCCTTTCAGCAAATGCCAAAAATCATTGCAGGAAACAAGCAGCAGGAAATACTTGGGAAGAATGATGGAGGAACCGATGGTGCGTGTCAGTATAACTCGGGTGCACTGTGGACTGTTTCCTCAATGGTATCAATCGGGGTTTGGTTTTTGTTTTTCTAAAGCCCTGCTACCTGCTCCCAGGGCATCCTGTTTGGTTTGTAAACAGCCAATGGCTTTTGCCGAAAGTCGAGGAATGTTGAATGAAGTGCGCTCCCTAAGCTAATTTAAGGAAGTACCTGGAAAACCACCCCATGCCACTTGCTGACAAGTAGTGCCTTCTATTCCTCTTTGAAGAAAAGGTGCGAGTTTCAGAAAAATACCAGGTTTGTATGAGCACAGATCCAACTCAGATGGGCCCTGAACTGCATTTATGAATCAGAAATGTTATCTCAGTGGTGTTTGTTACGTAGAAAGAAGTAAAGATGGATGTGCAGTTGCGTTAAAACCTGACCACTGATCCTTGTAAAATGAAGGGCATGGTAACTATAAAGTGTTCTTCTGTGCTCTTATTTTCAGTTTGGAAAGGTCCTTGGCTTTCACATTGGAGTTTGAAAAGCCTAAGGAAGTGGTGAGATAGAAAGTTCCAGCATGGCTCTGTTTCTCTTTAAATGTAGAAGACCATATTACAGATTATTATGGATACGTGAAGAAATCTGAACATAGGTGTTTGGATTTGTGGATGGGTAGTTGTTGGGGTTTTTTTTTCAGATGTGCTGTGGAGTTTTCCCTTCAGACCCGAAAAGTTGGTGAGGGCCAGAATACCTGGTGGAGGCCCAAACTGAGGTACGTTTGGGCCCTGAAACTCAGCAGAGGCCCTAAATAAGGTAAGTGTAGGCCCTGAAATGCAGCGAAGGCCTGAGCAACAGACCCTGAACAACAGTTGACATTTAGGTGGAATCGCGAACTGAATGTTCCAGAGATAAGTATATACATATATTTAGTATTGGCTCTGTAGCAGAATGTGTGTGGTCCTTGGCCAGCTATGTGTGATCCTTAGTGAAAGGTGTAGCTTGGCTAAACTAGAATCATGAGGGAAGAGAGAGTGCCTCTTGCTTAGAGGCGGGTGGCCAAGGCTGTGGATCCAGCTGTTTGGCCCTGTTCGGAACCGGGGCCTTAAATGAGGTACTTTTAAATCCTAAATGCAGCAAAGGCCATAAATAAGGTAAGTTTTTCTGGGCAAAAACTCTGCAGAGGCCTGACAACTCGGTGTAGGCCCTATCCAAGGGAAGTTGAAGTACTGAAACTCAGCGCGGGCCCTAACTGTGGTAAGGTAAGGCCCTAAAACACAGAGGGGTGTGTGTATATATATTTATGTAGCAAAATGTGCGTGGTCCTTGGCGTCCTATGAATGATCCTTAGCGCAAAGTATAGCTTAGCTAAACTAGAATCATGAGGAAAGAGGTAGCACATCCTTCCTTGTTTTGTGGCGGGTGACCAAGGCTGTGGATCCAGCTGTTTGGCCCCATTTGGAACCGGGTGGTCAAAGTGCAGTAGATACAGGAATCTTCCCTCAGGTCCTCCCTGAGCCCTGGCCAGGCTTTGGTGGGATCTGAGAGGCAAGCAAAACCGGGTGTTTCCGCATTTGCAATGAGGTGAGCATGTTTGTTCTATAGTTCAAAAGCTGGACCCTCTTGCAGCGACTTTGGAGACCTCAGCTACGAGGGGACGCCCTGCGCAGCACTTCCCCGTTGCCGGGAGAGGCTCTCCAAATCCTCGCTGCAAGAGGGGCTCCCCAGTGCCTGCGCGTCTGGAGGATGGTAACGTATTGGGGCAACTGGAATAGGTATCGTTCTTCATCGCTGTAGCTAACCTGCGGTAGGACTGATGAGGTGCGTTGCCTCGCTTAGCTGTTCTGCCTGAGTGAGGGTCTTGTAGGCTGATCCGTTTTGTACGTGCGTCTTGTCTTATTTTCTGTATTCCTTTGAGACAAAGAGTACATAACGGTTATTTTCTCTGCTGGTGTCTGCGTGCTATCTCTTGACCCCACCAACTGACAAAACAAGATCCTAACTGAGGTACGTTTAGGCCCTGAAACTCAACAAGGGCCTTCAACGACCTAAGTTTAGGCCCTAAAAAGCAGCAAAGGCCATGAAAAGGTAAGTTCCTGGCCAAAACCTCAGCGAAGGCTTGGAAATTTGGCACAGGCCCTAACTGAGGTAAATCTAAGTCCTTAAACTCGGTGCCGGCTCTAAGAGAGGTAGTTTTAGGCCCTAAATCTTGGTGAAGGCATTAAATGAGGTACGTTTAAGCCCTAAAACATAGCAAAGGCCCTAACTGAGAACGGTTTGGGCCCTAAAATGCAGCAAAGAGTTAAAGCCCCAGGTAGCCAGTTAGTGGCAGCATTGCTTCTGGGGTGGGTGGTCACCTTTTCAGGACAAAATGATTGGCCAGGTGTTTAACGAGAGACAGCATTTCCTTGGGAGAATGTGAGACTACTCCAGGACAGAGTGGCAGACCAGGTCTCCTGTGGGAGGTGGGTAGCATCCCCTCGTGGAAGGACAGGTAAGAGATCAAGCCCCAGAGAGCCATTTAGCAGCAGCATTGCTTCTGGGGAGGGTGCCTGTCACCTTTTCAGGACAGGGTGATGGGCCAGGCATCCAGTTGGAGACAGCATCTCCTCGGGAAAGTGCGGGACGACTCCAGGACAATGTGATGGACCAGGTCTCCCGTGAGAGGCAGCATCCCCTCGTGGGAGGACAGGCTCCAAAACAATAAGAACATAAAGCCCCAGGTAGTCTATTTATGGCATCATTTCTTTTGAGGGGTGCGGGCATTATTTCAGGACAGGGTGATGGACCAGGCGTTTAATCAGAGACAGCATTTCCTCGGGAGAATGTGGGACCACTCCAGGACAGCGTGATGGACCAGGTCTCCCGTGAGAGGCAGCATCCCCTCGTGGGAGGACCGGCTCCAAACTGGTAAGAGATCGAGCCCCAGGCAGTCAGTTACTGGCAGCATTGCTTCTGGGGAGGGGAGTCCTCGGCTGGCCCCTGCTCAGCCAGGGTTGGTGGAGCACTGCTGCCACCTAGCGACCGAGGTTGGATACTGCAGCCGGCCAGTTGGTTGCGTGCTGTTGCTGTCACCTGGTGGCCAGGGGTCGGTACTGCAGCCCCGGCTCCCCACTCGGCGCTGCCGGCCGTTAACGGCGTCGCGATCCCGCGGTGCCCGCGGCTGCCTCCCGGTAAGGAGCTGCCGCTGCCGTCCCCCGCGCATGTTGGCAAGGCGCGCTCGGCACGGGATTACGGAACTGCAGTGCCGCTGCAGCCCGGGACAAACGCAGCCTGTGGGTGCTCGGTGCTGCAACGGCCCCGCCCCTGGCGAAAAGCCCCCCCACCTGGAGACCGCGTGGGTGCGGGGCGGCTGCGCCCCTCCACAGTTTCAATTGCCCCTCACACGGCAATGCCACGGTTCTGCTCGAGCCATGCTTGTCGGTGCGGGACCAATTCTGCTGATCGCGAGTTCAAACTGCGTCCTCGCCGCCGCGCCACAAATGGTGCCGCCCGTGCCGCTGCCCTCAAAATGGCACAGCCCATGCCGCGCTCAAAAAAATAGCAGTGACCGCACTGCATGTGGCGGCAGTTTTTGGGTGGCTTTAATGCATTTTTAAAAACTGTAGGGTATGGGTGTGATGGGTTGAAATAAAGAAAAAGCCTTTCCTTTTATGCATACTGAAAAATAGTATCCATTGATAGAAAATGAAAAGGATTTTGATATAAAAAGCGGTGTCTCTGGTATTGTGTATAGCTTTGCCTGCGGCCCGAAGTGGCCTGGCCCTGCCACACCCCATGGCCTGAGTGGCCCCGCCCTGGCAGCCCCGCCCCTGCAGCCACCTGGCAAATAAAAGTCGGTGCTGCAGACCTTGGCTGGTGAGTAGGTGGGTGGTGTGGCAGCCCTGCTTGGGGTCTTGCTGCCTCTTGCCCTGCTTGCAGCTGTGGAGGTGGGGGCTGCTGCCACGTGGCACTGCCAGGGCACCAGATGTCTTTTGCAGCCCTGGGGCGGTCGGTGACTAAAGGCTCGTTCCAGTGGTGCGGTGGACGTGGCAGCGAGGGTGAGCCTGCCTCGTGTGGGCCTGGTCGGGAGATGTGTTGGGAAGCCCTTTGTGTGTGTGTGGGCGTGTGTGTGGATGTGGTGTGGGGGCTGTGAGGGTATACAGGAGTGGGGGTCATGGAAACATCTGGGTGGGCTGCAAGGGATATTTGGGGAGGGGTGTAGGGCTGGGAAACGTGAATTCTCCTCGTGGGGCTGGGTAGGAGTCCAGGCAGCGGGAGAGCAGGGGGTGGGTGCTAGGGAAGCGCTGGGGGCAGGGGGGAAGCTGTGGAAATGTTGGAGAGAGACTTGGGAGGGCCTTGGTGGGGTGAGATGTCCAGGGGGTCTCTTCTAAGACATTTTTGGGTGTCGGAGGGTGTAGCAGGGATGGGTCTGGGTGAAGTGTCTGGCAGGGGGGAAAGGTGGGCAGGCAGAAGATGCTCTGGGGGGTGCGGCAGCGAGCATGACATCTGGGTAGGCCCTGGGAGATGGTGGATGGGCAGGAAGATGTCTGGGGGACTCTTGTAAGATGAGGGGAGTTCTGGAAGAGTGGGTGCTGGGAAGAGGTCTTGGGCTGGGCAGGGAGATGTTGGGGGGGGGCAGTGAGGTGTCTGTGGGAGCTCAAGTTACGTTTTCTTGTGGCCAAAACCTCAGCAAAGGCTGAAAACTCAGTGCAGGCCCTAACGGAGGGAATCAGAAGTCCTGAAACAATGCACAGACCCAAACTGAGGTTAGTTTAGGCCGTCTATCTCGACAAGGGCCTTAAATGAGGTAACTTTAAATCCTAAAACACAGCAAAGGCCATAAATAAGGTAAGTTTTTCTGACTGAAAACTCAGTGTGGGCCCTAACGGAGGGAAGTTGAAGTCCTGAAACCCCACGTGCGCCCTTATTGTGGTAAGTTTAGGCCCTGAAACTCAATGAAGGTCTTAAATGAGGTATGTTTAGGCCCTAAAATGCAGCAAAAGCCATAAATATTTCAAGTTTCTGGCCGAAGACTCAGTGGAGGCCTGAAAACTCGGCGCAGGCACTAATGCAGGGAAGTTCAAGTCCTGAAACGTGGTTTGGCCCTAAATTTTGACAAGGGCCTTAAATGAGGTACTTTTAAATCCTAAATGCAGCAAAGGCCATAAATAAGGTAAGTTTTTCTGGGCAAAAACTCTGCAGAGGCCTGACAACTCGGTGTAGGCCCTATCCAAGGGAAGTTGAAGTACTGAAACTCAGCGCGGGCCCTAACTGTGGTAAGGTAAGGCCCTAAAACACAGAGGGGTGTGTGTATATATATTTATGTAGCAAAATGTGCGTGGTCCTTGGCGTCCTATGAATGATCCTTAGCGCAAAGTATAGCTTAGCTAAACTAGAATCATGAGGAAAGAGGTAGCACATCCTTCCTTGTTTTGTGGCGGGTGACCAAGGCCGTGGATCCAGCTGTTTGGCCCCATTTGGAACCGGGTGGTGAAAATGCAGTAGATACAGGAATCTCCCTCAGGTCGTCTGTGAGCCCTGGCCAGGCTTTGGTGAGATCTGAGAGGCAAGCGAAACCGGGTGTTTCCGCATTTGCAATGAGGTGAGCTTGTTTGTTCTATAGTTCAAAAGCTGGACCCTCTTGCAGTGACTTTGGAGACCTCAGCTACGAGGGGACGCCCTGCGCAGCACTTCCCCGTTGCCGGGAGAGGCTCTCCAAATCCTCGCTGCAAGAGGGGCTCCCCAGTGCCTGCGCGTCTGGAGGATAGTGACATGCTGGGGCAACTGGAATAGGTATCGTTCTTCATCGCTGTAGCTAACCTGTGGTAGGACTGATGAGGTGCGTTGCCTCGCTTAGCTGTTCTGCCTGAGTGAGGGTCTTGTAGGTGAATTCTTTTGTACATGTGTATTAATAACTGTATGAATGCAAAACCAAGTGAATAAAAGCTATTTCCCACTTTTGTGTCTGTGTAATTTATATGCCGCCGCCCTCCCCCAGCAGGGCAGCAACTGAACCCCGCCGATGGGCTCGATGCCGCCCTAGCAGGGCCCCCACCGCCCCCCCTCCCCCCTGAACGCAGCCACCGGACCACCCTGACGGTGTCGATGCTGCCCTAGTGGGGTTCCCCCACCACTGCCCGCACCCGGCAGGGCAGCCACCGAACCCCCCCCGACGGGCTCGATGCCGGCCTAGCGGGGGGCCCTCCACCACCGCCCTGACACAGCAGGGCAGCCACCGAACGCCCAGGACGGGCTCGATGCTGGCCTAGTGCGGCCCGCCACCGCTGACCTGACCTGGCAGGGCAGCCACTGAACCCCCTCGACGAGCTCGATGCCGCCCGAGCACGGCCTGCCACCGCCGACCTGACCCGGCAGGGCAGCCACCAAACCACCCCAACGGGCGCGATGCCGGCCTAACGGGGCCCCCCACTATCGCCCTGACCCAGCAGGGCAGCCACCTGATGCCCACTGACGGGCTCGATGTGGGCCTAGCGGGGCCCCCCACTGCCACCCTCACCCGGCAGGGCAGCCACCGAACCCCCTTGACAGGCTCAATGCCGCCCTCACCCCCATCCCCCCCCTCCCTCCCCTTCACCCCCCTCCCCCGCCTCTCCCTCCTCACCCGGCTGGGAAGCCACCAAATCCCCCGAGAAGCTCGATGCCGGCATAGCAGGGCCCCCCACACCCTCCAACCCCCCTCCCCCCCTAACCCAGCAGGGCAATCACCGAAACCACCTAACCTTAACCCTAACCCCCCTAAACCTAGCCCTAACCCTAATATAACCCTAACCTAAACCTAAAACCTAACGCTAACCCTGACCCTACCGTAACCCTGACCCTAAACTTTAACCTTAAACTTAACCTGAACCTTAACTCTAACCTTAACCCTAACCCTAAGCGTCTAACCTGAACCCAAACCCAAAACCTAACCCTAACCCAACCCGAACCCTAACCGAAACCCGAACTATAACAATAACCTAACCCTAGCCCAAACCCTATCCCGAACCTTAACTCGAACCTGAACCTGAACCCTAACCTAAACCCTAAACCTAATCCTTAAACTTAACCCTAACCCGAACCCAAACCTGAAACCAAACCGGAACCCCAAACCTAACCCTAACCCTAAAATTCTAACCCTGAGTCTATCCCTAATCCTAACCCGAACCCTATCCCAAACTCTAACCCTTAACCTAACCCTAACCTGAAGGCGAACCTGAACCTGAACACTAACCCTAACCCGAACCCTAACCCTAATCCTTAATCCTAACCCAAACCCGAACCCAAACCAGAACCTTAACCCAAACCAGAACCCTAACCCTAACCAGAACCCTAACCCAAACGCAAACCCTAACCCAAACTCGAACCCTAACGGGAACCCTAACCCGAACCAGAACCCAAACGCAAACCCTAACCCGAACCAGAACCCTAACCCGAACCCTAACCCTAACCTGAACACTAACCCTAAACCCAACCCGAACTCTAACTCTAACCCGAACCCTAATCCTTAACCCTAACCCATCCCTAACCGAACATTTGCCAAGAGCCCTGAAGGCGCAAACCCTCCAGAAATGCCCATCGTTAGTCCTGCTACGCTGGGCCCACAAAGCTGGTTTGTCTCCCAGAGAGCACAACTCCTGCTGCACCCCCCGGCCCCCTGGGAACGCATCCCTCCTCACCTGCCCACCTGAGCCCACAGCAACATCTCACGGCCCAGAAACACCCGGCGTGAAAGGAAAACAAAGGTCAGGTCTCAAGTGCAGCCTCTCCTGGGGATGCGTGCCCAAGAAGAAACCTCCTCTCATTACGGTCGTCATCCCGGCAAGCCTGTCACAGGCAAGCGATACAAGGGACTCCCCAGCACCCCCTCCCAGAGCCCTGCTCCGTCCCCTGGCAGGGCAAGTGCTGCTACCAGCAGGGACTCCCTGCCCTCCCAGATGTCCCCCTCTGTCGCGACGGAGGGAAGACACAGTCACTCAATATGAGTGATCAGCAGGCTTCGTTTATTGTCTCTTACAGTCACCTTTTATGCCTTGTTATAATTAGCTCAGACATATTACAAAAGTTAAGCTCATTATTGGTTAGTTGCCTAAATACCAAGCCCGCCCCTTGTTTCTCTTCTGTAGTTACCTGTTCCCACCTGCAACATTCTTTTCCCACCAAAATCTTCCTGTTATTGTGTAACAAGGACAGCCAAAGACAGTGTATTTTTGCTTTACTTCAGCTAAGCTGAGAGCGATGTGCATTTTTGTCCAGCCAGCTGGACTATGTCTATGTGACCCTTTTCAGCTAGCCAGTTACCCACACCCCTCAACATTCCCACTTGCCCCAAGTCCATGTGCAGCTCCATCTGGCAACGCCACAGCAACAGCAGTTGTCTTTGCAGTTAAATACGTTCATCCGGAAGAAAAAAGGCAGCTAGCATCTGCTCCCCGGCAGAGCTTGCAGCACACAGGAATATTGCTCCATTTCTACATGTTTCCTAATGCTTTTTTCTCTTTCTTTCACTCCTCGTAAAGCAAACCACACAGGTCAGTGGGATCAGGCACAGAACCACAGAAAAATACAGGTGGAAAGGACTCTGGATGCCTCTTGGTCTAACCCTTCCATACAAAATGAACAATTTCAAAGTTAGAACAGACTGTGCGGGGATGTGTCCAGCAGTTTACATCTCCAGGATGGAGGTTTCCCACTTCTCTGGGTCACACAAGCTTTTACCTGCCTTTATGGTCACCAGACACGCGTTTGCCTTCAGCTACAGCACAGGCTCCAAGCAATACTGTGTGTTGTGATTCTGCAGCCCTTGTTCTGGAAGTTAACCTCAGCTGTAAATGCCTTCAAAGTCCTTGACTCCTTGAAATAAAGAAAAAGTCTCCTTTTTTGGGGTGTTTTTTGGTTTTAAGCAGCCATCTGTTGAACTATTGTCTGAGACCAAAATGCCAGCTGCTTCATACCAAAAAGGAAAGCCAGTGTACAGCAGAAAGACATTGAGGTTATCTGCCTTGCACATACAAGTGCCAGAAGACGGGCAACAGACCAATAATCCCATGGAAATAAAAGCAACCCGTTTTAGCAGCCGTTATCTTTGGTCCTGCGCATGTCATAAGACACCCACCTCTTCTTCATGGTCTCTTGTAAGCCAACAGCGCCAAGGCAGCCAGTCACCAAGGCCATGCCATAAACACCAGCACGTTTCTCTGTACATGGGGTGCTGCTGGGGAACAGCGGGCAGAGAAGCCCCTGGTTACATACCTGCCAGAGAAGCTGAATATTAAGATGGAAGAACCACCAAGGTTCTCAAAACTAAGGACATAGAGTCAGTAAAAGAACAGTAAGTGCCACTGTTTTAAGGAACTACTAGATCTTTAACTAGCAGGCGGGCCAGTCATAAGCAAAGGCAGCTCATGGGCTCAGAAAAGCAGAGCCATAACACGTACTAAGCTCAAAGAATTGCTCAGCTGATGTATCCCTAACACTCGATAGAACAGCAACTCTGGGTTTTTTCCACTGGATGACAAACCTTTTCTATCAGGATGCAATCAGGAGCCCAACTCAGATTTGGCTGGAACAGCCTTTCCTCTGATTAGGAACCTGGAAATCTCAGCTCAGCCACTCACAAGTGTCTCACTTGCAGGAAGATTGCTTATAACAGCTCAGCAGATTAAATACAACAAGCATTCACTGCAAAAAAGCAAGGCAAAACCAGAGCTGCTGTGTGCCTGTTCATACAGCTGCAAAACATTTTAGTTGAGGGAACAGAGCAAAAGATCGTTCTTGCACCAATCCCTGAAAATTAACAAGTATGCAGCTGCTTTCCATCACTCCTTTCTGCCCAAATTCAGGAGACTGAAGGGGTTTCTTTCTTTCAGGAGTCAGGGCAGAATAACCAGGACTTGTCACCTCCCCATGCCTGCACTTGGGACTCGTCCACATGTGACTCACCCAGCCACCGCAGTAACATCGTGCAAGAACAAGAGTCTACCCTGACACTTGATAACCAAGCCTAGAAGGGTACAGCTCATGAAACAGCAGGGCCAAACCCCGAAACAAAGATCTGCTGAGGACAGGGAAGAAGGTGCAATGCTGGAAGCACTCGATCCTGAAGCTAATAGCAGCAGTGACGCAATCCAGACAAAAAGCTCTCTGTGTTGCAGTCCCATGAAGAAATTTGTGGGAGGTTTAGCTTTCTGTACTTTTAAGGTTGTCCTGTACCTTGCTATAGAGGTATCTCTCCTACAGATCTGCAGGACACGATGCCTTCATTCACTCAGCCTTGGCAAAACAAAGCTGCAGCCTCCTGACAACGCCGAGGGGGGACGCGCCACCGCGCATGCGCGGCGCCAAGGCTGCAGTGCCGATTTTCGGCCGCCAGGCGACAGCAGAAGTACGTTACCAACCGGGCGCTGCAGTACCCAATTCTTTTCGCTAGACGGCACCATAGCTCCAGCCAAACTAAGGGCAGCGCATGCGCAGAATCGGCTTGATGCCTTGGGGCGGGGTTTCCGGCTACGCACACGTATGGGCTACGCGTGCGGCCCCGGAAGGTGGGTTCATTTCCGGCCCGCTGGAGCGGCGGTGGCGGTGCGGGGCCTTCGCCGGGAGCCCGGAACCCTTTCGGGCCGGGACGTGCGGCGGCGCTGGGTGAGCGGGCGGGCTGAGGGCTGCCGGGGGCCGGTGGGCGAGCCCGGGCGTGGCCGTCGGGCAGCGGCCGGCCGGGGGGGACGTATCGGGCCGGCGCTCGGCCGCGGCAGGGAGCGCCTGGTGCCGGCGGCGGGCGGGCTGAGGCGGGCGGCCCGGCCCGGGACCGGCGGGGCTGCCGGCGGTTCTCGTCTCGCCGGCAGTGACGGTGGTCAGCGGGCTGCTCGCGGTCGCGGTGCTGCCTTTTTTTTTTTTTTTTCTCGGAGCTGCGCCGCTACCTCAGCGAGGAGGCGAGGAGCGGCGGCGGGGCCCGGGAGGGGGGTCGGCCCGCGGCGCCCTGCCGCCCCCCCGCCGCCTCCGGCGCTGCAGCCGCCGCAGCTCTGCGCGGGGCTTTGTCTTTCCCCCAGCCGCTGGCCGGTGCCGTGGCAGCGGGCTGGGGCTGCCGGCCCCCGCGGGCCGCAGGGGCTGCCTTGGGGGCTGCGGTAACGCTGTGGCGGGGGGGCGGCTCAGGAGCCTCTGCCCGCCCCTGCGAGCGGGCAAGGGAAAGGAAAGAAAGCCGGCGGTGGGATCCCCACTCCTCCCCCCCGACAGCTGATTTCCCTAAAAAATATTACAAAGGGCAAGCGTTTAACTACGGGGGAGGGTTGGGAGGCGGCAGCTCAGGTGTCTCGCTGATCCTTTGTTGTGACAGTCAGCTCCTGGGCCGGAGCAGCCGAGGGGAAGAGGCCTTTGGGTTTGCTTCCCAGTGAAACGGGGCTCTTTTGGTTTTTCTTTGTACCTAGGTTCATCCGGAATTGTACGTTGACAAATCAAGGGGAGCTACACTGAAGGTCAGTCTAGATGTTACTTTTCCACGTGTGCCTCGTGCTTGTGAGTTGGACTGCTGACTACGGAGGGATAACTTTTGTACTCGCCGAGGGCCCGCAAGGCTCCGTGTGCCCGCTGCTTCCGAGTGCTGCGCTGCTGCTTGGGCAACAGCCAGGGAGGAATTGTTGGTCCCTCGTGGTTACGCAGCCAGGCCTGCTGGGTGCTTAAGCCAGCACGTCCAATCGGGCAGTATTATTTTTCTAGATTGTAAATGAACCTGAGGCATAAACCCACTTACATTTCTGTAGGACGGTGTACTTGGTCAGAGAGCTCAGTCGCACTGACGGAGCTGGCACAGAGTTCCCTTGGGACTCCAGATCTGACTGTATTGTTGAAAGGCTCCAGAGCCTGCTTTGGAAGTCACTTGGCAAGGCACAGCTTTGCTGTGATTTTTGTACTTGAATTCTGACTGTAATGCCAATGCCACGTGTTGGCCTTTCTCCAGAAGTTATAAAAGCAGAATGAGCGTTAAGAATCTGATTACCTTTTAACTAAATTCGAAACAAAGTTGCGGGATGAAGTGACTGGAAGTCCTTCAAGTCTGACTGGGTGTCGCTGCCGTGCATGTTATCTGCCTGTCTACCGATCGTTCCTGCCTCTTGTTCAGTTGTGGTAATTCCTTTGGGTAATGCGTTGGGCTCTAGATGTAGTGCATCTTGACTTCCTCCCGACCCCCCGAGATGTTATCGGTCTTTGCCTTCCTCACGTTTCACAGGGCGTGGGAAGGCCAGAGAGGCTGGAAGCCTCGGCTGTTGTGTGCGGGGAAGCTGTCAGCCTGCTAAGAGAGCGTGTAGCCAGCAAGCGCATCGTGGTGCTTTGGTACCAAGCTGATACCACAGACCTCAATCTTTTTTGTGAAAAGGGATCACAAGGAAATGTGCTGATGTTAAAGAGGGAAAGGTGGCGGGGGAAGAGGTAGGAGGCAGCTTTCAACCAATTTTAGGCTTAACTCCTGTGTTCCTGAAAATGGTTCTGGGCTTTGAGGGGTTTGCTTTTGGCTTTTTGCCTTAAGCGTCTCTGCCTTTCAGGGTAACGCTTTCTTGGAAGTTGGAAACGGTCCTTCTGGGACACCAAATGAAACCCTGTACCTGGGAGGACCATTTAGCGTGCGGCACCTTGCGTTTTATTCCCTGTCGGTCACTTGGTCCTAGCTGTACACGCTCTCCCGGTTGGCACGTTCTTACCCTGCTGGCTGAAAGATTCTGTCTTTTCGTTTCCTCAGCTTGCCACAGGCCATAACACTTGTGTGTTCATAGACCGCTTTCCTTGTTCACTGCTTTCAGATTTGAGCACCAATGCCACGGATGTAACGGGAGAGCAGCAGCAGGACATAGAGCACAAGCCGTTTAAACAACGCTTGGATAAAGCTGCCAACCGTGTGACTCCAGAAGCTGAGAGACACTGTAAGATGCTGTTCTGCCATTCTTGGATGGATGCTCTCGTAGCCTTTCATCACCGTATGCCTGCTATGACCTTTGTGGGAACAAGGGACGGCTGAATTCACAGCGTTTTAAACACCACAAACTCTTGAAGAGTTTATAGGACACAAATGTATTACACTGGCAGATCAGACAAGCTCCTCTCTGTGTGTATGTATATTACACTCGGTACCTTTGCAAGGCAAGTCTTTGCCTAGTCACTCTGAAATTGGGACAAGGACTCACTGATGCATTTCAGGAGCAAAGCTGCTGAGTGAACGGGCTTTTCCTACTAGAAATCAAGCAGCTGCTCTGGCGGAACTTGACTTTGGTTGCATCTTTAAAGCCTAGGAGGCTGACAAATGGGACGAGCTGGTTGAAGAGCCTCTCTCCAGGGAAGGCTCCACTGACTTGACCCTTAAGCCTAAACTTGCATCTTACTAAGTTTGCTTTGTGTGTGTTAATGCATACCCGATTCATAGACTTCAGTTGATTGATCAGTTACAAGTTGAAATGGTCCTTGGCTACATTAACCTCTCCTCTGCATTTTTTTTACATGTTATGACTTACTGTTGTACTTCAATACAAACTGGGAATGATTCTGGTAGTGTTGCAATCTAACAGTAATGCTGTCCCGACTTTGTCTTTCTAAAGTGTGAGGTCCTTATTATCTGTTCTGGGAGATAGTGTGGTTCTGTGTATTGGCATGAACTAAATTTGCTGGTTTGTTGTAACTCAGATTTAACTTTTCTGTTCTTAAAAGCTGAAAGGCTAAACTAAGCCAAGAGCTGAACAGTGGGTGGGTACAAGAGCTTCTCCTGTTGTCACAGAAGTGTGGTGATAGCGTTCTTACTGTTGCGTCGCTTAGCAGCCTTTCTGTATTTGGAGGCTGTGGCGTTACGAACGTAATGTCTGGGGTCAAACCCCACTTTTCTGTATCTAATTCTCTGTTAACACATGTAGGCCTCCTGCCTTACTTGTGTTGCCAGCCTCCACTGGGATTACTCGGTCTGAACCGGTTGCTCCTGCTCCTTACGTTATCAACGGAGAGGAAGGGAAACTTGGAGGGAGCAGTCTCATCCAGGAGAGGCATTTTGAAAGCGATCAAATTGCATTGCATGCAACAAGCAATTTCTTCTGCTGTCTGGAAAAAGTATACGGCTAGTTTGATTTCCACCACAGGTGTGGCAAGTTAGATTGGAGGTGTCCACCCATCTTCATGAAACTCTATGCTTATCAGTTTCTATTAGTAACACTAATTAGTCAGTTATTTAAATGGCAACTATAGCGGTATTGACTGCTAAAGGAAAAATTTACACAGACGTGGGTACTGCTAGGCTTGATTTAGTCACAACTCAGAGCTGGGCCACCACCCCAGTGAGTGGCAGAGAACGAAGGGATACAGCCCAGCTTACACTTACCAGATCATTAGTCAACATCCAAAGTTTTTAGAAGTTTCCTTTGGTCCTGTCAGTTCTGCAAATCTATCACCTGACTCTGTCCCAGTTGATTCATCTGTTCGGTACCAGTCTCTGCCTCTGTTCCAGGCTCCTCCTCAGATCGTGATCTTCTTGTCTGCCTGCTTTAACTCACACACTCCTTCAAGCACGCTTAGTCTTTGAACAAGCAATTCCTATTCATATATGCCAGTTTTTCTAAAAACGCCTGTGTTTCTGAGAGCATCTGTGTGCACAAACTGATCATCTGTTGCTTCTCTGTTCTCCCGCTGATTAACTGGACTGGGTTTTAAACCAGCCTTGGATTAGGGTTATGCTAGGGACGAGGCCTGGTTCTGCCACTTAGCTGCTTCAGCACTTTAAATTTCTTAATTCAAAATCCGTTTTCTTTTAACAGGTTCCTCCTTTTGTTTTATTATTGCATACCTGCAATAGTTTAATAGCTAACATATTTCCAAGTTCTTTCTTGCAATTTTGCTGCTAAGCCAGTCACACAAGTTACAGAACATCGCGTTAGTGCAATCGCAGACACAACTACAGAAATCACAACAGGTATTGTAGTGATCAGTTTCTTTAACCACCTTGATAGGTCGGGGAACTGAGATGTTAATTCCTTGATACCAATATGCATGGTTTCTCAAATCTGAGAAAGAATTCTGCAAATACAATAAATATTGGGTTACCTTGTTTACCTCCATCCGACAAACTTATCTTTGCTGGGACATAAGTTCCCGGTACTGCTATAATCCTTCCAAAAATAACTTCTGCAGGAGAAACTCCAGTTGGCTGCCTGGGAGTGTTTCTTATATCCCATAAACCCAAATTTAAAGCTTCATGTCATTTTAACCCAGTCTGTTTACAAACTGTGACTAATTTCTCTTTGAGAGTTCTATTCCTGAGATTCTGCATCCTGTCCTGGGGATTCTGGATGATGGGGAGTATGTAATTGTGATCAAATTCCTAATGAATGATAGATCTGTTTTAATACAGCTGCAAAAAAAATGAGGTCCCCTGTCAGATAGCTCTGGAACTCCATATCTAGGAATAATTTCCTTTAAGAGAGCTTTAACAACTGCTTTTGAGTCATTTTTCTGAGTAGGGAAAGCTTCCGCCCACCCTGACAATTGATCAACAACAGGAAGTAGGTATGTGAACCCCATTACTTTAGGCATTTCGGCATAATCAGTCTGAAGGTTTCGAAAAGGATACTTCATCGCTGGAGGTGGCTTTCCTAGCAGCGTCTTCCTTCTTAAAGAGGCAGATCCTTATGTAGCCGACAGCTCTCACCAATTCTTTTGGCTGCTGCATAAATTCCAGGGGTTGCCCACAGCTGTTGGAGGGCCAGAAAGTATTGCTCTCAAAATCCGTGAGCTCTGTTGTGCTGCCAGTGAGTGATAGGTCCTAAATACCTCTTTGGAAGTAGCGGTTTTTACTTCCAAATAGCCACTGTCCCTCACGTTGTTGTGCTCCCAATTTCTCCCAGGTTTGTCTGTCTTCTTCAGGTAGATCTTCATAGAAAGGAGTTACATCTGGGATTTCAGCCTTACCCTGTTCAGTCAGAATCGGAGTCATTGCTCAGATCGCCTGCCGTGCAGCAGCTTTTGCTGCTTGATCAGCCAAGGTATTTCCTCCAGATACATTGTCCCGGTGGTTGGTATGAGCCTTTACGTAAATTCAAGTCCATTTCATTTATCCTCCGTAGATTTCATAGTTTTGCATAGCTTAAAGCTTCATCCTCACTTAGACACGACGGTGCAAATGCCTGAAAGCCATCCAAGCCCCTTCCCGGTCAGTGGAGAGGAAGAGGCGCTCCCAGAAGCCCTTACTCTCAGCGTGCACATCTGAAAAGGATTGGGGGGGTTTCTGATTATTGCCTGAAACTTTTTATTCTAGTATCAAGATGAAGGAAATTGGTGTACTGAGCAGAAGTCTGATATAATGGTTCTCAGTTCAGACTAATTTCCTCAAAGTCATTTTTTTAACGGGAAGATGATTTATATAGCATCTCAGCAGCACCCACACTGATCCAAACTGGTTACTTACTCGGTATTTACTATAGCTTTTCTGCATGTCATAGTCAGTATGGAACCTCTTTCTTCTTTCCGGGTCCTCTGTTAATCACAGGCATGTAATTGCAGGGGAATGGAGGGGGTTGCAGCTGCCCAGTATTTTAGGATCATAATGAGGGACAGCCGATGTCTATACCTTAAAATGTATTAACATGTGCTTAGGGATGTAGGTTTTGTGTTACAGCAGCTTGCTGTACATTCTGCCTGTGTAGGAATGTATAAAATCTTGGTGATTAGAAGCCCTTCTTTAGGTTTATAACTTCAGTACTTGCCTCCTAGCGTTGCCATTGAGCTCCTTAGAGCACACTGCTGTAATGCTGCTCAATGCTGCTCAGTAAAAGCATCGGTGGCAAACTCTATTCTGTAGCCAATAGGGGTTATTTACTTGTTAAAGCTGTTAATCATTAGCTCTTAATAATTATATAATGCATTGCTGCTATGATGAACATTATGATAATTATGAATTAGTTTTTATTAGTTAATTGTTACTTATCCGACATTTTGGTATCTGAGCTCATGCTGGTTGTTCAAATTGTTTTCCTCATTCTAGGTCCTTTACACACTTTCTCACAGGAGTTTGTGCCGTCATTGGAGGCATATTTACAGGTATTGCATCTTTCAATCTTTTTTTCTTTCTACATTGTAAACATTTGCCATCTTCTTCTAAAATGTGTATGGCTGATAATAAATCCCTGTTTGATGGGGAGAGATGATTTCAGACTTCAAGAGGGAATATATCAAGAGTATAATTAGTGCTGCAGACTTTCAAGATGCTGTGGATGATGTCAGACCTACCTATCGTAATATTTTACTTTGATGCTCTAAAGGACATTTTTGTTTTCAAATAATGCACTTTCACATACCATATGAATGTATCTGTGCTGTGTATCTTGGCCAGCTTGGGTCTGTAAGCAGACAGTTGCTTTCATGTGGAACTAAAGCCAGTAGAATCTGTGAACCCAGGTTGCCATGAGCATAGCCATCTCAAGAGGTGTTAGAATGCGTTCCGAGACTTAGGAGCTCCAGTGAGTGCTCTGCAGGGACTAAAAGGAGCCCTCGCAGCTACATGGGGCTCGTAAGGAGAGGCTGTTCCTGCGGAGCCGTTGGAGGGTCTGGGCTTCGTTCTCAGTGTTGGCTTCTGAACAGCTGATCAGCGTCTGCTCAGCTCCATGTGTGTGACAGAGCCCAGCCTTGGTCCAGCCTTGTGCTCCAGGTAATAACTCAGGGTACTCTGAAACAGTCATAGATGTTCACGCGGCTGTGAAGGGCCAGCCTGGAGATCTGGTCAGCAGATCCTACGGACCTGAGAAGTCAGCTTCTATATGTATCGCGTAATAGCTTCGTCTGCAAGGTTCTCTCGTCACCTGAGGTGTCACAGTGCTCAATTAACCTGATGCTATTAAACAGAATTTGTCTGTGATAAATTTGGTCATCTTTATTTCTATGGCTGACTCAAGGAGAGGCTTTCAAAACTTACTTTTGTGACAAATGCAATTGCCCTCTAGCACTGATTACCTTTGACAGTAAGTTCCTGCTGCCATATGCCATGTTCTGTGTCTATATTGTAGAGGAAAGATGAAATGGTGGCCAAGAAGGCCAGTAGTGTCCTGGCTCGTATCAGAAATAGTGTAGCCAGCAGGGTTAGGGAAGTGATTGTCCCCCGGTACTCCTGCAGTGGTGAGGCCACCCCTTGCATCCCGTGTGCAGTTTTGGGCCCCTCACCGTAAGGACATGGAGGTGCTGGAGCCTGTCTGAAGAAGAGCAATGACGCTGGTGGAGGGTCTAAAGAACAAGCCTGGTGAGGAGCAGCTGAGGGAACTGGGGGTGTTCAGCCTGAAGAAAAGGAGGCTCAGGGGAGACATTACTGCTCTCTACGGCTCCCTGAAAGGAGGTGGTAGCGAGGTGGGGGTCAGTCTCTTCTCCCAAGTAACAAGTGATAGGATGAAAGGAATGACCTCAAGTTGCATCACAGGAGGTTTAGATTGGATATTAGGAAAAATTTCTTTGCTGAAAGGATTGTCAAGCACTGGAACAGGCGGCCCAGGGAAGTGGTTGAGTCACCATCCCTGGAGGCATTTAAAGTTGTGTACATGTGGCACTTAGGGACATAGTTTAGTGGTGCACTTAGCAGTGGTAGGTTAATCATCGGTCCTAAAGGTCTTTTCCAACCTAAACTATTCTATTCTAAAGAAATCAGTTGTGTAACAGTTTTTGTGTCACAGGATCAAATTTATTCCAGAGGTAGAGATAATTTCAGGCCAAGACAACCACAAAAGGCAGTAGTCTGAAGTGTCACTCAAAGACCAGATAGTAATAAGGCCAGTCATTCTGTATTCTACAGTAATAAACAGAAGACTCGGTTCCCGTTTTAGCGGCTGTTCTTTATATAGCATTGCAATGTGTGCCTTTAGGTAGGGCCAAGTAATCACTTACTTATTCCTTAGATTGAGGTGTTGCATAAAAGAAAAAAGAACATGAATCTTCATAAAGGCACTGAAAATACTGCTGGTCACTGGCACCCTGTGTTCCCTCCCATGCAGGAGTTCAGGGTTCCTGCCCTGCGAAAGCTGCCCCGATGGATGCAGGGTTGTCTGGGTTTCATGGTGCAGTAGACCAATTCTAAAATTTTCTATGGTCCCAAAAAAGCACTGAATTAATAGGCTCCTTCAGTGCTGGAGAGATTTGGGGAAAATACTGCAGAAAGAACTAAAGGCATCGGTTTGTTTTGCTTTGTGTCCTTGGTGGGTAAACATGGCAGTCTTTGATAAAGGATGTCCATCAAGGGCAGCGTTGGGTAGGGTAGCTTATTTTTTAAGGGTGCTGGGAAATGAGCAAAAATGGGAAACATGCCCTTGGCAAGCTGGGTCAGTGCAGTAACATGGCATAAAGCTCTCGACATCAGCTTCCTTTCCAAATTCATCTCACTCATCAGTAAGCACATGTGACTTGGCCTGTCTCTTTTTTTACTTCTGTAAGACAGATCTTTTTCTGGAGAAGCATAATCACCTCTGCCCTGCAAGTTGGATCTTATCTGCCCTAATGAGCTGAGGTCGTTTTTCTTCTGAGCAGCAGCTGTTTTCTGTTGCGGGGGGAGCTGGAACTCCTTTCCACTAACAGAAGGGTTTGTGTTTTCTTTCCTTGAGAGTTGTTCTGTCTTCGAGGCATGTCTGGCTTGATGCATCTGTGGTTTTTTTCTCCTTTTAGTCGCAGGACTCATTGATTCCTTGATCTGTCACTCAGCACAGGCCATCCAGAAGAAAATTGAACTAGGGAAGACAACGTAAGCAATGAGCTCACCCCTCAAAAAAAAACCCCAACCCTCTTTAAGGAGAACTAAACAGGTTTTTTGAAACACAAGTGATCTTCTAAGTACACAAGAGAAGAGGTTTGGAATTACCGGATGGCCCTGACCACTCGTATGTTACTGTTCCATCATTCTTTGTTCGGCATTAATTTTTGAGAATGGGACTGCCTGAACCTTGCTGCTGTAAAGATGACCGGTCTTGTCTGGCTTTGCAGACCCTACTGTAAAAACCCTTTTGTGCCAGGCCATGTTCATCCAGTTCTGCCCCCCCCCACCCCCTTCCCAAAAGAGATGATGGAGATACTGCATTCCATTTGCCCCCAGGAATAATGTACTGTATTTTCATGAGACTTGGAATATGGATTGAAGTTGCCATCAAATACGCTTCCTAGCAAGACCATCTAGCTTTTTTAACTTTTCTTAAAGCTGTCTCTGGGTGTGCTGGTGCTGTATGCCAGACCTCTGTGAAAATGTGCTGAATCCCACACACCTTCCTTCCAGCTGTTCTGGGCAGTGTGGTGAGAAGTAGCGCTTGGGATGTGCTTACTGTACCATGGAGCATTGCGGTTGCCACAGATTGCTG
The DNA here is from genome assembly GCF_023634155.1 of Falco peregrinus. Classification (NCBI taxonomy): domain Eukaryota; kingdom Metazoa; phylum Chordata; class Aves; order Falconiformes; family Falconidae; genus Falco; species Falco peregrinus. The sequence goes on from NC_073738.1 coordinate 197,806, forward strand.
CTCTTGTGAAAAATGCAAGTTGATGTTTTGGCAAAAAAAAAGTGTTTGGAGTTTTAATTGATTTTTAAATGGGATTGTGTTTTTCAGTTCCCCTCTGTTTGTATTTTGAAACAAAGTCCATCCTCTGTGTATTTTGGTAAAGCATTTAGAAGAATTAGATTATTTAAACGATCCCTGGTACATAATTGGAAATTATAATTAAAAAACATACCCGTGTTGTGGCAAAATACATAGATACAATAATCATGGTGGGGTTGGTTTTTTTCTTTTTAATGATTTTACACAAGTGAGTAAAGTGCTTGGTATGTGAAATTATATTAGGGGTCATTAGAAAATTTTGAGGAAAAATAAAATACTGTGGAGGCAATATTGAGGCAAAACTCATCACTCTTAAATCTCAGCTCTGGATCTGCTGTGGCGTTGACTCTAAACTTGGTCCAAGCAGTTGGTCCAACAACTGCCCAGTGAGTGTGACAAGCACAGCACCAGATAATGCAGAGAGAAAGCTGTTTTATAATGCATTTGAACTTGATTACAAACCAGGGAATATAAAAACCTGTGGTTTTTTTCGACTGGGAATAGAAACAGTTTGAGGTGTCTGTAAGAAGTCTGATTAATCTCCAAGCTAGAATACTGAAAAAAAAGGGTTTGTAAAATAAATAAATTTGAAACAAGGATATTTAATAAATCTATAAATATGAATATATTACATAAGGCACAAAAAGTGACTTGAACCGCTTCAGTCACTCAGCAGAGCACACAGCTTTGTAACTGAATTTGAAAGAATAAGCAGGAGGGGGAAGATGAATGGAAATAATCCAGCGAGAGTTTAACCTGCACTTGAGCAATTAGCAGCTAATCCCTTGGCTGTGGTAAGAAAGCCAGTTCTAAATACCAGAAAAGCATCGAGTGTTGCATAGCGGCAGGTACGCCGGAGGCCCCGCACGCGGCGGTGGTGGCCCGGACGGGCAGATGCGTCGGGCCGGGGTGGGGCGGGAGCGCAACGATCCCGAGTGTAAATTTGGCCTTTTTTATATTTTTCCCTGGTTTTCGCCCCGGCAGCAGCCCCCGTGCGCTCCCCGAGGGCCGCCGCTTCCCGCGCAGGGCGGGTCGAGGGGCGGGGTCTGGGTAGAGGAGGCGTGGTTATAAGCAAGCGGGGCGGGGTCTCTCTGCCGCTTTCCCGCTGGCGCGGCGAGCGCACGTGGCGGCGCGGGGCGGGGCGAGGCGGCGGCGGGCCCGCGCACTGCGCCGCCGGGAGCGCGCGCGGCGGCGGGGCGGGGCCGAGGCGCGGCGCGGCGCTGAGCGGCGGCGGCGGAGCGGGCAGCCAGCGCGGGGCCGCGCCGGGGGGCCGGGGCCGGGGGCCGGGGCCGGGGCCGGGGCCGGGGCGGGCGGCGGGGCCCGCCGGTCGGCCGGCGCCATGGGCACGGTGCTGTCGCTGTCGCCGAGCTACCGGAAGGCCCCGCTGTTCGAGGAGGGGGCGGCCACGGTGGGGCACTACACGGCGGTGCAGAACAGCAAGAACGCCAAGGAGAAGGGCCTGAAGCGGCACTCCCTGATCTCGGTTCTTCCCTGGAAGCGCATCGCCGCCGTCTCGGCCAAGAAGAAGAGCTCCAAGAAGGTGCAGCCCAACGGCGGCTACCAGAGCAACGTGACCCACCTCAACAACGAGAACCTGAAGAAGTCGCTCTCCTGCGCCAACCTTGCCACCTTCGCCCCCCCGCCGCCCCCCGCCGCCGCCGCCGCCGCCCTCGCCTCGGCACAGAAGGTGCCGCCGGCCGCGCCCGCCGCCGCCGCCGCTACCCCGCGCCGGGTCGTGGTGCAGGCGTCCACCAGCGAGCTGCTGCGCTGCCTGGGCGAGTTCCTCTGCCGCCGCTGCTACCGGCTGAAGCACCTCTCGCCCACCGACCCCGTGCTCTGGCTGCGCTCCGTGGACCGCTCGCTGCTGCTGCAGGGCTGGCAGGACCAGGGCTTCATCACGCCGGCCAACGTGGTCTTCCTCTACATGCTCTGCCGGGACGTCATCTCAGCTGAGGTGGCCAGCGATCACGAACTGCAGGCAGTGCTGCTTACCTGCCTGTACCTCTCCTACTCGTACATGGGCAACGAGATTTCCTATCCGCTCAAGCCCTTCCTGGTGGAGAGCTGTAAGGAGGCCTTCTGGGACCGCTGCCTCTCCATCATCGACCTCATGAGCCCCAAGATGCTGCAGGTCAACGCCGACCCGCACTACTTCACCCAGGTCTTCGCCGACCTCAAGAAGGAGAGCGGCGCCGAGGAGAAGGGCCGGCTGCTCATCGGCCTCGACCGGTGAGCGCCCGCCGCCCCCGGCCCCGCTCCGCTGCCCCGACCCGCGGCGCTGCCCGGCGGGGAGAGGCGGGGGCTGCTGCCGCTCCCCCGGGCCCGGGCCTAGGAGCAGGGGCACACGGGACGTCCGAAGCGCAGCCCCCCGGTTGCCCCCCCCCCCCCTTCCCCCCCCCCCCCCCCGCCCCAGGCCGCTGCTTCCAAGCCATGCCCCATTCCCGTCCCGCGGGCCCGGGGGTGCAGCGGCTCCGCCACCAGATTGATTTCAGCGAACTGGTGGAGGAGGGGTCCCCTTCGTCCCGTGTGTGGCCCCCCCCAGCCGACCCCTCCCCAGGGCAGCGGAGCGGGGCTTCGCGGGCGGGCGGCGGGGGCGGCCCCGGCTCCTGCGGCCGCAGCGCCCGGGTGCGGGGCCGGGCACCGCATAGCCGAGACAAAGACCAGGTAGGGGGGAAGAAGAAAAAAAAACCAACAAAAAACAAAGGAGGAAAAGGAGGAGGGGAAAAAAAGGAAGAAAAAAAAATTTTTTGCTCTAAAGGCTTCACCGGAGGCGGCTGAACGGGGCCGATTGTGACTTTATGGCGCCGGAGCAGCCGGCAACGGGACAGAGGCGGGCACGGCCCGGGGAGCCCCGGCCCTCGCCGCCCCCCCGCCCCCCTCCCCCCCCGCCTCCTCCCGCCCCTTTATTTATTTTCTTTGAAGAGACTCGAATTTCCCGAGCGGGTCTGGGTTAAGGGAAATAACCGCTACTGTATAATGACATCAATGTGAAATGTCTTGTTCCCATCGTGCACTGATCATGAGTATTGTGTAAAGGATCTACTTGAGTGTGCAAGCAAGGAAAGAATCTACATGCTGCTATATGAATACTTTTAGAACAAAAAAAAACCAAGAAAAAAAACCACAAAAAACTACTAACCGGGGGGGGGGGGGGAGAAAGAAAAAACCCTTCTTTATTCTTTCATTGTTGCTTTTACAGTGGTATTGCGCATGCAAACAGGAGCATTTTGTGTCTTAAAAAAAAAAAAAAGAAAAAAAACATTAAAAATAATAATCAAAAGAAAAACCTTAACAAGAGATGGCTGTACAAATTACACCCATGCACAAAGACCTGACACCACCCCGATACTGCAGTCTTGAGCTGGTATTCCCTTATCAGGCCTGGGGACTGATAAGTTTTTTGGGGGTTTTATTTTTTTTTCTCCGTGTGCACAGTTCTAGTTTAGTTCTGGTCCATCGAGCGTTAAACTTGCAGACGAGAGGGAGAAATAATGTGCCATTTATTTTTATTTTTTATTTTTCACTTGAAGCTCTTCATCGCTGTACATTGGACCCTGCTAATGATACATGTGTACGTACGTTTTTTTAGTGCAATCTCTTCTGTAGATCTTTGTTGACCAAATTGGTGGATATTGTTACTTATTAATTTATATTTGTCTCATTTTGTATGTATGTGTATAGTGTGTTTGTAAGTATGTGTGGTTTATAACCTGACCGACTGTGTCATGGGGCTCAGTGTGCCTGTAATTTAATCCCCTCCCCTTATTTTTATTTATTTTTGTACTGTGCTGATTAAATAAAAATGCACTGACCATCCATTACACAGCAGCGGTTCGTGGCAGACTCTTTTCTGCAAGCCCACACCTCCAGTGGCCCATTCGCAGCGTTGGGAAATTGGATTTGCTTTGATGAAAGAGGGTTTTAACACAGCTGCAGGTTTAATCGTGTTACCAGTGCTGGGGGGGTGTGGGGGTGTGGGGTGTGGGGGGTGTCACCCCTTCGCTGGGGGCTGGCAGAGGCGCTGGGCGAGCCGTGGGGTGAGAAGGAGCATCCAGCATGCAAGAGGTGAAAAAGCAGGTTATTGGGACACCAAAACTCCACTTTCTGTCTGTGCATCATCTTCTCCGAGCCACCGCGCTGGTCAGAAACTAGCACCGCCATAGTGGGATGCAACTAATTGATTGGGGTTTTTTATTTAGTACAGTGAATTATGTAAACAAACCCCCAGGTCCATTATAGTAGGTTTGGGGTTTTTTTCCTACTCTTTTACACATTAAAATATCACCGATTTAAACAAAAAAAAAAAAAAAAAAAAGAAAAAAAAAGGTTCATTGTATTATCGCCCCAGGCTGAAAATCAAAATTCAATTTAGAAATAGTTAATTTAGGGGGAAACCCAGGAATATATGTATTTTATATATATTTATATATAGATAGATATAGATATATAGATATATATAAAACCAGACAGGAACCAATAATATACTTTATAAAGACACATATCTTCGCATACAATATCGCCATCTCATAGTATTAGAATTTTCCTAAATCTGTGATTTATTGCTGTCCATCATGATTAGATACAACCATTTTATTGGAGGGATAGTGTATAAAAGTGCTGATTAAAACTCCTGCCGCTACCTTGCCTATGGGTTAGTGTTACTGGGGGGAACATTTGGACTAGTAGATACAAAAAGCGAGAAGTGCAAATAGAAAGGCACAGCAATGACAAGGATCTTCCTTCTGGTGCTTCCCTGGGAGGACACAAACAGGAGCTGGGGTGTCCCACGGCGGTGCCGTTGGCATTGCTCCTCCTGAGGAGCTGATGCTGGGATTGCATGAGGAGGCGGGGGGCCCACGGTGGTCCTGAGCCGCTCACGTGTGTGTGCTTGGCGAGGTTAGAAACTGCTGCGTGGGTGGGATGTCACCTCCAGGCTCCTGATGGCCCCAGTGGTGGTGGTGGGTGACTTGTGTTTGCCAGCATCTGGAAGAGCTTCTTCCTGAGGACTTGGGCCAGGGCTGATGCACAGAGCCCTCCGGCACAGCAGTCCACTGGGCATCCCGGAGCTGCTGACCAGGAGCAAATGCTGGTGGCTGGGATGTCGGGCCAGATGCCGTGCTGGGATGCTGGTCCGAGGCCAAGGACCATGGGAATGGGAGGGCTCTGGCGTGGGCCCTCCCTGGCAAAAAGTGCAGGAGACATTAAGCTCGTCCCATTTCCACACAGAGCTAGGCCTTATCTGCACCCGAGGCACCCTCAACCTCAGGGCTCGGTGGCAGTGGTTGGGTACAAACGCTGCAGCGACTTGTCCCTGTGCCCTGCATCCATGGCATGGCCTTGGGAAGCTTTTTGTTAACGGGGCATTACATGAAGAGCCTCTTCCAGGCTTTCAGATTCCTAAAATGTTCCATTAAACAAGTGCTCCCCATTTTCTGGCTGGGCTGGGACCCCCACGTCCAACGTGATGGAAATCCTGACCTGACCAGCAGTGCCAGGACTCAGTACGTACGATTCCAACAGCCCGCAGCATCACATGGCCTCCTCTGCTCAAAACCCACAGCAACAGCCCCGATACACAGTGGAAATAAAAAGCCTGTTAGTATGTATGGCTGTCCTGTAAACACCAAGCTCAAGGTCACCTGAGCCACGCAGCGAGAGGGACGTGGTGACACAAGACAAGCCGAGGTGATGCGCAATGCCCCGACATCCTCCAACCGTGGCTGGGAAGACTCAGGAAAACTCGTCGGAGGGAACAGCCTGGATGTTTGGAGTCAGGTTTGTGCTGCTGCCCCTCGCCTGCCGTGGACGGACGTGCCAGAGTTAGCGTTACATAGTGCAAAGCAAGGCAGCGGTGGCCTCAGCCCCCAGGCTCCACGTGGTTCTCAACTAACGCACCTGCAGCGGGTCCTGAGCCCTCCCTGAACCTCAGTGCTGGGAGTAACACAAAGCCACGTGGATCATCTAAAAATCCTGCAAGGCCACTTGGTCCAAATGGGAACCCACTGGATTTTCTGACACTGGAGAGGGTAATTAAGGCAAAAGCAATGCAGGATCAAAAAAACATAAAACCTCTGCACTGTGAATCCTGCTCTCCTTTCTGCTGGTGGACCTGTCTCCGACCAAGGTGCCTTGATGTGTGAGTGAACTCCGGGCAGGAAAGCAGCAAGCCTCGAGGTGCATCTCCATGTACCGTTGCAACTCCATGCGTGCTGGCAAGGCTGGAAGAGTGCGGAGTGTCTCCCCGGCATGGGAAGCCAGCCCTCCTTTCCACATCTGGCTCCGGTTCCATCAGGATTTGGTCTTACAGAACCAGACTCCCTGAGCCAGGTATCTTTGGTTCCTCCAGTGGAGGCTGCATAATATTGCAATAAGAAAAAAAAAAAACAAAAACCCACAAAAAAAAAAAAACAACAGAAGGGAATACTGGAGAGGGTTTAAGAAATCAATGTGGGAAAGGGTGTAAGTACCTATAAATGCTTTTTTCAGACTAATTCAGAAGCACTTTCCTGATATTCTGGCCTGTTCTGTAAGCTGGATAACAGGTCACTGGCTATTTTAAGCCTTCGTTGCATGTGGTAGTAAAACCCTCTCCTGAATTTGGCTTTGCTAAACCTCTAGCTTTAGAGATCTTTTTAGGCGCATGACCAAGTCACAGCTGAGCATCTCTAAATCAATCGCCTTGAAAAGTCCAAGGCAAAGGGAGGGCGATCAAAGCCCCAGTCTGTCTTTCCTCCGCTCGCTCACTCTCCAGGCTCGGCTCACTGCGCCAAGTGGAGGGGGATGCTAATTCCCCGGCACGCAGAGGATGAAACCGGAACGATGCTTGGTGAAATCCGGTTGGGATTGGTTAATCTTGGTTTCCACAGAGACGGTGCATTTCCGCCCATGCAGGCTGCACTGGACCGGGTTGGTGACGCTGACTTGCAGAGCGCGTTTCTCACTGTGTCAAGGCAAAAGGGAAAAGCGTCAGGCAGGAGGGCTGGGACAAGGCGAGGGAGACGGCTCTGGGCTGGGACACGTCCCACAGCGGGCCCAGCACACCGCGCTGAGCCAAGCAGCTCTAAGCCCAGCTCTTGGGCTCAGCCGAGCCCTGCTCTCGCACGTGGAAGGCCCCCACGCGCGGAGGCGTGCGCCCGGGGATGCCGGTACGCAGCAGGGTGCCCATGGAGGGTGTCTCTGTATCTCTGTGTGGGCAAAGCAGGGGCCAGGTTGCGAAAGGTCTGGGCTCTGCTGCCAGCTCCGCCATCCACTCACCAAACGACGTCGCCAGCAATCATTCCTGTCTCTATAATTACAAGAATGATGATGACATCCCTTTTTCTCAGCTCAGAGATTAAGAGTACTGCATGAAATAGCTAAAAGCATCACAGGTAGGGTTGATTTTTTTTTAAATTTTTTTTTAAATTCCCTTTCCAGGCAGACAGATTGACTGGCCATGCAGCCTCCCCCAGCTTGGAGGAGTTTGCTGTGTCACTGCAAACCATTCCCCAACTTTTTAACCCTTTAACCCAGCTTTGGGGCTAAAAATAATTCTCAGGAGTGAAATCAGGAGTTTCTGCCACCCAAACTGGTTTCTCCTTGGCTGTCTGGGTCGCTGCCAGCGGGGGACATCAGAACAGCACAGCCAGATGGCTGGTCACCTCTGCTCGGGCTAAGACAGCGTCAGGCATAGCTGGCAAGGACATCCCCCTTTGCTGAAGGCTATTAAAAAGCCACTATTTTAGATCACGAATTATTTTCCTTGTACTGTAAGCGGAGAAATGCCCGGCTGCTCCCTGGGCTGAGGCCAAGGTGCAGCCGAGCCGACGCACGAGCTCCAGCCACCAGCTCTGCCCAGCAAGCAGCGGGCGTTTTGAGGCCAGAGAAGTGCCTGCACAGGTGCGGCCTTGAGCCAGCACCAGCCCAGGGAAGCAGGAAGAGACAACCAGGGACTTGGCTTCTGGGCAATCACTCCTACGACCTCACCCGCACTTCAAATTCCTGAATTTCCAGCATTTCTTAGTATACTACGGAGTGGTTTAAAGACAGTGGCATGGACTCCACTGCCTCTCGCGATGCTCTAAATACAGTGAGGAGGATGCGCTGGGGTTCTGTTCAGCTGCCTTTAGCTTCCAGACCAGAGGTCTCGCCTTGCCTGAGCTGGTACGGCCTTTTCACTGATGCGGTGCAAGTCCCTGATGCTGCACAGGCTTTTACTTCATTAACACAGACTGTTCAAGACATGTCACATCCCATAAGCCGCATTTTTATGCGGTTTCACAATAATTAAGATGTTCACTGCTTCCATAACAGTGAGCGGCTGTTCGGTTGGAGGAGAATTGGCAGGGCAGCAGCACACACAGCCCTCACGTTGTCCCAGGTATTTAATACTTATTTACTCTTGCCTCAGTAAGTTGAGGCTAAAATCCCTGCTTAGTTTGCTATTTTTACTGTGTCTTAGCAGAATGAGCCACATACACAGAGGAGCCTCTTAGAGATTCTTGCCATCATGTGCTTGGACAGCAGGTTTAGCATTGAGTGTCTGTAACAAGGATAAGCGCTAACGACTTTCCTTCTCCCCCACAGCCCTCATCAAACCACAGGTAAGAGGATGGACGGTCTGTGGCTGTTAATAGTCACGCTCAGCTGACCCTCTTGCTCAGCAACGAGCAGCCCAAACTGGGGAGAGGAATGCCGTTAACCTGAATTTTGACCACAAGCAGGACCCAGGCCTGGAAATCAGAAGGTCCTTGATGTATTCTGAGCCCTGTGGCTGTGGGACCTTCCGCCAGAAGCTGAATGTCTCCAGGTCCCAGTCCTTGCTGGAAGGAGGAGAATCAATTAGATACACATCTACATGAAGCTAACATTGTGCAGGGATAGTGCGCGCTGGGGAAGATGCTCTTATCTTTGCCCCGTGTAACATTTCCATATGGTAAGGGCTTCACATCCCACCCTCTCCATGTTCTCCAGATCCCACCATGGCAATACTCATCCACTCTTGACCTCGTGCTGCTTTTCTGCATACGGGAAGTTTCAGCATCAAAACCTTTTGCTGGGGGTGTAGGACAGCTCTTGAACAGCACCCAAAGAGCAATCCGACCAGGGATTTGCAAGCCCATGTAGGGATTACAAACCCCGTCTTTGGTCTTCCCTGCTAGGCAACACAACGCGGAACCCTGCCACAAGCAGCTGGATGTGCTGGGACCTTGAGTTGCTTGGATGCTGCTCCCATGCTTAGTCAATCGCCAGCACAGAAGAGGTTGGAGGAAACGTCAGCTTGGTTTCCAGTCCATCAGGCACATCAGCATCACGCTTGGTGCAGTGGCAAAAAGGGGAGATGACAGCTGATGGCTGCTCTGGAGTAAGACGATTTGTTGACCGAAAGGGAGAAGACAGCTGCCAGCATCAGCTAACAAACCAGACTAAAGGACCTTCCAAACCCCACTGCTACAAGGAGATGCTACCAAGTAGTATAGCCGGGGAGACGTTTCCCTAAGTTCCTGCAGAATTTAGATTCCAAAGGAAAAGTCTCCCAGTGTAACCCTGGAAGTCCACCCAAGTCTTTCCTGCACAGGGGCAACACCCAGTGAAAATACCCTTTGGGGGTCACTGGTGACCTGCCAGCCCCACGCCAGATTGATGGCAGCGAAAGCAGAGACAAGTCCCACTGCCACTCAAACTGGGCCTGAAAACAGTTTTCACTGTATAATCCTGTCACACCACAGTACTTCGCTCTTCCATCTCTCCGTCTCAAAAAGATGATTCAGCCAGGAAAAGGTTGGTAAGGTGAAATTAAGGTGGAATAAACTTTGCACTATTAAATTTCAAGCTAGGAAACACACGTTTATTCACCATCCATGCTTTGATTCCTTAAGCATTTCAATGGTTGTTAGTATTTAAGGAACATTTATGAATTTAGTAATTGCTGATGAATAATCTTCTGGCCTTCTGGCAACTGAAAGGGCCAACTGGGTTTTGTGTTAGAGGTGGAAGATTCTTGTCATTTAAAGGCTGAGGGGCAGAACTGAATGTATTTATGACTCTTCTGCAGTTGAAGACACAGTCACTGTGCAGAGAGCAGAAAACAGTGCTGGAATTAACAGCTAAACCCAAGTTCCCCAACTTTCAAGATCTGTCTTTAACCACAGGTGAGCAATCCAAAGGCCAGGCTCTTCTTTCATCCTGTAGATGATTCTACAACTACATCTACATCTACATCCCACCTGATTTAAGGACCCTGTGTTGGTTCATACCTGGTTTCTTACCAAAAGCAATGCTCAAGCTTGTCCCTCTGTTCAACAGGCAACAACTGCCTGCAGATTACGTCCTCGGAAGACAGTAGGAAAGTTTCGGCTGCCTGGAGATGACCCCTGCCCTCATCCTTTTGCTTTCACCCTTCTCACACTTGCTGCATCCCAGCACCCCGTGGAGGGGCCATGCCTGCCAATGCGAGCGCCCTGCCCGGCAGATCCCACACCGGGGTGGCCGGAGCGCCCAGAGCTGCCACTAGACTGACCCTTACTACAGGCTGTGTAGGAGAACTTGTTCCAGACATCAGCCTCAATTTTAGTAAGTCCTTAACAGGCTTCCAAGACACTTCTGCCATCTCTCATGTACAGACACATGTTCAGGAGACTGTCTACAAGACATCAGAGCTCACGTAGGTACCAAGCACTGCCCTGCCGAGACCAGCCCCATCTGATGGCAGCCTTGGCTCTTCACCAAGCCCCGACGTAACCTGCACACCGACAGAAGTCAGGGCAATCAGGACAAAATGACAGATGCTGCTGCTGGGCATCTTCTGGGAAATAAAATTACTTATTTTTAACAATGATTCCATTAGAAGATACAGTGAGAAGCAAGCGCTGGCTGAGACTCTGCCAAGGAAGAAACGCCGGCCCTCAGCATCCAGGCGTGAAACTGCCTGCAAAATGCAAAGGGAAAAAAGGGCTTTCATGGGAAAGTCAGGATCTACCTCCCGCACTGCTCCAGTCCTGCCAGGGAACCACACGATGTTTTCTGCATATAATAAATCCCAAGGGACTAGTGTTTTCTGAAAACACAGGTCTTTTGATACAACTGCAAACAATATTTTTGGGGGAAACAGACTCTCTGCATATCCCAGCGGTGCAAGGCACAGCTGCTGCTCTCAGGGGTGGTGTGGGCTGGGGCTTCTCTTTGCTCTTGGGTTTCATGGCTCAGTGAATGCTGCAGGGCTGGGTGACTTCTCTTCCTTCATCTGCTCCAACCCATCACAGCACGCACACTGCCTTTATCAGCTCCCTTTGCTCATCTGTCCACTCACACTCATGAGAGGAGCTACTGGCAAACAGTTGAGGCCGTGGCTCTGGGCTTGAGCACACGTGTATGCGACGCACGCATGGTGTCTGTCCGTGCTGGAGAGCCACATCCCACAGTGAGAGCATCCTTAGAAACCCAGTGCAAGCCCATCGGACACCTGGGTAAATGCTGGCAAAACGGAAACTGGCAGTGAAGAGATGACTCCAAGTGGAAGCAGACTACTGGCCCATGAAATATTAGAGTTTTGACTGAGCATTTAATCCAGGACCTCAGGGAAAACACAAGCCAAGTAGCGCATAAATGGCCACAGACATCTGTCAGCACTGTTGATAATACAAAAGCATCTATGTCGCCAATAAGTGGTGGGAAACACAACAGTGAAGGGAAAGAGTGGAGAAAGATCAGAGGGAGTTTTGGCAAAGACAGCGGTGTAAGACTAGAAAGTTAAAGAAATGTATTGCTAAATAAATGTTGAGCACATGAGATGCTTCAGAGCAAACACAGATGACCTGGAGTGCCTCACATGGAGCTGTGACAGGTATGGAAGTACGGGACAGCACTTGTCGCTGAGACCCCCGTGTCTTTAGATGCCAGCCCCCTCAGGAATGTGCCCACGCCATGCCTGGGGACAGTGGCACCCCACCAGAGTCGCGGTGCTGTGGAGGTGCAGCACCCTCACTCACAGGGCTGGGGAGGAATGGGAGTTCAGGCAGATTTCCCAGGGTCTTTAAGCGAGGTGCTGCCTGCCTATGGACACAGCCAACAGTCAGAGAGCAGGAAATAGGTTCTTTTCAGGAAGCAAAATTTGGGGAGAAGATGGTAAAGCTGAGTACAGTAAGGGATTTTTTACGACAACAAACCAGAGGGATTAAAATAAGGGTAAGTTTGCAATGCTGTGTGAAACTCAGCAGCAATGGGATGTATTCTGGAGGGGATTTTTTTAAACAAATCTTTCTAGAGTTTTGGTCAAGCCCTCTTTCTGGAAAGGCAGGAATCACTCTGGACTACAAGTTAAGACTTCAAGAAAGCAGGGAGCTGCAAACAAGATGTTAGGAAGCATGAGGAGCAGGATGGAGGATACTAAAAAAATTGTAACACCTTATATAAGTCAGTGCTGCAGTCTCATCTGGATACCAGCTGCAGCCTTTGAGGGGGTTCAGTGATGGAAAAAAAAAAGGCTCACAGATGAAGGGAGGCTATAAAAAAGAAACCAAAAACCATCGACTATATTCTGCATGAAGAAAATACGTAAGGAGCGGAGAGCAAAACTAGAGAGGTCTAAAAAAAGGCAGCTTTCAAAGGCTTTGCTTCCTAACAACAGCCGAAGAGACAAACAGTAATATTGAGAATTTCAAGGTGGTTGAAATAGCCAGATTGCACCTTGCCTGGAAAGCTGCTGTGGCTCACTCCAGGCTGTGGTGCTTACTGCTGCTGGGTGGTAGAGAGGTGAGAAAAAACACGCAGGGTCTAAACCCACATTGGCTATAACATAGGTAATAAACATTTACATATCTGAATTACAACAAGTGTCATTTTTGGAAAAGATAAGTGTCCTCTGCACGAGGGTTTAAAGAACACTGGTTGTGTGGGCTGCATATTTGGCTGGGGAGGGCTGGGGGTAGATCTATCTCCTCTGACCACTCATGGCTTTCTGCAGCTTGCAGAACAATGATATTGGGGATGTTTGAGCTCAGAGGAACAGCCATAGTTCTCACTGTGAAAATTAACCCCACAACAGCTTAAACAGAGACAAAAATAGGGATATTTAGTGTCTCGACATGTACGAGCATGAAACCTGCACTGAAAATCTTGTGTGCGTTTTGTATCGCAGCTGCTGTAGCCTCTCAGCTTCGGACGCGCAGCAAAGCCCTGCGTGGGGAGAGCTGCTCTGCGCAGGGACTGCTGGTGACCAGCAGGAGCATCCCCCGCTTTGGGAAGCTGGGGCAAGCGCTGTCCCTGGGGGGTGTGTGGCATGAAGAGTATCACACCTAAATAATCCCGGGTGGTTGTTTCATTCCAGGGAGAGAGATATCCTGCTGCCAGTATTCAAAGCCCGCGGGCTGCCAGCGCTCTGGCACACTACATCTTCTCTGCTCTCCCACTGCCTCTCGGGGGGGAAGTAATATTTGAAACGTTGGCAGCTTCAAAGCACCAGGTCCCACTTCCAGAAGAGATTTACACACTTGGAGCATAAATTTCCCTAAGTAAGACTCAGATGATTTTGACAGCATCACCCCTGTGACTCCTCAGCACACTCCATCCTTCTTTGCTCTGCCATCACAGGGAGAAAACACCTTTTCCCATCCAGCTCCTATTAAAACACTCTGGCTCACACAGCTACAGAAGGTTAAAAGCAATGATTTACTATCCTGTGTACCCAAGAAAATAATTCAATGTCCTCTTTGCCTCCTCGCACTGGCTGCCAGGCTGTACGAGCATCACCAAAGGAAATCCCCCTCCACCCGGCAGTCCATTTTTAGCACTCTCCACCCCATGGGTTGGCTACCAACACCAAGAAGCCCAGGGCGAGGAGATTAACTGGGACCCTTTTTCAGGCGTAGATCAATCCTCTCTGCTCGTAACTCAAGAGCAACTGGATCAGCAGGGGATGCACGCTCACGGCAGGTAGCGTTCCACTCATTCAGCATGTGCAGCATTACCTACACGTGCACCAAAGGGACACAACAACGTCCTAAACCACAAAATCTGCTTTGTGAAACCCTCTCTGAGGTCTCACACCACAAAAGCACCAGACAAACAGGATGTATTTTTTTGCTTTTTAGAGACATATGGTTGTTGGCGTTGTAGAGCTCTTCCGTATCAGGTGGTCTTGGGGGAGATTGGATGCTAAGATGGATCAAAGCTATGGAAAAGAGAGACTACAAAGAAGTCAGACACGAATAAAGGAGATCTCAAGTAAGGATCAAAGGCAAATTTCCATAGTGGAAGGTCAGAACAAGTCCTCCAGGCATTTTAATGCCAAGAAAGGTCAGCTGAGCTAAACATGGCTGTGGCAGGTCCTCTCTCACTGTATGATTTTTCAAAATTATCTGCAGTCAAGTGACATGATACTGTGAAATATTTTTTGTCCTTCAAAACCAGCAAATGTTTATGGCTTATTTCTGATACAGTTTTGTACCTTGTGGTCTACATTCAGCCAAAGCACCTTCGAAGCCAGAAGAAGGGGCTTTTCAAAAGCCATTTTTCAATCTGCAAGAGAAGGACCAGGCTACAAAACTGCAGTGCCACATCGTTCCACTGCAAACTCAACCACTACATTTAAAAGTGGTTTTCAATTGTTTCTGGCTCAAACTTGCCCATGTGTCATTTTTCTCTGCAACTCACACTGTGCAAACCACAGAGCTGCTTGCCTTTGGTTTTGGGAACGGTACAGCACAACATATTACAACATCACGCTAGCAAGTTGCGTCAATAACTCTATTTTTGCCCTTTTAATGAGAAACAAGATTTGTTAATATCTGTATATTCCTCATGAAAAGCGTTATATATGTCCAATAGCACACAGCAAGGCAAAAGCAAGTCAGCTATTAATACTCTGGTCTGCTGGCGTCTGCCTGGTACACCTAGGTGGTTCCTTTTATTCATGTCTGAACCACAGAAGCCACTTTCCTAAGAAGACGGCAGCTGCCACAACACTGATGTGCTTTTTTCATGATGTGTCTGTGGTAGAACCAGGTACATCCCTTCTATCTGAGGTGTAAACCTAGCCCATTAAATGTTTAGCTCTCTCATTCTTAAAATGCATTTATTCCTACTTCAACCCAAGGTCAGGCAATCCCAGAGCAGCGCCAGCAAGCTGTGCTTTGTTCTTCATTTATTTAGTAACTGGGGCATTTGTGCATCCATCCTTGCTAGCCAGGGCGTGCTTTCCAGAAAGTCAGCGAGCTGTAAAATATTTGTCTCTTCCAGCAAAACCATTCGGTTCACGTGCTTCTGGGCAAAGGAGGATCCGCAGGGTGATGGACAAGGGGCTGCTCCTCCCCTTTCCAGGGCTGTTCTCCGTCGGGAACTTGGGATAACAGCCAGATTTCAATAAAATACCTAAGCAGCTAAAAAGCAGGTTAATAGGGGTCAGGTCCCAGCCACGCAGCCTTGCAACCGATGCGGACTGCACGCCAAAGCTCTTATTTTATGGTGGGAAAGCCCCAAAAAGTGGTTTTGAGACATCACTTTGCAAGCACACTGTGTGTGTACCCTAACATCCCCTTTCCTCCATCCCTGGGATATTTGATGGAAATAAAAAGGGAATGTAATGATCCTGTATCCCGTGAAATTCAAGAAAAGGATCAAAAACTCACAGAAGCTTCATCCTCCATCTGAACTGGGGTGAACGCACCCCAGCCCTAACACAACTGCCGTCTCCAAGCTGAATGTGTTGGGACTTCAGGGTGGAAGAGATGTGCTTCAGGCTGTGCCCGAACAGGTGGGTTATTGCACTGACACCCTAACACGCCGCAAGCCCAGCTCCAGTGCTTGGGACTGCAGGGAACTGCCTGCTCTAAAATCTACAGACTGCTCCTTTTCCCTCCCCTGGTCCCTGCGTGCAGTTTGATACCACAGGAGTTAAATTCATGCCAGAATTCAATGCATTTTGCACTCCCCGTACAGCTAAAATCATAAGTTTTGCATCAAGTCTTCACCATGCTGCAGATTTACAGGCTGGCGGTACGCAACCATGTTGGGGAGGGAAGGAAAAGGATGGGGAGAGCTGGGCAGGAGGCACGTGGGGTTTGTGGCACCCGCTGACATGGGAGCGGTGGCAGGAGGGAAGGTGCCCACATCATTTCCATCTCCTCAAACACCCGTGAGGTTTCAGCAATAACACGAAGAGAAGCGTCATCTGAGGCTTACCCAGCAGCACCTGCCTCTGCAAGGAGCAGAAACCAGTTCTGGTGCAGAATTATGAAAGAAGTGATCTCATTAGGTAAGGAACCACTTCCCTGGCTGTGTAACATCCTCACTGCCGTGGGCCGCCCTGCCTGCACACATGGTGCTGGTGTGCTCTGTGGCTCAGTTTACATCCTACCTGTTTTGGGATAAACAGAGGAATTTAGTTTGAGGATGATGGTTACAGACGTTACGGTCCGGTGACGTGTGCCACTTGCCTTCATCTACTCAAACTGACCCAGTTCTCAACATCACAGCTTTCCCAGGGTGCAGCACCAATATATAAACTACAGCTTCCTCTGAAGTCTCCAATTAGTCATATTTTCTCAGCTATTCTGAGTCCTGGCAAAGCTTTTGAGAATCAGCTCTCATCCAGCTTTCTGCTTTAGTAGCAGCAAACGTGGCCACAAGACGCTGGAGTGTTACATATTTTATAAAAACCACTATGCCAAAAATAGGATTCAAAGTCCTTGGCTGGAGACAGAGTAAAAGCAGAACATCGCCTCATTCACAGGGTTATGCCAAGAATCTGTATTATAAATGCACCAGCACATAAATAAAATAAGACCACTTAGGAAGATGAGCGCAGACTTGCCTTCTGTTTAGGACATCACAGACCTTGGTTCCCGGGCAGGCTGAGAAGCAGCAAAAGTCTTTCCTATATTTTCTTTTTGGTGCTGGTCCTCTCCATCGCCCAGCCAGCCGGCTGAATTCATCGGACCTGACCTGCATTTGATGGGGTGTACACAGCCCACGGTTGCAATGTCCCTCCTCAAAGGATGCTCTCGGTCTGTTTAGCAGGTGCTGATAAAATTCTGCTGGGTGAATTTTCAAAGTTTGAGGAAGGAAAAAAAAAAAAAAAACAACACAACTTCAAAGGGCAGCCGGCATTTTTCAGTCATCTGGGATATATTTACTCAACTCCTGCGGGAATGCAAGGTATAGGGAGCTGACGGTAAGGACAATAAGTACAGGATTATTCAACTGTTCACAACTCAAATTTAAAAGAAGCCAACAATTTTCTAGCATCAAATAGTGGTCAGAACAGCTGACGGGTGCATGACGTTGGAAAATGATGCCACAGCAAAGCGCTGCTGTTGCTCAATCATTTCCCTTCGATACAGACATAACCTATAGTCATCCTGATGGATGAGCAGCTCTGCTTTTCCCACTGGCACATGCCGGGCGGTGAATTAAACAGACATTTTTAGAGTCTGGCAGAGGTCTGAAGTCACAAAATGGGGGAAGTTGCCACTGACCTTCATAGAGATCCCCTAAAATTATTATTAAAAAAAAAGTAAATCAAAAGTGTACACACTTTAGAAGTTCTCCTTTTGTTTTTCTCTTATTATTCTTTGGGATTAACCTGTGCGAGTGAAACTGCCAGGAAGGCAGCTCAGACAAGCGGGAGGGCAATTTGCTAAGGTGAAGCCACAAGCTCGGCTTCTGCCAGCACCGACAGCTACGATGCCACTGGAGCCACAGAAATGGAGCGGATCCGGGGGCTGGCAGCCACAAGGACAATGGCACAGGGGCTCTCCCCACGAAGAGGGGCTGGGAAATGGGGATGCTTCGTCACATCCCACCCACGGCTCCGAAAGCTTTGGTTCAATAACGCCTCCGTGGGGTGGCCGTGCTGGGGACCTGGCTGTCATTGTCCCCAGCTGCTCTGGCTGCGCTCCTGCCCTGCAGCCCGTGAAACACTGTGCTGTGCAGGCAAACAGTTCAGCTCCATTATATTGTGCACACATCACCGCTGAGCTCATTAAAGCCGGAGCCGGGAATTTAATGGGAGGACTCTGACATCCCGGGGAACATCCACCGCCAGGTGCACTCGCTCGGCACCACACTGCAGCTTCAGTGCAGCCGTAATTCACCCGGACCCCTTTGAACGGCGTGTGACAGCTCATGTGTGCATGCAGGGAGGGGGTAATGGGGAACGACTGCTTTTAGCACTACAGCTCTCAGTCACTATAGCAACCTGGATATTCATCATCCCATCTGATGCTTCATTTCTGCCAGCCAACCAGGGGCTGATGCAGAGCAACAAGAGATGGGTTCATTTACTGCCTCTGATGATTGCTGCTCGCTGCACCCGGATAACCCCTGTATACGCTAATACTCCATGAATTCCATTTTCTGAGGGTTTTTTTAGAGTTTACTGGGGATTGTCCTGCTCAGCACTGCTGCAATAGCAGAAGCACTGGCACAGAGGACTTTCAGGCAGGGTGTCACCATGACCTAGTTAGTGCAGGACGAGGTGACATCATGTTAAACTGCCAGTGGCTTCTCGCTCCTCTGGACCACTCTGTCCAGTAGCAATGCTGAATTAATCTGACCCCGAAGGCAGCTTTCCAACAAGGAGGCACATACCTCTGGCCATTGGTATAACCTTGCTCTGTCAGTATGAGAGACGTCGCCCCTCCTCGGCTCCTCTGACCTGGAACAGCTGTGCTTAATCCTGCCTCCCTATTTCCAGATCTGATCTGAAAACCTAGATTTTTCTCCTTTTCTAATAGAAAAGAAAGAAATTAGCTAAAGCTTCAGGGGATAGAAAAATGCCATTTAAAAAAAAAAGGTGTTACTGTGCTGTATTTTCCTGCAGCTTTTCTCCCAGAGAGAAGCCACATTCCCATTCAGTCTCCCTGTGTGAAGCACGATTTTTATCACATAGTGTCTGATAAAAGGTCACACTTTCACAGGCAACCAGCAACGCAGACGAGCATTTTCCCCAATGATTCAGGCTGGCAGCATCAGGGCTATCCAGCCCAAAACCACCAGCTTGTTCCTGAAAGCTAAACCATGATTTTTTTATCCAAGGGGAGCGCAGAGGGGTGGGGTGTGCTCAGGTTAGCACGGTGTTATGCCAGTGAGGAAGACAGCTCCTCCTCTCCCAGCATCCACACTGTGACATTTTAGCCAGGGAAGCTGAATCATCCTTCAATTAATGACAGGCTTTTAACCTGATGTTGAAGAGCCTCACTGAGGTCTCTCTCCTGTTAAAAACATTTCTCTCTATGGCCAAAAGAAGAATGGTTCAAACACAGTGATTTTCCCACCCTTTGGGTTTACGCCATCCCCCCTCTGGGAGCCATTTGATGGGGAGGGACCTGGCAGCAGGAATGCTGCAGACAGCACGGTGTTTCCTTCAAACACATCGCCCTGCCAGCTGCCTCCCGAACCAAAGGCAGTTTAAAACATGTACCGGGCACTGCGGAACAAGGCAGGGAAGACTCATTAGATGAAGGGTGACAGAAGGGAAAGGGAAGGGGAAGAAACAAGTCAGGGTGACGCAGGGCACAGACCTCTCGATTGCTCCACCACCATGTTTTAGCTTTTGAACCAACTGCCACTTCCCTCTTATTTCTTGGGTACCTCAAGAGACAGCTGTAAGCACGCAAGGCTTAGAAAGGAGTTTTAAAGGCAAGAGAAGGTCAGAAGAAACCTTAGAAGTAAGATTGTACCAAGGCTACTGAAAAAAACACCGAGAAAGAAGAGGCCGGGGTGTCAGGAACAAGAACCTGGACCACGGAGTGACTCAGTGCATTTGGGTTTGACTGCCAGCATCCTGATGGGCTATCAGTGCAGCCCTGGAGGTGGAGGGAATTTTTGGGATGGTGTTTGAACAGGTTTACAGCTGTTCTCAGGACATCAGGGGCTGATGCACCTCATCGACACCAAACTTTCCCAGCAATGCTGGTTTTGGGGGTGGGGGGTAGTGGTGTTAAGTCTTGAGAAAATTTGGCCTCTGTTTCTGAGCACAGGATGGTCAAAAGAGGCATGGTCATTAAGGAGAATTTGGATTACGGAAAAGAGAAGACAAGAGCAATACCTGCAGCAGGCAATCAAGAGGTGGTCCAATTAAGGAGGAAGCAGTGGATTTCAGAAACGGACGAAGAATGGGGATGGTTGGACTGCGGAGGGCTGTGAGCTGCCTCCATTCCTACAGCACAGGGAAGAGTTGCTTCTACTGCCTCAAAAACTCTGCTGCATAAAATTGTCCATGCAGGAAAGCTCAGCTATCACCAGTACTGACATCATCACCTCTCTATCATCATTACAGCATCCCAATAAAATGTTTTGAGTCTAAACAAATTTCAGGTATGATGAAAGTCATCACTGTTCCCATCAAAAACATCAGAGTGAATCAGGTTTGGAGACATGAAGCTTGGGGAGAAAAAATGACGAGGCAGACTTTGTAAGAAAGATTTTCCTTCCATCACAAAACTTAAAAGTCAGGAAAATCCTCCAGTAGCACACAGTACCATGCAGGTATTTAAAAAGAGGAATTCAATTCTGGACTCCTAATGTCCTCTCCAGGGACCAAAGGCAGTCAGATTAGCTTAAAACAATGTGACAGCCGACCTGCCAGGAGCTTGGTATCAGCCACAGGCACTCCCTGGAACAAAGAACTGAGCTGAAAAATATAACCCTATGACTAATGATTAAAGGCAGCCGATTCCTCTACATTTCAAGCCAGAGGATTCCTAAGAACAGCACACTTTCACTATGTTTCCTTAATATTACAGATTCATGATGCCCTGCAAGGCATCAAGGATGCTTCTTAGAACCTGGACTTAGGCTACACCAGGAAATCAATTGTTTATGTGATAGCAAAATGACAGGCAGGACCTTAAGTGGATCTTGTGTATTCAGAGAGGTTGGGCAGCCAATTTGGTTTTTATTATTTCAGGAGCATTCGCTGAGATGTTCCAGAGTAGGCTTGGTATCACTTCTGCAAAGTAAAGGGCTCTGAAGCTGCAATCCCAGAATAAAAATGCTGGCGCTTCTGCTTCCCTTTGTTCACTTGTCTTTATTCACTGATACATTAGCACAATTCACATAGGCAGGAAAAAAGGCACTTGCCATGAGGAGAGACAACTATGCCTTATTTAAATATCTGACCTATTTCTGCTTTTCCTTTGCCTAACTTACTCAACAAGAAGTTTGGATTTGCAGAAATAGCTGAAATAACTTAGTTGGATCACATGAAAGATACCTCTTCCTCGTGGTAAAGCCAGCATGAAAAACAGGTGCACAAACTTAAAGATTTTTACTTATAGAAATGGAAGGTTTGGAGGGGAAATGCCCTGATTCCCACTACATTCACCATTTGCATTTGCATTACAGTAACATACAATTTTCATTTCAGGGTATGAAGTGACTCCACTGGAGAACGACACCTATGTGAACACATCATGGACATATACATTCAAACATCTATCATCAGCTGGCCAACCTGGAAGCACAGCAGTTCCTGACTCTCTGACATTCAGCTTCTTGCTCAGTAGGCAGGGTGATCTCATTTTGGAAATCACAGTCTGCATCAATACCCCTGTCCTCCTAGATGGGCTTTTAAATGAATTCAGGAGCACATCATGCAGCTTTCGGCAAGGCGAGGCTCAGGGAAGATGCAAGAAATGATTCAGACGAGCCAAGGGAAGTGCTGGGGAGGGACGGTGAAGGGCTGAGCGACTGCTCGTGACCCAGCAGCGAGGCTGTCGGTGCCCTCCATCTCCCTGGAATAAAAATGGGTCTGTTCCCGAGCAGGCTTAGGATGCAAGCTTTAGAGCGCAGACACGTTACTAGGCACAGTAAAATGCTTTTAATTACTGTCTGGCACAGTTTGCATTCTCAGCTGCAAAAGAATTGATTCTTCTTCTTATCTTCCCTTGCAGCGGAAGGTACAGTTTTTACTTAAATGCTATTTCTGTTGATGAGCCTCTTTCCTTCCCACCCCCGACCTGCTGCTCCATGTAGATCAGAACGAGTGCCAAAGGCTGTAATTGCTGGCAGTCACAGGCAGCACCACTGCAGCGGCTCCAACAACATTGCCATTATACCAAACAACTTGGGACCCTCCGTGCCTTTGGATTCACCCCTCTCCTTCACAAACAGCCCACAGGGATTCGGTGATGCCCCACCACGGTTGCAGGAAAATGGACCTGGTGACCTGCAGGGTTTTATGCTCCTATATAAATTTCTCCAAATACAGGCAAGTTTGGCAGAACAGAGTTATTCTAAGGATAAGACATGGCGTGATATATCCTTAGGTTTCCAGTCTAAAAGGGATACTAATCACTTCACCAGGCTGTGGCAATGATGACTAACTACAATCCCTGAGCCACGTAAAATGCTATTTGGGGGTACCAAATGGTGGTAGGCTTACCATTATCATATCCATCTTTTAGTAGGCAGAATTATCAATATTTTATGCTTCTATATTTCAGAGTCTGTGCTAGAAGAAATCAGCAGATTTACACATGGCACTGAGAAATTTGCTACATCAACCAAATGCCTGCAAAGCTAAAGCCATTAACAAATCAAATATCTGTGGCTCAAGCATTCAGTATTAATCTATTTTGCTGCAGTCATTCCAGCTGAGCAAAATCTCTTACCCACCCCAGTTTCTAATCAGCTTCCATCCTCCTCTGGGCTTACCAGAGTTAAATCTTTCACATTGCTCTCTGTGATAAGTTGAAAAATTGAGCTGCGAATGGGGAAAAATGAGTTGCAAAGCAAATGCTTCCACTAGTAATAGATTAACTCTTTGTTCCAAGGCTATCCCATCATTTCAAGAGGCTTCCTATATGTTTTCTGAAGAGCCATTGCAGTGACAAGATAAGATACCACCACTGTGAAATAATTGCTCGGAAAAGAATAATTCGTCTGCTCTCAAAGGGTATGCCCGCACACGAGCTGGCTATAGAGCTCAGTGGTAGCACCACCAAAATGGCAAGTGAATCCCTCATCTCAAGGCGTAACTCACCACAGGACTACTTGACACTCATCTTAACACTTCCAAATACTTTCCGCTAACACCACAAACAAGGTATATTCTTCAATCAAGTTTAACTGCATCTCAGGATCTTAGTTTTTCACAACAAAAATTTTTGTTTGCAAGTGACAGGGGTAGCTGATGAGGGGTTTTGAGTAAATAAGATAAAACCAATCTTTTTGTGAAACAGATCTGTTGTCAGTTTCGTGATTCTCCCTTCCTGTCTGCAGTGGACTGAACTGCCCTCCTTCCCCTTCACAGTCCCAGGGCTGCTTTTTCTCTAGCTCCAACAGCTCTATACGCAGAACATACTAATAGGAAAACAGTTGACAACATCCAGGGCATCTGTTAATGCCACAGCTAGAAAAAAGGACATGAGGGCAGAATATGGCAGTCAGATCTCTTAACACTCAAGCACATGGTCGCTGGATCACAGTGCTTGGAAACATGCTGTACACAAACCCCAAAATCCACCACGAAAAAAACAGAAGATCAAACAGAATGAGTGTAGGTGCGATCCCTTGGCAGAAAAGTGCTAATGCTCTCCCTGATCTCTTCTGCCTTGGCACAGATCCTGCTCGTATCAAGGCGATGCACTGAGCAACGTCTGTATCATGCCAAGAGTTTGGTATTAAGCCATCTTCTCTATTGTTGGGTGAACCTCCCCAGCTTGTGCACTGCAAGCGATTAGGTTAGACGATTAGAAAGTGTCTGCCTGACCTTGAGATCAATAAAAGCCTTCCTTAAGTCATGCAAGTTTCTCTGGGGCTAAAATCCTGCCGCGGACACAGGGGGTCGACAGGCATATTCAGATCGCTGCGAAACAGAGGTCATAGCAATCCCACTGCTACCAAGGTCAGCGCAGCATCGCATGACAGCCAGCACGAGCTACTCAGCAAGCCAGTCTCAAAAAGCCTACCTGAAAATGACCTGGTAGCATATAAATCTACTTCTGTGCTTTTGTGAGGCACTGCCTCAGCAGCCCTGCTGATACGCAGCGAGGTCAAGCTTGTGGCGTGCTATTAGGATGCCCCGGTCCTGATGCTGAAAGGAGATAGACTCTTTAGACCAGCATTTCCCAAAGGCGATGATACTCACTTGACTCTTCTCGGTGTATGCATCTTCACATGACACTTAGATTCAGGGGAGAGCTAGCTACCTTTAAATTGCTGCATGTAATTATCTCTGAATTCCTGCAGCACAAGAGGGAAACAGCTGGAATTACTGGCACCATGTGTAAACACTTGTGACCAGGAGAAAGCAGGCTGCTGACAGGTAATTAAGTGCTCCTTAACTAGTGTAAACGCTTAGGTCACTAACTGGAACGGCTTCTTTCTTTTGCTCTTTCTGTCCCTCCCACAAGGAGCCGAGCTGCTGCCAGCAAAAAGTCAGCATAATTAAGAGTTTATTAATCTGCAGTTCTATACTCAAAAATAAAACCTTTGCAATGATTTTACATATCTTCTGTGATCTCTGAGCAATCTGAAACCACAACCCACGTGCGTTGTTGCAAGGATGAGAGGTGAGGTTCAGTCCTTGGAGAAGATGTGGTGATACAGGAGCAGGACCAAAGCCTCAGGAGCATTACCCGGGAAGCACTTGGTTCCCGTCGAGTGAGGCTGCAGCCAGCATTTACCAGCCTGCAAGTATTGCTACAACTTTCAAAGCTGCATTTTTAATGTTATTTAAATTAAAACCAAGATCTGATTTTAACTTCATAAATGTGGTCCTCCTCGCTGCACCCACAAGCAAAAGCTCCCCAGACTGATGTGAATCCAACACAGTCCCACATCCTTGCTTTTCTGATGGTACTCCTATTAAACCCAAGCGGGGCTACATTATCACGCCCAATAAGCACAATGCCCCGTGACACCAAATCAATCCCAACTGTAACAAGCACTTCAATATTCTAGTGCCAGGTGTCCAAGTCATACATTCAAACTTAAGATTACTAGGATTAAGTGTTTGAAAACAGAGGTGTGATGTGAGAGGAAGAAAAGGCTTACCCTGCAGAATTTGTTCTGCTCCTTGGGTAACCAATGGCTAATTATCACATTTTCCCTTACACATACAAACTGCATAAGTGAACCCTAAACACTTGAGATCTGCTCCAGAGATAACTTCCAATTGAGATAAAGGAGCAAGTGGTAACAGGAGATGATTAACAGCCTAACATGGAAAGTTAACCGGCAACAGCATGCCCAATGACTTACAAACTATTCTCCAGAGTACGCTGGAGTAGGAGCCCAGAAGTCCAATGCTAGTTAGAACAGCTGTTAACACCAGCGTAATGAAGCACATTTAAGAGGTGTATTAAATTTCAAAGGCATTCTGGATGAAACTGGGCTGGGCAGCACGAGAGGCAGGCCTCCTGTTCCCATCTCTGCCAAAGCTCCAGTCTGCAATCTCCTTAGATATAAGCACGCTAGCCACTTGCCTCCATGATAAAAGACACAAGGCTTTCAAAGAAATGATCAGAGGAAAGAGAAGTTAACATACTGCTTAACTTACACCCCTTGTACTCCCCAAAGACAAGTCTGACAGCCAGGCACATAGCCTCCTCCCAGCCCTCCATAAAAACGTTCACCAACAGAAGGCAGGGCTAGAAAACAGAATTTGTTCGAAGCCACAAACAACAACCCCTCTCTTTGCATACACCGTAAATTTAAAAGAAGCCAGTTGTTTTTAGGAACTGAAAAAATCCTGAAGCAGCTAGGATATTACTGTGGAATGGTGCTAATTGCTGTCCCGGGCTGCAAATGACAGACGGCAGAGTGCCCAAAGCTGTCACCCAGCGCTTGGCTTTATACGGACCACAAGTTTCACTTCAGTTCTCACTCTCATTTAACAGAATCTCAGAAGTATAGTAAGGATGCAATTAGTTTGTGTTGGCCTATTAGTCACCATTTCCACTGCTGAAAGCATCCACATGGCTCTTCATACTACAGTGAGAACCATCGTCATCTGCTCTCTTGGTCTGCTGCAAAATCCCTGACCTTTCCTGCCGGCCCCGAGTTCCCAGTTGAGACTGAGAGAACTGGAGCCTCCTGGGCTGCAGACGCTTACCTGGGAGGAAGCTGGGCAAACTGCAGAGCAGTTCGGGCCACGTCTCCACCAGCACCCAGCTGCTCTGCATCCTCTTTCACAGAGGAAACCGCAACCCAGACCCAGCCTCATGATAGACTTGCGTGGCCACAGGCTCCGAAGCCCACTAAATCTCATCTTCAGAGAACAACACTGTGTATGTTTACAGGAGAAGCACTTAGGTGGAGCAGATTAACACCTGCCACCACTTCTGACCATACCTCAGTCTGTTTTTCTTTCAAGGTCTATTTGACAAGGAAAAGCCAAAAGACAATTGATGGGCTGCACCTGTGCCACGAGCAGAATGACAGCTTTGAAAGGGATTTTCCAAAAATTCCATTTTAGCTTCTATATGCAAAGGTCAAAGCAGGAAGGAAAACCCCTATGGTGATCCAGGACTTGCAACGAATCTGAACAATGAAGAGCACAATCTGCCTGCACTGCCCTGCTCTCTCAGGGCAGCAAGCAAGCCCAAGGTGTCTCCAGCTTTTCTCATGCATTTTTCATTCACTGGCTACAGGTTATTTTTCCAGATCTGGAGGATGAGCAATTCCTGCAGCCCATCAATACTGTTCAGCTGTCCAGAAAAGCTGTTATTGATGAGACTGAACCAGTCACCTGAGGTTAAATGCGCACATTACCCCCGTCCTGTGCTCCCAGCTTCGGTCTGACCCAGGGAGCTGGGGATGCTCCTGCTAGGTCTGCTCCCAGCAGAGCCCCGCTCAGCCCCAGTCCCTGAGAAACAAAGCCACGGGATGATTCAGGCTGGAGGGATCGCTGAGGCCACCTGCTCCAAGGTCCTGCCCTGAATGGGACCGACTTGAAAATTCGATCCAATTTCAGGGCTAGGCAGGAAGCAAATCCTGTTACAGCCGATGGCTCAGGGAGGCTGCTCAGGGCCAGCCCCAGCTGAAGGCACTGGGAGGGGAACACCTGTAAAAAGCAGTTGTTGTCTACTAGCTGCCACTTCACAACCTCTAAGGAGAAGGAGGTGCTAATACTGGTCCAGATGAATTTAAGATTTTCCTAAAGGCTTCCAGACACAGGACTGCTAGACATCAGCAGCCTACAAGCTACTCAAATGCTGCAGACAGGATGGGAGGAAGGAGCTGCAGAAGGAATACCCCGCCCTGGGAGGGAGGCACGGCCAGGGGCGATGGGGAGCACCTCTCCTATCCCCAGACCTCTGACAAAATGAAAAGCAGCAAGCTGGGAAAATGGAAACGGTTGATAGATTTACTGCTGTGACAAGGCAGCCAGTGCGGTGCTCTCCAGAGACAGGGATGTGCCAGTGCCCCCTCCTGATGCCCTGAGCATCTCTTGGACCAGGAACAGCACGGCCGGCCGGAGGCAGAGCAGGGTACAGCCACCGATCTTGGCAAAAAGGGACACTCAACTGGTTTCAAACCTGAGGGCAGAGCCTTCAGCTCCAGGAGGACTGGAAGAAGACAGGGCTGCTGGAATCTCCAGACTGTGAAACTCTAGCCTCGGGGCAGATTGCTACAGCAGAGACTCCTGCCTTTACTTCACACCTTTATCTCTTCTCATCTGCAGGATCCAAAGGAGATGAAAAACAAAGAGTATGAGCTGTCTGCTGCCTGGTTGCACAAGGACACAGACAAAGGGAGAAGAGGGTGCTGTGCTATTTAAAGCTACCTCCTCCTCAACTCCTAGGGGTGGAATTTTACCTCTGGAGTGTTGATTGCTTTGTAGGAAGGATTTAAAGACTACTTACACAAAAACGACCACCAAAACCTAAATTAAACGTATATTTTTTATATAAAATTTTATATTTAAAAAGTTAACACTTTCCATTTCAGTTGCTCTCAAAATCCAGAATAACAACGTATCCCATTTGCTATATTTACTGCCACTTTCCTACCATTTTACTAAAACAAAATCAAAGTGCTGTTTTTTAAAATGACAAGTATGTAGAAAGCCCCTTTGACAATAAGCTTATGGTACAATTCCTTAACTCCGCAGCATCTATAAGTGACTGCAAATTAAAAGAATTTAAGTACTGTGATTAGTTTGATTACTAAATCAGCAACTTGATTTAGTAAAATCACTGGCAGCTCATAAAGTATTAACAAGAACAATTAACAAGTGTTGGCAGTTTTTGAGTTATATTTACAAAATGAACTCAGACTAGAATAAATACTGCTGAAATTCTACCTTCTCTAATTCTTGTAACCTTTCTGGTTTTACTGTGGAGAAATGGAAAATGCTCAAAATAAGCAGCATGTACTTTAAAGGTTACTGCTAATTACCCAGGCCAAAATGCCTTTGGTAAATCAAGAGTCCAAAACCCCATCTTACAACAAACTTCTATTATTTTTTTTAGGTCAAAGATGCCTTTTAAAACCCCAGAATAGACTATTCCAGCCCATCTGCCCTTGTGCCACTAGACAGGAGAAATTAAATTAACACTTGGACACCTAGATTTGAAAACTGGGGCCATAAGCCACAGCAGGGAAACAGCACGTTGGAAATTAAGACGGCTTTAACAAAATACGTGCCAGTTCAGCACTTGCTCTGGTTAAATTTAATGAGTCATTGGGCTTTGATAATGGAAGGCAATACAGCATGTGCCTCCTTATATAATCTTAAGTGTAAACAGATTTCGTGAATAAGCATTTTCAAGTCATAAATGGGCTTCCTGTTAATAAAATGCCAAGTAACAAGTTTATGTAGTGATGGTGATGGATGGCCAATGTCGCCTCAGGCTACAGAAAGAGAGGGCGCAGCACTTGCTCTGTGCCAGTTTTTTTCTTTGCACAGTTTCTATGCAATCAGCTTTGCAAGAAACCCCACAGAATTAAGGGGTTGTTTTGCACTTGGAGCTAGGTGAGCTTCACCCAGCCATGGGCGCTCAACGCAACCCCCTGCCTGAGATACCAGGAGGGATGCTGCAACCTTCTGCCTCGCCGACGCTCCCAGGGATGTGTCCCATGGCTTCCCAGGCGTCAGTAAAATTTAACTGCTCCACTTCTTTCCTCCTGAATTGCAGGAAAGATCATCGGTGCTGCCAGGCCCCCGGGGGAGCAGGAGGGCTGTTGGCACACCAGTGGTTCTGCTGTGTGAGTGAAGAAGGGACAACAGCCAGAAGCCAAATTAACTTTCCTCAGGTGACAAAAGCCCTGGCCAGACAGCCACCGTGGGAAGGTGAGAGCAGGCATGCTCGCGCTTGGTGCTGTTGCCTTCGACGGCTGCTGGAGCTGCTTAACCTGAGCACGGAGCCACGTTTGTAACTAAGATCTGTTTTGAAAAGTGAATAAAGTGGAGCTGGCTATGCGGTTTAATAGCAGTTTGATTTAGCTCAAGTAGCTTCTTTATCAAGTGAAAATGAAACCAGGCAAAAGCCAAGCAAGTGCCTCTGCACAGCTCTGACGCTGCTCAGCAGAGCCTGTTTGCAAGGTGAGTGTGGCACCATGCTCACATAAAAGATTTTTTTTTTAAAAAAAGAGCAAATGTGGTTCTTGGACAGCCTGAGAAAGGAGCGGTGGGTTGCAGAAAGCTAGGAGTGCGGTGGGAAGGAGGGCAAGGGTGGACAGGGTGCGGGGAGAGGAGGGATGGGGCAGGGGCCAGGCACTCTCCACCCCTGCCACTCCAGTGAGTGCTGGTCAACTGAGGCACACCAGCACGGAGCAACTCACCCTTTGCTCATACTCAGCTCATCTGAAACCACTCACATGGCGCCAGAGAAGAAAAAAAAGGGGCAATTTTCTCCCTGTCCTCCAAAGACAATCTGAAGCTCCATCAATCTCCTGCTTCCAGCCTGTGCTCCTGCCTCTCCTCCTGCAGTGACAGCTCTTCTCCACTGGCTCCCTTTTGGAAGGCAGACCAGAGTGGCTTCTTGGTAACACAGCATGGCCAGGTTTTATCCCAGACATTCTCTTTCTTGCAGGGCCAAGGCCACCTCCTGACCCTGTCCCACCCAGGACTGCCACATGCGTGACCTCGCAGCTGTGCATTGCAGCCAAGCTGCTACCGCCCCTGCACTGGTGGTGTCGCCAGATCTCTGCCCAGGCTGGACCAAGCGACAAACAGCGCTTGTGACAGGGCACCCATACCACACAAGCCTTCTGAAAGCTACAGATTTGCTAATGAGCAGATTAATCAAGACAAATATTTGAAAGTAAGGATGTCACAGTTTAAGGAGAAGGGGAGATTTTTGGTACCCAGACGCTGGCAAAATCTCCGTTGGCAGGAGGTTTGCTGCTCCCTGGCAGTGGGCACCAGCCAGTTTATTGTCATCATCTGGGCCAAGACTCCTCTTTGTGCACAGCAGTGGCTGGCATAAAACCCTCATTGTTGGTGACTACAACACTTGTGTAAGTAATACCAGTACTGCTTTGCTCACCCTGCCTAGCCTTCCCATTTTTTCCCCCTGCAACATTCCTTCCCATCAAGATTGCAGATCAGAGAATTGATAGGGCCAAATTTGGACTCCAGTCCAAATTCAGATGAATAAACCTTTCCTAGACCTCTGTCAGGGGTGTTGGACACATGATATTTCTGGAAGAAATTCCATGTTTCTGACTGATCTCTTGAAAAACATTCCTGCTTCTGTGCAGCTCTTGCCAGCTAGGCAGGTGGCAAGCACAGCCCGGCCCGGCACAGCCGGAGGGTTTTTTGCTGGTTTTATGCCTCCTTGGCAGGGTCTTTGCAGAGAGTTGGTGGTGGAGCAAGGAGAAGATGATGGCTTCTCCTCAGCCCCTTGGAAATGCTGGGAAGCTTTGGCAACTGCAGCAGTTTTTGCAGCCAAAGAAGGCTCTTCAGGTGAGGTGAGAGCACTGGCTGCCAAGGTTATCCCAGGATTATCAGGACAGAGAGCAAGGCAGCCACAAACTCGACAAACAGGGATGCTGCTGGGGGCTCGCAGCTGGGGGCTTCCTAGTGCCCAGCCTGTCCTGCCCCTCCACCTTCTCTTCCGGAGTCAGGCCACCTCCTGAGAACCTCACCTTTCCTTTGCCACCATCTCCCAACACACTGCAGTAGGCAAATTTTATCCGAATGACCTCGAAAAGATCCTTCTGAAGTTTTCCCTCAGGGTTCAGCAGGGACATTGTGACCACGCAGCACCGGTCAGCGTTCCCTGCCCCTTCCCTGCCTCAACAGCAGCAGCCTAGCGCTTGGCTCAGGCGGTGACACCGGATGGGTTTGGGGCTGGCAGACTGCAAAATAGAACAAGACTGTCTCATCTCAGACATGACCAAGGTTGCTCCTCTCATTTCAAGACTTTGTGTCAAAGTTTCTACTGCAGCCCTAAAAGAAATTGTGCTAAGTATTACATACACAGGCAGAAACATTTTTGTCAAGTACTCATAAATGACAATCGACCCAACTCTGAAACTAATCTTCTACAAACTGACAGATTGAGCTTATCAAGTGCTAACTGTAGTTCGGTTTCCTGCATTTTAAATCATTCTTGGAGGTCTTTTGTGAAAACTTTTCTAGTGCCTCATTTTCTGTGTTGAACTATGGAAAGCAGAAGCAAGGACCACCACGCTAAGTAACGTCTCATTACTGTGAGTAAATACTCTGCTTTAGAAATCCTCCCTCTCATAAATATACAGAATTTCCTTGCTCATAGTGTCAGGAGACCATTTTTTGCATCCCTAAATCGCAGAAGCACAATGCTTTCAAGGTAGATTGCTGGTTTGACAGATCTCAGATCTAAATGACCTGCTGCTGTTTCCCTTTGAAGATTATCAGGGACTTCTCAAATCATCTTCACAGAATTCTCTCTCTCTCAAGGTACCAGACGGGATACTGCATTTAACTTCCTTCAGTTTTGTTGGCAGCATCTCTCTGGTTTTACCCTTGTGCAAAGCACAACGTTTCAAGGAGATGGGGTGCAAATTCTACTTAGTATCCTGCTGTGATCCTGGAGAGCAATTCCAGATTGCCTCCAGAGAGCCACGAGAGAGTCCCTCTTGACTTCACAAGCCCTGACTCAAGCAGGTTTAGAGTTTCCAAAGAGATCAGCCTTAGAGTGAGTCAGTTGCGTTGGTTTCCAAGGCATTATATGAGCTTTAGATTTTGAAGGAGCAAAAGCTTCAGCAGAGGACATTCACCAAGGCCAACTATGCTGAAAGCGCTTTGCTTGGAAGACAGGAAATTTTTGTTTCCCAGCCTGTGACCTCACCCACTGGGTCCCAGCCCCAGACCGAATCACCTCACTGTTCCTCAAAATATCAAATCTGAACACACCCCGCGCTGCAAAACACGAGTAGTGTGCTTGAACCCCACAGCTGCAGCAAGCAACACACCCTGAGATACCACGGCCTCGGGGAAGGACCTCCAGCAGCCTTTGCCATGTCAGCACAGCTCTTTTCAGTGCAGTCTGGGAGCAGATTTTCCCTGCAGCTATCACCTGCAAGCCAGCTGTGAAACACTTCCACCTGGGGCAGCCATGCCACCTCTGTGCCTGGGACCCTGTGCTGGGGAGAGGGATTCAGCTGCTTTCTCTGGCTGCTGATGCGCACCTTTGCTGGCTATGGGGTCACCTCCATATTTTCTTCTGATTTTTATGTAGAAGAAATCTGATAAAAGACAAGTCAATAACTCCAAAGAAAAGAATTTAGCTCAAAATTAAAGTTGTGAAAGCTCAGTCCTGAAGCAGCCCAGGCATCCACAGTTGTAACTCTGAAGGCAAAGGAGGCTGGAGAGGATTTTCCAACACGCAGCTTCGCAGCCAAGCTTACAGTAAACACTTCTCCAATGCCAGATGTTTCTCAAGTGGCCTCAACACATATCTATTTTCAGGGTCAGGATGCTGAACGAATAACTCACATCGGAGACACCAGAAGTTTAATATCAGAGTATTAATATTTGTTTGTAAAAAGTAACAGCAGCAGGAACATAAAGCCCCCAAGCCTCACTCACAGCCAGCTGGTTCGGTGTTTTCTTTTCACTCCTATTTTGCTGGGAAGTTTCTGCACCACAAAAGGTGCATTGATTGCACTGTCAGGAG
The DNA here is from genome assembly GCF_023634155.1 of Falco peregrinus. Taxonomy (NCBI): domain Eukaryota; kingdom Metazoa; phylum Chordata; class Aves; order Falconiformes; family Falconidae; genus Falco; species Falco peregrinus. Next base: position 230,916 of record NC_073738.1, read on the forward strand.
TGGCTCACCAAGCTCATGGCTTTACCTGGAAGTCTTGCTGTATTTTAATTTACATTACCCCAAAGATACCACTTAGTTACCTAGGAAATTGGAATTTATGAAGACACTGGAGAGAAGAAACCACTTCCTTGACACACCTTTCCTAATGCTGGGGAATTATAAAGGGGGACTCTATGTTATCCCACCTTTTTGTTTGATGCTGGCAATTAATAATTATCAGATTAAATACAGAGAACTTATATGCCATATTACGCTTCAGTTCAAACAACCAATTCAAATTTCAAGAGCCAAGGTTGTTCTATCAGTGTTGACCACATCGGCTGCGGCTCCCTGTGGGATTACCCTGAGGAGATCAGTGATCATCCACATGGCTTTATGTTTCACAAAGGAACAGGGAAAGAAACTATCAGAACCTGATCCCTGCCACATGGCAAAGCTGACGCTGCCAAATCAAACTCAGTGGTGGTATCCTGCACGTACTTTTGTGTATGCATGAAACAGTCTGCTTTTCTTCCCAGCAGAAATTTAAAAACAATGATATGAAATAGATTTCAGTCTTTTCTCGCCTGGTTGACTGACAGTAGCTCTGAGCACTGTACTTCCCCAACTCCTAAATGTAGTAGTTTAGGGAAGGCAGGAGTGTGAACAGGCTTCCTTTGAAAAGCTCAGGATCCTGTTTTGACCAGCTGACCTTGAGTTTGCATCAACAAATGGATATTCAATCATTTTTACATATTCCTGCAAGATATTGCTAAAAAAATGCCTAAATACCCAAGATAAAATAATCTACTGCATGTTCTTAAGCTCTACTCTACTTAAACCAGATCCTGGCAGGCAACCAAATGGTCTGTGGCCACTGATCTCTCAAACCCTTCATTTTGGGCGTTTACTCAAAGGGGTTATTTTGCTCTGAAACATGACAGGGTGACTGCTGGTGTTCCTCATGCACAGGGGTAAGCCTCTACGGCTCTTCCCACGCTGAACGTGGTCTTCGGAAAGTCATGAGCAGTGCTGCTGTAATGTGTGCTGCTAGGACGCAGAGAAACCCCAGAGCCATGCCGGGAAGGATGCCCCAAACCAGCTGGAGCACACAGGTATGGTCCTACCAAAATCCCTTCTGAAAACAAGATCCAAAGCCAGGTGCACCAATAATGCAAAGAGATCACAGAGGTGGGGATAACGTGAGTGTTGTCTGAAAGAGGAGAGAAAAAACAAAATGGAGAATTTGGTATAACCTCTGGCAGCATAGAAAACTTTTCCGGGGAAGTACCTTCCACCAGGAGATGCTTCCTGGCCCTGAACTATCCGAAAGGCTACTGTGGCTATTTGTTTAGGCAGCCCAGTCTGACCAGCACTACCTGTACTGTGCCTTACCATACCAGCACGTGGCGTGCTCAGACTTGCACCTGCGAGTGCTTCAGAGAGGAATTATGACGCATCTGAAGTGCATTGCTTCTCTTCTGACAAACATGGCACCTGCTTTCATTTCAGCACATAGTTTTACTTGCAGGTCAAATAAAACACGCCAACTTAATTGCAGGTACAGAGAAAATAACCTCGAAAAAACACAGTGTTTCACCAAGCCTGAAAAGCATAGGCGTATCTGCCAACAGATGTGAAAATAATGCAGACAGACATGGTAACGTGAACAGGAGGAAAAAAACCCAACAGGACAATAAAAACATAATATGGACTGTATAAAAATAGATTTCAATATGTATCTGAGCAGTTTCCCCTTGGCAGACATACTTGCTGAATGCAAATGTGGACACCGAACTCATTTCTTGAGTGAGATCTCCAGTGAAGATGTACTATGAAGGAAGCCAGAGAAGACTCCACATTTCCACAACAACAATATTACACAGAATTAGATGCAACAGAAGCAACGCAGAAAGTCAGATATTTCCGACTTGAAGCTTCTAATACAAGCAAAAAAGTCTCTAAAGACTGCAACCTGCTGGTCCCACTACCATGAGACACTGCCACTCTGCCCGACTGTGGCAGACCCTCTGGCGGGGACCCATCCCTAAAGCCCCTTGCCGTTCAAGAAGCCGGCACCTCCAAACACACAGAAGGGAAAATTTGTGAATTAAATGCTTTTTAGTCTTAGGCCTGAGACTGAATTCTAATGTGAACTAAGTCAATTAAATAGACTTCAAAGTATTTATCCTGTCTTAGCCTAAATCACTGTTTCAATAATAGGTTTGTATGCCAAGAATTTAATAGCTTCATCAAAAATATCCAAAATGTACAAGATTACATATGTTCTTGTAGGAACCCTACAAAATCCAACCCACCTTCTAATAATAAACTGTTTCAGGCTTTCATTTTCTAAATTGCATGTGTACTTTGGAGAGAGGTTTTCTTGAACCTGCTGCATAATGAAAGATTTCAATAAATCTTGTCAAACCAGACAAACAGAACTAAATTTTAATTTTACTTTTAAATTGCAGCCGAGTGCTCCAGTAGATGCATTTTTTTTCTGTAATTGCCACATAACTAAGGCGGAGGAGTTTTCTTATTTTTAACAAGATAGTGTTATTGTCTCTATGTGTTAAAGCATTTAGTTAACTATAAAAATGTAACCTTTATACATGCAGAAACAGATTTGTCTCCTGCTCTAGCTCTGGCCAGTAAGAGAGAGAAAATATTACAGGAGGGGAAGGGAGAAAAATATTGTAATAATTGGAAAGGACACTTCAGCCCCACGGTAGGGCTAATTATGGAAAATCACTCTCTATATATTGTACCACAATGCTGCACAGACTTACAGCCTGGGCTAAAGCTTGGCTGTAGCCTGAAAAACAAGACTTTTGTTGTTGAAATCACATACTGCAGAAGAAACAACCAAAGTCATGGTACTTGTAAGAAATAGGCTTTTTGGTGCTATATCCCCATTTCTGTATGGTCTGAAGAGCCTCCATCAACTCACTGCAGCTGCAGATGATGAGGGGGAGTTCTCAGAGCACTGAGTAATTTTTATGTTAAGGGTTTCTATCCAGCATGCCATACTGAAGCACACAGTGCTAAAAATAAGAGAAAAATGCCCTCCCTTCCAGCCCACGAGGATGCAGGCAGGTTACCTCCACCTCCCTCCTTCTCATCCCTGCTCTGGGAATCCTGAGTGTGGCTTCCAGATGGAGAAAGGGGCAGCAGCAGCCCCACAGCCATTCCGCTGCTGGCCAGGGGCTCAGTGGGCCCCACCGTTGCCAAGCCATTTTCATATTATTATTATTATTATTATTATTTTGGAGGATTTCGTAATGAACTCATTAAATCACCAACTCGGTGTGACAGTGAGTGCCTGAGATGATGCTGCTGTAGCCATGGTAACCATCCCCCGCTCAGGGGACCTTGCTGTCCCCAAAATTACTGTCACCCTCAAGGAAGCACGGGCAGCCTGAGCCACCTCATGCTGTCTGGTGGTCGGGGTACAAAGGGTTGCCATTTTCCCCTCTGCCGGGGGAGCCCCTGTGCACACCTGTATTCGCAGCCCAGGCTTTCCATGCCCCCCACCCCCCGCTTCCCATCCCTTCCTCACTGGCTCTGCTCCAGCTGTTTCCTAGAAAGGCTGAAACAAAAGATGCTCTGGCTGCATCACAAGGAGATACTTGCAAAGCATTGCTGTTCCGCAGCCTCACCCCCTCTCCCCGGGTGATGCTGGGGGGCTGCTCCCCTCCTGGGGTGGGCCACAGCAATGGGGATCACTCCCAAGGCAGGCAGCAGCTTGTCCAACCCACCTGGAGAAAAATATTCCTTTCTGAGGTTTAACTGGCACTGACTGAATTGCTGTGTTTGCACAGTTAATAAAGTCGATTAAAATATTCTACAATATTGAGTTTAAAAAAAAAACAACAAACAACCACCAACCACAGCTTGAATGAGTATTTACACTTAAGGGTACCTTAATTCACACTCATCTAAATTAAACTGAGCACACCAAGGACTGCAGTGGAATGCATTGGACATACCAACACATCCCTGCAGACAGGCAGAAAGGCCAAATGCTGTAATGCTTATGCTAAAGAGGAGACTGAATTAGGCAGACTGCAGGCAGTGTGGCAGCGGCTCCTTAGCCGGCATCTGCACAGCCCAGCTTCTGTCTCCATGAGCTGAGTCAAGGCTGCGTAAAATAATTCAATCCCAAATATTAAGAGCAAATCTCATATGTAAGTTCTGATAACCGCTCCATTACAAACACAAGATGTAACTCATATTATGCCATTTTACAGATAAAGATCCTTGCCAGTTAAGATTATTAATAGCATTGAAATAAATGTTGGCATCTTGTTGACTAGATCAGAAGAGTTTATGATAGTATCATCTCCGGTGTTGGGTTCAGTTACGTTACTGCTGCCATATGAGGAGGAAGTGAAACATTTGCATAAGCTAAAAATGTTATACTTTTAACATGCAAGGATATGAAACTGCAGCACACCCCCACCGTCACCTTCCTTACTGAGGAAACATCCTCTCTCTGCTGTATCATTTCTATTTGTGCTCTAAATCACCATGCCTGAGTCATGGGAGAACAGAACAGCCTTTCTTTGCAAAAATACATTTTCCCAACACATGCAGTTACAGGATGTGCTCAACTCCACAAGCTCCCTGAATATTTTTAACGATGCTAAAAAAGAATAATTAAGTCAGGAGTTACAATTAAAAAGCCCTCAATTGTAACTCTTACTTTTGACCTCTAATTCCTACTCTTTCAAGCTCAACTGACAACACGCAGCAAACCCAAACACAGGATGTGGACGCTGTCAGCAGCTCAAGATGAAAACACCACACTAGAAGTTCATCAGGCATTTCTCTTTAGAAGCAAATTTTAAAATTTGACATGGCACAGCTTTAATGTGCTACTTTCTGCGGGCTGGTGAAAGCCCTTTCCGAGCCAAATGTGGGAGCTGAAAGGCAGCCTGTCAGCAAGGGCAGCGTGTCTCACGCTGACAAGCAGCCTCAGCTCCCTGGCTTTTCTGCAAACAGCATTTTTGGCACTCCTTCACTAAACACTCCCGGGGCCAACCTTGCAGCAAAGGACGGCTTACAGCCTGTGCAGAAATGCTGCAGGGCAGTTTGCTAGAAGATGCTGCTGCTGTCCTGAACCTCCCCGATGCATTTGTGCCTCTCTCCCAGTTCCTGGTAGAGGACGCTCTTCAAATTAAAATTTAAACACCTTGAGAGCAAATGATTGATTCTTGGGTCACGTCTGTACTATCGTGCATGTTATTCCAGCAACAGATGGAGAGAGCATCCCTTTTCTGTTCCAAAGGCCTATGCCATCATCTGCATGATGCAATAGCAGCAGCCGAGAGAAGCTCCTTTTCCTTGCCTTGTTTGTCCACCAGCGGGGCTCCAATGCTGCTTCCCCGATTCTGCTCCTCCAGACAAAAGCAGCATCTTGTGTGAGCCCCAGTTCAGGATCTCGCTCAGTAGCATGAAAGCCAAGGCTGCCAATAACAATTACTTCTGATTTAGCTGTTCTTCTGAGCAGCTTTCCCGAGCTGCTGCTCCTCTGACAGACTGGGCTGCTGACTCTCCTCCAAGCCTGCTGAAGTACCTGAGGATTTTAGAATATTACAGCCTCTCTCCATATTCAATTTTATTCCCACAGACAAGAAGTTTTCCACTAATTTCTGGTCTCCCCCCTTCCACACCTCCTCATTCTCATACAGTTTCCAGCCTCGTCTGAAGACCACATTACACAAAAGAGAAGGACTAAATTTAACTTGTAAGGTCACCACAGTTTTTCTAGGTTTATTGCTGCTGTATTTAATTGCCTACATCACAAGAATTAAAGATGGATGAAGTGGGAAATTTAGTAGGGAGCAAACAAGCGCCAATATAATTTGATGGCTGACTTTCTGCTTGCTGCTTTATGCTCATTAACCTAATTCCTTTGAACTCAAGCAGGAGATGCAGTAACACATCATTGGCAACCAACCTCCTAGGGATGCCAAAAGGGATGAGAGTCCTGGCAGAGTTGGAGAGAGACGAGACGATGATAGCGGCATTTCCCAGCCCACATGAGGGTGAGCAAAGCAAAACTTCAGGAGCACTGACCCCACGCTGGTCCATCGGAGAGGCTGCTGACACAGGGAACCCTGCACAAACCCTGCGTTCCAGCCACTTTCTTTTGCATCTCCTCCTCTTTCCTTAGAAAAGAGCTTGTGGATTTAATTAACAGATTTATTGATATTCTGTATCATTACCCACAATCTAGGGTAACATCAACAACATACCATTTAAAAGTATTTTCTGAATAAATTAAGAAATGGCCCTACTGCTCCATAGCTCACAGCAAGCTCTGCAAGCCACAGACGCACTGTAATTGTGCATAAAATTCCTCCCTATAATGTTGTCCTTGTGCCCATGTGGTATGAATCAGGTAATATAGATGAACAGGAACCTAAGCTGGTAATAAAACCATCCTGCATCTTTGGAAAAGAAATCGAATCAGACATTGGTCTTCAAGTCCAAGACAGGCAAGCATCACTTGGTATGACTTCCTACTGGGTTGCAGGATGAAAGCTGGTTGCAGCTCACTCCATATGATAAAAGGCCACTGTCTCGGGGGTGCCAGGCGAGATGGGGGCACAAAGGGAGAACGGAGCAAATAAAGCCTTTTGCCTTTCAACTACTCTGCAGAAAAAAAATCTTTCTCTTTTTGAAATTCATGATTTGGAAAAATCAGCAGACACTGCTGTGCATTATCACATGTACATACCTGTGGTCTGAAAACATCCCAGTCTCTTCCCAGTCACTGCTACCATCAATGGTGACAACGCCTGCTGACAGCAGCCAGCAAAAGGTGTTTCTGCTGACACAGCCAAAGCAATCACACTCATTAGCAGTGAGAATGCCTCAGAAGCTGGAGAAAGGGCAGCTACGCATCAGGGATCTAATTTGCTTCTTTTCTCACCTTCATTTCATCACCCACCACCTCTTCCTTGGCTTGTTACCTTTGTTTAAAAATTTATACAACCCCTGCTTAAACATTCTGGAATGCTTCGCTTATGGGAATCTGTGAAGATGTGACTTGGGACTTTATGCATATTTAGGGATATTCCAGCTGGGCAAGTACCTTGAAAAAGCAGTTCTGTGTCTGCTGGAAACAAAACAAGGAGGATGATGGAGCTTCAGATGAAACAACGAAACAAAGCCCATTAGCCCTCTTTCAACAGCAGCTGGGTAAAGCATGGCACACCTCAAATGAGACGGGGCGAGTGTGTCATCCCAAGCAAAGCTACAGCTGGAGATCCTTCGCTGACTGGCTACATAATGAAACCCACCTGCATTCACAACCTGTCTAGACACAAAGGAACTCCATTTTAATTAAAACTATTTAGCTAACCCAGTGCAAACCCTGTGGAGGCACTCAGTTCAGTAAGGCTTAGACTAAATGCAAACCTTCCCAGGAACAGCTGTCAGCAAGAGGTGGGAAGATGCACAAAGGGAATGATGCAGTGCTGAAAAAAATACCTTTTGTATAGTCACAGCTGTACTGGCACAGCTTTTTGGCACGGGGGAGCGGAACATGATGTTCAAGACAGCTGTCCTTATAGAAAAAGGGCACAAAGTGTTTGGAGAGGTGGATGCTGTCCCCTTCACAGCAAGTCTGCTCCACTCCACAAAGCTTCAGCCCTGTGTCCCCTGACATTTATACCAGTCACATCATAGGAAATCCCAGCCCGGCTGCTCACGTCCCCTCATCTGGACAGGTCACTGCTCTGAGAACCAGAGATAAGCACACTGTGAGATACGGTATATATGAAGGACAGGTAAAATTACACAGCAACCCAAGACCTAACAGGCAAGAATTCAGTTTGACCCACAGCAATTCATCATGAGGTCGCCCCAAAAGGGTGAGGGTACAACAGCTCACAGAGCATACGGGGCAGCTGCGGTGAGGCCGGCAAAGGCTCCGTCTGGAAGCGGACCCTGTAGCAGAGACTGGCACCGAGGACTGCTTGGGAGAGGAGCTGACCTTTTCTAAGTGCAGAGTAAAGTCAAAAACTTTCCCCCTGAAAGTTTACTGGTAAAAATAAGCTCTTGGTAAAACAAACCACAAAGGTGTTGTATGCTTAACCTTTTCCTTCCCAAGCTTCCCTCTGCTGACATTATTTGTGAGTGAAAGAGGAAATGCCATTTTGCCTTTTGAAAAAGAAGGCGCATTTCAGCCTGGTTACCTTTGCTGGTACGATCGTGCTGCCTGTCTGCCTGTCCATCCCCACTCTGCCCCTAAATCTCACAGGGAGAAGACTAGTAAATAAATCAAGTGAAAGATTAAGTGCCAGACATATCCAAAAAAATACCTCACTGATGGAAAGGCAAGCCAGACTCAGCCCTTCCATGTCTTTTTTGCTGGCTGCTGTCAAGCAAGCACAGGTATTTCTCCACACTGGCCGCATAACACGTCAGCTCTTGCCTGGGAGGTTGTTGTGGCAGGACAAGCGGAGAGAAGAGGAATCAGCCCTTACACCAACAGTGGTGGTCTTTAGAAGAGAAGGATCCTTAAGCAACCTGGTTTTATCTGTCCCACTGCTGCTAAAGTGCCTACTAGGAGCAATGGCCGCCTCTGTTAAAAAGCACAACCTCCATGAGTAAAACACAAATGCAAGGTTAACCTGTAACACACCTTTTTCAGGCTTACATCTTAATTCCTTCCCTTGTTACTACTCATAAACCATCTCTGACCCAGGACTACAGATGTCTTTATTCTGGGTTAATAAGCTTTAAAGTCAGAAGTTAATTGATTTTCAAGCATCCAATGCTCCTGGCATGAGCAGACCCCGAGGGCCGAGTAGCCCAGCTCAGGTGCTCCATGACTTGGCTCACTTGGGTGTCTACTGGGGTTTTGCACATCCCCATTTGGGGGGGGGATCTGTCCCCGAGAAGCTCAGTGACCTCCCCAGCAGCAACAACAAAGCAAAACAAGGGCTACGACAGATCAGAGTGTACAAACCATCCATGCAAGCACAGTAAATTGTCCTGGGATTTGCCACAGAAACTCTTTCATCTGGGCCAGGCTAAATGCAAGTGGGCAGAGCCTGGCACCACCGGTGCAGCATACACAAATATTTTAGGTTCCTGCTCAGGACAAAGGCTTTAAAGGCAGGGGTCCTCAAACTATGGCCCGCTGGCCAGATACGGCCCCCCAGGGTCCTCAATCTGGCCCCCGGTATTTACAGACCACCCCCGCCCCCCCACTGGGGGTTGAGGGGGGAAACCAAGCAGCCGCAGATGGCTGCCTGCCACTTCATCCGCACGCCGGCCCCCTGGTTAAAAAGTTTAAGGACCTCTGCTTTAAGGTGATTTACACATATGGGAAGAAAAACAGTGGATGAACTCTGGATGGACAGAGGATCACTCAGCTTCTTACAAACTTCCTTCCAATCTGCAGTCAAGTCTGCATGGAGTTAAATTTGGTTGAAATCTTTAACCAAGCCTGAAGGATGCTGGCTTATCAGGGAACAGTCTCTTGCAAATAGAGCACCCCTTAGAAGCTAAGTTGACAGGTAGACAGCTTTATATCTCATTTACCAAGTCTTTCAAAAAAAAACCCCACCACAGCAAACCCAAAAACTGGGTCAGTGTTGGCTACCCTGCCATTTCACACTCTATATTTAGCTGTAACTACTAGCATACAACAAAGTGAATTCATTGCTATTAGCTGTCAAGATGTGTGATCATAAATGACATGCGACTGGCATGAACAGTCTACCCTACATGACAAATCCAGAGTCACAGAGAGTTTACAAACATGGAGCCATCAGCACTAACCTTCTCTGTGTTTGGATAACATTCATTAATTTTGCTGGTTTTCTCAACATAAATATGAACAAACCACACCAGTAATGCCGTGGGCAAGACAAACGGTTTAAATGTGAGTTCACCAGCAGAACTCCCTAACTTACAGGTGCACCTATGAACTGTCAGGAGCACACGCAGCCACACTTACAGCTACCTGGCTCTGAAGATGGAATATTGGGAAGCTGGCAAAAGCACCTGGCATTTTAACATCTTTAAAGCCACCCATTTCCAACCACTTATTAGCTCCATCCCCAGTCCTCCCTCTAGCACACGTTGGCACGGTACAGGATTGCACATCGGCAAGGCTGAGCTAAGAGCAGCAAGGTTGTTAGGAGACGGCTTGCCTGGTGGTTGTAACGTGCTCGTGGCCAGGTGGAAGGATGAGTAGCAGCTCAGGCCTGGCAGTCACAGCTAGAAGAGACAGTAACAGAGTTTTGGGTGTAACCTCAAGGTCATTAACCATACCAAGTATCTCAAACTTCATAAATACAAAAGCACTTCCATTTTATTTACAGCAAATATGTGGCAACAGCCTAGACAGGAATAAGAGTGATGACCCTGCCTTGTTCACCTCAGTCTGCATCAAGGCTTCTCACACCTTGCACCCCACCACCACTCGTAGGCAGTGATACCAGCAGCTCCTGGCCCTGTCTTAGACTGGGCACAGCCACAGAAAACACACGCCTCTCCCTTTTCCTCTTGCATGTCCCACGGCTCCCTAAACCAGCATCTAAACAAGTCCTGCCACTCTCCATGCGTACAGACACCAGGGCTCCCGATGCCTTGTGCTCTTCGGTCTCCACCTCACCCAACACTGCCGGCACTCCAGAGAGGCAGATTTTCCTGCCGAGCTGCCACTGCCAGCAGCAGCTTCATATGCATGCAACAAAAATAAAGTTGAAGCCCCCAGTACAGAGAGGAGTCATCAGCACTAATCACTTGCTGCATAATTACGCAGCTGCTCAACCTCCAGCTGCAGTAGGTATCTTCACACCAGTGGGAGATCCTTGTTACTCACTGTCAGGCATGATGTGACATCTCCCCAACATCTACTCTTTGCAAATGCCTACATGAGTAGAGCGTGGAGCTAAGCTGGGCACTTCAGTCCCACTTTAGCCCCACTGAGGTTTCAGAACTGGACTCGCCTAAGCTTGCTTTAGAGCATACTCCCTCCAAGCTGTCTTTTCTGCCCCGTTCCGAGCTTATCCACACGTGTCCTGTTCCTCTGTCTTGTCATTCATGGTTTCTCTTGGCCAATTTGCAAGATACAGTACCAGTGGAACTGTAGGAGAGGCACAAGAGGACTATTAACATTCAAAAGTCTTCATGTAACTCCTTATTATAAAGCAAATTAATTCCAGTCTGAGCCAGACTCAACACAGACCAGCAGCTGGGCAAACGTGTATGTCTCCACACTGCAAGCATAGAACTTAAGCAAATACAAGTAGCTGATGAAGGCTTTGGGGAATGACATCCCTGCCCCGCTTGCCCCAAAGCAGTATCAGTTAAAATTGTGGAGACATCTTCTGTGCAGATTTGAAGATGGATGGTGGAATGAAGCCCTAACACAGGCTTGTAGTGCCATTTTAGAGACCCTGGGCTACATCCTGTTGCTTCCAGCTGCCGCCACAGAAAGGCATGAGTCCCCTGTAGAACCTGTGTCCCACCTACCAGCCCCATGCAGATTCCTTACATACCATAAGGGATTTAAAAACTGCATTGAACACCTCTCCTTAGGTGAATTAATTCTACTCTCGTCTACTAGTTCAGTCTACTTCAGAACTCCACTTCATGTGGAGACACGACAGCATGTGCCTGTGGTGGGGATGCACCTTACGTTGACTAACCCTGGAAAACAGAAGATCCTCTCCCACATCGCCCTCCAAATAACACACTCAGCAAGGCAAAACAGAACATGCCCTGCTGTTGAGGTGACAAATCTATGATTAAGCATTTTACTCACCCATTTTACCTTCTTCGAAAGTTCCTGGGAGGAACTGTCACTGCTTGGATACCAAGCCCTCCAGAGCCTGTGTGTCCACTAACATGTAGCTGGAAAGTTTGCAGCAGCCTAGGGTTACTGGGTTCAGGCACCAAAATACCTTTCCTTTCCCCTTTTCTACATTATAAAAAAAAAAAAAAAAAAAAAAAAAAAGGATCCATTCAGCAGATGCTGCCATGTCCTGCACATGGCTGGAGAGCACCACAAAAGAATCTTAGATTACGCTACCATTAAAACCATCAAGCGAGATGCTCTATGAGTGAAGTAATGATTACAGCCTGCTTTCCTAAAAAATAAATACAAAACCCCAACAAAACATGCCTCACACTCCTTACACCACTGCCTTGTCCCTCAGCACCCTCCCTATACATCCTGCTTTGCATTTCCATGCTGTGATGCTTCTTTTTCTTGGTGTGCTGATGAAGCAACAAGGCAGCAACTCCCCACCGGGATGGAGGAAGGCTGAATACCCCCGCCTTTGGCTGCACAGAGATTTTAGAGCTTGTCTCTTTAATCAGAAAGAGCGATTTTCACAAAACTTACAATGATCTTTGCTACCTCTCTCCCTCACTGTCAAATCTGAGGATACAGCAGCCACATAAAGCCATGTTTCCCTGGGAAACGAAGCTAAAAATAGCCAGGCTGGCTGGCTGGGGAGACTGGTCCAGAGTTTTTGAAATTGCAGTCAGGAGAAGATAGCGCTGGGGGTTAAGTAGCTGCATTTCCAACCCTGAATCCTAAAGACCCCAGTGTAAAACACTGCTGTCGTGTGTCTAACAGGCAGTCACCGGTTGTGGTGAAGCTCAGCCTTCCCAGGCAGCAGCCTCCTTGCAGACACACAGCAGTACGTGAGCTCTGAACTGCAAACCCAAGCTGGGGGACGTATCCTGGTTTGAAACCATCTCCAGCCTGGGCTCAGCTTCCAGCATGTGCACAGGACAGCAGAGATGGATCTAAGCACAAGCTGGTGCCACTGAGCGGTGGGGAGCACAGCCTTGTTGCGGGTACCCATCCCCCAGGTGTGGAGGTGGTGTCAGCTGAGGTCCTGCAGGATCCGTAACTCTCCTCCCATTGGCAGCTCCAAACAGAAACAAGCAAAAGAATGAACTCGTGCTCCAGGGGATCAGGTGGACCAAGTGGGTAGAAGAGGACGGACAAGAGCTTCATTTTATTGCTTTTGGCTGTTCTCTACCTGTACATCAATGCAAATTCTTACGCTGTCGAAGCAGTCCACGGAAACGCAAATATAACACATTTCTGTGAGAAGGAACAGTCCCCCCGAGGCCTGCCTGCAAATCAGTAATTTCTGGAAGGAAGCTCATTTGGTGAGCAGTCCCAGAGGCGCAGCATAAGGACAAAGCCATCTCTATAAACCTGCCCCTAGCCTCACGAGACTGCCTAGCAGGTATCAGGACAGGGTGATGGAGTAGGAAGAACACTTTCCCCTTCTCCAATATCAGCTCATCTTCTGAGTTCACACAAGGAAAAGCAAGAAGAGGAAAAAAAAAATCTTTTGTGCTTTTAATTCAGAATCTAATTACTTTGTATAAATTAGTTAGCTGGCTTCCACCTAAGATTTAACATGTAATAGCCTATGAATCATGTCTCTGTTACAGGATATATTGTGCCATTTATATGTAAAAATGCTTTATGCAAGGCACCCTGTGGACTAGGGATATTAATTTATACTATGAGCTCTGGAAGATTAAGTGAAATTAAAGAAGATAAGGAGATAAGACAGTACTGCTGATCAATGCTTCTTAACAAGGAACATGCTCTTTGTGCATTCTAAGGTGAAAGTGGCCATCAGAGTCTGCACAGCCATAAGGTCGGTTGGTGCATATGAAGATGGTATACATTAAAACCCCAATGGCTGTAACAAAGGCTCTCCGGTCAATAACATTGGAGTTGTTTCCTTCTGCCCCCTTTGCTGGCCGCTCGCTCTGTTTAATACTCTGTTTAATCTGCCCAGATTAACTCCTGTGGACACAGACCCAGGCACACTATATTCCTCACTGTAATCTCAATTGTCTTCCTTCCAGTGAGTCACATCTTGTGGCAAGAACTTTTCTGGCAGCTCTTCCGGTTAATTCCTATTTATTTCCTGCCGGTTTGTGAGCGCCACAGCGGAAGAGGGGTGAGGACTATCAATGCTGTGCTCTCTGTGCCTGAGAACAGGCACATGCACCCCAATTTCCCTATGAGCCAGTGGCACCCACTCCAAAGGCTTCTAACTCACTTTTTATAAAGAGTAGTCATCACGCATGAGTTATTCCACCCAGAGGACAGGGCATGACAGCCATGGGCCGCAGCTGACTAAGGAGTCACACCAGGAGATGAGGTTCCTCCTCCTGAATCAGCAGTCTGCAACTCCGACAGCAGGAAACTGTTTCTGTGTTTATGCTCCATCCTGACCAGCTCCTCCTCACTACTTGAAAGAGAACAAAACATTACTTACAGTCTAATTTTAAGCTAGTGCCCTGGAGCCAGAAACTGAATTAAACTTCCATAGTACCGAGTGGTTTTACCAGTACAGTGGAGGTAATTACCTCTTCTCCCCTCATCTCCATTAGTACTGTCACCTCCTGAAGGGACAACACAGGAGCAATGTCCTACCCTACGCATGCAGCACACAGCAGTAACCCGGAACTGTCTGGGAGAAGATGGTAAATGCTCCCTTAGCTTCTCACACACTCCAGGCCAGCACATGAAAATGACCCCAAATGTAAAAGTGTTTGGTGAGAAAACAAGAATTATTTGGACTGCAAGAAGCTGATTTTTTTATATATGTCTAAAGACAACAGGGCTTAGCTCCAGTAGCACAGTTACTGGGTGCCAAGGAACCAGAAGCCACCCAGTGTTAATTATTTTTTTTATGTTGTGTTTTTATACATCTGCTTATAAATTCTGTTTCAATGCGGGGTAAGAGAATTTACAGTGGCATGAAAACATGGCATGCTTTATGTGACTGAACTTATAAAACCAGAAGGTTTCTTGAGTCACTAGAAATGAACACTTCAGGTGTGATCCCTTACACACAGGTTTCAGTGGATGTCTACATCACCCTGTTGACATTGTTTGTAAAAGCAGGATCAATTTATCTGTACTGTACTCATTCAATCACGAGCATCCAGAATAGACAGTTTAATCACAGTATCCACAGACGAATGTGTGTGCCGGTGTAACTACATCCTTTCTAACAGCACTGGTCCGGTGCATGGCTGAGCAAGTAGGAACACCCAAGCCTTCCTCTAAATGAATTTGTAAAGAGGAAAACCAGGAAGAGAAAAACTTGAGAGGTGCAATATGCACAATGCTGATGACTTTCTACTCTGGACTGCAATCCCATTTACAATAACCCTACAAAAATATACCAGAGTAGGTATAAAGCATTTAATAATCATCTCTGTTGGATCATTGTCACCAGGAAAAAAAAAAAAAAAAAAGATGCTCAGCACAGGCCTTTGACAATACAGCTCAGACTCTCCAGGATACAGCTAGAAGCCTAATTTTCCTCAAAAAAAAACCCAAAACAAAACAAAACACCAAAAACAAAACCAAAAAAGATTAAGGCATCCTGTGATTTAATGGCACTTCTTCAAACAGCAGCACTGCTTGCAATCAGAACACAAAGGCTTCTGAGCAGGGAGACCGAAAACAGAAATAATACATCACAAGTGGAGAGAAGAAAAAAAAAAGTCTAAATGATGCAATAAAAAAATAAAACATGTCTTTTCAGAAACTACCACTAAACAAATGAGGGGCCACATTTTGCATCCATTATCATTCTGCTAGCAATTCCTTGGAGACTGCAAGCCAGCCAGCATTTTAGCACACACACTAAATGAGGATGAGGAAAGAGGATTTTAAGTAGGTCACCAGTAAATATGATCATGATGGGTCTTTTTTTTTCTTGTTGTTTTAGTTTGCTATCAGTCACTGGAGTCCTTATTTGAGAGAAATGCTGGAGAAGAAAAGAATTCACACAACAGCAACAAGGTAGGTGGCATTTCCAGAGGGAAACGTGTGTTACCTTTCTGAAACCAGGCTTGTACCTCTGACACGGGCAAGTCTTCAGAGATGAGCTCACTCACAGAGCAGCATGTGCACCACTGCCACCGCTCGCCTAGCAGAGCTGCTACCTGATCTCCGAGCATGGAACTGGGCATGGAGAGGCAGCTGCTGCTATAAGGGCTATAGGGAAATATAGACTGCGATTTAATGCCAAGGGGGTTTATAATGGAATCAGAGCATTATCCTCTTTCTTTTCTGATTTCTTTTCCCACCTCTCAGGTTTGCTGTGCTCAGGAAATGAATCTCAAAGCACTTCCTCCCTGCGCCAGTCCTCTCCATGCCCAGTTCTACAGTGTGATCTGGGGGGAAAAAGAACGGAAAAAAAAGTGAGAATTGGGAAGAAAACCAAATCACCCCTTTATTCCACGAGCTCTGGGGAGCACTGTGTGTTTGTACAGACGGGACAGAGGAGAGATGTGAGAAGGAGAGGGCAGTTGTCCATGCAGTAGCTGCCTCCTCCCATCTGAGCCGCGCTGGGAAGCCAAGGCTCGCAGGGCAAACGGAGGGATGTGCCAAGGCCAGAAGAAGAGCTTCACCATGTGGATAGAAGCCCAAACTGCAGCGGTCACTCAAACCCCAAAAGGAGGACAACCCATCAAGCCAAGCCGCATCATCTGCCATTTTCTGACTCTTCACTGCAGAGTGGTCCACAGTGCTCTCGCACTGAAGTCCAAGTGCGGCACACGCTGGATCCAAGATGCTGCCATGTTTGGCACAGGATCCCACTGGCTCCAAAGCAAGACCACCACCGCAAGCTGCTCAGGTCCTGTGTTTGTGTGGCTGCTTCCCCTCCAGCATACGAACACGGCGCTCTGCCAGCCCGTACAGGTCGACTGGCACCAACATGGTTCATCTGGAGACAGCTTCAAGAAGGGAGAAAAGGGGAAAATAAAGGGGCAAAAGGATATTACCAAATATTTAACAAAACCTGGATTGTGGTTGCATGAGCAGGAAGGTGGGGACCAGGCTTGGTTTCATTGTCAGATGCGCAGGAGTAATGATATTGCAATGCTATTTCAAACCCACGTTTCTATCTCCTGTCCAATCCTGCCTTTTAAAAAACTAGCACACTGTTTCTAAACTGTGGCTGCTGAGTAGTCAGAGCAGGCAGCGTGCTGGTTTTCTCAGGGTCCTCAGGGATATAAGCAGAGATGGATGTTTTAGAAAATGATGCTCCTAGAAAATTCCAGCATTTCAGGAGTTTTCTGTTTCTGAAGTAATATCTGGCTGTTCACCATGCCTGGTGTGTACTTGGAGCTCCTTCTACTGCAACTTTCCCCATTAGCTGGGGGAAAAAAAAAGGCCAATGAAAACAGACAAGCTCATACACCTTTTGAGGTAGAGTGCAACGTCAGATGTGATCTGAAGGTGGAAGGAGCAGGTGCTGTTTGGGCTTTTCTAATTTGGTTTTGTATCACCTGGACTGCATTTACTGCTCTGCTCAGTGCTGCAGCTCCCAAATAAAATCCTTGAAGGAAACAAACTGTAATGAAAGAGCAGAAGCTACCCCCTCCCCACCCGCTCAAGCCACAGACTGCGGGGAGCCAAGGGGCTCTGCAAACCAAGCTTCTCCCCTTGCCTACATGGGTAACAAACCCAGCACATGAAGCACTTTTTGTGAACTATTTAGCAAACCAGCGAGCGTCACACGAAAAAAATGGTTCATTGTTTTTCTCTTGGCAATAGCTGTCAGCTGAACACCACAGAGATGCTGAAGGCATCCCTAATTGCTGGCACTCCCACGTGAACTCCCAGGAAAAACCAGGTTGCTCTACCGTGCCTGAAGGACACCATGGAGTTGCCTCAGAGCTGCTGCAGAGCCAGCTACAGTGCGATCAGGTTCGAGCTGGGTGGCAAGGTAAACACCAGAGCCACTGACTGAAGCATTAAATAGAAGGATTGTCATGGCAGATCCTCCTTGCCACAGTTCAAACACCACTGTTCAGGTTTGACCTCATTTACAGCCTCCAAAGAAATGCAGCAGTTGCGCTGAGAGTCATTTGCTGTCTCTCCACACACACACACATCTCCAAGCCCTAGAAGTTCTGCCTCAAAAAACCCAGGGTTTTAAGGCAAATCAGCATGTCAAACTGATCATTTCCAGGCTTTACAGCTCTAAATATGACCTGCCCCATTAGCCTGGTACCAGCAGCACTTTTTGAGGCCAGATTCTTTAAGGTGACATTTTCTAATGTGGAAATTTTTGTATTTTTTTTTTAAAGCATCTCGAAGTGATAACACAGCTCATAGCATCAGGCACAACACAGTTCCCATCAGTGTTACCCTTTGGAGCCTGTGATACACAAAGGCACAAGCCAGCCACCAGATCTGCAAGGGAGAGAATTCTGAACTCCAGCTGGCTCCATCGAATGGAGATTTATCCCGGACACACGAAGTCTTTGGGATGCTGCATACTCTGAAGATGCAAATCAAACTGTACACATTTATACACAGCACACACATGGCTTTACTGCAAGTTGACGGAGAGCAGTAGGAAGTTGTGGTAATGCCCACTGGTGAAGGAGCAACCCTGGAAGCAGTCCAAAATCTCACACCACGCTCTGCAGGTGTCAAAAGCAGCATCTCAAAAAGAAAGGAATACTGCTTTCTAAGACATAAAACTGGAAAGGATTTTGCTCAGAGCCTGTCCTTAGCAGTGCTGTTAATACAGAACCTCTGTTTTACTGAGGGAGAAGGCAGCTGGGGCGTGATCTGATCTTGTCCCCAGACACAGCTGATGCTGGGGATACCTGGAAATTGTCCATCATAGCACAGCAGTTGCAATCCACACCCCAACAGCAGGTTACAAACCACCCCTGGGTTACCTCTGGCAGAGTAGGTCGTGCGACACAAGAACCCTTGGAGCCATGCTGAGGGTGAACATGAAGGGACAAGTCACAGAGCTCTGGCCATTGGTCCTTCTGTGCGCCAGGCTAGACACACCAGCAGAGTTTGCTGTACTGGAGGCTCCAGCCCAAGTGCTTGGTAAGAAATGTAAGTCGGGGAATCCACACCAGCAGTCATCCTTTTTTTTTTTTTTTTCCCCCCTTACTTAATTTAGCATTAAAACATCTTATTTGGATAATAAATTATTACACGTAACTACTGAGCTATGGGCAGGAGCGAACAGTTTCAGCCTGACTTTATGAACAAAATAGATTTACAGGGAAATTTGCCTCAGATCATTCTCAACGCATTTGTTTTGAAAAAAGGGGGAAAAAGCACTGTTTAAGCAATAGCAAATCAAAACTGATTTAGGGATCTGAAGGACTGAAATGAAGCCAACACATTAAAACTAACCACAAAAATTATCATAACTACATTTATGCAAATCTTTTTCATATTACATAAAAAACCTCAACACAGCTTTATTTAGGATTTTGGCACGCTAAAGAGGAAAGAGGACAACCATGGACAAAATATGTGAGCACTTACTTCACTCAGATATTTGGGTAAGAAACACAGCAGCAAAATTACAAGCTGGCGAAGAAGAATTTATAAGGAGAATACACCAGGCTCAATATATTAAGGAGATATACTTCAGTTTTATAACACGAACTTGATTCTGCAGACTGTCTTTTCTTTTTCCAGCCTACTTTTTAGCATGAGCTTTAAAACTTCAGCTCAGTCATTAAGTTCTGGATCTGTTACAAAAAGACAAAATAAAAGCTATAAAGACTGTAAAGAAATAAAAGGCTTGGGTTGGTTTGTTTTTCAAAGCCAGTTTAGTACAGCCACATTTAAATACTAATTTATTTGACCTTGGCTTCAGAAGGCATTGTTGGGACCCAATACTTTTACCAAGTATTTAGTCCATATTTAAAAATTAAGTTCCCTAAACATTTCCAAAAATGTCAAGCACCAAGCTAGGGGTCTTTACCACATCCAAATTTTATCAAATAGATGCTCCACACCTTCCAGAAAACAAAACAAAACAAAACAAAAACCTATCCTCTAAGCATAGAATTTCAGTTATGTGCCAAAGTAACTAATTACTTTTGAAAGAGCAGTCACGGAAACATGAAGTGCCTTTTTGAGAACAATTCAAATATTGAGCTCACAAGATGAAATGAACTGGGTAAGAGATAAAAGGAAGGAAAGCAAGCTTAAAAGAGAGATTTTTGGCTCTGCTGAAGATGCTGTAAAGGAGAAAACCAGAAGGAAAGTTTTGTTAATGTGTACTTTTATGATTCTTTGTTTTATGTAAGAATGTAAAAAGTAGCAGAAGTATTTCTGATGAGGCTTATCAAATATCCAAAGGCTTCAAGAGCAAAATGCATCTTTTCCCCCATTGCTTCAAATATAAGGGATATCCAGTGAGTCTATTTATTCTATTAAATTTTCACCTCTCTAAAAACATTAAAGCCTTGAAAATAATTGTTGTCCTCATCTTTACAAAAACATCTGTTTGATATTTAGCAGCTGTCTCCAAAACGGAAGGTATGTCATTAAAAGGCAATGGCGTTCATAAGCTTGGACCTGGCCAACAGAGCTGATGAACGGCCAGTAAGCACCTTTAATCAGAAATAATAAGACTCAAGGTAGGAAAACCACCCTGTGAGTGACTCACCATAAACAAACAGGGACTGCATCAACTTAAGCTAATATTTAAGCACCACTTACGAGACATTTTTAGTCTACAAAGGTTTGTAAACAGTAGCTCCTGGGCACTGACAATCCCAACCGGCGCTGTCGGCAGCAGCACCCCACGTTACAGGGAAGGAGAGCTGACAGTCAGTGGCAAAGCAGGCACTAAATACACCAGAATTTGCACAAGTTGTGTGTTGACATCAAAAAATATCTCTGCATCGGTTTTGAGTCCAAACCCACATCTTTTTTTAAAAAAAGCGAAGTAAAACATACTGGTGTAGTGATGGCAGACCACAGACTACCAGGGGACCATAAAAGATTACTTCTCTCTAGTAGCTTGTTTTCCAGTGTAACATCCCTTCACTTAAGCACATGAGGCAGATGGTATGAATTACAATCCCCTCCCCAAATAAAACAAAAATATAGAAGTTTTATATGCCTGAGATTTGCAAAGCAGGGAGGTTCCCAGCATACAGACCAGCGGATGCCAGGACAGATGCTTGGGGCAGATGGGTCCTTTGACAGCTTGATAATACTGACTTGCTAGTGAAACTAAGCCCTGGTAAGGCCAGCCAACATGGGGCCATCTGTTTACTGGAGAGGAAAGGCTCTTGGAACAGCAGGCAGCCAATGCTTTGGTTGAGAATTAAACCAACAGCAAGATCATCAGTATTTACAACCTTTACTTGTGCAACCACATACGTACAGCTGGAGTGTAACTCCGCCACGTCAGACTGCTCCTGCAGCACCGCGCTCAGTTTCTATATGCGGCTTGGGATTTCTGTACTGCGGTTTGTACCACCGAAGATTCTTTAGAAGACACTTTCTGCTTATGTCAGTTTGTTAACAGCTGGCAAGGTGATGCCTCATGTCAAACTTTCACAGTCTTGAATGAATGCCAAGAGCTGTAGTTCAGGACTGAAAATAATAATATGCTCAGAAAGGTGTCATAATGAATATACTGAACGTAGCTGAGAGCCCATAAGAAACATTTTTTGTAAGATGAAACACTCCCGTTCACCTACTCCCACAATACCTTCTCTGGAGAAAATCCACAGCACGCAGCATCAAAAGGGATGCTCGAGAGGGGAGGCTGCTGTGGCCGCTGCAGAATGTAGAAACTTCAGACCACTGCGCCAGAACAACTACTCAGGTGTGATTTCCTTAATTGTTTTTATATTCTGATCATAAATTTGTCAAGGGCAGGAAAGAGCTGGACAGAGCTTCATAAAAGGGCACAGAAAATGTTAAGTGCTCTAAAATATTAAAATGTTCATACTTTGAAGTATGATGCTTCTATAACACCTAGAGAGGAGGAGGAGGAGGAGTTTGAATTTTCTATTCTAGGACACTGCAAAACACATATCACAGCTTCTGACAATCTCAATGCTATATTTTCCCCCCCAGACCACAAATAATCCTTCAAGTTTCACACTGCTGCTACAGATTGTCCAAGAACAGAAAGGATTCACCTGTGTTAGCCCACTATATCCACTAGCTGGAGACAGGGAATGACCTGGGCAACTCAAATAACACTCTGCAAAAGGCTAAGACAAAACATCGTGTGTCAGTAATACATCACACTGGTGTGGTGGGCTGGAGAGGACCTTCGGGTCACCAGAGAGCTATTTTCATAGCAATTAAGAGTTACTGCAGAAACCTGATTCTAAATTTTCAAAGTAATCGATGATTTTTTAAGTGCCCTGAATAAGACTTCCCGAATATAAAACAATTGCAGAAAACACCAAGCAACCCATCAGAAAAGTCAATCTCCTTCAAAGCACATCAAGCTCCAGTAACTTTTTATTTTTACCAAGATCTCTGTCCGATGAGGACCCTGAGCATTTGCATGGAGCTTTAGCACCTAGGTGCTGCTTACAGGATGGAAAGCATCAAAGTTACACAGAGATGCTGGCATAAAGTAACTTGATTGTGTTTCAGCCTCAGGAGAGTCCTCTTCCCAGTGGATTTTAGACAGAATTCATGCTATCGGTGGTGGTAGGACACAGGCAGGCTAGGGAAGGAAAAACTGATCAATAACCTCTTTGTATTCCAAAGAAGGTCATAAAATACAATAAATTACTACTATTCATGTTACTAGACAAAATAATTGACTTTTAGATGCGGAGGGCAAGTACTCAAATAAAGGACTCATAATTTTGCTGCAAAAATTAAATTCAGCCTCTTGAAAGCCCAAGCCCCTCTCTCACGCTCATTCTATTCTCTATAAATCCAGGACTGTGGGAGACAAGGGGTTTTTCCATGCCAGGAACATATTGAGAAGTGTTACAAAAAGCTACTTTGCCACTGGGATGTGAGGTGGGGAAGGCTTCCCTGGCCAGGGAGTTCAGGACCCACTTCAGAGCCAGTAAACAAACACTGCTGCAGCAGCAGCATCGGGAAGATGAGTTTTAAGAAGGAAATGATCCTCTTCCGAGTTCCTGAATGAGTTCCCTTCTAGCAGGACAAGTCTTTGAAAAAACTCAGTTGCATCAACAGCTGAAGAAACATTTTCCAAAATATAGAAGAATTAAAGCGTGTGCTTTGTCAGAGTGCTATAATTCCACATCTTCATGTCCTGGAGTTCCTGAAAGCAACAGACCATTAATCTATGCAATGTATTTTCTGAAGGAAAGCTCTCATTCCTTAACCTGTGGTACAATTGTGAGTTCAGCAAACCTACAGGGGAATTACCAGGAAAGATTATAAAGATCACAAATTAGCCAAAGGTAAATCTTAGCTAAATCCTAGAAAAAAATTTTAAGTCACTAAGACAAGCTAAGAGAGTTAAGCCAATTCTTCTAGTTTATTTATTTTAAAAATGTATTTTGTATAAGGAAGCTTTTTTTCTTTTTGCCACTACCCTTCCGCAGGGTACCTGCTGCTTAAAAGCTGACAGCTAACTGTGCGTTAGGGCTCCCCCCTTAAATGACAGCAGAATTTTACTACAAATTCAGTATGAATTGAAATCCTGTGTAAAAACAAAGCTTAAGCACTGAAAGAAATGTTAGGGAAGAGTCTGATATGAATAAAGTCTGGTCCTTTGTCAGGCTCCAGCCACTGCTAACAATGGTGTCAGCCACTGGCACAGCTGAATCAGAACTAAACACAGGTTAGTTGGCAGTGGTGACAAAGGACAAATCATATTAAATAGCAATTCTGAAGTAGTTTGTTTCCAGCCTGCTTCTCTGAAGCGGCGTTGAACTCCTTTTGATCTCATCTAGCGTACAAGAAATCACCAGCATTGATAGAAACTTCCAGTTAAAGAGTACTCATCACTGGCCCGGCTGCCAGCGCTGCTGACACCCACTGCCAGTTAATGGATAATTTTCATAGTGCTCACAAAGCTTAAGTGACAGATTAATTTGACACCAGCAGTTGTAACACTCTTCCTTTGTGTGGAAGCTTTCTGCCTTATGAGATGGTTATTTCCTTGGAGTAAAGTCGCTTTGTGAGTGGCACGCCACCACATTTGTGTTTTCAAATACCAGTTCGGGCTCCTCTTTCTTTCTTTGTCCAAAAAACCCCCAAGACCATGAATTCCCATTGTCTCCTCCAGATTGTTGCTGACTACAGAAGATGCTTCTGTTTTAACTCGCATGTAAATATACTAGTCTCAGCAGTAAATCAAGGTTTCTACAAGAGAAAGGTAAATAGCTTTAAAAGAAAGGAATGATTTTAAACTGATTAAAATCAGTGCAGTTTTGATATGAAAGACCATTTTTATGACAAAACGAAGGGGTTTAACCTCTTGCATCATACCTGGGCCTGAGCTGGAAGCTCTGTGTCTTCATATCAGTGGAAAAAATTCAAATTAAAAAATACTGAATTGATTTTAATCAAACTGGGCTCTCCTACTTAATGATTTGTGTTCCAGACTGTGCTTATAATTGAGTGAGGATTTCTTCCTAAACAAGCAAAATCAAATCATGTTGAATCTCCTTTTTTTTTTTTTTTTTTTTTACAGACAGCATCAAAAATGTATAAAATGCTTGTCCTCACTCTTCCACAATTGATTGAAAATGTGTATTTACAGAATGTTTCTTTCCATTTATCTGACAAACATCTCGGCATTCATACTATTAACACAAATCACCCAGTAGGCAGCACTCTGGGAGCTTAACCTTAAGCACCACTATTTCGATAATGGCAAAATTTAAAATCTTTCACTTAAACAGGTTTGCAGGAAGCTTTGTTTACCACAAGATGAACAGTTGCAAAGAGCAAAAAAACAGGAAAAAAAATATCTGTGAGTTCCTCTCTTTTTACGAAATATATTTAATGTCCCCAAATTGCCTGCAATTCTGGCTAGGCTTTGTTCTGACACTTGTTTTATATAGTTGAGGGGGATTAGGAGCATGCCACACTCATCCAAAGTTTTAAGCAGTTCTATTGAAAGCAGAATTTATGGTTGAAGCTTTGAATACCGATTAACCAGTCAGAAGTGCACACTTTTTTTTTCCCCAAGAAAGGCTTTTCTGCGTGCCCTAAAGGGGTCTCCCCTAGCCTAAAGGGGTCTCTCCTAGGCTGAGCATGCCCCAGCCCCAAGCCCAGCTTTGGTCTCTCCTGTGTCCGTACCAAGGGGTGAGTAGCCTCACTCCCCCACACACTATGCAACCCCACCTCTCCCCCTTCCAGGCTCCCGGGCTTGCTTAGCCTGTGAACCCTTTGGACCAGAATCTGTTTGTTGATGGTATTTAGCATAATAAAGCTATAATCCCAGATATATCCCCTATGTGCCACTGCACTGCTGATGGCCGGCAAAGAAAGGTGCATTTTGTAAGGACGCATTTCCCCATGCAAATCTGGCTTAATATGGATGCCTGGGCAAACTGTGCACCTTACACCAAACATGTTCCTATTCCAGTTTGCTTTGAAAGGCTCACGGCACAGATTTTCCCCCAGTTTTTTTACATATATGTATATATAGGTATATACATATACTTTCCCCATTTTTACACATATGTATATATACATATACTTTCCACATGTTTGCACATGTGTATATAAATATATACACATATTTTCTCTAATTTTTACATATGTGCACAGATAAATATACATATATGCATAAATTTCCCCCAGTTTTTTACATATGTATGTATAGATTCTACGTACACACTCACAATCCTGTATTACACACAGACAATACATGTGCACGTGACAGTAAGCCTAACAACCAAACCCCTCCACTTACACAATCAAATAAATTGCTACCATCTAGGCTAATGTAATGAAATGCACAGATGGAGCAAAATTACAATACTTAATGCATGTAAAAGGGAAAGCTGAGGAACGTAATCTTCCTAAAGACGCCTTATTGCCAAGCCAAAGAGCCCTGTGTGGAATAAGAACAGGATAACAGGCTTTAATGCAGCCTACAGCCCCTCGTACTAGTTTGAGATTCATTTTTATGAATTACTGCTTGGTCAATAGCATAGCAGTGCCAATGCAATGGGCTCTAAGGCATGCCAGTTTAAGAACCCAGAACTAAGGAAAATTATTCCAGTGCACACTAATGATTAAAATTCGCCGACAGGTCTCACAGTGCAATGGAAAATACAAAATTATCCTTAGGCAAGTGATTTTCTGCTGGAGTTCTGCAGGGATTGCTTTTTACTGCTCTTTTAACTCGCCCTTCCCTTCAGCAATCCTGGAAGAAAACCAGCAACTGTGGCTGCAGACAATACAGGAATTAGGGGAATAGAAAGCATGGAAAAGAGCAGGCCACTGATACACATTGATCTGAACGGCACGGGTAAGTCAGACAGAAAATACCATGTGTGTTTTAACACAGACAAAAAGGTGTGCTGTAGAACAGAGCACAGTGCTTGGGGACAAAGGATGGGTCTTGGCCATCTTCAGTGGTGACATCTGAGCTGCCTTTACAGTCCCCAGTGATGACAACACTTGCGTGCTGCAGGGAGGACTGGGTACAGGAGGTGACACACAGTGTGAGAGCCACAAGACAAAGAGTAAAATCAATCAGTGCTTTGGAAACTGGCTACGAGCATGTCTTCTCTGGTGAAGCACGGCTCTGAAGTACATCCACAAAGAGCCCTCAGTATGTTGGACTGGTCAGCTGAGACATCTTCTAGACCCTTAAGGACCATGAAGCATATGGATGTAAAAGATGGAAAGGATAAGTCCTTTCCTGGCTGATAATCCTCCCCTTTTACGTCCTCCAAGAGCTACTCAGGTCCCCTTCTCCTGAGTGCAGGCTCCAGCACTTGAAGGGACACCGGCCACATTCACAACTTCTGAGAGCTGTTTCCCCTGCATTGTGAGCAAGTGCTTTGGCAAACCAACGACGAGAGCCACGTGCTGCCCTAGTCACTTCAGGGCATCTTTTCTTCCTGCGAAGTAGCGTAAGAAGCGTCCCATGATCCAAATTTCATATGCTTGCTCCTACAATGGATGCTCCTACAACACACTTTGCTCCTAGAGGATACTTCCAGCTATTTCATGTGCTCACTCAAACACAGCTCTTCTCATGCGGCAGGCACAAGGGCTCCAGCAGGAGATGCCCATCACTGAGGTCAAGACAGCCACAGCCAGAGAACAGCAAGGAAAACACCCCAGCAAACTCAAGTTCATGTCTGCCTGCAAAATGGTGTGTAGACGTGTCCATGAACTTACTGTGGCCGTTACATCAGCATCTCAGCTGACTTTCCCATAATTTCTATTGGGAATTCAGTAACTTAATAAATTGCATTGTTAACAAAAAATAAAATCTAGCTGCTATATTAGAAGTATGACTCGAACACCTACTAATTCGACTATATTCAATTCACTGTCTTTAGCAGAAGAGTCGTTACTCCAAAACCATATAGCTCATAGAAATGTCGTGTTATTTTACACTACATAAATATAATTTGTGACCACATCCTGCAAGTAAGAAAAATCATACTAGGAATAATTTTAAAAAGATGCTGCTTCAGGTAGATTTTCATGGGTGAAGGGAAAAGATATGAACTCAGGCAATCCGTTCCCAAACATGCAGCCTTTATGCCAAAGAACAGGAAAAGCGTAACTTCCCTAAAAGCAGCTGCCCAAAAATACAGCATCTAAAGACATTTACCTTGAAACTTTTTCTAAAATGTCTAACCTATTTCTGGCTGAAAATTTCCAAAATTCCCGATGCAAGATGTGTCAGCATTGAAGTTCCCAGTTCAAAGAATTTGGAAAAATAAGAAAACCTGAAACAAATTCTCTGAATTAGAAGGTTTAGGCATCCTCAGCACAGACGACACCACCAGCCTACCCCTCATCCTTCTTACACCCTAACACAGACTGGCATGGAATTTTACACTATCTTATTATACAAGTAGTTAAAGTACCACTACCTACTATGCTACACATCACCAAGGGTGGCTGTGCAACCTTACCCTTTCTAAAACCTCACAACAGGGGGTTCAGGACTGGCATTGAGATGGCTGGAAATTGCTCTGTGTGTTCAGAGAGGACATTAAGTGAAATTCTCCTGTAACCTAAGGAAGGTGCTCCCCACGTCCCAGGTGGAATGGAGCTCTGAAATCCCATTACAGGGTCACAAGGCGATTGAACTTTTAGGCTCAAGATTTTACTGCTAGATCCACTTTCTTTTCACAGCAACCACCTTCTTACATGCAGGACAGAGAAACCTGACACTTGCCACGAGGCACATGGTGACTTTCAGCTAATCCTGTTTAACAAGGAATTCCCAAAGTGCCTCTCAAGCAAAGGGTCAGCTAATCCCATTCACTGACAGGATTTTTTTTACACTTAGAAAATGGAAAGTGGCTGAAAACAAGAATATTTCCTTTTATCTTGATTTACAGATACTGCTTTGAAGAGGGAAACCATGACATTTAGATACTAGGAAAATTAAATGTGAGATGTTCCTGTACATTACTGTTAAACCAGTAATTTTTATTAGAGGTTGGAGAAAAACAGGCTTTTAGACCACCTCTCCTATTTCACCAGCTGTGCTGAGATCTGTCACTTCAAGCACACACACACAAAATACTGTTTTAAGTGAAGATTAAACAGCATATAAGTGTATTTAACTGCCTTCCTTCTACAGACAGTGATCAGGTAAAAGCTAACTATTTTTAAAGATAAAAATGTCATTGTTAAAATCAGTGTAAGAAATTGAAAGTCAATAGTTTATAACCTTCTATGAAAGGTGCAGTATTTTAGACTGATGGCCACACAACACACTTTCTTAACACGAAGCACATGCCTCACACTGAACTATACTGGATAGGTGACAAAAAGGCTGGGTACTTTGTAGTAACATCCGAGCAAAAGGAACAGCAAACCAGGGCAGTCTGAACACTGAACATACAGGATCTGGAGTGTAACCAACAGTTTCACAGCTCTTTCCAACATTAGAGACTTGTTAAAGCACTGAGAAGCATCAGCTATCTGAAGACAGATGTCACCTGTGTTCAAAGCACACCAGACATGAAAGAACTCCAGGTATTTCACAGGATTCCCAAAATGAAGTGTGTTGCTTTGCAATACCCATGATCTTCCAAGCCTTTAAGAGTAGCTGCCTTTGAAATGAAACTCT
Organism: Falco peregrinus; assembly: GCF_023634155.1. Classification (NCBI taxonomy): domain Eukaryota; kingdom Metazoa; phylum Chordata; class Aves; order Falconiformes; family Falconidae; genus Falco; species Falco peregrinus. The sequence goes on from NC_073738.1 coordinate 259,952, forward strand.
ATTTAGGTAAAAGCAAAAACAGAGAATGTTTTCTGTTGCTTTCCAGCACTCAGTTTCCCAAAAGAAGTTATGCTGATGCTGAGAATTCATTTCAAATGAATGTGGCACCTGCCTCCAGCAGTACAGGCAGCAGCGAACTTTACACAGTAGTGGTGAGAAGTGGCTAAACTGGCACGTTCTTCTTGAATTAAAAAAAAAAAAAAAATGTTACCCAGGGACCTAATGTAACCTAAAACTCACTCTCATTGTCCTGCCGCTTGTAGCTCTGTATGAAAATTTACCTGTAAAGACTCCTCTTTATCGGTCATAAATGGAGCATAATATTGTGAATGGCAAAAGCCAACACTGCATGTGATGCTGATCAACATCAGTCCTCAAGAGGATCTGTTCTGGAGGAGCAAGGGAACAACTCCGGACACCTGTTCACTCCACACACCATTTCTTTATAGAGTTACTTTTACGTGACTGCCTGCAACACAGCCACTGCTGTGACGCTTGTCTGGACAGCCCTGAACTTGCTCATCAGTGTAAAGGTGATTACTGCTAGTTCAGCTGTAGCTCCAAGCAGCTCAATGCAGGATAACCACTTAAGTGTTCAGTCCACCAATAAAACAGCTTTTGCACATTGATTTATGAGACAATTTTCAAGAAACAGAGATGACATTTTGCTGCTCAAGCAATAATTCATCTCTACTGATACTGGGGCTAGGAAGAGCAGTTTGAGAAATGAAAAGCTGTATCTTAATCATATGTGTGAAGAGTTTGACTGTAAGAAGCATCCAGGAGACATTGTGATACACTCAAAATGCATCTTAAGTGATACTTACCCCAAACACCCAAGCTCTAACATACACATACAGGGAAGGCAGAAGGGGAAGCAAAGTGTTGTGATTAAAAAGCATGTCCCAAAAATGCAAGGAAAAAAACATTGCTCTGGTATCCTAGTAATACAGTGAAGTAACGTAGATAAAGCTCAACACTGACGTGAGAACGACATCAGGAGAAGTTTCTGATCTGGCATGCTAAACTGAGTTTTCAGCAAAACCCAACCCCAACACTGACCTCTTGAAGTGACTTGCCAGGACTCCCACCAGCTCCCCAATCCTGCTGTCGTTAGAGGGCTCTTTACTGAAGAGACAGACAATGAGATCCTTGCTGTCTTTTGTGTGGAAGACCACGAGCTGGTCCTTTCCATTGGAGACACTCAATCCTATCAACTGTGAAGAGAAAGCAGGAACATTGTTAGACACGTCGACAAATCTGCTACTCACCAGGCTAGTTCTTTCCAGGATGCCATGCTCGCTCACAACTTCTCCCTCTACCACAGAGCTCAGGGGACAGCAGCGTGCAGGTCCTCCATACTCCTCCTGAAATGACAGGGTGTTGTTTTTAAGTCAACAGTCTCAAAGGGGCAAGGAAATTTTCCTGTCTAGATGGGGTTCACGCTGAGCAACTCCTGACAGAAGCAGCACTGCCCCATGTTGCTGTAGTGCCCTTCTGCATATCCAGTGCCACGAGCCAAAGAGTGCACCAGGTAGATTTCTAACAGCCAACGCTTGCTTTCCCAAAAATCTTGCACTGGATGACACCACACTGCTCAGTTGAAGAGCCACCTGCTTTTTTTTTTTTTTTTTTTTCTTTCCTTTCAAAGGAAACTAACAATAATCATGAGACTGCCCAACAGCCATCTTCAAATTCACACATGCAGCACTGGGAACGCAATGAGGCACAGATAATGTAAGAATGAATTTTACTGAAAGCCTAAACATCTTGATGAAGAATACAAGTTACAAACCCCACAAAGCCGTGATGATTCCAGTATTTTAGCACAGATTAAGGTCTTGCTGTTCCAACCAAATAAAAAGGTGGGGGATTCTGGTTTGGGTTGGTTGGGGTGGTTTTTTGGCTGTTAAGTAACTGTGAATTGGCACATTAAAAGCTTTGTCCTCATCATCTCACAAAGCAAAAAGTAGGAAAATTTTAGGAGTGGCAATCTGGGTACACAGGCTGTTCAGATGAGTATTAGAAAAAAGCATAAAGTGAATCTATGCTGTCGAAAGGAAATATAAGGATAGCAAAAGAGTCATCGAGAGGCAACTACATTTAACAAACCAGTGAAAATAAATGAAAAAAAAAAAAAAAAAGAGAAAGGCAAAAGAATGATGAGAACAAGGAGAGAATACAGCAGACCTTCTCTGTCCACTAAAGGACTACATGACTCCTTTGAGTCATTCAGAGATTTGCAGAGAGAAGCCACATTCTCCTAAAAGAGGCACCGCTATACCATTTTGTGGAAATGAAAATCTCATTATTCTCTTCTTAAAGAAAAAATGCCTTCTAAGTAACGCCACTGCCTGTGTTGGAAAGGATATTAGCACAAATCGAGTTGGAGACTACTCACTCCTTTCAGAAGCATGAATCATATTCGGAAACAGTCTGGATCCGCGTGTTTGTTTCAGCAGTCACAACGTATTGTTTCCAAGAAACCTGTTCCAGCTCTGGATGTCTAACACATACCAGACAGCAGCACTGTCCCAGAAAAGCACACCACAACCAACATGAAGCAGCGCAGTGTGTGCCCTGTTTTCTGGATGAAACACTACACAAGTTTAGAATCACTCGTATTTTGTTGGCTTATTATCACAGTACAACAGTCTGTCTGAACTACAGCAACTGCTGGTATTTTAAACACTGAGCAGAGACCTCCTGCTACCAGTTGCGTAGTACAGCCAACACAGGTGGAGTTTACTCTCTACCATTCACATTATCTTGAGGTTGTGAAATACTTCAAAAACAAGCTACACTTCACGGACAGCCATTAACAGCTGCCTGGGTTTACAGTGTCCCTTAAAGTTAATTTGCATGCTTAAATAACATCTTGTGAGCACAATAGCACCACAGGGACTACTGCCATCAAGGTTTTAAACGCGCACGGAGTGTGAAAGATGAACAAGTTGCAATGTCTGGATTTGAAAAGCCTATTTAAACATTAATTATTCAACAGAACCGTGTTGGAAGTCCAAGAGCCCTTAAAATTTTTCCTATTTCACCCCTAGCCATTAGACTATCCGAACAAATAAATACAACACAAAAGAAATAATTTCAGAGAAGGTGCTTATCTCAGTATTTACAAGCACTAACTATTGGCTCTGCTTGAAGATCAGGAGAAAATTCTCAGCATCCACATAACATCCTTTATTGTATTCACCACTGTACTGGGAAAGGTAGTTGCAAGATCCTTTCAGCCGCCTTTTAATTCCTTTCTGCCATTATCTGTTTATTTTCTCTCCAGGTAAGAACAAAAAGACAATCATATATTGGTACTTCTGAGGCAACTGACAGAATGCTTGCACACAGAAAATCCCCCAAAGCAGCATCTCAATACACCAAAACAGTCAGGGTTGAAAGGAAAGTTATTGCTTTGTCATCATTTGCACAAAATTACAGCTTCCTCACACAAGCCACAGTAACAGAATGCAGAGCCTGGGACTGAGCAGGCATGCGTTATGGGCTCCACTTAAACCATTTACATGTAAACATAGCTAAAGGAGACAGGGGAACTGTTGTGCGATTTCTTCAGCCAAAAACAAGTTTATGGTCGTAACAGATATCAGCTGACTGTCTTCAATGAGATTTCCATGGAAACACCATCCCTAAGGATGCTGCTGTGTTGATAGGGTGCTTCGAGATGCTGATAGCGAGCAGCACAGCTAACAGGCAGATAAATTTCAGCTGGGTTCACCTTTACATATCAGAAGGGCAATCCATCTTCCCCAGCAAACATGCATCTTTCTAGCAGGACACATTTGATACACCGATACACATCACAACTGGTGTAATTACTATCCCTTTGCTTCTCAAAAATCTTCAAATCAGTTCAAACTGTTCTTTCTCCAAAATTGAAGGAATGTCTGGATCACTAACCGGCTACTTATACCACCTCCCTGTACACTGTAAAAGGGTTTCCACACAAGAAGGGATCAGGCATGCAGAAGAACAAGAGACAGTGTGCAAGGCAGCCCAAGAGGTGAAAGACAATGCATATTCAAATCATTAAGCAATAAAATACAAAACATAACTACAAAAAGGAAAAAGCAACTGCATTATAGCATTAAGCATTTGCCAGAGTTCAATTTAAGAAATCCTGGCAACATAAATATAAATATTTCAGGTACTGTGTATGGACCAAATATATCTCCAAACTCTCTCCTCCTCTCCCTCCTTCTTGCCGTGCACAGAAAATCAGCAGTTAATCAAGAGGATCAATGAGCACACCCTAGCACCACATGATGCAATCCTGGTGTGTATGTGCAGATTTGCTGCTATTCCGCAGGACCACAGCGCAGGAGAAGCAGGTTAAAGGAGAGGCTGCTGCCAACAGAGCAGCAATTTATCACTACAGCATTTACCAAGGATTGCTTTCATCACATTCCCACTCTGGAAAATTATTCTGACACCTGTATGAGTCAGTGAAAGGCCTTTAGGACCCATCCTCCTCTGCAAAGTACTCCAGAAGCCCTTAGCTGTTGCTCAGGCCACGGAAACTGTTTGGTCAGGAAGCCTTGTGGTAGGTTGCTGAAGGACATAATTGCAGATCTACAAATAAAGCTGATTTAGAATACTTAAATTGCCGTAGATATAAAAGCAAGAGATGTGTTATGTACAGAGCATTAACTGCTTTGGGGCTAGAGGAAATGCAAAGCAGACAGACAGCGCAGGCTATGCTACAGCACTCTGTACGAATGGACATCCTATCTTAGACACAGGGCTTTTGTGAAAAAACAATAATTACTAACATTTCTAAGTAACAGATATTCTATAGGCAACCTAAAATTCTATCTGACTTCCTCACCCCCTTTAATTTTGAGGGCTTTTAATTTTTAAGGATTTTCAGAGGAAAATGTTAAGGTTACCACCACTGTGATTGGTCTTGTGCTGTCATGTAAATGCACGAGCTCCACCTTTAAACCCATCAGACACACAGGTAAAGCAGACACTCTTATAAAGCTGTGATAAATACAGATTTAACTATAATTACCAATACAGTAAGTGAATTGCAGCGGCCTAGCCCTTTTGTATAGGATAAGAGTGCAGAAAACTAATAGTGAGAAATTGTGATGGACAGAATTCCATCTTGTCTGCCTTGACACTTCCCCAAAAATGCACCCATCTAGGGAAAACACTCTCTATGTATCTGCACAAGTTGGTTTGCACAAGCAAAAGTCAGCCATTAAGCAGCGTAATCTGCTGACAATTTCATTTTACACAATTAAGAGAGAATATCACCAGAACAGAACATCAACTGAAGAAAATTACCTGGAGCTGCTAACTCCCTGGCAGTGATGTCTTTTCAAAACAAGAGGCACTGCCACGGAGACGTCACTTTGCTACAGCAAATACTCTCACCAGGGTATGAGCACATTACTCACACACACTGTGGTGGGTGCACAGCCTAGGTGGATGACCAGCGAGGAGGTTAGAAGAGGATCTACAGAACCAACATTATGGATGCAGACTGTGCTAATCATTCACTCCACATGCACAGATTAGATTTCACCATTACTCTAATCTCACCTCTGCTCTTCTAGCAATACAAGGATGCCAGATTTATTATTTCTCCAATGCAAACATCCCAACAAATTTGTGTACATTTCCAAGCAACCCAGGCAGGTTCTGTAGGTTTAAGATAACTGTAGTAGTGTTACCTCAGGCTGAGGAAAACAAATAAGCAGTTGAATCCACACTCCAGGATGCTGAATTGTTAAGACGAGGTTTTTCACCCAGCCCCCTTCCTACCAGGGATCACTGGCAGCTAAACTCTGCTACCCCAAAGGCCAGATACCTCACTATAATTCCAAATCTAGCTTTGGTAAGATTTACATTAAACATGAACAAATACTAAAAATAAAAATTCAAACACGACATGAAGCATCAAACAAACCCCCAGAGACACAGAAATTGTGTCATAAGCTGCTGTGAAATGCTAACCCCCTTATGGGGCCAGGATCTTGCAGCACACAGCAAATAAAAACCCAAATAGAAGAATGAGCAGAAGAGAGCGTGATAAGCAGTTTGGGTTTTATCTTTTATTTTATGCAGTGAAATTAAAAGCTAACATGATGCATCAGTGTTGTAGATAATTGCACTATAACTGTTTTAAAGACATTAAATATATTAAAAATTGTAAACCAAGATCTTTTTCCATTTTATGGATACGGAAATGGAGCTAAACAGTTGATGAACTGCCCGTGACTAAGAGCCTGAGACAAGATTCCACAGTCCTTGTACTTACATTATAGAGGGGGATGGTCTTCATCACTTTGTACTGCTTCATAGGGTCCATCTTATAAAGGTGCCGATCAGTAATGAAGATTGCTCTGTCCTCCACCTTATTAAAGCGATTGACCTGTAAAGAAGCAAATTTTCAGTTTCACCGAGCACCACAAGACCATGCAGAATAAAACTCAGCAGCAACAAATATGCAAAACTCACAATGTAAATACGCAAAACTCGCATAGCTCTTAAACAGTTTTTCTCCACAGATCTTGAAACACTGAAAAGGGAGGGTGGACCTCGTAATCCCATTTTACAAATAGAGAAACACAAAGTCTCGGAGAAGCAACATTCCCAGAGTTACTCAGCAGGGCTGCGGCAACCTGGGAGAGTCCACAGCTTTAATCCAATAAAGGACAGATGCTTTCCCCTAGCAACACTCAACCTGTGTCCCCATCCACTGGCAGACACCAAGCCCAGGCAGACGGCCATTGTTCCTACATTATCCATGTCACCCCAAAAGCACAATGCAGAATACCTGCCCCACAGAGCTAAACAGGCTGCCACCAGGGCCTGCAACAGTCCAGACCTGAGGCATTTGCAAGCAGATGCTTTGGCCCATCCTAAATTTGAGGCGGTCCCATTTCCCTCTTCAAAACCATCTGCACCTTGGACATAGGTAAGCAACTTGCCCCAGAAGCTGAAAGCCGGACAAGCACCCTTCCCCTGCCCGTCAGGGGATGTGTTAGCTGGGCACAGGCATGTTCCACTGGCTTGCCAAAGTTCTCCTATTCTGCAAGAAGGAAGAAGAGACTGGATGGGGCAGAAGAAGCTTGGGAGAGCCAAGGCAACCAGCTGTCAGGAGGAAGGCAAGGTTATTTCTTCGCAAGCAGAAGCCCCAAGCTGGAGTGCCCTCAGGCTGCAGGGGAATTGAACACAACCCTCTCCCTTCCTAAGCAAGAGATGCAGAGGGAGAGCGCAACCATTCTCGTCCAAAGGCTCACTGCCATCGAGAACGACGTCCTGTCACCCCTTCCAGGAGGTCCTAACGCAACACCCTGAGCTGGCTCCAGTGCTCCTCAGCCCTATCGACTCACTAACCAGGCAGAAATCTGCCCTGTTTGTGAGCTTGGCAAGGGAAGGGCACAATGAGCATCAGAGCCACTGCAAGGGAAAGAGGGTGAGGCTCTGGGTAGTAGTAAACAGAGGAAGAAGGCAGGACGGCTCTGTCCAGCAGCAGCGAGCTGCGAGATCAGTTCAGCTGTCCCAGACCCGCACTACGAGGACAGCAGATTCTTCTGCAGAGGTAGGCATTGCCCAACCCGTATTTGAACTTGACTTAGTGTTCTGTTAAGAACATGGCGTTCAAGGCAAGGATGTCTAAGGATCACCAGTGGGCTCAAGCTCCTCAAAAGAAATTGTTTAAACAGGAGGTCACTGCCCAGCTCTGCTGCCCAGGGCTCTTCTGGGAACATGGAAAGCAAAGCTACAGTACCTGGCAAACTCCTAGACCAAACAAGAAAGTGCTCAGAAGCATCTGCTGCCCCTAAGGTTAACCGATCACTGAGTGAGGCTTTTAGTTGACTTGGGTTTTGTTAAATGCTTGTACCATTCTCAGGTTATTTTGAACCTGGACTCCGGTCTCCTGACTCCCAACTCCATTCCTATAAGTTACTGAGTAGTAAGAAAATCATAGTGCACTTAAAACAATTTTAAAACTGGTTTCCAAAAAGAGGCAAATGTGTTTTAATCTTCAAATGACTGTACCCTCTGACAAAGGTAGGGTACAGAGGAGATGGAGCTAGACTTCTTGGAGAAGTACAGCAAAAGGCAATGGGTAGAAGATGCAGCAGCAGCAAGTCCAACTGGACACAAGTGGGAAAAAATCCCCCCAGGAGGGTAGCAGCCCTGGGACAGGGCTCAGCGAGACTCTGTAACCTTCATCCTCAGGGATTTTCCAAACTCAAGCTGACTGAGACCCTGAGCAGCCTCATCTACCTCTGAAGTTGGCCCTGCTCAGAGCAGGGGGTTGGCCCTCAGATCTCCAGAGCTCCCTTCCCACCTTAAACATTCTGTGATCTCAGCAGCCCCTATGCTGCCAGGAAAACAGACTTTACAGTACTCAAAATATTCTGACAGTTTCTAGTAGTTCAGCAAACACAGCTTAGCATCGCCATTGGGAAAAATTAATATCTTAATATCTTAATTTTGTCTGCCACTGGGCTCTACAGCTGTAAATCTAAGACCAATTATAGATACACACTATAATTCAGTGAAGAACCATTAGTTGCCTGCTGAGGCAAACCACCATATCATCACCTGTAATCTCACTGGCACTCAACACCAGCAGAGATTATCTGTGTATAGATATCTATACATCTGTCTCCTCCCACCCACACGGAATAATCTCAGGCATACTCAGGAAGGTCATTCACTTGTTATTTGAACTTCAAGTACTACCCGCCTGGGACACTCCTTGCATAACCAGGCACTCAGTGTATGGGGAAAATAAGCTCCATCTTGTATTGTAGCTATGATTTTTGTGTGTATCAACCCTAAAACAACTTTTTTTTTTTTAAAAAAAAAACCAATTATATATAACAGTTCTAATAAAAACCAGAATTTTTTACAAGGTAAAAATTAACTGCTGGAAGACAGCAATATGTGAAACCCCCCAGTAAGTACTGCTGAAAACAGCCAAGTGCACAGCCCCACAGCCCAGTATTTTGTTACAATTCATACATCCAGTCTCTATGTAGTAAGAGCAATGGAAGAACAGATTAGTTAAGCACCAGCTGATGATTCAAAGTAATGATGTGACCCAGCAGCAAGCCATGTATAGTGGTCATATATAATTTCTCTCAGTTCTAGGTATTCTGATGTTCTGAATTCATGGGTTTTTTTGGCCACCAATCCTGTCTCCAGCAACAGCATCCCCCCAGTACCTGACAAATTAAATCACCAAACCTGCTGTCAAATGTCACATAAGAACCTCTGGAAAGCTACTGTAAAAATATGCAACTGTTTAATAAATGTACTCATTCAGAGGATACAATATACTAAATGTTGTACCTTCACAATGGCATCTGGTCCAGGGAAGATCCAAGAAGACTGAAGCTAAAAAACCACTATTCCACACCTTATGGAATTCTTATGATTGTTTACCAAAACAGAAGTGGGAGGATCATGTTACAGCAGGAAACAAAACTATAATCTCTCCAGAGAAGTGTTTTGTACCCTCGGATCATGCTTTTGTTCATATCTCCTTCCTAAACACAGACCATTTCAATTCCCTCCATCCCACCAGCAACTCATCACAAATATTCATTCTTCCAGGCTACTGGTAACATTAGGCTCCAGCACATGGGGTTTTCGCAGAGGAACACGCATCTCGCCAACATTACAATTAATTTGTCCAGGAAATACTACACCAAGGAGAACGTTTGATGCCATCTATCCAGACTTTCAGACGCCCCAAGAGAGCAGGTACTAAATAGCCAGTCACAAGGCAAGATGCAGACTTTTGTCAAAAGCAAGTGAGAAAGTAGAAATCATTTTTCACTAAGGCAAAACTGGAGTCATCGGTGTATCACAGTCACAGATACGTATTAATCAACTGAGAAGGGCAGACAAGGGTGAGACGTGATGAGGCAGATGAATATAAAGAGAATTTTCCTAGGTGAAAAGAGAAAAGAGAAAGAGACAACTGAAGAACTTAAATATTCCATCAATAGGCAGCAGAGTGACAAAGTTCAGAGCAGATAAAGGCAAAACATGCAACTGGAGAGCTATATGACAGCTTTAAATTAACAGCACCAGCTCGGAAAAGTAACTGAAGATGATTTTAGACAGCTCTGGATAGATCTTGGCACAAACATGTGAGGCAGCTGAAAACAAGCAAGGCGTTAGCATGTGGTGAAGACTAGCACAGAGAATAATGTCCTTCATGCATTGGTCTCACCTGGAGTGGTGTGGGTGAAGCACTGGCATGGTGAAAGTGAAGGAGAGTAATTGTTCAGAGAAGCTAAAGAACAAGACCGAGGGCCTGGCAAATCTCACATAAAAAGATGCTGAATAATTAGGATTATTTTAGGAAGCAGATGAATGGGAGAAAAAAAAAATAAAGGCTATGAAACACTGAATGGCCCAGAGAAAGTAGGTTAGGAGTGTCTGGTGCTACAAGTTGAGCTGTTTGAGCAGAGTAGCACAGGCTCCTCAGATGATAATCCGGCTGTGCAGCTTGCAGTGCACCATGCTCCATGTCTTGGGAGTTTAAGCAAATGATTCTCCAGTCTCTTAGGCTGTGATCCACCCCGCACAGACCTCAGATCTGAAAATGTGGGGCCATGGTCACCAAATGTGTCTTTTTTTATTTATTTGAAACTTTTTTTAAGGAGTCTGACAACACCACCTGTTCACTTCCACAACTCCACTTGTTGCTCCCACCTCAATGCCCTGCCTGTTGCCCATGCCCACCTCCAGCACGGAGCCCACGGTGACAAATGGAGCAGACCTCACTGGGCTGTGCAGCCAGAGGCACCCCACCGAGAAGGTCCTGCAGCTGCCACCCTGCAGCTGCCACCCAGAAAGCAGAGACAAGACGCATGCCCAGCTTTCACAAGGCAATATAATATTGTAGTAGTTCTACAAGCATGTTTTAAATTCCACTTCTTTCCTGTGGTCACCCACTGTTTTTGGTGTTCACAGTGAACAATAAATTCAGCCAAAGAGCTAAAGAGATGTACCAAAGGGGAAGTCCAGCAGCTCTTCTCAGCCGAGAAACAAATTCTCACTGCTCTATGATTCATGTCCTTTTTGGCTCTTTCCAAGCAACCGCTTTGCTTCAGGTGCCTCATGCACCTATGGCATATTTATGTAAATAATACATGCTGTGTTTTTAGAAGTAAACTGTCACATTGAGAAGCATGCACAGAAGAGATTCAGACAAATGCCAGCACCATTGCAAATGCCACTATTCTTTTGATTTTGTAGGAGTGGAGACAGGCCTTATGTTCTCAGATACATTATACCCTCCCGGAGAACAGCCCTTCCTAGCATTGTGTTCTCTGCACCTTCTGGATATTTTTTATTTATATCTTTGTTGATCCAAATGTGAATCAGTCTTAATTTAGCTTCTTGACTAGCTTATGGGGAAAAATGAAGGTCTAGCCTGCAGCAGAAAAAGCTCCAAATGAGCTTTTCAAGTCTCTGCCAGGGGCCTCTAGACACCGCAGGGCACTGGGCTTTGGAAGAGATGGTCCTCTCAAGGCAGCTTGGTGCCTCAAGTGACCAGGGAGAAAGTGAGAAGAAAAGACTTTTTTTAAAAAAAAAAAAAAAGAAGAAGAAGAAACTGTTGTTTCCTAGGTGATACAACAAATCTGGTGGTATGCATGAAATATGCATTTGGTTTCCCAAGGCAAAAAACTTGAAAATTTCCTTTGAAAAAATGAAGAGCACCACGATGCTCAGAAAAGATATATTTTTCCATAGGCAGAAATGACCTGCTTCTACCTATACCTACTGCAAGAAAGCAAACGTATGTACTTCCCATCAGCGAGACTTCAAAGTCTCTTCACAGACCTTCTATAAAACCAGCTATATAAGCTTCAGTCCAAACAGATTCATCTGTTATTATTCATCTCAAGCTGTTGAAATGAAGACCCCGTACACTCAAGCTAAAGAAAACTTTACCAGCAGTTATCAATACTTGAAGAGCAGTTCTCTGGCTGGTGAGAGTTGGTATTACTTCCTTGACTTCACTAGAACAATGCCAATCATCAACTTAAAAAAAAAAAAAACAACAAAACTGCCTCAAAGAATTTAATGGTAAACAAATATCTTACAGGTCATATATTCTATACATGAAAGTGTTTAAATATATGAATTCCAGGCTTAACATGTGTCTATTCAAATTGGCCGGTACTTATCCTTTTAGTGTCTTTTCAAAGAGGTGTATTAGACTGCAATTACCAGAAAATTTTGAAGAGCAGACGACTAACATTACTGTTGACAGTAAAGAACTACTTCACATGCAGTGTGATGATTCAGTACCTCACTTAAAGCTGCAAAGGAAGTCTGACACTGCTCCAGAAATAAAACATTCACCTGAACTCTCATTACCAGTAACACCTGCCTGCCTGCCTAAGGGACCAACAGTAACAGCACATTTTTTGCTCAAGAATCCTCAAATAAGCTGAATCATGAAAATATACCCTGAATGAACTTGAGGAACCTTACTCTGTGCACTGATGCTTTGTTAAAGAGTATTACTTAATGGAAGCAATGAACTCATCTGATAACTAATTACATTTTCCTTTCTATAGCTCGCTCTTCAGTCCCCTGCTAAAGCTTCATGTGAACGAAATTTCAGCTGAGAAACAAACAGCCGATTTGCAAATCCACAACAAACCAGGTTTAGCATAAGAAATCTGACAAAACTCCCTGCAGTGAAAGTCGCTCCCTTTCAAAAGCTCTGACCACCAAGACAGTCTGCACATGCCAAGACCAAGCGCCACACGTGCAGATAACATTTGGTATGACATGGGGAAGTTAAAGAAGGTTAAGGCTAAAAGGAAGAAATTTTATGATTTCATTTATTTATTTACTTTAAGAAAGTAAAGGGAAGAAAGTAGCAATCAGAAGAAATTCTCCCTACCCCACAGCACTGAAGGCTGACCCTCAGACTGCTGTTACTTTTAGGGCAAGAAGCAGGAACGCTGCAGCTTTTATTTTTGACAAGAGAAACACCTTTGTTTTAAAAAGACAGCTTAGGATATAAATTGTTTCATGTGAAGAGTAAAAGAAGGCTGGTGCTGTTTTCAGGGTAGAGACTGTACTCTTGCAGTCAAAGCACAGCGTCGCTTACAGGTTCTACAACAATTTTCACCATTGCTTAGTCTGCAAATCCGACGCTCAAATTTAAGGCATAACAGATTACCTGAAGAAGTGCATTGGCTGGAAAGCAAAATGCTAAGCCTTGAAATATGAAATCTTGGTCTTGTTAGCTTTCAAAGTTCAGGACTGTTTGTCTTCTCTCCTTTGTTCACTTCAGGCTTGCCTGGGCATTTCTTGTCCATACAAGAAGGAAGTCAAATGGTTCACTCAAAAAGATAGTACATCCAAGCATGGATTTGAAAGGGGTCATTTGCTTTTGAGTTTAAACACGGAGATGCACTGAAATCACCAGGCTTACACACATCATTAAAGATCCTACAAAGTTGCAGCCTTGTCCTCAACAGCAATGCTGAAATTATTTTATCCATTTGTTGGAGGAGAGGTGCTTCTGTTTGCTTTTTTAAGGCCACCATTTTTCTAAGGGGGATGCTTTTTCACTGTGTTTAGTTATATTCTGTCCAGAAAACACAGATCCTTAAGAACAAAGACCAGAAAAAGTATTAATGACTTCAAAAACTCAGGCACAGTCAGGCTGTGCCAGAGCAGCAGCTCCCCTGTGCCAGCTGACCCCTCACCACAGCTTGGTGCACATGTGGCAGCTGCAGGTCTGCCCATCTCACCTTAGCTCCGCTGTCGCTGTGCCCACAGATTGCACTGCTGTGCTCACGCCTGTGCTTCCTTTATTGAGGATTTCAAAAGCCATACAAAGGTAACCCTAACCAGGCAGGCAAGTGGAGGATTAAGCCTGACCTCTCTGATACAAGAAAGCAAACAATAATTTAACTTCCAGAAATATTTTTAAAAAGTTACAAGATAACTTAAAAACCCACAAGACTGCAAGACTATAACCTCGCAGTCTCCGCAGTATTTCCCAATTCCAGCTGAGCTACTTTTTTTAAGCAGCTATGGTAAGCTAAAGGTTTCTTCACCTCTGAAGACACTGCAAGTAACCTTTCAGGCTCAGGAAGAAATCTGCTTTATGATAGGTAACACCTATTCCATCTCCAGACTGCTTTTATTATTATAGTGCTGGGACACCAATGCAACAAACCCCAGAAGAAAATGGATTTTTCCAGCAAGTAAACACAGTAACAGGATGTAGAGAAACAAGGCCTGTTTGTACGCTCAAGGGTTTCTTCGTACACCATAAACAAAAAAGAACTGTGCAGACACTTGCCTAAAGGCAGGAGCTCTGTGCTTGCAATTACTGAACAGGATAAGGTATGGAGCTGTGCTTCAAAATCTGCTTTCCCCTATGCTTGCATGGGAGATCGTCCTTCAGAGCTGAATCGGGAGCAAGCAAGAGAAACGTAAGGACTTAAAAGCTTAAAAGTTGCGTAACAGCAAGCAAAATTAAACTCCCACACCAGGTATGCATATATTTTACACACACACACACACAGAGTAACTCCCCTCACTGTCATTCCATTCCCATTCAAAACAACAGTTCCTATAATCACACCGTAAAGAACTGAATATTGTATTTTTACAGTTATTCCAGTTTAGCTAGAAATGGCAGCAATTTGGAACTAGTTCATTAAATGAATTAGAAGAGGAATTATTTTGTTTTCAGCCTAAAGTGAAAAAAGCCAGGTGGAAATGCTGCTGCATCTGCCTTTTCCCTAACAGAGGTTCCAGCCAAACTACTGCAAGAGTGTAAAGAGGAGGTTTGGATTTGGACTCAGCCTATTCTCCTTTAATCCCAACAATATAAACCAGTATTCACTCAAACTGCTCATTTAACTAGCGAACCACACTCTAAAAGAGAACACATTAAAAGCAACAGAATACTCCACTGAAATATTTTTGTTTGGAAAGCAACAAGAGTTTTCAATTTTTATATACACAAATCATTGTTGAAAAAATAAACCTCACTACCACTAGCAAATAAGTTGTTGTAAAGGGAGATTTTATGCTGCAAAATTAATTCTGTTGCTACTGTTAAATGCAACAATTGCAGAATCATAAACAATAATCATGCACGTTGCTCCACTTCTGGCAAGTGGGGACCGCCTGAACATTTTTAGAAATAAAAAGAATATACTGCTTCTTAAAAACACTTGAACGTCAGCAGCCCTGGCCTGCCACTGAAATTGGTTTTGTAAAATTCAAAGTATACTTTCCTGAGACATTTAAATCCAGCATTATTTAGATCATTATGAACTACCATAAACATTTATGCAAGCAAGTTCTTCTAATTAGTTTTTTTAACCTTCCAACCAACTTACAAAAAAACCATTCTGCTATGAAAAAAAGTCAGACCCAAACCAGTTACGCAGAATGAAGTGAATTTACTCATGTCTCTGACATGAAGAGGCCGCAGAACCCATCAAACCAAGCACCCTTCGATACGATACGTTCAGAGGTATGTATCCACCAAAAAATCACTGATACCATTCCTTGGAACGGGACTGCTTTGACCTGCCACCTCCGAAAGAATCTCCAGGATTACCTCCTCGACCCTGGCTTCCCAAGATTTCACCTTGACCGCAAGAAGTTTCCCCACCCAGCCCATGTGTCTGCAGACCACACACATGCCAGTTACCTTGCGGACGTGACAGGAGAAGAGAACGCTCATGTACTTGTCTTTCCGTTTCAGCTCATTGGCAACAGGGATGAAAGAGCCTGTGGTTTGAGGGTTATCTGGTTTCTGAAAGAGCAAAGACAGGCACATAACTCTTCTTGCTTACTGAAGAATGTAATTGCATTACGTCACGGCTGTCCAGAGAGGACTGCAGCTGCACCAGCTCATCTGAAGGCTTCCTCCAGTCTCTGCCTCGTCAAAGAGCAGCAGAGCATCTGGAGTTTTATGTGCTTTCTGAAAAAAAACCAACCCAAACCCTTAACAAAACAAAATGCTTACAGGAAGGACGCAGTAAAAGGAAGCAATGCAACTTGCCTAGAAAGAATTTCTTTGTTCCTTTTCATTTTATGCTATTTCTTAACATCCCATTATATCTAGAATTTTAGTTTTACATTGACTTCTTTCCTAGCTTTGGCCATTTGAAGAGCCAGCTGATGGAATTACTGTTAGTACGTTTTAGTGCTGTTTGGCTGTATGTGATGCTCAGGTTAGGCTTAGCCCTCAGAAGAATCACATCTAGTGTAGCAGAAGTCAAAGATTCTGGAACTATATAAACTCATTTACAGAGGAAATTTCAAAGTATTTCTCCAATAGTCACTTTTTCAAATTTCCACCCTTTTAGCACCCTAAGCCCCAGCCACTGCATTGAGCACTTCACTTGTACTCACCAGTGCGATGTAATTCCCCTCCCACGCTCTTTGGAGGCCAATATCAGCTCTGTGACCCTTCAGCACTTCCATGGCTGCAACCTTGGCCCTCAGTTGAGGTAGGACTTCTGGCGGGACGCTCCGGATGAGTTCACCTGCTCGCCACCTGCCGCAAAACACCTAAATCAGTTCCACAGTCTGCTATGAAGACTGCTTCTGCCAGATCAGCACAACAAGGTCACCTCTAGACTACAAATGTCAAGGGGAACAGAAGTCCTTCCATTGCATTCCTACAGCTGGAAACATCAGTTATCATTTTTAGGTCACATACCACCTCTGACTCCTAACAGACTTCCCTGGCATACACCCCGTCCCATACCCAGGAGTCAACTACTGGCACATCTATTTGCAATAAGGTTTTTGCAAGCCCATTTTTTGGGTCATTTACATCATCATTCTCCTTTGTTAGTTGAATTTGGCCCTACAGTTGAACCCTAACCAACTGGAACACCAAACAAGGCAGGGTAGCCCATCCATTACTCCATATCACACTCCAGCCTTCAGCAGCAACACCAGATCCCCAGGATTAATGCTATGAAAAGTCTTTTAGAAGCTAAAGTTCTGTAGTTATGACAATCAAGCTTACTCTGAAAGCAGGACTCTCTACCCTGATAGGCTGTGGATGGCTTTCAAGAGACAGCTGGGGAAAAAACCCAAGGCTGACTTGATCTTGAAATTGGTGGTAATTCCCCTGCCAGCAGACAGCTGGACTGAAGTTCTCTAGAGGACCCATCCAGCCAACATCTCTCTCATTCAGCAACTTTCAGAAGCTGTCATTTTTCAGATTGGAATTGTAACTACTTTGCCTACAACTTAGCAGAAAAAAAAAAAAAAGTCACTAGCTTTTAGATGTTAGGAGGTTGTAATAAAGGTATAAAATACCTCTTCTGCACATAGAATATGGGTGAATCATGGAACATCACTTATTCAACTGCAGAAAAATACTGGCTTACTATAAGAAGTCTTGAGGAAGTGGAGAAGATTCCTTTTCTCTTTCCCCCCACCTAACAGCAACTGCTCTTTTCTTTTAAAACCAACCAGAAAGGTGAGAAAGGGGCCAAGGATGGAAACAAAATGTCCATCCTGACTTAGAATAATTGTTTGCCTGGTCTAGGCTACCAGAAGCCACCGACACCTTCATCTACGACACCCAGTTAATGCTCTTCAGTCTCTTTTTCAACTTTTATGGAACAAGCAGTAGCTGTCCACTCCACTGGGTTAGACTGAAAAGGCAAACTGTTTTCTTTGTACCTATGGTAAATGGTCTGGAGTGCCTCTTCAAATCGGCGCAGCACTTTCGGTGGAGTGGGCCATCGCACATGCTTGCCGTAATCCTTCATTAGCCTCACATTGTGAAAGCGTCGAGCAACCTCGCGGATGTAAGCCTTCACTTTGTAGCGGCGGTAATACTTGAGTATCGTGAGGGCTGCCTTTGTCCTCTTATAGCGAAGGCGAGCCAAAGTGCCCCTCCAAACCTAGGAGTCAGAGGAGAAAGAGTTTTAGCAGTAAAAAGCAGGATTATTTTTTTTCTTTCTGTACTCCTCCTATCCTGCTGAAATCCATACATATATTAGTTTTATTTCAAAGGAATTGCCTTCTCTGTGCCAATCAGATCCAATTAAAACGTCACTGAAAAAACACAGTGTTTACCAGTGTATCAAGAAACAATTTTAACTCTGATTAGAAAAAGATTGCTTTGAAAACAGTTTGGGGAATATCTATTCTGGCCGCGCGCTGAAAAACAAGCAAATATGCAAAACAAATGACATCCTCCCAGCTTGCCAGATGGGAGGCCAGCTTCGCCAGCATCACTGTGAGTCTTATTAGTGCCTGGAGAGCACCACAGGCAGGAAACACGCCATGCTCTGGACTTCTGACACCCTATGCAAAGAGGCACTCTGGGACCTGGTGTAGGAAAGGCTGCGTGCGACGCTGACATGACTGCAAATTGCTACCCAACTCCTAACTTGAAGACCCCGTGCACGCTGATGCATGGCATTGCTCAGCCAGTCTGGGCAGGCTGTGCTGTTTCTATCTCATAACCAGAGAAATGCAAATTCACACCTAGGCACTCTCAAGTTGACACGCACATCCCTGAGGGATTGTCAACAGATGTACTTTCCCTCTAATATAATCCACCAAGATGAAGATTGTATTTTTGTTTCCTTGTAGAATTCAACTGGAAGGATAATGAGCCTCCTGCATATGAAGAGTGCTTCATTGCCCACTACGGGCCCTGCTGGAGAGTTTATCTCCCTCTTGAGAAACATCCCATAGCACCATTGATGCATATCAAGCCTTCTATTTACAGAAGAATTAATTAATTACCTAAGGCAATTTCCAACATGATATTCACTTTATGAAGCTGATGTCAAAGGTTCTCTTGACAGCTTTACTGATAACCCTGATATGTGGCTGGAAAAAAACCTATATGTAGCAGTAAAGCAGATGTGAGGGGCTGCTCTTCTCTGTACACTCAACATTCAAAGAAGAATTAGGGATTTTGGGTCTCAAACCCCTCAAGAGCGGTGGTTCTTTCAACCTCTGTCAGAGTAACTCCACCTCATTCTGCTTTGGCCTCACTGTCCTTGCATGGAGTATCTCCCGTTCATGACTGACACGATCCATGTATCTCTGGCAGAGCCTAGGGAGTTGCTTGAGCACCCACTTAACCAGTGCATTTGACGCTCCATAAAGCACATTTATGTTCTAGCCCACCAGAACAGAGTCAAGACCCTAGACAGCACTGCCCAAACATCCCAAGTAAGGCTGAGCCAATCCATCCCTCAACTAGTATCTTATGTCCAAATGACCGTAAGCCTACAACCTCGAACATTTTATTCCAAGATAGGAACTAGTCCTTGGAACACTGTGAAATCACTCTAAACTCTATTCCATTCTGTGGCTTATTTAGCATGGTGAAGGCCAAATCGCAGCTGCTGAGTCCCATACGGCTGAGAAGCAGATGGAGCCCCATCCACTCCTATACTGTGCATTGTATAGTGTTGGTAGGAAGAGGAGGAGGGAAATTATTCTGGACAGCAAAGCATAGGAAAATGAAGTAAAGCAAGCAGCTAGGGGAACAACTCAACACATGCAAAGCGATCAAAGGCAATGTGCTCCTTATCAGACCCCAGCACCTGCCAGAAGTCACTCTCTGAAGGAGGGTGTAGGAACAGACGCTATTTCAGTAGTCAAAAGGAAGAGCCGGGGAAGTAAGGCAGGACACGGGACGGCAAAGGGAAAGGTAATAGCAGGAAGCACAAAAAGCAGTCCCTGTAACTGTGGCAGACAGTCAGCACTGCTGTGCTAACCAGACAAACAAAACTGTCAGGAAGACAAAGCGTGAGTTAAAGGGTGAACAAGGGATTGGTACTGAAAATCTCAGCACTGCATGCATATAAAATAATATATAACACTTTCCTTATTTATTCTTTGAAATTGTTAGACAGATTGAGGGAAAGCAGCATCCTGTGCATCACATATGCTGTTCTTCGTAGTCACTTTCAGCACACTCAGTTACAGCTGTAGTTTTAGTCCTATATAACCTGCATATCACAAAGAGATACAAGATCGTTGCCTTATAAAGGGCATCAGAGCTCCGGAGCAGCTCAGGGCTTCCTGAAGCCACAAGCTAAAACCAAGTTGCACAGGGCCTGGATTTGACCCAAAGTGTGTAAGGCCAAATTAAACCCAGCACTTCCCTGTCTGAGGGCATATTCAGAAACTGTATGACTGACAAAAATCAGCAACTAGGATAAAATAATTGACCATCTAAGGAGTACTAAAGGAATTTGTGCCGTTTTTTAAAGAAAAGTGAAGACAACTTAGATTGCTTGAGACATTTAAGCACAGACTGGCATCACAAAATGTACCTGCCAGGAACGTATGAACAGTAAACAAGATAAACCAAGTAAAAACCTACTGTCAACTTCTCATTTTTTAATTTAGTAAGAACAGAAATGAGGAACAAAGGGTTCCAGGTTGCAGCTAAACAGCTTTCTGAATGTTACAAAGGATCTCAAGAAAAGAACATGCACGCTGAATTTGTGTAGGCTGCTAAAGACTTTGTAGAGCTTCACTTCTGTCAGTTTTTCCCAAAAAGCATTTTTAATTGTTTTTAGACACAGAACAAGGTCTTGATTTTGCTTCTTTGTGCTGGAAGTAGGTAGGCTCTTGAGGAAAGTCTCTTGCTGTGGTTATTTTTTACACCAGTCAGACATTCATGGAACAAAGGCGCTGTAACAGATTGCCCCTATGTTGTATCAGCTGCATCGCTGCAGAAATTGGCTTCACAGCAAGAAGTGTCACAATTGCTACAAACACTAGCCTTCCAAATCCAATTATCCAGCCGAGGCATGCCCCTTGGCTACACGCAAGTAGTAAACTATTAATGAAAAGCATGCCCTCAAATCAAGTTGTCATAACTGGATAACCTCACACCTAGTAAGGGCCTTCCTAATAGCCACAGCGCCAGGGCCTCTCAGAAGTAAGGAGAAAGCCAAAGATAAGAACAAATTTTTTTCCCAGGGAATGGGGTACAAATATTTTTAAAATTAATTGTTTCTCTGGCTTCTTTTCTTTTCAACCACAGGGCTCATTTCTGCTTAAAGCAGTCCATCAGTAACGCTGAACTGCCCAGGCTGGTTGATGGTCCAGCAGGCTCTTCCAGAAACACGGACTGTTCAAACCTACGAACAAGAGGAGGCTGTCAAAGCAACAACCTCCCTGTTCAGCAGCCACTTTGCGTACTCTGCATTGTGTAGCTGTGAGCAATGGGTGAGAACCATACACAAGACAAACAAGGACACTGGAGTGCTTCCTCCCAACACACACCCTTCTCAGGCTTGAATATTGGGAGAGCACTACCTCTCCCAACGTACCTTTTCAATTCTTGCCCCCACCTCCAGCTCATAACTCAAGAACATTAAGCACTGCAAAATGAAATTAAAAAGAAAATCAGATTTCCAGAGCCGAGTTCATCATGGCATTTAACAGGTTCTCATGTTGCAAAAGCTACTTTTCTGCTACATGCTGGAGGAAAATGGTAGAGCCACGGCCACATACAGGAGACCTGCACGCCAAAAAACCCACAGAAAGAAAGATCTGTGCATCCAGGATTCTGCTTCTTTCTCTTGGCCCTCTGTACCCAAGGTAACGTCCAAGCCATTTTCATGTATAGTTCAGAAAGGATTCGGCAGCTCACACACATCACCTTTCTGCAACTTGACAACGAGCAGCTTTTAAGTCGAACTTAAATCAAAGCTACACACCAGCAAGTTGGTAGTTTCAGCACTTGCATTTAGCAAATCTTGCAAGGACAGGGTAAACAAGCCTCAGAATCAGTGCCCTGTATCATTCCTCCCACAAGCAAGAATAAAATGATATTTCTTTGCCACCTTTCTCTGGTTTTTAACTCCTGGTTAACCTGGCTTCCCATAGAAATAGGACTAAGCACAACCCTGTCCCCATCTGACCTGCTGAGACTGCCCTGGTATCTTCTGAATCTCTAGCCAGCTCCAACCAAATCTGACAGTGGAACAGAAGACTCGAAGAGGCAAGTCCATATATCTTTCAGGAAATATCAACAGCAGGGTAGAGTAAGCCTCAAATTAGAGTGACATTGCTGGAAACACTTCAGAATGAGCTCAAGAGCCATCTGCCTTCTTTGATCTCCAAATCTCAACCAGCACACACAAAGCTTCTAGCCAGGCAGCCACACAAGACTGTGTGCCAAGCCAAACAGGTATAGCCAAAGGATACCAGAAGGACCTGGTAGTATTCCAGCAGGATGAGAAGATGGAGATGTGTGCAGGACACAAGGGAAGGAGTGAAGGATATGAAGACGATGACTGGAGTACCGGCAGTGAAGTGGCCACAAGAAGAAAACCAGTTGTCATCAGTGCGGGGCGTCCGCAGCACAGGACAAACGCAGAGGAAGCCAGGCTCACAGAAAAGCCTCTTTGATGACTACTTTCAAAGTGACACACTGAAGAGCAGATTCCAGTGCAATAGATTTTGTCCTCAGTTAGCGCAGCACCTAGTGACCAAGCAAGAGCAAGAGACATCGTGCAGGACACGCTGTAGAATACATTGTCCTCTACCAGAAGAGCTGCCCAAGGAGACAAGGCAGGGCAGGGCATAGGAAGGGGAATAACCAGCAACATGCATTGGCTCCACAACATGTGTATGCAGGGAAGGGGACCACAGGTAAATTCAGGACTTAAGAGCAGAGACTTATAAACTATGGTTGTTAAAAATGGAAAGAAAAGGAGTTTTAGAGCTTTTAAATAAAATAAATAAATAAATAAAAACCCAACAAAAACCAACCCGCCACAGAACAACAAAAGAAAGAAACAACATTCCTGCCATCCAGTCCCTGCCCATGGTCTCTCCTCATCTCCTTCAATACCTCTGCCTTTCTCCTCCTAAAGGTCAGGTGAAGAAAAATTAAGAGAGTAGGTAAAATTATAACTAAAGGGCTAGGAGGATGGACAGAAAGTAAAAGGTTGGAAAACAAAGCCTGAACAACACAAGAAATCTACTCAAAACTCCTCAGCATTAGAGTATTTATTTCTATGGCTGCTTCCAGTGAAGAAGAGTTCCTTGCTGTTTGCTTTCCTATAATCCCTTTTACTCCTTCAGTTACAGCCAGCGAGGTGGAAGTGACCAATGGAGCCATGAAAAGCTCCACAGCCAGGGAGGTCCCATCCTCCTGCACAGCTCTGGGTGCTCTGTGACCCCATCAGCGCTCCCCCTCCTCTCAATGCAGCAGCAGCAGCTTTGGCACCTTCTGCAGCTGGGATTTGCACAAAAAGAAATAGAACAATCATCTAAACCAAGAATCATACCTTATCTTACGGGAAGTACTAAACTAAAATATTTTCTAAGGTATGTTTAATTCACATGGGTTTGATTAAAATTTAATAAATTAAAATTCAAATGAATGGAAAAGGAGATCTGGACATGCCTTTAGAATCAGCTCAGTGAGCTTCTAGCAAGGTTTCTAAGATTAAAGAAACCTAACACACAGCCCAAGTCCATCACCTTAGCAGACTATAAATCCTATATACCAACTTACACATAGGCTGGTTTGTGAACTGCAGTCTGCTTCCAAGCTCAGACTTCCCTATTAAAAAAAAGGAAAAAAAAAAAAACCACAAAAAAAACCACCACCCCAAAGAAAGGAAAAAAAACAAATGGGCCCTGCAGAGCACATGGAAAACCAGCAGACCGGACAGATGCACCCAGAATGCTGAGATCACCTCGCTTGTAGTTCTTCTGTGGAAAAAGGGATAATCTAGATTTGACCTAGATGCTGCAGTCTCTGCGAATGGAGAAGAAAACCCACACAGCACACAATCTAAACAGACGAACAAGCAAACAAATGCCCAGAATTCAGCAAACAAATGGAGCCCGCCTAAATTAAACACTAGCATTGTATTTTTGAACAGTTCTGCAACTAACTAAACCTTGGAAAACTACTTCTGCTTGGGGTAACACAGCACATCTCCCACCAGGCCTCCTTCGCTCTGGCCTGAACTGTTCCGTGATCAATATTTCATGCTACCCTAGCACAAGCTGCCCTCCAGGCATCCAAACTGAAAAGAATAAAACAAAACCTAGCTAGAAATTCACACAGGCATGAACCTTCCTGCACAGCTTTAAAGGATCTCAAACGGGAAAGGTTATTAAATATTTAAGTCAATAGTGCAGCGCCGAAGCTGCACACGTTCTGCCACAGAGTCCTCCGAGGCATTGCAGTTTGAATAAATGCTCAAACCTGAAGCAAGCTTTAATTATACTATTCCTGATTGCTTTTGAAGGGGGTCATCTCCTTGCACAGCACAGTTATGATGGAGTGGCTAATATTCACGTGCAGCACCCACCAGGTACTTGCACACACCACTATTTGTGATCTGAGTTTTCCCAATTCAAGTAAATTCAGAACCCATAGAAGGTTTGAGGCAAATGGTTTTAAATCAAAGCCTCCCCATTCTAAGAGATCACATTAGAGAGCATATAAACAGTGAGTAGGAAGAGTTGCTTAATTTACTAAATGCTATTTTCTCTTTTCATGAGTCAGCTGAACAATGTTCATTCTATCACTCTGCTTAATAGAAATACTGCACAAGCCAGGAAAGAGAGAAGGGTCCCACTTGGAGATTAATTAGATTGTACTAACAAGAGCGTGTCCAATAATAAACATAAAAATTATCAGAGAAACAGCAGTTATAAGCAAGTCGCACATGTGAGGCTCATGCACGTACACATGACGTGCCAGATGCAGGGTCCTTGCAGAACTGGTTTGGGTTCCTCCTGCAGCTCGTCCTGCTGCTCAGCAATGGCTGCAGCAACCATCCTGCTGCTGTGCCCACCTTCCTTCGAGGCCAAGCCTGAGATAATGCTGCTGCAGTTCAGCCCAAAAGCCTCAAGAAAGCTCTTTACCATCCTACTCATAAGGAGCTGCTAGGTCCATTTGGTGCCCTTCGCAGTCTCTACTGGCAGCACCCCAGCGTCCTGACAAAGGGAACACCATTACCCCATCCTGGTTGCACTCCACAGAATTTCCTGCCTCTGGCAATAAGCAGGGAAAGAAGATGTTGGGAGAAGAGAGATAGCTTGACATGAACAAAGAGAACTGGTAAAGGTCCTGTATTAGGGAAGCAGAGAATCATCAGAACAAGGCTGCTGCCATTAGAAGAAGACAGGAACCTTCTCTTGTCCTATGAAAATTCAGGGTAAAGTGTTTTTATGCTGAAGATATTCAAAATACAAGTCACTTATTAATGATCTTCAGTATTTATTGCTGGTAAAGACTGCAAGGACAACCAGAAGCACAGAACAACCTCCAAACATTAAGAAGTTATATAAGCTAGGACACTTCTCTGTGAGAAGGAAGGACTGAGAGGGGATGTAGCAGACATCCACAGAGTCCTGAGTGAAGCCCTGCCTTGTCAGTATGGGAATGAGTGGGTATCAGGTGAAGCTGGCAAATGCAAGAACCCAGACATAGCAAGGTCTCTCCATGCAGTGGTTAGTTGAGCTTGCCAAAGGTGGCTACAAAACCTAAAAGCTGGTGGCACATGTCTGAGGACAAGTTCACAGAAGAGAAATCCAACACCTGTTACTGCATAAGAAAACCTGTGCCCAGCTTACATTATCGCAAGCCCACATGTCTGAAGGGACCAGGAAAGTCTTAAGGAGAGGCATGATTCACACTTGCCCTGCTGCTGTCCTCCCGAGGCACTGTCTTGCAGTCACTCTTGGAGACTTGACCGTGGTCCCGATGGACCTTCAGTCTGATGTAGCACATCTGCTACAGTTTAAAACCCTGATCTATTTAGTGAAGCAGCTAAGAATTAAGCTTCATCTATGTCTTCTGGAGTTGTGACAGCACTGTTCTGTTAACAAGCCTCTCTAGAACAAAGCAGACAGAGGGAAAATGGAGCCATGCAAAGAACTGGAAAACATTACTTACCTTTGTTTAAAGACCACAAACACCACTTAAACATGCATTTCCATTTCTGCTAGGGAGGACAGTTTTAATCACGGTGGGGAAAAAAAGTAATAACCCATAAATATTTCAGCAATCACAGATCAATCACTACATGCTTATTGCCCAAAAGCCCCACAACCAGTGTGAGTAGCTCACTAGCCAGCCCCATGAAAGAGTGGCAAACCCCCTCAAAGGGGCTGTGATTTATATTGCAGCATCCTTTTGGGAAAGAAACTACACACAGAAATTATCTGTGCGCCTCATTATAGGCACAGTTCATGTGATCCTGGTATATTTTACTATCATGTCAAATTAAGACCTTTTCCAAGTTAAGGTTGTTGAATGCTATTTGTGCTTGCCTGCACTTTTATTTACACTACACTAGCAGTATTTTCACACTTCAAACAAGGCTTAAAGACATCTTGAGGTGCAGCAGATCAGTATCTTTTAAAAAAAGAAAAGCTCAGGCACAACAGAAAATAATTTTCTTCCATGAAAACAAGCAAGTATCAGTAGCAATGGTTGCAGAATCTGGTCTTCCCAATTTGTCTGTGATACATGTGGAATGAGCATGAAGAAAACCCAACCAAAACTGTGAAAGGCAGAGTTAGAACCTGAAATACTCAGTTTAGAGGATCAGAACCACAAAAAGTTTGCTTAACAAACAAGGGACTGTAGAGATGTTTGCTGAAAGGAGTCCATTTGAGAGGGGGGAAAAAAGCCACACTCGAGACTGGGATTCCCAGAGGGACATGAGGACGCAGCACTCCTCAGTTCCTCTGATTCATTAGGGAAATCAATTTAGATTCTTTTTGAAGTCTTTCCAACATGTTCTGCAAACTGAAATCCAGTAAAGCAAAACCTGAGCAAGGAGGATGAAGTGAGCAGTGGGTACCATTAACACCTAATTGCAGGCTCTGCAGTCATCATTTACAAGAATTCATACGCAGCGCTGCAAAAAGCAGAAGACCACAATGAAGCATTTACAGAATCAGGCAATTACCTGCTCCGCTGCTGTTGCCAGGCACTTTGCTTCTGTCTGGGCTTACTGAAGTCATTTGCACATTCACTAAAGCACAAACATACTCTCTGTGATGCTGACAACAGGCTAGGGGGAGAGTTGGGGTGTATGTGTGTGTTATCGTTTTTCCCCACATGCATGTGAGTTAACAAACCAAGTTTTAAGGTGACTAACAGCCACGAAGCCCAAGGTCTCAATGCTGGGACACCAGAGTCCTGGAACAGGCAGTTGCCCTGCTATCCATGCATTGCTAGACCATATCCTTAAACAGTGGTGCACATACACAGCATCCTCTCTCCTCTGCTCCAGAATAAATGGGTATTTACATTTATTTAGATTTGAGCATGTGCCCACAGCATTTCCTCCAGGAGGAAAAAGATAATAAGCAAGTACCTAGGGGCCCCACTGCACTGCTACTGGAAGGGTAGGATCTAATTCTCCTCTTTTTGCTTTCCCCCACAGGCATGTCCCCAACTCCCCTTTTTACCAGCATGAATGTTCATCTGAGGGAAGGTGAGCTGGTCGTGGAGCTCAACTGGCAGAAAACAGCCTCTTCTCTCTCTCTTTTTTTTTTTTTTTAATGATAGAAGGTGGATTTTTTGTTGCTTTGGTACTTTTTAGGGGTGCATTTGTGGGGTTTTTTTTGGGTTTGAGATGCCTCAATGCGTTCACTGGAAGCAGACAAGTGATGTTACCAGCACAAGAGAGACAAGCAGCATGGGAGAAGCAGTCAGATCAGTCCACTAAGAGATCAACTTTGCTGTACTGGTGAGTGGCACTGTCAGCACAGGGGACACATCCAATTCTTCATTTTACTTGGTCCTTCACAGCACCCACATGCTGCTCCTTTGGAAGGAGTTGCAGCATCTCCCTTCACAGCTTTTCCCTGCCAAAGCCTCTCAAGATCAAAGCCTTGGTTCACAGTACAAATCCACATGTAATTATGTATCTACTTCCACTTATATTCAAAACTTCACAAACACATTCCCTCAAGATGGCAAATGCCTTGAGTCAGGATGGCAAACACATTGCAGCACCTTTGATTTGGGTCACTGAACCGAAGCCCTCATCAGATTACTACTGCCCATCCATAATCTGACACGAAAATGCCTTTGTCAGAGTGAAAGCTTCCCTTTGCGGTCAATGCTTCCCACCGCACTGTGCTTCAAGGACTCATGGGGACAGAGAAGAAAGGGAAGGTGAATATGACAAGTCAGCCATGATTCTCTCTTTTGCTCTTCCCTGCAGGGCTGGGGAAATGTTGCCATGGTGATTGCAGCTGCGGGGCTGTGAGCGACAGCTCTCCTGAGAGCAGCCTCTGCAAAGCCCAGCACCCATGGCACACACTGCTCGGCCGTGCCACGAGGACGCGTCAGGACCCACAGTATACACCAGGGCCAGCACTGCCTCCTTCCACAGCACCGATCTCCTGGGCTGAGCGCCTTCTGTGCACAAGGATTTTGTCCGAGGTGGTGCTGGGCTGCAAGGCAAGGACAATTCTTGCTTCCTCTGCATTAGGCAGTAAAGATTTAGTGAAGCGATTACCATATGCAGCTGTACTGGTCTGATAAAATTACACTGAAATAGTGCACTAAATTATATTGACAAGATACATCATCTTTGCATACCGCACGTGCTGGCTAGCCGGGCTTTTTTCTTGAACAAAGCACTATTCTGCAAAGCTAATGAACATGTGGGAATGCTTCCAAGGGCAGAAAAAGCAATGCAGTTTTATGGCATCTTTTTTAATTTTATTTTTTATTTTTATTATTAACATTAGAGCTGCTCCATTTGCATTCATGAAGACAATCCTATAGATGGCGTGACTACAGGTATAGTAAATAAACTCAAATGCACCACATAAAAAGCACTGATGTTCTCAGCCAGTGCTTCTAAAATGACCATTCAGTTTGACTCTGACAGTGATGTCTCCACTGCCATATGAGTTTTCTAATACCGGACACAGCTCTCGCTTGCTAAATTCTCCTGGAGCCAGCAAGTTGCCACGGTTAAATCACACCACATTTGCTTACTGACTTGGTTTTTTGTCTAAAGTAAAATCACAGCCTGGAATTTCACTAACATTTTATAACAGAAAAAAAAGAAGTGTTGAAGACAAATCTAAAGAAGACATTCAAGAGATGTGAAACAAAAGAAAGATTATCTACTTAAACTGGAAGTCATTTTTAATTCAATTTAACCAAACTCATAAGCAGCAAATTCTTATTGTCATTAAACAAAGGAACCAGCATTATTTTAAGGGTTAAGGGTTACTCGCGCGATGAAGCTTTTAAGATAATTACCAAATCTCTTTTTGAAAGTCTTGTGATTTGTATGACAGCACTAAACTACATAATATATATAATTAGAAATTAGGACATACATTTATAACTACCAGGAAACAGAACCACTAAATGCAGATTCTTCTTTCATTTAAAATCATTCCTGCACAAAGTAAAATGTTATTGGACCCCTGCCTGGGATCAGCTGCTTTTAAGGCTACGCCTTACATTTTCCCTCAGTTTTTATCACACAAGTGCCTATTGTCACAACAACACATTTTATTTCCAGTTGTCTTTTCCTTTTCCTAAATTCAAATTTGAGGAACTCCAAGGCAACAGAAGGCTCCATTATTTTTAACAAATCAAGTTAATCTCTCTCTTTCCTTTTAGATGTAATCACAGTTTGCCTTACACAGCCTTTGATGCTTATAGGCAAAACTAAAATAAGGAAAAAAGGAGCAAGAATTAAATTTTCATACGAGTTTTTAATGGATATTTGAAAGCAAGTTGATAACAGAAATGAAGATACAGGCAAAATTGCCTTGATGTTTTCAGAGCATAGTGAAGGCCTCTTCAGATCCTTACTCTGATTTTATTTGTTACTGTGTTGATTGTTCCTTTTTCAGCACTGCCAGTCTCCAACTGCCCCATCTACTGGCAGCAGAACTGGCTGGTGTCTGAACACAGGCGTGATCCAACACAGAGCTGAGAATGAGATCTAACAGTAAAACAAGAGAAATACAGAAAATGGAAGAAAAATCCAAGCATTTTCCAGATAGATTTAACACTGCACACGGTATGTGATTACATACCTACACACATCAACCCAAGACCTACTCTTTTGCTGATGAGCTGTTCAGTAAGCATTTACTGATTCATCCCTGTTTCTTGCCTTTAGTTTCAAGTTCAAGACTCTAAAGAGCTTCACTCCATCACTTTGCAAGCATTTTAGATCCTGGTGGAAGAACATTCCATAACTCTAAACTGAGACACAGATGAACCACAGCAGGCTTAAGCTACAGAAAAGGAGCTCTGGCCACCCAGTTTGCTTCAAAGTCTTCAATACCTTGAGTGCTTCAACAGGACCTTGTCTTTTCCCCACACATCTTTTCTTAGGTAAATTAGAATCTCACTAGAGATTTCTCAGAGAAAACTAACAAAAAGATGACTCTACCTGTCCTATTTCAGTACTTCGCGTAGAAGAGAAAGATGCCTTTCAGGCCTCTCCTCCAGGGAGAGGAGAAAATAGAGGAGGGAGCCATAGGACATTGTGAAGCCATAGGACAACATGCACCAGCAATTTCACTTCTGTCACTTTTGCAGATTGTCACAACAAAAGAAACCCCAGAGCCACAGAGTTGATCCGTTCCTCCTAACCAGGAACTTACCTTCTAAAGGCAAAAAATTTTTAGCCCTGCTCTCCTCCCAGGTTGTTGAACCCAGTCCAGATCATAGCCCAGACTACATAATTCTGAAGTTTCCATCTAAAGGAAAGGCCAGCAAACTCACAAAACCTGACATGTTGCTGTTAAAATCATGCCTCACACTGTTCAGTGGGTTTTATCCAAAGGAGGAGCTTCAGTGCTCACCTTGCAGTGAGACATCATCTGTTTCCACAGCACAGACAGGCTGGGTCTTTTAAATTATTCTTCAGTAACTGCACCTTTCAATTTCAAAAAAAGTCACTTCCCAATTTCTCCGACATTTAATATGAAAACTGGGGTCACCTGGGAGCAAGGTGTCCCCCCTGCAGCTTTATTCAACAAGGAACTCATTAGCTTGCCTCATACCACTACGGGAAGAAAGAGAGAATACAGATCAATGACGTGACCCAGTGAACTCGTTGAATGCACCAAATAAGACCAACATGCTTAGAAAAGCGGCTGCAGACAGGAGAACTCCTCCCAAGGAACCAGAGTGAGCACAGTGGAAGTGCAACTAATAATCCAGAAAAACTGAACAGAGGTGTGTGAAGGGGGCCCCACAGATTAGCTCCATTTCACTCCAAAAGAATAAGCCAGAACAAGCTGTCGGAAAAGTGTGCTGCCATTTCCAGGGAAGAGACCTGGAAGATGACAAGTAGTCTAAGAAAGCCACTGTGAAGCTCAGCAGCAGGGCGAACAGAACACTGCTAAAAAACAAAAGGGAAGAAAACACTGAACCACAAAGCTCAGGAAACAGGCAGGTCCTGAATCCTTTAAGCAACTGGAGCTTTGCATTCCCAGAAAAACTAATCACATACATATATATAAAACTTAGAGATTTGTTACTAAATATAAACTATGTGATGTGGCACAACAGATACTAACAGAGCTGCAACACTGGACTTGACACTTCCTCCTTCCACACCGGTCAAATCATTTCGCCTCCCAGACAGGGAATCAGATCGAATGCATTGTGAACACAAGAAATGTGAGTGTTTTGCAAAACCATTAAAGCTTGTGGTGGATACCTTTTCCTTCCAGGTCTCACTCTTCACCAAAAATGATTCAGTCCAGCAGGTTTAAAAAGTTTGTGCAAACTTATGTTAACTGCATAGCTGTAGAGCAAGCTTTTCTCTGTGAAGTATTTATACCCATCTGTCAACAGTTTCTATTTCTGATAGGCAAAAAGGGTTTCAGAAGTTCTGTTGTTTCCCAAGTTCCAAGAATGACAAAGAAAATACACATTTTAAGAAATATGTTTCTAAAAAACTTGAGCTAGTCAACAATTCCTGTTAGGCCCAAGTCAGTCCCACAATTTCTGTGGCTGTGAAAGTTCGAAGTTGTTGCTCTTTGCTAGACAGATCACACTCATACAGAACACAGCTACTTTAGCAAGTACTAAAGCATTTTTTCCCCTCCAGTATATGTTGCTTTTGAGGTTACAAAACCAGCTTCTATGTTGTGGTCCCAAAAAAAACACCTAAATTATTTAGGAACTAGCCAAGCCACAACAAAAACTCCCATGGCTTAGAAGAGTACCTTCGTATGCAAAGTCTGAGAATGTGTTTGCCCTGAAGTCACAGAATGTAAAATTACTTATCCTAAGGGTAAAACCAGAAAAACCTGGTGCTTAAATCCCACATTCTGAGAGGAAAGAAAGCAAAGTGCATGGGTCCTGTTGCACAGCGCCTTAGGTGTGTGACCCTTCAAAATGCTACGGGCCTTCTATTTTCTGTTCTGAAAACTGCCTTTCGCTCTGTTACCCTTTCACCCAAGCTGCTGGGGCAGTGTTTTCCCTTGTTCCTGTGCTGTAATTCTCCTAGGCTTGCACCTGCAAACCCCAAAATGGCACGTTATAGCAGGTTCTTACAGGAGGTGATTGTCACAGGTGTGCAAATCACTCCTTCCTTCTGTATCCCTTGGCTGTATTTTCTGGTTTACATTAGGGAACTCCATAAACATGGATGCTCAAAGCTTAATAAACCAATACGCACAAGCATCTGCCCCCTGTCTTTATATGCTCCAGTCAGCACTAACAGTATCATAAGAAAAAACGATAGGGATTTCACACAGGTCCTGATAACAACTCAGTAATTATTAATGGAATATTATGACAAGGGAGACCACACACTGCACCAGAAAGGACACCATGGGAGGATGCTCACTGGGAATCTTGTCCTTTCCCTTCCTAGCTGGCCTCTGGGGTAAGTTTTCCCTGTCTCTTTTCTCACTCTGTCTTCCCCTCTCACCCCTTTTCCTGCACCCCCAAGAATTTTACCAATAGAGTCGACGTATGCCACCAGCTATGGATCCGCTAATAAACTTTTACGCATGTACTGTCTCAACATCCATTCCTCCATAAAAGCTCCTCAAAGGTTCCAGGTAGCTACTTTCACTGAGTAAAGAGTGTTTTTTAAACAGTAACCAACAATCTTACAGGTCCTACAGCACATCACACCACATTGAGATTTCAGTGCAGCTACAGAGAGCACTACAGAAAGAGCTTTAAAAAAAATTAACCAGTAATCAAACTGCAGTATTCTAGAATTTGTGCAGATCTGTCATTTTTGCAAGTGAGCCTGAAAAGGGAACAAAGGTGTTTTAAGGAACTGGAAGCAAGTTTTTAATGCAGCAAATAAAGCTTTACCTTCTGTAGGAAAAGGACAATCCTCACAAGCATCTTGGCATGCAGTTCCTCCAAGGTGAACAGAGTTCGAGGTGTGCGGATGAAAATCTTGGTCTTGCCATAAGCAACATCGTGCTGAAATCCATGACACTCTATGAGCCTCTTCACAGCATCCTTGTCCGAAGGGAGGTCGTGGTTTGGCCAAGTGAATTCCGAGATCATCTTGTACCTGGAAGTACAAGGTACAATTTACAAGTAAACCTGTCATCTAAGTTCTCAAGAAGGATAGCCTTCAACACATTTTAGAAATAATAATGATCTAAATTCTAATAAAAACTCTTACAAATAGAAGAGCTTCAGGACATCCTCTGTAGGAACTGTGATCCTCAAAATCCACGGAAAATGAATATGAGAGGCATGATTTTGCGAGATGCTCAAAAACAATAATATTGTGAGGAGCTCACTTCTTCAACACCGAACTGATGTAACATGACAAACTTCACCACTGTCTTGCTGCAGATTTGGCAGTTCCATTATTCACACTCTCAGGAATAATTTTTAATTTATTTTTTTTTGGTGAGGAAAAAAAGCTTTGGTTTGGTCACATTCTGCATAAAAAGCCAACTGTAATCAGTTGTTTTGTCAGAAAACCTAGTTTTAAAAATTCTGTGCATAATTTTCTTGTTCATTATTTTGGTAGCCATTTCTAACAAATTCTTTTATTTAGCAAAGTACCAGACAGTTGACTGCCACAGCATGCAAACACCACCACTGTCTGTAATTGTTGTTCAGTCATTCCCTCCCACCCTTACTCTCCTTTGTACACTAAGAAAGAGAATGCAGACTGGAACTAAGACAACTACAAATCAAACACGAAAGTAAATGCATCAGACTGAGCTCTCTGTAAGATTTATCAGCCTTGCAAAGCGCTGATTAGGTGAACAGACGTTTGCAAAAAGCAACAATGAATTTTCTGCATAAGATTTATGGACATAATAAAAAAATGTAATAGACATTTTCACTGCAATAGTACCCGCATTCATGTACTAAATAAAACAAGCATGCAGCAATCTTAACCATTTCTCTCTTTAAAAGCCCACAATCCAATCAAGCATCAATCTCAGTGTTTTACACATTCAGAATTCTCAGCTACTATTAAACGGACGCAGCAATAAACCTTTTTACTGGGGAGTGGGTGCACTGCAGGACTTACTAAACAGACTAAAATAAGCCTGAATGGAAATACATCACACTGTCACTTTCATTCATCAAATTAGCCTTTCTGAATAAGCTGTTGAAGAGGGGAAAAAATGGAGGTGTGCACTGTGTCTAAGCAGGGAACGCCATCAGTGTAAGGGTTGTGTCTAAGCAGGGAACGCCATCAGTGTAAGGGTTACAGCACGCAGACTAGAGATCTTACTGATAAATAAAACAGGCAAATAAAAAAGCCTCTTCAGACTCACAAAAGAAGATTTTGCATTTATACTTGGCCAGCAAAAGCATTGCTTCTCTCAAATACATGTACACACAGGACATAAATATTTTATACTGGCTTCTCTTTCCTATTCTTATCCGGAAAATGTTCCTGCAATAATTAATTCACTGGGAAAAATCTTCCACCTCGAGACATTTAGATTAAGGAAAAAAAGAACCAAAAACCAAAAAGACAAGCAGAGTGGCAATGCAAACCCATGCATTATTAAACAGGCCTGCTCCGTTGATGGGGCCAGAAAAAAAAAAAAATGGCAAGATGTTAGGGAACTGAAAACCTGCCCCAAAGTATTGTTAAATTCTCTTCCTCCTTTACAACAAAACCAGGGCTATGGTATTTAAAGACATTCTGAGGCAAATGGACCACCTCCCTCCTAGCCCACAGGTGGTGGGACTGGTGGTGGAGTATCACAGCAGTCCTCTCATTCCTTTTGTTCCTTCCATGGCACGTGTGGTGCAATGCCACGAACTCCTTCCCCACAGCAGAGAGCAGAACCTGAATGCCACAGCAAGTCAAAATCCCAGCCTCACTGCTAATTACAGTGAGCCAGCACCCAAAAGAAATCTGCTCACTGACACCACAACCCTTCCCCTCTCCTGCCTAGAGATCCTGACAGCTTTCAAGGTCACTTATACATTAAACATCCAGTTCTACACCACTTTTGTTTCTCCTTCTTCTCTGTACTTAGATACAGAAACACCCAGCATGCGAGAGGCTGCTACTTGAGTTTACAATTGCCAGTATAGCTCTCCTAAGAACCAAGATTTTTGCAAGCCACCAAATTATGAAGCTTTAATGAAAAATATCAGGTCTGCACATGACGCCATTCTTCCCTTACCACTGTATGGTTCACAGATATCCCAGTATCATTTACGTGCTATGTTTAACATTGCCTGGAAATAAGCACATGGATGTCTTCATGGCGCAAGTGTTGGATTACACTCACACGCAGCCATGCCTGCAGATGCCTCACAGGCGCCGTTCTTCCCCCTGCCCTGCACACATACCCCTTTCTGAAATCTAATCAGCTTCTTTTGTTTTGATATATAAATTACTATTAAAAAAAAAGTACCACATCTATTTAAGATACATGGTACTGACATGCATTTCACACAACTGGAAGCTGTAGTTACCAATTGAACACGCAACATCTCTTGGCCCAACAAAAAAAAATTTTTAGATCTTACTTTCTACCAATGGGTAAGGGCAGACTGGTTTGCACAGAGCTCAAATAAAAGTTGTCTTCAGTTCAAGGAAAGCTTAAAAAGGACATTTATTAATGGTCTTAACTGTGCTTCACTTCGTCTCCTACACGTAGGTATGAGATATCAACTACCTTACAGTACTTTAGGGCTAAATAGCAAAAGTCTTTTCCCACAGAAAGGAAAGTTATTTTTTAATATGTTTTTATATACACACATATATAAAAAATAGGCATACATGCACTTATAAATAGATTTATAAATATATATAAATACATAAATATCTATATGTATCTCTTATCTATATATATCTTGATATCTCTCTCCTGTTCCCTGTAAGAGGAATCAGCAAAACAAAACAAAGGTATCTATTTTGGGCTCAGAAAATCGTAAAGATTCAGGGGCCTGTAAGAGATTTAAACATCTGTTGGTGGGACTGGCTTTCTGTAACATCTTTTGCAAATGTAAGCAAGCAGATGACCAAGTTACATCCCAAAATCACCTCTCACTGAGTTTCTCTAGACCTGTCTTAAAAGATGCCCTGCATTGCATTGCAAGAGTCCAGAGCTGAAGGGCCTGGAGTCTCCTCCACATTCCCAGTCTCCCAGTAAGCCTGTTAATTATAAAGGAACAGAAATCCCTGGTGATCCCTATTCAAAAAACACTCAAAAAATGTGCAGCTTGTACCACAAATCATACCCTCCAGCCCCTCTAAGAGGGAATGTCTCACCAAAAGACAAGGAACAAAGAGTTCTGGAAAAAATAAAAACATTATCCAGGCCAAAAGATATGTTTTTCCTTAAATGTAGGAAAGTCAGTGGAGACCGGACTCAAAGCAGTACTGGGATATGCAAACACAATGTCTGATACCTTACACCATAGATGTTTAATCCTACTCCAGGGTCCGGCAGAACAAATGTTACAATAGCCTGAAAGCTGTACCAGTTGCCATGTGCTAATTTGGTTTACTGGCTGTAATCACCACTTCTAGTCTTAAGCTTACAGGAGCTCATCAAACGTTTATTAAAAACAAAGCAGCTGTTTATATTAATAGTAATTACACAAATCTTAAGAGTAAATTGTAATTAATTCCACATGTGAGGGCAAAAGCATGCTCTAACCACCGCATAATGTTTAAGAAAACCGATACACGGCACTGTAGGCTGTATTTAGTAAGCCTGACCCTTTCGTTCCACTTCAGGTACCACAAAATATCCAGGCAAATCTCTACTGTGAACAGCAAAAGATCTTTCAACAGCATTGACAGTCCACCTGCTTGAATAGTTTAATTTTTTTCTACCCTCAGGGCCTTTTTCCCACCTGATTCAATAAGAAAAGTAAAAATCAATTCGCTATTTCATCAGCAAGAGGTTGAATTCTTAGTACCCATGCTAATTTACTGGAGCCGTAAGACAAATTTCAATCTAAAACATATCATTTGTCACCAGTTTGGTAGGAATTAAAAGGGCAAGAAGTATCAAAAACATTTTAATGCGGTCATGTTACTATCCCTTTTTCAGACTTCCAGTTTTCAAGTCCAGAGGTTTCCTCCTGCACATGCATAACGACACTGTGCACCATCAAGCACTTCCCAAGATACACAATGTCTGTCTCTCTCACTGCAACAATTACACAATGTTCAGAGACAAAACAGAAGTTAATTAGCTCTGGTTTTAGGGTTATGCTCTGGGGAAGAACTTCATTACACATTCCTGCTGCAGAGAGTAATAGAGCAAGTGAATTTTAGGAGAAAAGAAGTTGAGCCTGAGTGCTACATATGTACTTCTAAACATATCTGTCACCACAAAATGAGAGCAACCACGGTCCCTGTTAGACTCATGTTTTATCATAACCAACAGCAGTTCTTGAACCAAACATGCCACCACCCATATGCTCAAGAGTGAGGATCACAAGCCCAGAGGACTTAACTCTTCACTCAAGGGGAGAAAGCCAAATCACACTCCTTGTTCCAACGCCTGAGTTGTCCTGCAAGGGGCTGAGCTGAGTCACTTGGCAGCACTCTTCTTACCTGTGAAGAAACTTCTCGTATGTTTGGCGGTAGGCAAAGCCTGCTCGGCGGACTCTCACGTTCTCCAAAAGGCCAAGATATTCCACCTGATGCCTGCAGCGCTCCTCATCAAAAAGCTGTGGTGACTTCTTGTCATTGGGCTTAATGCAACGGACGTAATAGGGCTCCTATGGGGACAAATCAGAGTTTCATCAGAAAAATGCCTATGCAGACACAACTGTTGCCTCATTAAAACACTGAGGTGTCAATCCACCCCAGTCATCTGAATGAGGTTTGGTTGCTCAACAGGAATTACACGGTTAGAACAGAACGACAAGCGTTCCTCCCAGTTGCACACAGCGAAGACACCTGTTACAGGATCCACATGTTACTCATTCGAGATTGATTGACCTTTCCTATATATCAGAACCAGGTCCACATCCTCCTTCTCTACAGACTTCGATGGTAAAAAAACCAGCCTTTATAAAACATAGAAAAACCAATGTAATTCACTGCCCTGTTGTCAGATATGGCTTTTCCAATTATCAACATCTAAAAGCACCATGGATTACTCAACAATTTTTAAACCATGCTGAATAAAGCCCTCTACAACCCACAAAAGCATGCTCATGTGATGGAAATCACTGGACACAATCCTGTGCAGGGCAAAACCCAGCTACCTTCCAGCCCGCACCTTCCGCAGGACAAACAAAAACCACCAGCAGGCGAGTTCCTCCTTCTGCACCACCTTGGACTCGCGGACAGCAGGGAACATTGAACAGGGACTGGTGGCTTTACCTCACCCAGCACAACGCGGGTGGTTCTGCCCGGTCCGTGCCGACCCTGGACATACAAGTGAGTCCCAAAGGGTTGCACACCTTTCACTGCCAACAGCCTGCACCCACGAGACAAACCCATCTGCAGTCCTGCTAGACTGTTTTGATGTTTACTTTTATTTTTATGAGATTAAAGGCAACTTTCATTCAGGCCAACATGGTCTATAACTAGCACCAGCTTGTAAGGGGTAGCTATAAGTCTTTTAAACTTACGCACTTCCTTTTCACTGGGTTTTAGAGTCTGTTCACTTCTTTCTCTTCATTGTTAGCCCTTACTCCCCCCCTTGTAATTTTACTGAGGGGGCAGGAAGCAATTAATAAATGTCATAAAGGCCCACCTTAGTTTTTCAAGGTAAAATTGTATTATTATAACATTAATCTGTACTATTTTTTAAGTAGCCCTTGCAAAAGGAGTGCTGTACTCTGCAGGCTGGCAGAGCCTACTGCTTATCACATCTCATCACCAGCCAAGGAGAGAATTCAAAACAAGATCCCAGGCAGCTGGTCACAGTATGTCCAGACATTGGTTTCAGAGGACATGTCAAAGATGCACTTCAACTGGAGCATCGCAAAAATCCCTTTACAGCAATCTAACATTATCATAAAGGGAGATAAGCAGCCTGTCTGAAATCTTAGCATTAGAAGATGTCGCTTTCCATAATTACAACTGATAATTAAGAGTGAAAATTCAGCAATTTTCCCCTGGACTAGATCAAACAGGTGGCTGTGAAACCATCTGTAAAACTACTCTAAGTAACCAGAGGCCCTTTCTCCAAAGGAAAACCCCAAGGGTTCTCCAAAGGAGTCTGTTCTGTTTCAGTACTACTGGACATTTTCAGCAGTGATTTGAATGAAGGAGCACATTGTGGGTACTGAATCTGTAGGCAAAATACAGTTTCAGAGTGCAAGAACCCAGAACATTAAAAAATGGCAGCAGTGGCCGAGGGGAAAAAAAAAAAAAAGTGGAGGGAGATTAATTTAGCAAGGACAAATGCAAAGCTCCCCATTTAGGCAGAAACAGCTGTACAATAAAAGAATAAAAAACTGATTTGACACCAGTGCTAAAAAAAAAGATCTAGGAATTCTAGCTGAACATGAGTCAAATTCATGTTCTTCTAAGAAAGAGGCACAGGAACAGGAAAACTGTAAGACAAAAACCCCAACAGTTCTACTGATCTGAACATCACATGCAGTTTGGGGCACTGCAGTTCAAGTGGGATACAAATGGCAATGAGTCAGTTAACAGAAGAATGAGAACGATAAAAAAATCCAGAGTATGTGACTCAGAGGAAATACAGAGTTTTAGTCTGGAAGGACTAAGGAGCCACATAACCACCCTGACATTAGATTTTATAAATTTAAAGGGTATATATGAAGAAAAGTAAACCACAGTTTTAGGACAAAGTAGTGTTGGCTTTAACTACAGTCTAAAAATCCAGATTAGGCATCAGGGAAACAAGGAATGGGAGCAAAAAGCCTGCGTAAAGGAGGGGAACCTCCACCACTAGACAGGAACAGTCTTGAAGAAGCATCTGTAAAGAGAAGATAAAGGCAGACATGTCCTCAAACAGGAGGTGAATGAGGTACATTCCCAAGGTCCCCTTTAGCTCTGTTTTCTATGATTTTAGGTCACTCAATCTCAGGTTAACATGAAAGGCCAAAACCTGCAATTTTCCCTTCAGTAATATTGAAGAAACAGGATCATCCTTAACTATCCTGGCTAGTCCCGACATAACCTGGATGCAGCATTAATGACAGGCACGTGGAGCTTCCACTCACTGAGTACGGATAGGATGAATATGAGCAATGAGGAGGCTTAGATATGGAGGCCTTCAAAAAGCAGACTTGTATCCTAAAAACTGATACAAGCCACTGGATCTTCTGGGGAAGGTGTTGGACTGGAACATTTCCCTGCTTAACTTAAGCATGCAATGAGTAGCATCAGGCTGTGCTTTTCTCCTGGAAGGCTGTCCTCAGGGTAAGAACACACCAAGGAGAGCGAGCAAAATCTAAGCCAACCACCTGTACAAGAGCTGGCAGCATCCCTGTGCTGCCTACCCTCCATGCAGCAACCCAGGAGCCCATAAGTATGGGGAGTGTGTGGGTAAACAGAAGGATGTGTGGGCAAAGTATGCTCTTGCATCACCTCCCTTCTCTCCTAGTGACTATCTCCCTCCCCGTGAAGTGTGCCAGGGATAGCTCTTTCACAGTCTTGTTTGGCTCCTTTCCTTACCAGGGAGACCAAGGCAAAGCTGCATGCAGTGGAGAAAACTGCCCACTTCCAAAGAGCAGGCTGAGCCCCCTGGTAGGGCAGTGCTCTATTCATCCTGCTCTTCTTTTCATATCCTCAGAGAGCGGTGGGCTCAAAAAAGGAACACTAAGGACACAGCTTCCCCAGGACACCAGGCAGCTGAGCGACAGCTCTGTTCTGTACAAAGTCTTCTACTGAGGTCACCACCACACTAAGCACTTCTGC
Organism: Falco peregrinus; assembly: GCF_023634155.1. Taxonomy (NCBI): domain Eukaryota; kingdom Metazoa; phylum Chordata; class Aves; order Falconiformes; family Falconidae; genus Falco; species Falco peregrinus. Next base: position 301,276 of record NC_073738.1, read on the forward strand.
CATGGTAATTCAACACAACCCATACCTATCCTATGTGTTCTCCTTTCCTTAAAGACAGCATGGTGAAATATAATGTGTTGGTACAATTTAAAGAGTTTTAAGAGATTTACATATAAACGTTTTTGGCTTTCTCCTGAAAATCATCTCTGAAAGTAAGAAGGCTTACAAGGGTCTTTATTAACTCAGCAGTCTCCTACCAGCTCTCAGAACTGGCAGTTAGTTTGTGTGGGTGATGATTTTTCCTTCAGTTATAGAGCTTGGCTGTGCCATGGGAAGGCAGCTGTCATCGGCGCTCTTCACCTCAGCACTCAGGCATCATGTGTCAAACTATGAAGGTAGAAGCAGCCCTTTCTGAACTTCAAATCAGTGTTGAAGTAGGTTTGATGTGGTCACGGCAGCTATAACTGATGAGGAGTAGGAGTCTGCTGGACCTGATGCCTGCAATTTATAAGCTCTGTATTGTAATCTCTCAGTTGTACAGCAAGAACCAAAGGCCAGGTCATTCAGCTGCTAGATGAAGTCTCCTATGTGACTGGAAATAAAACATTTAGGGAAAGCATGGGATATACAGAGAACTCCCTGAATTACACCCAAACTTAGAAGCTATGAAGATTGGCAGTCGTGAAGGTGAATGGTCTGCAGTTCTCCCCATCCCTTCTTGCTAATACTCAGCTTGGGCCACTTCTCGAACCACGCAGTAAGTCACCCTTGAGGACAAACCTATCTCAGTGCTAACAGAGTCACCAACATCAGAACAACGCTTGACCATGCCAGATCCACCCTCAATATGCTATCTTGCATGTGATGCCAAGATGAATGTAAATACTTTGATGAGGTTGATACCACAAATATTCCACATTTGATCTGCAACATCTTAACAACACAGGAATCAAATTAAAGAAGCCATTAGGAGCATGAAGTCAAGAAAGGGCATCCCACCCTTTTACCTCAAGGGAAGTGGTGTCACTTGTTTGTTACTGACATTACAGCATCCAGTTCACATCTATTCATTATTGCTTATACATAAACTCCTTTCACCACTGCAAGGCTGGCCGCCTGGGTTGTGATTCAGGTCTTTGCCATTCAAAAATGCAACAAACCTCAATGCAAAACATCTGTGACTTCATGCCCAACACAAAGACGAGTGACTGTATCTGCATTTGGTATAAAAGGCAGAAGTCAAGACATTGCTTTTCTTTTGGAAAACAGAAATAGGAAGTTCCTGCACAGACAGGAGATCATCTATCAGTGCAATTACAGTGTAATTAAAGCCTCTCAGCAATGACAGCTACTAGGCTAAATTCTAAAGTAGATTATTCCATGCCTACAATCCCACCAGCCTCAGCTCTTAAGGGGGATAATTATACAGCTCCCATTATTGTACCATGAGGCTGTCAAGCCTGGGAGCTGCATTTTATAAATGGAAGAACTGAAATACAGAGACACAAAGGCCCCAGTTCTGAAAGCTGTTTAGATGCCTAATTGAAACTGATTTTTTTTTTTTTTCAAATCAAGCTGAACGATTTTTAAGTGTTAAAAAGACAACAAACCAATTTAAAAGTCACCCTAAACAAACTCCTCCTTGAGAGATTCCACCACCTCCACCACCCCTAGTTTACAGTTTCCCATTAGATAAGAGAAGGGATATGACAAATTTGTGCTGGATATGCCAAATCAGTCACAGTGATGACATTATAACTTACTAGAGATGAAACCTGTCAACCTGGATGGGAGAGGAGAGGTATGGAAGAAAGAACAGTCAGACAAAAGGAGTTACGGAAAAGAGGAAAAAAGGGAAAGAGAAAAAAAGAATGCATGTCCAGAGAGAATTCCTGGAGAAGCTCATCATTTACAGCTGTGTCAGCCAAAGGACTCCCTATGTCAGTGTTTAAAAGAAAAGCCACCCAAAGTAATCCATCACAGAAAGACCAAATCGTCAAGAAAACAGCATGGGCAGTAAAACATGTGCTTGAGCAATGTTACACGGCAACTCTGTAAAGCTAGTTTTTGCTTTGGTTGGTTGGTTTGGGAAAAAAAAAACCAAACCCAAAACGTTTTTTTTCTACCTACCAGAGGTTTCTGCCCAAAAGACTCTCAGCATAAGTCTGGAGAATTACAGTATGATTGAGATGCTGCTACTGATAAGCACCACTTCAACTCAGCATCCTCCAAAAATATATTTTCTGAGTCTTCATACTTGTATGGACATGTGTACACACAAGCTGAAGTTAAAACTGTATTTTTGAGTGGCTCCTGCAGTGCTAACACCACTTGTATGGTACTCACCCTAATAACCACACCATCTGCCCCTTTCTTCAGGGACCACAGAACTCTGCTTCGTCACTGAATTCTGGATTTAAAACAGAATACCAACCAAACAGAAATTTAAAGATGGTTTTTCTAAACACCGGAAAAGTTAAACAACCAACTAATGCTGCAGGTACTGTATTCACAGACTGTGAGCTTTGTTTCTGATATTATTGTTATTCCTGCCCACCAAATTAGCATTTTTGGAGACTATTCCCCCAAATTACAGGTTTAAAGATACTTTTTATACTGCCAAAAAACTTGCAGCATTCCAGGAAGGCCAAATGAGTATCAACGAAGTGCTCTTGGACTGCCATTCTGCTCAAGGACTGTAGAAACAGAGCACATAAATATGGTTTAAAGCAGTTTACAAAGAAACATTACGCAAGCAGGAACAGCCCAGGTGGAATGGGAGGCCAGGATGAGAAAAGCAGCACTCGCTGCACTTACATGCTGGACACACTCTGGTAATGTCAATAAATCACCAGCCCAAACCACAACAAAATTCAAGCCTATCTTCATCTCGTTTTCTAGAGAAACAGCTGACAAAAACATGAACTGATATTATCTCTCCCTACGAACCTTATTCCTCTGACATCCACAGACCACAGCAGCAAAGACCGCTTGTGCAACACTGTTTTCAGAGAGCTGTTTTCATCAGCTGTTACCACAGGCTTCCCCAGAATAGTCCTGCAGGGTCCAAACTGCAGTTAGACACATAGTTGTTGTCACTGTTGATCCCCAGAAGTGCAACTCCAGTCCCAAGTTAAGCACGGGGAAAAATGGTAAGACAACCCAAGGGACGAATTATGGTACCCATAACTGGAACGAGTGGTATCCCCAAAAGAGACAGAAGTTTTACCAGCCCAGGAACAACTCTCCACTCTCCAGCCCCCAGCAGAAGTAAGAGAGCTGAGACAAGTATCCAAACTGGCAGTGACTCAGAGGCAGAGCAGCCCATTTATTTGTGCATAACCAATAGCTAGCAAAGCACGGCCTGAACGCCCAGCTATTAGCTTGCTAATAACATGCACATATTATTAGCTGTACGAAAAGTCAACTCAAAAAGATCCTCAGGGTGGAATGGCCAAACAGAAGCATTATCTCTCTGCATGCTGTTCTACTGTTTGAAGTACACAATGATTGTGTTCAGGACCCTTATCTAAGCAACCTCTCCTTTCTAGGACACACCAAAATTTAGACCCTTTAAAGTAACATAAGCTTGGCTTCAGGATAGGTCACACCAATTTTTTTTTGTTTAAGATGCAGGACAGCCAGATTCTCCACTAAAAATAGCCAAAGCTCAACTATGTAACTTAGTTTGCAAACTTAAGTACCTACAAACACTGTTCTGCAAGGAGCGTTAGCCCTGTACGTGTTCAAACAGCAGACTCCGAAGTGTGAACTTCACCCGCTTCGTTCCAGCCCTATCATGCTAAAGACTGGCCATAAAACACTGCACAAGCAAGACAGCCTTTGGCTCCTTTCTGCTTGGCAAAAGTCCTTTTTAAGGCCTGACAAACACATCTGTTTAGCCAGAGCCTCCCCTTTAATGGAATCTGTAACTCTCTGGAAATACAATGCTCTGAGACAATTTTCTCCATTGCTATTCAACAGAAAATCAGGAAAAACACATCTTTAATACAAGTTTCCCAATGGAAGTCTAGGGAAAGTAAAGAGTGGGAAAGGACTATAGAGAGAGACACACAGGAACCTCCTAGTGGTTAAACTTGACTTAGAAACAGTTCCTGGTTATGTCCTATCCTTGGAAAAGGCTGGCATTTGTGATAGAGATACCAGTGATAAATGGACTGAAACTAACTCATTTCACATAAGTCAGCCAGCCTTCAATGCTGAATTTTGGTACCTGTTGACTCAAGATGGATAATGGGCCATTTAAACTCTTCAGCTCCTGCTGTGAGTTGCAGGAATTGTTCAAACCACCACAGTGCATAGCATTCACTTAACTATTTTTACAAATACCAGGTGGCCTAGAATAACTTTTCCAATAAATAAGCAAATAAGTTTTTCCACAAATGCTTGCCGAGCCTCCCCGCCAACAGCTCCCAGCTATCCCGCCTTGATCACAGCCCTCCACTACACCACCACCAGCTGTTTCTGTCTGTATTGCTTGAAATGCCTCACTGCAGTGCATCAGGTTCCCTACCCGTTTGGCTAGGCAAGACAGAACGTGAGTGCTCTGTATGGCAGAGAACTGCATTAACAACAAACAACATCAATCAGAATCTTTTTCCTTCCCCAACTACTCATTTTTACAACACACAAAGAAACCTCTCTGGGTTCTTGTCATCTCTATACCAAAGTTAAGTCAGGGCTAGCCAGCAAATTATTTGGAAGACTGACAGATCAGGTAAATCTTGACTCCTTGGAAAGTCAGACTAAAGGTTGCCCCTATCTGCCTTCCATCAGGGTCACAGCCACCCTCTTCAGCCTCAACAGCTCATCATCTGCCATCCAGGAAAGCTCCTCCCTGGCTCACAGGCAGTGGGGTAGGACCTCCTGCAATTTCTACTTACGGTGCCAACCTAAAGTAAGACCTGACCTTCAACTGAGCTAACAAGGGGATCCCCTTAGTAGCACTTAGTCAAATAGTACTGGGGAGAGGTGTGGGGCTTCGTCACTCAGTCAGGAAGCTCAGCTAGCACCTCGAGACAGCCTTGGCTGGGCTTGCACACCATCCTGCAGATTTACTGCTGAAGATTAAATCCACTCCAGAACTAGAACTCAAAAATATAAAGCAAGCATGTTTTCATCTAATTCTGGAAAACATGAAGCAATACATTATATCCTGTAATATTCCTAGTGAGGATATCTTTCTCTTTCTGTGCACAGCCAGTACTGTATGACCATGCTCTGACCAATACAGCACCTATGAAGACACACTCATGTGGCTGCCACTCCAAGCAAAAATTCAACTACTGCTCTGCTCTTCACAGGGTCATCTTATTAGAATAAGGATCATCTTTCTACAAAGCTTTTCCTAGCCTTACCACAACTGTGTGCCTGTTCTCCCTCCAGATCTTGGGCCAGCAACACCTCCTTTGCTACCACAACTGCCAAGAAGATAGAACACATCGCCCTTTATTGCTTAATTATGCTAAATGCTAACGTACACCACTGCTCTGGGGTCACTATTCATCTCTGGTGGCCGCACACCCCTTCCACAACACTACCACAATGCCAGAAGCCCAGCAAGGTTACCCAGCATCAGTAAGACCCAAATATTTCTCAGTGATGTCTGCTCACACAAGGGATCACACTGCTCCCCTCATTCTGCCACTTGGCTGCACCATGTTCAAACCAACCACTTTCCCAGTTCATTCCCTTACCTACCTTTCTTTCACACAAAGTGCTGCTTGCCAGGGTAATACCTTCTACTATCAAACTTAATTACTTAGTCAAATAAAAAGTTTCACTTCTCACTCTCTGACAAAGGAAAGAGGAGGAAAGAATGAAATCACATAGGTCTGCTTCTATTTTCACAGAAGTCACTTGGCATTAAAAGCCAGAAAGAGAGAATCTCTCCACCGTGAAACTACATCCTCTGGGCCGTCTGCCAAAAGAGCTTTGTTAAAGATGATTATTTATTTGATATAGTAATTATTACCTAAGAGAGATTAGCTTTGCCAGAAGTGAAAGATACACTGGTCACAGAGGAAGCAAAAATCCATCCTCTTTATGCGGGGATGGCAGATAACTGTCTTACGAAGTCTTCACAGCTGCCAATTGACACAACCAAAGCTCATCTGCCATTCCTCAGCTCAGCTTTCTAACTGATGGCGATAGGAGGATGGCAGCCTCTCCACAGAGAAGCTACACCCTACTAATCAGAAGTTGGGAGTCAATTTTGAAACAGAAATATTTACCTTTGATGCCAGGTTGTCCACTAATGCAATCATGGAGTTCTTAAAAAGAGTAGCAGCTGTCAGAGGCCTCTTGGTTACCTCAGTGATGCTCAATTTACCTTCAGGCCACATCATCTTCAACACGGGATTAGAGCTAAAAGACAGTCTCTTTAATTGCACAGTCTAACAACACTTCCACTACATTCAAAATTCAACAGCTTGCTTCTGTCCAGATCTACTGGTGTTTTCAGCCCAAAATTTATCAGCCAAACCAATATGACACTCCTGGGCAAAGTAACTCTTGCTCTTGAGCAACATATGGTTCAAGCTTATAACTGAATATTCTGGAAGAATAACAAGCGCATTCTCCTCTTCAGATAAAGATGTGCAGTAATGGGATAGTAAAAATCCTGCAGAAGTGATCTATCAAAAGCAGGGCCTGCCTTACTGACACAAACATAAGGAATGTAATCAAAACAGAAATGAGTAGGAACACAGTCCTCAACCTCCTCCCTTGAAACTTGGAACTGATTTCACACTGTATTTCTGCACCATTCTTTATATAAAAAATAATGTATACATTTCAGCTTATATTTTCACGAAGGGTTGAAAGTGAGGTAAAATGGCCATGATGGATGGCAAGAACTCTGGAACAGACAAAAGCTGAATGCAGTTACAGCAATTTAACAGCCAATCTATCACATGCTTTAATATGCTGTAAGTGGTCTTTGTGAATAGTCTTTACCAGAGACTTAACAGAAAACAGAGGCTAAATATAATAAAACCTCTGTACAGCAAATATTTTGCAGGTTTTTGGTTAATGTGAAGTCTTGAAAACAGGAACAGCAAGACTGTTCAAGGGAGTACACTGAGTAAACATAACAGGACTGTAAACTCAGTTAATAGTTGTACTAGCTCTTAGACCAGGTAAACCGTTGTCCATGCAGCTGCAGGCTATTTTATGCTGACTTCTGCCCCTGAGCAAAGTCTCTGAAAGGTTGAGATAGGCCACAGTTACACAAGAATTAGAACATGTTTAATGCCAGCCAGTTGAGGCACTTAGGTATACACACACATTTTGATAGGATTTCAAATTGGCTTGTCAAAGGCAATTTTTACTTGCCTAATTACTATTTAAAACACTCAACTACATGGCTTAAATTTTTCACGTCACTGCACATATGAAAAGGATTCAAATCTATTTGCCCATTTTGCCCCCTAGCCCTATATTCTCTTTCAAAACAGGGACTTCTAGCTGGGGTCAAGGATATCTGTTGTTGACCAAATGCTACTCAGCATCTTTAGCACTGATTAAGGAGACATCAGTAATGGTACATTTGCAACTGGTCCAATAACCTGGTTAATGGCAAATCAAGCAGCACAGGTAATCTCTGCACAGCTATCTTGATTGCACAACGAGTTGGTGTTGGTTGCAAAGACAGACTGTAAATTCAGTTAAATTAAAGGTTATATCAAAACAAAAACAACATATACAGAATAAGGACTTTATCCTGAAATATCAGACTAACAGTCTTTGGGTTACAGTAGACAGACAAAGATCAAATCCCAAAGCAATGTGTTTATTCACCAGCACTGCATGCACAGTAAAGATAGTATCAGTGAAAATATTTCTCTTCTAGCACCCGGTCTATAAACAAGGATTCTGACAGGTCAGATTTGAATTCACCTCATTAATAATTTTATTCCTACCTGTTGTACATGAGGCGCTTGAAGTCCTGAAATAAAGTGTCCTTGTTTTTGTCAATAAATCCAGTGACTGAGTAACTAAATAAATAAATTAAAAAAAAAAAAAAAAAAAAAAGGAAAACAGTTAATTGCAAAGAAGCAAAGTCCTCCTCTGAGCTGCTAGTATCAGTGTGGAATCAGCATCCTTGCACTCCTACAGACACAGCAGATGCTAATCAGGAATCCAGCTCTGTTTCCCAACCTATCACTAACTAATTTGCTGCATGAGCACTGTGTGCGACTTAGATCCATCTGTCCAGGTTTCCACCTCCACTCCAGAAGCAACTTAAATCTAGGTTTAGAACTCTATCTGAACTATGCAGGTGAAGAGCATGTCAGCTGAGGCACCTAGCAGGACTTAAGCAAGTTGTAGATGGCCCAAATTCAAGAGTGACACTCATTACTTCTGCCTCCAAATTCAGAGCAGACGTTTGTGTTAAATCCTACAGAAGTTTTTGGTTTTTAATGTCTAGTCTGCCCTTCCCTTGGTATCAAGGAATATTCTCTAGTAGAAGAGTGCCTGAAATCAAGAGCAGCCTATAACCAGAGAGTAGGGAACTGTCTTGGGAATACACACACACCCCCCCCAAAAGATTACCACTTCACAGTTTCAACTCTTCTTCAAGACAAGACAGACAACACTGTCCTCAGAAGTGCAGTATCTCCCCATTCACCCACTCCCACACAGTTGCTTCCTGAGCTTCAGATCTCTGTACTTGCACTGCAGGCACTGGGATCGAGAGCCCCACAAATCCCTGCATGAAGCCATCCTCAAATCCTGAACTACGTTATCTGTGAATATTTCCGCATTTCAGTTTTCTTTTATAAAGGTTTCCTGCAAACTGGCAACACAGAAGGTTCAACCACTGATATGGCACCTTGTATCTTCTCCTCCAAAATGCTTTGAAATCAGGGATCTCTATCAGCAATTGCTCAACAAAGACTCCAGAACAAAAATCTAGCTGCACTGATTGGGCTCCAGTATGATCACGCTGGTTACCCTTGTAAATGAAAGGTAAATTTAATCCCAAGGCAAAAGAAATCCTAAATTATGTCTCTATTAACTCCCTTTAGATTCTGCTGACATGGGATGTCTACACAAATCCTAAACCATTAAATCACTCCAGTGATATTGCAGACAACAGCCTTCCCAATGAACAGTTTCTAACATACGTGCATCTTTTCCCTTCTACTTAATCTTCCTTCGTGTTATTGTCACATGCTGTTGACATTTTTGCAGGCTTCGGGTACAGAAAACTTTTCAACCTGAAAGGGGAAGGCTCCTTGCACTGATATTTGTTGCAGTTTAACCCTGTGTTTTCAGTCTGTTCAAAATGATTTGAGAATTTAAAGCCAGAGAGTTATATAATCATACTAAACAGATGTCTAAACCAGATTTTATTAGCTCAGCACAGCTTCCTTGCATAAACAGTGCTGGCTTCTCCCCCCCACACCCTTTTACTTTCCTGAAGCACTGCTGTCCTCTCATCTCCCCTCCCCATATTCTCCTTTTGTTTCAATTCCAAGTACAAAATCATATTCTGTAGAGCAAGTAACCAGCCTAAGATTTAACTGATAAGGAACGGCTGCACTCTGTAATTCTGGATGACAGCTATTCTGGTTCACACCAGAAGCAGCATTAAATCAGAATACTGTACCACTTCAAAGCTAGCTAAAAGACAAAAATAGAAGGTGCAACTTTATTTCTGAAAGAAACTTACATCACATCTCCAGCGTAATGCTTGATTCGAAAGTCTCTGTCAAACTCCAGTGTTTTGTCAGTTGCACATAGCTAAAATAAATTCACATACATTAAAACATCACCTGTGGATTTTCAAGTTTCATGGAAAAGCAATATGCACTGGAAATAGAAATGGAAACTATAGACATTCTGCTTTATATGTGGATGTGAAATACAGTTATAACATTGCTTCATAATATTTTGTCATGGATGTATTACAAGAACACATATTTGTACAAAACCAAGTTGCAAGAGCCTACAGTTTTATTAAAAAATTGATACTATCTCAGAAACACCATTATGCAAAAAGAACACTTGTGCATGTAGAGTAACATTGCACCTAGGAATTAACATATGACTTTAAGTCTTCCTTTATATTTTTTTCCATTGCAGTATCACTCCTCAGCAAAGAAATAAAGCAATGAAGCAATCAAAATACAACAGTTGCAACAGCAATGCTTGTTCTGTCCCAAATCACTCTAGATATCTAACATCCCTCAGTGAGATCCACCCATAGCGGTCACCGCTCCAGCCCTCTGCTCTCAGCTCAGACATCCCATTACATTCCTTCACTACAAAGATGTCAAATGCCCACATGGCAGCCATTCAGTAGCAGTAGCCATAATACACTCATCCCTTCAGGAAGAACAAAAGCCAAAAAATCCATCAGTTTCCGCTTAATTAAAAAAGGACAACAAGACCAAAATGAGGATTTTTTTAAAGCCAGAAGGGGCAGTTAGATGAATTAAGTCTTTGCAGGAAGCATGGGCATCATTTAAGAACACCAAGGGCTATGAGCAAATAACCACTATCCACCAGAAGTCCTGGGAAAACAAAAGAGGAAATAGCATAGTTAAACTGCAGGGCAGGAGAGATTATTAGAAGCAGAAAGATATCGTCCAAAAAACTTCACCTGTGTACAAGAGTAGAAAATAGATTAGCTCAAATGGACAGATGTAAAATAAAATAAAATATATTTTAAAAAAATAAATTACAAGGAGGAAACCAAAAAACCTGAATAACAAGGTATACAGAAGGTTACAAAGGTGTAAGTCATCCAGCTTAGCAGGAGCAGGAAGCACACCAGGGTCTGCAGAGCTGATAGATGACCAAGGTGCAGCAGGAACACAGGGAAAACAAAGAAATGAGGCCATATCAGGAAAACAAATAATTTTTCTTTTTGCAGCTGTGTTCACCAGCAAGGGGCTATAGAGGATGTAATGCCTGTTTTTAACCACCTAAAACATTCATCTCAAACCAAGGTGTCAGCCCAAGAGGTATACAACAGGCAAAACCATAAAGGAATGAAGTAACTGTTGCTACCACAACTGCGACATGGTTGGCTGCACAAGCTTCTCGCCTAAAACTCATCCAGTACTGGGGAGACTGGAAGGTGGCTTAACATGATCTTAGGTTGTTGGTTTGGTGTTTATTTTTTTTAAGGAGTGTTTCTCTCTGAGCTTTGTGTCTACTGGGCAAATCAGTTGAAATTAGTTAAAAACACCCAAACCAAAAAGTATATCAATACAGTTCATAGTCTGCTTGGGTTTCTGAGCCTTTCTACAAGGTCTCTTGCTAACTACTCCAAGAATTTAAGCTGCTAGGAAAGATAGGAGAAAGGGTCCTCACTGTTGGAAAGATGGGAACAGGAGTCCTGCAGGGAACTTTTGTTCTGAGGTCTACACTATAAACATCGTCTTAAATGAACTATCATCTGCGAGTAGTAGGAAGGTCAGCAAGTTTATGTTACCTAATTATTCAGGGAAGTAAAAGAACTGCAGGAAGACACAAGAGGCTAAAGCAACAGCAAAAAAGAGGAAATGAAAGTCAACGTATGATATACACAGAGAAAAGCCAAAGTTCATCGTAAATGATGGGCCCCATACTGTCCATTCCCAATCCAACAAGTACCTTAACTACCCTCCATCTCAAGAAGGACACAGGAGAACTGGAAGAGGCTTTAAGAAGGGCAAAAATGATTAACAATACTGACTGACCGCTATGGTAGGGCAGGCCAAATGAACTAAACCTCTTCAGGTTAAGGAAGAAATGCCAGGAGACGATGGCAAATGACATGGAGGTGATGTACTGGAAGACACCATGAACTGTGTTTCACTGTTCAAGAACTAGGAGGCAACAGATATAATCTAAAAAGGAAAAGGGAGGAGGGATGGAAACAGGAAGGAGGGAACCCTTCATGTGAATATCTAAGCTGTGGAATTCTTTGCCACTTAAAAAAAGAAGGAAAAAAAAAAAGGAAAGAAAAAAAACTATTAAGGACTTGATTGAGGAGGTTCCTGAACTGCACATCAGCAGCGACTGGGAGCATATCAAGTTATCATTACATGTTTGTCCTGCACTCTTCTCCCATATAGACATTCACTATTGCCTAGTTTCTTGGAAGATACTACACCAGATGGACTAGAATGGACCTTCTGACATTCTTCCCATCACAATCAGTTTGTTGAAATTGACACTTTCAAGTTCGAAGATTTAGGAATTCACAGACTGTCTATCACTGCACTTGGCCCTTTGAAAGTATAAGATCAATTGAAAAAATCAGAACTTGAAGAGATTGAGAAAATGAACCTGCGATGTTGAGACGTACTATCAGCACAGTTAGCATGTCTACATATCTAGGTGAGCATCAGACAATTTGGAAGACAACCCATGCTCTAGGAACATAAAATTTTGTGACAAATACCTATAGTGGAAGTGTTTACCCGTATTTTTTGTGGTTTACTTGGCTTTCACCAGGACAACCAAGCAGACAGCAGCAGATCAGACATGCAGTACACAAATTAGGACACTACTATTTAGGGCACAGCAGCCCCTTAGAGCTTATCCACATGGAGCCAGTGTGCAACACGCTCTACCAGGGAGCAGTGAAGCATTAGCTCAGTCTGAAAGATGGGAGCATTCCCATAACATGTCAGCACACATACTTTAACTCTTTAGGAACAGCTTTGATATACGCTGAACTTTATAGTGTGTGCACAGAACAACTGCAGTCTACAAAAGCAAATTGTGAAATGAAATCAGGTCCCTTGTTTTAATTCAAGCTAGAGAAGGCTGGCTTAGAAAGCTCAGGTTTCCTACAGCAGTTCTAGATGGAACTGATTAAGTATCTTGATACTGGTAAAGGATATCTGCGAAGATGCAAGAGGGGGAAAAATAATTATGATGCTGAGAGTTTTATGGATCATTTTTTTCAAGGCTATATTGATTTCAACTAGAAATTAGCAAGCCAGAAAGATACATCATACCCTCCATAAACATTATTTATATAGCAGTATTCCTTGTTTCCCTCAGTCTGTGCAAATGCTTTTCTGACAATGCCACCCCCTACTGAGGAATGCTGCAACTGGCAATATTTTCTTTTAATGTTTCCTATGCTGTAAAGGGACTCCTGAAGGTAAGGACAATCTTTTTTTTTTTTTTAAATTTTCATTTCATAGCTTCCCATATACTTTATGAAATTCAGTCCTCTTCCCTCACTGTACCAAAGGACTACCTGCTCTCTCCATGATAGAGCCATTTCACCTTAGCAGATGCGGGAAGGCCAGAACAGAAACGGAACTCCTTTCTCTACCAGCTTACACCCATTGCTAGACAGCTCCAGAAACTGGACCACTTCCCCCACCACCCCACTGCAGAGGACTGAAGACTCCATCCCCCTACACATCACTATGCACAATCATTAGTACTACCAAAGGAAGCAATTTGCATCAAAACATAGAAACTCAGACTAGGCTTCATGAAAATACTTGCGTTTGGGTAAGTTTACTCAGAACATGCTATGCCTAGCTCATCTACTGCTTATGCACGTAAAACCTAGGTTAACACAGAAAGCAAGACTCCCCCCATTGCTCCTTAGTGAGGATGGCAGATGAGATGTCAGGTGTGCTGCAGCTAAAGGGCATTTAAGGAAAGCCACATCTGGGAGGAAAAAGTGGTTATTTTCCTTTTGTCCTAGCCTCTACCCAAACAAGCCACATCCAGATCTATTGTTTATATTCAGCCTCCCTGAAGGCAGCCTTTAGCACATATCTTACACAACCATGCTAATTTTGTATTTCTGACCTACATAAAATATTGTGGCAGGGTGGGAGGGAGAAGGGGGGAAGCAGCTTTCCAAACGATGTATTTCAAACAACGTTTCTGAGTAGAGAGATGTCAATAAATTAAAGGCCTTTATCTGATTACTCAGTGTAAAAGGTTCTCACATTAATCAGGCTAGTGACTGTTTTTTCAATATGCTGCAAGTGAGGAATAAATAAAGCCTTTTAATTCGTACATTGTACCAAAAAAAGCAAGTCGAGGGGCCTGGATGATCATAGGTACAATGAGATGAGCACGTTTTGTAGCCAATAATGATGAAAAAAAATAAATCACAGTGCTGTAATAATGCAGAAGTGTGAATAATTTCACTGTCACTATGCATTAGAGCAGCCTGGGAAGAATGTCACGTGGGTTGAAACTGCACATTGATTGGTTATAGATGACATCATGATACGGTCAAGGCAGGAGCTCATGCTTCTTTTATGCCTGGAATAAAACTGCTCGCGCATTGGACTACTTCAGCTCCCTCTGCCGGATACAGGGCCACCCAAGGCACGACCTAAACCCAGAGCAGGAAGCCTGCTCCGTAGCTGGGAGCTGCTGCTGCTCTCAGGCATTTCATTTCACATTTGAAGGTAAAGATTCCAACCCCAGCCACCTTCCAAGTCTTTTTCCTCATTCCACTACACCTACAAAAATATGAAAGGTATCACACAAGAAAGGAAACAAGTTTTGAGGGTTCAGAGGAGTACGTACTTACCTTTCTGCTGGAGAAATGAGCATGCTTCCCTAGCTTGTTATTAAGAACCTCAAGGAACATCTCATCTGTAACTTTTCCCACATTCATGCAGGCATCATCCAGAATGGCAATGATCCCTTTGTGCTGCTGCTCTACCAGGTCAACAATGACCTGATTGTTAAAGTAATCAATCTGTAAAAAAAAAAAAAAAAAAAAAAGAACAGGTATATTTGTGACTTTGGCCAGTGAAAAAGGAGCACAGCAGTGTTGGCCACTGAATGGCACCCACTGTTCATAGGAGAAGCAATCAATTTTCAATATGCAGATCACCAATTCAAAATTAAGCAGGCTACTTCTCTACCACTAAACAGCAGAGAAGGTGATTTTTCAAACACCTCACATAAATCTCATGACCTCTGCTAAAAATCAGCTGCTACAGAAAGCACTTTAAAACATCTTTTACAATTCAGTTGTGCACAGTCACCACAGTGAAAACTGTACATCTTATCCTTGGCATTCTGAAAGGAATTTGAACAGGAGAACTCAAAGATTTTTACACTTTAATATCTACAACTAGACAAAATACATGAGCACTCAGAACAGAAACACACTGTGTGATGTGTGTGGCATCACAGAGATGCCACAGTATGTTTTAACTCAGATCTGGAGTCACTTATTTTCCCACACCACTGCAAATAAAGACATGTTGTGAGATAATTGGTTAGCTTCTTCCACAGCCTGATTTCCAGACAGCAAGTGTGACAGTACAGCTGGCACAGACACATATGTCCTATCAATTCCAACAGGCATTTACATGTGGTGCAACTTTAGATCTGGGACTTATGCTGGTACAGTGACCCCAAACCGACCTCTCCCTCCCCTGCCAAATAACTCACATGCTTCCAGGGAATTCCCTCTCGCTGGTATTCTTCCTGCTCCTGCTTTAGAACCAGCTGAATGAAGAGCTGCTGTAGTTTTTCATTGCAGTAATTGATGCAAAACTGCTCAAAACTGTAAAAACATAAGAAAAAAAGATGATGAGTTTTCTGGGAAAAGCAGAAGGCACAGCATTGTGCTTTAACAACATGGCTCACCTGTTATTGTCAAATATTTCAAAGCCATAGATATCCAGGACGCCAATGACTGTGTTTTTCCCATGTATTGTAGTGTCATAGTTCTTCACTTCAATCACATCATTGATGTGTGTTACAATCCAACAAAAAAGGCGCTCGTATATAGCCTGCCAGGAAACAAATACCAAGGAATTTTGCCTGCATCCGTCTCAGTTCTTTCTGGTAAATGCAACATGTGGTGCTACAAAGCTTAATTCAAGATGCTGCCCTAACTACACAAAAGCTACAGATAACATTCTGCTGAAAGTGAACAGCTACTGACATGAAGAAAATATTCTATGAAAATATTTTTTTCTTTCTTCAAAAAGTCATTTACACAAAGTCTAAATCCTGGTGAGGTCACTAGGTACAGCGGTTCCCCTCTTTGATTTGATTCCAGTCTGCTTTTCAGCTGCCTACTAACTTCCATTCCTAAGAATTATCTAACAATATTGAAGAGCAAGTGAGAGGTCAGTTATAGAAACCTAACAACCAAACACAATGGCAGTAAAATATTCCTGTTCAACTTTCATAAAGAAAATGTTCTGTAGGCACAGGTATCTTCAAAGCCTACGTGTTCAAAATGTACTGTGAAGCTGTGCAAACATACAATCTTAGGAAAAAAGCGTCAAGTTAATAATCAAGGATCTTCATAACTTCATCCGTTCTTCCCTTATCAATTGATTTCTTAGCTAAGGAAAGACAATTGTCATTCCTCCTGTCATCAGTATCCATCCTTAAGAAAAAAAAAAAAAAAGAAGATAGCACTTTGGGTTTCAGCCCAAGTTCTAGGTGTTACAGTTCCACTCTACTCTTTGAATTTAACTGCTAAATGAAGTCAAGAATCAGATCTTGCAAAACATTCAGCCCTGTACAATGTATTCCTTCTGCAGATGCCAGCAAGCCAGGCTTGCAGCTCCCTCCCCTCTTTTGTGTGCCTCAAGCAATGCTGGTTGTTGTGCATGCTGTGTCATAACCAGGGAAGGGCAGGGATGGTGCTGCTCTGCAATCTCCATACAGAACACAGGGGTGCATACAGTCAGAAGTAAACCTGCATGAAGTCGAGGCTTCCTGTGTCTCAGCACGCACTATTCTCATTGATCCACCCAGGAATCCCACTAGGACCTGAGCACTGAAAAATGTGCAATTCTGAAAGCAATTCAATATCGAATGCCTTCCACAGGCATTGCATTCTCTGCTGCACTAAGTACAACTCAACCGACAGGCATAAGCAAAAGAAATGCGTCTGCATTACTGTCCCATACAAAATTGGATGCAAAGAAATTTAAACTCACTTTTGCAAAGGCATCTCTGCCATAGGTGGCTTCTTGTTCAGTATGTTGTTTATCAATGACATCCCGACCTGTAGCTACAGTTCGAAACAAAAGAGCCTTCTCCACCATGTCAGATTTTGTTGACAGCAAGTCTGCGATGATTGACACGACCTTGCCATTTTCTATCACAGGCATATCACCATCCACAGAAAACTTCAGGTTCCCCTGAAATAAGTAATGAGAAACTAGATTTCTCAGTCTGTCATTTATTAATATGAATCAGTACACTCCAAGTTCACCCACATTCCACCTGCTATTCAAGTCAGTATATCTCCTAACACATTAGAACGGTGGGCCTTGCATTTCCATGTACCCACAAAGCCCCAACACCAGTGGCAGCAGCAAAGCCTGACCCAAAGTTAAGCATTGCTACTCAGTGTTCAGCTCTGCTTTTGGAAAAAAAGATTACATCAAACACTTCCAGAGGTTTAATCAAACACTGTCTCAAGATTCAGAGTCTAGTGATGGGAAATTACATCAAGTACACAAATGCTGGATGTAGCATTTCATCCTCACTGCAGCTCGCCATGGAAACACTATTCTTACAGCAATTCTTACTGTATGCTATTGCCCATGAAGGTAATGGAAATATTCTGGGGAAGCTGACAAGTCAGCACTGCTAATAAGACTGGACTGACAGCACACTACCCTAACAGATTTCTTACCGAATACCTGCAGCACCAGGATTTACGTAGCAACACCACTGCAGGAGTGGGTGGTCACAACCCTGCCTGCATGGCCTGACCCTGCTCTGCCTCCATTCCTTCCCCAGCATCACGCCGGAGGAGAAAGAGTTGGGAAAAAGCAGCAGTTTTCTTTGCCACCCTCCTCCTGCCCACTTGTGGTGCCTCTCTCCTCAAGAGACAAGAGCTACAGGGACACTGCGCAAGGGAAGAGGCTCTGTGGTCCCAGGGGAATACTGGTGCAGGAGGGATTTCCTTCACAACAGAATACAGAGAATTAAGAGGTCTCCTGTATCTGGCTGTCCTCAAGCCTCCACCACGAAGTACCATCCCTCCAGCAAAACCACAGTGGTGATGGTGACTGTGAGGGCAAAAGGAGACAGAAGGATAGCATGGAGAGAGCTCCATTGCCAAACCCAAACAATTCCTTTTCAGAACATTTAGCAGCTCCCAGTGCTTAGTGGCACATCTGTTTTGGGATCTGGAATACGCAGGAACAAATGTGATCCTCTACCATTATTGCAGTGTCCTATTTCATTGAGGAGTTTCACTCACCACTGGAAGTTGTAAACTGTATACACTTCCAGCCAGCACATCTTCCAGCTACTTCTGCAGCAAGAAAGTTAGAGCTGCTGGAAGTACAAATATACTGCTTGACCCTTGCTGAAGAGCAACAGCCTAATCATACCTGCAGGCAGAGAAGAGAGCTTACCAAGTGAAGAATGGCTGCCACAATTTTGTAGACAGTCTGAATCTCCTCTTGCTTGAAGCCAATCACTTTCATGGCATCAGCTACCACTTTGAACTCCGCACCGTCACTGATGGAACACTGAGGGGAAAGAGATGTCTGGGACATGAGGTGCTTAATGGAAGTCAACTATGAGAAAGCAAAGCTTTTGCAATCCCATGAGAAATAGATTTGTTCTCTGCTATTTTTCAGATGCAAGACACTGTTGTGAGATTTCTCAGCTTATTCTAATGCCATGCCATATGCTTGTACACTGAACCCCACACTGAACACACATGTATACTAGCAGCAATGAGACACAGAAGTCCATCACAGCACGACTAAATAGTTCAATACTTTCCCAGTGGTATTTAACGTGAAAGTAGCAGCAATGCACTAAAAAAAAAAAAAAAAATCAGAACAAGAGTTACAAGTAGTGCAGTCAGACCCTCTGAGCAGAAGCTGCAGAGCACCAGCAGTAAATTTCTGGTCATCATCTTTCTCAAGATGTGCCTACGCCTCCCTCCCCTCCCTATCATCTGGGTTTGTTTTCACCACAAATTTCTAGAGAGGCTGATAAAGGCATCTGAGAAAGTCTGTGGGTTTGTTTGCCAAAGAGCATCTCAAGAAAGCAAGCAGGAAATCAGGGAGCATTTTATCTGGACCCTGCCTCAGAGGGGCAACACTAGGGAAAACTCCAGACATATTTAAAGTGTTTAGGATCTTGTTGTCCTAAAAACTTTATTAATTTGTTTTCTCTTCTTTCCTGCTCAGATGCCCCCTTGTTGGCAAGTCAGACATGATGAATGCTTCAGTAACTGAAATAGACCTACTGTAAAAGAATTAGCCTTTATGGCTTTTTGATCCAGAAAGCAGCTTAAGTTTTACCCATTACGAAGCATGAAAAGTCTGTCACTGGTAATGGGTCCAATATCTGCCTTTACTAACAAAGGTGATGTGTCTCTGACTACATTTTATTGCTTTTTATAAGCAGACAACTGTAGTATGCACAAGTCCACACATACTTTGTCTTCTAGGGCCAGAAACTCTATATTAAAAATATATTTATATATATTGTATATTTATATATAAATTTATTTATATATATAAAAACATATGTATTATATATGTATATAACACTATATTAAAAATAGCAAATTGGTGTCACCTTCCCATTGGTCTCAGCTTCTGCTAGCTCAGCAATACTTAAGAGTATTTCAAGAAGCATTTATAATTTTAAGACATTACGTTTAACTCACTAACAACACGCTCACCTTTATCTGTGCTCCAGGACAGATATAGTTGTATGCAGATGCATCCTTCTGAAGATGCAGAGAATGTAACATCTGGTCAGACCCCCCCTGGAGGAGCTGTACAGAGAGTATTTTAAGAAACGGTGAATGAAAAAAGTAAATTCCTTCCGTTTTCTGTTTCTTATTCATCCACTTGACAAACAACATCAAAAAACATTAACGTACTGCTACAGAAGAATCAACTACAGTATCTGGAGTCCCAAGCACAACATATGCAAAATACATTGTTGGAGGGCTCTGACCACCAGAAAGTGGTTGCTTAAGTGACTGTCCTTTGGAGTGACACAATTGTTTAGCAAACAAGCCTGAACCTCTTCACAGACCAGACATTTACATCTGCGACATGCCACAGATGTGCCCTGGCAAGCACATTTACCTTCTCTGTTAAACACAAAGACTTTCCAATATGGAAGTGACACATTCATGAGAAAGGTGCTAACATGCTATCACAGAGTACTGAATAAGTGGGGAAAAAAATAAACAAATAATGTTTCCCTCACTGCAAAACTGAGAATAAAGGTTAAACTAATAGGCCAACCATTTCCCCCAAGGGACACACAGGGGAACCACCATGCAATATGGAAGACATTAAAAAGAACCACCACCACCCTACAAGGAAAAAACTGAACTCGCTGTCATAAAATTACTTCCATATGGACTAAAGGCCTCAAGAGAAAATTGAGGGATTCGACTTATTACAAATAAACCAGAGAGTCAAAGTCCAATATTCCACCATATTTGTTTAGTTAGCCTCCTTTTAAGTTTACAAATGTGTTAATATGGGACTGCAGAATAGAAAAAAAATAAATCTTCTCATGCTCCTTCCCCAGACTAGGCCTCTCCAAAGAACTAAAGAACCTAAGATCACCCAAGATGCAACAACAAGGGAACCCTTTCCAAAACACACGAGAGGGTGAAACCTTTTGCCTATCACGTCTGGGAAACCTGGGAAAAGTCATTTGCTTCAGCGAACTCATACTAACCTGGTAAAAAGAATGAAAGCTTCGTTCTCCCGGCTGTTGCACAATCACACGAGACTGGGTGGGAAGCAAAACACAAAGATAGGCATTTCTGGATGTGGATGGCCCTTCCCCAGCACTTCCCCTTAGACACTAATGCATGGGTTCACCACTGCTAGGACACCTTCAAATTAATCTTATCTTACAATAAGCCTGTTAGAAACATTATTAGCCAGGCGTGACCATGGAGTTTGAAGTCTATAATAAAAAAGACCAGCTTGCTTAACAGGTGCGATTCCTACTTCCAACCAGGAAATCCATGTGGCAACTACAGAATTGCTTTCATGGAAGAGTCAAAACTCCATTTTAGTTTAAGAGTCATTTAATCCCTGGAACTGAAAAACAGGATTCTGACTACAAATAAATGCTCCATGGGCCACAGTGAGGGCCCAGTAACCACTTCTACAACCCCAGGACAGGCCTACAAAAGGCACACAGCCACTGTACAAGTGAACACTCTGTTCTAACACAAGGGCATTGTTTTAGGGGGCAGGCAACAGCTCCATCTTCAGAGCACTCATTCAAAATCAGTAGCAAAAAAAAAAAGTTAAATGCAGCCAACAAGGAACATATCCTTATTTTATTCTCTAAGTTGGAACTATGGAGAGTGATGAGGCATGTATCCTGCTGCAGTGCAAAGTCACTTTCTGTTAACTGCTTGTGTTTGGACCAGAACCTCAACTGCTTTCAAAACAGAAATAAATTTAACTTGGTAAAAGTCAAGAATATTAAATAAATGAACAGGATTTAAGTTACTGCAGCTGCAGCCCCATCCTCTTTTTTCATGGAAGTATCACATGTTAAACGTTTGGTTTTGCTGTTTTGTTTGTTAAAATAAAGTGTTTATTCTGAAAATAAACTCCAGGGAAATGAAGGGAAAAGTAAAAAAAACAAAAAAACAAAAAAAAAAACACAAAAAAAAAGGATGTTAGCAGATGTGGTCAAACATACAAATTCAAGCCAGACATGTGTGTCTCACATTTCTAGAACTGTTAATAGATCATGACCAGTTTCTCTACAGTTTTACATATTCCAATGTTTTCAGCCACCAGATAATGACATGAAAATATGCTTAGGATCACTTGGAATATATAAAAACAATGTTACTAAAAGATCACACAAGGTTGTGGCATTATTCCAGAATAACACTTCTCAAGCGTACTGTTGCTACTTACAGACCTGGATATCTTCTCCTTTTATTCACCAGTGAGATCTCAATGGGGGAACTTATAAAGAAGGCGTTTTGCAGACATTAAATTAATCTCAGCTTTTATTCCGGATACAAAGTACATACACCTATATGCAAATAAGCTTTTCAGTAACGCTAGGTCCTTATGTAGTGAGCTCTGAAAGTAGTGGTGTTCAAGTAACAGGGCACTGCCAGTGTTTCAGCAGCATTTCAGTTACTTTAACTCTTGAAGGAAAATTAAGGCCTATATTTAGTGAGATTCTATGCCTTCATATGTCACCTGTTGACAGACCATATTCGAAAGGAAAACTTTCTAATGGCAAAGCACATATTGCAAAAGTAACTACACAAAAGCCTCTAAAAGTGAGGGTGGCTTACCTTTTCTAGTAAGTAATTATTGATATGCCCACCTATTGGGTCTCCTTTAAAATCAAAGTTGATATCCATATATTTTCCAAACCTGCTGGAATTGTCATTGCGGTTTGTTTTGGCATTGCCAAAGGCCTCTAACACACAATTGGATTTCAGCAGTATGTTCTTCACTCTGTAGTACAGAGAAATGGAAAACAGAACAGGGTAAAGTCCAGATTTGTATACTCGATATCACTTTTTTTCGTAGGCATTTCTCAATAAGAATTTAGTAGCAGCAGAGATGTTCTATGATGACATATTTGGGCAGATGTGTATGACATTAGCAATCCCATGGGAAATCAGCTGGGAGTTTTCGGCAATGTTCCTTAGAGCTGAGAAAATGCAAACAAAAGAATCAGATCTCCCTGCTCAAAATAGCATCAAAAATTCAGTTCCTTTACATATGTAAGTTTTCAAAACAATTTCTTGAATTCTTTTGCAAGATATTTTCAAAAGGGCAGGTATTAAGTCTGTTTCAGCAGAAAGCCACACTCTTCGCTTTAAAAATTTTACTCTAGGACTGACAAGCACATTTTTGCAATTCAGGAGCATGCAACCCTGAAAGGTCATGGAATATGCTTCTTGCACTCCACATGCTTTTCTAATGTACACATATTTCAGGCAGTTTGCCACAGGAAACACTATTTCTAGATACAGAGTTTTATTTTGAAAGTTCAAACTTCCAAAATAAACTTCTCTACATGATTTTAGCAATCAATATTGCAAAATTCTCAAAGTAAAAGTAGTATCTGAAGAAGTTTGGTAAATCTTGTAAAAATCAGCATGTTATTAGTACAAGAGATCATCTAATAACACAGTGCTACACAGTCCACTGAAGATCCAGAAACAAAACAATTTCACTTATTTTTCTGCCAAGTCCTTACCTTTCCACCTCAGCCCTCTGACTGGGGTTGGTAATGGCTGCTATATACTGCATAATGTATTTACTGGCCTCAGTTTTCCCAGCCCCGCTTTCACCTGAGGGCATAAATACAAAGGTGACACAACAGATCAAAAAAAGCAAAGCACGTCACTGAACAGTATATCCCAATTCTACCCCAACGGTGTCTGGGTTTTTTGTTATTGGGGGTTTTCTTTAAAGCAATCTTGTTTGCATGCACTTTGAACATTTTCTAAATACAGCCATAACCCTGCCTGGTTGTTGCTGCTATGCCGACTTAGAATCAGTTATGATGTAAAATTGCACAGGTCGGTAAAAGGCCTGGCACACAGAGGATCAAAAGGAATATTGTTAGAGGAGAAAGACTGGCACGCAGAGGCTTGGCTAGCAGCAGTGCCGGGAACTGCAATACAAGAGGCTACTGTTCAGCACACCATCTCGGGTCTCTCGCTTTTCAGAGCTGCTAAAGCACAGGAACATCAAGGAAACGAAGTGCCAGGATCCAGATAGCGACCGTTCATGGTACAAGCCCTGCTCCCACTGTTAGAGCCACGACAAGCAATCAGTCCAACCATCGAAACAGAGAACAAAACATTGGCCAGTCAGTCATCTAGGGGATAAAAATCAGCAGTTCTCTAAAGAGAGACAGGAACCCTGTTCTCGCTGATCTCCATTCACACAGGCAGAGCAAGCAGAGGCCTCATGTTCAAGTTATCACCCTGCATGCACAGATTAAGCTAATGACCGACACCAGCTCTTGAATTAGGTAAGAAATAATTTTAAAGGTCTCCACACATGGATTCAAATGCAAATAAGCAGTTTTAAGATTAAGTTTTCTTTTACAAAATGCTGTCATTAGCCATACCATTAACTCTTTTTCTGCCCAGAATTTCACAAAAATCATGTGTTCATCATAATGAGAAGCTTTTTCAGCTTACCTGATATTACAATACAGGTGTCTTTTGATCGCCTCTTCATTGCTTTGTAAGCAGCATCAGCAATTGCGAAGAGGTGAGGAGGCCTCTCATACAATTCCCTTCCTTTGTACTGCTCAATCATGTCACGCCCATAGATGTTCAAGTTTTTGTAAGGATTCATGGAAACGACCACCTCCCCAATAAATGTATAAATCCGTCCTTTTTCGAACCTACCCAGGAGGAGACAAAAGGGAGAAAGGGAATTAGTCAAACAGTGATTCAGAATGTATCTTCCAAGCAAGTTGCCCATTTCATCAGGTGAACTCTTCAATCCATCGTCGTACCAAAAAATTATAATAAAACATTTACTATGGACATTATCTGACCAGCGTGGCCCAGATGGCATGTTAGCATATTGCACAGAGACCTGATATTACAAAGGCTAAGAACTAGGGCTAGCTTTGAATCTTAGCACCTACAAAGGAAATTTCTACTGCTATTTCACTTACAGATGCATGGCTGATCAGGTTATTGAGATACAAGCACCAACTATATTTCTGAGTATAGCAAACTTTCACTTTGCTGGTGCAATCAAGTCAGCTGTCTACATATTCAGGTATTTCTGTTGCCATTATCATGCTGCCAGAAACTAATGTTTCTATAAAATTATTTAGCAAGATTTAAGGTAATATAATTTACTGTTTCTACAGTTGACAATAAGTAAACATGAGTTTGCAATGAGCTTATATAACCTGCTTCATAACAGGGATTTAAAGGCAAATTCTTTTTCCACATTCTACAGTTGTCTGTAACCCAGCTCAGGCCAGAGAAGTTGAAGTTTTGAAGCCACTCATGTAGAGGTCTAATCACATTTGCAAGGAAAGTAAACAGAGATACAAGCAAAGAAGGAAATTACAGCCTTTCAGCTCTAGCAGTTCGCTTCCACTCTGTCCTTTCCGCTAGAAGGCACTTTAATATCATCGCTGCTGCTAAACCAGAAGTGAAAGGTTTTTAAGAACATGTGAAAACAACCCTAAACTACACCTTTCCTGAACCCTACTTGGCCCTTAGCATTCTTTCTGCAAACAAGACAGAAAATAACTTAAAAAAAAAACCAAACAACTGTTTTAGTTAAAAGATGTTTCCAAATATTTTATCAAAAGTTATTTAGTAGAATAGCACAGAAGGAATTTCAGATTAACAGCTGAAGAATTCATACACATCATTTGATTCTCAGGAGAGGAAAGAATGACAGCAGATTTAGAGATTAACAGGCAAACGATGGCATTTCTACTATTAAATAGGTCTGCATCCTGTATTTAAATCTTCCAACATTAGATGGCACCACAACACCTCTACAGAGCACCCGGACCTTTCCAATGCTTGATGGACTCTGCACAAATTCCACTATTACTTTATCGAATTTATTACCACCCCCATGTGGTGACGAGCTTGACATTTTCTATTGTTCATTTGAGAATTTTCTGCAGCATCTTGGCAGTGTTAGTTTTTAGCAGGTGTAATAAAACTGAAGAAATAGAATTCAGCAACCAGCATTCCACTTTCTAAAAATTATTTTTGCCTCTAATTCTAGCCTCCTCCAGAAATACTTCACTAAAAAGACACAAGAATTGTAAAAAATCTTTTTGTTCCTGCATTGTTTTAACTGCAGGTAGTCCTGATACGTATTTCCCAAAGCATTAGCAAGCTTAAAATGCAAAAGTATTTTCTATTTTAGAGGCATATGCTGTTTGAAAGCTACCAAAAGTGTGTTAGAAAAGATAAGGCCAGCAGCAGCAATATGAACCGCAGGCCAGTAAATATCGTAACAAAAATTATGGGTAACATAGGCAACTACACTAAGCAAAAATAGAATCACACAGACTCGGGTACACGGGAAGCCTCACACACACAGTCCTTGTCACTTCCCATCCCTAGTTTTAATTATTTGAAGCACAAAGCAGCTGGAAATTGTGGCATTTGAAAGATACCAAACAGGCAGAAGACGTGTGTGTGCAGAGGGATCGGATACCAGGCTGCTGTCTTCTGCCCTCTCAGGAGCACCAGGGACTCTACATATACAGAGGAGCACTTAAAAAAAAAAACAAACACACACAACACTGTTTCGATCAAGGAGATCGAATCACACTGGGACATACATATGTAACGGAAACCATTACAAGGACATCAAAATTAGCAGAATCCTTCCCATCTTTCTGGAGATGGGCCATCCAAAAAACGCAAGCAATGGAGAACATACACCCTGCTCTCCAAAAGCTACTGCACAGCAGGTACACAACCACCGCTGAAGGCACTATGAATGATCAAGATAAAGCAGTTTCAGGGTGAGGTTTTAAGCCCCCCTGTACTGCCAGATGCACAGCCAGACAGTCCATGGACAGCACAGAGGGGTTAAGGGGGTGCATTTTAGCTGCCAAGGAGAAGGAAATAAAAGGACATCTCTGCTGAAGTGTCGTGCCAAGTCAGCATCACAGTACCCAGTACTTTGACCTCTTCCTTAAGCAATGAATTATGTAAACTTTCAGTAGCAGAGCACAGTTTAAGTTTCCTCCCTTGACAGTTCAGCATCCCCGCCTGCCTCGAAAGGCAGAACCGAGAGATTTGGCTCCACCAGCCCAACCCACCACCGGCCCTGCAGGCACACGGCTGCAGAGGGGGACTGGGGTGCAGGGTGGCTTCGGAGCCCTACAGCTGTGATGTGGCACATACAGCATCTGCCATACTGCCTGCTCGCTCCCCTGGCAGCTCTGGGTGTAAGCCACAGACCTCACATTTGGTCTCAAAGTCAAGTTTTAAAAGGTTTTACTAGACTCTGACCAGTTGTGTCTACAATCTCTGTGGCAAAAGGCAGATGGAGACTAGGTCCATCTCCAGGCTTGACAGGTGGGCATCTCTCCAGATTGGCTTTAAGGAACAGGGTTTATGAACAACTGACACCCACGTTTACACCTCTGTTCATTTTTCTTTACTTCTTATTAGCGGAGTTAAAATTCCAGAGCTGTGCTTCGATGGTCCTAAAAGGAGCTGTCGCTCGTGGTTCCTCACCCCTCCTTGCTGATAAAGCCTCTTTTCATCAGATAGCACAGCTCAGCACAGCAGCAGGCCAAGAACAGCAGCGGCTGTTTTCCTAGCTGCATTGCTTCAGTGTGAGATTTGTGGTTTTCCTTTCCCAAAAAGAACTCATGAAAACTTAAGAAAACAACCAATGACAGCAGACCAAGCTGTGTCAAATCATTATTCTTCTGCACAGCAAGGTGGCAAAGCAAGACATCGAAGCTATCCAGAAAGGCTTATCAGCTGGGGCATTGCACTCCACCAAGGGAAAGCTCATCAACCTAAAGGATAGCATAATCATTTTAGTACCCAGCACAGAACACACAGAACTGGATTTTTGTTATTAAAAACCATCTACAGCACACTACATAAAAGACTCCCCTGTATCTACTCCTAGGGGTCGACACCCCACGGTCAAACCTTGGTTTGTATGCGTCATGGAAACCACATCTTGTGCTACAACTCTGAGGAGAAAAGATTTCCCTGTAATGTTTCTATTGGAATAATTTCTGTATCAGTATCTTCTGAATTTTCCACTAGCTCAGCAACCAAAAAGAAAGTCACGGTATTTAATCCCTGTATGTTATACTGATGAGAAACATCAGTTCTTTCATGAGAATTTTTTATACTATTTTTTATTACCTTGTTAAAACACTGATTGATACTGGGAAAATATAAATCCGTAAGTCACAGAACATAAATCATCTGAAAGCATAGAAATTATTGTCCAGGAAAGAGGACTGCCAAGGCAAGAAAAAGGCTCTTACTTTGTTTTGTAGTTTTTATTTTTAGGGAAAGGGAGTTGAAAAAAAATATATATCCATAAGTCCAGCCATCCCATGTTCACATTCAGTTGCCAGTAGAAAATGCACTGCAGAAACCAGAAAACTGAAGCAGAAATGTTCACCACCAGAGAGCACTCACATTTAGGATTTCTCCCACCTGACAAACACTCCAGTCAAAAATAAAACTGTTCTTACCGAGGAAATGATGCAACTTCAAATGCACTCAGTACAAATAAAGAAAAAGAGTTAGTTGGCAAGACTTGGAACCCATACTCCAAAACAACATCTGCAGAATGCAGACTGTTAAACAAAGGCATCCTACCATGCAATTGCACTCCAAATGCTGCAATTCAAATTATAAAGGGAATTTCTAATTAATCATTTACATGGTAACTCCTCCGTACTAAAAGATAAATAGAAGTTTGTTAGGATCACAGAGAGCAGGAGCACTCTGCAGGCTTATTGCTGTCTCTAGAATTCAGCATACTTTCTGAAATGACCCATGCCAGCTACCAGGGGATCAGTCCGCAGTGAGATCACGGGCTGGGTTTCACTGGGCTGTGAAACAGCTCCTCAGAAACACGTTTTTGCCAGTCTTTCCCTCCACCTGTCTAACACCCGAGGAGTAGAACAACTGCTGGAAAAAACACATTAAGTCACCAGTCATCCCATTTTCTGTTACTTTCAGAGAGCTGAAGTGTAGGCTATCGGTATTATGGATCACTTCCTCCTGGGAAAAGGCTTTCTCTCATCTGGAACTACTCCTTTCTCACCCGCGACCACAGATTGACATCATATTCTGCTTTACATACATGCAGACACACTCAAGCTTTCCTACATTAGCAGGTGCTCTGTCAGGCTCTTGACCCCCAGGGCTCCCTGATGCTCCAGAAACAGAACATCTTCACAACAAGAAGTCACAACGCAGCCAACGCAGCCATCAGCTGAAGACGGACTTTCAGTTTAACTGTACAGCAGCGGTTAAAGTAAAGGAATCATTAACAAAAAAAGCAAATAATTCAAGTACGGAAATGCTACAGATGCATCAGCCTGCACTAGATAGTCAATAGCTAACATAGTACCATGAAGGTTAAAAGAATAAAAGACAATGGTTGCAAACTATGATCCATTTCCAACTTAGTAATTCCAAAGCACAAACTGAAATATTTAGTATGAGCATACTGCTTTTTCTTCCTTCCTCCTTTATGCGGGGGAAGAAGAACGATCTAGCAACTATACACCTCTTTGGCACATGAAGAGGGACAATTCCTTTTCCTTTTGCAAACACCCACTGTGATTTTAGGTTATTTATTTTTTACCACCAAATACATACATTAAAAATCCATTACTGAAAGCTTTGACTCCGTTCTCATTGCAAACATGCATGAAGACATTTTAATTAAAACTCGTGTTCATGAAGAGATGCACGTAGATAGTCAAGGATGGGCCTTTAGGATGTGTTCACTACGGAAAGGACTTTTAGGATTTCACTGACAGAAGTCTTACTTATTTACCTGTTTTTAAATACAAGAACGTATAGCATTGACACAAAGCAACAACTATTCTTCTCAAGCTTGTTTAAGCACACTTCAACTGGTATGTCAGACGATTGTGCCTTTTATATGTGATACCAGGTCTCTCCACTAGGAATTCAGTGCTACTTGAAGACTTTATTTTAGGTAAAGCTCAAAACAAAAATCAGCTGTCAAGCAGGAAAGAACGACATTCAAGTCTTTCAATAAATTACTCAAACTATTATAGCAAATCAACCCCATCAGAAGAGAACTCAGATAAACAGGATTTGCGTTGGCAGAACTATAGCTAAAATATTCTTGCTGCACTTGGAAAAACAAACCAAATAAACTGTCCAGTCAGTATTACCTCCCTGTGCTAGGAAAACAATCCAAGTCTGTCATGATTCTAAATATGCATGTCTACAATGTTTTGATCCAACCCGAGGGACATAAAACCTGGAATTTAAGTTAATTTAACACACAGATGAAATTTTTGCTTGCAGTTGTCCTTGCATGGATTCAGTTTTCAGATGTTGCCAGTTTAACAAAATAGGAAATGCCATTCAGTGCGCATTCTGCACCACTCCTTTCCTGTACAGAGGGAGCAGAAAAGGCAGGGTGAGGAATACTTCATTCATCTGCAATTTTCAGTCAGCTTTGGAAATAAGGTTAAAAGAGTCCTTTGTAAATTTTTTTTTCAAAAGAAAACAGTAAACTACGAGTGTCTGGTGCCACATCTTCCTCAACAAACCAACATTTAAGCAAACTGACTGTAGTTTTACAAGGCTTATTCAGCTTCAACACAGCTGACCCTCGAGTCATCTATGCAGCTCTGCAAACCCACCAGGTAAGGTCAGGGGAAAGGTAAATGGAAGATGGATGCTAAGCTAGCTCTAATGAACACTGAATAAAGGTTAAACGCGTGAAACATAGCTAGCTAGAAATGGGAATAATATTAAAGTCCCTCTCCTTAAACATGAAGTTAAAGTCCTAACTTTGCACTGAAAAAATGCCAAACCACTGGAATCAGTGAACTTTCATTTCTATTTGTGTCAGACAGGACCGAGCAGTCTCTCCTACAGCAGTGAAGCACTGCATACTCTTTAGGTCTCTAGAAGCATAAGAAGGCACAAGCAGACT
The DNA here is from genome assembly GCF_023634155.1 of Falco peregrinus. NCBI lineage: Eukaryota > Metazoa > Chordata > Aves > Falconiformes > Falconidae > Falco > Falco peregrinus. The sequence goes on from NC_073738.1 coordinate 331,857, forward strand.
TGAAATAGATAATGAGACAAAAGGAAGTTCTTTGAGAAGCTTCCAGGACAACATAATGCTTTGTGGTTTTATTCCAATGCACGCATGAGAAAGTTCCTATCGAGCACAGGTAGAGGAAAAAGCTTGCTCCTGACTTCTCGGCCTAGAGCAGTAAAGCACACTCCCACTTCCCATGTGAAAAGTCTGGCTGGAACATTGTAAAATCCTAATGCAGTAATCATATTACTCTGCTCTGAGCAGGAGGCTGCCCTGAATGACCTCCTGAGGCTGAATTATCCCATGATCCTAGATCTACCCAGGAAAGAGTAAAGCCAGGCCTGGGACAGCAACAGACTGCTATCCACCCATCATCTCTTCACTTTTTAATCTGTAAAATAAAAGCACATAATCTGTAAAAGGATAGTAAAAAGAAAAAGAACACTCAAAGGTCAGGTAGGTTCTTCCATCTGCTCCAATCACATGTGAAGTGAACTGGAGCACATGTGCAGAAGAACCTTGAGCTTGTCATGTAAGAGAACTGACAAGTACGTAAGACTCAAAACTACTGAGGAGGAGGAAAAGGTGGAAGTAATTACTCTACAAATACATTGGTAGATGAATATCACCTTGCCAGGTAGCCAGAGGAACTAATTAAACAAAAAACTACACAGGCCCATACAAAACTAAAATGGGAACGGACTTACCCTGGCCAACACAGGCTTGAAACTGCAAGCTCGCTGTCAGGGAGGCAGCCCTGGAAGGGCATTTCAACAGAAGCTGCCAGGACCATTGTGCCCAGCTGGGTATTACGGAACTTATTTTATGGATGTGTTTAGATCTGGCTCTTTCTGCACTGACCAGCAACTGACTTCATGATCCATTATGTTCCCTCCACTTTGGTGTTACAGCATTTATGTACTTACAAAAAGATGCTTCACCTTCCACCACCACCTTCTCTTTCCAAACTGTGTACCCACATTAATAGTAACCTGCCACGGTATGATTATCTCGGCCTTCATTTTTGGGAATTCAGCTTTGTTTGTCAGATTACATACCGCTGTGTTAAAGGTTCAAATATATCAGTGGACAAAATTGCAGCACAAAAGGCAAAAACTAGACTAATGACTGGTGGTTGGACAGATTTGCATCTTGCAGAAGTTAGCATCTGATTTCATCTCCCCGATTCAGTGGTGCAGGAATTCTGCAACAGTAGGTTTGTCTGAAAAGTGCCCAGGCAAGGACTAGCTTATATTTCTGAATAACAACTTTTCTCCCAAGGGATGCTGAAGGAACTATAAAGCCCTGCAACTCAACAGAAAGACCAAGAAACATGCAGAAAAACAAAGATCATGATTGATACCCTGTTACTTGCTCCTGACTTCTCCAGTAATTTCAGGAGACAAAAACCATTCACATCACTGCTGATGACCCTTGATACACCAGCATCCTTGTATACACAAACATAACCTGAAGCCACATCAGCAACTGTACTGATGACTTTCAACATTATTTTCTAAGCCATCTCTTTCTTACACATATATATACACTATACCACCTTCCCAATTTTCTGTACACACTGCACCATTAACATAACTTCGTATTGATGTCTAACTACACCTCTAGCTATCCCACAAGCGTAGATGCCAAGGTACAACCACCGTATTTCACAGGTTTTCTTTGTAGAGCTCAGAGACTCCTTTTGCTGTCAGCTGGCCATGAGATGCTGATGTTCAGATGCTTCATTGTTCTGCTGTAAAGGAATATTCTGCATTTGTTAAGCTCGTGCCCAGTGCTGATCTATGAATGCTGCTGGAGTCTCCCGAATACAGTATTGTTTTGATATGGGGCTCAAAAAAACCAAGAATCATCTTGCACTATTAAAATACAGTATACCAGCTGCAAGCACTCCAAAAGGCTTGCTTAGTCCTTTGCTAACATTAGATCTAAAATAAAATTAGATGCCTTATTTGTACTAACACAGGCCATGCAAATAACGCAAAAATAATACAAAACATACAAATAATGCACAAATATCACTTATGTTTCTGCATAATTTGGATTTCTTTTAGATTTGTTACAGTGTTCTGCACCATCTCACCTAAAAACAAATACTGCGTATGTAGTCCTCAAACAGGACTGTTTGTTTTCTGGCCATATAACCAGGCAGACTTCTTCAGGCATTTTATGTGTTTTACAGCATATCGTGACTTAACACAGCTCTTGTGGTTTTGGCTTGTAAACTGTCCTAGCAGCACATTAGGTTACCAGTTAAGGGCTTCGGCAGACAAACTGCTGAGTCTCAAAGCAACAGCTGAAGCTATTCCACCTACAGCTGCCCATCCAGCTCCTTTGCCAGATTCCCTTCTGCCACGTCTGCTGAAGGGACAACGATGGACAGCCATGATCTCGGCCACTCCAAGTCCAGATTATCACTGACACCATTCCTGCAGGACAGCTACCAACAACTTCAGGCAGCTAACGTTATGAAAGAGTCATAAGCAATGGAGCAGAAAACTAGGTTTGCAAATCACAAAGCAAAGACATTTCACCACAATATGTCCACTAACTATTCAGGCTGAAAGAAAAGACTTTTCCTCATGTTTCCTTGAAAGCATGTCTAGTCAGGAAAAGCTTCCCAATTTTAGTCATAGACTTTGCTCGGGTTTATTGTGAGACTTTTTTTCTTGTATTTTCTGTTTTGTATTGGAAAAGCTTTATGCCACCTGACAGCCATTTGAACCAGAACTGCAGTGAAATCCCTCCTTCACCATCTCTCAGTCTCTCCCTGGTAAGCAAGAATCAAGCAGCAGATGCCCTGGAAGACAAACCCTCAAGCCCTAGAGAAATGAGATTGAGTATGCATATCAGTGCTGAAGAGGCTTACTAAATACACAAGGTTTATTCTTCCAAGTAAAAAGCAACTAATATTTTACCAAAAGTTCAATTTATAAATACAGGGGTTTTTTTACTGCAACCAAATGTAGCACTTTCAGTTGAAGTCATGAGTGTGATTCATCTGGCAGGTTCAGCATCGGGATCTCTCTCCCTCTCACTGAAAAGAATACTTTAAAAAGGGAAGAGAAGAAATTATATGGGAAGTCTTCAAACTTCTTTGTGGATATGGAAATGCAGGGTAGGATAGGCAAGATAAGTAAATTTGCACAAAAGTCTTAAGTATTTTGCTTTATGTTCTTTGAATGGAAAAACATTTGAGCAGTAGGAATGCCGTTATTTATGCACTCATTGCAAAAGGAGTGAATTTCTAAATGCCAACTGACCTGAGTTGTTAAACAATGATAATGCAAGGGGAACATTAGCAATATGGAAAAGGACTTAAACGGTTTGATTATTAAAACAGATTACTTGATTTACATGCTGCTTGTTTTATCATGTTAAATTATGACCAGAAAGATTGTGTTCATTTACTTCCTTTAGATTTTACATATTTTTTCTGTCAAGATAGCTCCCACTCAGAAGCTGAAAGGCTATTCAAATAATATTGTGAGACAGCACAAATACCAGTCACAATTAATATGCAGATAACCTGTAAAAAAGCTACAAATCATCTTACACAAGCCAAGATTACTTTACCATGTCATCACATTTTTAATTCAAGGCCGGTGGAATTCAGAGCCCTGTGAAATTATTTAAAACAGATATTTTTCAGACAACATATCAGCCCAAGAACTCAGGCAGGCTACTACTACTGTGAAATATCATTTGTTAGGTAACGAGCATTAGTTAGTGACAATCACCAAAAGTCAGAGCAATGTTACACTGTTTATCAAAAAGTTTAATAACAAAGTTTTCAGCCACAGATTATTTACTGAAAACACAATTTTAGCCTACAGTGGTGGTCAAGTGCATACTCTCAGCTTTGGCAGATCTAATTACACACTCAAAACCAGCAGCACAAAGTAAACCTGCACTGCTGCTCACTTCCAGGATTACTACATTCATTTTCGACACCAGTAACAAAGCAGTTGGTCCACTTTAAAGCAGGGCGTTAGATGAAACAACCTCCACAGGTCCCTTCCAAACAGCATTATTCCATGGCTGTGACATACATGTTGCAGCTTCAAATAATGGCTGAAAGTAACTGTTATTTCCAATAATAGCAGCACAGGTTTTCAAATTCATTTTGAAATTAATTAAAACAGATTTCTGAAAAAAAAAAATTAAATAATGTTTCAGAGCTATGATGCATGCTCCTCCAAATGCAGCTATGTTTCTTTTTGCCTCCTGTGAGCAATCAGTTGCTATGCCTTGGTAGAACAGCAACATACTGCAAGGGAACAAAGAAATACACTTTGAATCAACAAGTCTGACAGTCACAAGCTGTCAATCTCTTTAAATCTTTCAAAAATATACATGAATTCACTTATTACATGGAAAAAATAATCTTTTCTATGTTATTTTTCTATGTTTAAGTTAAGAGATTCATGTTACCCTCACATTCATACATGCGGCAGAAGAAATGGTTGGATATCTCATCAACACTTGCACAGTTGGAATAATACAGATCTTACTGAATTACTAGTAATTAGAAACATTCACATATCAGCTCCCCAACATGCTTAGCAATCATCCTCCCACCAGCAATAACAAATGAACGAAATGGATTTATTGCCAGTTTTCCAAGGACTTCTGAAAACAACTGAAGGCTTCAAACTTCTCAAAAGACTTTGCTTTGATATTTGGAAAGCATGGGGAATCCATATATTTAGGCATCTACTAGCAATCCATAGTGGAATACAACTGTCAACCATTACATATCAAAACACACATACCATGACTTCAGTGCTGTAAAACCCACGTAAAATGCACATTTATCTGATAAGAAGCAGCAGCAAAGCTGGCATTCTCTCCCCAAAGTGGCCTTTTGTTATTTAAAGAAATTCTGTTCAGATCTGGCTCAAGCATAACACTGTCTTCCACACCTATTAATGAAAGAGTTTCAACCCACAACATCCACAACCCTTACTACTTGCATTTTAAATATTTAATAAATTTTACTGCAACAGTCACTACTACATTATTGTGTACATTACTGTGTACACATCCAAATCCAGTCCACTCTCACTACAGAATTTGCATGGTCTATTTCTTTTTTACTTACACAATCCAGTAAGAAAATGCATCTATAGCTTTGGGATATAATGAAATGGTTTGATGCACTTGCAGATAAGGCCAGGGTTCCAGCGATTCATTCATAGCACTTTCATGCAGTGCCAAAAAAATTACTACAAATCCTGGTTTTGTCAAAAGGAGAGTGGAATGTATTTATGAAATGACTCTTTTCCTCCTAAATATATTCAAGAGAGACTTACAGAAGAAGAAATAAAGCTTAGTTATTTCCTGTTCGCATCTCTGTCCTTTGAGAAAGAGAACAAAGGAATTTGACACTTCATATCCACACTCATCTTGAGTACCCCTCCTTTGGCTTTTTAACCAGAGTACAGACTCGCATTAACAGTTAAGGAGATGTCCTACATACAGAAAAATCAGAGGCTTTGACAAGTTGCTGCTATGGTGCATAGGTCGTTAACACTGATAAGCAAATGCCAGGAAATAAGGACGATTATTAACACCATATCTTCACTTCTCTCAAAGTCCCAGGTCACAGCAGATAAAAACCAGCTAATTATTTCTTCTACTTTTTCTCTCACACAAGCAAGCTTCATCTGTTGAAGCTACTTGCTTGCATAGTGAAATTTCTGTCTCAGTCCTTAAAGAAATACAGTTCAGGAGGGAAAAAATGGTTCTAGGAAATGGGCCACGCAAAAACCCTTCTAAACTGTCCAGTAACCTGATACAAGAAAAATCCTTTCCTGAGTCCAAATCTGTTGATGTAACCTCAAGCAAGACAGACAAGGGATCCAAAACAGTTTAACACTACTTGAAGAGGCAGATCACCCTGAAAATATCCCATCTGGGCTGCAGCTCATCTGGAGAAGAGAACAATAGACACCCACCAGCCAAAGCACTGTGCCAGGATGAAGGATTCCTGCATGGCCTCTGCAAACACTAAGTGGAAATCCTAGAACACAGGATCAATATAAACAAAAACCTAAACCTGTGCAACCAACCAGCAACGATAACTCACAATTTCCCCTCTACTACCTAGTGCTGCTTTACCAGTGTTACTCCTTAAAATCTTTCTCTCCCCCCTTTTTTCGGTGGGGATAGCAGGGAGTGAGAAGTGGGTAGAGAAGGAAGGCTGGAAGGAGAGGCGATAACAGAAAAAAGTGTAATTCCATCAGCTCAAGTTTGAGGGTTTGCTTCTCCACTTCTAGTTTAAACAAGTCAAACTTTATTTACTTTATTTATGTATTCCCACAAACCACTAGTAACTCTTCATCCCAATAACCATCTCTATTTCTTATAATTTACCCTATTTTAAATACAGAGAAACAAAACTGTTTGTAGTTATTAAAACAAAACCCTGCTAGTATTTTATGAAGCCATACCAACACTTCCTTGTCTTTACTGATGCATCTCCTCCAACTGCATCCTTGAGCCTCATGAATGTCTTCTAGAAGCACACTGAACTGGTGGCTGGTAATCACTTGTGCATGTAGTGTCCTCTAATCATCCTCTGCCACTAATCCATGACCTCGTAATTTACAGCACATTACTCACCTGTAAACAAATGGCTCAGTGTTTTGTATAATTGGATTCCATCTGCAAGGTGATCCAGGCTTCTTCAAGAGGAGCACCACCTCCCCCATTCGTCCCATCATTAATGTTATGAATCTAGCTTTTACACAAAGGCTACCTCAGCAACATCCATATCATCTTTGTGATCCACTGCGGGGAGATTCTTCTTCTATAGGCCAGTTGATGCAAGGCAGCTCACAAGCACAGCATCTTCGATAGCTCCTTCTCAAGCAGATGTTTCTGCCAGTCACATGGCCTAGCATCTGCAGCAGTCCTCAGAGAGGGATCTTCCTCAACAGGTCTTTGCACATACACACTCTCAGAGCTCTTCAACAGTCCACATTCTGCACCACACACCGTGGCTGCTCCCACGAGGCACCGTAATGTAGGCCAGGTTACATTTTTCTTTAATTTGAGTAGCCCCGGAGGACAAAGCCAGCTTGCCAAACCCCTGTGGGGAGCAGTGCTTGCATTTCCAGCCTGCCAGTCCTGCATCCATGTTAACCAGCACACTGCCATAAGCCTTCTACTAGCTACCAGCATTCAGGCAGATGAAATTCTGGGGCTGATTCATCAACTGCATTGCCCAGGTTTCCACTGCCTATATAAAGACTTCTTTAACATCACTAGCTCCTGTATGGTGTCCATGTTGCAGAAGTGGGGTTCACTTCCTGCTAGGAGATCTCTGAAGCTTCTTCCCTAGGGTCCCTGCACTGAGAATATGGTGGCAAAAGGCAGCTCTGCATACAGCCACCTCAGCTCTGCAGCTTTGTTAGCTGGAGCTCCACAAGGTGAGAAAACAGCCTCAGCCAGAGAGAAGCACAGGCACATTCTCCCAGCACCATGCCTAGGTGGCTGCACTCTGCCAGGACAGAGCTGCTTCTCAGTGGAGCTCCCATATCCATTTGTCAATGGTGTGGTTAATTTGCAACCAGATCATCCACTCTGGGCAACTGAGGATTAAAAGTACAGGAAATAAAACAAGTATTACTAAAACTAAACATTAACTTACTGCTGATTGACTGTTTTTAAGCCTTCCATCTACCTCATTAAGTAGGGAAAGATGATGGTGCTAACACGCAGGTGTTACTGCCAACGTAAAGCACTGTTGCAGTTCCAGGCAGTACAACAATGTACACACAACACAAAACACAATCTCCACAAACTAGGGAGACTTTCAGAAATTTGCGGTTCTTTCTGATCATTTATTGCTGGCCTCCTTCCTGATTATCCCCTTCCAAATGAAGGCAGTACTCATATTCTTGTTTCAACTGGATGGTTCAGAGTGCTTTGCTCCTGAAGTCCCTCCTTGATCATCTGCTTTAATTCTGTTTCCAAAGATATTTCAAAGGAGAGCACATAACTAAGCTCCACTGGTGCGAGCAGCAACGTGAAACTGCACTGACTGTGTAACACACTTCTTTCTCCACAGGTTTATAAACAGACAGTCCTTTCTTCTTAAGAGCAGCCTCTCTAGTGCAAACTAACACAATCATATGACACCACAGACTTCATAATACACTGACCAACTGTTAATACACAAAGTACCATACATCACACGCCATATGGCATGTTCAAAAACTGCATAGACGTGTGCAACTGGTTATTTAAACATAGGCTCTTGCTGTACTTCTCAGTTTCTGCACAGCATTGATTGCTTTGTAAAAGTGTAATTATAATGCAAAGGCTAAGAAGATGGGCACATGTGATGTTTTCATCACATGTTAATCAGATATAATCAGTACATATCAAAACAAAGTTATCCGAAGGTAGTATTTTAAAAGCTTCTAAACTATATTACCACACTGGCCAAGCAGTAGTACCCATTTTCAAATTACATCTTGTTGGATAATGATAAATTCAACACCACTGCAATTACTGAGGCTGTTGTCTTCATGGTTTGACCAGGAATAGCAGTGTGCTGTGCAGCTGAGTGGTATTTGACAGGATTTGCAACTATTAAAACGACCCAGAGAAATAACCAAAAATTCACAAGGGACCAGTTCCTGATACTCAAACTGAAAGGCCTGTCAACGTATCTGAACAGATTAAAGAACTGTTATTAAATCAATGGTATCAACCCAGTAACCTACATTAGCAGATTGCAACCCTTTACAAGCCATTGATCATTTATAACAGCATTTTTATTGCTGCTTCACAAACCCTGGAATTCGTTCATGGCCCATCCATGTCCCTCTCTCTCCCTCACATTGTACCCAACCTTAATTAAAAAAAAGAAAAGAGGGGGGGGGCAGGGGAAGGAGGGAAAATTATTTGACACAGCCACCTTCACATCACAACTGCAAGCAACGAAAAGAGAAGTCCAGCTAGGCTGTGATTTTTAGCCATGTTCAGCCAAAAGTCAGGCAGGTGGTCTGCATTGGTGTTCCCATTATGAAATTCCCCCAGGAAGTTCACAGGTTCACAAGGGGCACTGGAAGAATGAGATAAACCCAAGCATAGACTTGGGCTCAGAACAGTAGAGCAAGCAGTTGTTTGTATACGTTATTTTAATGGGTAACAAACCCAATTCAGGCAGCACGCACAGATCTATAGGAGAAAGCGCAATTCAGGAGCAAAATGAGCTGTAGTGTGAGCAAAGACAGTTTATTAGCTGTGAACATGGAACTAGCCAGACAAGCAAGCAGGATTTCTGGCAGCACCACTTACTCTGGGATCAAGGTATTATTTCAGCTATTGACAGATTATTCAGTGAGGCATCCAAACAAAAGTCTGTTTCAAAAAAAAAAAAAAAAAAAAAAAAAAGGTCTGACATTATAGAAGGACACATGCTGCCAGGCACTCCAAGGCAGAATTGCAATTACAGGCATTGCCTCCTTCACAGCTGGCACTCACAATCTATAATCATAATAAAAAGTAGGATGTTAAAAGAACAAGCATCCTGTATAGATCTGAAAGAAATGAATACAATAAAAATAGCTGTAAACTAGTTCCAGTGACCTGTGGACCACAAAACCCTCCAGCAGAAGAAAGACCTGCACATCCCTCCATAGCAAAATAAATCTGTGCCAGGCTGGTACCTTCAGTTAAAGGGGCATAACTTTGAAAATCAACCCCTCAGCCAGTTTGTCCAAGGCCTGTGCAGCTGGTCTGTCAGCAACACATTGACTTGGTTCATCCCTTTAGTACCTGTTAAACCTGCAGTAAATATATGAGTATCTTGACCATAGAATACTAATCTGACCTTTCCCAAGATGACAGTTGATACCACCTCCCAGACAGAGTACCGTAAAAGCATTAAACAGGAAAAACACTTTTAGCAAGTTAGTTCCTCCACCACTGATAACAATCCCTACTTTTTGCCTTAGGGCCAGGAAGCTCAGTGAAACTTTCACACAGGTATTGAACTAGAACACAGGACTGTTCTTAGGAAAGTGGGATCTTTGTGCCAGAGCATCCTCCATGACTGCTCCTGCCATGCTCTCCTAGGCGAGGGAGGGAAGGCAGATGGACTGAGCAGGAGGGGTTGGGTGTGATGAGCTGCCTCTTGTGCAGATGCCCGCAGATGCCCACAGCTGCCTGGAGCAGCAGCTGAGGCCCAGGACTGCCTTCAATCCCTGTTCACCAATATAGAAGCAAACGCTGGAGAATTCAGAGAAACCAAAGTTTATGTTCAACACAGTAGCGAAACATCATCTGAACAGTTTGTACAAATCATAAAATTACTTAAGAGGAAGAAAAGGAAGTAAGTTTCCACAACAGGATTAGACACTAATGTGAAACTCCAAGACACACTGATGAGCACAGGCAAAAGCCTTGTCACTCTTGACACAATCTAGTTCTTGTCAAGCTTTGCCTTCCCAGAATTTGAATGTGTGAGGAAGAGGTTGAGGATGACCCAATGAGGAGCTGCTCTCCAGAACATTCCATGGTGTTGCACTTAGGCACAGTTTCTCCAAACTTAAAATGTGCCCAGGATCTTGAGAAATCCTGTGTCTCCAGTGTACTTTCAGGCAACACAAAACATTTTCAGCACCAGACCTTTTCTCTTCTCTCCTGCTGCAGTTGAGCAGGACATAAGCAGGGCACTAGCCCTTGGCAGTCACTTGCCACTGGGCTTGGTACGTCCTCACTCGGCCCCACAGACCCTCTCACCCTAAAAGCTACTCCTGCTGCCAACTCTCTGATAGCAGTCCAGTTGATAGTGTTTTCTGTGTGAAGTTTTGGAGGACATGCAAGAAGGCAATTAACTATCAGAAAACAAACATCCAAAATTCTGATTCTATCTAAGTCTCCTCCACGCCCAAATAATATCAAATAGTTTAAGGATTCCCTAAATTGAAATACAACTAACACAAGGCTTAAAGGTCATCCGAAAGGAAAACTGCAATAAAAAAAACGGCCTGTCAATTCCACACGTTATTCCAGACTGCCTTGACTCCATTTAGGGCAAAGAAAAAATCCTAAGGAAAATGAAGTAGCTGGTTAAAGAGAATTATTTAAGGAGGTCCTTAACAATTCTTTCCAATATCAGGAAAGGGGATTTTAAAAACACCTCAGCTGTGGCTACCGAGCCAGCAGTGCTAGATTTCTTGTTCCTTTGAACGCATCTCTGATGGCAGGCTTGCCCCACCTCATCCTGGGTAAAGCCCCACAAGATATTCCTCTCGAGCTGTATCACTGTTCAGCGGAGTCCACACCGACTGTGTGGCACCTCTCGGAGTTTTTCCACAAGACAATGACACACAGAAGTTGCAGGCTGCAACCTCAAAGCACTTTGGATAACGTGAAATCAGAAATTTTTCCTGATTGTTTTCTCATTTTCCTGGCTATCAGCACTCAGGATAGTCATGGATCAGCAAGGTAACTTGAAGGAAATGAAACGCAGCTGTTGCGATACCGTAAATAAGGAAACTGTGCCTTTATAACCATACCTCACCCATGTTTTATTCCTGCATGCACTGACACTTAGAATGTTATTGCTACAGCAGAGGACATCAAGCTTGAAACTGCTTCCTTGTTAAAATCACTGCTTTGTTGCCAAATAAATAGTATCTTACATAATATGGCCTCTATCCAAACTAACAAAAGCTTTCCGAAGAAATCAACATGCCTTAAATTAGAGTTGCTTTAAGATTTTAAGTAAACTTCATAAACTCTTTAAGCCATATCAATCTCTCATCTGTTGCAGATGTGTATTATGCCTTCAGACCTTACTAAAAAAAAAAACCAAGTAAAAGCATCTGCCAGCTGATTCTTTGCACTAGGAACTACAACCATCATATGCAGCCACAAAATGTCACTTTGAAAAATATGTTCAGATGGGCCTATACTTTCAGTATTTAAGCTCCCTTGATAGCCTGCATTTACTATAGATAAAAATCAAATCAGTCTTTTCACAAATATCCTTCCCTTGAGTTATTTAAAAAAGTACCTTAGAGTCAACATCAATTCAGCACAAAACTAGTGACAAGCTTAAGCACACACAAACCAAAAGGAAATCAAACTACTAAGGAAAATGAAATTACATCCTGCCAGACTAAGAACTCATCTGTATGCAGAAAGATTGACTGCATAAAATATATGCTGTTTTTTACAAAGAAAACACTTTCTCTAACACATGGTCTTCAGTGGTTGTGCAGTTCCCTGCATGCTGACTACATTTACTTTCAGTACAGTGTTGGTAGGAAAACAACATACAGGTTACCACTTCTGCTAGTTAAAGAAAGGACTAAGGACACAAGACAAACACCACAACCAAAAGCAGTGCTGTCACTGTGCCTGCTGGTTGCATACACGTTGGATCTCGGACAATAACAACATTATACAAATATCCAAAAGCCATTTATAGTCCTCCTACCTAACCGTTACAATCTGAGAGAGGGAGGCTGGAAGTTTTCTAGAACATTTAAAATTTGGGTTCAGGTAAGTGCTTTCTGCTCTGAACAGAGCCTCAGTAAAATAAAACTTCCATGAAATTTACGGATATACCAACAAGAACCTTTGCTGGCCAACAAGGAGAGATTAAAAAAAGAGAAATGACAGCAGCCTACTCCTGAAGTCAAAACTGAATTCCTGTTCAAAATCAAATACAGCAGTAGAACTGCTGAGAATTTGGAGCTTTTGAATAAAAAATAATTCATATCTTGAAAGTTGCTAAAATTATCCATCAATTCTCCTTTATCACTCACTTCTCAAGGATCTTTTAAATATGGGTTACTATCTCACCACATCTAAAAAGCTCCAATCTTAATCCAGGACACCATTAAAGAAAGCTCTCAGATGAACCCAGTTACTTTTTCACCTCCAGAAAAATTATTACAAGAATATTCGAAAAATTCAGGCTGGCAAGCTGATACATCACTTTATCCAATCAGTCTCACGGAAGATAGTCAGCATTATTTGCAATGCCAGTTCATATGTCTTGAAAAGGCAAACTTTAGAATAAAGCTATAGCTGTCATCACGTCAATTCCGGAGGATGTTTCATTCCTTATCCATAAGCACGTTCACTGCATTCTCCGAAGCAAGAACCAATAGTACTTCTGATGTTTAGTGGGGGTCTGAAAAAATGCCATTCCACATTCTCACATGGATGGCAAACATGTTAGAAAGGTATATATAAAAAGGAGATTTCAGTACTGTTCTCTTGCTCCGGTTAAAGTATGAGACAGGAGACAGCATGAGAAAGTGTTATGGCAGATAAAATGCGATTCTTCAGAGTAACACTCCACTACATGGCAGCAATGACTTTCTCAGTCTCCACCTGCCAAAATAAATTTACTGCCATTTAAGGTTGTTAAAATTTTTCCCCGATTAATCATTGCTTCACTGCAACATCTGTCCAAGATGACTGTTTTGCTAAAGCTGGTTAGCCCACTGCAAGTAAGTTATGCAACCGCAGGCCATGCCGACACTCTGGCGTAACGTTTGTCTGTGCCAGCCACGAAGGGAAAAGCAGCAAAAGGAGTGGGAGCTTTCAAGGGTGGAGTATATCTAATAATAACAGGGCTGAAAAGCACCATCCCTCCCTGTGACACAACGAACATGAATCCAGTGAAGCTGGACCACCACCGAGCAGACAGGATTCTGCTAAAAACCTTTCCCAATCCAAAGAGTTATTCCCATTTTGACTGAAGGAATTTAAATCGAGAAGAATAAACCCATTTAGGTTTCCTACAGGTCACCATGTCGTTGGAGCCCCGAGGGAGCACTAAAGCATAGATAATCTCCTTTTAGGAAGTAATATCTGTAAATATTAGGAAGTAACTCTGTAAATTATAAACCCCCCAAAGAATCATCCTGACAAGGCTAATTTCATCCTGGAAATATATAGCTCACACGTTTATTTAGATTCTAGTGTTTAGCTTCAGTCATTTAATTCAGAAGTGGAGACAATTGCCTGCCATTTAACCTTCTCATTAATTTCAAAGGCAATTCTTCTTTCAACACCTGTCTGATATACATACAGCAAAGACCACTGCTCCTGGCTCCAAACAAACAATTTACAAAGGGCAGCCCAGAGGACAAAGATGTTATCAACAAAATGCCAGGGAACAGAAAAGAATGAGAAAGAGTGTCTTAAGCAGACAAGAGAATTGCAACTACAAATCTTCTTTAAAATCTATTCCATTTGTGTGTTCATCACACTAGTAGTTGAGAAATGCCACACAAGACCCAACTGCAGACACTGCTATCAACGATGAACTTTCTGGCAGGAAGACCTTGCCTTGGATGAGGCATTAGGAATTTTTACCTTCCTTCTGGATGTTTCAGTAGATGATGCTCTCAGAAGAGATCACAACACTAGTAGCTGAGGTACTATTTTCTGTACCTGACCAGACCAGTTCTTGCTCTCTAGGGAACTTGCACAGCACAGTTTCCAGATTAAAAGTGTTTTCTCCCCAGTTCTCTCACATCCTATCCTATCAGCTCCGAGATCTGCACAGCCCGCAAGGAATGGAACCACAGGTCAGTTCACCAATACAAAACCAGGCCCTTGCCGCAGCTGTAATTTTGCAACAGTGAAACTATCATTGAAATGGAGATTACCCAGGGACTATCTAAGAAATTAAAAAACGGGACTGGTGTGGCTCACACTAATTAACCACCAATACTCCCACAGGCTGATGCAAGCAGGAGTCTGAGGTCTACAGAAACCAGCCAAGAGGCAGAGTCAATGGCAGGAATAACACATTATTGCTTTCTGAAAGATGACCTTGGGCAACTGCCACTCCCAGTTATAAAATCAAGGCAGACAGGAGGCAGGGTAGCAGAAAAATATTAATGGAGACACACTCCAGCTTCACCTGGGGGGTTGGTTTGTCTTTAGGTGGACAAATGGGGGAAGAAAAAGCAAGCACAGAGATGAAGGCTACCAGTTAAAGTTCAGTGACTACTGCTTAAAATATTAAGTAGCCTAAATAATACACCCTGTAATAGCATGTCCTATTTTTAGTATACGTGGATCTGTCAAATATGAGTCATCTTTGGAGGAACTCCTAAATTGCTCTCCTAGCACAGTCACAGCTGCACATAGAAAAGAAGGAAATAGGTCCATAATAACAAAAAAAAAGCCACCTTCATGTTAATGCTAGTGTTGGCCAAATTTGTCAGGGAAGTCAGCTGGACAGTTTTAAAGCAAATGTTGATTAAGATCACAGGATGGTTATATTTGGAATACGAGGAACAATCTCACATGCTATCTTCACAAGTATGATCTAATAAATAAGTTTTCATGAGATCCCAGAATACACTTGGTAAGAAAGCATGTCAAACCAAGACAAGTAGATGCTATCTACTTAATAAGAAGGTGATTTATTATTACTATTTCAACTTCTTCTCTATGATGTAATTTAAGGCAAATCTAGCAAGAAAAATCCAAGCCACACAAAGAATGGCTAGTTACACTCTGCAAATGTGAAATCCAAAAGCAAAAGACTGACAAATACTGCAGTAGGATCCAGAAGCAACAGATAATAATTAATAGCATGCACAATTACAGAATGTAACAGCAAAGCAAAGAGTCGCTCCAGGGTAACGCAAGCAATACTTCAGTGGTTTCCAGAGGGTCAAGTGCTGGCTCAACAGTAAAGGCCCTTAAGAACATTTCTGAGGGGTGACAACATGTAAGATAACTATGCTAGAAAGGAAAAGTTAATACAAATATGCTCAGAAACAAGGGTTTCGATTGACACCTTCTACAAGGTCGCTGATGGGACAGGCAGAGCAGGAGGGCTCAGCAAGCAGATGGTGGGAATCGGAAGGGAGGAAGGGAGGAAGGGAGGAAGGGAGGAAGGGAGGAAGGGAGGAAGGGAGGAAGGGAGGAAGGGAGGAAGGGAGGAAGGGAGGAAGGGAGGAAGGGAGGAAGGGAGGAAGGGAGGAAGGGAGGAAGGGAGGAAGGGAGGAAGGGAGGAAGGGAGGAAGGGAGGAAGGGAGGAAGGGAGGAAGGGAGGAAGGGAGGAAGGGAGGAAGGGAGGAAGGGAGGAAGGGAGGAAGGGAGGAAGGGAGGAAGGGAGGAAGGGAGGAAGGGAGGAAGGGAGGAAGGGAGGAAGGGAGGAAGGGAGGAAGGGAGGAAGGGAGGAAGGGAGGAAGGGAGGAAGGGAGGAAGGGAGGAAGGGAGGAAGGGAGGAAGGGAGGAAGGGAGGAAGGGAGGAAGGGAGGAAGGGAGGAAGGGAGGAAGGGAGGAAGGGAGGAAGGGAGGAAGGGAGGAAGGGAGGAAGGGAGGAAGGGAGGAAGGGAGGAAGGGAGGAAGGGAGGAAGGGAGGAAGGGAGGAAGGGAGGAAGGGAGGAAGGGAGGAAGGGAGGAAGGGAGGAAGGGAGGAAGGGAGGAAGGGAGGAAGGGAGGAAGGGAGGAAGGGAGGAAGGGAGGAAGGGAGGAAGGGAGGAAGGGAGGAAGGGAGGAAGGGAGGAAGGGAGGAAGGGAGGAAGGGAGGAAGGGAGGAAGGGAGGAAGGGAGGAAGGGAGGAAGGGAGGAAGGGAGGAAGGGAGGAAGGGAGGAAGGGAGGAAGGGAGGAAGGGAGGAAGGGAGGAAGGGAGGAAGGGAGGAAGGGAGGAAGGGAGGAAGGGAGGAAGGGAGGAAGGGAGGAAGGGAGGAAGGGAGGAAGGGAGGAAGGGAGGAAGGGAGGAAGGGAGGAAGGGAGGAAGGGAGGAAGGGAGGAAGGGAGGAAGGGAGGAAGGGAGGAAGGGAGGAAGGGAGGAAGGGAGGAAGGGAGGAAGGGAGGAAGGGAGGAAGGGAGGAAGGGAGGAAGGGAGGAAGGGAGGAAGGGAGGAAGGGAGGAAGGGAGGAAGGGAGGAAGGGAGGAAGGGAGGAAGGGAGGAAGGGAGGAAGGGAGGAAGGGAGGAAGGGAGGAAGGGAGGAAGGGAGGAAGGGAGGAAGGGAGGAAGGGAGGAAGGGAGGAAGGGAGGAAGGGAGGAAGGGAGGAAGGGAGGAAGGGAGGAAGGGAGGAAGGGAGGAAGGGAGGAAGGGAGGAAGGGAGGAAGGGAGGAAGGGAGGAAGGGAGGAAGGGAGGAAGGGAGGAAGGGAGGAAGGGAGGAAGGGAGGAAGGGAGGAAGGGAGGAAGGGAGGAAGGGAGGAAGGGAGGAAGGGAGGAAGGGAGGAAGGGAGGAAGGGAGGAAGGGAGGAAGGGAGGAAGGGAGGAAGGGAGGAAGGGAGGAAGGGAGGAAGGGAGGAAGGGAGGAAGGGAGGAAGGGAGGAAGGGAGGAAGGGAGGAAGGGAGGAAGGGAGGAAGGGAGGAAGGGAGGAAGGGAGGAAGGGAGGAAGGGAGGAAGGGAGGAAGGGAGGAAGGGAGGAAGGGAGGAAGGGAGGAAGGGAGGAAGGGAGGAAGGGAGGAAGGGAGGAAGGGAGGAAGGGAGGAAGGGAGGAAGGGAGGAAGGGAGGAAGGGAGGAAGGGAGGAAGGGAGGAAGGGAGGAAGGGAGGAAGGGAGGAAGGGAGGAAGGGAGGAAGGGAGGAAGGGAGGAAGGGAGGAAGGGAGGAAGGGAGGAAGGGAGGAAGGGAGGAAGGGAGGAAGGGAGGAAGGGAGGAAGGGAGGAAGGGAGGAAGGGAGGAAGGGAGGAAGGGAGGAAGGGAGGAAGGGAGGAAGGGAGGAAGGGAGGAAGGGAGGAAGGGAGGAAGGGAGGAAGGGAGGAAGGGAGGAAGGGAGGAAGGGAGGAAGGGAGGAAGGGAGGAAGGGAGGAAGGGAGGAAGGGAGGAAGGGAGGAAGGGAGGAAGGGAGGAAGGGAGGAAGGGAGGAAGGGAGGAAGGGAGGAAGGGAGGAAGGGAGGAAGGGAGGAAGGGAGGAAGGGAGGAAGGGAGGAAGGGAGGAAGGGAGGAAGGAGGTCTGTCAACCCGAGTGAGCAGAAGTCCCAGGACCCCCAGCATCACCTTGTGTCACCAGTTTCCCACCCTGGAAGGCTCTTGGGGATCCTGAGAGAGAAGCAACAGATCCTTTTTCCAACCAAATCAGTTCTCAGGCATTCCCAGACATCAGCATTTAAAAGCACCTAAGGGCAGGGACATCCCCTGTGAAAACCCTGGGTTCTTGCATCACATAAAATCCTGTCAAAGTGAATTCTGACATTACCTGCTCCAAAAAAGCTTTCTGTTGTTGGTGCCTTCTCTGTGTTCACACAAAATTTCTGGGAGACTAAAAACAACTCCACTCTTCTACCCTGAGTGAAAGATGTGACTTCAAAGGCAAAATCCTTGGTACGCAAACTCTATGGCAGAAGTTAATGCCGGACAACCCAAGAGGTCAGTGGCAGCAACAGCAGCACTGAGCAGGGAGGTAAACACAAGGCAAGACTACAGACTGAAAAATAATATTCACAACTGGCATTCGTGATTTATTCCATGGGTCTCATGACAATTATTGTTTTTCTTAAAAATACATCCTCCTAGAGTAGAATGAATACAACCATCTTCAGCTTTATTAAGAGGTTTTTAGCTTTCATCACTGTAAAGAAAAGCTTAAAAGCAACCACAGCATATCCCAAAGGCTTAAACATCAGAAAGCAAAAAATCAAATCAGTAAAGAGTTGAATTTGTCAGTGCTGCTCACTCACCACTTAGACCCAGTGAGTGTCCTTACTGACAGATGGACAGTTCGTACATGATAAGGGATAGGATGTTTTTTCATGTTATTTCCTCCCCACATTAAAAAAAAAAAAAAAAAAGGAGGGCTATTTTTGGTATTCATTGCACACACTGGAGAGTACAAAGAATACCAAACCCAGGTAAAAACTACAAAAAAATTGCTGTCTTCAGCGACAGGGATTTTTAGTTTGCAAAATATCCATTACACTCCATTACTCACAGAATGATAAAATGAGAGTCTCAAAGGCTCCCACTACCCATGTGGACACCCAGTGATGACCAGATGGGTGGGCACAATTGTGCCATTTTCCTATTTTCCCAGTTCCTTGGGATCTGGCCATTAGTGCTATCAGCTTCTACATCACATGCCTCATTAAGACAAACAGAGGCTGCTGCTCATTTATCTTAAACTGTTCGGGGCTAAGCCAAGCCAATACATCTGCATATGAAAGGTTAAGAGGGTTGGGGTTTTTTTTCCCCTGAAAGCTTTCCCAGATTGGTTATGGGGCTTACCATACTCATCAAGACAGCCCAGAATTTGGCACTTGAGGTGAAAAATGCTTTGGCACTGCACAAAGGATGTGAAAGTGTGGGAATTCCTACTCGCACAAGACTTCTAACACATAACCGACATACAGGTACAGAGGAGCCTTCAAAAAGGCAGAAAAGTGTCTTGATAAAAATAACCCACAAAGCTGACCCTGACTACTTGAATGTCTGAGCTCTCCAGTCTTCCCACATCGCTAGTACAACATAAACCAGACCTACTGACCAAGCCAGTCTTTCAGTAAGCACCTGTTAATTTGTTCCATCCTGCAATTTATTTTAGTTTAATAGCATACATTAGTAAATGTAATCCTAGCAAATTTTTCCTCTAGTCAAGGCACTACAAAATGTCTTAAAAACTAACTAAATTTACTGTATTTAACTTACATTTTTCTAGATACAAGGACAATACAGGAAAACCAGAAGGTTAAAACATATCAGATTGAGTTTAACATTTTAAAAGATTACGACCCAGTTCAACAGTTTTCACGATTCTACTACAATGTTTGCTACACAATACATTTTTACCGCTCCCAAGCTAGTCTATACAATAAAACAAGTGAAATAAATCTGTCTATCTGTGCAGGGTTTACTCACTAACCTCAGTAAACAGTCTCATAGCAAAGCAGCTGAATTGCCAGTTACAAATCAACTATGGAAAAAAAAAAAAAATCACAGGAGGAGACCAAGATCAGCTAAAGAGTTTTCTCCCCAATTCCAGTAGCAACAAATCTGGGCTGGCCTCTGAAGTCTGACATGACCTATGTGCATGACCAGAGCCCCAAAACATCATCACCTCAGACAAGTCATGAAAACAGCAAAGATCTACCTGCTCTAAGCCAACTGCTTCAATTGTTCCTTCACAGAGCAAGCAGCAGGTGCTGCCTTGGCTCCAATGGGAGGATCAAAGATCCAGAAACCCAACCGAAAAGCAGGAAAAAAATAATCAGGCATTCTTGTAAATGAAAATGTTGAAATTTACATTGCTACTTGTTTCCTGCATGACAGGGGATGATATACATAGCACCTTTTAAAAGATAAGTGTCCACCATCATGCTTTCCTGCCTTTCATACTTTACCTACCAGCTGGAAGTCTAACTAACACTCCTCTGCTCCTCATGGCAGGAGCACTCAGTATCCAAACCCCACAACATCCGTCGCTCCAGGCAGGTGGGATGACTGACTGGCACTGGCCAGTAAAGACTGGAAGAGATGAGGAGGCACCAACAGCTGATGAAGTGGCTCACCAACTCCAGCAATAGAAAGAAAATTCTCTTCCTCCCTACAGACTTGTGTCTCACCTGTGGAGAAACTGTCTGAAAACTGGGAAAAACTGTTTCAATAGTTCCAGCAACAAAAAGAGAATATGTCCTACTCCCCTGTAGGGACCAGTACCTCAGCTATTACAGTAAGCATCCTTTTACTCAGAAGAGAGAATATAGAGCGTACACACCATGGGGTACCCTGTGGTTTTACCTGCACGACCACAGCGAGGACATAAGGAAGGGGGATGAAAAATACACCTCGACCCTAGAGGCACTGGTATGTGAACTGCAAGGAAAAACAATCACAAATGGGGGTTCTTCCAGTCCTCCTGCTCCAGTCTCCAGTGGGCAGTTCCTCAGACAGAGTGGAAGGGCTGATCTTACTCCTGACCCTATGGAAAGGAATTCTAAACTGTTTCTACAAGCAGTGAGAGGAGAATCCCATGGCCAGGACTAGAGGGACCCTGCCTCTGGCCAGGTGGAGGAGAGGGACAACTGGGTTTTCTGGTCTCTGTGGATCCGATGGCCTGGCACGTCAGACCCACAGGAGTATAAGGCTCTAGCAGATACAGGTACACAACATACTCTAATGCCATCAAGTTACACAGGGGTGACAAGTACACATGGAATTGACTGCCCCACGAGTCAAAACACAGCCCTACCATTTGCCATGGACTGATCCAGACTGCACTGGAACAGGGTGAAGCTCTGGAACACCTGCAATACATCAGTTGCCACTCCACTACCCACAGGAATGGAGTGACAGTACCTAAAAAGAAAGAAGGCAGCCAAAATGTTCTGGTTAAAAATAAGACTCACTTTGACAACAAGCAGCTCCCTGGCTTTAAGTCTCCAAAAAACGTAAGCCCTTAATGGAAAACATGTTTTCTACCAACTAATTGGAAAAATTAAGCAAAATATTCCCAATTATTTCAAAATTGTTCAACTTGACTTCTGCTTCCAATCAAGTTCAGCTTGTATAGTTTTATACCGGGTTTAAAAAGGTTTACACGTATCTACATTTTCTTGGCATTTCCTCAAAGGGGTTTAAGTTCAGTATAACTAATAAAGGTTCAGAGAATTAGCTTCCAGAGACTGGAGATGTCTAGCTTAGGAATGTCTGCATCCTTAAAAGCCAGGATGCAGTACAGCCCAAAAACCAAATTAAGAACAAAGACAAGATTTCTATTGTTTGTTTTGTTAGAGACATAAATGCTACATTTAACAGGAAAAAAAGGGAAACAAATATACTCCTTTTTATATACTAATTCCTGCAGGCATACACAAATGTCGTTAGTGTTCTCTTCAACTAAAAGAGGTCAGTACATAAACCACATAAAGCAAAGTTACTTTCTTACTGTGACACAGGCAAAACTCAAAAAAGGAAACATACTATTATCAAGAATCATTGTCCACAAAGTTATGTATCTAACCCTTGGTCTTATTTTAGAAAGTCTCCCTGGTAATTTGTCTGTGCTTTTGAAAAGCAAGTAATATGTTCTGAATTATAAGAGGTTACAGGGACATTTTTGTGGTAAATTTGGACTTTCATTTGCAAAAAAAAAAAAAAAAAAAAAGAAAAAGAAAAAAACACACAAAAAAAACCCCACCTCAGTACTACAGAAATCCTTTGGAAATAACATTTTCTCGTCATTGCTAAGCACTTTTCAACAAAGTTTAATTGCCAGTGTTCCAAGGAGCTGTTTACATCCAGCTCTAAAAGAAGACTGGGGTACTTATGTCTCTGCAAGCAAAAGGAAAAGCAGCATTGTGTCTTTCTGATATTTTGAAAAGCAAACAAAAGAGTATAATCCCTGCAGTAGCAAGGGCAACAATTTTTCTAAGCAAGTTCACTTAAAGACTCCGAGTGCTCAGGGTCTGGTATTCTGGGATTTTTCTGGAGGCTTAAATTGTACTTACAGCTCTTTCAATCTTCTTTGATTCATTCCCCTGGTCTTTACACCCATGATCAAGAAGGATCAAAATGCCAAATAAGCTAGTATTAAGAAGTGGAAGGCACTATTTCTAGCCTCACAAGCTTATAAACTTTATATATATAAACTTATAAACAGTTGTTTTATAAACAGTGCACAGGAAGAAAGGCCTTCAAACAACAGTAGCTGGATTTTTCCTTTGAAGGTGAAACTTACTTTATAGTTCATCCTTGTAAACAAAATAACCTATTTAGGTGAATTTTAGCAATATGACTAAAAGCCGAAGTTTTACTGTAAACACCTAAAAGATGTCTAGCTATATGAAAGCTTCATTGTACTCTTGATAACCGTGATGTACAGGCTTTTACAACCACCAGAGTTTTTGCAGGCCGACACGCCAGATTTTACCACCTCAATATACCACAGAAGAGCTCTCCCGAAAGCAAGCAGTCTGTACAGTGGGAAAAGAGAATTTTTTTGTTTAGTTTGTTTTTCCTAACTATTCATTGTGGAACAGCCTTTGCTGTCATTCAGTAGGCTGTTAAAATATAGGTTCTCATTACTCCTTGGCTGTTTTGCTTCCTGGACAGAACAATGTAGTACATTGCTTGAGCCCCCTTTGGTTTCCCTATTGTGAGTTTGTCCTGGGCACCAGCACAATGACAAAGGCACTGACCGGTTTGATGCTTCTAATGGAAGCCAGATACTAAAACTGGACCTTTTCAGAAATTTTCAGGTGGTGCCCTAAAGTATAATTCATTGGAGGAGTAGCAATGTACACCTGTTCTACATCAGAATGAGACTGAAAACCTTTTCAACAGGAGCCCCATAATATGCAGGCTTATTCAAAGGTCATCAGAAGTTCCAGCGTGCTTAAGTTGCCTTGAGCTAAATAAACCATGCAGGATCGCATGAGCGCAGGGGCAAGCAAAAAACCACAAACTTAAAAAATTCTGTTTGGGGACAGAGCTAGACACACTACCCTAAACTAAACATTCACCTCTTGCAGCACATCACATACCACACAATGCACAAAGTCCTGCCACAAATCTCCAATTTTTATTTCCAGGAGGATGTAGTGAGCCTTCAGGCTTCCCACATTAAGTTACATCAACCTTAAATGGGAACAGATCATGATACTATAAGCAAATTATTCTCTACCTGAACAACCTCAGGCAGGATAGCATCAGGCCAGGCTCTGTCCAGACCCAAGAAACTAACTCCAGTGGGCACAGATCCAGTATGGAATCAGGAAACTACTTGAACAGATCAACACGATAATCAGCGGTTGCAGCATACCAAACCTCCTACCATGACAAAGTTTGTGTAGGTTTCATAAATTAGACATTTAAGGAGGAGGCAGTGTCTATGTTGAAATTTATATGGAGATTTTCTTCCACACCAAAAGAGGAGCAACTGAGGGAAAAGCACATGAATGCTTGTCAGAAAGTTCTCAGACAGACATGTTAACAGATCAGTGCTGTAGGAGAAACTGATAAACACTGGAAGGAGATAAGCTGTATTTCTGAGGTCAAACAGGAAAGAGGCAAAGAGGCGAAGCAGATAAAACAGAAAGCAAAAACAATCTGTAGATAACTTAACAAGCATATGTGGGAAAGGGGGGTTTGCCAAGGTGTAAGACAAGGAGCAAGCACAAAAATCAGTGCGAAGGTGGTTCTAGGCAAGAGATTGAGCTCTGTGTTATAGCTTAAACTCAGGTCTGATATACTATAGGGGAAATAACCCTTGGCTTCAAAGCAAAGGCCTTGAAAGGACCAAGTCAGATGGTACAGGCAGAACAAGCAAATTGCTGTCCAGAAGAGCTTGCTTGCTCCAGCCCAAGGGAACCCCAGCTCACTCACTGGGCAAGGCTGAAAAGATCAACACCAATATCAGAGAAGCTATCTCTGCCACTGGGAGAGCTGAAGGGACGTAAGCAGACACTTCACAAGGGGGAAAGCTGGGCAGAGGTGTTTACCTGTACAAAGAAGGTGCTGAAAGCAAGAGAAGTCACCAAGAATGACCAAGAGGAAGCTGCAATTATAAAAATATGGGAAGTCAGCAAGAGGAGAAAGTAAGGGTCAGGTGGGACAACATTTCTTGGAGGGACAGTGAGAGCGCCTGACAACAGCTGACACCCTGGAGTACAGCAAGAAATATCCAAGGATTAGAAATGAAATCATGGCAAGTAAGCAGCTGTCTAGGGACCACATAACTGGTTTAATGCCGTATTTTCACCCCCAACAGTATATTTTTCTGTAAATGACGCTCTGGATCAGACCAGCCCAACGGTTGCACACTAACTGTTCTCTAAAGTTTCACGTATCTCAAGGCTGGCAGGTCAGAGCAGGCAAATGGCAGCAAGAGGGCAGGCCACTGCCAACTCCTGAATCAAGAAGGGGTGGCTAGCAACATCACAGCAACCAGGAAATGCGTGCAGCAAAATGCTTCAGCAGACAGGTGAATCGGTCAAAACGCAATAGTGGTGAGAAACAAATACTCCAATGCTGTTCAAAGAAAACATTAAAGCCTGCAAAGAGAAATGCTCTGCAATTAGAAGGGGCAGAATGGAAAGTACCATCACCATGAAGAATTAAAAGCAAGAACAGACTTGTTACGGCCCAAGCACTCATCACACTTCTACTGACAAGCCTGAGAAGCAACGCACTGCAAGACCATCTGCGACGATGGGGCTGCGTCCTCTGGCTTATTATTAACTGTTTTATTTAAAAGGTCTTTACGTGATATACCCCTCCTCCTTCCTCAGCTTCTCACTGCTGGCTCTGACAGCATGTAATCTGTCTGAAACACTACTCACAAACAGAAGCAGCCTGCTGTGCCATGTCTGCTTGTGGCTGCCGGGCCCCACACAGACCAGGTGAGAACACTACCTGTAACAAATCCCAGGAACGAGAAAAACCTCATTCCTAACAAAAGACAGAGGTTATCTAAGAAACAGGGTTTAGATTTGAAGAGAAAAAGTATTTTCAACAGGTTAAACTTATCTAACGCCTCTTTTTCACTCCCAAACACAGAGCAGCTTCATACCCAAACTGTTCTTTTAGCATTTCAAAGCACCACAATGGAAACTTATTTCTCCTGGTCTGTTTAACAGAGACAGAAACAGCAGTACCTGACAGCAGTAGTGTGAGCAGAGATCTCATTGGGTCTCACTGAAAAGCCCTCAATGGAACACAAATATTTTAGAAAATGTATTTCTGTTTCTTAGAACTGGAAATGAGCATTTGCTACAAAAGGACACACAGCTCCCTGATCTAACACTTAAAGGCAAACCTATGTTCGGACATGTCTTTCCTTCTCCCGCAACCTCAGAATGTCTTCATTCCATAAAAAGATACAATCATGACCCAGGGACTGAGAAAGGAGAGTGATGATCTAACAACCAAATATCTAGCGAGATCTGCAACTGTGAAAGGAATTTGAGTAAATATGACTAAAGGGGAAATGTTCAGGTAGTGTAAAAGCTTGCTCGATCTGAAAGAAATGCAAGGGGTTGGTGGAGTGGTATTATCAGTAAAACCATCTAAAGAGGTAGATTTTGGAACAGAAGTCAAAGCAGAGGACTCTTGACGAAAGGAGACCACGAGACTCATTGGAAGTATAAGCTAATATTTACTGTAAAAATTTGGCAGATCTTAAAGTCAAAATTTAACTAGGGAAATTCAGAAGGTGAAGATAAATTACTTTCATTAAGACAATGCAGGTAATACAAGCCATCTCAAATGTGTGGTAGTCAAAAACAAGAACAGGATTCTACTTTACAGTATCACAAACAGATGCATTGCCCACTGAGGATCTTCAGGACTCATATTACTTCATCAGAATCTACAAAATAAGCGCAGAGAAGAGGCAAGAACGAAAGCAAAAAGGCTGCTGAGGAATTGCTAAATTACCAGCTGACTTTTGTTGACACACTCTGCGTAAAACAGCAGAAAAAAATAATATACTAAAAAAAGAGATGTAATAGAAGATGCTCCTTATTGAGCTAATTTGCAATAGTTCTGGTTACAAAACTGATTCTGTAGTGCTTTCTCTTCAGACCTGATGCCATGTGACATGAATGTCCCTCCCCAACTTGCTGCTAGCTACCCACAATTAAACTTTGTTATCTGTGCTCTTACAAGTACCATAAATGCAGCTCAACATCAGCTGGCAAGCCAGGACTAGCAGATCTGGTGCACAGCATTAGATTTACATTCTTATGCTGGTAAGCTACCCTGAGAGACTAACCTCATTCATAAATCTGGCCTCGTATATTATTCAACACCCATGTGTTAAAATTATTAAACACTACCTCACCCACACTGCTATAAAAAGACTACTATAAAATTTCACTCTGAGAAAAGAAGGTATTCATAAGTCAGGGGAGGGCAGATGTGCAAAAGAAGATTCAGTGGAACTACATAAATTCAGCACACATGGAGGCAAAACAAATTCCACACTGGACACCATCTCATTCAATGCTTCATTCATACGAACACTGTCAGGAAACACTGAGCCCACCTGCAGCAGCTATCAGTTTCCATAAGCTGAACATGAAGTCCCTGCAGAAATCAGAAAACTGGCCTTGCGCCTCCCTTTTGCTACTTGTCTAGTTCGGATTTGCTTTTTAAATGAGATTGATGGCCTTTTCCATCTATGAAGATCAAGCTAGACCTTGTCCAAGTTCATAAGACAATTTTTGATGGACTAAGGGGAATTTTCATTCCATTCATTCCAAATTCTGACACAAGACAGCTCTCTGCAAACTGAGCAATTCTGAAGAAGCCAAGACCTGATGAGACCTAACTGCTGACCGTCCAAGCAGCAGTGAGTGTCCTGCAACATCTGCAGTGGCAGGCACCCCTCTCCAAAAAGAAAGCAGACTCTTCCCAGCAGCATTTTAATTCAATGCCACATGAACAATTCAAATACTCATACCTATTTAAAATGAGAAAATAAAAATGGCTTAAAGGCATGAAAAGCTTGTTTATTAAGCATGAATATTTCATTACCAAAAGCATGAATGAAACTAAGCATTCACATAATATTTCTGTTACTACCTAGCATGAAGCCAAACCTCTCCCACCACAACTTCAACCAAAAATATGAATGTTTAAGATGGTGCTCAAAAGATAAGAAAGCCGCTGTAAAAACATCAATACAATATAGACAGCACCCCTTTGCTTACTTTAAGTAAGATTAAGTCACCAGAAGAGCAGAAAGGGTGCTATACAGATGAAGAACTAAGTGCCATCAATGATCCACATCCCTGCTGAAAGATTTGTTTCTAATGTATTCATGGGGACACTGATCCTCTGAAAACAGGAACAAATTAAAGTGTTTGGTCAACCCCAGAACTTGTGTGCATTTTTCCAGACCTGTTGAGGAGAGCTCCCAGGAACACAAAAATGAAGGTAAGTCACCCAGTCTCCAGGTCTAGAGGATACTAAAATGCAGAACAAGAGTTTTGCCTTTCGGAACCATAAGATGAGTGACTATCTGTGCATTTACACGAAAAAAAAAAAATGCCCTTCGTTATCACCTACTGAAAGGGGCTGTGAACAACTGCGTCATAGCTTCTCTTCACGTCACCCGGGCAGTTACGAAGTCTGTACATTTTTGGCACCATCTTCAGCCTCTTGTATCCAAAACTGCCTGCACAGGAGTGTGCTGCAAACCCAAGAGACCAACAGCTGCTCATATCAGTCGTCCAAAACACAAACCAGATCATTTTTTAAGACCGACAGATACTATGAACTCAACCCACCACATCATCCAGAAGAAAAAATGTTTCGGGTTTTTTTTTTTTGAGAGGTCCAAAAGGTATAGCCTACACACCACTGTCTCAAGACAATGCCTTCAAGATATCCCTCTGCAGCATTTGAAGCCCAGCTCTGTTTTGGTTTGCTACAGCCTTTTTGTAGAACTACAGCCTATGCTTCACAGTGAACACTTGCCTCAGCAGCAAACACAGAAAATTCTCAGAGGAAACACACATTTTCTTCATACATTCTTGATACCAAAAATATTATTAATCCTAATAAATACTAGATCTCTTTCAAAAGTATCTGCAATAAATAAGAATTTAGAACTGTTGCCTTAATTTAGGATAGCTTTGTAAATGTTAGGGTTTGACTGTAAGAAATAGTTGAGAAACAGTAAAGACCACTTGAGCATATTTTAAACTAAAGTCAGAACTGCGATTTTATCCAGCATTGCTTTAAGAAGTTTGAAATCACAATGTGTGCAGGGAGGCAACTGCACGGACTATTAAGCTGTAGTTCTTTGCACCACATCCTCAGGTACAGGTGGGCCGGGATGACCAGGAACTATCTGAGCAGCAAGTACAGCCTTCCACATCAGATTTCATGCCGGAATTAGTTAAAAAAAAAAAATAAAGAAATGAAAGAAAAAAGAAGAAAAAAAAAAAAGAAAACAACCCAAAACTCATTTCACGATCATTACATCTTACCAGGTGCTTTCACCAGCTTCCTTTCATGCATCTTTGAATTCTTTAATAATCAGAACTAAGATCTATTAAGTTCCCCAAAGGGGATTTGCACAATGCTTATGAATAATAAGCAACTCGCTAGAAATCAGGAAAAGATGAGTCAAATAGCACCTGCTCACAAATTAGATGAGAGAACAGAAAGACCTTGAGCACACAGCTCATATGGAACTACCCCGAACGCTACGCTGCCGCTGTGATACATAATTGTCTGCTGCATTTTTTTCCTGCACTTCAGCATGGCTTTCCACTTACAGTCCCCAGCTGCAATTCAGAGGTGTTGGGTTTATCCACAGCTGGACCCTCACACCATCTCACTGCCCGGCACAGAGGGGATCACATCTCACTCTCCTGCAAAGCACTTGAGACCTTGTGAGGAGAAGCTAGTCTCAAGTTATTCCTGAAATTATCACTAAGACTGCAGAACAGATAATTCAAGAAATCAAGCTAACTCTTTGCATGCCATATGTATGATTTTTAAAGCTCTGTGTTTTGATTTGTTTATAAAAATGTTAGTTGTAAGGATAGTACAACGAGTGGTCTTTGCAGGATAATGTGAGAAATCACATATAAACCAGAATATTTCATACTTATGAAAAATAACCTTGCCCTCTTCCTTACAAGGAAGTAAATGAAAAATGATAACTTCCATCACTTGAAATTTTCATTATGGTGTGATGAAAAATGAAGTGATGTACAGTTTTGTGTATCTCTTACTCAAAAGTTCACACTGCAGGTTTCATCTACGCCACAATTTCTGCAAAACATTAGCAACTCCTGCGAGATCGCTGCTCCCTTCCCACAAGCACCATCTCACTCCACCTGCTATGGAATAGTCAGTCACATTAAGCCAAGACCTCGTGCTGCAATTGAAGTGTTTTAACAAGTCCAGAGCAGGATGCTCTCCCTTAGATTACAGGTGGGTACCGCTCAGAGTACAGCTAAATACTGGCCCTTGACTGTCAGCAAGAGGATCCGTGAGCTGTTTGACATTAAAAAGATTCAGTTTTAAGGAGCCTTTCAATTACTCTTATGTCCTCTGACAGGAACTAAAATGCCAACTATCACTGCAGTAATCAACCTGCCCACAAAGGTCAACCGGGAACCGATTAAAGGGAATGCCAGATTACCTGCTGAAGCACAAACTGCTCAAATATGGCAGTTTAAAATAATTCACACTTAGGAGCACTTAAAGAATAATTATCTGTTAAAGCTATAGAGGTTTGCTATAAAGAAACAAAGCTAGCTACTGAGTCCATGCTAACTGTTCCAAATAGTCCTGCTTGTTTATTTTGGGTTTGGGTTTGTTTTTTTTTTAATTATTCTGATGACTAAGAATCACAACCAGACACTGGTACGAAGCCCACTCAGAACTAAGGAATTCAAGGACCGGACGACTTTTATTTACAATTAGCACACAACGCACAGTGACTGCTTGAGTATCTACATGATATGGCCAGTTTATTAACCAGTTGCAAGACATCACCATGAAAAAATACTAATGCTGTGATATCCTTGCTGAATTGCTACATGAACCCACAAATTGACAACGCAAGATGCACAGGGATTGGGAAACGAGATAGTGAACTGACATTGCATCCATCCACCTACCTGGGCAGGTACTCACACTGACAAACACATCTGCCATACTAATCCAGCCCATGTCAACACCACTAAATTCTAGTATTAAAGTGCAACTTCACCATTTCTCTTTTTCCCACTAGAGACGTCCTTGGGGAAATATCCTTGCATGCACCAAAACTGGTATGATTTCAATTCCACCCACATCTGGGCTCACTTGGGAACTAAATCCAGCACAACCCATCTTGGGTCAGCCAGTGACCCTGAACAAAAATAGCTCTGGCAGAAAGCTGGATTTATGGAATAGGGTGGAGCCCATCCAAGTGTAAACTGAACAAACCTGCCACTTGAAGTTAATGATGGAGAAGCAACAATTTCTCCATTCTGTTCAGCTCAAGGCAACTCGTGCCATCTACGCAACGTGACATAATCAAACCTCGAGCGGGTCAAAATCTAGGATGTAATTTGGGTATGACACAGTTTAAGATGTATCATCAGGCAAGAGTTAATTACTGTCTCCAAAGCAGTAAAAATAAGAGAAGCAAATGTTGCTTGAGAATTGTAACAACACCAGCAGCAAAGCTGGGTCAGCAGGCCAGGGCCATAGCTCTACTGGCACTGTCAAACAGGGTTTAGCAGAGTATAGCAATTTTACTGAAAAGCCTCACTTTTGGTAAATTCAGATTAGCTTTCCTAAACGTCCTGGTGCAGACAAGCCTTAAGCCAGGGGATGACAGCACCAAGGCTAGAAAAAATTAACAGTGTTCTCTTTTTCTTTTTTTTTTTTTTTTTTTTTTTTTAACAGAAGATTATTCTGCCCACAGCACAGACAGATACAAGACAATCTTGAGCCAGACCTCTGCTTGCAAACTGCAGATTACGGCCAAAGTAACACATGCCTTCTCATGCAAAAGAAACTGTGGTTTGAATTGATGTCACAAGGAAAAGTCTGGTTTCAAGTACCAGTGATCAAGGTATCGAAGTTAAAGGGACACTTGATGGCGTATTAGACACAGCAGGGATGTCCAGACAACATCCTTCAGCACAATCACCATGCAACATGACAGGAAAAAAATAAAACAAAATCAAACTGCATATCAACTGTAAGGATCAAGAATTGCTAGCTTTAGCTTGTTCTGCTCATCCTCTTTCACACAAAATTAGCAAAGTCTACCAGTGGCATCTCTCAGTTAATTAATCTGATTCCTAAATGCAACCAACATGCTAAGTTGATTTTTTTTTTATCTAACAATCCGTTTACAATACTTCATTTAGTTTCTAATACACATTAACCAAAGAATAAAAGCCCCAAGAACAACCTGTTACATGCATGTTTCCTGCTAATTACAATTACTTTGTTTGCAAGCCCTTTGTAATACAATTAGTGTCATGCCGTGCACAAATGAGAAACAAATTAAAGCTTTTAGAGGCACTGCAAAATTCTTTTGAATCTGACATTTCCTCATGTTCAAAGCTCAACTGTTCATGCTGTTTTTCTTAGTATTCAAACACAACTGCCCTCCCTATCCAAATAAAAATCCAAAATATAAAAGAAAATATAGTATCAAATATGCCAGTTGTTATTGTACCTCACACCACCAGGATTTGAGCCCTGACTTTGCAGCACCACAGAAGACAGGTACACCCCAGTAGCCAGGTGTCTAGCACAAAGTATTCCCGAGCACTCAGCGGCTGATGCAGCCAGACCTCAAAACCTAGATTTCACCCAGAGGAGACATCACAATTGCCAAAGAGCTGGTTTTCCTCCTTCCTCAGTAGTTTTATGCCAGCTGAGGAAGCTTAGCCCATCGCTCTTCCCTCGGCTATTGCCAGAACCACTCTCAGGTGCGCCCAACAACTGCACAGGCCTGACACACGACGGATCTCATCTATCTCCAGAACACAAGTGGCAGGGGAGGAACAGTCAGTAAAGTACAAGCAAAACTGGGCGGGGGGGGGGCAGCCAATAATCCACAGTTTTATCCCAAAGGCTTCCCTTTGGTAACTATCAAATCCTTGCACAAGCAGGGGTATAAGAGTTTATCAGGAAAACCTCCCATTAATCTTTTATAATGGAAAGTGAAAGGCAACCATGGACTTAGGGTCCCCACCAGCTGTCCCTCTATCAGTGCTGCTCAGGATTTAGTTGTGCTTCACAGAGGAAACCGGGACGAAAACCCAGATCTTCCTGAAGCTGGTCTAGTAGGGCAATAAAACTATAAAGATCACAAAACGTTAACGCAGCAAGGCTGCCCCAGTAAAGGGCTGTAAGGCTCCTACGGGGCTCGAGCAACCTTCGACTTGGTGACTTTTATTGCCGGTTTTTTTCCTTTTTAACTTTGCACACGTATCAGCACAGGCAAGATACCTGTCAGAGGGAAGGCATATGAGGTGGAGCCTGAAGCAGATGAGGTCTGGTGAGAGGAGGGAGGTTTTGCAGGGGGGTGACTGAACACACACACCCCCCAGAGCCAAAGGGGGGCTCGGTGCCCCCTGGCTGCACCCTGGGCACCCTCCTATTTACTTGGTCCTCCTGATTTACCCCCATTTCACAAAGAATTCCCCTCTTTCGTGCAGAGTTTGCCCCTCAATCGGGCTCAGGCAGGGCCGGTTCAGCTCACTAAACCGGCACAGCCCACCCCCCCTCCCCACAGCCGGCAGCTAATCGGGGGTGCAAGGGGGGTAACAACCAGGAAGCCAGGGCTTCACAATCCCCTCATAAACCCCTCACAAACCCCCTCCCCCCGAGGTGAGGAGAACGGGGGTTACCACCTCCCCGCCCGTTCCCCCCCCTCACGGCACTCACCGCAGGCGGAGGTTTGCCATGAATTCAGGCATCGTAACGGCGTCCATCAGCACGAAATCCGCTTTACCGAACTCCAGGCTCTCCTGTTCGGCCATGGCGGCAACGGCTGAGTTCGCGCTGCCCCGGGCCGGGGCGGGAAAGTGGCGAAGGCTTGCGGGGGGGGGGGGGGGGTGTGTGCCCGCCTCGCGCGCGCAGGTGAGGCGGGGCCGGCGGGTGCGAGGCGACCACCGGTCGGCGCCCCCTGGCGGCACGCGCAGCGTGCACACCACCGGCCCCGCCCCTCAGCCAGCGCGGGCGGGAGCAAGGAGCGCCCTCTGCTGAGGAGAGGGGCGCACTGCACATGGGGAATCCCACCGGTATGGGGGCGGCGGGGGGCACTCCCTGCGGGGGGGAAGGGGGCTGTATCCTGCACCCGGGTGACACCCCCACCCTGTCTCCCAGCATGGGGGGGGGGGGGGTGGGGGGGGGTGTCACATTCCTGCACGCGGAGTAAGGACAGCATGGGGGGGGCCTTCATCCTGCACCCCGGCGAACCTCCAGCCCCGGGTGCTGCAAGTAGCACTGGATCCTGTGCCGGGGGTGTTGGGTGGGGGGGACCTTCTGCACCCACAGACCCACCCCAGCGTGCAGCAGGGTCAGATCCTGCCCCCAGAAAATCTCCACTGCAGGATCCCAGTGGGCAGGGCCAGATCCTGCTCTCAGAGGATTCCCGCCCCACCATGCAGGGCCAGATCCTGCCCCCAGAACCTTGGCTGCCCTCCCGGACCCTGCTCACTCTGGCACTTACCAAACCCCCAGACTCCCCCCAAATAAACGCAAAAACTCCCACCTGGGAGCACCCGGTCACCTGCAGGGCCAGTACCACCATGAGCTAATTAGATTAATGACGGACCTAGGAGCAAGCACAGCCTCACATCCCCACAGCCCAGTGGGTGCTGGTGGGCTGCAGCCTCAGCTAAAAGCGGTGACCCCCTGGTTATAGGCAGCGGTGCCTGGCTCCCTGCCTGCTCCTGGGTGAGCAGGGAGGAGAAATAGATAGATCAATAGATAGATGATAGATAGATAGATGATAGGTAGATAGATAGATTGATAGGTAGATAGATAGATAGATCGATCTCCCCCAAAATACCATGTCTGCACATTGCTGGTGTGGCATGGGTGGCTCCCTGGAAGATGGATGGTTTCTGATCTTGTTTCACACAACGTGCTAAGTATTTTTTGTGTCATTGCAATTTCCCTAATTGGCACAATGCTAATTAAACACCTTGTAAATGCCCTGGGAAAGGCAGAGTAAGGTGGAGGCATTGGGGCCGTGGCAAGCAGGTGTGGGACCAGCACAGCAAGCAGGCAGCGGCGATGGAGCATGGGAAGAAGGCAGCGACTGGGCAGAGCATCCTCTGCCTCTGGCCCCACAGGAAGGAGAAGGCAGATTATTCCTCCTACATCCATATGCTACTGGTACATTCCACCTGGGCTTGGGTCCAGCTGCCCACTTTCCCAGCTCAGCTCGGCTAGCCACATATCCAAGCCTGGGTGCTTGTGTCTTAGCTGATTCTGGAGGTTTTTGGCTTAAAATGGAAGTGCTGGGGCTTGGGGAGCCCTGCCTGAGCCACTCCTCAGCCGTGCTGATGCTCTGTGGGTTGCTCTCCCCACAGCCGTGCTCCCCTGGAGCCTCCTGCCCTGTGCCTGCCACCCCCGCCTGGCTGGGTAGCCCCTGGTTGCTTGGGGCCACAGCGCTGGAGGCCACCCAGCTGTCCCACTGCAGCAGAAGAAGCCACCATGGCCACCATGAGGTCCTGCTAGCCATGAAGCTGGTGTTGCTGCATAAGCTCTCCAAGCCTCCTCTGAGATCCTCAAGCTGTGACTCCTCCCGAAGGGACCCAGCAAGACAGGACAGTCTTAGGAGTATTTTAATGTGGTTTTGCCCGAAGGGACCCAGCAAGACAGGACAGTCTTAGGAGTATTTTAATGTGGTTTTGGTAAATAAAAGTATTTATTAGCATTGTTTAACGGAACCTCCTACCTGGGCTGGTGCTGCTGGGCCTGGACCGCCATTGCACCCAGGGCAGGGCGCAGGAGGGAGGGTGCTGGCACACACCCACCTAGATAAACATTTGCAGAGCAGCCCTGCCAGCAGGCAAACATTCCCCAGGGCACAAAGGGGGCTCCCCAGGGGCACAAAGGGGGCTCCCTGGCCAGAGGAGCCTCCTGGCTCTGACAGCCCCGGGGCTGAGGGGCAGCTGGATGCCTCCTGGCACCAGATCTGGCCAAAAAATGGGGAGAGGAGGAAGGGTGGTCCTTGTTCCAAGTCCTGGGGAAATATCAAGCTTGGAGAGCAGCAGCATCCCCTGCGATACTGTGTTAGCTGGTGTCACTGAAGTGACCTGTTTGCAGGCTCTCTGTGGAGCCCCTTCACCTGCCAGTGTCCCTGCCCCACAAGCACAGGGGTGGCTCCAGGGTCTCCAGCCTTCTGCCCACAGCTTCAGCCCCAGCCATGGGGGTGGTGATAGCTGCCCACCCCCACCCCCTTTCCCATGGAGGGGTTCTCAGTCCCAGCAAGTGCCGGCGGTACTGAAACACCCTCCCTGCAGCAGCCTTTCCAGCTTCTCCTCCCAGGAGTGTGGACAGGATCCTTCCAGAGGGATCTGGCCTTTATCACCTCGTGATGCTGGCATGAGCCGAAGGTTGTGAAATGCCTCTTCAGCGGGTTTGTAGTGTGAGGTGGTGCCAGGGCAGGTCAGGAGAGCATGTGTTATCAGCATTGCCTTTTCCTACTTGAAAACCCAAAGGTCGCCTGGACTCTAGAGAGCCAAGAACATGACCTGGTGCAAGCACACTTGCAGCCAAAGCAGGTCCCCTGTCGTATGTCAGGGTGACTTTGTGTGAGAGGCACCAACTGGAAATCATTGTGACGCTTCAATTGCGCTTTGAATTTTGTTGAAATCTTGAGATGCAGCTCTGGCTTTGGCGTCAAGGTCAGTGTCTGACACAGTGGTGCTCAAATCCCTGAGCAAATCTCTGCTCAAATTGCTTTGTCCTTGGAGCAAATGTCTTTCCAAATCCCCCTCCAAGCTAAGGCTCTCCTGTGTGGAGCTGTGCTCCAGTGTGATCTGGGAACAGATACAATATAATTAGTAGAGTCTTGAGCAGCCAGAGCTAATGATTCCTCGCCCAGGACTCTAGTTTCCATCAGTTTTCTGTTCAGTGCTTGGGTGCCCTGCTCATCCCTTTTCTTTTTGACCCTATTCTACAGAAACCTGTACCCGTCTCTAGCAAAGTCAGCTGAAGCGGCATGAGAAGCTCTGCACCAGGGTGATGCCTGCAATATGTGTCTGCATAACACTTGATCTCACTCAGCCTCATCACTCAGTGGATCCTCAGCTCTCCGGGGTCCGTGCTTCAGCCTCTTTATTTCGTCCTTTTTTCTCCCTCTCTTTATTTCATCCTTATTTCCCTCCTTTATTTTGTCCTTATACGCCCTCTGCTTTTGGAATGGAGAGTCCTAGTGTTAGAAATAGGGACCTGAAACACAGGTTGAATCAAGCAATTCCCCAAAAAATCTCTCAGAGGGTCTGGTTCAGGGGCAGAGCAAAATGTGCTCCACTGACCCCATGGCAGCAGCAGTTTCTTATGTGTAGGCAGCCCCTGGCACACGTTCATCCCCAAACGTGGGCACAGTTCCCCTGCACCCTGGCAGCGACACATCAGAGTCTGTGTTTGTTGTTTCTTTTGCAGTTGTACTGTTCAGTTCATCCTCCCCCCTCCAATGTGTTCATGGGGAAACATCTGGAGGTAAAGCCTTGATTCAAAACTCAAGAGCGATGATTTATTCCTGGAGGGGAAGTGCCCTGTTGAGGCTGCATGCACCACGTGGACACCCTTTAAAAATCCTCTGTCATCCCAAAAAGCAGCTTCGGTAGGAGCAGGAGGATAACCCCCAAGTAACTGGGACTGAAAGGGCTTTTCAGGATTTTTTTTTATAGTGTCTTCTGTGATTATTTTTTTTTTTACTATGCTGCTGATAGAAGCCTAGACAGACTGAAGCAATGGAAGGGTTAAACATAAAAGAGGTACTTTGTTCAGTCTGCAGATCCAAAATTGAGAGAGAAAGATGTCTGTCCTGAGCTCTGGAGGACCGTGGCTCTTGTGGTTCGCTGCTCTGAA
Source organism: Falco peregrinus (assembly GCF_023634155.1). Taxonomy (NCBI): domain Eukaryota; kingdom Metazoa; phylum Chordata; class Aves; order Falconiformes; family Falconidae; genus Falco; species Falco peregrinus. Next base: position 369,337 of record NC_073738.1, read on the forward strand.
GGATGGACTCGTGCCATTTGTGTTGCCTTCATTCAGGGTCGCAGCAGCCTTTCCAAAAACCAGAGCTGAAATCAGCCCAAGTCTCTCATCTGCAGAGCACAGCTGCAGTTTTTACAGCTCCGGCTGGAGACTTTTAAGTAGACAGTCCTAAATTAGGCAGCAAACAACTTTGGAAAAGCAAGCAGTGGGGCTGCTTTGCACTCCAGCACAGCACAGTGTGAAAGGATGGGGACAAGCCAATAGAAGTTGCTTCTTCTCATCCCATGCGTAAGGAGGGATGAACATGCTTCCCCTCGCTGGGGAGCTGTGAGGTGATGAACTGAAAATTGGCTTTGGAGCACATCCCTGTGCCTGGGCAGGAAAAAGTCCAGTCAAAGCCGCCTGACGGTTTGCTTTTAGCTATTTAATTGCGTTTAAGCTAATCACAGCAACAAGGTGGGGCAGGATTGGGGCTGCAGTTGCTTTGGGCTCTGGGAGCTGGATGGTGTGGGAGGTGCAGGTTGGCTGTGTACCTGCTCCAGGTACCAGCAAAGAGCCGTGTCGTGGCCGGCAGGTCACTGGAGACAGCAAAAGGGATGAGGCTTGCTGCCACTCTGTCTGTGGGAAGAGACAGAAGCCAGAAGCAGCTTGGGTACCCACGTTCCCCACCACTGCGGTCCCTGGATGAGGCATCACGAGAGCTCCAGCATCCCTGCTGTCTGCTTGGCCCTGCTGATCCTGGCTGGCTTCAGGTGCCAGCTCTGCCCAGCACAGGGATGCAGGCCGTGTGATGGCAGCTATGTGCCAGTGCCAGTTTGAGTTCAGCCAGGACATCAGCCTGAAAGTCCACCCAGGTGGGTCTGAACACATCAAAATCACATCTCAGGAGCACACTGGAGACTCAGCACAGAATTCCCTGAGACCTGGCTTCTCCCTGAGATGGAACGATGGAATTGAGGACAAAAAAGGTAACTTAAATACAGAGATTTTCCTGAAGGATATTCTCTGATGCCTCAACTAATGATCTGCCTGGTCTCCCTTTAAAAGCATGAGTTTTGCTTTTGATACTTTCCATCGATGCTTCATTTCTTCTTTCTTAGCTTCCTCTGATATGTCTTCTTCTATTTCATCAGTGACGTCACCTTCCTCCCTTCCACAATTTCATTGCTGGTAAATAGCTGCCATGGGCCTCCCCAGCATCAACCTTTTGTGACAGGGTAACATATGCCGTTCCCTCTTCTCTATTTTTCTTCCAAAAAGGGAAGCAAAAAAGAAAATTACACATCACATCAAAATTTCCAGTCTCACATACACAACAATGTTATGGTCTCTAGCCAATGATGTTAAACTGTAAACAAACCTAAATATTGAGTTCTTGGGCTTTTTGTAATTATATAACATGGATATCGTGTTTCCTTTTGTGGGATTTTCCAGGAAACATTATTAAGACAGAAATGAGACTTCCCAAGTCTGTAACGTGACTGTTGCACAAACAGGTACCCACTTGTACTGGAAGAACATTATGAACACCCCCTTTCAGGACAGAGTGCGACCGAGCAAGACATCCTGTAAAAGAAAGCAGATAAAGTTGAGTCCACAGTGCTGGGTTAATGGTTGGACTTGATGATCATCTCAAAGGTCTTTTCCAAACCTAAATGATTCTACGATTCTATAAAACTTTCCCACAGCTGTTGCTGAAAATCCTTTTGAGGATGTTTTTCTTTCTGCAAGAATAAGGTGGAGGAGCTGAGAACCCAGAGGCAGCATGATGGGTTACGGGACTGCCTTGTCCCTCTGCAGTACCCAACGTTTTTCTTTTTCCCTTCCCGGAGAGGAAGAAATTTGCCCTATGGCAAAAGCTTCACTATGAGCCATTTTGTATCTACATACAAGCTTGTGATTCCCCAAGCTGATGAGAGGTGGGAATTCAGCCAAAACCATCAGACTGACTTGTCTGAACAGAAGGGAAACATCGTGGGATGTTCTCCAGTTATGCAGTATAGCCAATTTTGCAGCAGCCTGGATAAAAATATCATCCCTCCTTGCCTGGAGATGTGATGCTGAGCCTGGACCAGCCCTTACGAGCACAGAAGTGATGGAAACCCAGGCTGACCATTGAAATCTTGAGCTCCTGTACTCCGTACTCTTACTTCATGGCAGCGGGGAGGGAGGTGGGGGGTGGGGTGGGGAGGGCTAGTTACCCTCTTACTGCACTGTGTGGCATCCAAATGGTTTCCATTATAACTCAAAAAAAAAACCCCAAAGCAAACAAACAAACAAATAAAGAAGCTTTTTGGAGTCTGGAGACCTTTGACAAAGCTCAGCCAGCTCCATGGTCCCTGTGCGATGTTCCCAGGGTAGTTCTCACACCTTCCCCCACCCCAGCAGGGGCCTGAGGCAGCACGGCATAGTGCTGCTTCCCTGCGGCAAGGCAGCTGGGTCATCACAGATTGAGGGAAGCGAACACCTCATCCAAAAATCTGCTCTTGGAGAGCAGGCGCTGGTTCAAGGCTGACTGCAGTCAAACAACTGCCTGGAGCTGCAAGACTGCTGGGGACAGAAGCAGAGCAAACCAGGCTGGAGGGGTTCCTTGACGGACTGTCTAATCACCCTGCTCCAGCACAGGATAAGCCCAAGTTAAACCCTTTATGATGGATGTTTGTCTAATCTGTGTTTTTTTTCTGGTTTTTTCCCTCCCTGAAACTTCCACTAATGGAGACTTGACATCAGGCAATTTGTTCTGGCGCATCGCTGTATTTACATTTAGCCAGTCCCCCTAACTAAAGCTCTCTTACTGCAGTTTCATCCCATGACTTCTCATCCTCTCCAGGCAGAGACAGAGAAGCATTTAATCCCTTCTTCTTCATGGAAGCCTTTTATTTCTTGAAGGATGGTTATCACAGCAGTGCAGAACACGCAGCTGCTGAAGGAGTCTGGAGGTCAGCTAGTCCACAGCTGTCTGATCCTCCCCCAGGCTTTGGTCCTCTGGACCAAACAACCCAATCCTTTCATTCTTCCCTCACAGATCATATTTTCTAGGTTTCTGCTAATCCTTGCTGCTAGCAAAAAAGGAAGGTTTTTCAGGACCAGTTGTAGCAAGGAAGGAGCAAGTCCCCAGACCTGGGAGGTGAGCGAACCCTGCCATGTGTTCTGCCAAGGGATTGCTACCTTGCCTGCCATCGTGTGAGCATTGCAAGAGCACAGGGCTAGGAGAGAAGCCAGCAGGATGGCAAGCAAAGGCAGCAAAGCAGGACTTTTGTAAGGGCCAACTGCCTTTGTCTGGTCTTCAGAAACCAAAATGGTTGCACCACATAATATCCAGATCCATTAGAATTTCTCATCTCTATTGACGTGACCTAAAAGATCCTGAACTCGGTCGCTTTCACGAAAATTGGTGATACACGGGGTCTTCTTTATCCACCAGCGCTCTCTCTTCCTGCAGGTGTCTTGAGCAATAAAACAGAGCACATCCACCCGCAGCAGCAGGTGCTTTCCCTGCCCTCCTCTGGGCAAAGGGAGAAGGTGCCCAGACCACACCATGGTTCCCTGACACAATGTTGCCTATCCTGACTGTAAAAAAAAAAAAAAAAAGCAGCAGCTCCTAATTTACCTATCAGAGAAAAGGCTCTGAAGGCCAATTAAAGTCTCCCTGTATTATTCCTGGAAGTTACTCCTCCATTCCCTTCCCTTCTCAGCTAATCCAGCTACAGTAGGACATAGCTTCTGAGTGGGAATTCTAGTTCAAGGGGGAGGTTTCCAGATATCCAAGATGCAGCAGAATGCTTAGGAAGATCCTTCATGGAAACCTGGACTCCCATTGCCAAAAGAATGTCAAAAATCTGCATAGGTATTTCTTTTTATCTCAAAATCTTTAAAATCCCTGTGTCTTAAAAAAATCTGGCACAGCGACTTCAGCTGCAAGGCATCAGCGTAAGTCAATATGATAATCACCCATTCATCATGACACATCATGCCATTCTAGCAAAGGGACTCCTGAGGGCATGAACCTTCCCAATCAGTCATTAAAAAATGTGTTGCAACTGCTCATAAGCTTCCTCCCACCCACCGCAAGCACAGCAGCCCCCAGCCCCGAGCTCTCCTGGTGGGAGCACAGTCCCAGGCATGAGTCAAAGGTGGCCGAGCGCAGCAGCGGCTGCCAGCGATGACCCTCAGTTCCACTGTGCTCCAGTTCCTGGGAAAGCCATGGATGGCTGCGTGGAATAACCAAAAGAGAAATCCCCTGAATCAAGGACTAAGAGCTGGGTGTAACTTAGCAGAGATTCAAGAGAAATACAACGGCCACTGAGAGGTCCCGGCTGTGCACCCAGTGCTTTCCAGCTAGGTCGGCATGAACAAGCCTTCCCTGGAGCCTGCACCCCAGGGACTTGTGACTTGACTTCTGGGTACCAGAACGTGTGATCAGCAAACCTGTGATGGGCTCAGTGTTGTGTATTTAAAGAAATGAAATGATCAAGGGCATGTTGTTAGCCCAGGTCACAGCCAGCCCCTTTGAAGAGAGGTGGGCTCAGGCCACCCAGGTCCCCTGCCAACCTCCTTGGTGTCTCTGCACCCATCAGTGAGGCAGCTGGCGTATGTTGTCCTCAGAAAAAGCAAAGACGTGAAGTCTGGTACAGAAAGGATGCAAGGATGGGGAGTTTGATCGAGAAGAATCCAAGGGCCAGAGGGAAAGTGGAAGAGAAAAGAGATGCTGAATCACATGAAGTTCCTGCCAGCCCATTCCTCCAGGTCCATCTGGGCAGCAGCACAGCCCTCTGGTGTGCCAGCCACTCACTCAGCTTTGTGTCACTGGGAACACTGTGCCCCACCACCCAGGTGATTAACAGAGATATTTTCTCTGCAGGAAGCTCTAGGAAAAAGTAGGAGAAAAATGCTTAATGTGGTAGGAGTGCAGAGGAGGATACAGGGTTGCTGTGCTCCACAAGAAGCCAGAGCCAGCCGAGCGTTCTGTGGGCGAGTCCTACCACTGCTCAGCCAGCGGCTCCTGCAGTGTCTCTGTCACAACCCCCACCTCTGCTTGGGGTCACAGGGCTGGCACTGCTGACCATGCCGGCAGGACCGGCAAGGAGGGCAGCTGGTGCCGCACTGCCCTCAGCCCTGCCACAGGCGTCTGCTTCCAGTGTCCCCAGCCCTGCCGGCCACCTTCTGCTCAGGGACCTGCTCGTGTCACGCAAGCATGCCCTGGTGGGAGCAAGGCCACCCGAAGCACTGAGGGGGTCATTAGCACTGGTATAAAACGCACCGTACGTTTTTACCCACACTTCTTTCCTCTTTCCATCTCCATTCTCTTGGTACCATCGTGCAGCATCGACCGCCGCCCCCGGCGCTGCCCCCCACCCTGGTCTTGCCTCCTGACGCTCCCCCCCTTCAGCGGGGGTGGTGGTGGGCAGCCTTCCTCCTCCTTCCTTCTCCTTCCTCCTCACCAGAGAGGCTCACGCAGCCTCTTCCCAGCCTGCAGAGATGTCGCAGCATCACAGAAGGGTTTGGGTTGGAAGGGACCAGCCCGTTCCACCCCCTGGCCATAGAGGCACCTCCACCGGACCAGGTCGCTCCAAGCCACGTTGAACTTGGCCTTGGATGCTTCCAGGGACGGGGCATCCACAGCTGTTCTGGGCAGCCTGCGCCAGCACCTCAGCACCCTCACAGTGAGGAATTTCTTTCTAATAGCTGATCTACATCTGCCCTCTGTCAGTGCAAAGCCACTCCCCCCGTCCTATCGCGACATGCCCGTGTACAAAGCTCCTCTCCAGCTGCCTGCCGACCCCGTCCGGCGCTGCGAGGCCGCCGTGAGCTCTCCCGCGGCTCCCCGCGCCCCCACGGTCGGCCCCGCTCGCACCCTTCCAGGGGACGGGGGCCCGGCCCGGCCCCCCCGCCCCCCGCCCGCCCCGACTCCCGCCGCGCCGCCCCCGGCCGGGCCGCGGGCACTAGATGGAGCCGCTCGCTCGGGAAAGCGGCGGAGCCCCGCGCTCGGCCGGGCCCGACAGCCGCTGCGCCAGGGCAGGGCCGGGGGGGTAGGGCTGGGGGCAGAGCCGGGCAGGGCCGGGGCAGGGCCGGGCAGAGCCGGGCAGGGCCGGGGCAGAGCCGGGCAGGGCCGGGGGCAGGGCCGGGGCAGGGCCGGGCAGAGCCGGGCAGGGCCGGGGGCAGAGCCGGGCAGGGCCGGGGCAGGGCCGGGCAGGGCCGGGGCAGGGCCGGGGCAGGGCCGGGGGCAGAGCCGGGCAGGGCCGGGCAGGGCCGGGGGCAGGGCCGGGGCAGGGCCGGGGGCAGAGCCGGGCAGGGCCGGGCAGGGCCGGGGGCAGGGCCGGGGCAGGGCCGGGGCAGAGCCGGGCAGGGCCGGGGGCAGGGCCGGGGCAGGGCCGGGGGCAGGGCCGGGGCAGGGCCGGGGCAGGGCCGGGGGCAGGGCCGGGGGCAGGGCCGGGGGCAGGGCCGGGGGCAGAGCCGGGCAGAGCCGGGCAGGGCCGGGCAGGGCCGGGGGCAGAGCCGGGCAGGGCCGGGGCAGGGCCGGGGGCAGGGCCGGGGCAGGGCCGGGGCAGAGCCGGGCAGGGCCGGGGGCAGGGCCGGGGCAGAGCCGGGCAGAGCCGGGCAGGGCCGGGGGCAGGGCCGGGGGCAGAGCCGGGCAGAGCCGGGCAGGGCCGGGGCAGGGCCGGGGCAGGGCCGGGGGCAGAGCCGGGCAGGGCCGGGGGCAGGGCCGGGCAGGGCCGGGCAGGGCCGGGGGCAGAGCCGGGCAGGGCCGGGCAGGGCCGGGGGCAGGGCCGGGGCAGGGCCGGGGCAGAGCCGGGCAGGGCCGGGGGCAGGGCCGGGGCAGAGCCGGGCAGAGCCGGGCAGGGCCGGGGGCAGGGCCGGGGGCAGAGCCGGGCAGAGCCGGGCAGGGCCGGGGGCAGGGCCGGGGCAGAGCCGGGCAGAGCCGGGCAGGGCCGGGGGCAGGGCCGGGGGCAGAGCCGGGCAGAGCCGGGCAGGGCCGGGGGCAGAGCCGGGCAGGGCCGGGGCAGGGCCGGGCAGAGCCAGAGGTAAAGCCGGGGCAGGGCCGGGGGCAGGACCAGGGGCAGAGCAGGCAGGGACAGGCAGGGCCACCCAGACCCCCTGCCCGGAGCCAGGGTCCGTGCCAGCCGTAGGTGGGAAATGCCCCCTGCACCTGCTGGGAGCTGCATGCACATAAAGATGACATACTGGCGGGGCTCATCGCTGCGTTTGCGTGGCTGGGAAATGCAGTTCCCACATACAGGATGGGGGGTTACTGTGTAAATTTGACGTAGGATGGGGAAATTGTGATCTAGAAGATGGAATGAGGGACCACAGGCAGCCTGGGAGCTTGTGTCAGCAGGCTGGGGAATTTGGAGCTGGACTGGGATCCCGCACCCATGAAGTCAGAGAAGACTTCATCTCTGGCAGCTCCCATGGGAGAACAGAAGTTTGACACTGGAGGGTTCTTCTGTCTGGCAGAGAAAAGAAAAATGCATGCCAGCACTGTTGGCCGAGACTGGAAACAGCACATATTTCTAACAGGGGAGGTAATTAATTGTTGGAGCCACTCATTAAGGTATTGGCAGGCTCAGTCACTGACAGTCTGAAATCAGGTTGCATAAGTTTCTATAAAACACTTTTCTTCAAACGTGAGTTATTTCAGGGCTGTCCTGCATCACCCAGATGCTTCTTTAGAGTCAATCCTGGGTTGAAACGCTGGGTTTAAGTGTGGCCTTTGGTGTTCGAGTGTCACAGCTGAGCGTGATGCTCCTCAGGCATCACACCCAAGAGCACAGTGTCCTCCAGCGATGACCTGGTCTTCATCCCTCAGCGAAGGAGTCCTCTTGCACTCTTAGTCTCAGTGTGGTTGCAAGCATGGGAGATCCTCACCAACTGACAGCGGGGGCACTTGTTAGGTTTTCTCCTGCAGCACCCTCCTGATGCTACGTCATGTGAGCTGCTCCCAGTACCACTTGGCCATGGCCACGCAGGCCTGGGTTAGACCCTAGGTCATATATCCGTTTCTATAGTGGTCTTTTCTTGGTTTTGACACCTGGCACCACAGAGATGCTGTCTTTATGCTGGCCATCGCGTGGGACTGTGTCTAACCATGCAGGACTTCACAGATCTGGGAACAGCCAGTTTCCCAGTAAATGGGCAAGTAACCCCTTTACCCCTCCTGGGTAAGAAAGGTGGGAAAACCAAAATATACCTGATGTTTCAGGTATGTGAGTGTTTGCTGCATTACCCCTGCCTGGGGTGTTTCCAGTTAACAGCTTATTTGTGAGTGTGAACATCAAAACCGCCCTCTGAACTGCAGCTCCCCCCTCCAACACCCAGCATCCATGCCAAGTGGCTGTACCTTGCCAAGTGTTTACAGTAATCCTTGCCAGGTCCTCAGACTTTCAACAAAGACATCTGCTAATCCGCAGAAATGAGCTTTCAGGAAAGAGAGGCTTGAAGGTTTCAGGAAACCTCCTGCTCCCAGCTGGGCTCTGCGAGTTGTGAACTTGCCTGTCCCAGCTGGGGAAGCACACCTGAGTCTCCCAAGACTGGGATTTGTCTCACACAACAGTTCCCAGTAGGTTTCCTCAGTTGGATTAGTTATTCCGCACTGTTTGTGGCCTCTGCCCTTGTTTCTGCAGCCTCCTCACTGTGCACAGATTAAAGGCGATCCTTGTGAGATGCCCAGACGGGACCTGAGTCAGGCCAGGCACTCAGGGCTTGAGCAGAGCTGCTCCCCCACCCCTGCACTTCCTGTGATCACAAGACTGCAGGAAAATGAGACGAGGAGCGGAGATGCTGGTGAGAACCTGGCTGCAGAAGAAAGCCTCATCCTGCTGCCGTGGGACTCCGTGGCCCAGTTTGCCCCATATGGCCACAGGAGCCAGGTGCTGTAAGCTATATGGTGCATGAGGTTAAGCAAGGTGAGATGTTCTTTGCATCCCTGCATCCCCTTGCCTTAACACACTAAACCAGGCAGGTGCATCCACTCTGCTCTGATTTAAACTCCTTCTTTGGAAACGTATAAATACTTTCATGGCTCTGACAGAAATTACCCAATTCCCAAGAAATGTGCTCAAAATCTAAAGACAGATCAAAAGTTTTCAGTGTTTTCCTTCTCTGAAGGCTGCAGCCTGCCCTCCTGCCCGTTGCATCAGAGGTCCCATCTCCTGTGGCAGGGGTCCTGCTTGAACCCAGCCTTCCTTGAGCGTGGATAAAGCCTTTCCTCCTGAATCCCAGCTGGCTCTTGCACAGCTCCTCTCCCTCTCCTGGAGAGAGGCTCCTTTCAGTTTCAGGGCTGGGAAATCACATGCTTGATGGCTTCAACATGATGTAAATGTTTTTGGAAGAGACCTGAGCGCTGGTTGGGTGTGCTTGTTTTTCAGGCACACACCGCCGCTGGGAAGGGGCAGGCGGTGTGACCGTGACCAGCCTGGCCTCCCCTCCTGGCACTCCAGGCAGAGCCGGGTGACTCTGCTGCACTGGTGAAAACATGCAAGCGCCAATTTTCAGCATTAATAATTCCTGCAGAGGGAACTGCCAAGAGCAGCTGTGCGTGCAGTGATGGGGAGAATGCCTCGGCGTGGGTCACAGAGACCTGGCCATCTCCTCCTGTGCGCTTGTCTCCAAAAGTGGGAGCTACCATGGGGGCTGCGAAGCACCCGTCTAGAGACAACAACCAGTTCAGAAAGCCCTAAAGCTGCAGATGGCTGGAAATCAGGAGGGTTTGCTGGGAAGGGGGCTGTCCTCGGGCTCCTTCCCATGTCCCGTTAGCTGCCTAAGGTTTCGCCCTGGCACAGCAGTACCAGAGGTTACACACAGAGTGGCTGTAGCAAACCCATCCTGCAGCTCCTGAAGGCACTGCTGGAGAGTCCTTGCTCTGACGCCAGTTGCCAAGGTGCTTTGCCAGATGGATCTTTGATCCATCTCATTAATGGCACATTTTATTTTTAACAGCTAAGAACATGAACTGGGGCACAACCTCCCATCCATCTCTGCTTGCAGTTCCCAGGGGTGTTGCATGGGTTTGTCCTCACCTGCTTGAGATGTAAAGTCGCAGCATGGGGAAGGATGGCCTGGCCAGCCATCTGCCATCCTTCACCCCCTCTCTGCCCCAGCCTGGGGCCATTGCAGTGTTCAGAAACTCAATATCTGGGCCACAAAATTAACCCTGCAACAGCTGAATTAACCCTGCCTGTGCCAGCAGACCTATGCCTGAGAGCTAGAGCGAGCACGGCTGAGCAGCTCATTTGACTTCCTTGCCCAAAGCTTCCTTACGCTTTCCCTGAAAGGTAAATCCTCTACATTTCTCCAAAAAAAAACCTCAAGGCAACCTTGGAACAAGTCTCTGTGCCATGTGCATGCAGGCTGGGACAGATGTAGCCCACACGATTCAAGTATCAGGCTCCCAGCCCAGCTCATGGACTGAACGAATCGAGGTTCATTTGCAGCAGGCAAGAGAATACATCCCGCTGACTGCGGCAAATTTGCACGTGCATGGTGGACTGTGCACTCTTAACTGCACAAATAGAGAGGCAGATAACAGAGACACTGTTCCCAAAGCCCAGGAGCAGAGGGACCAGTCCTAAAAATAGCATCACTGGGAAAAGTGATCTTTGTATTTTTTAAAATAGCCTATGCAGCCGTTGGGTGAAACAGCCAAAGAAATTCTTTCTGCTCGAGGAATGGGGGAATACGTGTGGCTCCGGGTGATGCAGCCCTGCCTTGGCTGGCAGCACAGGCTGCTTTATGCAGAAGTCTGAGAATGCACGTGGCAGTGGGGGAGAATGAGTGTCCTGTGGCTAGCAGGGAATGAAAGATGCTTTATAGTCTCCTTGGACTTTTTCCTTAAGAAAGACATTGGTTTCTTTTTATGTTTTTTTAGAAGTGACTTTGAAGTTGTGCATTTATGTTAAAAAAGAACCTATTTCTTATCTTCACTGGGTAGAAGCTGCTTTCTATCTAATACAAGAATTGTTGCTCTTATCTATAATAATTCTTTGATCAGTTAAGACATGCCTAAGCCTGCGTATATGGAGAACAGAATTAGGCTCCCATCTAAACTTGGCAATGCAACAACTTTCCCCCGTGATGTCTGTTGCGAGAGCATCTTGGGATCCTGTTGATGAATAGGGCTCTTTTCACATCTGGTGTTACAGGAGCCAAAACAAAGAGTTTGTCTCTGAGTCAAATCATTCAAATCATTTACAGCGTAACATGACACAAGGCAGGGATAGGATAGAATGATTAGTTTGTCTTTTGCTGCAGTTCCACGTTGTGGCAAGATCTATTTATTTTAATGCAGGAATTCCTGTGGGAGATGGTCAAGCCTGCAGCTTAGACAGACACTTGATTTAACTTCAGGACTTCACTGATGGAGAACTATTAAAGTGGATCCAACCAGCTTTTCCTGCTCTACATGCTAGCCTGAATTTGCCTCCTTTCTCCTCCTGGATGTTGGCACTTGTTATTCTTTTATTTGTTAAAATAAATATCTTCTAACATCAGAATCTTCACTGGAGACAGTGATCAAGTCACTCCTTAACTTTTTCTTAGTTAAACAAACTCAATTGCTTTAGTCTGTTGGGTGGGTTTGTCCCACCTCTAATCATTCTTGTCTTTCTGGACTCTTTCCAGTTTGTTTTTTGCAGTGGCAGCACGAGTTCCAGTAACCCTGTGACCAGGTCTGGCTAGATCTGTTCTGATTACATGCAAGGGTCAGGCTCAAGCTGTTTTAAGCACCCGACAGTAAAAGCAGCTCCTTACTGAACATACGCTGTCCTCTTTCATGGTCCCGAGTCCACCTGCAAGAACAACCTGTCTTTCCACACCCCATGGAGGGGCAGGAACGCGGTTAGAGATGAGGAGGGAGCAAGGGCCACATGCATGCTGCTGGCCAGAAAGCTCTTTCTGACTCAGTTTCCTTTTCCTCCAAAACTTCCTTCTGATTTGATCAATAGAAAAGTATACATCTGGCAGAAAAGGACCAGCTCTACCAGCCAGACACCAGCAGGAGTTTTTGTTCCCCTCCTTGCCTGCAGCGAGCAGATACATCACATCAAACACTGCAGAGGACTGGGTGGAAAACTTGACATTATGGTGACCTCCAGAGAGGTTCCCCAAAGCCCAGCTTGAATTCTAAGTCCGGTTTGTAGCAGGAATGAACTTTGCTGCTTGCAAACCGTGCCTGGAGAATTGCGTGGATAAATCCCGGGTGCTTTCATGGAGATTGGGAGAATTTAATCTAGCAGTGCTACTTCACTTCTCTGTGCTACAGCCCAGAAATGTTTGCTGTAATGGCTTCACCCTCTTTTCAAATATTGGTCTTGGAAAAAGGACTCCCAAAGAAAACTGTAAGGCAACAACAAATGTCTAGGACTAATTGAAGGCTTCTGGTTTGTAACAGCCTCAGCTGACTCATTTCTTGACTTATTAGATGACTAACAAATTCATACAGCCCCAAGAGGACAGATGGCCCTATGGGGAACCATTTTTATGAAAAAAGAACTCTCTGGGGAAGAGAGGTCACTCTCATTAGACGGACATGGGTTTGGGACAACAGAAACAGTGTGGGAATGGGTTGGTTTAGCCCTAGAGCTAATACTATCTGAAGAGTGTGAATGCGAGTGAAGAGTGTGAATGAATGTGAGTGTGAGAGAGTGAATGCGAGTGAAGAGTGTGAAGAGTGAGAGATCCAGCAGATTCACCACAGGGTTTCTTGTTGTGTTTTTCAAACCCATTACTGTTTTGCTGCTCCTGCTGCTGGATTCCTTGTGTGAATAGCATGTCCCACGAACACGAGCACCTTGGCTTTGCAAAACCCAGCGACAGGCTGTGAGTTCATCTGGGTATGCGCGCTGTAGGAAACCAACATCTGCTACTTTGGTTAAAGTCTAGAGGCTGGGTGTTTGGTGTGAGCTGGAATTGTGTAGCTTTAACCCCTTCAGCTCTTCTCCACAGGCATGCCCAGCCCGGAGCTTCCTCTGGAAAAAAATGGGAGGTCATGGAACCATCTCCCTGGTGCGATCTTGCAGCAAGTGCATTTTTATCTCACCACGAACTCTAACCTGCAGTATTAACATCAACAAAAGAATGGTTAGGCACGTGTTGAGCAGTGCTCCAAAGAGCAAGTGGAAGAATTTCAAAGGTTGATACATTGCACCCACCTCACAGGTACTGATCATGCTGAAATGTGCCCAGGCTGTATCAGAGAATTTTGGGGTTGGAAAGGACCTTTAAAGGTCATTGCACTGGGTTTGCATGGCCAAGTTTTGGCAGGTAGGGTGGGCTACAGGGGTGGCTTCTACGAGAAGTTGCCAAAAGCTTCCCCCATGCCCGACGGAGCCAACGCCAGCCAGCTCCAAGATGGACCCACTGGCCAAGGCTGAGCCCATCAGCGACGGTGGTAGCACCTCTGGGATAACGGATTTAAGAAGCGGGGAAGAAAACCTGCAGAACAACAGCCAGAGAGAGTAGTGAGAACCTGTGGGAGAGACAATTCTGTGGCCCCCCAAGTCAGTGCAGGAGGGCAGGGGGGGCTCCAGGTGCCAGAGCAGAGACTCCCTGGCAGCCAGGGGGGAAGCCCCCGGCAAGACAGACTGTGTCCTCAGCCCATGGAGCCCACGGGGGAGCAGACCCCCACCCGCAGCCCATGGGGGACCCCACGCCAGGGCAGGGGGTGCCCGCAGGAGGCTGTGACCTGTGGGCAGCCTGCGCTGGGGCAGCTCCTGGCAGGACCCACAGCCCTGTGGGGAGAGGAGCCCGGGCTGGGGCTGGGCTGGAGCTGGGCTGGAGACCCCCCCGGAGCCAGCTGGGCCTGGGGGGCTGCAGCCCGTGGGAGGGCCCCATGCTGGGGCAGGGGCAGAGTGTGAGGACCCTCCTCATGGGGCGGAAGGAGCAGCAGGGACAGCGTGTGATGAACTGACTGCAGCCCCCATTCCCCATCCCCCGCGCCCCTCGGGGCGAGCAGGGAGAAGAATCGGGAGTGAAGTTGAGCCTGGGAAGAAGGGAGGGGTGGGGGGAAGGTTTTTTAAGGTTTGGTTTTAGTTCCTGTTATCCTGCTCTGATTTGACTGGAAATAAATTAAACTAATCTCCCCAAGTTGAGTCTGTTTGGCCCGTGACAGTACTTGGTGAGTGAACTCCCTGTCCTTATTTCGACCCACAAGACTTCTGCTGTATTTTCTCTCCTCTGTCCAGCTGAGGAGGGCAGTGATAGAGTGACTTTGGTGGGCACCCAGCATCCATCCAGGGCCAACCCACCACAGTCATCTAGTACACCCCCCCTGCAACAACCAGGGACATCTTCAACTAGATCAGGTTGCTCAGAGCCCTGTCCGGCCTGGCCTGGAACACTTCCAGGGAGGTATATGGGAGAAAGACACGTGTGGAGGGAGAAGCTGTGGCTCCTCTGAAGCTAGGCATGCAGGAGGTGGCAAATCGCCTGGCTCCAGCATTGCAGAGCTACCTCCGCTGCCCTGGGACTCACAATGCCAGGCAAAATGGTGCTGGCCAGCCTGATCCACAGGGGATGAGCGAGCCAGACCACAGCCTGTGCTCCCTCCCTCCCTGGGCAGGGACAGCAAGGCTGTGCTGCAGAAGTCTGAGCGACCGGCCTCAATGCAGAAACGTGAGGCACTGGGGTGTCACAGCTCTCACTGCTGCTGCCCCACATGGCTCAAAGGCTGCAGGATCACACGGTGGGCAGGCAGTCCTGGAGGAGGAAGCACAGGGGAGAAGCCTTGATGTTACTCTTGCCATTTAGCTGGTATGAATTATCTTTTTATCTAGTGGATGAATTACACCTGAGGACAAAACCTCTGTCTTACAGCATGCTTTAAGGGCTTTTGTTATTTTGCAACAGATTAACACATAATTAACTTTAAAGCATTGCATGCATTTTTCTGTAAGATTAATACCATGTCTGATTGAATTTTTAGCCCATTTCCATTTATACAATCTTTTTACAGTCTGGTTTAATTTAATTAGACATTCCAGTCCCTGACACTTTCGATTTATCTTAATAAATTTCATAAGCAAAGATTGAGCCAGCTGCTTTTGCTGGAGCACTGTTGCTTTAAGGAAGACAGTGTCGGATCTGTGTGAAGACCTACTTTGTGTTATGCCCCTGTTCCATCCTGTGGTCTGTCTAACGAGGATTCTGCCTAATTGTTGCTACCAGAATTTCCAAGGCTGGTGTGAAGAGCAGAGGCAAGAGGCACTGCCTGTTTCCTCCTGCTGGGTACATTGAAGTCCCCTTTGCTTGTACAGAAACTAAAGGACCCTCACAGACAGCAAAACCACAAGCCCCGCATTTATCAGCACAGATAAATGGTGCCTGTGTGCTCTCCATTTATTTTGTAAAGGGCACTTTCTGCATTAGGAAGGCAAAGATACTCTGGGTGCTGGTTTTTGCATGTTTTGCCAGGTCCTAATATTAGCTAAGGTTTGCCTGTTTGCAATAAAACCCGATTGATCTGTCTGTAAATATTTAGCTAGTGACTCCTCCCCTCTAGCTGTACGGTGAAAGAAATCTTTCTCCTTTTTGGGTATTTTGTTTCAGAGGAGGAATGTCTTCTTCTTGCACAGTCTTGTAGATGAGATGACTTTGGACATGTCTGTACCTCGTTTCATGCCCTGCTCCGGGCCAGGTTGTTCACCCTGCAGTTGTGCCTGCTCAGCCCTGGGGACAAGCCATGCAGAAGGAAGCCTGGATCTATTTCTCTTCATGTCTCTTCACACGTGGCGGGAGGGGTGAGGATCATGCCAGGCTGGACTCCCTCCACCAAGATCATCCTTCTGAGGAGTTAAAAATTAATCACAAAGGAGGAGTTAAAGCTGTGAGGTTTGTGAGGGTTATCTTGTCTATGGGCAGGGTTTTCACTGGGAAATAAGGGAGGGAGGGAAGACACTGAAAGTAGAATCAGCAGAGAGCATGGATGCCAGTGGAGGTGGCAGTGGACTGAGGAGCTGGGTGGGGGGCTGGGGACATGAGAGGGAGAGGACACCCAGAGTAAAAACTGAATAAAGCCCTGGAGATGAGATGTCTCTAGCTGGACTGTGGTTGACTGCTTTGGCTTTTGTTTTTCTGTTTCTTGGCAGCCCTTCCCTCCACATATAAGAAATAGGAGAAAATATGAATATTTCCAACATTTTATTGTATTTCCAATCTGAGAGAATTAGTAACTCACACTAGAATGGCACACAGTCATTTTGTTAATTTGTGCTTGAGCAGCGCTGACAGGAGCTAGTGGAGTTCCCAGGGTGGGTGGGAGAGGGGTTTGGGCAGGGTGACAGCCTGGAGCAGTACAAGGACCTGAGTGGGGGACCAGGATGTAGCAGCCGAGTAAAGAAATCTGCTAAGAGGATACACAGTATGGCAGCTCCTCATCACTGCTGCAGCTCCTGGTGGGGCTGGGAGGAGGTGTGAACATGAAGCTATGCTGACCCTCTCGCAAGGCAGGAGGATGGCCACTTGGCAGAAACAGAGTGGAAGCACATCACAGCAGGCGGCAGCAGCAGCTGCTGGGTTTTAATTCAGACCATCTGAATGCCTGTAAGAGGAGAGACCTTATAGACTGCTCGGGATTTCTGAAGGTTCAAGTGGAGGACAGGGGCTGGGATGAAAGGGGACATTCCAGAAGGGAGGCTGCACAACAGCAGCCACCGACAGCTGAGCCTCCTCAAGGGCTCCCTGTCCCGACACTCTCAGGATTTCCTCTCTGCTCCTGTACCACATTGCTGGATCTGCTCCTGCTGCGGGCAGCGTATCCACGCTACCCACCATTAGTTGGTGTGATGGCTTTGAACATTTCAGCTTCACAGGAAGGTGCAGCAGCTCTTCCCAACATGGTAGGAAACTGTGCAGAGGAAGAGGGAATCCTGAATGCCTTGCAGACATGGACCTCAGGATGTTTCATAACAAGATCCCATATTATGGCATTCAACAGCGATTGCAGAGCTGAAATGCCTGAAGCAGAAGTTTTGGTTCAGGCCACACTATTTGTCCACTTTAGTTTGTTCCAAAGCCTACATCTGCAGTGCCAGGAGCAGAAGTGCTTCCAAGCCCCTGGACCGAGAGAAAGCTCTTCTGCTTCACCAAGGCAAGCCCTGGGGATGATGCCTGTGTTCAGCCTGTCAGGAAAAGAAACTGCTGTGTACAGTAAGAGGGACAGAGTCCTCTAGTCACGGCACCTGAAAATGCCACACATTGCAGCACACACCAGCCCTGCCTGCTAGAGACAGCTTGGGTCTGACACCTGATTCATCTGACTGTGCCACCCACCTCTGTCAGTCCTCAGCTGAAGCTTTACTCCATGGCACACGCCAGCCTTACACACCCCGACCCCTGGTAAAGGGCAGAATTTATCCAGCCTCATTTGGCTTCATTGCCCAGCAGAGATCAGTCCCAGTATGCTGACAATATCTTGTCTGAGATGCAGGAGTACAGACGCGCTGTCATGCACCTTCCTACTCTCCCTATGTGCTGAGGAAAGGGAGAAATGGACACGGAATAGTCATTTATAAACTGCTGCAACTTGGGGAGGAGGAAACTTTGAAACCTAAGCCAATCAGGTTTTGCCCACATCCTATGGACTTTAAAAATTGCTAACTAGATTAATTCTTCTAAATAAACGCACTAGTACCCAGACTGCCCTGTGTCTACGTGCGTCCTGCTGTGGAAGGAGCAAGCCAGCAGATGTACTGGAGTAAAACCAACGCTTTCAAATGTGAGGAGCACTGCTGCAATGCTGCAGTGAAAGGTAAGCCACCAGGTTGCTTGGCTGAAACGTACAGACAAACTATTTTTTGCCAGGTGTCATGCTTGCAACAAGTCACTTGGTATTTCTGAATGACCTGCACACCACAGCTCGGAAACCCCGCAAGACAACGTGGCTTTTGGACTCTGCCTGCCACTTCTTAGCTTGGGAGCATATACCACTAACTGCCAGGGATCCCATAATAATTACTGACATTTTATCTGCATTGTGTCACACAGTGAAATTACAGTGGGATGTGACAAGACCGGCTATCTAAGAACAAAGTCCTCTACTATATATGAAGCAAAACCTGCAGAGCGAATATCAGCTTTGGCTCCTCCTGCTGAAATTAACTTCTTGGTTACTGATCTTTTCACATCAGTGAAGACAAAGTCCCTCTAGAAGCTTGTCTGAAAATCCAGCACAGTTTTTCCCCCCAAAAAAGTACTGGATGTGTAGATCTAAGTGCTAATGAATAGAAGTTGTAGCTGGGATGTATTTTTGACAAATGGCTACAATGAGCTGAATCACAGCCAGCTCCCTCAGAGGAAGTTGTTGCACATTTTGGGTTAAGGAGTTACTGGTTAAAGCAAAAGTATTCAATCAAAGTAGTACTGTCAACCTCTCAACTTCTTAGAATTTATGAGCTTGATCTCTACAAACTATATATAAAGATTTCTTTTGATAAAACAACACTTGATTTTTTCATTTACTGCTTAATTCTCAAGAGCTGTGGCTTAAAAAAAAACCCAGGCCACATGAATATTGTAATATTTTGATAAAGATTTTGTGCTTATTCTCTAATATATCCTTAAATAGCTGAGATGCTGTAAGGCTTCAGTGAGTGGCACCTCTTTTTAATACAACCTGTGACTCTCAGAAAAGTGATTTTTATGGAGCTGAGTTTGGAAACCTTTTCAGCCCCCTCCCAAAAAGGCGCCATCACTACAAGAGAATTCCTGTAATCTACAAGAAAAAGAATGCTCAAATTTCCTTGAACTGAGCAGCCAAGACCCAAACTCAGAGGCTGCTTTTAATAATATTGGCTTTATCTTTCCAGTGCTCATTTCCTCTTTTTATACGCTACGCTGGTGCCTCCACAGAAGAATCTAATGAAGATTCAGCTTCATGCAAGTTGGTTGGAAAAGTGCTGAAATCCTTGGATGACCTCCACAGCAGAGGCAAAATCGGTGTTTACTCAATACTCCTAACCATAAATGAGCAAACGACAGCTAGCCCTAGCCCTGCTCCCTATGCACCCAACTCAGATAAAGAGCTCATTCTGAACAGGACACACAGCTGTTAAAATGCTGACATGTGTTTCCTGATGATAGACCAGAGCCAAAAGCAGAACTTGTTCAGAAAGACAAGCAATTTGATCATATTTTGGCAAAGATAAGAGGAAGCTTTACAGAACTGTATTCCCTGCAGGGGCCAAACTCCGATTAATTGGAACTGCTTGGTATTCAAAAGAGCTGATGAAAAACTTTTGAAAGCCATTGAGGCTGTTTCTTATTTTTCACTGGCACAAGCCACGATTATGCCATTCAGATGAAAGAATTAGATCAACATTGTGTAACCGAGATCAGAATCAGACCCATTCTACAAAGGCCTAAATTTTCTGTTTCTGTACCTCCCACCCCAGCGAGGTAACAAACCCAGCCTATTTCCAATGTTAGGATTAATTTCTGTTGACCTCTTCTGCATAGTCTTTTAGCACCAGAAAAACAGTCACATGCCAACATTATACAAGTCTGGGCTTTTAAAATCTTGGGCTCCATTTCCCACAGAGGTATGGCTGCAGCGCTAGACTGCTTTGCTAACTCATTCAAGTCTGGCTGTGATACACAGCTTGCTTGAAGTTACCTCACACAAGAGGATGAGATAAGATGACCCATTAATTTTTAAATCTACCAATCAAGGTGTCTTCATTTGTTTCTTAATAAAAAAGGGATATTGCAAACTTACTCACATTGAGATATATATGTACATAGAGAGGATATTTATATATTTATACAGAATATTTACAAAACATCAGTACACGAGCACTCACCCTACAAAGACAGAGCCTACTGTTTGAATTTCTAGTATGGGTGCGTATATATATGTATACACACACACACAACATGTAAAAATTGAGAGAAACGCAGTATCATGTGTTTTATATGGGGCTGAAACCAAGGAGCTAAGAAATTTGTCAAGGATCATAAAACTGTAGCAGAATCAGAAATGAAAGCAAACTACCTTAAATACTGCTTCTGGTTTGGGCAGGGAAGCGCTCCGAGATCTGTCGATAACAGTGCATATAAGGCACTGTTATTCCTAAGGCAACATCTTCAGCTACATGATCTCCAAAGAGCTCGAAGAAGTGAGTTTTACCATACAAAGTATAATAATTTTGGCTGCAATTCTATTGCCATTTACTCTACAGCAACCCGCACCAGCTCACTGGTTGCAACATGAGTCTATCCCACCAAAGTGGGTTCCTTGCCTTGTGTTTTACTCAAAGACTGCTCAAGGGTTAAGGCTCAGCATATGCAAGTTACAAAGCATGCTGTGTCTCATGTGTGGGAGTAAATGTCATATCCCACTGCACAGGGTATTTATAGAACAGCACTATTTGGGAAGTGAAACTTTTTAATGGTGAAGTTTTCAACCAGTTGCTTCAGGTTTAAGTTCCGAAGAATGAAACTGCAGAGAACCCCGTTTTACACTTTCTGGGTCTAGTTGGCTCGGAATATTACCATGAAACAAGCGGGGTCTGAGTCCAGTTACTTCGGGTTTAAAAGGTCCAGTCTCCACACCAAAGGACTGCTTCTGCAGCTGACATGTCAATCCTGTGTCCCCACCGCAGGACAGAGCACTGCTTTGTCACCGTTACTCACACTACCTGGTGGAGGAGCTCTTCCCACACACAAGTACAGCGCAGTCCCCAAGGGTCACCCTCAGACAGGCATGCAGCTCCTGGGGGATGCCGTTCTTCCCGCAATCCGGCCGGCTGAGCACCCCAAGCCCCCGAGCTACTCCACAGTGGTTCTCCAGTGTAGCTGCCCATGGCCAGACACCAACCTTCAACATAAACTGAAGCAGGTGATCCTCTTTTCACTGAGAACAGCAACCCTGGGAAAGCCAACAGTAACGTAAGGCACCAGTGACCCCCACGCTGCCAGTGCTGCCAGCTCAGCAGCTCACACAAGGGCTGGACTGAGGGTGCTGGAAGAGGGATTGGATGAGTGGGCACGGACTGCAGCTGCATAAAGCTGGGGGTGACAGGAGGAGGTAAAGTGGTCAGAATTCTCCCTTGTTAAACTGGTGACACACCACAGGGGCTGAAGCTGGGTTGGTGGGATGAGGCTGAAGATCAGCCAGGGTGGTATAAGCTGTCCCCATCTCTAGATCCGGACTGAAGCTCACACTGGCAAAGGCCCCTCTGGTTCAAGTTCTTACACAACTTGCTATTTGTAACACTCTGCTTTTGGCTCACACATACCCAGTGAGCACCAAATGTGGAATAACAGATTGAAAACTCCAAGTGAAAAGCTGTTTTTTGATCAGTGGTCCCAGAGTAGATCACCTTAACCAAGCCAGGCAGAACCAAAAGACCTTTTGTGAAACTAACTGTGCTTTCTGAGCTGTAACTATAATCACAGCACAGATTCCAACAAGTATGTCTTGACATTACTGGGTCACCCAAAGGGCAGGCTACACATATCTTGCACCAATTATTAATGCAGCTATTTGTGTTAACTCTCCAAATCGAGTAACTGATACACCTGGTGCAATTTACATAAATAGGAACACAGTTACATTTGCATTCACACTCCATTCACACTCGTGTCGATAACTACTTGTGGGTTTTATTGCCACAATAGAAACCCAATTGAAACCGTAGCTTGGCTGTACATGGTCCTGTAACCACAAAGAAGGGGCAGAGCAGAGGTTGGGCAGGCAGTGCCAGTCTCCCAGCCTCGCCCTCACCAGCTGGGTTACTTCTGCTCCGGTGGGTCAGACACATGGTGCTCTCACCCTCCTCCAGACATGCTCTTCCTGCTGGAGAGGTGGCAAAAGCGCTCTGACAGACCGGTACATGCTCACGTTATTTCCAACAAATGAACTCTTTGTATCTTTGAGCTATTGCAGTGTGCCCTGAATACTGCTTGCTTATTGGAGCAATCATTATTACATTATTTACACTTTGTTTGTGCTTTCAAGACATTCTTTACAGCTTAAGGGTGACAAACTACTCTGCCAGCAAGCTGACTGAGACCACCGATTCATTTCATGTAACTTAACCACAAAAGACAAGCAGAGTATACTGGATTTCAGTATTGAACGACGGCTTGTAAAAAAGTGCCACACATGCTTCTCAAAATCTCAGTCCTATACACCTCCTGTTTGCCCTCTTCAGACAACAATTACAGAATGTAACTTCAATGGAGCCCACAAAATGAGTATTAAGGTTCGTTATGTTTTGTCAAAACCATTGTTTGATCTTCTTTCCACTGTGATAAAAGTGTCAAGGTCGTAAATACCTCTAAATGCAACATTATGATCACCTCAACTACTCCGGCAAAAATAACCTAACAAAGACTCCCTCAGATTTTTAAAGGCAGAACTGCTGCCAAATTATTTCAACTTCTGAAAAGCACTGCCTTGTAAAAATTTCTCTTGTTCTTTATCTTGACCAGCAGACATTCCATATTCTTTAAGTGAGGGTAAGACAGTAAGAAATGTTGAAAAAGATGTGACCATCCATTACCATAACTCCTTCCTCACTTGAGGTTTTCCTACTGCTTGAATACAAGGATGATTCTTCACTCGGGACATGAGAGATGGGGTGGATCTCAGGGTCTGTGCCTGTAATGCATGCCACCTGAGTGTAGGGGCACACAAAACATGAACTAACTCATCCCTGAAGCCCAGCTCTCTCCATGCACCTCACTTGGCATTGACCACAGCTCAGTTCCTCCAGGAAGGACTGACAAACCACGCGTTACTACTGGCCACCTCCTCATGACAACTGACCCGACGATACCAACCCCATTCCCAGCATTTTCTATTTCCACTTCAATAATCTCCAAAAGATTGGAGTAATCTGCAGAACAGCCTATTCACTGGAACATACCATGTATGATAGTGATCCACCGTGACAGGTTCATTTAACCCTGGTTTTGTACTATAACCAGGCAGCAGGGGATTATTCTGCAACATGATACAGCTCTGTTCACTTAGGAAAGAGCTCTCAGGACTGAAGAGTTATCTCCAAACTACATCAAGAGTCTGAGCAAACGAGGTACCTGTGCAGAGCCAGTTTATACTAAAGATGAGGGACACTGGATCTTGCTACTGCAGATTTCGAGACTGCTCAGAGCACTGTCACAGTGGTTATCATACACAGCCTCTGCCACCACTGTGGGTCATCCTCCTGCATGGGGCAAAGCATATTGTATGTCATACACGGGGTGCAAATCCAGAGGGAATAAGTAACTGTATCAGAGTCCTTTCTTGAAAGCTCTGAAATAATTTATTTTCTGTAGCCCCCACCCCTGAGGCAAGGGTTGGGAGTTTCCCAAACATCCCTTTACATAGTGTCAAAGCAAAGAAAAACACTTCTTGGGCAAACTAGAATCTGCAGAATAAACTGTCGCTTATTGGGGAGTGTCAGGGCCAAAGTGAGGGGTGAAAAAAAACCAACCCTACCAGAGTTCTCAGAAACTTACACTGCTGAAATCTCCACAGCAGGACTGAACCCCTTCCAATCACCTCCACAGTACCTGGGGATCAAGGCTCCCCCTCTTCTCTCCCACGGCCTGGATAGAGCTCTGACATCAGACTCAGACAGCGCTTCTTGCAGCCCTTCTCTTAGCATTTAACTGGCAGGAGTCAGCACAGGGGGGGAAAAATAACCACAGAAAGTCTCATAAGCCCGAGGCCCGGCTGGATAGCCCCCTCCCGGGGGCACCGGGGCCTGCGGGGGACCCGGGCCCTAGCAGGGCTAACAACTGAGCCGGGCGGCCGTTTAACGATACGCCGCCGCGCGCCGCACCCTCCCCGCGCCTGCGCACCGGGCTCAGCCGCGACACCGGCAGCGCCTCACGGCAGCAACGCGCATGTGCAGCGCGGCGGAAGTGGGAGGGGTGGGGGGTGCTTGGCAGGAAGCCCCGCCCGCTTCTGGGAAGCCCGGGCCGCCCCCGCCGCCCGCCCCCCATTTGCCCCGGCCCCCCCGGTCTCCCCAAGCCACCCCCGGCCCCCGCAGACCCCGGGCCCCCGACCCCTCCCGGGCCGCCCTTGTCTCCCCAGGCCCACCCCTGCGGACGCGGCCGGGCCGGCCCGTGGTTGGGCGCGCGCGGGCGGCGGGGCGGGCTGGGGCGGTGTCACACGGCACGGCGCGGCAGTGATTGGTTGCGCGGCGGAGGGGGGGGCGGGGCCAGCGCTGGCCGCCGCCTGTCAGTGAGCGCGGCGCCGCTGAGGAGGCCTGAGGGGCCGTGCTGGGACTCTGGGCCGCGGCGGTAGGTGCGGCCGCCCTTGGGGCGCCGAGCGGGGCTGGGGCTGGGACCAGAACCCGGACCGGGACCCGGACCTGGGGAGAGAGTGGGATCTCCCGGGGGGCAGCGGCGGAAGCGCTCTGGGCGGGACCCGCGGAGCGCATCTGTCCGGTAGGGCCTGACTGGAGCTCGCTGCCGGCCGGCGCCGGCGCTTCCGCGGCCGCCTGCGGGGGCAGGGTGTGAGGGACCCTTCCCTCGCCGCCCGGCCCCGCGGTAGGGCAGCCCGGCCGCTGCCGCCACGGGGCAGGCCCTGGCCGCCCGGGAGGCCGGGGGAGCGGTGCCCGCTGGCTAACGGGCCCCGGTGGGGCCGCGCCGCAGCCCCGTGGCTGGGTCCCGCCGGCCCCCTCAGCCGCGTCCAACTCAGCGCCCGGGTGTCGCCGACTGGGCTCCCCGCCTGTCCCGGAGCACCCACCGAGGGAGGCGGCGAGGGGCCGCCTTGCCGTGCCTATCGGGTGTTGCTAGGTGCTGCCTCCCCCAGCGATGCAGGCCCGGGGAGGGGGCAGGCCTGACATCAGCTAATCAAAATATTCAACTGAATAAGATCTGAAGTTCAGTTAAACAGCTGGGCCGCTTGCCCCTCACATCTCGCCATCGCGCTTCTCTTTGACACCGCTTTTTTTTTTTTTTTTCTGGCAAAAGGTTAAAGTGCTTCTTTGCTGATTAATAAGTTGCTGCTGTGGCTGTGGTTGATTTCAGATGCTTCCTGTCTGCTTTAATTGGTTGCATTAGAAACATGTGTTCGATGCTTTGCACATGTAAGAAGCAGCAGTCTGAAACTAGCATCCATAAACAACATCTAAATTTCTTTTCAACTGGCTTCCTGAACTCTTTTATGAGTAATAACTCACACCTTCTCTGCTGTGACATTAGCGATAAGAATAATCGAATCGGGCTTTGAAATATCTGTCTGTAGTGTCCTGCTTTATTGCATTTTAACTAAGTTGAAATCTGTTAGTGGCACAGCCTCTAGATTCCTTTGGAATGAGTCATTTGCTATTAACTATTAAATTTTAACTGTTATAAGAGAGTGACTCTTTACATAGCATGCTGAGAGGAAGGAGTATAACAAACAAATGTACAACAACTCAAAAACCTAAGGGTCTGGTCTAACATCACTGGAGTTAATGAACTTTGCCACTGTCTGTCCTGAATCTCATTTCAGTGTTAAATGTGAGAAGGTAGAGCTGAGCTTTTAGCGTAACAGTGATGCAGTGCCTAATTATTACTCTGGCTGCTAAGAGGATGGAGGCAAACGTGACCATGCTGTCACTTTGTCTTTCCTTTTGTGACTTTTGAAGCTTGCTGGCAAGTGTCAGTCAAACCTGCTGCTGGAGACAGAGGGACAGAGGTCTAGAAGACAGAAAGATATCTAAGTTCCAAGAAGAGCAGCTGGCTTGGAGTAAAAGAGACCTGAGTTAGGGAACGGTCTAGAGATGCTGGGGAAGAGAGATCAAGGGGATGCATGGGGGGGACCAGAAGGAGGCCTATGAGGCTTAGTCTGTGGGAAACTGATCGTGGTTTAGTGACATCAGGGCCCCGGGGCCCTGAAGAATGTGGACTCTCACCTTGTTTAACTCTTTTGCAGTTAATACGGGAATTTGTGTCATGGGAGTTATCTCAGGCTGGACAGTTAGAAACTACTCCAGTCTGTTCATATTTCTACTTTATAGTATAAAATCATCATAAGCGAATTCACAGGATCAATCGTAAATTAAGTTGCATTTAAATGTTTCTATCTATATGAAACTTAACTAAACTTTTGGGTTTGCCTAGCATTTCAGCCATTTCAGCCTTACTGCTTCCTTGTGAGCTTACATGGCATTTTATAAATGTTGTCGAAAACTTGAAGCTGTAAAGCAATGTATAGCAATAACTGGTGAAAACTCGGTCCTGCCTGCTTGGGCAGAACTGATTTTAATGTGTGTTTGTGGTTACTGTTGGAAGTTGTCCATTTAGGTGCTTTATTATATCATCTTGTTATAATTTAGGAAATAGCTTCACTCCACAGGTGGGTCTTAAAAACCAGGATGATGTTAAGCAGTGTCTTGAAAGCTTGTGTGAGAACAGCTAAGCCATGCTGGAATGCAAAACCTTGTCAGGCTGAAGTTTGTTCTGATGCTTTCTGTTATGCTTGTTTACAAAGCAGTTGGGAAAAATTAGCCACTTCTTTGAATGAATGGGGCTGTGGTCATGTTTATAAACTCTGGGCAAATGTTGTTATTCATATCTTTGTTCAACAACATGAAAAGAATTGTTAAAGGGCGAGTTGTACTCAAGGTTGTACTTGAGGAAATGAAGACAGGAGTGTTTAGATACTTTTAGAAATTCTGCTGATGGTTAAAGCCAGTCAAATGTTTTCCTACAGACTTTGTAACCAAACTATTGCAATATACTAATGTCTGGCAGCTAAAAAGACAGTTGAAGCTCATTATCCTGATGTTTACAGTAAGCAATACAAAGGGCTGAAACAGGGTTTTGAAGTATTTACTATCAAACCACTTCAAAGAATATGTTTACGTACTTATTATCATTTGTAACATAACTTACTCCTGAACATAAGGCTGATAGTGAAATCCTTCAAACAGGCAGTTCCGTGGTGGTTTAGGTAGAAGTTTTTGCTTTACCTGGGGATCTTAAGGTAAACCTGCGTGCAGCAGTACTTGACAATATGTGAGTGACTGGGAGGATCCAGACAAGATTTCAAACAAGACAAATGGATAACACTGGTTAAAGAAGAGAAGATGAAGGCTGTGAGCATCCTGGAATAGCAACTGGTGGTCTGACTCACCAGTATTTTAATCAGTCAGGCATTCTATTTATTTTTACATTGGAACTCTCAGATATGCATGGGAAGCCTTTTTTTTTTCTTTTTTTTTTTTCTTCTTTTTAACTTTCCTCTTGCACATACTAACTTAAAATGGCATTAAATGTGTTTTAAGGTAGGGGTGTGTGTGGAGTGCTACAACTTTTTTTTTAAAGTCCCTTCTGACACAAACTGAAACTCCTCCTTGCTGACAGCACTGAGCTTGTTTAAATAACCACCCCAGGCCCCTGCTACAATAATATGCCTTAAACCAACACGACCAAAAACGGAATAGTCTTAATTTCAGTTCCATCTGAAACGTGGGCTGGCAAGGAAGCCCCATCAATAGCATCCAAGCAGAGAAAGACAATGGCAAGGAGGCAGGGACAAAGGGAAACGGTGCCTGGGGTTTGAAGGGGTTTTACATGTATATCAACTCCTTCAGCCCCAAACCAGGTCTTTAGTATGATTTATTTCTTTTTTAACAAGTGTCATCTTTTTTTTCTTTGGTGAAACTTGGTTTTTGACAAGGTTTGATGTCTTTGTATGATGATTTTGTAGCTAATACACTGGATAGGTTCTTTTGGCTGCAGACTTGCTGCTTTCTTGAGTACTTACTGACAGTTCTTAGGACTGGAAGGTCCCCAGAAAGGTGTATGCTCTTCTTCCTAGTTGACATTCCCTGCTCTAGTGATGCATAAATTCCTGGCTCTTCCCAGTTGTTGCTTTGTTGTAGTGGTCAGCAAAGCAACATTTCTAAAATGCTAGTTGTGTTGTTTTAATAAACCAGTAGCAGCTGCAAAAGAGAAGGCTAACCTAAGTTAGTGCATTGTTCATAAAACTCTTCTCAATAAGGAAGTGGGAAACCTCACTGAGACAACATGATTTTTTTTTCTTTTTTTTTTTCCTCCCTTCTAACTAAATGTCAATGTGAAACTGCTGCTGAACATTCGCAGTCAGACTAGGAGAAGAGATCTGCATACTTTGAAGCTGACTTATGAAGTCTAATGTATGCTTTAAAGCTCTCTCCCAAGCCATTTTGAACCAAATCTATGGGCTAATCCACAAAATGTTAACTGAAGATCTCCAAAAAGCCATTGGCAGGGGAGATTTGACCCAGACAGACCAAGCAGGATCCTGTATAATGTTGTGCTGCCTGTGTTTTAGTGCTAGAGAGGTATTTGCTTTACTTTTTTTCTTCCAGCTATGAGTCTTGCTTTCTATATACATAGTAACTTAATGAAACATACAGATGTTCTTTTAAGGTCCCTGCTACATGTAGCTTCCAGTTGAGATGGAAGAGCTGAAGTTGGTGAAAAGGGACATGTTTAGAGAAGGGCGAGGGGAGGAGGTTTTAATGGAGTAGAAAGCACTTGATTATCTCTTATATTAATAGTGTTTGAGTGTCTCCTTAATTCTGACTCCCTACAAGTCTCAGATGACCTTATCCAGTATATTAGTTTCTCACAGGAGCACAGACATCATTTGAGGGAGGAGTTGCCTCTGCCACCAGACCGGTGCCTCCACAGCACAACTGATACTGTGTTTGGCTTTCATTCTGTAAAAACGCACTTTCTTTTTTACAGCAGTGAAAACTAACATTAGTTAACTAGAGGTGAGTGTAAAACCTTAGTGAAGGTAAGAAGCAAGTAGTCTTCAGCACTGCTAGCAAAAGCCCATTGTGGGCTAGGAGTGTAGTATTCACTTTTATCTACTGCATCATGACCTGACTTCCTCTTTCTTCCTTGAAAATAATGAGCCCATATACACATCGACAGAAGGAAGAAAGTCAGGGATATTGAAATAAGAATTACAGTTAAATCTGAGTGACCTGGATGAGGGAGAGCAGGTTTTGAAAACCAGAGAAGCAGTTCAGGGTATGAAACAACTACCCGCCAGCTCAATAACTTGAAGCTCCTCATGTTGCACGTACATCAGTTACGTCTGTACAGGAAGCTGTGCTCATCCTGGAGTGGTGGCAAGTAAATAGGCAGTGAAACCACAGCTCCAGCGTGTCTCATGTGGATAAATCCTGTTCTTAGTGGTCTTGCCGTGGGACCTCAGGTACCCATTTACTGGTCCCAAGGCTGCCTTTTGTCTAGAGCTTCTCTGAGAAGGGCTGTGTACAGGGCCTGGGCCTGAGAGGTGGAGGGAGTGTCTACGTCCAAGTTAATGGGACTTACGAATGCTTTGCACCTCTCTGGATTGCCACCCCCCTCCAAGTGCACAGCAATCGGTGTAGTCTGTTCAGTTCTGAATATTGTAACTTCAAGAGAAGTTATGCTTCAAAAATTATTTTTAAATTGTGATTGGTTTTTTTTTTTATTGGCAACTTCTGCCAACTATGCCTTGTTGTGCGTACTGTAAAAATAGTTGGATTTTTTGATTCTTACAAGGACCTGAAAATTGTGCAGCAACAGTTAAACTGGGCTGGGCTTGCAGCTTCTGAGCCTACACAGCCTTGTAGACTTGAGTCACACATTAAACTGTCTGAGCACAGGCAGCTGCTGTGTTAGAGGACCTTGCTTACA
This sequence comes from Falco peregrinus, assembly GCF_023634155.1. Taxonomy (NCBI): domain Eukaryota; kingdom Metazoa; phylum Chordata; class Aves; order Falconiformes; family Falconidae; genus Falco; species Falco peregrinus. The sequence continues at coordinate 398,932 of NC_073738.1, forward strand.
ATAGCTACGTCTTATTATTTTTTTTTTTTAGTCCGTGAGTGAGGTATGTGCTTTGTTGACTTTAATCTCAGTAATGTTTCCTTGTTATTCTTTTCCATTTCAGAGGGCGACAAGGACTTGCGATTTTACTTCTCCCCTCCCTCTATTGTCTTTTAACTAAGCTGAGGAGTGACTTGTAGAATTATGTATTTTTTGGCGATGGGAATGGTTTTGCGCTGCAGACCTTGAAGGTCCTTGAAGGTGAGGGGGAGGGCAAGGAGAGACAGAGTTAATGCAAGTCAGGAGAGAGTGAGTCTAAAAATAGCTCTGAACTTGTCAGTTTGGTCACTGGTGGCTTGGGTTAGTCATCTGGCAGGCTCTCTTTCTGCTGCTCCAAGGGATTATTTTACAGCACTGAGATTTGACATAATTTCTGTTGAGGAGAGGGAGTGGGACGGGTGTAATGAGTGGGATACTGTCATCACCACTTCTTTTGCACAGCAGCTGTTCTCTGCTTAGCCGCTGAATGTGGTCATTGTTGACTTTCCTTGTACACCTGCCAGGTTGTTAGGTGACTCATCACACCAAGGTTCGTGCAGTTGGCTCCCAAACAGCTCCCTTTCCCTTTCCTTGGTGGTCCTTTAGGCACAGAGCACCCACTAGTTTTGTCATTTTCCTGATTGATCTCTGTGGTGCCAGGAGTCAGTTAGAGTAAATGTCCTGTTTGCCCCAGGCAACTGTTCAAGGTGGAGAGGAAAAAAAGGAAAGAAAAAAGGAAAAGAAAACCCCTGGTGCAGATTTAAACTGATGAGCCTCAAAGATGTGCTCCTGTAATCATTCTAAGATCTTGTTTTTGTTGGCCTCCTTTCAAATGCCCCTCCTCCTTGTCTTATCCTGGGTTCATGGTACTTCACACCTCTATGTGTTTGCTAAGGTTTCTGAATTTTCACGGGTTATTTACCGACCAAAATGTTCATTTTAAGATTTTGCATTTGAGCTGTGAGAGGACTGGCATGAGGCAGTGACCTCTACAGTTAAGAGTCAATAGAGCATATTCTGGTTTAAAAGAAGACAACTGTTTTAACTTTTTCAGAATCCAAGGTGAGGGGATCAGGAGCTAAACCAAAGCCATGTTTCCTGTGGGCTCGTGTTCAGTGTGGTTGTAGGGAACTTCTAACTCTCCACGTTCCTGATTTTCACCCCACAATATACCCCTGCCCTGTCCCACAACGCCTTACTTCCATGCTTCTTTATACTTCTCCCTTTCCACTCCTGGCTCCCTTCCACCTCCCTCTGCTCTGCCAATTGGCCAAGATTTGGCGTATGCTGGGACTTGTTTGGAGCTACATTTACGCTAACCGGTCAGCTAGCAGCCCGTGCTGATTGACTCGCCAGCTGCTGCCAACCAGAGGGGATTGTTTCTTCCAGCACCATCGCTGTCCTCTGTCCAACACCAACTTGCATTAGTCCAATACATCGTAAGACCTCTACTTTTGTCAGGCTTGACCAAGGATTTCAAAAATTATTGGCAATTAAGGGGAAGGAAGGGGAGCAAAGGAGGAGTATGGGCAATCTGTTTGTCTAGCCTTGTTTCATTGGAAGGAAAAATGAGAAATGGATTTAAGGGTGACTTGAGTAAAAGGAAGAAAGCAATTAGCAGGATTTTATGACCATTTCATGTGGTGCGAGAGCACCATGTAATTTTTCTTAGGTGTACTTTAGGAGAAAATCTTACATGTCTTCTCTTTTATTTCTCTTTTTGTGAATATTCTTTCTGTTTAGTGATACAAGAGTTCTCTCTTCTATATGGTTTCACTGTTTGCATTTAAGCTAAGGGAACAGACCAAGAAATAAATTTCCCTTTGAAACCTGTGTGGTCTCATATTTTTAGTACTGAGAATAACATCGATTATTCAGATGCTCAGTGATACAAGTCAGGGATGGAGAGGTGGCAGCAGTCTTGGGTTCTTTTTCAGCTCCATGCTGAGAGGTTGGGTAGGACTTTGATTTTAATTATTTAGTAATCTGATACCTTCAGCAGCCTCCTGTTTCTCATGAACTTGAAGCTGCTTCTGCCTGTGAACAATTTTGACAAGTGTTTTGCTTTGGTTTTTTGTCCTTAGTGACTTCCTGAACCTGTGAAATGGCAGTGATGGGAATTACATGCCAGGGATCTCCTGATCCAGCCGTCAAGCACAAGAAGGAGCTCACAGCTACCAAGGGGCTGAACGAGTCAGTGAGTGAAAAGCAGAGCAGTGTTTGCAAAGTAGAAGATTCGAAGAAGGTCATCTTTCACAGCCAGTGGAAAATCCTGAATGATGTAATCACCAAAGGAACAGCAAAAGAAGAAACAGAAGGAGGCTGTGCATCAATTTCTATTATTGCCCAAGCAGAATGTAAGTAGCCAGGCAGGCTGTTCTTCATTGAGAAAAAGGAATGTGTAATGCAGTATGAGATTTCACCCACTTTGCACTCCTGGAGAGCTGAGACAAAATCTATTTGTAATCCCAAGTGGGGTGGAGTTGGTGACACATCCCAGTCTCTATTTAGGAAGCTCATGAAATCTCTTAATAATGTGGCAGCATCCACTGAATAAAGCATAAATAACAGAACAGCATGAGGCCATTGCACCTAGCTTTGACTATAAATATGTGCCCTGCTGGATCATCTGTTCTTGGCTGACTTCTGAAAGGCTTTTTAAAAGAGGGAGGAAAACGGAAAACAGAAGAAAAACAAATTAAAACTGTCAGGTGGGAAAGAGCTGGGGGGTCAGGAGATCGCAGTGCTGGGAAGCTGTTTAATGCTGGGGGAGCAAGAACATAGTGCTGGTGATGTGGCATGAGTGTGTGGTGATTTGTCTGGATCCCCGATTTAGCAGGTTGGTAGAGTTGTTTCTTGGTCCAGTTGTTACTAGGAGAGACTTTGCCTAGTACTGAAGACATGTGATGATCCTGTTTTCTTTCACACAGGTGAAAACAGTCAGGAGTTCAGCCCCACTTTATCAGAGAGATCCTTTATTGCTCATAGTAAGCGTTACAGGTGAGAGATCTCTTAACATCTGCTGACTTGATCCAGATCACCCTGGCTCTGTGTGCTTGCAGTATTTTTTCCAAAACCACTCCTGCTTGAATTAGCTTTTCTGTCTCAGGCTCGGGAAGAGCGTGTCTTTGCCCAAACATTTTCCTCAAAACCTTTTTGTTAGGAGAAAATACACGTTGAAGTACAAACCACTTGAAACACCTTGCAATTGTCTTATTGCAATGCCTTCTGATTTGCTGGCCCTTGTAGTTTTCTGCTTCTATTTCTGGCTGGTCAAATTTGTTTGGAAATGACTGAGTGATTTTTATATATATATATTTAGTTTCATGGGCTTGAAGTAGAAGGATCCAAGGGAAAATTTGCATTATTTTTTTTTTTTTAAACTAAATTGTCCTGGTGCTTTTGAAACCAAGTTATACCATCCTCCTTGAAAAGTTGTGGGAAACTTAGGTTGTTGCTAGAAGTAGTCCTGAGAAAAAGGAACTGTTTCATTTCCAGGGAGGATAAACAAAAAGGGATGAGAGAAGAACCTTTGCCTGATGACAGCATCAGCAACAGAAATAGAGTTGTGAAGAGAAGCTGAAAGTGGTAGAGGGGGAGTAACAGGACTTGCTTTTCTGAAGTCATTTGAGAACGAGCCACTTTTTCTTCATGAAGAATATGTGCCCTGTTGGGGCACATACTGGAGCGTTATTAAGCACTGGAGCTTTACCAGGCAGCTCCAGCACATTGTGAAGTGGGCCGCTGGGATCTAGAATTAGGTACTGCCTGTTTTCCGGCAGCTTTCAGACACTGAATCTGGCCTTGTGAGGTATATGGTTTGACATTGCCCACGGACTTTACGATGTCCCATGAAGGAACTGAAGAAATGCTGAGGGAACCATTTCTTGACAGGTTTATGTGGAAGGCACACCAGCGATATGTTCAGGTTCGAGGCAATGTGGTAATGCCATCACCTAGAACTCTGCTTATTTTCTCTCTTAGCACTCTGTGTTGCACTGGAACAGCAGGAGAAGACGGAGAGAGCAATGCTGGCTGTGAACTGCATCACTGTTCAGTAAAGGCAGACAAATATAACTATTCTGAATGAATTAGGATTTCTTCATTTGAAGATCAAATATCCTGTTTTCTCTTAGAACTTGATTAAAAAAAAATCTTAACTACTGTGGTTGGTATTGAATAACTGCAGATAAATGTTCCTCTTGAGAGCTGCGCCTGTTTGTGCAGACCCCCAGCTGGTGTGCTGGCCAGTGCTGTTTTGCATATGTATGCATTTCTAGAAATCATATTGTACTACTGATCTTTACATGCCAGAATATTTTTGCTTTTTGAAGCTATTTTATTTGCATGCACATAGTCATCCCTTTTCTTTGGTGCAAAGCCTATTTTTCTTTCAAGTAGAGCAGACACTTATATTACAAACACTTTTATTAATTTTAGAAATAGATTGCATTTATACATAATCTCTGTGCATTTGCTATAAATCATAGACACAAGCTGTTTCAAAGCAACTTGGAGACATTTAGTGCTTTTACCTCTACTTTGCCATCCAGTCTTGCTATTCTTTGTAGAATTTGCAAATAGTGGGAGACTTAATGCTTTGCTTCCCCACCACATCACCCATATTTATTTCTTACAATGCCAGGTGTACTACTGTGCATTGAGGTTACAAATGCTACATATTAGAAGGCAGGAATTTATGTTATAATTCTCGATTCTTTAAATCTCAGAAGGCAGAATTTCTGATTCTCATTCTTGTTCTGTGGTTCATAATTGTTAACTGGAGGTGTGCTTTCACTGTCAGATCTAAGAGACTTCATGCATTTTGGTTTCCAATAGCCGGTCAGACAGTCTCGATCAAATCCCTAACAATGTGGCCCATGCAACGGAGGGAAAGATGGCACCTACCTGTTGGAGAGGGAGGCATCGTGGCAAGACAAAAAAGAAACGTCACAAGAAAAGATCCAAGCTGAAAGTACAAACAGTGGCTGCTGGCAGGCGCAGTCCCAGAACTCCAGAGCAAGAGAGCTGCACCCCAATTCCTGTCCAGGTGAGAATCCTTAAAGACTTCCTTTTGTACTGTGGGGACCCCTGCAAACTCCTAACAATTCTTGGTTGAATTTCATATGGCTATATTGAGGATCCTGCTCAGCTGTTTTGTTTTGGTTTATTTTCTAGGAGGATGAATCACACCAAAATACTCTTTACAGAAACCGTTTCTGGGTTTCGGAATTTAACAAGGACTTGGTCTATGATCCACTGCCATTTGAGAAACCTGAGAAAGTTCTGTCCACAGGCAAGCTCCATTCACCAGGGAGCAAATACAAAGCAGAACTGCACAAGTTGATAAGCCCTATTCAGTGCCTTAATCATGTTTGGAAACGGCACTATCAGAGGGACAGTGTTCCACAGCCTGAAACTCTCCATCCTTTTCCCTACAACATAATACCCCCTCATTTCCCACATCTGGACAGTCCTCTCCCTGCCATGAAACGTAACGCTCTGGAGACGTACTTGCATGGTGATCTCAACTATCAAGACAGTGAGCATCGCTTATCTGGCCTAAACTTAGAATATAGTTTCCCCAAATGCATCAACCAGTCTGTGAAAACCAGTTCAGACAAGATTTCTGTGGAAGAATACTTGGTAGACGCCTTGAAGGGGAGCGTGAGTCTTGGTGAACCACAAAATTTAGCCAGCCTAGCCAAGACGTGGAGAGGAGGTGGTTTGGACCTGAAGGAACAATTTCATGAAGCCAATGAAAATGAAGGCGTGCTACTTAACGAGGTGATCTTCTGACCCTGCACACTAGTGTTGTGGAAGGCAGTTTCTCCTGGGCTTCAGAAGAGAGAGAATCTGCATCCATGTGCTAGTTTCTGTAACCAGACTGCATTTTCTGGATGGTTCTTGATACAATTGAAGACTGCCAGTTAAAGATGCGGTTTTGTTTTTTGAAGGATATAAAGCCCTGGTCTTAGATTGGTGGCTCTAATTTGTTCGCTTATTTACAGAATATGCATGCTTGTCTAGGAGAAGTGTTTCTTTGCTTAGCCAGTCTTCAAACACCTTCTCTGTTTGTCTGTGAAAGAACCAAGTCCATTCAGGTCAACAGGCTGCAATATTTTATTGGCTATAGATGACCTGAACGGTGACACAGACAGAAACCAGGGACGTGCAGATTGTGAACGTGCAAAAAGCATGTCTGCTTCCTTCCAGCAACTTACCTGTTGTCCCTTGCCAAACACAGGGCTTGGGCATAGCTAATGCGTGGAAATCTTAGAGGCATGATTCATTTCTTCTGAATTCAGTTCTTTCTTGCCACCATAAACTCCTCTTAGAGTCCTCTTTCTCTGGAATCATTGTGACCCTGTCAGTGTTGTCGGTGGAGTTCAGGGTGTCACCTGCCTAAGTATGTTTACAGAGACCTAAGGCACAATCTCAGTCTACTAACTATAAAAAAGGTTTAGCTCACACAGAGATGTCTACATTTAGTCACACGGATCTTATTTTGTTTGTAGCATTTCGCTTCGTATTTAATGTCCTGCCCATGGAGGGAATAGTTTGGAGCTTCAAAGCTATCCAAATACTGGTGGCCTTCCTTTACAACAATTGGATGCACTCATTTAGATCAGAGTCCACAGAAATCAAGTAGGTCCTCCTGTATCATTTCATCTCAAGCCCATAACAGAAGTAATTCTGTACAGGGATTTTTAGAGGGGCAGCAGTACCTATCGTTGTGCTTTTTCTGAAAATGTTCGTCTCTGTCTGTGGAGCTCAGCAGTTAAGTGTTACTTTCCTTGCTTCATCTTGTTTTCTGATTTTAACTTCCAGAAACTAAAGCCAGTGGATTATGAGTACCGAGAAGAGGTTCATTGGACCAAGTGTCATGGTTCTTTGGGCATTGGCTCTTTTGGAGAAGTATACAAAATAGAGGATAAACAGACAGGATTTCAGTGTGCTGCCAAAAAGGTAACTATGAGTGAGAAAGTGGGGGGGGGGGGGGTTCCTGACACAAGAAGGCCTATGGAGAAAAAGTCTTCTTGCAGCTGCTGTGGACTGTAGGTACCTTATTGTACAGCCACAGTGAAATGCTGCTGTGGTTACGTCCAAGGAAAAACTTCAAGGTGACGGCATGGAGAGAAGGAGCAGACAGAGAACCTGTATGTGTGCAGGGGGTCAAGCTTAGCAGCCAGAAATAGGTTCATTTGGCCTTCAAAGCGTGCTGCGAGGGATCCTGGGTTTTGTGCTGAGACAGGCTAAGCAAGAGAGTAGAGATTTCAGAAAGATTTTAAGGTGTGCTTAGTGAGTGTGGGAGAGAGACGGCTGTGTGAGTTGTCTGCTTATCTAACTGTTGTCATCTTAAAACATATCTAGTGTAAATGGTGACATGGCAGGTGTTTCTCTGTTGAAAAAGGAGTAAAGTGAAAAATAAGGCAGTTGGTAGGCACTTAGAACAGAGGTTTCATCTGTTCAGCGAATGTCATATACAATACTGGCACATTGTAATGAGGTGGTTTTGTTACAGATGCAGCAAAGGATGTGTATTTTTCCAGAAGCTGGCATAATAATCTATTGTACACTGAGATACGCCATTCTCATACGATGTGTGAAGCATGTGGAATATAACTTGATTCAGGGTGCTGATTTGTGGCAGGCATGGGGGGGCCTCAGAGGTAAAGGCAGAGTGATAATGCAAGTAGATGATGAGAATGTGAACTATTTTGTTTGAACTTGAATAGTTTCATCACCTCTGTGAGCTGATGTTTCTCACATTACTCTGATAGAAAACTTCAACAAGTGAGTGGGAAGCGTTTTGTCTTGAGTACAAAAATAATACATGCAAAAAGAATTGGAACTTGCATTTGTCAATTGAAAATGTTGACTTTTCTTGTTTACATTGTTTTCACTTTGATGTATTGCCCATGGAAAGATGTAAATGCAAGATTAAGCCAGCTTGTCTGTATTTTTAACCATTTCATTTGTCAGGTACATAGAAGCAAACATATTTAAAGCATTACAAAAATGACTTCCTATTCTGCAACCTCACATTTTAGATGTGGAATTTTGTGGCAACTTGACCAGCTTGTTTTCTGACAGTATGTAACTACTTAAATTTATCATCCATGTTGCAGATACACAGTCTTAGGAGAAATAGCTTTTACTAGTGGGCTATGTTTTCAGGAAGCAGTGGTTGTACTGAAAAGAAAATGGGAGAGTAGGAGAAGCTGAAGTCTTTCAGAATGTCAGTTTATTTTTTTTCCTTATTACTGGAGGATTTCAAAGGATACTTCTATATCAGAAATAAATCTTCTCAGACTAAACTCTTGAACCAGTGAGGTCTAACATGCAAGTTGAATATTTTGCTATGATGTATTGTGTTTTACATCAGTGACTGTCTTCAGTTACTGCTGTCTGCCTGTGTTAGAAGGGGACTACCTGACCTTCTTTCACCATACTTGGTGTTGTAAGCACCTGCTCTCCAAATTCTTGAGATTAAAGAAAACTGGTGATAGCTGGATTGCTAACAGTGAAGAAACATGATACATCCTTTTCCCACCAGAATCTTAATGACTCATGTTTTCCTTCTGGTCTTTAGCAAATTCTTGTTTTATTTAGTTTGGCCAAACTTTCTTTAACCATTTTCCTGTGCAGGCAGAGTGCCACCTAAAAAGGTGATAGTGTAGATCATTGCTTGTGGTCCTATTTCATCTTTCCTCCTGTTTTGGGGAAGTTTTATTTTTGCAAAGTACTGCATCATCCTTAATTTTTTTCCTTTTTAATGAAAGCAGAATGTTTAAATTGTCAGCATTACCTTTTTTAACTGAGACAGAAATGACCTTCCTCCTGAAGACTACCAGTACTCAGCTATAAGCCAGAGATACTGCAACTTGACATCTTTTTTTGACAAATCTTCACTTTACTCAGACACTGAGAATTTAGGGACTCATCATCCTTGTTAAGAATCATTCTGAGTGTTCCCCTTATTGTTGTACCCACTGATTTCTGTTAATGAAGGTCATCCTTGTGCCTCTGCTGTTAAATGGTCCAGGACACTCTGACCTAATCATCAGAGAGGGACAATTCTGTCAGGATTTGTCACCAGATCTGTTCAGTGCTGCTTCTTTGTTTTGCTAGGTACAAGTTGAACACTTCCGTGCAGAAGAGTTAACAACATGTGCTGCAGTAACGAGTCCTAAAGTTGTCCCCTTGTACGGAGCTGTGAAGGAAGGACCTTGGGTGACCATCTTCATGAAGCTGATGGAGGGTGAGAATGGAACAACCACAATGGAAGCACCATTGTAACTGTTGAATGCAGTGGACATTGATCTCCTCTTCCTCCTGCCCCTATTTTAAATCTGTTAATTCTTTGCTGTATCCAGAGTGTTCCTAGTGTTAATTCCTGAGTGGGTTGGGATAGGTATGTGTCAACCCTGCTGGTGTGTGGCAATGGCCTTTCTTGGAAGGGAGTGTGTGTGGATAATTTCCAGTCCTGCCTCACTCCAGTTCAAGATGTGTATCTCTTGAACAGCAGCTGCAAATTCCCACTAGAACACATTTTCTGTTTTTTGCTTTCATGTTTTATTTGCATGGCACCATGGAAAGCACATTGTACTGGAAAAGGGAATACTGTATAAGCAAACCTAGATGCCTCTGTTGCCTGATGCTCTTTTTCTAGCCAGGACCATGGAAAACACAGTCTGTGAAGAAACAGCCTGGTGATCAGTAGCACCTAGAAATGTCTGATATGATCACAGAGTAGCTTTTGATGCAAAGCAACACTGTCAAACTCACACTAAGCAAAAGGCTTCATGACAGAGGCCAGTTTCTGTGGGAGTAAGAACTTGGGAATAAACAAAAGGAACAGACCCATGTGTGGAAGATCAAGGCTGTCATACCTGGCAGTTCTCATTTCTTCACCGGAAACAAAGAGGAACGCTGATGATGCTGGGAAGAATTTAAAGATAAACTAACACGGACCCTCTGGATTCCTTTCTAGGCGGCTCACTAGGTCAGCTAATTAAACAGAGCGGCTGCCTGCCAGAGGACAGAGCCCTCAGTTATTTGGGCCAGGCACTGGAGGGCTTGGAGTATCTTCATGCTCAAAACATTCTCCATGGAGATGTAAAAGGTAGGACAGTACTTAAGGTACCTGTTCTTCCCTTTTTCTTAGAAGCAGCAAACTGGAGATTAAGTTACTGAGTAGCAAAAGGTTTTTTACTAGATTTTCAGCTCTGCATTTGAGATTAGAGCTTAACTTGGTTCTGAGCAGCTGGGCGTATCATACTTGTCACCTCTTCCTTTCTGTCATCTGGTGGGTCTCACAGGCTGTTTGCCCAGACTGACCCCTCACTGGGGTAGGAGAATTTCCGGGATAGATAATTGGTAGCTTATAAGTAGAGATAATTATAGTTGTCTTCTTGCTTAAGTCCTGCTCCATAGGAGTAATAGACCTTGGTTTGGGCTTAAAAAACCTGCAGCTCTGTGGGCTTTTGACAATTCTCCCATCTCAGTGACCATAATACAGAGGAGACTGATTAATTAAAATTTTATCATTGCCAGCGGAAAATGTGCTCTTGTCTGATGATGGAAGCAGGGCTCTTCTGTGTGACTTTGGTCACTCTGCTCACCTTCATCCAGATGGCCTGGGAAAGTCCTTGGTCACAGGTAAGGATTTTCTGCTGCAATTCTAAAGAATTACCCTACTGACTCATTCTTTCTTTTTGAAAATTTACATATGGCTAATTTGCAAACAACTGTATTTTCCAGACTTAACATTGCTCATAGTGTCACATTTATTGATCCTACTGTGATGTATCCCACTGACAGCTAAAACGAACTTGAGGTTGAAAGGTGGTCCTTATCTCCCAGTCAAGGAGGCTGTTCTATTTTTTGTAAGATTATGTCACAGCGTGCTACATTCAGTGTTTTGTCCCTGCAAGGAGCAACATTGAAACTTAGAAGTCTGTCTTTGACTTGTTATGTGACCTCACTAACAGCTGGGAAAGAATCCTGACCTCCACTAAAGCAAAATTCCTCACTGACTTTTGGGCACTTAAACTTTACAGGGCTTCTTAATGCAGCTGTTGCAAGAGAAGGATATCATAGAATCACAGAGGGGTTTGGGATGGAAGGGACCTTAGAGACCATCTCATTCCAGCTCCCTGCCATTGGCAGGGACACCTTCCACTGGACCAGGTTGTTCCCAAGCCACATCCAACCTGGCCTGGGACACTCCCAGGGATGGGGCATCCACAGCTGCTCTGGCCAACCTGTGCCAGCACCTCAGCACCGTCACAATGAAGAATTTCTTCCTAATACCTAATCTAAATCTGCCCTCTTTCAATGTAAAGCCGTTCCCCCTTGTCCTGTTACAACATGCCTTTATAAAAAGCCCTTCTCCAGCTTCTTGTTGGCCCCTTTAGGCACTGGAAGGCTGCTATAATGCCTCCTTGGACCCTTCTTTTCTCCAGGCTGAAAATCTCCCAACTCTCTCAGCCTGTCTTCACACAAGAGGTGCTCCAGCCCTCTGATCATCTTCACGGCCTCCTCTGGACTTGCTCCAGCAGGTCCATGTCCTTCTTATGTTGTCCCCAGAGCTGGACACAGTGCTCATGTTTTCTAATGCCAAGCTCACCAGTAGAGCGTGATGTTTTGCCTTTCAGATGTGGTTGGAAGGGGAGTTTAATACCTGATCCATATATAAGAGATGGGACTGATACAGAGATGTAGGCTTTGAACAGCTTGTAAGAGCACATAATGCTGTTTTTTGGGTTAAGGTGACTTGTTTCTCACTTCAACTGAAACTGAAAAGACAAGGAGGCTGCCTTAGGCTTCCCAGCAGTTGCATTGGAACAGTTTTGTAGTTTACATGCAATGAGTTTTCATTTGAATGGTTTTAGGGAACTATGTACCTGGCACGGAGACTCATATGGCTCCAGAGGTGGTGATGGGAAAGCGTTGTGACTCCAAAGTGGATGTCTGGAGCAGTTGCTGTATGATGCTGCATATGCTTAATGGGTGCCACCCTTGGACCCAGTATTACAATCACCCACTCTGTCTGAAGGTAAGTGACCCAACATATCTCCAGTGAAAGGTACTTAGCCTGCAAAATCTCATTATACCTAGCTAGAGAGCAGTCATTTCAGGAAGGCTGGCTGAGAGCCAACTGGGCATCTAAGCCAACTGGACATCTAAGATGATGCCAACCTTGCTTTGAAAGCTGATCATTTCTTACGCCTCTTAGGCTGCTGTGTACTACACATGCTAGGGCTTTTCCTTTCGTATCCTGCTCATGACTTGGGTGTAACTTTGTAGCTATTCATCTGTAATAAAATTACCACTCAGGTGTCTCATTTAATGCTGTAATTTCAGTTAGAAATGGTCTCAGGGTGGGAAGAACCTTTCTGAAATCAAATTAAGCTTCTCTGGTCTAAACTCTTTCATTTCCTGTTTGTTACACAGATAGCTAAAGAGCCACCTCCTCTGAGGGAAATTCCACCTTCCTGCAACCCTCTGACTGCTGAGATTATTAAGATGGGTCTGGAGAAAGAGCCTGTTCAGAGAGCATCTGCATCTGAACTGAAAACTAAGACTAGTGTCGCACTTGAAGAAGGTAGAAATGTCCTTTGTCTAAAGCTTCCTACCTGCAGTGGTAAAGTGGCCGATGGCTAATTACATCATAGTGGTCTTATGGGCACTATCAGTATGTTTTACTGTTCAGTATATTGTTTGCACAGGCTTCATCACTGATGTATATTTTTGGGTTGATAGCTTTTACCCGCAGCCGGGTGTTTCTCACACAACTACATTAAAATTTCCTGTGTGCTGTCACACAGTCTTTCTTCCTTCTCTGCTTGAAGTAGACAATGTTTTGCTTTATGTGGGTTTATGAAGATGTGTGCTGTGGCTGGCCTCATGTTCAGCTGAAATATCAACTGCATCTATTGAGCTGGAGCCTGATATGCACGAAACTGAAAGCAGAGGTTTATTGCATCCTGAACTGTAACTCATACTGGTGGTCCAGTCTTGCCCTTGAGACTATGCGTAATTTATTTCAACTTAATCCTGCTGAAAGGTTCTGTAATGCAACAAGAATTTGTAGAGGTGATCTGGTTTTGTCTTTTGAAGAAGCTGGGCATTTTACAGCAAGATAGAGTTCAGAAACTGATTATGAAGGCAAGCTTTTACCTTTTTTTTTCCTCTTCTTTATTTAATAATGTTTGTATGCTTTTTGTTTTTGCAGTGGGAGGTGTGACAAGCCCCTGGAAAGGCGAATACAGAGAGCCTAGGCATTTATCTTTGAACAAAGAAAACAATCCACAGACATCCCTGTCCCCCACAGTCAGCCCAGTTTCTGAGACTGTTTCTGACCCAAAATTGGCAGTCAAAGTTTCTTGTGCAAGCGCAGTCCTACCACTGCCACCTCTAGAGCAAACCGAGGAGGTCGAGGGAACCCCTTGGAATGTGTGCAAGGAATTATCAGAGACCTGGGATCCTCCACCTCTCTCCTCGACTCCTCTCCTTTTGAAGAGCTGCAGCCATGTGGAGAAAGCAACAACCATCTCAGAACAAGAGCTTCAGCAGCTGGAAATAGGTAAGCGATGGGCTATGTAGGGAATTCAGATTTCTTTGCTTGAGAGCATGATAAAAATACAGCTGCTCTCCTTTGGCCTCTTGACAGTTATTTCTGGTTTTTGAGCTTGGATGACATTTTGCTCATAGTTCCTGTTTCGTTACACACATTGCTCGGCCTTCTTTTAAATTACCAAAACTACTAGCTCCTAACCAATTAAATATGCTACAGGGGTAGTGATCAGTATTTCCTCCCGCTGTCTGAACAGTGGATGGAACTTCTGTGAGAGGTGCAGGAACCTCTCAGAAAACAGCTAGTTTCAGACTTGTGCTTACGTACACCGTATAAACAGTGTCTGCAATTACAACTTCATCTGAAATTTTAGGTCTTCAAGTATAATTCTTGTCATAACAGGATAAGCCTGTTGGATGGCAGATGTCAAACAAAGCAATATAGCTAGGATCAGTCTGAAACTCTTTGTCCTGGGCATTGGAAAACCTGTAGCCACCAGCCAATGAATTTGATTACCAGCAGCAATCCAGAATTTGAAAACCAGCAGTAACTTTGGTGTGAAAGTCAGTGGAGCAGTAATAGTCTAGTTCCATTGCCGCATTATAACTCAACCTTTCACTGTTTTTACCCCGTATTTTCTAGTCTTAGTAAATGAATTGAAAACTTCAGACTAGGAAAAAAGTGTCTTGAAATCCGGCTGTTGTCGTGGAACTGAGGAGTAGCATTTTAGGGGTTGCTGAGAGTCAGGTTTCTTCTCAAATGGCTTTGGATCTTCAGCAGCCTTCTAAGGGCTGGATATCATCAGTGCAAGTTACTGCAAGAGTTGAGTACATAAGTTTGACTTTTCCCAGGGTATAATGTGGATGGATCTAGAATGAAGAATGATAGGTGACATAATAGGCCAGAACTGGGAAATTCTGGGTACTAGCCCTGTCTCTGGCATTTTCTATGTCATTGCACAATTCATCTGTCCTTTTTGGCTCAGTTTCCCTATTCTCACAGTGGTGCCCATAGCCTCTGTGTAGCAAAGGAATTGTCATGTGTTTTGTGGACACCAGTATCGATGTTCATTAGATAATGCTGAAGAAGCTTTGGGTATTAATTGCAGTAACTGCAATTAGAGCAGGGAGGCATTAAAGGAAACGTTGGAAATGTCTTCCTTCTCTTTCCTTTTGCTTGCAGAACTGTTTTTGAACAGCCTTTCACAGCCTTACTCGCTGGAAGAGCAAGAACAAATGCTTTCATGTCTCAGCATCGACAGCCCATTTGTGTCAGATGCTAGTGAGAAGGTGAGTGTAAATGGACGCTAGCCGTGTTGTGCGTGGGTGGCGTAGCAGGGTAGACACCTCGGGGAAAGCAGCAGCTGTGACCAGTGGACCTCTAGAGAGTTTCTCACAGTTGTTGATACTTTCAAGAGTCCGAAATTGTGTAGCCTGCCATCTACAGGAGTAATTTCTGACTGTGATCATCATTGCTTCCTACTTCTGTTCCTCCTCTCAGCCTTTTAATGCTTTGTAAGGAGGACTGAGCAGAGTTCTGTACAGTAGTTCGGCTGTTGACACAGCATAGTGTGCAGCATAGGATGTGACTGTGCTTTTTTTTTTTTCTTTTTAACCCAATACCTAACCCTAACATTTAATTTTACTTTTGACGGGTACTCGCCACTATGCTGATGTTGTCAGTTTGACCTTCTGTGACTCTAAGATAACACAGACTTTTCCAAGCAGTACAGCAATGGAGGGTCCGTAGTTGTTTATGTACAGTTAACTATTTTTCCTGTATGCTACTTGTGACTTACTGACATTAGAATTTTATCTGATGCTTTATTCTCCAGTCACTCAGTATGATAAAACCTCCCTTTCTCATCTGACTCTTCAGCTGATTATTGATTTCATTATTGAGAATATCTTACGATGTCTGCAAATGGTTGCATTGCTATTCATCCCCTTTTCTAGATGTCACGTGAATGCTGAGTAACTCAATGCCCAGCCTTAGGTCCCTGTGTATTTCTACTTTTTTATTTCCTGATGTTGTTTTAATGTTTGTCTCATGCAAGCTCATTTTCTTTAGGAGCCTTTGAAAAACTGGTGCTTACTTTTGCAGAACTCCATGAAGGCTTCTCATAGCTTGAGGGACACTATGAGCTCTGGAATTCATTCCTGGAACAGCCAGGCAGATGGACAGAGCTTCAGTTGGAACAA
The DNA here is from genome assembly GCF_023634155.1 of Falco peregrinus. Taxonomy (NCBI): domain Eukaryota; kingdom Metazoa; phylum Chordata; class Aves; order Falconiformes; family Falconidae; genus Falco; species Falco peregrinus. Next base: position 414,736 of record NC_073738.1, read on the forward strand.
TCTGCTGAACCGCAATCGGCACACAGACACTCCTAGCTATTTCAACGGTGAGCCTGAAATTCTGAAGTTTGGGTAAATGGTCAGGTATAATTTTCTCAGTATGTAGAGGGACTGCGATTTGAAGTCTTTGAGCTCTTCTTACCCTTTAGTTGCTGTGTTAGCACAGACCCTCCTAAAAGCACACAGTTGTCAAGAGGCTAAGTCTGCCCCAGCCGTAGATGGGTGGAAGACACTCAGGTCTACACTGTTTAGTAAAAGCCAGAGAAGTTCCTGAAGGCACAGAGTCTCGTTCAGCTTTGTATGCCTTGCCTCGTGCAACTGCCATGTGCAGGAATATATGCTTTATAACCATAAATGTCTACAAAGTATTTTTGAGGGCTTGTTGTGCAGATCAATACATCTCTTCAGCTGTTTTCTTGCTAAATCCAGCTCTGCTTTGTGAGTCATTGTTGTCTTCAGCAAGCCTCCCTGCTCCATGAAAGCCTTACCTAAATTAAATGCTTAATGACAAAAAACCAGTTCTTCTGATGTATGTACCTTGCTAGTCAGTTGTTCTGTGGTGGACTGTGAAGCCATTATGCCTGCAGCAGAAGTTAATGACTTCTTTTGTGCATTTCAGGAGTGAAAATCCAGATCCAGTTGCTAAGTGGAGAAAATTTACACATCAGGGATTTTCATAGGACAAAGGTGGGAGACATTGCCACTGGGATAAGCAGCCAGGTGAGACACAAAGCTGGGAGTTAAGTACAGCATTTTGTCTGAGAAGCAATTTCTTCCATAATGCAGCCTCATAATGCCTTAAAACCAGTGACCCAGAAATCCATTCAAGGACCCTAATGACATTTAGTAACATAACTTCAGTGTCACTGTTGTAAGCGTGACACCAGAAGGTGTTTTCTGTATCATAATCCATTGCTAATTGTCATAGGGACCATAGGGACCTCACGATTAGAAGGTACCTGTGCTGCAGCATAAAAATTCTTCTGCTCGATAATAAATTCTTTCCCCTCTCCCTAAAGAGGAGTCGCTGTATGACTTGTTCATCAAGAGCAGTAATATCAGCTATGGGAAACAGGCTGTATTTGGCTGTGATGCTTCTAGATTGTTAGGTTGGAGGAGATACTGGCAGACTCCAGGGAACCTCACTGCGGGCCTCTTTGGCAGCCCCTGAAAGAAACTCCTGAGTGGTTGTGGGACTGTGACTCATCTGAGTGTAAAATGTGGTGATCATCTCTAAACAAAGAGGTTGCAGAAGTCCAGAAAATGTTTTAGTGGTGTTGATTCTCTTTGGTATACTTAGTTCTTTTGGACATCACAAGCAAAATATCGCTAGCCTGCAGAGATTCGCAGTCCCCAAACAGAGGCAGCACAGGAACCGCCAGCAATGGTCAAAAATTTGGGTGAGGCGATTCAGCAGCAGGGTGCGTGCTACCCAGTCCAGTTTCTGAGATACTTTCTTACAAGGGAAGGGTAGGATGTTACTGCTAAGCTCAAGCCTCTCTCCAGGAGCTTTTACGGGGCTGGGAAGCTATTTGCTGGGTTTGGTAGAGGGATATTCTGCCCTGAAAGAGACTTGAAGTGCCACTCAGATCTGTTTGTCCTGCTTCACAGATACCAGTTCCTGCTTTCAGTCTGGTTACTAAAGAAGGCCAGTCAGTTCACTACGACATGGAGGTCCCCGACTCTGGTATTGAGCTGCAATGCACCCTTGCCCCTGACTGCAGCGTCAGCTGGACATGGCGAGTCAAACATGGTCAGCTGGAGAACAGACCATGAAGCTGTTTCTATTTTGGAGGTTTTTACCTTGTTGAAAGAAGGAATTGCAAAAGCTTCCAACCACCCCTGCCATGGAGCACCAAGTGCAGTTACTGGTGTTTTGTGCTGAAGTAGGATAGCAGTTCACCAGCTCGCTGCTCTTGGGCCTCATTTCTGTTACCTGTTCTGATCCAGTTCCAAGACATGTCCTGAGCTTAGATCTTCTCCAGAGCAGTGGGAATTACTTGTTTTGGGTGTGAGTGTTAGGTTGAGCTTGAGAATGGTGGGTGGAAATTCCTGCTTTTCAGAGGAATGCGATTGTGCTTTTCAGGAGAATAGGGGGATTGGATGAGAACTCGTGTTGCTCAGCCTCTGAGGTGAAGCCAGTCGTTGGTGGGCTTGCCCAAAGGAGAAGGCTGGGCATCTTCTGTGCAGCTATGGTTGGTTGTGCTGAGGGGAGCTGGCTAACTTCCTTCTAGCTGAAGGAAAAACTTAACGTTTCTGTAGGCTTGGTAGCATCATCTCTACCTCAAGCCTTTTGCATGGGGAAAATCTACAGCAGTAACTAGCTGGGTTCTTGGTTTCACCTCCCACCCTTCCCCGCAGACGCTTCCTTCTTGAATCACAAAATAACTTTGTTCCCAGAAAGAGCTTTGCTTGCAGCTCTCACCTTCAGGTCTCCTCCCCGACTTTGGAGCTGGTGCTCTCTCTCTCGTGTTGCTGCCACCTCTGGCAGGTAGGGCAGGAGGAGGGTATGGTATTCCTTGGTGGGCAGGGTGAAGGGCTTGTATTCCTCCGTCCTCTTTCCACGGCTGACTTGGGGCTTCACAAGAACTGTCCTGCCCAGGCAGCTCCATCTGGAGGGGGGAGGGGCGGTGGTTCAGTCAGCTCAGACAAGGTGTGAGTTTTGCTGCAGCATTTATATAAGTCTTCCCTTCCCAGCTATCTACGTGGCTGGCTGCTCGGCCCCTCCACTGGAGATCGGTGCCCCGGTTCTGCATGGCGTGTTATCTCAGCTGCTTTCACTAGCACTTTGGGACTGGCACGGGGCGTTGTACCGCTCCCCTTACTGCAAAACGTGTTAACAGAGTGGGATGGGCAGCTGGGCCCAGAGTGCCTTAAACTTTGAACTTTTTTTTTTACTGATTTGTGAATAGTTTGGAGTATACTAAAACTGCATGGGTCAAATTCGGATGGGCAGGTATTGCTAGCCCTTCTATAACCTGGAGCAGCACCAGAGGGAGGCATAAGCTATGACTGTAGTTGTTCAGGACTGCTCAAAGTCCTTGCACACCTGGAAGTCACGGTCACTTGATGGTGTCCTGTGGCTCTTGCAGAGTGCTGAGTGCCATGGCCTCTGAGGAGGGGCTATCTACATCCAGGCAGAATAAAGAAACAGTTCCCAAAAAGCAGGGTAGGCCCTGCCACATCCATGCTGGTTCTGGGGGACGCAACGGGGCAGGAATTTTGGCAGTTTTCTTAAGCGAAGGTCACTTAGAAAATAGCTGGGAAAAGTTAAACTCTGGGCCTTCCTTTTTGAGGACTGGTGCTCCTTAAGCACCTGATACCCTTTGGTCTCCCAGAACATCAGCTGGTATTGATACGCTAGGCAGCGACATCCCTAATCAGAAAAGTAAAGTTGTGATGTAATAAAAAAGTGGAACCCTTGAAGAAATATTGAACCTGTCACCACTATGGGTATAGTTTTTATAGCACTTTTTGTTCTAAAGCACTTAATATGTTGTCCAAAATAGGCACCTAATTATATCTGAAATGCCACATTAAGAGTCTTTTTAGTAAACAATTAACAGATTACGCACATGTTTTCCAGGAAGGAGTGGGGAGAGTGGGTAGGTTGGCTCTATTTCTTTTTTCAGATGCCATAAACTACTTAAGAATTGTAAGCTCAGGAGCAGAAGGCATCAAAAATGCCTCTCCAGGCTTCTCAGGAGCTCCCAAGCACATGTTGAGTACACCGACCAAACTTCCCACGCCTGGCACCCTTCCTAGGCTTCCTCTGAGGTGGGGAGGAGAAAAACCTGTTGGTTGTTTCTAAGAAGAGTCTGCTGGTGATGCGTCAATATGACACATCGCTGTTGGTGGTGTGTCAATACGAAAGCATGGTCTGTTCCCTTCCCAAAGGCTGCGTCTCGTGGTTTTCACTGTTGTCTGCTAAATGCTTCAATGTATAGGTGTACAGTTTGGTACATTGATGTTAGACTCGCGTTCTGCTGAGCAGCGGGGCAAGGACGCAGCAGCCCTCTGTCTGCAGGACTTCTGAGCTTTACACTTCATCTATAGCATTAACGTTAATCTCAGGCCACCTACACAAACCTTGCGAACCCAGAATGTCTTTGTTGGGTAGACGGAGATGTCCATGTTCTCCTGTACTCTCACACCAGCATTAGCCAGTATCTCCATCCTCTTTGTTTTGTCCAGAACCTTCAGTCCTATTTTGCTGCCACCTCAAGTGAGAAAGTGAGACTGCAGATTTTCACCTAACAAATCTTTTATAGGACAGCCGGCCAGACATGCGGGCTGTGGTGTCAGCAGTCCCTGCCGAATAGGAAAGACACTTCAGCTAATACCACAAACCACTGGTGTTTTTCTTACTGTCCTGAAATAATGTGGTTCTCCTCTCAGGAGTATCTCCAGGGTTTTCGTGTTTTTGCTACCTACCTGCTTGAGGTCTCCTTGACTCTCTTCTGCTGCCAGGATGGTTTCCTCTCAATTCGGCTGGTCGTTCTTGCTGTGACAGGCATAGAAAGTCCAGCTTCCAGATCAAGGCGGGCTATGCAATGCTGACAGAAGGGAAAGTCAGGAAAGCTTTTCGTTATCCACGTTAAAATTTGGCTGAAACTGTGTATAACAACATAACTGGTCTTCAGGACAGAACCCCAGTTCAGGATAGGGAGGACAAATAGCAGTAGGAGTGATAAACGCAGATGGCTCTTGTTGTGTAGCTCCTTCCGAATGTCTGGAGAAATCACTGTTGGCAAAGCAATATGAAGCTCGTAATCTCTTTGGGATGGGCACTGTGATGGAATGACTATAGCTTGTATTGAACGAATGACACTTTATAAAACTGTGATTTCTTGAAATTAACATTTTTGACCTGCATTTTCACAGGGAAAAAAATAAAGCTGGAAAAAAAAAGATTCTTCGTTCTCATTGCTAGTGGTATGATATGTTGTCCCAGAGAACAAGATGATGGTGCTGAATAAGATGTTTTTCAAGAAGGGGAGCCTGGTATGATTAAACTGTGCTGTACATCACCCTTGGTTTGGGGGGATGCAGAGAGAAGTCATTTCTGGGTGTGAAGAGGCAGCAACAGCTGATGCAGTGGTAAATAACTGATGCATCTAAGCACAGGCTTTGCTAAATATACTGGCATCTCTCTCTGTTTCCTTTTCCTTTCCTCTCCCTTTTCCTTCTCCTGTCCCATTGCAGGTGGGGGGATCCTGTGGAGAAGGCCCTGGGAGTGCTGGTAGGCCAGCAGTGTGCCCTCATGGCCAAGGGGCCAGTGGGACCCTGGAGGGTACGAGGAGGAGCGTGGCCAGTAGGGTGGGGGAGGGGATCCTCCCCCTCTGCTCTGCCCTGGTGAGGCCATGTCTGCAGTGCTGTGTCCGGTGCTGGGCTGCCCAGTTCAGGAGAGACTGGGAACTACCTCAGAGGGGCCAGCGGAGGCTGCGGAGATGAGAGGAGGAGGAGGCTGGAGCATCTCCCTGGTGAGGAAGGGCTGAGACAGCTGGGGTTGTTCAGCCTGGAGAAGAGGAGACAGAGAGGGGGTCTTACCAATGTCTACAACTACCTTAAGGGTGAGTGTCAGGAAGATGGAGCCAGGTTCTTCTCAGCAGTGCCCAGTGCCAGGACAAGGGGCAACAGGCACAAGCTGCAGCACAGGAAGTTCCACCTGAATACGAGAAAGAACTTGTTTGCCCTGAGGGTGAGGGGACACTGGGACAGGCTGCCCAGAGCAGCTGCGGGGTCTCCTTCTCTGAGGACATCCAAACCCGCTGGGATGTGGCTCTGTGCAGCCTGCTCTAGCAGGGGCTGGGCTGGGTGACCCCCAGCACTCCCTTCCCACCCCGACCACGTGTGATTTGCTGTACTGGGAGATGCTGAGTCTTCCCCTCGATGGGGAAAAGTAGGTCTGGGATGCAGAGGCACCAGGCCAGGCAGGCAGAGCTCTGGAGACCTGCCCACACCTTCCAGCAAGTGCTTCTGCTCACTGTTGGTGTAAGAGCTGTTTATCTCCGCTTTGGTGGCACGTTCGTGTTAAATCTGTGCCATGGACTAGAGGTGTGCTCATGGCACTGCCAGTGAGTGAGTGAGGTGGGTTATCTTGGAACATAAACCCCAAACTGAAGCCGAGGGGGTTTGCTGCCGCATACCAATATCGGCACTGTGAACACAGGAGTCAGACCGGTTAACCACAAAAAAAAAAAAAAAAAAAAAAAGTGGGTGTTTGTCACTAACTCCCCTGTAAGGTGCAGGTCAGCTCGGGGAAGGACCAGAGCACTTCTTGTCTCTGAGTACAGCCCGGCCGAGCAGCCATGAAACAGCGTGTGCCAGACCTCGCCTCCTCGAGCCGGCTGCTCCCACACGCAGTGGATGGCAGCAACGGTGGCCCCTGGCACCAGGTAGCCCAGCAGGTCTGTACGTGGCCATGTGGGGGCCGGGGGTCCAGTAGCCCTCTCCTTAGGGATGGTTGTGAAGTAAGAAGTGGGACTGCTTTTTGGAAGAGCCGTAAGTCCTGGCTTTTCCCTTCTGTTGCCCTGTGGCATGTGTATTCCTTCTGTTTTCACCCATTTGATCATGCCTGCCTAGAGGCTGCCAGTCTTGGGGAGGGGGGGCAGGGCCTGCGGGGCTGAGCAGAGCCTTGAAGAGACCCTACCCCCTGGCTGCCATCATGGGCAAATCAGAAATAGATCTTCCACATCAAAATGCTCAACGGTCACCGCGCCTGGCAGCCGATCCTTGTGCAGGAGATAACACGTCGGTGGAGCAGCAAGCAGCAGCTCACGCATCTCTCCCTTCCCTGCAGCATCCCCCGCCTCCAGGTAAAGCTTCCCCCTTCCCACAGACAAGTGCTTTATCCTCAGAGTAATTTTATTACCAGTTCTGCTTTAGATTAAACAGGCCTTCAGTATATAAAAATAATGTATACAAATTAGCAGTTAATGTTTTCCATTTCTGGCTTAAAGGCATTTATAAGTTACACATTCATTTCCCTTCCCTCCCCTTTGAGCTTGCGTGCGGTACGGAGCCGGCTGGCGCAGAGCATCATAATTACAGCAGGAAGCGGTTGCTACTCTGGTGGACGGTGAGGGCTTACCCCAGGCTACGAGCTGCAGCGAGCGAGAGCGTACACGGCCGCCAGGTAGAGTGTGCCGTACACGGCAGCAGGGCGAGCAGGGGCCATTTAATGAAGCTAATTGCGTGAGCAGGTTAATTGTGACAGTGCATGGTTTGGATTCACCCAGCAGCAGCAGGGCAGGGGAGGAATGGAGTCCAGTGTGTTATTTGGAAGCTTGTGCAGCTCTCTGGCCTCTTCCTCCTGCGACTGCAGCGGTGACCCTGCAGCATTTTGGGCTCACGGTGGTCGCTGGAGGCTGTCTAGCACCTGCTGCATGTCGCGTCCTGCAGCTCCTGCTCCCCAAGGGCTGACCATCACGGCTGGCTCCAAGAGGCTCCAGCCCTGACACAGGGGGTGGATGGATGGGGAGGGGCAGAGCTAGGTACCACCACGCAGAGACTTCAGGACAGTAAATCCTTGACCCTGCTGCTGATTGTCATAGCTACAGAGCCTCCCCTGCACTGAGGAACAGCCTAGTGCTGCTCACTGTGGCCTTAGGATCCTGGTGAGACCTTGTATATGGGTATCCCAGTCCCTGCTCCTATAGCACAGAGAAATTTTAAGGAAGACTTAAAAAAATCCCACTGTAAAATAGCACCCCTGCCAGCTCCTGGGGTACGGGGAGTGCCCAGGGTGGGATCGTTGCAGCAGGCTCCTCGCTGGAGGCACAGCCCCGTGCCGGCTCAGCTCTGCAGCAGAGAGCACAGGTCTCAAAGGGCACTGCAAGGCTGGGGGAGAGGGGGGAGATGTGCAGGGATTGCTGCATCCCTGGCGTATGACCCTCCGCCCCCCTGCAGCGGGAAATCAAAGGCACCAGCAAGCTGAAGAGTGGGGCACACCGGCGCACAGGGCTGACCCTGGGGCAGGCGTACAAGGGAGCAGCTCTAGGGGAGGGATGGGGCAGCCACTCTCCTCCTGCCAGGGCAAGCTGGGGCCCCTTCTGTACTCCCCCTTCCCTGCCTGTAGCCAGGAGGGTCCCCCAGCCCTGCCAGCCTGGAGGAGAGGAGCTCAGAGGCATTGCTAAGCAAGAAGTGAGGCATCCCTGCGCCAGACCCCAGGGCACGCAGGGCGGGAGCTGGCACACTAAGCAGCTGGAGCAGCTGGGAGCAGGCGCTGTGCCTCTGCCCTGCTTTGTCCGGGGCCAGTGGGTTGACATCCTGGGGTCCCATCTGTGGCAGAAGGATGGTCCTGGCAGCTGCAGGGCCGGCGCCGGTCACAGCGAGATGTCCGGTGTCGCCTGCAGGCTCTGCCCCGCAGCCCGTTTCTTGGCACTGCCGCGGCCCTTGTCTGCGCGCCGGTATGGGTTGTTCCGCAGATCTGCAGCGGGAGAAAGTGTGGAGCTGGCTGAGCTCCCCTGCCCACCCGGTGACGGCTGGACCCCCTCCCCACCCAGGAGTCCCACCTTTGGGTAGGAGGATGCTCAGGAGAAGCCCTAGCACAGAGCCAGGAGGAGCAGCAGCTACGAAGGGCCAACCAGCGGGACCCCGGCCCCTGGCTCAGGAGGGGGGCAAAGCCTAGCAGCCCCCATTGCCCTGCCGGCACCGCGCTGGCCCCACGTTACCTACAGAGGACTCTCCTCATTGAAGCTCACGTCGCAGAAGAGCCGGGACGAGCGTTTGCCCGTCCGGGCTGTGAAAGGAACAGTTTTCAGAGCTGAGTAGAGCAATCCAGAGAGACAGCGAGGAGGAGGAGAGAGGAGGAAGAAGCAGAAGAGGAGGAAGAGCTAATGAGACAGGGCAGGGAGCACTTGGCAGCTCTGCCGTGTGGGATAGATTTGGTCCCCGTAACGGGGCTCGGCGGCCCTCCAGCTCCTGGCTGTGACCGTCCCCTGCAGCCCCCCAGCACCAAGGGTCTCCCCGCCAGCACCAAGTCTGCCACAGGGGGGGACACCTGGCTGGTCACCTGCAATAATCTCTCACCTGAAATAATATCCTCGATGGCACCATCTTTGCCTTCGTAGATGAGCGGCTCCTTCACCATCTGCTTCTTCTTCAGCTCGGCGATCACGTCCATCTGCTGCCGCTTGGCTTTCTGGGTGGGCAACTGAGGTTGGGGACAGCGCGGGGTGAACGGTGTGGCCTCCCGCCGCACCCCAAAGGAGACGGGGTGCCCTCACCCTCGCTCTTCCACAGCAGGACCTGTTTTGCCCTTCCCCACCATGCAGCCCACCCAGGGCTGGACCCCTGACACGTGGGGCACCTTCACCTCAGGACGGTTCTCACTGCTGGGGGGGGCAGATTCTGGCTCTTTGGCCATGGCCTCCTGCTTCTTCCACAGCTCGATGTCCTGCTCTGCTTTCTTGGGAGAGGTACAGGGAGGGTGTGCTGAGCCAGAGGGGTCCTGCTGTGGGACAGCAGCCCCCCCCATCTCCCCCCAGCTCAGCTCCAGCATCCCTGAGCACCCCGAAGCACAGTGCTGAGCCCCAGGGTTTCCTGTCCTGTGAGCCCCAAGCCCCCAGCCCCGTGCACAGATTTTGCCAGTTACTCCAAAGTGGGGTCAGACCCCCCCCAAACCTTCTCCCAGCCCCCAGAAACACGGCACACACACCCTGTCTCCTCCTACCTTGTAGGCTCTGATGAAGCGCATGAACATGGGGAAGAAGGTGGTGGGAGGACTGGTCTTGGGGTTCTCCCCAAAATATTCCACAGCCGACTCGTACGCCTCCTGCGGGCACAGACACCTCGACTGGGGGGCTGAGGCCGGGGCACCAGCACTCCCTCACCCACTGCCTCCTCCCAGCCTCTCCCACAACGCCATCCCCCTCCAAACCCCTCCCAGCTTTTCTGCTGGAGCCACGTCCCAGCCGGGAGCCTCTCCCATGGAACAGACGTGTGGGCACAGGGCACCCCAGGGTGTCCCACCTAGGAATGGGGGGGCGCAATCCCGCTCCACAACCCTGTGCTACCCCCAGCACCCACCTTGGCAGTTTTGCTGTCAGCCTGCAGCTTCTCCATCACCTCTGAGTTGACCTTGAGGAACTCCTTGAGCACGGGGCTGTCGTCCTGCCGCATGAACTCCTTGCGGGTCAGCTCCATCCCCTGCTGCAGGCTCCGCACGTCCTGCAACACGCTGTCCAGGGAGACTGCAGGGAGGGCGAGCAGTGCGGGGGTCAGAGCAGACTCGGAGAGACCCTGTACCATGGCTGCAGCCTGTCATGACTCCCCCAGCCCAGCGCCCATGGGCGCTACCTGTGCCCGCCTTGTCAAGGAAGTGTAGCTCGGTGTGGAAGCCGGTCAGCTCGGGGTACTTCTCCATGATCACCCGCACCAGGTAGTGCAGCAGTGTTTGCTTGCGGTCTGTTGACTTCATCTCCAGGAGCTGCGAGAGAACAGCGTCAGCCCCGACCCGCATCCCATCGCCCCCCGCACCGCCCCGCACCGCTCAGGGTAGGCTGCATCGATCCCTGCGGCTGGTTCTCATCTTCCTCCATCCCCACAGCTGCTCCCTGCATCCCTCCATCTCTACATATCTGATTTCTGCATCCTCCGAACCCCATGGCTATCTCTCGGGCATCTCCACCACTTTGGTTCCTCCCCCTGCCTCTCCAACCCTGGTCTCTTCATCCCTCCATCCCTACAGCTGGTCCTTGTGTCCCTCCATCCCCAAGGCTGATCCCCGGGCAGTGACAGTGTCCCCATGGCCCAGCAAAGGGGGCAGCCCTGTGGGGACCCTACCGCATCCAGGCTCTGCAGGCGGAAGCCGTAGGCTGCCCCGCGCTTGCTGCTGTTCATGTAGTTCCCAAAGGCCAGGACAATCTGTGGAGACACCACGGCTGGGGTACACAACCCGGCATGGATGGGGCACCCTGGGGAGGGGGCACAGCACCTACACATGCCCCAGCAGCGCCCTGCAGGCACCCATCCCAGCCCCACGTCCCTCCACCAGGGCCACCCCATGCCAAGCTCCAGACCTCAAGGATGTTGCGCAGTTTGCTGGAGGACTTGAGGGACATGGATGCGGCGATAATGGCGTTGAGTTGCTGTGGATGGGAGGAAAAGCCCGTGAGTCTCGCTGCAGGGTGCCACCTCCTCGCAGCCCCCCACCCACAGCCACCCTGTGCCCCCCGCAGCACCCACCGGCATGAGCAGCTGGGCTGTGTCGTTGAAGTTGCCCAGGAAGATCATGACATTCATGCGCTCAGCCAGGCGTGGGATCTTGCTGAAGCGGATCATGAACTGATCCTCGTCTGAGAGCTCCTCCGGTGGCTGCTGCTCCCGCTCAAACTTCCCGATGAGTGTCCGCTCATACTCGGTGGGCAGGAAGCGCAGCAGCAGCTCCAGAAAATCGAGGCTCAGGGCTTGCTGGTCATACCTGTGGGTGGTGGGAAACCCGCAGTGCAGTCAGACCCTGCGACCAGCTCCCCAAGGCCCTGTCACCCATGGCTGGTCCTCGTATCCCTCCACCTCTCTGTGTCTGGTCCCCGCATCCCTCCGTCTCTCTGTGCCTGGTTCCCGCATCCCCCCGTCCCCCCAGCTGGTGCTATCACCCCTCCAACCCCAGCACACCCAACACCATCCCAGCCCCCTGGTGTAGCTGGGCTTGTGCCTGACCTCCCATCAAGGAGGGGACACTCACGTCTCGATGGCTGTGCAGATGTCCTGGATGCTGCGGCCGCCCTTGCGGAGTGTGATGGCCAGGTTTTTGGCTCGGTTGGATTCCATGAGGGTGACCTTGCTGGGAGCCTTCTGCATGGCCTTCACCTTGAGGGCACTGATGTCCAAGCCGGGGCCCTGTGCCTTGGTCTTAAACTGCTCCTCGAAGTCTCTCATGTCCAGCTCCTGCAGAGAGACAGGGCTGAAGGCACAGCAGGGAGGTGACACAGGACATCTGGGATGAGGACAGGGCCAGAGGGCGAGGACAAGGGGGTGAGGAGTGAGAGGATGAAGATGGAGCAAGGGGATGAGGTCAAGTTGATGGGATGTGGATGGAGCAAGGGGAAAAGGACAGGGACAGGAAGGGCGTAACGAGGGGACCAGAGGACGAAGATGTGGAAGAAATGGACAGGATGGGAGGATAAGGATGAAGCAAGAGGACAAGGACCAGGTGACCAAAGAAGGATGGCAGATACCATGTTTTCCTTTTCCGTGGTGCCAAGGAGCTGCTCCAACGTCCAGCTCCTCCAGCAGCCATGTGACACCCCCAGATAGGCACAAGGGGGGCATGGAGGCAACCTCAGTGTGGGTGCAGTGTGGACTGGGGCTCTGGCCAACCAAGGGTGCTGCACCCAGACCCCCCCGGACCCTCCTGTGTCCTCACCTGCAGCACCTTCTCATCATTGAGCTCGGTGAAGACTGTGCCATTGATCTGGCTCGGCTTCAGGGCCACCCAGTTGAAGACTGGCATGCGAAACTTGGTCTGGATTGGCTTCTTCACCTTCACTGTGGGGTGACAGGGAGGGGGGACAACACATCATGGGGTGGGGGGCTCCCAAACCCACCCCAGGATTCCCCCAGCCCTCACCTGGGGGACATCTCCACTGTCCCTGGGCCACGCTTACCTGAACTGCCAGCAGGGTGAGGGGCAGCTGGCCCAGCTGGGAGCTCCCCACCCAGGGGTGGGGGTGGTGGAGGTGGGGGGACAGGGCCCTCCAACCCCCCTGGGAGCAGTGGGGGTGGGGGTGGCACTTGGGTGCCTGGGAGCGGAGGGGCTGGTGGGGGGTCGGTGCCTGCAGGCAATGGGAGTGCGGGGGGCACTGGGGGGCCAGGCTCAGCCCCCGGCAAGGGGGGGGGGGGGCGGGGGGGGCGGTGTGCCAGGTGCTGCTGGAGGAGCCGGAGCCAAACCATCTGCAATGGAAAGAAGACGTGGGTGTGACGGTGGCACAGCAGGCACAGTGCCACCGCCACATCCCCTCTGCCACCGAGTGACCCTGTGTCCCTGGGCACATCCCTGCGCCCCCCTCGGAGACACGCTGCTGCCGCGCCCCTGTGCCACGTGTCCCCACTAGGAAGGGGACACTGCGGGCTGCTGCCATCCCCCTGCACCCATGGTACCTGTGCAGGTGGCAGTGGCGGCAGCAGTGGCGGCAGCAGTGGCCTCTCCAGTAACCACGGGGGCTGCTGGCGTTTCTATGACGACGGGAACAATTTTGATGGCGACGTCTCCGTCAGGCCCACGCAGGATCTGCACCAAGCCCTTCTCCTCCAGCTCTGCCAGCTGCCGCTCCAGCGCCAGCCGGTAGCACTCCTGGGGCTGCGGGGCCGGTGGGCTGGGTGGCCGTGGCGGGCTCAGTTGCTCCTGCAGTGGCGACAAGCCCCAGCAGATCACCGGTGTCCCACTGCACCCCTCAAACCCCGGCCCCCCAGGCACCCACCCCTGCCTGCAGCACCGTAACGCCCATGGGCGCTCACCCGCAGTGCCTCCAGCTCCTGCCGCGCCTGGCTCAGCTGCTTCTCCAGCTCCGCTATCTTGGCCATGGAGTCGTTCTCCGCATCCTGCAGCTTCTCCGTCAACTGCAGGGGACGAAGTGACGTTGCTCAGCCCCATCCTCATCCCTCCCTCGGGGCTGGCGTCAGCAACTCCTGCCCACGCACCCGCATCCCACCTGGCTGACGTGCTCCTGCAGCTCCTCCATGTGCTCCAGCACCGCCGTCTTGGTCTCCGAGTCCTCCAGCACGGCCCCCACATCGAAGATGTTGTCCAGGTAGGCTTGGATCTGCACCTGCAGCTTGTCACTCTCGGTGAGACGGAGACTCTGCCATGAGACAGCCAGTGGCACCGTCACAGGGCACCCACCCCTCCCCCCAGCAGCAGGGCTCAGCACCGGGGCGGTGCAGGATGACCCACCTCCAGGTACTGGTCCAGCCCCAGGTGGGTGAACTCATATTGCAGGAAGACGCGGAAGTTCATGTTCTCCACCGAGTGAACCACGATGTTGATGAACTGCATGCAGGCCACCTGCGGGACAGGCACAGGCTCAATGTGGCCACCAGCATGGCATGGTGGCCCAGTAATCCTTGGGAACACGGTGCCCCAGGTAGTGCACAGTGGACTGGTGGCCCTCGGGGACGTGGTGGCCCCTGGAGAATGCAGGGCGGTTTCACAGCCCTGGGGAAGCACCAGCAGCCCAGCAGCCCTGGGGGACACCACAGCCCTTGGCACACCCAGGACAGGACAGTGGCTCAGCTGCCCCTTGGGCACACAGTGCCCCTGGGGACAGCAGAGCACCAGCCCTACAGCTGCTCACCATGAAGTCGATGTTGGTGTCCTCGTTTCGGAAATACTCCATCAACTTCTCAAAGCGGTTCTTCTCCCCGCAGACCTGGGGTGGGAGAGCAGGGGGCTGAGGGCCAGGAGGGACACAGCCAGGGTGGGCACCCAGGGATGCGGCAAGGCAGGAGGCACCTGCCAGGGATGTCATCCCAACTCTGACAGGTGCTGCCCGCCACCCAGTCCAGCTGCGATGTGGTCCTGGCATGGGGACATCGAGCCCAATGGCTGGAGCACCCACAAGCAAGTGACAGGACAGGCGTTGTCAGGACAGAGGATGCCCTGATGATGCAGGGCTCTGCCACACAGAGAAACTGAGGCACGAACCCAGCCAGAGCACAGGTGTCAGTGTGGGGACCATGCATGGCTGCTGAGGACTCACCTCCTTGAAGTTGTCAAAGGCGGCCAGGATGATGTCATGGCCACCTCGGACAAGGCAGACAGCAGCCAGCAGCTCCAGCACCAGCGCCTTGGTCCTGCAGACATGGGGTGGGAGGGGGTTGGGGCCGTGGCACGGGCTGGGGGACAGGGGGACAGGGGATGGGTCCTACCTGGCGTTCTTGTTGTTGAGGCTGAGGGTGATCTCGTTGACGCAGGCTGGGTGGTTCATCACCAGGCTGAAGCCAGACTTGGGGGCAAAAGGAGCATTAATGGGGTTGTGCATCCTCCTGTCCCCAGCCCAGGGATGCTCCAGGACCTTGGGACGTCCCCACACCACATCCCCACCAGACGCGAGGTTGAGTGAGGACATCTCAGAGCGAGGGGATGGCGACCGGGTCCCACCCCGACCCCTGACCCTGAAGATGGCCCCATAGGGGCTGAAGGCTTTCGAGGAGCCCCAGGTGGGTCCCCGAAGACCCTGCCCTCCCCCACCTGGTAGTTCATGATGGCGCGGAGACACATGATGCAGACATGGACGTCATCCTTCTGGTTGATGAGGCGGGAGTTCCTAAGTGCCTTCCTGCTGTGCGAGGGGTTCAGCCTGGGTGGGCGAAAGGGCACTGAGCAGGGGCTGGGGGGCAGCCGGGGCGGCGCAGCGCAAAGCCGGGGGGGGTGGGGGGGGTGGGCAGCAAGAGCGAGAAGACACCAAGGGACCTGGACAGTTGTGTCCCCACGGGAGAGACCCCCCCACGTCCATGTCCGTCTACAAGCGCTTGGGCTGCTGGGGTGCTGGGGGTGGGATGGGTGTGCACAAGGTGGTCTCAGAGGCTCACCGGGGTGGGTAGGAGCTGCTGGGTGACCTGGGGCTACTGTCCCCATCACTGCCCAGGGCACTGCAGGGGACGCTGGGGTGGACGTGGCGGAGGAGGGTGTGGATGTGCTGGTTCGAGAGGCAGCAGCTGGAGGTGCGTTAGAGCCTGCAGGACAGGAGGGAGAAACGGGGCTCCCGCGGCGCCCCTGGGACACCCAGGCTTGGGGACACAGCTGGGGGACAAGGGCTGGGACCCCCTCCGGGTGCCACGTCACTCCTGACCTGTCCCTGGGGCTGGAGGGGGACACCTCGGCTCCTCCAGAGCTGCTGGCAGGCGATCAGGGACCCCCATGGTCCCCGGGGTGCCACATTACGGCTCCCAGGGTGACTGTGGTGGGGTGTCCCCTGGGACCCCCCCCTCTGCCCACTGGGGATGCCCCACAGGCACTGTCCCCAATGCCGGTGACTGGCAGCGGAGTCCCACCAGGGTGTCCCTGTCCCGCCAGTGCCCTGGCCCCGTCACCTACCGTCAGCGCGTCCCCCGGCAGCGTGCAAGAGAAGAGCGGGGTTAGAAGGGGGCTGCGGGGGTGAATGGCGCCAAGCGAGAGCCACCAGCCACGGGGACCGGCCACGGGGGTCGCAGGCCATTCCTCCACCCCGGTTTTAAACTTGGGGGGGAACGATTTGCAATTTGCTCCCCCAAATTCTCCAGCATCTCCAATTTTTGCTTATTCGTGGATTTTACCCAGAGCATCCCACAAGGGTCACGGTGTGGGGCTGGGGGCCGGCTGGGGGCCTGCAGGGTTTGTCCCTTGCATGCATACATGGGGACGTGGCTTTGTCCCCCCCTAAACCAGCGACGGGGACCCATTTTTAGGACCAGGCCTGCGTCTCCCTGCCGAGCCCCTCTCTGAGCATGGCGCGGCTGGGGGTGCAGCGAGGCGGGGAGCATGGAGGCCGAGGGGGACAGCTGGGGACGGACCACGTGTTACCTTACAGTGAGGTGCCGCACTTTGGAGGAGCCCTGGGTGGGGGACGAGGAGCTGCTTTTGCTCAGGTCCTCCAGCGACCGCTCCAGGACCTTGCCCTTGTCAGAGCCTGGGCTGCCGTTCTCGGCGCTCTCCATGTCGTACCTGGTGGCCCGTGGGGACACAGAGATGGGTGAGATGTGGCACCCCGATATGGGCAGACACCCCCACCGGGGTCCCCAAGGCTGGGGATGCTGGGATGTTCTGCTCAACCCTAGCGATGGAGGATCCTTAGCTCCATCACTCCCATGCTGGGGAAGAGCCCCCCAGGACATCCCCAGCCTCACTGAGTCCCAGGGGAGGCTGGCCCTGGCCTGGGGGATGGGGCAGCCGGTGGTGACATACGCGACGGAGCACTGGGCAAAGGCGAGGTACTCCAGCAGCACATCCAGCCCCTTGTTCTCCTCGTTGAGGAACTCCTGGACCCAGCTGTGGGGTGCAGGGGGTTAGTGGGCTCCGACAGCCCTCCTCACCCTCCCATCTCCCTGCTCCAGCCCCTCAGTGGAGCCACCCCCGGTCAGAGGTCCCCAGCGAGGGTGGGACACGCTGTGGACATGAGGTGGCACCATGAGCTGGCACACCTCCCGATGCATGGGCAGGGGACAGCCCAGGGGCTCTGCTGCCACCACTGCAGGACAGCTTGACCCTGGGTGGTGGGACACAGGCACCCATAGCTCAGAACCCACCACACCGTGAGGGGTTGGGACACGCAGGGTGGGGACCAGGGTCCATCCTGGCACCCAGGGGGTACCAGAGAGCCAAAATGGGGTTCAGGTCCTACAGCACCCCCGTCCTCCCATCAGAGCCATCTCAGAGGGGCAGGATGAGGCCACCAGCCTCCACATCCTGCTGTCACCCCCACGGCCACAAGCCACTGCCAATCTCTCTGCCAGCAACGCCGGGGACAGCAGTGGCAGCTGGGTGACGACAAGGACACCTCACCCTTACCCGATGTAGTTGGTCCTCAAGGAAATCTCCAGTTCCCGGAGAACCTGTGTCGATTCCTGTACTCGCCTCTTGAACTATGGGATGGGGAGAGCTGTTGGCACTGTCCCCACGCCCAACCCAGGAAGGGGACACGGGGTGCAAGGGGGAGTCCTCACCTTCCTGCTTACGCCACCCGTGTCCAAGTAGCTCTTCAGCTTCTGGATGTAGGCAGATGGTGGGTTTTTCACCTGGAAACGCTCCTACGAGCCCCAGAGAGAGGCTGAAACCAAACCGCCCGCCCGCGGCGCAGGGACATGCCACTGTCTCTGCAGCAGCCAGTGTCCCTGTCCCTGCCCCTGTACTGCATCAACGTTTAATCAGGTTAATGAGGCACTGTCGCGCTAACAGGGACGGATGTCAGCACTCGGCACATGCCAGGTTGGTGCCTGTTCCACAAGTGGCACTTGGGGACAGGGACAGCACCAGAGACACTGTGACACCTGGACCTCACCTGGTCACAGATGAGCTCCCACTTCTTCTCATTGTCATACTGGTTGAGCAGCTTCATCTTGTCTGGGGGCAGGTTCATGGAGTTCTGTGGGGTGATAGTGTCAGGGTTGGGGTCATCCCCCGAAACATGCCCAGGGGCTGTAGCACCCACTGCTCATCCAGCACCCGGTGTCCTTGCTCAGTGGTGGGAGGATGGGGATATCAGGGGGAGGATGGGGACACGACCATTCCCAGGATGTTTGCATCCCACCAGCCATGGGCCCATCAGCAATGTCCCCACCTGGGGCTCCCCGAGGCAGAAGGTGTTATTGGAGGACAGGAGGAAAAACTGGACCCGTCCATCCGTGTCACAAGCGCACAATGCTACCAGCCTCAGCCAGCCCAGTTCTGGTGAGGAACAGAGACACAGGCTGGGGACACAGCTGAGGAACCCCAGAGCCTGGGCCCTGCTCAGGGATGACGGTCACCTCCCAGTCCCCCGCCGCAGGTGCGTGACGAGCCCAGCTGGTGAAACCAGCATTTCTTTAGAGACATGATGTCAGGGCAGAGTCTGGTGTGTCACCACATCCCTCCGCAACACCATTGCACAACCCTGGCCCCCGTCACCCCCCCGGGGCCACCCTGGCAGGACATGATGTGGTTTCCGCTCTCCAAACGGCATGAGGCAGCTGCCGAAACCACTCCACACCACAGCCGGGGGCTTCAGGGGGCTCCCGGTGCTGCTCCTGCCGCTGGGGTGCTCAGGGCACCCAGCAGGTCCCTAAGGGACACCATAGGGTGACCGGCAGAGCCTTTAACAGAGCCCTCACCATGGCCTGGGCCAGGCTGGGAGCTCAGCTCTGGTCACAGGTGATTTATTTTCCCCAAAGAACCATTTCTTGGTGATCCAGCCCCCAGGGAGATGCGGGAGCTGAGGCTGCTGCTCGCCTGGAGAGCCCGGCCATGCTGGCACATGGAGGCAACACGCAGCCCCGGGTCACCTTTAACATCCAGCTTTAGGGTCCCCTGATGTTAAGGACTGGGCGTGTGGGGTGCAGGCACCCTGGGACAACCATATCCTTGGGGAAAAGGCATCTCCCACGGGTTTGGTTGCACACAGAAGAGCAGGTCCAAGAGGAGAGGTGCCACAGTGGCGGGCAGGAGCAGAAACCTCACCACCTGCCTCCACCAAGGACCTGTCGAGCTGCTTTTGCAAGAAGTCAAAATCAGGAGACGTGGGCGGGAAGGAGCCAGCACTCGGCCAGATTTAGCCAGGGGACAGCTCGCACGGAGAGCTCTGCAGGGAGGGTAAAATCAGACGGCAGGGTCAGAAACAGCCTCATTGCAAAGCTGACGAGGCTGCACCGGATCTGCCAGCTGAACCCAGGGTGGGCTAAGTGGCAGCAGCACCTGGATGTCCCCTTTGCTGCAGAGCCCTGTCCTTGTGGTCCCCAAGTTGCCATCCTTGGAGTAGACGAGCCCCCCCAGGAGGGTCAGGCCAAGGGACATGGCTGCGCCAAGAGGACTACATGCCCAAACACCCCACCCAGGGCTACAGCAGCACCTATGGCACGTTGTTAGGTGCTCTTGGCAGAGGGGGGATGGTGGCACCTGGACCACCTTTTCCAGTCGACTATGTGTGGGACTTGGAAAAACCAGGACCAAGCACAACCGGTGGGACAGGACCTCCCATGGGTTCCCCACCACGGGGATGCAGGTGGGGCAGGGGGATGCTGGGGATGTCCCTACGGAGGCAGTTCTGCCACAGAGCCCTGCAGTCCCTCCTCACAAGCAGGGCTGGGCTGGGTGGCAGGATGTGGCACAGTTCGGGTACAAACTGGGTGGTGGCTGCATCCCGCCACGGCCCCAGATGGGCACGTGGTGCTGGGGGGGAGGAAGTGGCTCCACTCTAGTCCTCAGCATCAACCAGCAGTGTGAAGAAACTGGCTCATTTCCTGCTGGGGATCAGGGGACTGGTGCTGTGGGAGGTGTGGGGCAGGGTGGGTGATGTGGGGCAGGGCAGCAGCCAAGCACATCAGAGGTGTCAGAGGAAGGACTTAGTCCTTCTCCTCGGGGGACAAGGATGGAGAAGCCACAGGGGCTTGGCCCCAGCAGCCACATCCCACCTCCCATCACTCTCCGGCCGGCACCCAGCACCCTTGTCCCACCCCAGCGTGGGGCTTCCCCAGCCTCCCAGCAGCATCACAGCCCACCAGGTTAATGAACGGACGCCACCAAACATCCCCCACCAACCCTCCTGGGACACAGGGTGCCATGGAGCCTACAGTGCCATCCCACCCATGTCCAGCACCAGGATGCAGCCAGCCAGGACCCACCAGCTCAGCCAACACCAGCCGTAGGGCTGAGCTGGGCTTTACCCTGCACCTAAAACTGAGGCTGGGGTGACGTAAAGCAGCACCTACATCATTTTCCGGTATGAAAAGACCTTTTCATATTGCAGCACCCACAGCGCTGGGGCTGCTGCCGTCGGAGAGATGGAACTATTCTGGGCGTCAGACACCTTTATTTTGTTCTGCACATGAGCGGTCAGAGCTGAGCAGAGCCAGGCTCTGCACCAAACCTCAGCACAAAAAATTCAAAGCATCCTTTACGGAAGTGTTTGCTCTGAAACACCGATGGGCTGGAGTGAAAACCAGGCTGAACCCAGAGAGCATCGTTTCTGGGGCGTGTGGGGGATGTGCAGCCATGAGATGGGGATGGAAAGCCTTGCTGGCATGTGGCATGGGAGAGCATCCCAGTCCAGACACTGGGTACCAGCCTTGTCCGCTGCAGGGAAGGGGCCAAAGCAGCCCCAAGATGGCAGGTTTGGGGCTTTCACCGGCCACAGGAAGGACTAAGGTCGCCAGGTGCCTGAGCTAGTGGCCAATGGACCACCCCGCTCCCGGGATTCTCCATCCCTTATGGCCACAGAGTGTGATACTCCCACCCAAGGGGCTTTGGGACGTGCCCAGCCCCACAGCACCAGCCAACCCACGGCATCCCCTCCAGTGACCCTGACTGCCACTGGACCCGTCCTCCTGCCTCTTCCCAAGGCTCAGAGCTGGGCACCCAGCAGGATCAGGCCCACTGAGGGCTCTCCTGCATGCAGCCAGCCAGGCTGGGCAATGCTCCCAGGACCAGCTCCTCCCACCAGGGAACCCCTGGATCCAGCCAGGTGCCATACCCACCACATGCCAGGCAGGGACAAGCCAGCAGAGGAGCAGAAGGGCCCCTGTGGATGGCCGGATCCTGCTGCGAGGGTGGCAAGGAGCAGGCTGAGGGGTGGGTGGCTGCTGCTGCCTGCTGCTCCTGGCTCTATTTTAAGAACGAGCCGAAGCTGCTCTCAGCACAGGCTGGAGAAATGAGCCTGATGCAGCCACCATGCCCACAGCCCCACCGGGTGCCTGGTGCCCCCTCGTACCCACACACGGGGGGGAGCCCTGCACTGGGACACCCTCCTCATTCAGCCAGGGCCTGATCCATCACAAGCCGTTCCCCTCTCTACCCCAGGCACACGGCCCCCATGGGGGCACCCCATCGCAGCCCCCACAGCAACCAGCCGGACTCGGCCACCGCGCTAGGACCGGGTGCAGGATGGATCCAGCAGAAAGCCAAGCATCAGGTTTCCTTCTCAGTTGAGCAGAGGCCGACACTGCAGCTGGCGCTCACTGGGGATCAGTCTCACCACTGAAGCCAACAGCACATCCGCAAACATCTGCAGCAGTGACGTTTGCCATACTCTCCCCCAGGTCCTGGGAGAGGAGGCAGCAAAGCCCCTGCCAGCACCCCCCCCCCGCCGGAGCAGCCCCTGTGCCCATCGGCCGCCATCCCCAAGGCTCCAACCAACCCCCCCAGCTATTCCCAGCTTCACCTCCACCACACCCTCAATTCCCAAATTAATTTATATATTCCCAATTGCTGCCTCTTGACATGCAAAAGGGGAAAAGTCCTGACTGCTCCAAGTGGGAGCATCTCTATCCCAGCAGCAAAGATGCTCCATTTCCTTCTCTCCATCCCAAAAAGCCACCTGGGCACATCCCAGACCGCTTGGCACAGGGACAACCCATTGCTCTGCCAGGGCAGCATCTGCCACAGTACCCTCCCTGGGCAGAAGTCAGCTTTTGAGGATAAAACTAAACTCCCCATTTCTTGGCATGCGCTGGGTTTATCCAGTTTGGATCCTCTGCGCTCTGCCGTTGGCTTTTCTGCCCAGGCTTTGCCCTACCAGTTCTCCCAGTCTGGGATGTCCAGCCCAAAATGGTTTGCACAGATGTGCGCACATGGCATCACTGTAACCATGGCAACATGTCAGAGCTGGATCATGCCCCACCAGGAGATTGCCAGCCCATCCCCTCCTGCTCCATCACTGATCTCACAAGCTCAGGAGGTGGAAGAATGAATCCCGAGTCACGGAACATGGTTGGGGTGGGTGATGGCGGAGGGATGTCCCCAGTCCCTATCCCCCTCTGCCGCCCAGGGGTCCCAAAGTCCCGCCAGCCACGAGAAGGGGAAAGGGAACCTGTGAAAGGAGGAAGCAAGATTGGGACAGCGATTTCACAAGGCACTCAGTTCCCGTCTGGCCGAACCCCAGCTCCCTGGGTCCCCTGGTTCCCAGGAAAGGGCTTTCCCTCGCGAAGGCGGCGAGGGCCTGGAGCAGCGCTTTCCCCTTTTCCAATGTTTTTTCACTTTAGGATTTGCAACCCGCCACCACCCAGCTGGGCAAAGCGCGCCATTTCCTGAGGCCTTGCAGCAGCAGCGGAAGCACCCTGAGGTCCCTGCCACCACCTTCCCCTCCTGCCGCCACCACCACCACCACACCTGGCAGCCATTGCTGGCACCACCGCCCAGCTCGGCCGCCTGCCACCATGGGCATCCCACTGCAAAGCCCCCTCCTCGGGGATTTGGGGGCCCCATGCAGGTCCCCGCCTTGCAAAGCTCTTCACCGTCACTGCCCCGCGCCAGGGGCCGGGAGGCGGTGGCGGCTCTAGCTGCTATGCCCATCCCTAAATAATCCTCCTACAAATGCCACACGAGAAAAAAAAGCTTCCCAACCATTTGTGCTCAGGGCTGGGATGGTAGATCCCACCTGGTGGATCCTACCCAGTGGATCCCAGTGTACCAGCATCTGCAGGAGCTTTTCCCTGTGGTTGCTCCCGGCACAGGGAGGGCAACTCCAGCTCCCACCGGGGAAACAGGGCGTTAAAGCCGCATTTTTTTTTCCCAGCTCCCAGCCTGACTCTCCACCACGGAGCGTTTTGGGAGAGGGTGCGGGATGGAGTGTGGCTGGCTCCCCCGGTGGGACCGCGGCGCGAAGGTCACGGCCAGCCGCCAAGGACGGAGGGCAGCAGGCGCGAACTGCTCTCCCCCAGCTCCGGGGATTCCAAGGAGCTGTCATCCCACGAGAACGCGGCTTGGGGGGACACCGGGAGCGATGCCGGTGGTTTATCCCAGGGAGAAGGGCCCCGGGAAGGAGGAGGCAGGGGAGGGCGGTGAGCCTCGCCATCCGCAGCACCGGCTGCCTGCAGCACACTGCCGGCTGCGGGCCCTGCCAGCTCCCCGCCACGGCCGGGTGTCCCGCAGCCGGGGTCACCCCAACAGTGGGTGGATCCCCCCGTGCCCCCCGGGGACCGCACCGGCTGTGGGGCATCCCGCGGGCTGGGTCGAGCATCCCCCGGGAGTAACCAGCGGAACCATTACCCTTACTAATGACAAATACTACATCAACCGGGGTGGATTTAATTAATCGCTCGACTAATAAAATGAGAACAGAGCAAAACTGCCGCCGGGGTGGGATGCGGACGCCCGGCCCCCCCGCACTCACCAGGACGCGGCCGAAGCGCTCCTCCAGCTCGGCGGCGGTGGGCATGGGCTGCCGGGCGGGCGGCGGGGCGGTGCCGGGGGGGGGGGCCTGGGGGCCGGGGGTCGCGCCCCGCCGCCCCCCCCTCCATGCCGCCGGCCGCGTTGCCCATGGCGGGCTGGGCTGGGCTCGGCCCGCGCTGCTCCCCCGCCCGCGCTCCCCGCCTCAGCAGCGGCTCTCGGCACCCGCCGCTCCCGCGGGGCGTTATCGCGCCCGGCGCCCCGCCCCCGCCCCCCGCCCGCCCCGCCCCCGCCCCCGCCCGCCCCGCCCCCGCCCCCACACGCCCCGCCCCGCCGCACCTGCCGCCGCCCGCCCCGGCCATGAATCGCCAGGACTTTTTTTCTGTCTCTTTTTAATTAATTCGTCCTAATTAGTTATTACGGAAAAAGAAATAATAGTCGCTTCATTTCTATTTTCTTCATTTTCTAATTTATGCGCTTAATATTTCATCTTACTGTTTTTCTTTTGGTTTATCATTTTGCTTCATTTTTAATTCACACTGTTTTTTCTTTCATTCTTAATTTCCATTTTTATTTTATTTTTTTACTGCAATTTTTACCTTATTTATTTAATTGTATTTACTTTTTAAATAGTTAATATTTCCTTTCCCTTTAATTTTTAAATTTTATTATTTATTTCCTCATTTCATTCTTCTATTATTTATTTCATCATTTCATTCTTCTATTATTTATTCCATCATTTCATTATTTGTTTTTTCTATTACATATTTTATTATATTATTTATTTTAATTTGGTATTAATTTATTATTTATTTCATTCTTTATTTTAATTTGGTATTAATTTATTATTTGTTTCATTCTTTATTTTATTATATTACTTACTATTTTATCATTTTTTCATTTAATCTTTTTTTATTTTATAATTTATTTAATTTCATTATTTACCTTATTTACTTTTATCCCATTTTATCCCATTATTTTAGTTTTACTGGTCAGATGGGAGCACGGAGGGCAGCCGGGACGTGCTGGGCTCCCCCCCTCCCACCCCAGCCGGGAGAGCCCAGGCTGAGCAAACTCCCTGCACCCCTGGGTGAGGGACCTGCGGAGTGGGTGACACCGGGTCTGGGGACTCCCTGGGGGGTGACACACCCCCAGCGCCCAGCTGGCACGGGGCAGGCAGGGAGGGCCCGATCCTGGGGGCCGGGATGAGCAGCACCACCTCACCCACGGGCAGGGGCAGGCAGGGATGGAGCCAGCTCCGGCATCGACACTCCCAGTGGCTTGCCCAGGGGACCCGCAGCACCCAGCACCCTCAGCTGAGCACCCTGGGGGGCACGGAGGCCGGCTTCACACTCGCTCCCTGCCCACGCCGAGGCCACACCAGCAGTGACAACCATAGCCCCGCACAGCTGCCAGCGCACGAGGCACCTTATTCCACTGGGATTTGGCCAGATTCCACAAGATTTCCTGAGTTTTCATGAGATTCCATAAGATTCGCTGGAATTTCAGCTGTGAGGTGAGATCTGCTGAGGGCTGCGTGGAGGATGGATCCAGCTGGGATCCCAGAACCTGCTGTGGTCCAGCAGCCCCCATGCATCCCGGGGCTATTCCCGTGCCTGTCCAGCTCCTGTGGCACCTCCTGCTCAGCGAGACCTGCCGCAGTGTCGCGGCAAGGCACCCTGCGCCACGGGGAGCAGGACGAGGCACCCAACCGGTCCTGCCGACCTCTCCCACCCCCTGCAAACCCCAAACCCCATCCAGGACGTGCCCGACGCGGGCTGGCAGCTGCCCCCGGCAAGATGCTGCAGCCCCTCTGGCACTCCCAGGGCTTTGGGAGGTCGGGGAGGAGCCGTGGGCGGCTCAGCAGCACCGAAATTGGGGTCACCCACATTTGGGGTTGTTCTGATTTTCCAAAGCTTGATTTTGCAGCTGAAGCCTCTTTGTTTCATTAAATATTTCGACACCTCATTAAATATTTTGCATTTAATTCCCTGATCCTGGTTTTTAAGGGAAGGCATGGCGACCCTCTGTGGGGACGGGGACGGCCACCCGGGGCAGTCCCAGAGAGGTGCCAGGAGGGCAGATGTCACCAGGACCATGCGTGAGGACCAGAGCTTTCACCCATGCTGGGGAGGGGCCCTGCTATGGGGCAGGGGGTCTGTGGGGACCCCAAGGTCTGGATCCCCCCCGAGGGTCCTGCCTGCATGTCGGGGTGAAACCCAGGTGCTGTTTGAGCGCCTGTACTCATGCTGGTGACACCAGAGCTGGAAAGGGCGCAAGGGCTTTTCCTGATGGGAAGCACCAGGGTTGGGATACCAGCTGGGGCTGCAGGGTGGGAGTGGAGACCCCCACACAGGAGACCTGGTGTGGACAAAGCCTGGTGGGAGGTGGGACACTAGGACACGTCCCAGGCGTTGATCTCAAAGGTCCCATCCTGACTTGGGGTGGGATGCCCCATGCCAAGGGCAAGCAGGATCAGAGCAGCAGGCAGGCCTGTGCAGGACAGGGCTGGCGGGAGGGACAACCTTGGCTCTCCATCCCCAAAAGAAGCAGGGACAAGGCCAACAGTACCATCTCCTGGACATGGGGAGGGCTGTGATGGTGGGATGAAGGCTGTGAAAGCAGGGCATGAAATAGGGGCGGTGCACTGGGAAGGACAGGGCTTGTGGCCCCCTTTGCATGAGGACGTGTTTCACCAGGGATTTGGCGTTGTTCTGATCCTGGTGGGCACGGAATCGAACTCCAAAGTGGGTTCCCAGCCCTGGATTTCGGGGTGCTGGAGGTCCTTGGTGCAGGTTGGATGTGGTAGTCCTGGCAGAAGCAGTACCTGGAGGACAAGACTGGGGAGCATCCTGCTCACCCCTCATCTCAATCCCAGAGACCCAGGTGCTACCAGCGCTGGTGGCCCAGCTGCTGCGCCCATGGTCCCTGGGTGAAGGAACTTCATGGCTCTGACCTGCTCTGCTCTTGGGCCAGCCCTGCACAACCCATCCCAAGTGCTGCACCTTGGGGTGATGGTTGTTGAGCTCCTGTGACCACAAAGAGCATCCTGACCTCTTGGAGCCTGGCTGGGACCTGGCCGTGCCCTTTGGGAAGCAAGGACACCCCGCCTGGCTTGAGGAGCTTTGCTGAGACGAGAGCATCACAGCCCAGACATCGCTGATGCTCCTTCATCACTCACAGCTTCTCTCTTCATTCAACTGCCTTTGCATCTGTCGCTACCGAGTCCTCATGCTCTCGTGTCTTCTCCCCTTTCACCACTTCTCCGGTGTTTGACTTGCAATACATGAAGGCTTTTATCTGATAATTCAAATTACGGGGTGTCTGTTTGCTCCCTGCTATTAAAGTTGTTAAAAAAAAAATCTGGAAATTATGTGTTCAAATAATCATCTTCAATAGCCCAGGGCTAATTATTTTTTTACATTAAAGTTGACTCCAGACTTAGGTCTGTTTTCTTAATTAATTTCAATTCACTGGAAAGCACTCAAGCAGGACACAGTACTCCTCAGGGGTTTTTTTCCCCTGAATTTGCAGGTCCACGAAAACCCTGCTATTTCTTGATGTTGGAGTTACCCAGGCAGTATTCCCTCATCCAAATAAGCATTCCTAAACCTAGATCATGCAGCCCAGAATAAACCCAAGATTATCATGATAACTTGGCACTGAAGTACTAAGCTCCAGAAGCTTGAAGGTGTTTGAAAAGCTGACCCCCCCACTCAGGTACCACCAAGGAGCTGGACCTAGGGGTACCTGGGACAGGCAGGGAACCGCTTCTCGAGGCGCCCCAAGGGCATCCCTCTTGCCTTGGCAGAGGATTCCTGATGATTTCAGTACCTACCCTGAAGCTGTGTGGCTGAAGTGAGGGTCAGCCCACATCTTTCTTGATGGAAGGATCAAAATCTTAATTCCTCTGCCTCTGAAATGCTGAGATGGGTTTTCTATTTTCAGGGCTTGCTGCTGAATTTCTCAGTGGCTTTAATGAGCTCCAGGTATAACTTCACTTTGCATTTTCCCATTGCTTTCTCCAGTGTACGTTTTACTGTATTAAGCCATGGGAAGCAGTGGAAGGAGAAGAACACATGTGCCTTCTGTTGGTAAATCAGCTTCTTCTGTAGGCAAATCAGTTTTTACAGCACAAAATACAGGATCATAGAGAAAAAGGTCTCATCTGGAATCCTGGGATATGGATTTTCAGGGCTGCAAGGAGTTTGGAAAACAGATGAAGATAAACAGAACTCCCAACCAGAAATATTTTGCTAATGTCACATGGTAAATAGCTCATCAAGGGATTGATTACGCGTAACTTGGTGTTTGCTTATCATCCGCAGCTTGAAGGCATTCAGCTTGGCTCCCAAGGGATGCATGTGAGTTCAGAGACTGTGTAAAGAGGAAAACATGGAATAGATAATGGGTAAAAATTGGGATGTGATGCATGTGAACATCAAGAGAAGAGCGGAGGGTTCCTCAGCCTCTCTCTGTTACTCTGGGAAAGGAAAACAAATGCTGTGAATAGAACGTGGAATATTTTTGGTTTTTTATTTGCTTCTAAGGAGTTTCTCTTCCAACTCTGAGCAGTGAATCCACTTCTCCTGCGGAAAACATGGAGGAACAAGAAGCAGGTGAGCTCTGTCAGGAGATGTCCCACCCAGCCATTGAAGAGCCATGGATGGATCCTGTGAGGAATCACAGAATTGTTTAGCTTGGAAGAGACCAACTCATCAAGTCTGACCGTTAACCCAGCACAGCCAAGTCCATCACTAAACCGTCTCCCCAAGCACCACGTCTATGTGGTTTTTAAAGACCCGCAGGGATGGTGTCCCCACCACCTCCCTGGGCAGCCGGTTCCGGTGCTTGGCCACCCTTTTGGTGAAGAAATTTTTCCCGACACCCAATCTAAACCTCCCCTGGCACAACCTGAGGCTGCTCCCTCTTGTCCTGTCCCTTGTTACCTGGGAGCAGAGACCGCCCCCCTGCCTGCAGCCCCCTGCCAGGCAGCTGTAGGGAGCGATCAGGTCCCCCCTGAGCCCCCTCCTCTCCGGGCTGAACACCCCCAGCTCCCCCAGCCGCCCCCCATCAGACCGGTGCCCCAGCCCCTTCCCCGGCTCCATCGCCCATCTCTGGACACACCTCAGCACCTCCCTGCTGGCCACACTGCTGCTGGTGCAAGCCAGGATGCTGTTGGCCTTCTTGGCCACCTGGGCACACTGCTGGCTCACGTTCGGCCAGCCACCAGCCAGCACCCCCAGGTCATCCCCAGTTTGCCAGGGCTGCTGATAAAAGATGGGAAGCAGTTCAGTGAGCTCTTTCACCAGCCCGCTTGGTACCCTCTGGTGGGTCCCATCCAGCCCCATGGACTTGTGCGTGCCTACGTGGTGCAGCAGGTCACCCAGCATTTCCCTGGGATTGCGGGGGCTTCATTCTGCTCCCCTGTCCTCCAGCTCAGGGGGCTGAGTACCCCAGGAACAACTGGTCTTACTACTGAGGCAAAGACAACATGAAGTACCTCAGCCTTCGCCACTGTTTTGCTCCACACCCAGCAAAGCGAGCTTGCTCTTGGCATCTTCAACCCAGATTCGGGGAGGCAGCAGGCTTCCCTGAGAAGTGGGTCCAGTCGGCGTGCTGGGCACGCTATTCCCTTTGGAAGGTAGTCTCCCATGGCAATGACTCACCTTTTTTTCTTTAAGGAAGTGGTTTTGACACAAGGCACAGGCCAACTTAACCTCGGTGATGACCCCTTGTCCTTGGTATTGTGGGGTTACACTGGCAGAGCCTCACACCCACTACGCAGGGGCACCCAGGAAGGTGGAGCGGTCACAGAGATGCATCTGCTGCACCCGACAGAGGCTTGCTGCCATGGCCCTCACCCCTTCAACTGCTTAGAGCTGCCCACCTCTAAAAATGACCTACAGCACACCAAGCAATGAAAATATCAAGGTGGCCTCGCCATCACTGAGGGTGCCCGGAAGGGCTCCCCATTCTCTGGCTGGAGCACCATGCACCAGCTTCTAAAGTTCCTTCTTAAGTTGCACCTACTGTTGCCAACAAGGGGAGAGACCAGCAAGTCCCAAGCAGAGCATGTCCCAGCTCTGCCACACCACAGCCATCTCCTGCCTCCCATGGTCAGATGTACCCAGAAGCAGCCATCAGCCATACACATTATTAACAGGAACAGGCTTTGCCACAAAAATTCAAGTCAGGCCTGGGCACTGATAAAGCCTTGTCAGCTGGAGAGTTGGTGCCACAGTAATGGGACAGGAAGGTGACAGCATCCCTCCCTGTGAGCCCAAGAGAAGAGCAGAGAAGAGCCACCAAGTCCCCCAACCACGAGACCACAGGCACTCCGGTTGCTCTACCATCTCATGAGGCAGCAGGATGCCAAATCCTGATATAGAAACCTCCTGCTGTGGTGGCCATCAGCTTCCTAGAGCCTTCAGCAAACTATTCAAAAGCGGATTTGTCATCGCTGGTCTGGCAGCAGCTCTAATTGTTGGTGTCCCTTTCATTCATTCCCATGAGTGCCGCCAGCCAGAGCTCTGATGTGTGTCCACATCACGGTTGTGAGAGTGGGTGGATTTGGTTCTGTTTAATAAAAATAACACTTTCCCCCTCCCTCCTGGTGGCGTTGCCCAGCAGGAGTGGAGGGAGAGGAGGAGTAAAGGTCAGAGCTATGCCTCAGCTGCGTGTTATCGGGTACAGCTGCATCCTGGCAGAGGCCATGGGGCTGGACCACTGCAGCCAGGGCACCTTCGCCAGTCCTCTGGTGGTCAGCACATGCTGGAGAGCAGCCCCCAGCCCAGCTTCAACAGGAGCTGGGTTTTCACAGAGTCACAGGACAGCTGAGGCTAGGAAGAACCTCTGGAGGTCATCTGGTCCATCCCCCTGCTCCCACAGGGGCCACCCAGAGCAAGTTGTCAAGGACCGTGCCTGGACAGTATTTTAATATCCCAAGGATGGAGATCACGCAACCTCCCTGGGCAGCCTGTGCCAATGCTCCATGTTTCCTGAGGTTCTGATGGAATCTCCTGTGGCTCAGTTGGTGCCCATGGCCTCTGGGCACCACCGAGAGCCTGGCTCCATCCCCTCTGCACCCTCCCTTCAGGTGTTTGTGTCTATCTATGAGATCCCCTCTGAGCCCTCTCTTCTCTTGACTGCAGTCCCAGCTCCCTCAGCCTTTTCCCATAGGTGAGGTGCTCCAGTCCCTCCATCACCCTTCGCTGAACCCTCTCCAGTGTGTCCATGTCTTATGCACTGGGGAACCCAGAACATGACACAGTCCCTCAGGTGTGGCTTCACCACTGCTGAGCACAGGGAAGGACCACCTCCCCACACCTGGGCTCTGGTGCAGCCCACTGTGACACTGCTCACCCTTTTGCAGCAAGGGCACGGCCCTGGTTCATGGTCAACCTGGCATCCACCCAGACCCCCAGGCCAAGCTTCGTCCCAGCTGGGCATCCCCCCAGTACGTATTGGTGCCTGGGATTTCCCCTTCCACAGGGGCAGGGCTGTGCACTTCTTGTGGAAGGAGAGGGGCTCCCCAACACTGGTTTCTGCCCAACCCCCCTCCTCGGGGGTAGGTTGGGAGTCAAACAGCAGTTTCTGGGCTCCTTCCAGCCCTGCTGGACCAGAAATGGAGAGACCAGAGTCCCCAGGGCTCCTCCTGCCTGTGGGCTCAGGACATCACACCACCGCCCCGCGATGACGAGGGAACGCTCTTCTGAACCAGGGACACCAAGAACTGCTGCTAGAGCC
This sequence comes from Falco peregrinus, assembly GCF_023634155.1. NCBI lineage: Eukaryota > Metazoa > Chordata > Aves > Falconiformes > Falconidae > Falco > Falco peregrinus. The sequence continues at coordinate 446,258 of NC_073738.1, forward strand.
ATTCCCACCAAGTCCCTGGCCCCAGGGCCAGCATCTCCCCTGGAGAAGACAAGGGTGGTGGCCCAGGTTGGTGGAGAACCTGGTGCCAGCCCCCAAAATGCAGACACAGCTTGGGCAGCTCTTGCTCACCCCTCCCAGGAATTTCTGAGGGAAAAAGGAGCAGCACGTGGAGTGCAGAGATCCTCGGTGCTTTATTGGTGCCAGCTCAGGCTCAAGCAGACAGAAGCACTGGTTCCTTGCTGGAGGCAAGCGTGGCTGTCCCCACACCAGCATGGGGACACCGTGGGACCCCAGAGCCCACCCATTGGAGAGGATCCCTGGGGTCTGGGGCTGCCCCGAGCTAGCCAGGTCATCATGTGAGCTTCTGGAGGCGGCTTCATCCCCATCACTCCCTGCCCCTCTCTCCCCACCTATTCTAGGTGGTCCAGGACAGGCTTGGCACAGCCATGCTGACACTCCACCTCCCTTGCGGCTGCAGCACTCCCACCTTCCTCCTCCTCCCCTCGGTCTGTCAGCAGTTCCGAGAAGCTGGGAATTTGTTGGGGCAGAGACCCGGAGGCTTGGTCCTCTGCTTGGCTGCAGCCTGTGTCTGTGAGCAGATGGACAGAGGGAGCAGTGAGGAACTGAACAAGTCCAACCTCCCTCCTCTGCTGGAGGAACCCACTTGGCACCAGTGGGCCAGAGTCCAAAGGGATCAGCGCTGGATCCCAGAGATCCAGATCACACACAGTTCCCAGCCCTGCAGAGTGGGATGTGCCCTTCCAAGGCTGCATCAGAGGTTACCCCTTGGGGATGAGGATATTGAGAACCTCAGGGCACTGAAGCTGGCCCAGAGTGGGGACATATCTGAGCATTCAGTGGCACCAGGGCAGGTTGGAGCAAGGGTTGGGGGAAGATGCCCAGGAGTACAAGTTGGGGATGGCAAAGCAGAGAGAATGGGTTGATGGGGTGTGTTGGGGATGGTGCTTCAGGGGCCATCACCTTCCTCATCCTGAGCCCCAGACTCTTTCCTCTCCGGGCTCTGGGACAGCAGCATCAACCTGTTGAGGGCCAGCAGGGCTTTGCCTGTTTTCTGGAGAGAAGAGAATGAGCACTGAGCCCCATCAGAGCCAACCCCCATCCCCACATTCTCACCATTCCCCCAGGTACCTGCCACTTTCGACGCGTCAGGAACTGCTTGATCCTCTCCTTTGACAATGCCTTCATGCTGTTGGGCTGGGGCTGCTGCAGCCAGGGGTGCAGCAGAGCCTGCACGCTGGAGAGGCGGCAGCTGGGAGCAGATAGGGCAGTCATGGGGGGTCTGCTCCACCATCAGACCCTTGGCTGCTGGCACAGCACCATTAGCATCCCCTCCACCAGCCGCATTCAGTGCTTTCCCCTGCCCATCCCCTTGGCACCCCAAAACCCAGGGCAGCTCAGCACCCCACAGCTACCCCTAGGTCCTACCGGGGGTCCTTCTGCAGCAGCTGGCTAATGAAGTCCTTGGCTTGCTGGGAGATCTCCGAGAAGGTCTCCTCCTCAAAGTCCCACTGGGCAGCTGTGACGTTGCTCAGTGTCTCCATGTCGTTGTCCCCCTGGAAGGGGGACTCCCCACTCAGCCTGGAGAGGTGGCACAAGGACATCAGTGACAGCTCAGCCCCCTCCAGCCCGACCTGCTGTTCCCAGAAGGCCACTCACAGGATGTAGCAGATGACGCCAACACTCCACATGTCCGTGGAGAAGCCCACAGGCTCAAAGGTGACCACTTCTGGAGCCATGAACTCAGGGGTGCCGTGCAACACCTTCACGGGGGTGTCTGGAGCTGCAGAGAAGATGCATGGGGGAGGTGTCCGGCTGGGATCTCGCCGGGGCCCCGGCGGCACACCAGCATGTGCCACGTGGATGAGCCCCTGCTTCCGGGTGGAGCTGCCGCCCCCCCAGGACCCATCACAGGTCTGTGGTCTCCTAGAGCATCTCTGGGAGCTGGGCACCCACAGGAACAGGGGTGTTGGAGGGGGTTTCCACCTCAAAGGCAGGGCTGGGGACACACAGGTTTCCCCAGAGCATCTTATGGTCACCGGGAAGGGCCCCAATCTGGTGCCACAGGGCTGCCTGTCCCAGAGATGCAGGCAGGAGGATGCCAAGCTCCTTGCTGATAGGCCTGGCCAGATCAGGTCCCTGTGCTGGTGACAGTCCCTGCCCTGGTACCCCAACACCCCCATTCTGGCTCACCCAGCTTCCGTGCCAAGCCAAAGTCGATGATCTTGAGCCAGTGGCTGCCAGGGCTGACACAGAGAATGTTCTCCGGTTTGAGGTCGAGGTGGACAACAGCCTGGCCATGCATGAACTGCAGCCCCTCCAGGATCTGCTGCATGTACTGGGCACTGCTGGGCTCTGTGTGCTCGAAGTCATCATCCACGATGCGCTCAAAGAGCTCCCCACCTGCCATGCTGGGGGAGGACGAGGTGCTGGGGTCCCTGCTGGGGTCCATCAGCACCCAGGAGAAGTCCCACTAGGGAGCCCAGACTCAGCATCTGGGAGCATCTCACCACCCATACCTCCAGGGTCTGCAGGTTCCCTATACAGCCTATGCCCCGTGCCAGCATCCCACAGCACAGGGACCCCTCCCCGCCTTCAGTGCTCTCCTTGGCAGAGCCCAGCCCTGTCCCCACCACCCCCAAACTTGACTCTGCCCCCCCCCACTCACTACTCCATCACCATCACCAGCTCGGTGGGGCCCTGGAAGGCAGCAAGGCACTGCACGAGGCACGGGTGGTGCAGCAGGTTCATGAGCTCCACCTCTGCCAAAGCTGCCCGCTTCTCTTTAGCTGTCCGTGTCCGGATATATTTCCCAGCCCGGATTTTGCCAGTGGCTTTTTCCTGTAGCCGGTACACCATCCCAAATTTTCCCCTGGGACAGAGAGAGGATGAAGGGTGGAGAAGCCATCAGCAGCACCCTGCATCCCACCCAGGGCTGTGCAGGGACAGCCCCAGAGCATCCTCAAGCAGCGCGGATGCGGGGCCCCCACTTACTCCCCCAGCTTCTCCAGCTGCATGTACATGTCTGAAACCTTCTCCTGGCTGTTGACGACCACATCGCAGCATTCAAAGGTCTCCTCACCTCCTGGGAGGGATGGAGCAGGGTGGTCCATGCATGGATCCCTCATGCTTCGGGGACCGGCTGCCTGTACCCCCCCCTCCAGTGCTTATTTCTGCCCATCTCCCCACACCCCCCACATATACACTGCATCCAGGTGCACCCACCCTCCCCACCTGGTGCAGATGGGACATGGGGGGGGAACACAGGGACAACAGGGACTGCTGCCACAGAAGCTCCTGGAGCAGCCCAGCACCCTGCAAATCAAGGTTTGGGAGGAAAGGTGCTTTTCGGATCAAAAATCCAAGCAAAATGGGGCCATCAAACAGGATGGGGTGGAGATCAGTGCTGATCTGGGGGCGGGGGGGTCACACCAGCACTGGGGTTCCCCCTGCAAAGCCTGTGCCCCCCCCAGGACAGACCAAGGGCTCAGCCATACCTTCTGCCTGGGACATGGTGGTGCCACCAGCTCCTCACTGGGCACTGGCACAGTCAGGACAGGTGCTGGATGTGGCCCTGAAGCTCCTGGCAGCTCTGTGCTCAGGCAGGGGTGCTGAGACGGGCGATGTCCCAGTGTCTGCTCCAGCTGATCCCCAGAGCCCCGCACCTTCTCCCTGCCATGCGAGACTGCCAGCATCTCTCCACCTCCCCCTGCACTCCCCACCCTGCCCAAGTCCATCGAGGCGGACTCAGACAGACCCAGCAAGGGGCCAAACCCAGTTTTAAAGGGAGGCCCCTTCTCAGAGGGGGACAACCTCCTTCCAGTAGTGCCCTGGACTCAAATCCAATGTTTTTTTCCTCAAGCCCTACCAGGAAATCCCCAGGAAAAGCCAGATTTCTAGGTCAAAGGACCTGCTTCCTTATGCACACACCCTCCCCGCTCCATCCACGTGAATGTTGGGAGGACAGGGCAATGACACCCAAGGGTGCCAGGCAGCAGCACCCAAACCCCAACCCAAGAGCCACAGCACTGACCTGTCACCATCTGGTCCTGTCCCAGGCCACCAGGCGGTCCCTGATCCTTTCTGGTCACTATGGAGCCACAATGGAGCTGGAGGGGGAAGGAAGAGGCAATGCTGGGGGTCAAGGACTGCTGAGACCACATGTGCGGGGCATGTCAGGTCTGACTCTGGGCACAGAGGGGCATCCCTCCCACTCCAGTGCCAGGAAGAGCCGTGGCTCTCCCCTCCCTTTCCTTCCCAGCAGAGTGTTTCCGGACTTCGGGAGATAAACAACAACATCATCACCAAGGCCTTCCCCAAACCCCTCTGTCTGGGACCGCGCAGAGTCATGGGTCAGTAACACAGGGGTCTCAGCCAGAGAAATCCCCAGGGGGATAGCTGCGGAGATCTGATGCACCTCATCACACTGCAGAGAGCTCAGCCTCACGCATCACATCATGCCCCCGCACACATCCAGCCCTCCAAGCCTCTGGGGAGATAAATCCACCGGCAGCCCAGCCCCAACACACCTCCACCTCCTTCCCCACCCAGTGGGTGGGTTCCCAGAGGGGGGCTGAGCACCCACACCTGCTGCCCTAATCCCAGCTCCACCTGCAGCCAATATCCCACCGGAGCTATCACCGTCCCCGAAACCCACTCTGGGCTTTGGGCTTCCCCAGGTGAGCTCAGCTCCATGTTCAGGGAAGCCAGAGTGTTGCAAAACTCCACTGGGGCCCTGAGCCTGGCAGCTCAGAGGGAATATGGGGTTTTCCAGCTTTTATCCCCAAAAGTGGGACTGTGCAGCTGCTCTGGCACCCACACACTGCCATGCAGCAGTTTTCCCTGCTTTAAAACAGGAATAACACCGTGATCTCCTCCCAGAGCTGAGTGCAGACCTGGGAATCTGTGGCGCTGCTGGGGGACCCATCCTCCCTGGGGACCCCCATGTCACAGCATCCCCCCATGGAGGGGGTGTCACCCCCGCTGTTACCTGCTGTCCGAGGCCAGGTCTGGCAGGCGATCTGGGGCCCCGCCAGCACTGACAGATGCGTCACCACCACCACTCCCACACTCAGCACAAAGTCCACGCTGTCGGCAGGGTGTCAGGGACCAGTGTCCCCAGGGCCAGGGCAGTGGCAGAGCCACCGCAATCTTGCTGCTCACTTGTCACCGTGACTTTGCCACCGGCAGGTCAGAGCTGCACGATGGGGATGCTGTGGCCAGGGGGGTCCCCACTAGCACCCCGTGGGTGAGGGATGCTGCCGATGCTCCCTGCTCAGCAATGCCGTCAGCGCACTCAGCTCGACCCTGCTGGGATATCGACTGCCGTGGCTGGGCATGCTGGGGACAGGAGTAGGACACAGGCAATGGCCTGGCTGGGGACAGGCGGCGGGGGGATGAGGGAGCACAGCTGGCCACATCCTACCTGCCTGGCGAAGGGTGATGGAGATCCAGTCGGGCTGATGTCTGGCACCACTGGCCACGGCTCCTGACCCCGCTCAGCTCCGGGCCACTATCTAGGCAGGATGAGGCTGTGTGGGTGACGCTGGGCTGCTCCCAGCACAGGCAGAGGCAGGATACGGCCCAGGCGTGCAAGGGATCCCAGCAGCCACTTGATGTCAGTGTTGGCCTGACAAAAATGAGCAGAAAAAGGCCAAGAGGGGAAAAAAAAAGATTTGGGGTCTGAGGGATCCATGGAGGGGTGGCAACACCAGCCATCCCTGCGAGGATGCACTGAGATTCAGCACTTGGCTGGAGTGTGAGTCCCTTGGGAGCTGCTTCCCATCCCACCCGTCTGGATGCAGAGTTGCATCCATGGGACAACCCCATGATACCAGCCCAGAGTCACCAGGGATGCCACACTGGTGGGCCACCATGCTGGGCACCATCCAGACTTGATTTCTTGCCACCAACAGGCATAGATGTATTTTTTTCCCAGCATTCGATGAGGATAACGAACAGCTCAGAGCAAAGCACAGGTCTGGGACAGCACAACTGTTCCCAGCTCTGCCCCTCCGTCACACAGCACCAGTATTAATCCTACTCCCAGCCTTGAATTCCCATGGGAGCAGAGCCTGGCTCAGCCTCCTCTGAGCCCGGGTAAGGACAGCGTTTAATTTTCAAACTCTAAATCAAAATTCCCCTCAATCTCATCTACTGGAGCATCCCCAGGAGTTTAAGATCAACAGCTGGCAGGATTTTAAGGAGCAAGGTAAATGAGCCAGTCTGGGACGGATGAGTGGATCCATCCATCCATCCATCCTTCAGTATTTTCAAGCCTTCAAAGTGAACTCGTTACTGACAACGCTTCATCTAACGCAGCTGACCCCTGGCTCTTGCTGGCACCTTTGCTTTCGGGTGTGGGAAGGTGGCCTGTCAAAATGTCCAGCAGCACATGACGCACCATGGACATCATCTTCTTGTGCCTTATAATTATTAATTGTATTAATTAATTAAATAATCTTTAGCACTCGCACCCAGGCACCCCTAGGTTCCCACTTGGGTGATCAAGTTGTCCCCGTCTGCCCGGAGGAGTCTCCAGCAAAGCTGAGATGGGATTTCCAGGTGACATCCCCCAACCCAAACCCTCTCCATGGGGTGCCTCATGGACCCCCCTGCCTCACCCCACCCCCCTAGTGCAGCCCCTCAGCCTCTGGGCTGTCAGGCCCCCTCTGTGCAGGGCCCTGGGCAGATGTAGCTGCCTCTGCTGTTTTGTAGCCCCTACAATAAACAGCGTCACTGCGGGGCTCAGCCAGTGGTCCTTGGCACTGGGTGACAGCATGGCTTGGTGGGGGTGGCAGTCACCCTGTGGGGTCCTGGATCTGGGCGTCTGTCCATCCATGATCCCATTGTGCCTGAGGAATGGGCTTGATGACCCCAGGGGGACACTGTCCCTGCTCCCCGTCATCTGGGGATGCAACACTTGGCGTGTGCAGCAGGGCCAGGCGTGTGGGGACATGGGTGATGTGGTGATACAGAGGACATGGGGGACATGGGTGTATGTAGGGCATGGGGACACGGCAGAAGGGCAGAGGAGGGGCACAGGGGAGCTGGGGGCACATGGAGGACATGGAGTGCACGGGGGACCTGGGGGGACATGGAGGGCATGAGGGACACAGGGGACCTGGGGACGCAGGGGGGCACTCAGAGGATGTGAGGAGAACATGGAGGGGACACAGGAGAGGCAGGGGACATCAGGGATGGGGGGAGGACATGGGAACCACAGGGGGTCATGGAGGGCAGTTGGGGGGGATGCAGAAGACACAGGGGACACAGGAGACGGGAGGAACATGTGGGACACCAGGGACAGGGGCACGTGGAAGCCACGGGGACGTGGGAGGGTCCGGGGACACCGGGGGGACAGAGGGCCGGGGAGGGCACACAGGGGACGTGGGGGGGCACACAGGGGACGTGGGTAGAACTCAGGGTACACGGGGACACCGAGGGACTTGGGGACATTGGGGGACACGGGCAGGGGGTGTGCAGCTTGTGGGCGGGGCCGGCTGCGCACGCGCTGGGGGCGGGGCCAGGCAGGGGCGCGCAGGGCCGGCTCTGGGGCCCCGCGGCGCTCGGGCCGGGGCGGGAGCAGGTTTGTACTGGGAGCGCTGGGATGCTGGGAGATGGGTATTGGGAGTGCAGGGAGCGCTGGGATGCTGGGAGATGGGTGCTGGGAGTGCTAAGAGCGCTGGGAGCACTGGCGATGGGTGCTGGGAGTGTTGGGATGCTGGGGTGCTGGAATGCTGGGAGATGGGTGCTGGGAGCACTGGGATGCTGGGAGATGGGTGCTGGGAGCACTGGGATGCTGGGAGCAGGATGCTAGGATTGCTGGAATGCTGGGAGATGGGTGCTGGGATTGCTGGGTGCTGGGAGCACTGGCAGCTGGGGAGATGGGTGCTGGGAGTGCTGGGATGCTGGGAGCCATGTGCTGGGGAGCTGGAGAGCTGGACGCTGGGAGCTGGGATGGTGAGTGGTGGGCGGCAGGTGCTGGGCACTGGGTGGAAGCAGACAGGAACCCCGTGCCGATGCCGAGGGAGGTTTCACATCAGCTTCAGCCTGGAGAGAAACAGAGCAAAGCAAAGCGCACAAGGTGACAGCAGGGTTCCAGGCTGGGCTTTTGGGTGCCCTGGGGACAGTGCTGGGGGACACGAGGGCAGCCCAGGGCTCCCAACAGCAGCGTGGAGGCAGGGCAGGCAGTGTGGTCACAGCGCATCCTGGCCATGCCACCGGCTCCCCAGCTGCAGCACTTGCCCACAGCTCCGTTCACCTGTGCCAGTGCCAGGAGGGGCTCACTGGGGGTGGCTGGCGCTGGACTGGCGGCTGGGCACAGCTGAGTCACCAGGACTAGGCTCCCTTCGCTCCACCCCAGCCACTAAAGGCTTTGCTCAAGCTCAGGCTGGTCCCAACAAGCAGCTCCCTGCCCCATCCAGCCTAGCAGCCACCCTGCTTCATCCGAGGCAGCACCATCCCATGATAACTCCCGCTCTGACTGCAAGTCAGACCCAAAATTGCTCTGGAAGGAGACATATTGCCATGTCACCGGTTTAAATCCAGCCCCACAGCATTTCTTTCCCTGCAAAGCCTGCCCAGAGGCGGGGGGCAAACCCAGCTGGGTCTGCCACCCTGCAGGAGGCCGGTTCTGCAAGATCAGGGTTATAGAAACAACACCCAGTGCCCCCAAAATATTCCTGAGAGGTGCAGAAAGGATCACGACACCCAGGCTTTTGGGTGCCATGAAAAGCGGGAGGACCCATGGGTGGCAGACAGGGTGATGGCTGCCCCCAGACCTGGCTGGTCATGCTCAGCCGGACACACTGGGGTGAGGAGGCTAAAACATCGCTGGAAACGACCCAAATACATGGGGAAAAAAATCAACCCAGAGCTATAAACCACAAAAAACCTCCAGCACCAGCTGCTTGGGGATCAGCCTGTCCCTGTGTGGGGTTGGCTGCTAGATTCTCCAGTTCCTCTGCGCAGCCTTTGAGCCCCAGCACCGCTGGGACCTTGAACCTGTTCCTCCAGTCCAGGGAAAGTGATGCAGCTCAGGGATGGGACTGACGGCGTTTTCATGGAGCAGCCTGGGGAGCAGGATTGCCTCCAGATCCCTACAGCAACCCTACGGGCCAAAAAATGATCACACATGGTGACCTCAGAGAGCTTTGCCATCACTCCTGCCATTAGATACACAGTGTACAGAGTGACCAAGGGGCTGGAGCCGAGCGCTGGCTGACTCAGCACACGTGCATGTGTGGCTCAGCTGTGCCAAGATGGCTACAGGCTGAAAGATAAGTTCAACTCTGCAGGAGGTGTGGGTTATCAACACGCCAGGCTGTTCCCCTGCTCCTGCAAACCCCTTGGTGTCCCTGTCCCCGCCTTGCATGCTGCTTTGGGCAACAGCAGGAGCAGGCAGGGGGGGTCCATGGCATGGACAACTGTGAGCGAGGGGGCTGTTGTTGGGCTCTGACCCTCCAAAGGCACGAAAACCCGGGAAATGGGACATGCAGGGAGACAAACGCCATTGGCACTAGTTGGGGACTGTTGTGTCCTTGAGTTGCTGGTGTTATAGCTACTGAAACTTCACTCCTGACAGAAAAAAAAAACAAAAAGGGTGGTCCTCCAGCTTGTAGGCATGGGCTGGCACGAAGAGTGCATTCAGCCTCTCACTGTGAGCTCAGAGTGTGCCAAGGGGGTGTAAGAAGCAATGACTGTCTGAGGAGCATCCCAGGGAGCATGGCTCTGCCCCATGGAGATCCCAACATCTCCCAGACAGGGAAGGGACAGGGACAAAACCCTCCAGAGGAGGCAAGGAGGTGTGCCAGGGCCCCGCCTACTCCCTGGCACCGTGTCAGCCCTTGCCACTGCCACCACTGCAGACCTAAGCACGCCCAGGCCTCTCGCTGGCTGACAGCCTTGCCTGCACCTCCAGCACAGCCTGACACTGCCTCGCTGGCACCGTGCCTGTCAGGGACAGGAGGGATCCCCAAGGGGCTGGGGGCACCTGGTCCCATGCCAGGGGTGATGCCACAGAGCTCCCTCCCCAGGACGTGTCACCAAAGTCACCAGCTCCCTCACAGCCCTCTGGGTCTCTGTCCTCCACTGCCCCCGCCCCACCCCCCCCCGGATCTACGGCAGGGTCACACTGTGACAGTCAGAGGGAGAGGACAGTCTCCTTCCTCCCCACCCAAATCCCAAGATTTGGCCCATTTTACACCGCCCCATCCCCTTTCCCATTCAGGAACAGCCAGGCCATTTCCAACACCAACCCCCCAGCCAGAAACCATTCAGCACAATTAGCCCCCATTCTCAATAAAATCATAGATATGGCAGGGTGAGTATGTGATTTTGGGGTTTACCAGCCCAGAAAAAAAAACTCTTTTGTCTTTTCGTAACAGAAGAACCTGATTCAAAACGCTTTGAGTGGCTGCACAGACTGATTCCCTGCATCGTTCTTCCCAAAATCACACCAGGACACGGCCTGGGCCCTGCCTGCCCCACACTTTCCTCCAAGAGAGGAAAGTCCAAGGCGCCTGGCTTCATATGGAGAGTCCTTTTTTATTATTTTTTTACCTTTATGCAAAATTTATTGCTTACTTTTGCCTTTTACGCATCCTGATCCCCCAAATACACATTATTCCCTTACATACTTGCAGACTGAAAACCCCATCCGCAGCGCTCACAGCTCCGCCATCGAGGCCGCCTGCGAGGAGCGTTACACGTGCCAGAGGCAAGAATGGAGGCTTTAGAAAAAACTCGAGTGAGCCATTTGTAAAAGCTCATCGACTGTGCTCTTTGGGTCGCTCTTCTCCTTCAGATCCAAGATGGAGCCTGGGCTCCCCCTGGGAGGAGGTGGCAGAGCTGGATCAGGGGAGAGGCACTTCGGGGTGAGAAGAGCCACTTCCCGAGAGCGCTGCGCTCTCGCCGTGCGGCTGGAGGGGCCACGTTCCTCACGGGGAGCGCCGTCTGCTCACTGCCATCGCGGAACGGCCCTGGGGCAGGAGAGAGGCACCAAAGGGTTAAGCGCCAGCCGGCTGAAGCAGGCCGGGCCTAGAGTCGGGCACCCTCCCTCGGAGCCCGGGTCCCCCGCGGCGAGCCGGGCATCTTCCCGCAGCCGCCGCCCCCCGCCCGCCTGGGCGAGGCCTCGGTCCCCAGAGCCCCCGCCGGGTCGCGCAGCGCCTAGGGCCGCATTTCAGCATCTCCGGCCCGGCCCGGAGGCCGACGGGCCCTGACCGCCCAACCGAGGCGCTGCCCCCCGCCGAGGGGCTCGGGGAGCCCGGCGAGGACCCGCAGCGCCCGGTCCCTGCGGCACGCCAAGACGTCAGGGCCGGCCGGGGGCTCAACACCGACCGGAGCCGGCGGGGGGGATCAGTACCGACCGGGTGCCCCTCGGCCCCCGGGCCCGGCCCCAGGGCGGCCCCGGATGAGGCGCTGCCGGGGCGCTGCGCATCAAGGGACAGCGAGTCCGCGGCGGCCTCGTCCGCGCCGCCCCGCCGCCGCACTAGACTACATCTCCCATGAGACCCCGCGGCAGGAGCGCGTCCCTCCTCTTCCTCTACGACTCTCGTTGCTATTGGCTTCGCCAAGCCGTCAAGCAGAGGCAGGGCGGCATCTGATTGGTGGAGGAGCGGCAGGGCTGAGGCGCCGGCTATGGCGGCCGAGCGGGCGGTGGGGGCTCTCTGGCCGCCATTTTGTGTGTGTGGAGGCCGGCTTCGGGCCTCGCTGCCTGCCGCGGAGGCGGGGGTGCGCGGCGCGGCGGGGCTGGGAAGCGACCGGAGAGCGGCGGGGGGACTTTCCGCGGCGCCGAGCCGGGAGCGCGGGGCGGTCCGGCCCGGCCGGGCCTCCCTTTCCCCAGGAGCCGAGCGCGGGGCTCCCCGCCGGCCCTGAGGTGGGGGGCGGCGCCGCGCCCGCCCGGCTGCTCCTCCGACGGGGCTCGGGGGGACGGGGGGGGGGGGGGACGGGCATCCCCTACCCGCAGCGCCTCGTCCGGAGCCGGCAGAGGCTCGGACCGGCGCCGGGGCCTCGCCCGGGGCTGCCGCGGCTCCTCCCGCGGTCCGAGTGCGTGGTGCGGCGGGGGGGAGGCTCGGCCCGCCCGCCTCGGCCTCCGCGGGGTGCACGTCGTGGCTCCACTCACCTGTGATGCTGGGCTGGGGGCGTATTTTTAATTTTTACCAAAACCCGCGTTAAAGCATATTTGGATATTGCTTGGCAGCCGCAACCCGAGCTCCGTGTGCGGCGGGTCTCTGATTGACCCCCGTTAGGAGCAAAGTGGGGAAGAACCGCGTAGTTTTATATTGAAAGTGAAATTCGAGTTAGGGTCAAACATGTTTACTGGAGGGCTGAAAGCTGCTTGTCTGCCGTGCCATCGCGTAATACTCTTTTAATACACTGTGACGAGGAAAAAAAACAATCCCTCAAATTTAATCCTTTGTTTCACACATTTAAGCCAAACCACAGCTAGATTCCTGGAGGGGGTTCTCCCCGGCCAGATCCAGTGGATCGCAGTTAATATGGCCTCCCCTTGCCTGCTGCTGTCTAACCGAGGCAGCAAATACCACTGTGGTGCTTGGAGAGACTTAAAAACAAAAGCGTTTGCGTGTTGCTGGGGCCGAGGGGGTAACTTTTCAAGCTGATAATAAAGTGGAGTGAACCTTGTCTTTGAGTTATAAATGCCGCTCCTCTGGCTGGTGGCAATGAGGGCTGTGGAAATAACTGGGTTTGGGTGTTTTGGGTTTTTTTCCTGTGCAAAGTCAAAAAAGGCCTGGTTTGGTTTGGTTTTTTTTTTTTTAAAAAAAGCACGCTTTTATTTTTATTATTGTTAAGTACTTGGCGCTGGGGAGTTTTGGAGCTGACAGCAGCCTCTGCGCTCGGTTCCCAGATGAGTGGTGAGGTTTGGCGCAGCCGGTGAGTCTGGGTTGAGTTCCTGGTTGTGTTGCAGGCTGGGTTTCTTTAAGCAAGTGACTCTGCCACATTTTCTTCCCTCTGTGAAAGGCAGATAATGCCAGCTCATCCCCTGGTATTAATGTGACTTGGTTTAGATGTAAAACAGTGAGATTTTTGAAGCTTCTGATGTAAGTGCAGATTATGCTGTCAAATGTGCACTCTTCCAGTTAAAAAAACGTATTACTTTACATCTGTGCACTTGGTGTTCTTTTTTTGAAGAAGGTGCTTTGTTGTTATGACGCTGCTGACCATTTTTGACCCCCATGTTGCTTTATTAGGTTCTGAACTCCAAAGCTTCATCGTTTTCTGAACTGCTGCATTTCCAAAGCTGGGTGGTTTATTGTTATGCGTCTCTCAAATGTGCATGACAGCTGAAGATGTAATTTCAAGTTGGTTTTGCCAAACTAATTGGGGTTACGCTTAGTTCAGGCTGCATGCCTTGCACCTACTGGGGTTGTTGGAGGGGTTTTTTTGTAGGGTGGGAGCAGGAAAGGAGCGAACATGAAAGGCCTGACCCTAACAGCCAGGGTTTGGTATGTTGCAGATGAACCAAAACCTGCCAGCTTTTCAGCAACGGCCTCAGCAGCAAGTGCTATAAAACCTCTTCCGTGTGCAGGGCTTACTGTGCCACAGATCCTCCTCCTTTTTTAACAAAATGCCACTTATCTTGCAGGCCAGGATATGGTGAACAGCTGTGTAAGTATATCCTCAGAACGTAAAGGTAACAAAATGAAATGCAGTTAGCGCAAGTTAACTCGCAGGCGGGACAACAGCATTCTTGTCAGCACCACGTCCCTGCTGTATAAAGCCTGGAATGCCAACAGGCCGGGTGGAATGGACTTCAGGGCCGAACTGCTGTGCTGGTGGGTACCGGCAGCCCGCTCTGAAACCTCTCCAGCTGGTGAGGAAAGGATGGCAGGCTGCGCGCTCCCTTCAGAGCTCCCTTCAGCCGGCAGCGTCGAGGGGCAGGATTCAGGTTTCACTTCACACCAAGGGTGCAGCATTAAGGAGCTGTTAAGATGGACTACTTCCTCTTTTTTTATTTTTTTTGCAGCAAGCAGTGTTTTCAGGGAACCGTGCTTGGCCTCTGCCTTGAAGAAGAATGGCTGTAACTGCAGGTGGGATGTTTTAGTCCCCTTTTCTCTTGCATTAGTGCAGTAATTTCTGCCTCTCCCCGGGACAAAAATGGGCCTTTCCCCAGCAAGCGGGAGGAACTGTGAAAGCCCTTTAACCAAGGGGATCTCGATGCCTCACGTTTCCGAGGCCAGTTGCCACAAAGCTGGCGGTGGTGGTGTCCTCCTGCCGCAGCCGGCGGCGTGACAGCAAGCCGTCGAGCTCCAACAGGCAGAGTCCTGCCACCACGGGCTCCGTGCCAAGGCACAGCCCGTTCGGGGAGATCGGAGGGGTGCTGCCATGCCAGCGGCGTTCCTGGGCTTGCCAGAGGAGCCAGAATAAAGGCCAGTTGGCTCAAATAACCTGAGAAAGACCAAAGTGGTGGCAACGAGAGAAAGGATGTGCTTCAAAGGTTTGGCAGGCACGGCTGTCTTGCCCTCCAGGGAGGTATTGCCCTCAACTAGTTAAGACGGCGCGCTGCCTTCTTGTCAGGAGGGACTAATTGCAGCCCTTTGATACCACATCACAGCCAGTGCTGTGATAAAGTGCGCATTTATCTCCGGTGAGCTCCAAGATTTTTATTTGTTCCTCTTGAACAGCTGAGCTGCAGTGAGCTCATCTCCTCCAGACCGGCTCCAAGTCCAGCTCCAGCGCTCACGGGAAGGCTCAGGAGGGCAAGCTCTCCCCTCAGCAGGGCAGGCGAAGCACAGACGAGCTCCCCATCCGTTACTGATCCACTCGGAAGTTTCAAAGGTCCCCGAATGCTGTCAGCTGGTGTCTGCCAGGAGGTTTGGACACGGGAGCTGGAATGAGGCCTTGCGAGGAGACATGCCGTTCTGAAACACCTGAAGCAGGATCAGGGGTAACCTGGTTCGTATGAAGCCTCATTTTCATTAAAACAGAGCACGGAATAAAGTAGGAAAAGTTGGCGGAGTCAAGAACAGGTGGAAGAGTTGATCGTTACAGTGCTTTTAGGGTTTGTTTTGCTTTTCTATTTGTTAAAGCATTTGTTGAGGTAACTCAAAAGATTTATTCCTGGGAGTTGAACATGACAAATTTGGGGTAAGTAGTTGGGAGGGCAAACCCTGTGGTTGCGCTAAACTGGGTAACGGCCATCGTGCCACATTTGACTAATACTACTTATTTGCGTTAAGTTTTTCACATGAACCAGGTGCTAAGAACTACATGTCATGATAGTCATGAAGTGCAGCACCCGCTGCCGGAGTCGGTGCCATCGGCTGCGCGCCTGTGGCTGTCGTGCCCCAGAAGAGAACGCAGGTCACGGCAGCACAGCTGTCTCTAGGGAGTCGCTTTGGGGGGGAAACAAATCGCTGGAAAGATCCGCCTGGGATGAGCGAGGAGGACTCGGGCTTGGGAGCCACTCTTCCCAGGCAGTGAGATCCTGAGCTCGTTGCCTCTCACCGAGCCTTGCCGCCGGTGTGGCTCGGGGCGGCGCGGCGCTGCCTCCCTCCGCAGCCGCACCGGGCGCGGGCTCTGCCGGATGATGTCATGGCAGAGGGGAAGGGAGTGCGGGTGGCTACCGGGCTCTTGCGCAAGTAGCCCTCCAGTAGTTTCCTTTTTTCCTCCCCACTGATGCCAGCCAGTGCCCCGGAGCAGCTCACGGGGTTTTGCCAGGCTCACGTTAACCCGGCACAAGCCTTGAAGCCGAGCCCCTTGGCTGCGGCCACTTGAATCCCCCCAACCACAGCCAGACCCACCTGTGCTGCCTGCAAGCACAGCACAGCAGCACTGGGGACACCTTCGTCTCCTCCTCCCCTACAACTGCCCCCCCCCCCCCCCCCCCCATTTATTTATTTATTTATTAAATAACTGGCTGGTTTTCCCCTGCTGTAGCCTGGGGGGAGCTGCCCTCTGCTCTCCAGGTTCCACTCGTTAATGTACGCTCTCAATCTTGAGCCTGGTGGCCTTCGATGATACCACAAACCAGAGCAGGCTTGGACCGCTCCATTAATTTGCCCTTTAATTTACCTGTTTCCCCCCCCCCCCCAAAAAAAAACCTTACTAGACCACAGAGCTGCCAGGAGCTTCTGCTTCTTTCTCCCTTCCCCTCTCAGGTACGGCAGCGGGGAAGCAAAAGGTTGAGCCATCACGTTTGCCTTCCACCGATCACTCCTAGTCAGCCATTTCAGACACCAAGCGCTGACTACCAAAACTTTTCCCTGAGCTGCTCCAAAACTTTTAAGGTTTTCCCCTCAAAGTATGTTTTTAGGCAGTTTTTGCCCAGATCTCAGTTAACTGACCTGGGTTCCTACTCACCTGGGAGGAAACAAGTGAAGTTCCAGCAGCCTCTGGGCAAACAGCTACACTTGAGCTTACTAATACATTAGCGAGGTATAAGCAGTGTCTATTCCACACAACATATTGAGAGCTGTTACCCTCCTCCAGGTAGTTTTTAACTATTTCAGCTCATTGAGCAGGATTAGACTCAAAGGAGGGGGGAAGGCCCGGGGGGGCGGGGGGAGAGAAAGAGTAACAAAAACGGTTAAGCAGGGGAATTACAGCTAGCTGAAATGTAACAACAGCACAGACCAGTTAAAACATCATGAAAATAATTCAAAATGTATTCCCTGCTGGAATGCCATTCTGAATATTTTCTAGAAATCACACTAAAACCATTACAGTTACAAGTAATTAAATTTATTAGACCTCTGTAATTTTTTTTATAGTCAGTTTTGGCCAATTTACAGCTTTCCTGGGGATTTTTTTTTTTTTAAGACAAAAAAAAAAAAATAAACCAAGTATCACCAATACATCAAACCCCCCCTTGCCCCATCACAGCCACCTAAAAAAGGGGGGGAGGCCCCGGCAGCGCCCAGCCCCGCTCCCCAGCTGCGCTTTATTCCCGTTAAAAAGGGTCCGCGGCGTCTCTGTACAGATGTATAGAATGTTACACCCCACCACTGTAAAAAGCCCCCCCGTGCCCCCCCGCCCCAGTGTCACTCCCCCAGCTGGCAGGGGCCTTTCTCCTGCCCGGGCAGGTCCTTCTCCTTCAACAGCTGCAGGTTCTCGGCTCGCAACCTGTCCACCTCCAGCTCCAGCTGCCGCACCCGGGCCATCTCCGCTGCTTCCCCCCCGTGTTTTTTGCTCTCCATCCTCAGCCGGTTGTTCTCCTCTTCCATGCGGGAGAGGCATTTCTCCAGCTCCAGGTACTCCTTCACCAGCTCCTGCTTGCTCATGTTCTGCAGGCTCTCCACATGGTACCGCTCGTACGTCTCCGAGAAGTCCCGCTGCAGAAACTCGCTGCCGTCCCCCCCCATCCCGTCGCTGCCCCCGTCCTCCTCCGCCGCCTCCTCCAGGAAATCCTCCTCGCTCGTGTCGTCCGACTTTGCGGCCGCCCGACGCGGGTAGAGCCCCGTCTTCAGGTCGGGCTCTTCCTGGTCGTGGTCCTCCATCAGGAACTGCGTGGTGTTGTAGGGGGCCACCGGCTGCCCCTTGGCGAACATCTCGGCGCGCAGCCGGGAAGCGCGGAGGCTCTGCCGCTCGTCGAACTGCTGCTTCTCCTCCCAGCTCAGCTTCGAGTAGGGCTTCCAGCGCCGCTTCTTCTTCGATGGCCGCCGGCGGTGCTTCTTCTTCACCGGCCACTCCTCGGTGCGACCCACCGATGACCGGAACCGCGGGCCCAGGCCGGGACGCGCCGCTCCGCCCGCCACCGGCCGCCCCTCGGCGCCGCCCGCCGCCGCCGCCTCCTCCGCCCCGGGGGGTGGCAGCCGCCCGGTCTCGCCGTCGGCCGCGTCGCCGCGCTTGGGCTCCGGCGGGGGGTCGCCGCGGGGCTCTGGTTCGCACTGGGGCTCCTGCTCCGGTTCTGGCTCAGCGGGCGCCGCGTCGGCCATGGCGCTGGGCTCCGCTCCCTCGGGGCACAGGCGCTACCCTCAGCGCATGGGGCCGCCCCTCCCACCGCTCCTCCTCAGGCCGCCCGGGCCATGACGCGGGGCCGAAGCCCCCGGCGCTTACCGCAGCCGGCCGCGGAGGGGTTAACGCCGCCGGGCCCGCCCCCCCGCGCGCATGGCACGCGCCGCCGCCGCTACCTCCCCCCCCCCCGCCACGCCCCACCCCGCGCTCCCACCCGCCGCTGCCGCCGCCGCCTCCCGACTGCCGCTCCCCGCCCGCGCCCCCGCCTTATGTACCGGCGCGCGTCCAGCCCCGCCCCGCGCACGCGCGCTGCCCGCCCCGCCCCGCCGCACGCCGGGCCCCGCAGCATCCCGCCCCCGCCGCCGCCGCAACGGCTCTCCGAGCGCGGGAGGGGCCGCCCCGCGACCAATCGGAGGGCTCGGGAGGCGGGACCGTCCCTGGACCCGCCGCCTTGCCGCTGCAGGAGGCGGGTCGCGACTGGCCAGGTCGGACGTCACTCGAGCGAGGCGCCGCCAATCCGAGGGGGACGGGGGCGGGGACGGGCCGTACCATGCGTGGAGGGGCGCTCCCATGCGCGGGGCCGCGCGCGCCCCGCGACCTTCAGGGCTGCGCCGAGGGCAGCGCCCCCGCCCCCCCCCCCCGCGGCCAGCCCGTGGGGCGACCCGAAAAGAGTCCCCGCGCCGCGGAGGGGCCTACGGGCTACGGGACCGTGCTGCGTATGCTGCAGCCCCCCGTGCCCGCAATGTCGTCCCCGGCCGCGAGGGCTGCAAAGGACCAGGAGGGGGGGCGGCCCCGGGGGGGCGACGAGGCTGGCGGGCGAGGGGGGCTGGCGGGCGAGGGGGATGGCGGAGGAATCCCGGGGCTGCGCTGGTGCGGCGTCCTCTGCAGCCGCGCGGAGGGAGATGTAAACAAACCTGAACGGAAAGAAGACCCTCCTTAAAGGAGCTGCGTCCCTTTTATCCAGGGGCGGCGGTAGGGTGGCCCAGGGCCTGGTCCGGGGCCTACCCACTCCGCGCCTGGCGGGGGGGGGGAAGGGACGGCCAGCCGTGGGGGCCACGGCCTCGTGGCGGGGCTGTAGGGGAGGACCCACGGTGGGGGCCCATGTGGGGTGGCCACCCGGTGGGACAGACGACCTGGGGACCCCCGGGCAGGGCAGGGGGCTCTGTGGCCGGGGAGCGGGGGTGTGTATGTGTCACCCGCTGTGGCAGCGGCACGGCGCTGGGGGCCCTGCCCTGGCCACCCCCCGCACCAGCTGGGCCCTCTCAGCAATAGGCAGCAGGGGAAGCAGGTGCTGTGGGGCGAGGGAGGGTCCCAGGAGCCCCCCAGCCCAACCCCGGCCCTCTGGCTCGTTTGGGCGGTGGGTGCCCCGGTGGCAGCGCCCCCCCTCGCCGGGTCACCCGGGCCTGGCAGCGCTGGAGGCCTCGGGCTGGCAGCTCCTGCCTGCACTGGGTGCCGGCAGATGCCCATGGCCACCCTCCCCGCGGCGGCACTGCCATCAGCCCCGTGTGGTGGTGGGGACCCCAAGAATGGGGATGGGACCCCGTGTGGGAAAGAGAAGGCTGGGGTCTGGGGACAGCCTCCCCCCCGCAGCAAGGACCTGGCAGCTGCCCTGTCCTGCCAGCTGCCACCATGCCCCTCTGCCCAGTGCCGGGACACCGGCGTGGCCCTGGTGACAGCTGTCCCCTCCCTGCAGCAGCGCAGCTGGGGCTGAACTGAAAAGGCAACTTTAATTCTGGCAGGTTCAGATGTTCAAGCACTGCATGGAACCGGTCCCTGGGGGGGCCGCGGTTGCCGTCCCCTGCCCCCCACCCAGCACTGGGCCCACGGTGGCGGCAGGCAGCCAGTCCCTCGGTGTGTGGTAGCAAGGGGATCCCCAGGGATCCCATCGGGGCAATCCCACGCCCCGCTCCCCGCAGGTGGCTGGTCCCTTCGCCGTGCTGGTGGGGCTGGCGAGACCCTGAGAGTGACAGTGGCAATTGGCGGCACACGGTGGCTCCCCCCCCTCCTCGGGGCTGGGGTCCTGGCCCACAGGAGATCCTGTGGTTGCGCGAGGCGATTCCCTCGTTGATCCTGTGGTGCTTCCCCAGCTCGTGCTAAGCAGAATGGGGAAGGAGCAGTGGTGGCAACCTGGCAGGGCTGTCCTGCGCCCTGTCCCAGGGCCAGCGGCGGCGGCAACAACGAAGTGGTCACCTCTTCCTGCCCTGCCAGTGGCGCAGCAGCCACTGGGTGACGAAGGGCCAGGTGATGAGGAAGAGCAGGGTGCGTGGGGAGACCGTCAGGGGCCACGAGGACATTGCCTGGTGAGGAGACAGACAGAGGTAGCGTGGGGAAGGGGACAAAAGTGTCACCGGTGTGACCACACACTCTCCTAGCCCTCTGCTGAAAGGCAGGCAGCAGCAGGCCACTGTCACAGCCCGGCAGTTCTTGTCACATCTGTCATCCTGTGGAGGTCCTGCATCAACACAGTCGCCCCTGGTGCCTGGACAATGGGGACACGTCCCCAGGGACGTCACCTGCGCCCCAGCTGAGGGACCCTTCCCCAACCTGCCTTGCCTCACCGTGACTCCTGGCCCCGTGGGGCAGCAGGGCCACCACGCAACACTGCCTCCCCCTCCGACTCACCTGTGGAGCAAGCGGCTGGCCAGTGTCAGTCCCAGCTGCGTCCCCCTGTGAAAGAGAGAGTTTGGGGTGCAGGTGGGGCTGGGAACCCCTTTTTCCAGCCCCCATGTCCCCGTGAGAGGGAAGGAGCGGGCAGAAGCGAGCCTGCTCAGGGCTTCTGCAAGGGGTCTGGCCAGGCGCGGACGCCGGGGGCAATGGGAATGACAGAGGCAGCGGCTCTCTGCCTGCACCTCAGCTCCCTGGCTGCACCTCGGGGTGGATCAGAGCAGCACCAGCCTCCGCCCCGCCGGGATGTGTCACCAAACCCCGAGGTCCCTCCACGCCTGGGCTACCCCAGGCTGCCTGTTTGCAGGGCCCAGAGCCAAGCCCCGACAGCCCGGCCTACACGGGCGTGGGCACGGCGGCCCTGCCAGCCAGCATCGGCGCGCAGCAGCTCCCCGCACAGCACGTACCTGCGCGGAGGTGAGTGTCTCCAGCTGGCTCAGGCGCTCCAGCACTTGCCGCATGTCGTCCTGCAGGGCCTGGACAGTGCTGGCCACGCGGGCGTCCAGCTCCGCCAGCAGCCCCTGGGTGAGCTCAGGGCCACTACCAGTGAGCCAGAGACCTGCGGGGCACAAAGACGGGCACCGCTCAGGGGTGGCAGGGCAGGCAGAGCGCGCGTGTGGCAGTGCTGCCCGCTGGGATCAGGCAGGGCAGGCTGAGCCCCGCCTCACGCTCCCCTGGGACCCCCAGGTTGACCCAACAGTGAGCCGTGGATCCCACCAGCTGCCTGCACCGCACCACAGGCTGCCCGCACGCTGCCAGCCCTGCCCATGCTGCCGCTCCTCCTGGCAGAGCCGGGAGCTCCCAGCCCAGCCCGGCAGCCCACGTCCCCCTCCACCAGCTGGCACCAGGCCCGTCCCTGGGGACACAGGCCACCATGCCCCCCCATGGCAGCAGCCGACCTCCAGCCCACCGACGCAGCAGGCACGGCGGTGCATGTGGGTCACCTCGCTTCACCTGGCGAGGGCAGGGTGCCAAAGGCCCGGCAGGATGCCTTGTCTGCGCAGCTGCCTCCCTGCCAGGCCCTCGGGTTTAGCAAAGGCCCCAAACCAGCCCGGCTGCAGCCCGGCAAACACCCGGATAACCTGTGCTGCGAGCGGGAGACGGGCAGGGGCTTGTTGCCAGCCCCCCTGCACCGGCACCCAGCCCAGCCTGGCTTTATCGGTACCTTCCAAGGTCAAGCAGCCTCGGGGGTGTTTGTGGAAACATCAACGGCAGGGAAAGATAAGGGTGAGATGGGTGGGCTGTGCCCAGGTGAGACAGCAGCTGCCACCCCGGGTGAGGGTGACAATGCCACCCAGGGGTGGAACCCCCCCCCCCCAGCTGCACCTGGGGAAAGCCGCAGAGGCTGGCAGGAGGCTCCTTGTCCCCTCTCTGCAGTGGCACAGCTTGGGGCCTGGCTGTCCCCAAACGCCAGCGGCAGCAGGTGGCTACTGCAGGTGCAGGGTGTCCCCACGGCCAGCGCCTCCAGGGACACAGGGCCCAGCTTCACCCTCTCCGCTCCAGGGTGAGCTCCCCCGCAGCACACCCACCTCCAACGGCACTAGGCACAGACACTGGCAGCGGGGGCCACGGGCAAGCGCTGGGCACAGCCGGGTGGGGGTCTGTGCCCCCTGCCACCCACCAGAGGGGAGCCAGTCGAACATCCTCCAAATTTAGGCCATTTAGCACCGTTGTGAGAAACAGGCAACGCAGGGCATGCGTCCTAAAGACACCAAACTGCTCGGGGACCAAGGGGTGAAGAGAGCAGATGCTCGGGACTTCTTGCAGCTACTGAATGACCCCCACCCGGGGTCCTGGAGCCAAACGCTGTCCCCTCTTGTCGCAGCCCTCACCTCTCCACCCCCTGCACAGCCCCCCAGGCGCCTGGCCCTGCTAGCCGGGAGGTGGGGGGGAGCAGCAGGAAGGCGCGCAGGAGCCAAATGCTGCACCCACCTCTCTCAGAGCCAGGGGCTGCGAGGCCAGCGCTGCTCCTCCCCTCTAGTCTTCTGCTTCCCTGCCGCTCTCCCTGCCCAGCGCTGCGAGGCCCTGGGGGCTCAGGCCTGGCCTGGCCACCATTTGGGGAGAGACCCAGCGGCTGCCCAGCCTGTGCAAGGGGAAAGAAGAAGGGCCCTGAGACCCCCGCTCCCCACCCTGGGGGCTGCGGTGGCACGGCAGGTGATGTCAGGGTGGCGGTGGTGTCTCTCCCCCTGCCCCATGGTGGCATTTTTGGTGGTGGAGGGCGCATGGGGCTGAGCGAAGCCAAATCCCTCTGGCAACACCAGTCAGCACTTGGTATCGGAGGCTGCAGAGCCCTAGGACCCCGGAGGGAAGCGAGGTGCCCAGGCTGGAGACGGCGAAAGAGCCCCGGGGAGAAGCCAGGCGGTTTCCTCCCTCCTGCCCGCCAGGTCCACTGAGCCGCACCATAGCAGCGCAAGTGCTGAATGCTGCTGGTGGCAGCTGCGCTGCCCTGGAGCGGGGAGCAGACCACAACTGCCAGGGGTGCAAGCAAGGGCCCCGCACCAGCCCTGCTGGAGGCTACTGGCCTCACTCAGCCTCAGCAGCCCACCAGTGCCCCCTATTAGAGCCACACTGCAGGACTGAGGGCGGCTGTGGGTGGTGCCGGGGCACAGAGGGCTCCTCAGCCTCCCCTCGGCAACAGGGACCTGGCTCCAAGAGGGACACAGAGCACAGAGGGGTGCAGCCAGATGGCCCCGTGGGTTTGGGGAGCCCCACCAGGCTCCCAGGATGGTCCCAAGCAGTGGCATGCAGAGCTGGGGGAGCCAAGGTTATGGAGAGATCGGCCTGTACAGGGCAGACAGGGCAGGGCTAGCAGCAGGCAAAGCCTCTGCCGTGTTGCGGCTGGACCCCAGCGCTTCCCAGCCCTCCATTACCTGCTCAGGCTCCATCTGCTCCAGGGTATCGCAGTACACATCCCCCTCGGAGTCACTGGTCACCTGGCTACCCTCAAGTGCCTCGGTGGCAGAAGCCAGCCCACCTCCTGGAAGGGAAGGACACGGCTCAGCTGCGGGCAGCACCGGTGGGGCAGAGGTGTTTCAGCCGTGTCCGAAGGGCAGCAGAAGCTCAGCGCAGCCACAAGGCAATAGGTCCACAAGCGGGAAAGACGGCAGCATCTGCGTGCACAAGGTGAGGCAGGAGGAGAAGGAAACTGAGGCACAGAGGGGGAAGGAACCAGCTGTTACTACTGCCCAGACTGTGGCCCTGATCCAAGGACCCAATTCCCCCTTCTGTCCACGGTGTCGCAAAGCCCCTCGCGGGCAGGCATGCCCTGACACAGTGCCATTTTATGGGGGGTTGCTCTGCCCACATGTGGGGAGAGGGCTGCCGTGGTGGCCAGCCAAAACCTCGGCATGGTGGGGAGCCCCTCCAGCAGGATCCACGGTCCTGGCTGCTCTGGCAGGGAGCGGGGACTGTTTGCACAACACCAACTGCCACCAGCACGGCAGCACACCCCACTGCACAGGCAGGGACAGTGCCCAGCTCCCTGCGTGCTGCCAGCCCCGGCACACTCGAGGGTGGAGGAAGGGCATGGCCTGGACACAGGCACTTGCTCAGTGACCATATATGCTCCTCTGGGGGAGGGCCAGGATGGCAGCAGGAAGAGCGCCTCCCCAGAGCACCCTACCCAACTCCAGGCACAGCGAGAGGCCTCTCTGGGGTGGGAGAGCCACGTGTGCCCTCAAAGCAGGCACACGGAGTGGGTGGGTGGGGGTACAAGGGGCTCTACAAGCCAGGACCAAGGTGTCAGCCACGGCACAGGCAGGGAGGGCTGGGGCTTGGCACTGGGGCTCCCAGTGCCATGGAAGGGGTGGACTTGGCTTGAGCAGAGGGAGAACATCCCCTCCCAGAACATGGACCTTCCAGGGTGATGTTGTCCCAGTCCACAGGGCAACACCCTCGCTTCTCACTGTGGTTTAGCAGAATCAGGCCCCTTTGCACAGGTAAGAGTAACAGTCAAACCAACACACCCAGGGTTACCCCGGCATCAAGAACAGCACTGAAAGCCAGACCCAGGAAAAGCTCCAGCTCACTGTGACTCAGGCAATGCCTGAAACACCAGCAGGATTGGACCAGAGGTGCCTGAAGCCAACAGCTCTGTGGGCGGATGGAGGCTCAGCCCTACCACCAGCACCTTCTCCACAGGGTCTCTACCAGGTGCTGGCCACACCAGGGAGACCAACCTGGCACGTGCTGCCCATTCTGCTGCTCCCTGGGCAGGGTGTCTTCGGGGCACTCTGCAGCTGGGCTGCTCTCTGGGTTGTCCTGGCTGGGGTCTGCTGCCCGCTCCTGGCTGCCTGCAGGGAGAAGGGGCAGAGGAGAATTAAAGCACTGCAGGTGATCCTGGCAGCACGGGCTCTCTGCAGGCTGGGCTTGGCACTGCTTCACTGCCAGAGTGGCTGGGGGACATGCTGATGCCGGGCAGAGATGGAGAGGGGCTGGCTCTGTTTGACAACGGCCCAGGAATCAACACAAACTCAAACGGTCAGCAGGGTCTGCCCCATGCAGGCTGTCTTGCTGGCCCCCGTCCACCAAGCCTCTGCAGCAGCAGGCAGAGGGATCAGCACTGGCCAACAACTGGGTAAACACCAACGAGTGACGGCCACCGTCCTTGTCCCCTGGCAGGGCACATGGCACACCCTCGGTAACTAACAGAGCCTAATGCAAGAAACATTGGCTGGGGACAGCCTTGTCTAGGCAGCACACGCTGCCATCACCTGCGATGGCTTCCAGCAGGCAGCAGCACCCCAGGGAGGGCCTGGGGCAGCTGCCAGCCCAGGGATCCAGCCCTCCCCACCGCCCCACGGAGTCCGTGGGGTTAAGCCCTGCCACACTTTCAGCAGCCTGGGACTTTGCTCCCTGCTCCTGTCCTGGCAGGGATGTGGCAACGCTGCCCTGCCTGCACATCTCCACCATTTCCAACCCTCCGTCATCATTACAGCAGACCCACGGCTGTGGTACCCCTCAGAGCCCAGCCCAGGTGACTGAACTCCCTGCGGGTTTAACCCGCACCCTGCACTGGAGTCAGTGCCAGGGCCGCTCTGCTCAGGGAGCACCACCGTTCCCAAATCTCTCCTCGGTGTGTGTGCTGTGACCCACAGGGGTGGGTGGGTGCAGGCAGGGTCCCGTCACCACACACGTCACCATGTCAGGACAGGCCTGGCTCCAGCACCGGGCCCCCTGTGCCTGCAGGGCTGGCGAATGGCATCAGGCCCATGCATTAAGGGCTTAATTATTGGTTCCCAGTTGCTTCAGAGTCTTGGTGTACATGTAGAAGACGCTGGTGAAAGCTCTGCTGACTGGAAATCCATTGGGACCCTGAACCATTCACGATTTGGGTTCCAAGTGCCACTTTACAGTGTGTTGACTTCGGAAATACATAAAACCAAATCTGCCCAGAGTGCCACCGTGCAGCACCTCTGTCCCCAAAAACCTCCACAGCTGCCAAGGGCCCCACACCTGCCATGCTCCACTCTCACCTGCCACAGTGTCTAAAATCACCTTTCTCCTTTGGATTATCAGTAACAAAGCTACAACCACACAAAATCTATATGTGGGTTTGAGGACCTTTAACACAAATGACTCAACAGCTTAAGAAGTTCAGCAGTTTACACCAGCGTTTCAGGCACTTTGCGCTCACTTGCTCCACAGACGCTACCAGGTTCAGATATAAGTGACTGTGTCATTTATAAGTGACGCTGATGCAGTACGACACTCCCAAGTGGGAGTTTAGACCCAGCCTTTATGTTCCAGAGAAAAATTAAGTCTATTTGCCTTTTAAAAGCATTATGCATCAAAATGGAGAACAAAAGCGCTGGGGTACCACAGGAAGGAGCAGCCATCCTGAGGCCAAGCCTTACAGGCATGTTTTTGACATCCTTGTTGGAAGCAGGAGGTGACAGTAGCTGTCAAGTGCAGGACAGATGCCTGGGGACAGGCAGGGAGGGAGTCTATTTGTCAGTGCTGTTCCAGCATTAGCAAAGCACTGACAGCTTACGCACTCCCTGTGAATATACCCTGAAAGATCATCTGCTGCTGAGCTAATCTACTGAAGATGCGGCACAGCCAGACCTCCAGATGTGCAGTGTTCGGTTTGCTCTGCAGTAGCCGACACCTTTCTGAACCACCACAACCAGCCCCTCGCTCCGTTGGATGCTTCTCACAAATCAGATACACCGAGGACTGCCTTGCTCCAGGGGTGGGACAGGTTCTCAGATACCTCCCAGCATGAGGAGGTATCTGAGCAGCCACAGGCATGGAAAAGGCTGGGAAGGACTCTTCTCTAGCACAAGGCTGTCCCGGTAATCCCATTTCTCAACCCCAGTTTCTCCACATCCACTCTGCTGCAAAAACTAGCCAGCCTATTCAGATGTTTACATCAGATGATCCAGGCTCCCTGTACACAGCCTGCCCTGACCGTAAGTGGGCCAGCACCAAGACAAAGCACAGCCTCCCTGCAGCAGTGCTCCGTGGGAACCGATCCCCTGCTCTACTGTGTACAGGGATTTGGGCCAAGGGGCATTTGGAAGCCAAATCTCGAGTTCTCACTTCAAAGTTTTGCAGAGAAAGCCCAGACTGAAGAGGCACCTCTATCACTTGAAGAGACACTTGAGTGGTTGTGCTCAAACAAGCAGCTCAGCTGCAGCTGCACCACAGCAGGGGAGTCAGAAGGGACGTGGACACCCCCCTCAGGGAGTAACAGAAGGATGTGCCCTGGGGGAGCGCAGAGCACTGGGGTGATGGCTGTACCGGTGCAGAAGCAAGCAGGGAACAGCACGAGTGATGTGCCAGGAGAGAAGAGGATGGCACAGAGGTGATGCCCCAGGGACAAGCAGGGCTCAGCGACTCTCACTCACCCCCTTTCTTCTTAAAGAAGGTCTCTGGGGGCCGGGGCATGTCATGGATCACCTCATAGAGCGGCTCGAAGTACCTGAACATCTCCTCTGTCATCTCATCCATGGGTACCGTGTCAATGATCTGGGGAGGGACGCAGCTTGGGACGGGCACCACCGAGCACCCCTGAGCACCCCAGCCCAGCTGCTCTCCCTCTCCCCTTTACCTTTTGGGCCACCTTCTTCATCTCAGCCACATAAGCCGCCATTGCCTCCTCCTTGGACATCCTCCCCAGGCTGTGCCAGGCATCCCTGTGGGTGACAGCAGCCGTGAGGTGGGGAGCAGGGGGTGGACTGGACCCGAAGTGGGCCACCCCCCGCGGGGGCCTTACCACTTGTACCGGCCGATGGGGTCCCAAAAGCCGGGCCTTGGGCCTTGGCAGTGCCCCGCCGTCGCCTGCTTGTAGTAGCTATAGAAACGCAGCATTTCCTCATAGGATGGACGGTACGAACCTGCGACGCGACACGGCCTCAGCGGAGCCGGGAGCGGGCTCGGGGCGCTGTGGCCGCGGTACCGGTCCCGTTCCCGGCCCCTACTCACCGCTTCGGGGCAGCCCTTGGATAACCTGAACGGCAGCGCGGAACTGCGCCCCGCAACCCGCCTCCTCCATGGCGGCGCCACCGGCCCCGGCACTGGCACTGGCACTGGCACCGGCCCCGCTGCGTGTCTCTCTCCGTGAGGGGAGAGAGTGGGGGCCAATCAGCGCCAGCCTTCTATCGGCTCCCCCCGCGTCGCGCCCAATCAGCGTGCCGCTTGCGAGGGGGCGGTGTTGCCCCTTTCCCGCCCCCTCGGTCCCGCTGCGCCGCAGCCAATGGTGAGGCGCGGCGTGCGCGCCCCCTGCTGGGTTGCTGTAGAGGGCGCCGCAGGCCGGGGCGCGAGGGACGGTCCCACCGTGACGCCCCCTTGCGGACTACAGGCGGTACTGCAGCGCAGAGGTCCCCCCCCGCGGCTCGATAGGTGTACCGGGACCCTGTGCACCGGGACAGAGAGCCCGTGCGCCGGGATCATGACCCTGTGCACCAGGACCATGACCATGTGCACTGGGACAAGGACCCTGTGCACTGGAACTGTGCACCAGGACCGGGACCCCGCGCACCAGGACCATGACCCTGTGCATTGCGACACTGGGTCAGCAAGCCCGTGCACTGGGACCGTGCACCTGGATGACGAGCGTGTGCACTGGGAGAGTGCACCAGGAGAGTGACCCTGTGCACCAGGACTATGCACCAGGGCCATGCACCGGGAGAGTAACCCTGTGCACCGGGGCAGTGCCAGGACAGTGCACCACACAGTGCAATGGCACAGCACAAAGTGATAGTGCACCAGTGCCCTGTGATAGTGACCCTGTGCACTGGGATAGTGCACAAGAACAGTGCAATGGGGCAGTGCACTGGGTAACGCAGCGAGACAGTGCACCAGTGTACCAGGAGAATGAACCTGTGCTCTGAGCTGTGCTCCAGCACAGTGCAGTGGGGCAGTGCTCCCGTGCACAGGAACAGTGCACTGGCATGGTGCAGTGGGATGGTGCAACAGGACAGTGCTCCGGTGCAATGCACCAACGGTGTTGCAATGCTCCAGGACATTGCACCAGGGCACGGGGTGATGCACAGGGACAGTGCACTGGGACGGCGCATAGGGTCTTGCACTGGCCCACCTGGGCTGTGCAGCAGGAGCACGCAGCCAGGTGCCCTTGACAGTGCAGCAATCCTGTGGGGTGATGCAGTGGGGCAGCAGGGCAGGGCAATGCTCTGGGGCACTAGGAAAATCATCCAGGATACTGGGCCACTCATGGGGACAGTGGAGCTGTACACTGTGACATCAGGACAATGCACTTCAACAATGCACCAGGCATGGGGACAGTGTGCTGGGGCCACATACCAAGGGCTCCAGGGGAATGCACTGGGACACCAGGATATTGCACTGGGAAACTGGGACATTGCACTGGAGCAATGTCACTGAGGCACTGGGCAGGGGCACAGTCCTGTTGCGTGGGGCAGGGGACAGCTGGGTTCTAGCAGAGCAATTGCTTACTGTTAATTATCGAACTATTAATTATGATAGTAAGGAAGGGGCAAAATCTGGAGTCCTGAAGCCCCTGGGGTGAAGCAGCTTCACCCTCTGCTCTGAGGGCTTTTCTTGAAGACAGGGTGCTCTGGGGACATGGGGGACGTAGGGACATGGGTCACCTGGAGGTACAAGGTGCTCTGGGGCTGCAGGATGTTCTGCAGTTCCCTGGGGTCCACCTGGATCTGACCCTTGCCCAGGGCTGGTTGCTGGGAGGGGGATGCAAAGCAGCTCTCAGCAGCCCCGTGCCATGCTCCATCATTGCCCCATGCTCCTGTTTTCCTACAGTTTGGGCAATTTCCCTTAATCCCACCTCTAAATCCCAAATCCAAGTGCCCTGCCCCAAACCTCCTAATTCCTACCCCATGTACCCTGGGGAAATATTTCCTCTATAAATTCAAGATCCAGAAAAAAAAGCAGCAAAGCTTTTTAAACCTCCTGCCATTTCTGAGCTCTGACTCAGGATTTCTGCTCCGGGACAGCGGCGCGGCCTCGCTGGCTCTGACTCACTGCAAAAACCAACCCTGAATCCCGAACAGTGATTCACAGGGACACGTGCTGTGCTATAAGCGGCCAGGAATGTGAGTTGCTGCTTTCCATGGGGCTCCTTCCAAATCGCTCACAGGGGCTAGAAAATAACAACGCCGCGGGAGAGGCAGGATAGCAACCAGGATTTATCTTTGCTGTGGATTTTGCAGCGAGAGGTGTTTATCCCAGTCATTGCACCAGGTCAATGCATCCATTGCTGAATTCCTGGCAATGCAATTCCCATAGGAGGAAGAGCACTTGGAGCCGAGCCCAGTTATGGGGTTGCAAGTGCATTTTTGGGGTGGCTGTGGCTGCTTACCCTAAAGTTTTTCAGCAGAGCAAGATACATTTTGTATAAATAAATTCAACATGTTTTGCACCTCCTGGGGTGGTAAGAGCCTCGACCCAAACAGAACAGGGCACTGCCCTTGGCTGGGCTGTCCCTGGTGAGAAATCCCTGCGTCCTCGTGTTCCCAAAAGATTTGGGGATGGCTGTATCTACCCCAATACAGCCAAGGGGCTGCCCAGATGTGTCCCCAGCTGTCCAGATGTTGTGTGGGTTGCCCAGGTCTTGAACTGCAGCACCTAGATACTGCCCCAGGCTGCCCAGATGTTGCCCTGCATATGCAGGTGTTGCTCCAGGTTAACTAAAGATTGTCTCAGGGGTGCCCGGATTTTGCTCTGGGCATCCAGGTGTTATCCCAGTATAGTCATATACTACCCAAGATGCCGAGATGTTACCCCAGGGTGTCTAGAAGTTGCCCAGGATACACAGATACTATCCCATTCCCCGCCCCCACCCCCACCCCAGATGCCCAGATATTGCCCTAGAATGCCAGATGCTGCCCTGCATGTACAGATGTTGCTCCGGGACAACCAAAGATCACACAGGGTGCACAAATGTCACCTCAAGGTGCCCAGATGTTGCCCTGAATGTCCAGATGTTGTTCCAGGATACTCAGATATTACCCAGGATGCTCAGATGTTGCCTTAGGTGTCCAAATGTTGCCCCAGGATACTCAGGCATCACCCAGGACACTCAGGTGTCACCCAGGGTGCCCAGATGTTGCCCAGGGTGCCCAGACGTTGGCCTAGGCTGCCCTGCCACCACCTCTGGGTGCCCAACTGTCCCACCCGGGGTCTGGGCAGCTGTTGGCAGTGCCACTGCCGCCCTGGCCCTGGGGAAAAACACCACTGGTGGAGGGTGTCCCCTGGGTCCCCACCGGCGGTACCGGGGTGGGACTGGCAGCAGGCAGCTGTGTCCCCCGAGCAAAGCGGGGTACCTTGGGCAGCTCCCCGGTGCAGGCAGACCCCTGGGGGAGGTGGGGACCCGCAGTCTGTTGCGGGGGGCCAGACCGGCCCTTCGGGCTGTACCCGGTGCAGTGCGGGACCCCCGCCCGGTGCCGTACAACCCACCGGCTGCACACCGGGACCTCGTCCCGTTCCCGCTGCAGAACGACCCCCGGTTCAGACCGGCCGGACCCATCCCGGTGCAGACCCGTCCCGGTGCAGACCAGACCCCGGTGCCGACCCATCCCGGTTGCCGACCCATCCCGGATGCCGACCCGTCCCGGTGCCGACCACCACCGGCAGCCACCGCTCGGCCCGGGCCGGCACAAACAGTTAACGGCGGCCGGGCTGAAATGTGGCTCCTCCCGGTACCTCCCCGTGCCCGGCCTCGGTCCCGGCGGGGCCGCCCAGCCCCAGCCCAGCCCCAGCCCAGCCCCAGCCCCGGCCGCCGCCGCCGCTCAGCCCGGCTGCACCGGCTGGGGGCACCGCCGGGACCGGGAGCACCGGGGGTACCGGGGACACCGCCAGGACCGGGGCTACCGGGAGCACCAGGGCTACCGGCCCCGCACCATGATCTGCGGCAGGAGGGCGCGTCCCACCGCCGAGCAGCCCCGCTCCCCCCCGGACGTCTCCGGTGGCCCCCGCCGGCCCGGCAGAGCCTTGAAGAAAATGGGTGAGTCCTGGGGCCGGTCCCGGTGTGGGAGGAACGGGAGGGAACAGGAGGGAACGGGGCACCTGACGGGGCGGGCAGGGGTGGGGACCGGGCAGAAACTCTGCCAGCGGGCGTCCCGGGAGGGATCTCCGTGGCTGGAAGAGTCCCCGAAGTGGATGGGGAGCCCCATGGCAGGATGGGTCCCCATAGCTCGAAGGGGGTCCTCAAGGTAGCCAGGGTCCCCATGCAGGAAAGGGTCCCCGTGATTGTGTGAGGTTCTCACATGAGGAGGGGACCCCATGGCCATGAGGGTCCTCATACCAAGAAGTGTCTCCAAAGTGGATGGGGTCTCTCATGGCAGGGATGGGTCCCCATGGCTGGGAGGGTCCCCAAGGCGGATGGTTTTCCCCACAGCAGGGAAGGGTCCCCGTGGCTGGGAGGGGTCCCCAAGGTAGCCCCGGAATAGCTACGTATTGCCCCAGATGTTGGGGAGCAGTGGGGTCAAGGTTTGGCCACATCACAGGTGACAAGAGCCCTCCTGTTTGGGGGTATTCGTTGCCCCCAAGGCTCAGCTCCAGCTCTCTGGGACCCTCACCCTGCTTCAGTTTCCCCACTCGAGGCTGCTGCCCGCAGCACTGTCGGCCAGGGCTGACCCTGCAGCAGCTTGGTGCGGCACAGGGAGGGGAGGGGGTGCCTGGGGGGAGTCAGGGTGCGCAGCCAGGCCCGGTCCTGTGTGGAAGCAGCAGGCAGAGCAGCGGTTGTGCCGTGGGGGGAGGGCTTTGCTCCCACTGCTGCACTGGCCCCGCGTGTGGCTTTGGGCATGCAACTATATGCCCGGAGCTGTGCTTGCTGTGGCCATGTGTCTGCTGCAGCTCTGTGTGTCCCTGTGTCCATCCGTCCGTGGGTCTGTGCATCCACATGCTTGTGCACTCGTGTATCCATGTGTCTACATGTCTGCGTGTCCTTGCATCAGCACATCCATCTGTCCCTGCATCTGTGTCCGTGCACCCGTGTATCCATACATCCCTGCATCTGTATATCCGTGCATCCCTGCGTCTGTGTTCATATGCCTGTGCACCTGTGCCCCCCCCATGTGCTCGTCTGTCCGAGCATCTGTATGTCCGTCCATCACATGTGCCTAAGTGCCTGTATCCATGCATCTGTGCGTCCATATACTTGTGCATCCATGTGTCCACACATCCAGTTGTGCACCCATGACCTCATATGCCCGCACGTCCGACAATCTATGTGTCCATCCGTGTATCCATGCGTCCATACATCTGTGCATCCATATGCTTGTGTATCCATGCATCTGTGTGTATGTACCTGCCCCCTGAAGGGGTCCTCAACCCTGCACCATGGACAGGATGTGACAGGCAGGAGGGATGGCAGCTCGTGGCTGCATCCCCAAGGCCATGGCTGGCTCGGGATGCCCCTGCTCAGCCCCATACCCACCATTTTCCAGCCCAGGAGCAGCGCCTGCGGCCAGAGCAGGCATACAGGCTCTGGGGCTGTTCTTAAGGAGTGGTTGCCCAAACAAAAGGAGGAAATAACTTCTCTCTGGAGAATAGATGGAAAAGTCCCAGCCCCTCTGTAAGCCCTGGGTAGGCGTGGGTCCGCATGTCCCCTGAGGCCACCCTGTCATCATTCCCAGCCTGACCTCTGCCGCCAGCGCCACCCTGGCACCCCCCACGTGGGATTTGTGCAGCTTTCCTAGGATTTAGCAGCTGGGCTCGGTGGTGTGAGCAGGGCTCTGCCACCACGCTGCTAGGCCCTGTCCCCTAGCCGGCCGCACAGTGTCCCACAGGGGCCCGGTGGCAGTGGCTTGTCCTGTCTGTCCTCACCTGTCTGCCCTGTCCCATCGCATCCCATCCTGTACCATCCCATCCCATATGACACCATCCCATCCCATCCCATCCCAAACTATCTGTCCTGTCCCATCAGTCTCCTCATGTCCCATGCTGCCCTGTCTGCCCTGTCCTATCCTGTGATATCACATCCCATCCTGTCCCATCCTGTCGTGTTTGTCCTGCTCACTCTGTCCCATCCTGTCCTGTC
Source organism: Falco peregrinus (assembly GCF_023634155.1). Classification (NCBI taxonomy): domain Eukaryota; kingdom Metazoa; phylum Chordata; class Aves; order Falconiformes; family Falconidae; genus Falco; species Falco peregrinus. The sequence goes on from NC_073738.1 coordinate 480,336, forward strand.
CCATCTTGTCCTGTCATGTCCTGTCTGTGCTGTCCCATCATGTCATATATGCCCCATCTCATCCCCCTCTCCTGTCCATCCCATCCTGTCCTGTTCCACCTCTCCATTCTGTCCCATTCCACGCTGTGCCATTCTGTCCCATCCATCCCATCCCACCCTGTCCTGTCACACCATGTCTGTCCTGTCCCATCTGTCCCATACTGTCCTGTCTGTCCCACGCCATCCCACGCAGCCCACCCCACCCCTTCCCATCCCACCCCATCCCATGGGATGTGTGGAGATGGACACATGCAGGCGTGCACACAGGTATGCACTGAACTCCCTCCACTCCCACCCAGTCCCCACTCAGAGCCTCCAGTACCTCCCAGTGCCCCCCAGTTCCCCTCAGTAGCTGTGCAGGGTGCCCACGGGCTGGTCCCCCCAGGCCTGACGGAGGATGAGGACGTCCAGCGGATGCTGCGGGGATCCATTTTCCGGAAGATCAAGTCCCGGGGGTGCCCCAGGGAGCGGCTCTTCCGCCTGCAGGAGGACGGGGTGACGGTCTGCTTCGAGGGGCGCTTTGGACGCACTCGCTCCCAGCAGAGCTGTGAGTGCTGGCGCTGGGGACCGTCCCGCGGGGGCTCAGGGACCCTGGCCATGTCCTGCACAGCCTCGAGCTGCAGGGAGGGGTTGGGACCTGGGCAGCACCCCAAACCTGCCCATGGGGACCTGGGCATAAGCCAGAGCTCAGACCCCCACCCAGGATGGGGACCCCGACCCTGACTCTCACCTGGGACCCAGACCCCATCCCAGGACCCAGATCCTAACCCAGGACCTAGCCCGCAACCTGGGACCTGGACCCCCACCCTGAGATCCAAACCCCCATGCAGGACCCCCACCCAGGACCCAGACCCAACCCCAGGACCTGGACCCCTACCCAGGACCAAGTCCCCAACCTGGGACCTGGACCCGCATGTGCAACCCTGGGACCCAGACCCCGATCCAGCACCCAGCTCCCAGTCCAGGCGCCTTGCCCACCCACAACCCCCAGCCTCCAGGCCCCCCCTCCAGACCCCAGGCTCCGATCTGGGACCTGCACCCCCAGCCTGGGACCCAGACCCTGACCCACGATGTAGACCCCAGTCCAGAACATGGACTGCTGCCCAGGACCTGGACCCCAGCCCGTTGCACCCAGTGCCTCCCAGTGCCTTCCGGTACTTCCCAGTGCACCCCAGTGCATCCCATTACAGCCCAGTGCACCCCAGGCTGAGCCGCCAGAGCTCACACCCTCCCCCCAACCCCCTTGGGACCAGCACAAGGTCCTGCCCCCATCCTGGCCAGACTCTGTCCCTGCTCCCCAGCGTCACCCGTCTCTTTCCACCCCCTCATCTGGATGAGTGCCCAGAGCTGGCACCGCTGCAAGACAGCTCCACCCCCCACTGGCGTCCCTGTCCCCATCCCCACAGGGGACAGTGGCCACTGCTCCTGTCTCGCCTGGGATTAGCGGGTTAAGCCCGGCTGCAGCATCAACAGAGGCCAAACCCCAAGTCCCTTGAGGTGCCCCTGGGGACACGCGGGGTGTTCATCAGCAGCCAGGATGTTTTGCAGGATGCTCATGGGTGGGGAAACGCTGAGGGACCACCTCCATCCCCGGGGTGGCCCTGTCACCACACCTGTCCCTGCAGTCTCTGTGATGCACATTGAGGGGGTGCGTGAGGGACACCAGTCAGAGGGTCTACGCAAGTACGGTGCCGCCTTCCCCGAGCAGCACTGCTTCACCCTCGTCTTCAAGGGCAAGCGAAAGAACCTTGACCTGGCTGCCCGGGGCGAGGAGGACGCCCGCCACTGGGTGCAAGGGCTCACCAAGCTGATGGGGCAGCTGCAAGCCATGAGTCAACCGGAGAAGCTCGACCAATATCCTTTGTGGGAGGCTTGGGGACAGGTTGGGGACAGCTGTGGGGGTGATGCTGGGTGGTTTCCTTACCCCGGTGTAGCTGGATCCATGGGGTCCTTCAGCGAGCAGACAGGAACAAGGACAACAAGATGTCTTTCCGAGAGGTGAAGAGCATGCTGAGGATGATCAACATTGACATGGATGATGTCTATGCCTACAAGCTCTTCAAGGTACTTGTCCAGTGCTCCATCACCCACTGTCCCCTGCTGCTGTCACTGGGAGGGAATGCTGGCTCCTCCTCTGCCTCCCCAAGTGCAGAGGACTGTCAATCACACCCAAAGCCACCCACCATCATCAAAGGTTGGGTCCATCACCAATGGTTGGGTCCCATCGTGAGCGTGAGCTCATGATGGGGTGGGGTGAGCTGCCCCCACCACTGCTGTGTAGGTCCCCAAGGTATGACGTTTTCCCCCCATGGGGTGCTGTCCCCATGGTCATCTCCCAAGGTCCCTTTTCAAGTGGGGAAGCTGAGGGATGGTGCTCTGCTCTGCTCCATCCCACACTGTAGGGTCAGAGGGCCGTGGGTGGGGGCACAGAGGGGACATGCCTCCCATCCCCCTCGGCACAATCCACCTCTAAGCCCTCAGGCCAGTAGCGGAGCCCCTGCAAACTCATCACACACGCTGCCCACCCCAGGGGACAGGCAGGACGAGATGGGGTGGCCGTACCCCTCCCTCCCCACGGGCAGGGGACGGTCCCTGAGGTTGGGCTGTGGCTCCATCAGGAGTGCGACCGCTCAGGCGATGAGCGGCTGGAGGGCCGGGAGCTGGAGGAGTTTTGCCGACGGCTACTGCAGCGGCCGGAGCTGGAGGAGCTTTTCAGGCGTTACTCGGGCGAGGACTGCATCCTGTCGGCTGAGGAGCTGCAGGATTTCCTACGGGATCAGGGCGAGGATGCCAGCCTGCGCCAGGCCCGTGCTGTCATCCGTGCCTACGAGCTCAATGAGAAGGGTAGGGCTGAGGGCGCTGCCCAAATGGTGGCATGGATGCTGCTGGAGCCAAGGGAGGTCACAGATGGCATAGGGATGGGGGCCTGCTTAGTGGTGTCACCCCCCAAGCTGCTATGGGCTCCTCCAGAGCTTGGATGAATCTCCCCATGTCCCTTACCTGGGGTGGCACCCGGTGTCAGCACTTTTGTTGGTGCCTGGTGGACGTGGCACTGTGGGGACTGGGGATGTGAAGTGGGGGTGGAGAGCAGGTGGACCTCCACATCTCCGGGGTGATACAGTGCCAACCCTAGCACCAATGTGGCACTGCCAGGGGACATCCATGTCCCTCGGGTCCCACCACGGCAGGGTGAACGTGGCACTAGAAGGACAGAGGATGTCAGGGTGGGGACAGGGAACTTCCACATCTCATGGGTGCCACCATGCCAGGTCCAGGGTGAATGTGACACTAGCAGGATGAGTGACATCAGGATGGAGATGGGACACTCAAGGGAACTTACGTGTCCCCTGGGTGCCACAGTGCCAAGTCTGGGGTATACATGGCACTGCTGGGACACAGGGGACACCCAGGTGAGGACAGTCCCTGGTGTGCCACCCTACCAGCGGCATGCCAGCCCTCTGCAACACCCTGCCACTATGTCCTGCAGCCAGGCAGCAGGACCTGATGATGCTGGATGGCTTCATGATGTACCTCCTTTCGGCTGCTGGTGACATCCTCAACCAGGAGCACACCAAGGTGCACCAGGACATGAGCCAGCCCCTGTGCCACTACTTCATCTCCTCCTCCCACAACACCTACCTGACTCGCAACCAGATTGGTGGCACCAGCAGCACCGAAGCCTATGTCAGGTGGGTGCCCCTGGTCAGATGCTCCAAGCCTAGATGATCCCATGGTTCAAGGGTGCCAGGGTGGCACAGGGACTCATCCAGCGATGGTGCGGTAGCAGGGCACTGATGGCAGGATGCCGTTGCGTGGAGCTGGACTGCTGGGAGGGCTCCGATGGGGAACCTGTCGTCTACCATGGACACACACTCACCTCCAAAATCCTCTTCCGTGATGTCATTGAGAGCATCCGCGACTATGCCTTCAAGGTGAACTGGGTGCTGGCAGCCCTGGGATGGGTGCTGGGTGCTGGGTGCTGAGTGCTGAGTGCTGAGTGCAGCCTGTCCCCATCCCCAGCGATCACCCTACCCCGTCATCCTGTCCCTGGAGAACCACTGTGGACTGGAGCAGCAGGCCACCATGGCCCAGCACATGAAGGCCGTCCTGGGGGACATGCTGCTGACACAGCCACTGGAGGGGCAGGACCCCCATGACCTCCCATCCCCAGAGGTAAGGCCACCTGCCCACCCACCATCGTGTCCCCATATCCCCTCCGAGCCCTGAGCTTGGCCCTTCCTCCTGCAGCAGCTGAAGGGGAAGGTCCTGGTGAAGGGCAAGAAGCTGCCAGAGCTGTGGCATGAGCCCCAGGGTGTCACATCCCTTCCACACAAGGAGGAGGAGGAGGAAGAGGAAGAGGAGGAGAAGCTGCAGGAGACAAGCAGACAGCGGGTAAGGGGCTTTCCTAGAGCTATGGTGCTGGGGAACCATGGCATCGTGGTGGCCCCGGAGGACCACGGCATCGTGGCAGTGCCATGGGACCACTGTGTCCCAGCAGTGCTGGGCCCCGGGCAGGTAGGCACTGCCAGCACCCGCTAACGCTGCCCTGCTCTCTCCTCTTCCAGTCGCTGCAGTCACTGCAGGAGATCAAACCTCTGCAGGTGGGTTGTGTGATGGAGCTGGGTGGGCTGACAGGTTGGGTACCATGGGGGTGGCGAGTGGCTGTCACTGGCTGGCAGAGGGGTCTGAGCTTGGGTACTCCTCAGCTGTGCCTCTCTCCTCTCCCGTTGGGCTGGGTGCTCCATTTCTAGGGTCTCCACCATCTTGGGGTCTCCGTTGCCTGGGGAGGGGGTGTTCTCCATTGCCTCAGTTCTCCGTCACCTCAAGGTCTCCATCACTGCAAGTTCTCCATTGTCTTGGGTTGTCCATCACCTTGGGTTCTCCACGGCCTCAGGGTCTCAACCTGCTTGGGTCCTCCATCATCTCAGGGTCCATCACTCTATTGTTTCAGGTTCTCCATCACTTTGGGGGTCTCCATGGCCTTGGGGGTCTCAGCACTCAGCACTAGCAGGGTAGGGGAGTCTGTAGACCCTTAGGCAGGCAGGTGGCCACCAGAGCCAGGGTGGCCCTGACACCACGGTGGCTCCTGCAGGCCAAGGACGCATCACAGGTGGCCCCGGAACTGTCAGCCATGGTGGTATACTGCCAGGCTGTCCCCTTCCCTGGCCTGGCCCATGCCCTGCGCCACCCTCGGCCCTATGAGATGTCCTCCTTCAGCGAGAGGAAGGCTCGGAAGCTTATCAAGGAAGCGGGTGAGGGCAACAGGGTGGGGATGGGGCAGAGGGGCTCCATGCTCCTGACCTCACTGGGATGCAGGATGGGGCTGAGACTGGTGGGCTCTGTCACTGGGGTGGCTCCACGGGTGGTGGTCAGGGGTGTGCTGGCCTCAGCTGGGCTGCTCTGGCCTAGGGGCAGAGGTCAGGGTGAGGGTCACAGGTCCAGGGTCAGGGTCTGCCATAAGGGTCTGGAGCCAGGGCTTGGAATGCGGCATCTGGGTCCAAGGTCAGGTCTGGGGTGTGGGGCTGGGATTAAGGTCAGGGTCAAGGTCTACGGTCCAGGGGGTCAGGGTCTGGGGTCTAAAGTAAAGGTGTGGGGCCAAGGTCAGGGTCCAGGGCCAGGGGTCTGCGCTCCAGGGCTTGTATTGGGATCGGGGTCAGCATTCAGGGTCTGAGGGCTGGGGTCAGGGGTCCAAGGTCAAGGCCCAGGGTCGAGGTCTGAACCTCAGGGTCTGGGTCCACCCAGCCGGGCAGGCTCTTGTCCATGTCCCCAGGCACACAGGTGCCAGCAGGACACCATCACCTCTGGCAGGGCCCCACGCTGGCACCCATGGGTACCGCGGCCCCACTCAGCCACCCCCCTCCAGGCCCGGCGCTGATCCGGTACAACACCCGGCAGCTCAGCCGCATCTACCCGCTGGGGCTGAAGATGAACTCCTCCAACTACAACCCGCAGGAGATGTGGAATGCCGGCTGCCAGCTGGGTGAGACAGACAGACCCTGGGGGGCACCCCATGAAATGGTACCCCCCGTCCGGAGCCGTCGCCCGCCCTGACGCCCCATCCCCCTGTCCCCACAGTAGCCCTCAACTTCCAGACGCCGGGCTACGAGATGGACCTGAATGCCGGGCGCTTCCTGGGCAACGGGCGCTGTGGCTACGTGCTGAAGCCCCCCTGCCTGCGCAGCCCCCCGGGAGAGGGGCCGCACCACCTGGCACTGCATGTCAGGGTGAGGGCACCCCACTCCCCCCCAGCCCTGCACCCGGGTGGGTGCCACCTGTGTCCCTACTGACACCCATGACATCCCCATTCCTGACCAGGCGCCACCAACCCCATGCCCAACCAGGTTCCACCCGTGTCCCTTCTGGGTGCCACCAACCCTGTGTTCAGCCAGGTGCCACCCACATCCCTTCAGGGTGACACCAACCCTGTGTTCAGCCAGGTGCCACCCACATCCCTTCAGGGTGACACCAACCCCATGGCCAGCCAGGTGCCACTGGCATACCCTCTCCTGGGTGCCACCAACCTCTCTTGTGGGGACACTGACCCTGTCCTAACATCTGTTTGGGTACCATCAATGTCCCTACTCTTGGGTGACACTGTTCCCATCCCCATACCTGGCCAACTGCCTTCTCCTGGGAACGTCAACCCTGTTCTTGCACCCACCCATGTGCCACCCAAGTCCCTTCTCCTGGGGCCCACCACCCCGTGGTGCCCTGTGCTGCTGGCCCCAGCACCCTCTGCCCCCAGGTGATCACAGCGCAGCAGCTGCCCAAGCTGAACAGGGAGAAGGGGAGCTCCATCGTGGACCCCTTCGTGCGGGTGGAGATCCACGGCATCCCAGCTGACTGCAGCAAGCAGCAGACCCACCACAAACTCAACAACGGTAAGCACCTGCCAGGCCACCACGGCCCGGCCACCAGTCCACGGGGACACCCCAGGCACCTGGTCCCCAGGGTACTCCAGCACGCCCAGCCCTCAGGAGCACCGCAGGGCCCCCTGATGCCTAGGGGTGCCCCAGGACACCCAGTCCCTGCAGACACCCCAGGACACCCGATCCCTGCGGACACCTCAGGGCACCCAGCGCCAGGGGCACCCAAGGCACCCTGGTCTCCAGGGCTGGCCTGATCCTGGGGGTACCCCAGGGCACCCTGATGCCAGGGGGAGGCAGGCCCCTCAGGTACCCAGCACCCCAGGCACCTGCTGCCCCCTGCACCCCAGCTGCCACCCGCAGTTGAACCGGTGCCCAGGACATCCCAGTCTTCCCAGTACGCCCCGGTCCCCACAGTGCCCTGCCCCCAGCACAGCCCGATTCCCACAGCGGCAGGTTCCCAGCACATCCCAGTCCCTCCCAGTGCTGCTCCATTTCCCCAGTATACCCTACGACAACCCCAGTATGCCCGACCCCCTTTCCCCCAGTATGCTCTACCGTGGTCTCAGCAGGACCCCCATTTCCCAGTATAGCCCAGCCCCACTGCAGCACCCACCCCCATTCCCCGAGTCTGTCCCAGTCCCCACATGCCCCAGCGCAGGATGGCAGCCACGCCAGGGCAGGGGTGAGCACGCTGGTGGGTCAGGCTGGTCCCTGCGTGCGGGGCGGCGAGCGGCCGCGGTGGCAGCGCCCACCCCAGTCGCGGTGCCACAGGCTTCAACCCGCGCTGGGAGGAGACGCTGAGCTTCCAGCTGCGTGCGCCCGAGCTGGCCCTGGTGCGCTTCGTGGTGGAGGACTACGACAGCACCTCCTGCAACGACTTCGTGGGGCAGTTCACCCTGCCCCTGGGCAGCATGCGGGAAGGTGGGTGGATGCCCACCCCGCCACCCCCTGGGGATGGGGACGGTCCCCCCCCAACCCACTCAGCTCCCATCTCTGTCCCCAGGGTATCGTCACATCCATCTGCTCTCCAAGGACGGGGCGTCCCTGTCCCCCGCCACGCTCTTCGTGCACATTCGATGCAAGAGTCTGTGAGATCCCCGTGGTCCCAGCCCCCCACGCAGGGGACAACATGCTCCTCCATGGGCTGGGCACCCTCCTCTGCCACAGACACCCCGCTCCCTGCGTGGGGACAGCTTGGGGACACTGCTCACCTGGCCACAGTGACGGCAGGGCTGGTTGGGGGACTCAAGGGGGCAGGGGACCCCCTCCATGTCCCGTAGTGGCACCCTATCTGCTGGCTCCCTCCTCCCCTCCCTGGCTGTGACCCCAAGGGGACAGAGACACGGGGACAACAAGGAAAGCCCAGCATAGCCCAGGGAGGGTGGGATGGGTGGCAGCAACCCCCAAAATCACCACCCTCAGACATGCCTGACCCCAGCCCGTCCCTGGGCTGCAAGGACAGTACCACCACGAGGTCCCCAAGGGGACCCTGCCACCATGTGCCCACAGCATTGAGCCTCTGCTTGGCTGGGGGCCACGCTCCCAGCCCCCTGCTCCAGCACTGGAGAGTGTCACAGATTTATACCCTGTTGTCAAGCCAGTTGAATAAAGGTTTTATTTTAACAGAACCTGTCCCGGTGTCCCAGTCACCTCACAGGGCCCGTTGCAGGGGGGAGGGGGAGGGGCAGGACAATATGGGCCTGGGGGGGGCGGGGGGGAGGGCAGGGGAAGGGCTGAGCCTACCCCGAAACACAGCACTGCCCCGCAGAGCTGCCAAGCACTCATGGCTGCTGCTCCCATGGGGGCTGGGGAGACTCTGAGCAGCCCTCAAACTGCCACAGGGACAGGGGGAGGGTCCCACTGGACACCCCCCCCACCTGCACCCAGCCCAGGACACCGGCAACAAAGCGGGGACACAGAGGTACTTGCATAGGTGACATGGGACCCCAAGCAAGGGGGATGCAATGGCGCTGCTGGGGGGGACGTGATGAGCTCCTGGGTCCCCCACTGAGGCCCGGCAGGTCCAGGCCAGGGTGGGCAAAAGCCCCTGGGGTCCGTGGCATGCCACGACGGGGACACAGAGGGACAGGGAGGCATGGGAGTGCATAGATGGGGTCTTGGCCTTGGTGTGCAGCTTTGTAAACCTTTGGCTGGGAGGGCAGGAGCATCTCAGAGCATTTTGCAGACATAGTTCACATCACAGCGGAAGGTGGCAGGCTGCCCGTGTGCTTGTTTCCCGAGATATCTTGATAGGATAAAGGTTTCCATGAAAGAAAACATTTCATTTACCTTGGAGGTTCCCATACCATGAGATGATGAGCCTTGTGGAAGAGGCAGCAGGGCGGTTGAGGAGGCTGAAGTCCCGAGGCGACGCAGATGGTGTGTCGCAGGGCAGTCACGTGCATGTGTATCCGTATTTCCATGCTTCCAGAGAAAAACAGCTGAGCAGAGCCCTGAGGCGCAGCAGCAGTGGCAACAGTGACGGAACAGCTCCCTGATGCCCGCAGCCCCAGCATTACAGGGGGTGGCAGAGTGGAATGAGCCCCAGGAGTCTGAGCAGAGCAGGGTGTGCCAGACAAGCTCTGGAGGCAGCAAAGAGCCGAGTCCCCCCGTATCTTTGGGCGCTGCTGCTCCTTGGTGCAGCACTTGCCCTGTTGAGCAAAGGGTTCGAGTCTCCAAGGCTGGGGAGGAGAAGGGACAAGGCATCGCTTGCACAAATAGCCCTTAGAAAGAAATCTCGACATGCTCCCGGCTGACGGTGCCATCCTCCCTCTCTAGGCACCCATGGGAAGGACGGAGTTTAATGGAGGAGGGAGCAAAGTGGGGGGGAAACAGCCGAGCAGGGGACAGAGCGCAAAACACCCTCCAGGCAGGCAGGAGGGCTCGGCAGCCCGGCCACCGTGTCCCGATGGAGCGCCGAGCCATGCGGCACAGCAAGCATCTACCTCAGACGGCCCTGTCGAGAAACATCACTGTCCAGCAACCTGGAGGTGGCCTTCGGCAGAAGAATGCAATTCATGTCAGTTTGGAACAGGAAAAATTTAAAATATATATAATATATACTTTTATTATTCACCCGTTAACTCCATTATATGCCAATCATGAGCTAGTTTCAGCAGTTACATTCCCTTGATCACGTCTTTATGAGGATGCAATTAAACCAAAACAAAGGAGACCGCTGACAACAGCAGGGGAGAGGCAGCTGGCGCTGCAGGATGCAGCTGGTGAATCCAGGCAGCGGGCGGCTCTGCGGCCGGTTCAGTTCCACCTCTCCCAGCGCAGGTTTGGCTCCGGCAGAAAGGATGAGGGCAGCACCTCCGCCGAGCCCGGCTGCTCGGCTCCTCAGCAGCGCTGCGCTCTCCTGGCAAGGGCTCCCTTACTGCAACACCAGTCCGACCTGGGAGAGCCAACAAAGATGGCAGGTCACGTTGTGCCCCAGCAGCAGTGTCCTCTGCCCCTGACCTGGCTCTGGGCACACGCAGCTCGCAAGCCCTCGCTGTGCTGGCTGGGAGAGCTCAGCATCATTCCCGCAGGTTTCCCCACCAGCTCTGGGATATGTGAGAGCAGCAACAGCCCTGGGCTCACGGCCAAATGGGTGCACAGACCCTGCCCAGCTCTGATCTGGGGAGGTGACTGATGTTTGGGCTGTGACAAGCCCAGACAGTTGCAAGGCAGCCTTGACTTACAAGCCAGGGTTACTTCTAAGCTAACAACTACAGATCTGGGAGAAGCTGCTTCCCGAGAGCCTGGTATCAGGACAGGTCCCTCTGACCCAGCGCTGCTGGGTGCTCTCCAGCCACTGCGTGACAGGACACACTGGTGGCTGGTCCCAGGCTGTGACCCGCTGGAGCCAGGGGCAGCCCCACCACAGGGGACAGCCGGAGAGCGGCTCCCAGCACTGGGCTCTCCAACCCACCAGCTCTCCCAGTGAGAAAACGGATTGCTGAAGCCTGGCAACCCCCTGGAGCTTTGTGAAAGACTCAGCAGCTGAGTAAGGCTGATTTAAGGTGCGTGGGCTTCTACCCAGAGACAGACCTGACTTTGCAACATTCTTCAAAGGGAATCAAATCCCTGTTATTGCCGTTGAGGCATTAATTAGCTGTTGCGATGTAGCACAGGCAGGCTGCAGTGCTGTGCAGCCCGGCTGCTTCTGGTTCTCAAGCACCATCGCCTCCAAGGTGGCTATGGACCAGACAGGAGCTGAACCACATCTCCACACAGGGTGGAGATACAGAAGTAACAGGGTGCTGCCTAAAAATGGCCCAGGGGATGCAAGACCGGGGTCCAGAGCTGCAGCACTTGGAGCAGCTGGGTGGGGAGCAAGCTGCTGGCCGTGGGGACAAGGTGACACCCCTGTGATCCTGTGCCTCAGCCCCTCTGCACATGCTACGAGCGACTGTGCGGGCAGAGCTCATCATCGCCACGGGGTCCTACTTAACAGCAACTCAATGGCTCCCAAGCTCATCTCTCCGCTCTAGAGGGGTTGTTGTTCGTCTCGCCCCACTACGACAGACTGACACGCAGGCTGCAGGGCTGCACAGTGACATCCGGGTCCTGTGTGGGCTCCCAGGACACAGCAAACACCTCCCATGTGACTGTCGCAACCACCAGCGTCACTTCTGTCACCCTGCAGCCCCTCTGCTCTCTGTACCTGGTCTCTCTCCAGAGGGAAGAGGCTGTCTGTGTAGGTGTGCATGAGGTTAAGAACTCTGAACTGGCACTAGTCCAGGAGTAAAGCGAGCCTGCGGAGACAAGCGGCGAGTGCTTTTCCCCAGGGACACACTCTGTGCAGGCACTGCAGGGTGAGCACAGAGGAGCTGTCCGTCACTGGATTCACCAATTGCTGTGTGTAACACGGCACCAGACAGCGGCTGGCCTGGGAACGCCAAGGTGTATGTCACGGCAAACTCATCTCCCCGCGGGTTGCGGGGATAAGACCCCTTCCCGTAAACTGGCCAGGCTGGAGGACCCCACCACCCCAAGGCACTGACCTTCTCTGGTGCCATGCTGGGACACTTCCAATTGTACAGGTAATACTGCAGGTTCCCGTCCCCAATCCCAAACTTCAGCTTCTCCAGGAAGGTTTTGTTTTCCATGAGATCCAGTGCATTGAAGACATCGAATCCTTTCTGAACAGGCAAGACATGAAGCCGTCAGCTCCTCCTGCTTACATGCTGGGGAGTTCCTGCCATCTGTGAGCTGCCTGCCCCCTCTCCTGCCCAGCTTTGTACCCCTAGAAGGGACCGAGGGAAGAACTGAGCTGTGGTGTTCCCACCCTCAGTTCAAGTGCTGCGGACACACGGCAACATTGTTTGCTGTGAGAAGTGATCAGATGCCCTGAGCTCAGCTCACCACTAGCTGGATGGTCCAGGCTACCCGTGTCCCTCTCCTGGGTGGCAGGTCCTTGAGGATCTGGGTTTGTACAACCCTGGTACAAGCCCTGTCCCACAGGCAGCCCTCCCACAAACCCAAGAGCACCCGGTGAGCGCTGAGCTGCCCAGTGGTGCTGCCCCGGCCCTGCCATCGCTCACCGACTTGGCGAGTATGAGAGCATCACTCATGAGGTCGATGAGAGGCGTCTTGGTGTGAACGTTGTAGAAGGAGTAAGCTGCCTTCAGGCTCTTGTGAGTTGGGTGGTTCATGATGGTGGAAGGCAGCGTGTAGAAGCTCATAAAGTCCGTCACCTCCCCTGGGGTGCTCTGGAAGCCAAAAGTGACACCACTACACATCAGAACCAGGATAAAGCCCATCCAGAGCCTCAGAGGGGTTTTGCCAGGCTGAGTGATGTGTGGGCTCCCTGCAAGGAGACTTGGGGCAGCCCAGGATGGAGAGGCACCATCCTCCAGCAGGTCAAACCTCCCACCCTGGGAAAGCATCTCACCGCCCAGGGCAGCAAACTCGCCGATTTCTCCCACAGGTTGCCACACACTCTTCCAGTGGAGGCAGAAGCCCAGAAAAACACCTCCTCATCTTGCTCCTGCCCCCTCACCTCTACCACAAAGGTGTCGATGATATTCTCCTGAGGTAAGAACCAGTGCTCCACCTCTTCTCGGCTCATGATGGGCGTCAAGTGGAACTGCTTCAGGTACTCGGTCAACAGCTTGTGCACCGCAGAGATATCTCTGTGCTCCATTGGCCGCAAGCCAGGAGTCTTGGGAGTCTACAGAAAGCAGGACAAATCGTTTGCACTGCTTGCAGCGTGGCTTTTATCGCCCAAGACTCTCCAATAAGCAACATCGAAACACCCTCTGCTTAGATCAGCCCACTTTCAGTCCTACAACCCAGCACTCTCCCCCTCAGCCCTGCTTGTCCAGCGGAAGGATGGATGCCATCGGCCGTGACACCGACGGCAAAGGCCACAGAGAAGCACAGCGGGTCCCAAAGCCCCATGTGCCAGGTCAAGTCCTGCTGGAGGTGGCCTCCTACCCACTAATGACACAAGATCTCTGCTTCTCTCTAGGTCTCTGCTCCCACTGGCACAGGGGATGGGCTGGGAGACATACCCCGTGCACCGCAAGGAACTGCCTGATGCTATTTCCAGTTGGACTTGATTTCTAATCTAGGGTTGGGATTGCACAGCAAAGCCCAGATCAAGCAGCACGGACTGGGACTGCTCCCGGGTCTGGATTTCTGTGTAAAACTCAGTAGGTACAAACCAGCATGCTGCCAGTGCCTTTGCTGCGATAGGAGGTAGGAGACAGAAGCCACATGCTGGCCAGCACTAACGCAGTGCTCTCCAACCGAAACAAATGGCTCCGCCCGACAAAAGGGAGCCAACAGGGTCAGGGAAGGTGGAGGCAATTTCAATACTTTGTTTTTTCTCCAATACCCAGCTGGGGAACTTCCCCAGCAGGACAACTGCAGTGACAGAACCGATCAGTCTGACTGAGGAATGAGGGACTAACCCAATCCAAGGTCACTCCCAGGCTGTTTGGACAGATGAAGGCTGTCATATCTGCGTTCTCCTTTTAGCAAGAGGACGGGATATGACTCACCATGAAACAAAAGCTCATGGGGTCCTCTAGCTGCGAGAATTTGCCCTTAAAATGCAGGTACCCAGGCAAAAATAAACAAATTGCAATGGCCTGAGAGAGTCATTTACTACATGAAACGAACCCCGGCTCTCCAGGCAGAGGACTCCACCTCGGCCAAGATGTTTGTGTCTCCAGTTCCCAGCCTTGCCCCTTGCTCAGCAAGGAGCAATGCACGAGCTCTGCCTCCGCAGCTCAGAGACCCAGCTGGCACCCACCTCGGGCAATCGGTAAAGCTTCGTGGTACGTTGCATAGTCATGTTCCTGCTCAGGTGGGAAAATTTGACCTCGATGAGTTTCCGAGGATTCAGGGACCGGTGCCAATACCTGCAGAAACACACTCACAGTGGGAGACTTGTTCTTACGCAGCAGGACAGCCACATGGGCACGAGGTTCTCGTAGCTGCCATAAGGGCAAGCGAGAACATCAGCCTGCTTGCAAAGAGGCCAGCAGCTCCCGCAGAGAAAAATAAGGGTGGCCTGAAGCACTTGTGCCGCAGAAAATTCTCCTGTCTTGTGATACATGAGCAGCTTAAGCAAAGCTACTGGACTTAATCCTGGAAGGAGGGTGTTGGGGGGGGAGGAACCTGGGCTGAAATTATTCTCCTGTCCTGGGGAATCTCACATACGCCGCACACCACAGAGGGGATCTTGGCAAGGGAAGGTCTGCAGACAGAAATCTCTTTGCAGAACAACTGACACTCACCTGCAAGTCCCCACAGGCTTTGGCAGCACCACTCCCGCAGTGTAAACAGCCTGAAAGATCCCCTCCAGATGAACCCGCCGCGTGATCTCACGGATCAGAACTGGAGCCACCCGTTTGGAGCGCAGCTTTTTGTGGACGCACAGGAAGTTTATCTCTACCATCTTCTTCTCCCTTGGGAAAGAACAATGCAGAGCATGAGACCGACTGTCCTGACCTGGGAGGACCAGTCCAACACCCTGGACAATTTACCCCCAGCCCCTTTCCAAGAGAAAGAGGAGACAAGCCTCGGGGAAGGCCAAGGGCCGGGTTTGGAGAACTCTCCCTTAAGCTGTTATCCAAGGTTTTCCCAGGGAAAATGGCCTCCATCCATCCCTGGAGGATTTCAGTAAGACAGAGCTCTAAGCTGACCTCACTCAGTGAGGAAAAGTCTTCACGGCTACTAACTACAAATGTCCTCGCACAGAACTTCACTGCCCACCCTAAATATCCCCCACCTTCTCCTCCAAGCAGCAAAGCATCTCCAGAGCTGAACAGCACAGGTTTGGCTCTGTTGGCCGAGGAGGACAATGGAACCAGACCTCTCCAGCGCTCCCAGGAAGGCCCATGTGCCATCAAGGCGCAGGATGAGAAATGCAGCTGAGCAGCACTCACGTGTCATAGATGTGGATAGTGGCTGGAATTGCACTGATAAATCCAACCAGTTTCTTGCTGGAGACAACTCTGACTCCACAGTGCCACTGGGGCAACCAGCCTGGAGGACGCAGTGCCCTGGAGAGGAGACACACTTCAGAAGTCATGTCTCATCAAAGTTGTACCTGCTCCTGCCTCTCCGCCCTGCCCTGGGATACCCTGTGTCCTGCTCCAGGCTGCCCAACAGAGCTGTGAGTTAGCAGGCAGGAGGATGAGAGGGTGACAGTAATGTGACAAGGCAGGACTGCTGGGATCCAGGGCGATTCCTGCACTCTGTGGCCAAGGCCAGTTCTCCTCAGTGACACAGGAGGAAATACATGTTCCTCGATTCATAAACACCCTGAGGAAACAGCAGCTCTGCTGCAACAGGTTTCCAAGAGTTATTGCTGGCAACATTACTTGGCAGCCACCTTCATCCTACAGCTCCAGAGCACTGAGAAGTTCCTCAGCTTACCAGGATTTTTACAAACACTTGAGGGATCAAACCAAAGAGAAAAATAACAATCTGGTTTTAGGCTTCCGTATCTTGAAGAAGCTAGAGGCAGGTAGGGCTGGGTGAGGCCTCTCTCACAGTGTACCTGGGGTACCACACGCGCATGGTGACAAATGGGGAAGCGAGATTTCAGAAAGAAGAGAGACGGGATAAGCAAAGGTGGCTGCAGCACTGTCACTGGGATCAGGCTCGCCAGCACCCAACACCCTCTGCTCCGCGGTCACGGTGCCACTCACCACAGCAGGAACTCAGGAGAGTAATCGAACCGGAACATGTTGTCGTCATCCTCCACGTAGTTCTCATTCAGAAGTGTGTACAGCTCTTTCAGCTAAAGCAGGAGATCACACAGGTTAAGAAAGTTATTCAGCCATCACACGCCCCAGCTGCCACGAGACAGAACCTCGAACACTTTTTGTGTGGTCACAGCAGCGGGCACCACATGCAGCTGTGTCCCTGCTGCTGGCACGTCCCTCTGCTCCGGAATGCTGGCTCCAGGCTGCTGAACTGGTGCCGCTGCAGAGCAGGGGAAGCAGCAGGACACAGGTAAGTCCTGCTGTCCCCAGGTCATCTCCCAGGGAGGTGGGTCACAGTCTGGAAGGTTTTCCTAAGGGAAAACTGGCTCCAGGCATCTTTACATCCCCATGAAGAAACCGGGCCAACCTGGCCAACATGGGATGGGTGAGAGGTAACTGCATAGTGGGGGAAGTCGGACCCATCTAACTCCAAGCAGATGGCACGACCACTAAGCTGGAGAGTTGCCTGGTGTTGTGAAGGACATGTTCCCATCCCCAACACCATGTGTGGAGATACCCTCCCAATATACATGTGCCAAGCTGACTGTACTCACCACACCTCTATCCCCAAGGTCTAGGGCATCCCAGGTGAAGCCCTGGGGCAAGGTGTACGGCTCCTGACGGATATTGTCTTTGTCCAGCTCAACAGGACCATGAGTGTTCACCACTTCTCCTGTAAGAGAGAGCAGGAAGCCATGAAGATGTTCTCTACTGTTTGAGGCCAAGTTTCCACAACACCTGAATCTGGTGACCAACGTGCCTCATGTTTCCCACCCCAGGCCTGTGGCACGGGCAGCCAGAGATCAGCATTTCACCCGCCTGTTTTGGGATGTGCTACACGTTTGTCGTGATACAGGGGCAAAGTGTCAAAACTCCTCCCATAGCAACAGCGGAGCCTAATGGATAGCAGAGAAGAGGTGACCAAACTGATCAGAGCTTCAGGATCACGGCCACATCCTCTAGGTCTGCATGTGATGCCTTATCTCTCCCCAGCCCCACAATCCCAGCCTCGGCCAGCACTTTCCCAACCGCTCCACCAGATGGTAGCTCTCTCCCTGCCAGCTCTGGCCCCTGCCTTTGGCAAGCATCAGGGCTCCCTCCCCACTGTGCTTCAAGAAGAGCTGCAGCGAACAAGACAACTTTTGTTGAAAAACCGCTGACTCCTAGAGCCCCTGATTCAGCCAAGAGAGGTTGGTTCAAGCACCGGCTTTCTCGGGGATGTCAACACAGCGGCATCACTTGAGTGCTGCCAAGAGAAGCAAGCCATGCTAATTAGGAATTCGCTTAAAAAGTGATCGAAAAGGTTTCCAGGCAATGGGGAGGTGAAGAAAGCCCAGAGCAAGAACTGCCCTCATCACACCCACCCAGGGCAGCTTCCAGAAATACTCACTCCTAGCCGCCCTCTCTGTTTTGAGCAGGTGTTGAACCACTCTGAAATCCGGTCCCAAAAATCCCACAGCACTTTTGTTACCCGACCCTAAAGAGCCTTGTGTACGTAACGCTGCGTGCCAGAGCGTGCTCCTGAGCAAGGACCACGAGAGACACTGGGACGCAACCACTGGCTGGCAGCCAGAGCACAGCCAGAGATTTGGTGTTCGGAGGAGCAGGCTGTTTTGCTCCTCTCCTTCCCCAGAAGACATCTTCCACCCTTCCTCCAGGGTTTAACCAAGCAGAAATGGTGTTTGCCATGTCCAGGATCCTCTGAGGAAAAGGGCAAATGCAAGATCAGGCTTTGCTGTCTCACATAATCCTATGCCATCTCACTATGATTTTCCCAGCCCAAAGCTGAGACTATCAGTCCCAGCAAACAGACTTTGAGACCAAAGAAAGCCTCAGATTAGCACTGACGTCATGAAAACGGAATCAAACAGTTTGCAGCGAGAGGGGTTGGACACAACCCCATGAAGGAAATTACTGAAGAGCAGACAAGTTGAAACCATGACAAGATCTAGAAACTATGGGCTTGGACTCATTCTCTAGTTCTCCCGAGCTCTGCAGGGATTTTGCTGGGGGATGCAGGGGCAGAGAGACTAAGCAAAGCAATCCTGGGCACCCCAGGAGCACTGCAGGTTTGCTCCAATTAGTTTGAGAATGAGCACCTTCCAGCCATGCAGCTCTGCAGCATTGTGCCCCTCCTCTTCCTTTCAGATCCACTCGGCTGCCAAGAGCTCATGCCACACCAAGAAATGCCTCGTTACCGACAGCAGATCGCTTCTGACGTAGGCTGACAGTGTCAAGAACAAACCAGAGAAAGGGCTGGAGCAAGGACTAGAGCCAGGAAGCATAGCCAGGCTGTTTGCAGGGGGAAGAGGAGACAGAGATGGGATTCCCCATCTTCAGACAAGCACGGCAGCTTTGGGGTGCAGGTGCTCGCCAGGTTTGTGCCTCCCCTCTCCCATGCCAGATGCTGACACGAGCCCAGCAAACCAGCAATGTGGCGGCTTAGCACATGGACCTGCTTCCTGGAGTGGCTCCCATCACTGGCTGGCCATGTCTCCCCCCGAGTTACCTCCCCCACCAAGGACCCCTTGCTGGTTAGCTCCGTGTCCCTAGGGACTCGGTAAGAGGAAGGGTGGTAACACCGCGCATGAAACTTGGGCACAGAGGGCTGGGGACACCCAATTCAAGGGCTAAAGGCTGAGATTAAGGGACGCCCAAATGCAGGAGACATCAGAACAGACGTCCAAAACAGTTCCTCATCCCTCTTGCCCCCACCAGTCACCTGCACAGCTCTCCGGAGGCAGGGCTCACTGCTCAGGCCATGATGCCAAATGGTGGACAAGCATCACTGACGCCTTTGAAGCCCAGACAGGACAGCAGTGAGGGGCTGGCCAGGGACTCACTTGCTCGCCAAAGACCAGCTTCTTCAGGCTTGTTTGAGCAGCCTGGGGACCACAAGGCTTCTCCCACAGAGCACAAACCGGCAAGGGGCTGTACGTACCTAACTTGGGCACCGGCTGCGTGTCCCAGAACTGGTAGCTCCTCTTGGTGGCTTCCTCCATGGTTTTGGCAGGGCCCTGACCTACAGAGAAGAGCTCAATGGCTTTTTGAATCTCCTGGATCCTCTCAGCAGGTAAAGAGTTCACCTGAGGGCATAAAAGGCAGGAAAGACAAAATGAGTAAGCTGAGCCACCAGGTCCGTACTTCAGCTCCTCATTAGGAGGAGCTGATGCCTCAGGACACTGCCAGGAGGTGCAAGTGGGCAGGAGACTCCCTTCCCAGCCTAGATCCTCTTGAAAGCCTCTACAAGATGGACAAACCCTTTTACCAGCCATCTGCCACACACCTCAACCTAGTTTCTAGGCTCTCCTGGGTCAGAGGGGATGGATAAACTGCCTTAAAATGCTTTAAGCTTCAATTAAGAGGGTGCCGTGAGCCCCAAGAGCAAACCCCCCTGCCTCACCTGGGCTAACACCCACGCAGACACCCTGGGTCAACCCACACCCAGCGCTTGGGCTTCCTGTGGTGGCTCTTCTCTCCTATTGCTCCAGCCTCCTCCATTTAAGCTGGATCCATAGCTGCAAACTGCAGCTTCCTGAGTCGTCTCTGGGCACCATGGGCTAGGACAAGGTGGAGAGACTGAGTCAAGATGAAAGAAGCTTTCCTCCTCCTCTGCCAGGCCTTGGCAGGGTGGGCAGCTCTGTGCTGAATTCACAGCCCCAGCTCCTCCTTGATTCCTGGAAAATTTAACTTGAAAAATGCAAAGCCCCAATTGAATGCTTTGCACAATCAGAAAGACAACATATTAGAAATATTTGGATAGGAACTGGGCATCAGACAGAAAGCAACCTCTGTTGATGTGCAGATCTCTGTGTGTCCCCCACCTCAGGACCAGAAGGGATGAGAGGGCTGGGAGGATGCCACCCTGGCAGGGACAAACTCTACCCATCCCAAGCGCCTTCCTGAAGCACTGGCTACTTGACAGGATCAGGCAAAGCCAAGAGGGGTAATACAGACCCTGCTCTGACCTGGCTGCTGCTCTTATGATAATCAAGCAAAAAATCAACAACATCAGATGTCGCCCAAGCAGAACGTGTTCATTGTGCTGGCTGTGGGCAGGAGAGGAAGCTGGCAGGTGGCAGCATGGCGATTCCCTGCCTGCGAGGAGGCAGCTGGTGTCTGGAAAGAATAATGTGGAGGCGCCAGCCTGACCCTTTCACACCAGTGCTGGAACTGGCTGGGATATCCAGCCAAGGACCACATTCGGCCTGGAGCGCTCTGCAAACACCTTCCGCAGCAACGGGAATTCCCACGCACAGAGCCAGGCTGGGAAGCTACTCTAAACCTTAAGTTTTTTGAGCAACCAAGTGCCTAAAAGCAGGACTGGGAGACTCTTTCCTTGTCCTAAGCTACATCGGAGAGGTTCAGGATGGGACTGGCTGTTGTGCGGGGCTGTGACTCCAGGAAGCGGTTGGTCACCTTCACCGGCTGGTCCTGAGCCTGGTCAGGCTGATCTCCTTTCTCTTTCTTCCGTTTAGGTTTCTTTTTCTTCTTTTTGGCTCCGCTGTCATTTGCTGGACTCAAGCCGCTAGAGAACAAAAGAAACATCATTGGAGTCCTGGGGTTTTCTTTTGGAGAACATTTATAGGGTTTCTGAAGCTCTCTGAAGAAAATACAAGCTCCCTGCTCTGAGTCCAAGTCTTGAGGAGGGGGAATACTCAGCGCACAGAGGGTACAGCCATGTGCCCTGGCCCCAGCCCCCTTCCCAGCAGCGAGCTCCGTGCAAGCTCCCAAACAGTGACCAGCATCAACACCTCCCACCCTGCAGATGACCGCATCTTTGCAGTCACATCATCCGGCTCAGCCACACATGCCCAAATCTACCCTGTGAATGGCAGAGATGCCCAGCTTAGGCTTTCTCCTCCTCTCTGAGCCCAAGGATGGATGTGGGAGCAGCGAACTCTGGTCCTGCTCTGAGATGAGGCACCACAGCAGGTCCAGGCACCACAAAGGGGTCAGCGGCCAAGGACACCGTGTCAAAAAGTCACCTCACCTGCAGAGGGGATGATCTAAGGAGACAGGTGGCTGTTATATTGGAAAATTACTATATTGCTACGCTGGAACTGGAAAACTGAGACCAAGAAGCAAATCTCTTTGGGTGCACAGGACGGGAAGCAGCTGTGCCAGGGCACTGGTCCTCCCTCCAGGGATGCGGGGCAGCCCCAGACATCCAGATGATGATCACACCAAAGCAGACACAGGCAGAAAACCCTGCACCAAGCCCAGCCCTGCTGATGGGCGAGGCTGGCAGCGACCCGATGCCAAAAGCAGGAGAGCTGCCTGCTCGTGGCATGGTGTAAGTGATCTCCCCTCTGTGTGAGATACCCTGATGCAGGACAGGTGACTTTACTTCTGCGGAGCTGGGGCACCTCAAGTCAGGAGCTTCCCTGCCAATGGTCCCCACAAGGTTATAGCCTCCGAGACGGTCACGGCTCGGGTGAAAATTCAACCCTAGAGATGGCTGGGAGTGGGACCAAGTGGAGGGATGAGGGGGAAGAGGGAGGGACACCAGGCCAGGGGGACGGCGGGCACATCAGCAGCATCACTCAGCTCTGTCCTGTCCCCACCAGTGCTGCCACATTTGTTCTGCAGTAAAACTGCAGCACATTCCCTCTTCTGTTTTCACTCAGGACAATAACCTGCATCTGGCTCAACGGGGAGACGCCAGAGCAGAGCAAGGAAAGCCATGGAAAATCCCAGGTGGGAGCTGCTCTTTGCATCAAGTGGCACATCCACAGCACCTACAACGGCAAAGCCCACCACCAGCAGCCACCGAAACTGGTATGAGCTCTGTGGGACTGAATCCACCACAGGGACCCCCTGCCAGCGGGATGCTGTGGAACATGTCCCTGCCCTCCTGTGCCCAGGGACCTCGTCCTCTTTCCCCAAATCTCAGCTTGGGGATCCAAGCCAGTATATATTTTACTCTACAATACAGAGGTGTCTCCTTCCTTGCATCCCCAAAATGATTGCCATTTTCACAGCAGGGACAACCGCACAGCTCCGAGCTGCCCACAGGCAGGCAGTGAACCAAACGCACCAGCCAGCCTGGAAATCATCCCTGAGTACCACTTGCTCCCGGACCACCTTAATGTCTTTACCAGACACAAGATAGTGGTGAAGAGGGTGGAGCAGGGAAAGCAAAGAAGAAACGTGCTGGAAAATGTTGGAGCAGCATCCGACTATTTATTTCAGCAAGGCTAGGACAAGGAGAGACCCAGGAGGGGAATAAGGTTTAAAAAAAAAAAAAAAAAAAATATCCCTGGGCTGAGCAGCAAGTGAGTTTTGAAACCAGGGAAAAGTGGACAGTGAAATGTTTTTTTAAGGGGTGAAGCTGGGAGGGCTGGGTGTGGAGATGCCCATGGACAACGAGGCTGCCGATGCTCGCGGTGCAGAAACCTGTCATGATGGGCAGCCATCGCCTTGCAGAGCAGAGACATCTGGTTTGCAGGACAGGGAGCAGCTGAGCTGGGGAAGGCTTTACTCTGGACAAAACCTGAACAGCAGTGGAGACTCTCAAGGCAACATTTGCTGGGGAAAAAAAAGATTCCCATATATTGGCACAATCCCATGTGAAACACTGGGAAACAGCTTACCAACACGGAGAACGAGCAGCTGTGCAGGTCGAGCTGCTCCAGAAAAGGGAGCTGGATGAGAAGCCCCCCTTCTTCTCCAGAAACACATTAAGCACTTGCAGTGGAACAGAGAGAGGAGCAGCTGTGAAGCCGCAGCTCTGTGGGGATCAGCATCCCGCAGCGCTGCTGAGCTGTCCCTGGGGATGACACCTCACCTTTCCTCCCACCGCCGGGAAAGGGTTACCTCCACCCAGGAGGACACAAGCTCTGACATGACAACAAAAGTAATTACAGCAAATCGGTGCTGACACCACTATTAATTTTGGTGACAAATGCATGATTTTTTTTTTTTTTAAACTCCTCCATAGAAGCACAGGCGAGACCTGGGAGATCCCCAACCAGCCATGTTGGCCACACCAAGGTCCTGTGATGAGCCAAACCATCTACTGCAGAGCTGCATCAAGCACATCCAACTGATTTCTTACCAATTTTAACACCACAAACTGACAGCACAAGGCGGGTTGCAAGCACATCTGAGGACAGACGTTGGAAGTCACCCCTTCCGAAGGGGATGGACATTTTTTCCCAGGTCACCTCCATGTCAGGATGCTGCAGGTGCCAGATGCAACAAACAAAATCCTCCCAGCCCCTGTGTATTCAGTCGGCATCGCTTTGCTTCATAAATCAGAGCTGCAGACTACCAGCTTGCCACTAATGAGTTCAGCCCAACCAATATTGCTTCACTCCCGCACTGGGCTCACAGGTAAAAGCACCGAGAACATTTCTCCCTGACTTATGAGCAAAGCTGTCGTGACCTGGAAGAAATTAGGGTGGAATAAGGTGGGACGAGGTTTTGCACCCCCAAGTACTGTGGTACGGGGAAGGGCCCTGCTCCAGCTGGGAGATGAAAACCAACCTGGCAGAGGAGTCACCAGCGTGTAGGAAAATGCTGGAAAACCCAAAGGTCCAACTTGCTACACCTGAGGAAGGAACAATTAAAGGTATTTTCTATTTTAAAGTCCATTTAGGAAAGCAAGTGTCACCTTCTTTACACTCCAGTGTAGCTGCAGCCACTCAGATGCTCCCCAAATTAAAGGCAACATCCCACTGGTGTCCTGGGACAAGCCACCACCATCCAAAATCCTAGTTACCGCAGCTGGTGCGAGTCATGAAGCTGACCGAGCTGAAGCCGGTTTCACCTCCCAGGAAGGGTTAACTGCCAGGCCAGCTCCTGCCCGACAGCCCACATGGCCTTCCCAGCTGCACTTACAGCTTTTTTCCTCCAGTATCTCCTTTCCAGCCAGAGCTGCCCTCAGAGATAAAGCCGGTGAAGAAGGGTGCGTTGGCTGCACTATGCAAAGCACCCTCCATTTACCCATGGGACCACAAGGGTCCATTTTCTGACCTAGGAAAACACTTTTTCCTTCTCCCAGGAAAGGCATCACCGCTGTCATGGCCACTACCTATTGCTGCAGCACCCTGTTCCCTGCAGCACCCTATTCCCTGCTACCAGATGGCACCTTGAGTTTGAGGGAAAGGAGCTGGTGCTAGCCACTGCACAGAAAATAATACCCAGAACCTGAACAATCTTGAAAATAAGACTTTTGGAAGCACCTAAACAAACTGGCTGGGCTTGTTTGAGGCAAGACCCACTCAGACTGACTGTCCTCTGCCAGCTGAGCCCCTCTGGAGGCTGGCAAACAGACACATCCAGTAACAAACTGGTGCTCAGCACCCATTTATCTATCACTTGGATCCGTGCATGCTCCTGCTGTATGCCCAGACCTGAAAGCTTTATTTTTGCAAGGTGAGGGAGGAAAGCACAAGGAAGAACAGCTCTGGCTGTGGCTGGCTCCCTGCCGCTCCCTCAGCCCAGCAGGAACCTCTGGGTTGGTGTGGGGGGATTTTGATGGCAGGGGCAGGGTGTTATTTTCCATAACATACAATGCAACAATCAAAAAGCGCATTTCATTAATTGAAATGCCACGCTTGGGCTCACAGACAGTCTCACAACTAAGGCAGCAAAGGGTACTGAACACTGCAGCTTCTTCCTCAAAAACTAAATTGGAAACACAGGTTTGAACAAGGGTTTGTGTGGTCTGCAGCTCTTCCACCACACAGCCTTGCTTCCTAGTCTGAAAGGTGTCAGATAAGAAAGAGTAGATCCCCACTCCGTATTTAGATGCTAGAAAATCCTTCTGCCAAACCTGGAGCTAAGCAGGTGCGATACTTGGGCTGTAATCTCATTAGGGGCCAGAGCCGGGTGAGAGGCTCTCCGGACAGCAGAGCCCAGGTCCCAAGGCAGAGCATGCCATTACTGTGCTCCGTATCACACCTAAAACTAAATTCTGCACGTTAGAGCATGGCAGTTATCCCAGGAACATCTTCTCGTGGTGTAAATGCAGGCAGGGGTTGCCAAACCTGGCAGGTGCCCCTCCAAGAAAAGCCCCTTTGCCCCCTCTCAATCCCATCCAGCAACAATTCAGTTCATGCCACAGGACCCTCCCTCAAGTCTTCCCACCTGAAACCACTTCCCTGGGTGGTTTTGCCAAAAACAGACCCATTCATGGGGCTGGGACACCTGAATCCTTGGTCTCACTGCTGCTGCTTGCTGCCTGTGAACTGACAAATCCCACCAGGCTGGCACCAGCTCTGGGGAGCAGAGCCCGTGCCCGTGTCTCTGCCTTTTCAGTGTCATTTATCTACAATGGGAATAAACCCCTCACAAACACTGGAGATACGACAGAAGCCCTCTCCGCACAAAGGAAAGCGTGATGAATATGAAAATGGGATTTTTTTTCTTTGGGAAATCAACTTGGATGGCTGCAGCAGAGAGCGGTGCAGTCACTTCCCAGTGCTGATACAAGACCGAGGCGGAGGAAACTCAATTAGTCTTTCCTGTCCTTAAAAGGAAAGGAAGTATTGCTTTCACTAAGTAGTATTTTTTGTGTTTTAAACCTCAGAGCCAAGATCCAGTGACTCTCAACACTTAACTGGGCAGAGGCAGGACTCCAAGCATCGCTCTGCAAACCCTGGCAGCTCAAGGCACTTCCTCTGCCCCATTTTTGGGGACAGCGTTCTGCTGGGGTGAACAGAAACACTTCCACACCCCAGCATAACATGACGCTACCAAATCAACAGAACCCATGTGCATCAAGAAGGAAAACCAACAGCCTTCCTACCACTTGTTTTTTTCTCTCCTAGGTGGATCCCCCCATTAGGTTTTGGAAGAGACAGAGAGCTCCAGCACCTCCCTGGTTTGGACTCCTTATCACTGCACCCATCAGCCATGCTTTTCAGGTTATTCCCGAGCGATTCAAACTCTCTAAGTATATTCATTAGCGGTATTTCCCCAGCTAGCTTGTTGCACTTCGACGCTCGCCCTAGTCAGGGCAGGTAACAGCATTTTAACTCCTCAGTGTTGCAGGAGGTGCAATGCCCATGCTAGGATACGAAGAGGACTCAAGAACACACCTTTTCCTGGCAAAGGGCAGGCTGAGCCACTGGGCTGGGAAGTAATGGTGATTAAGCACCGCGTCTCCCCTCTGCTTGGCTCTGCTTTCCACAAATCTAATCACGTCAGAGGGGAAAAAAAGAAAAATCTCCCCAAGCACGGCTAAACCTATTAAACTGAGACATGGTGCCACACCCGGGAGGCAAATAAAATATAAATGGGCATCTGTGCTGTCATAGAAAAAGCCTCTGTGATATTTCTTGTGTGACCTTTTATTCACTTTGGCTACTGGACAAGCAGGATTGCCTACGGAAAGCTGCTGGCGGAGGGAGAAGAGCTCTTCAAGCCAACAGTCTCTACATCACAGAGCTGGGAAAGCTGCTGCCGGGGCACTGGCTGAGCAGGAGGAGGAGCCTGGTGAGGTTTAGGTGCATGAAGCACGAGGCAAAAAACCTCTGGAAGCACATGATGTGGCATAAGCCACACGTCAACATGCACTGCTACACGCAAAGCTGGCAGGAATGAGGATGCACCTCTCCTGCAACCCACAGGCATGGCAAGGCAGCTCTGTGCCTTATTAATTAAGGCCCTGAGTAACACAGGTACCACGTTAGGTATTTTAGATCCTTCCTACCTAGAAAAGGACCCGCCTCACTGCGTGCGCTTGCTCCCAGCGTAAATGCTGCTGTTTCACCATTGCATACCTCTGGAGGCCACACTCCTCGAACCATGAGACGATGTTGGCTGAGCTGTGCGAACCCCTGGGCTGTGTTCAGGATAACGATGGGATGGGTGTGCAAAAGCCTGGGCTTCTTCCAGGGCTGGGGGCAGCCATGTGAGCCCACAGGCTCTGTGGAGCGCGATAACGCACCCAACCGTGCCACCACCCTGGGTGCCATGGCAGGGCTGGGGATGCCCGCAGAGGGACAGGGCTTGCGCTGGAGGACGGGGGGAATGTGAGGAGACACGCCCTAATGCAAGGACAAAGAGCTGCGAATTGGGCTCATTTCTCCAAAAAAAAGGCACTCACGGCCCCTTTCTGGCTGCCCCGCAGAGACCTCGCAGGATATTACCCATCCACGCCACGGACGGGCCCGACCCTGCTTAGCTTCAGGACACGCTCCCACAACAGGCGTGAATGGGCTCCAGCGGACCCGCCCCCCCCCCGCTAGACTGACGGGCAGATTAACCAATCGCAGCGCGGAATGCTGCCTGGCGGCCAATCAGCGTGCCCGCTGGGCGGGGCACCGCTCACTTCCCGGCCGCTGCCCTCCTCAATGGGCCTGGCCGCCGCCGCGCGGGCGGCCCCGGCCGCCGCTCACCCTCGGTTGGAGCCGTGCTCCGCCTCGTTCTCGCAGTCACTGCAGTGCTCGTGGTCGTTCTCTTCCGCCGGCGGCCGCGAAGGCCTCGCCGGGGGCCGCCTCACTGCTGTCTCACTGTCGTCCGCCATCTTGAAACTGGACCTCGGCGCCTGTCGCACCCCCGCAACAAAGAGCGCCGCGATTGGGCGGCGGACCGCGGGGCATGCCGGGACCGGTAGTCTGCGCGGGCATGCGGGAGCCGGGCTGCGCCGGAGCCGGGACTACAGCTCCGGGCGGCCCGGGGCGGAGCTCCGGGGCCGGAGGGCTCACTCGCAGCGGGGCAGCCGCGCGGAGCCGCCCGCTATAGCGGAGAGCCGCGACCTGTCCCCTGCCGAGGCCGCGGTGTCTGCACCCCCACCCGCTTCCTGCCCGGAGTGGGCGGGCCGAGCCTAATGAGGGCGGCGCCGATTGGCTGCCAGAGGGACGCTGCTTTCCGCCAGCCAGTAGGCGCGCGTGACGCTGCGCCGCGCGTGAAGCCGGACAGAGGGTGAGCGCGCCTTGACGGGACCTGCCGCGGCCCTCGTGCCCCGCGGGCGTCCCGCTCCGTTCCCCGGCCCGATGCGGGCGGCGCCCCGTTCCCCGGTCCGGCCTGGCGCCCCATGCCGCGCCACAGGCCCCGGGCAGGAGCCGCGCCACCGCCTCGGCCTGGGGAGGCGGCGGCGGCGGCGGCCCGGGTCGCCCGGGGAGGCGCCGTTCTGCTGCCAGGGCCCAGCCTGGCGCAGCACAGGGAGATCTGTTCGGTACCAACCAAAAGGCCCGGGCGGTTGCTCACGGTGGTAGTTGTGGTGGCAGCTTTTCCCGCACAAAGATAACGATGTATTTTATGATTTTTTTTTTTTTTCTTTTTAACTGCAGCCGCCTCAAGCCGAGCGCCAGGCCTGCCGATGTGCCAGAGCCCCAGCCGGGGCTGAAGGGGGCAGCAGGAGGAGGGCTGGGGGTAGGGGGGTGCTGGAGGTCGCGCTTCAGCGCAGCGCTCTGCCCCACGGCACAACGGATGGGTGGCTTGAGGCAGGCAACTTGCGCTGTGCTTGGAGAACAGGAGGAGTCGGGACATGAGGGAAATTTGGGCACCTCAGACTTAAAAAGCCGCTTCCTCAGGGCTCTGGGTTGCATCTCCCAGGGCACCATTCCTCACAGTAGGAATAACTTCCTGAGTTTTCCAGGCTGGTTAGCTTCTGTGGCTCCCCTTTCAGCTCACCCCATGTTTGATTTAGTAGACGCAGGCCAAATACACCCAAAAGATGGTGTGTATTGGGGAGAATTGGTTCTGGCTCCTGCCCATAACATCTGCAGGAACAGGCTGGCCTCTCTACCCTTGTGTACAGTTCAAACCCAAGCTCGTTAAATATTTATACCCAGTACCATGTAAGTGTACAGGCCCTTTGACAGTGCAAGTGTTTTCAAACCCTGTTTGGCTGTGGTTTCTAGACTAACCCTTCCAAGTGCTCTTTTACCCCTGCGGTAATTATCGCACCAGCCGCCTGCCTGCAGAGGTATGTAGTGGAGGGACAGAAATAGCAGGGTTTTTTGGAAGCACGTCCTGGCTGAGGCTGGAGGCCAGAGTGTCAGGGTTGCTGCAGTTAAAAACCCTGTGTTTACATGGGCAGGAGAGGGTTATATGTGTATTTTTAAAAACCATGGCAGTGGAGCTGCCACCCCTACAAGGCAGCACACCAAAGGCCTGATTCTCCTTCTGCAGCATTAATTTTTGCAGGCTGTTCCAGAGGATGTTTAACCTGTAGCAATAAATAAACAGCCCCTCTGTCACGAGGGGACGAGGTACTCGCTTGGCAACAGAGCTTAGGATTTACATCAGCCTCTCAAAAAGCACTGATGTTTTTTGTAAGTGCCCTGTCTGATTCCCCTTGAATTCCCCCTTGTTATTGCTTAAGTTAATCCCATCTGTTTGCCTGGTGTCTAGGAAGGGAAAAAAGCATGTGGTGGTGCTGCTGCAGGCTGGCGTTGGCTCTCAGCAGCCATGAAGCAAAGTTGCTTTGCAAGGCTGCTGGCAGATGCTGCTGGCTTGTGCTCTTAACTCTTGGTTCTTCCCTCTGCTGAATTGCTTCCAGCTGCCACAGGACTTATCCTCCCCCTCCTCCTGCCCAGACCATGGGTCTAGTTCTGTTTGTAGGATTGAGTTATGACAACAGTGTCTTTTCTCCTAGCAAAAAGGAAGCAGTGCTGAGTCTTCATCCATCTTCAGCTGTCCCGCAGGCCTGTGTTCCAAGCTGCTGCCCTTTGGTACAAAGCAGTGTGGTCCCTGTTCATGGGGGACAGTGTGGGCAGGAGGTGTCTGGTTCCTGTTTGCACAGAGTCTTTTGAGGGTTGGTAGCCATGGTGTCTGGAGGGAGGTGCGACACCAGAACCAGGTTAGGCAGAGCAGTTGTTACCGAGATTGTTGGGTTTTGGGGTATGTGGCTCACAGGGAGAGGTGACGGCAGCTGAGTCTCCCTTACTATGGGCCAGGGGATGCTGAGGGATGTCTACCAGCAGCCTGTGGCTCCTGGCCAAAGGTGATGGAGCCAATTTCTTCTCAGAGGAATGGGGCAACAGCCGCAAGCTGCGGCTTGGGGAGGTTCAGGCTCCTCATCAGTGAGGGTGGTGTCACCCTGAAAAAGGTGACAGCAAAGTCAGGACCTCTGACCTTGGGGATCTGCAGGGCTTGACTTGGCTTGGGCTAGTGTTGGTCCGGGGGGGCTGGAAAGGTGATGCTGCGGCCTGTTCCCAGCTTGCTGTTGCCTTTTTGGGGGTGCAGATACCACCCTGCTCATGGGACTCCCTGCTCCTGTCCAGAGCTGCCTCTGTCGCTGAGCCTTTTGGTTTTAAAAGAGCTTGAGCGGCATTTAGAGGTTGTAGGGTTTGATTGAGTGGGGAAGAAATCTCAGTGTGGAAAACTCTGAGAGAAGTTGTCTGCTCCGTGTTGGCAAGAGGGTTACTGGTACCCTCCCAGCCTCAAGGCCATCGGCAAGCCCAGACTCCGCTTTTAGTGCCTCGTTTGCAAGCTAACAGACACAAGTTTGCTGGTTTCTTGTGTCTCTTGGGTTGCTGATGACTCTGCTGGCTTCCAGATAGCATGGGGATGCATTTTACTTGCTGTCTTGTGTGCTTTGCATCCCAGTTATATCACAGGTAGCTTATCTCCTTTTATAGCCCGGTTGTAGAGATTAAGCAGGCCTCTCCCTCTCAGTCCTCATGTTTCTTGGTCCAGGCTGTAGTGTTGTCTGAATTCTTCCCCTTTGTCATTCACCCTGGGTCCCCCTCAACAGCTGTGCCAGAAATTTCCTCTGATTTAGGGTGCTGTAGGTGAGACTGTGGCTTGATGGGTGGAGATGCTGAAGGGGAACAAGTTGTGTGGAGCTGCAGGTAAACCAGCTGGAGGAGCTTAGGGCTGGTTCCAGTTGCATGGCCAGAGTTAGCAGTGTCCAGGGGAGCCTCATTTAACTCAATGCTGTTCCTCAGCCTGTAAAACAGGGGTACTCAGCTCAGAGGGGTGCCAAAATTGTGCTAATGTCTCAATGATGCCCTGAGAACATATGAAAATGAGCTTTGAATGAAGTTGCCTGTTTGGGATAAATATTTGATGTGCACAGCGTGAACAAAATGTCCCTGTCCTGGCATGTTTGAAGCTCTTTTCTTTCCATTTCAGAGCACAATGTTCCTGGTCGGACTCTCGGGTGGAATCGCATCTGGGAAGAGCACGGTGGTGGCCGTACTCCGGGAACTAGGCTGTGCTGTGATTGATGCTGATGTTATTGCCAGAGAGGGTGAGTGTTGCATAGTTGATCTTTCTCTCGGAGGCTCCCCTGACAACTGGGGTTGATGCGGTGAAGCGCAGGCAGCAGAGGGTGCTCTGGGTGCGTTAGAGAAGCGCTCCCCTCCCATTCCCCAGTCGCTGGTGCTGCATGGAGCAGCTGTCTGGGAATGGGTGGAGGGGTGGGATTTGAACTAGGATGTATTTCTAATAAAGAAAAAAAATAAGATCATGTCCTAAAATAAACATCTTGGCCTGAGTTTGCTTCTCCTGGAGTGTAATGCTTCCCAGCTTTGAAAGCCAACTCTGGGCAAAATAAATGCCATTCTGTGTAAAGTGGGTTCTCTTGGCTAATCTGATGTCCCTCCTAAATCCCAGGACACCCATCCTGTAATTTGGTTACATTAGTTGGGATCACTAACATGCTTGAAAGAAAATTTCCTTCTGTGCTGGATGTTGCTTGCTTGGTTATAGTGAGAGATCGGCCCACAAATTTACTTGTGCCTTAACACGCTCAGAAAGAAGAGGCTCCGAATATCCCAGATCGGAGGGAATTCAGCCTGTGCTTCTGCACAGTGTGCTTGCCTCTTGCTGCTGTCAAAGTGTGCTGTCCTGGCAACCAAAAAGACCCACAAATCCAGATCTGTTGCCTCAGCAGGACTGGAGCAGACCCCGCTCTCCCTGAGTACCTGTGTGATGTGGGGCAAGATGTTAATCCCTCTGTGCCACTGGGCTAACAAGGAGAGCAGTACTCACTCCGGGAAGGGCAGCTGATTTTGTATGCAGAAGGTTTCAGGTCTGCAGCTGAGCAGTGGTGCAGGAAGCGTCATTTTGAAGTGCCTGCGCTTTTCTATGTGGTGAAGAACTTACTGTGCAGCCACTCAAAGCTGTGATGCTCTTAACATTTTATTGCACTGTAATTCCCCTCAAGGTGCAGAAAATTTGCTGGAGGTGCTAAAAGCCCTCAGAGACGATAGGAAAACACTACAGATTCTCAGCGTCGGTTTTCTACCAATCACTTCATTTTTCTCCAATTCCTTTTTTATGTGTGTTTATTTACTATATGGATTTCACCCATCCTGAAACTGCCTCAATGTGAAATTCAACGGGAGGAAGAAATTGGTCTTAAAGACTTTTATTAAGTTGGCCTGAGGTTACAACCTGTGGCAATGTTCCTGGATTTTGGAGAGAAAATTATTTACAGTCTGTGATTCTCTGTGGTTAGCCTCAGCTTGATCTTAATTATGGTTTTATTACTGCATCCTTTTTGTTGGTGATTTTTTTTGGTGGCTTTAAAATTATACGCTCATGTAATGTCAGAGTCCCTGCAAACTGGGACTTGAGCTCTCAGAAGGTTTCTGTGTTCATTCTCCTGAATTCGGTGACAGAGGTGAAAGACAGTAAAAAAACAAACTGAAAAACCCAACAACCACGAAACACTGTAGTAGCAGCCAGAGCCGACTTGTAGCAGCCAGGCTGTATTCACCTAGTGCTGAAGTTTCCAGCTAAAATAAACCTGATGCCGGTCCGGGTCCCTTTAGGATCTCCCTGCTCGACCCCGTGCCCTGCAGGTGGTGGGGATTGGCTCAACCCTGTTCCTTGGCTGGTAGCCATGAGCGAATCCTCCCGCCCGCCCTGCTGACTTCTAACCCCAAGCAGCAGCACGCACGAGGGAGGGTTGTGGCGCTGAATTAATGTTTGCAGGATGCTTCGATCTCTTGAGTGCCAGCCCTCAAAGGGACCTTGGGCTGAGAGGCTCTTTTGCAGATGCTTTCCTGCAGGACTGATGTCAGGTGTCTGCTGGGCTGCAGCGCTGAGCCATGCCAGTCTCAGTTCAGCGTGTGCTGGCAGGCAGATGTGCTGCCCGCTGAGGAGAATAAGCTCGGTTATTTAATGAACAAAACTCATTTGAGGCCGATTGCTGATGCAAACACTGACTGTGCTGTAGAACTGGCTCTAACCTCCAGCTGTTTTATGTTATCAGTGGTGCAGCCCCACTTCAAGGCCTATCAGCAGATAGTGCATTACTTTGGCCCTGAGATCCTCTTGGAGAATGGAGAGATAAACCGTGAGGCTCTAGGAAACATTATCTTCTCCTGCCCGGAGAAACGGCAGCTGCTGAACTCTATCACCCATCCGGAGATCCAGAAAGAGATGCTGAAGCAGATCTTGAAATACTTTGTGCTAGGTAAGAGGCTGTGTCCCAGCACACTGGGACTCCTGCTCAGGCAGGAGCTGTCCCTGCTTGCTCTGTCTTTGGTTTTAACGTGGGGAGAGGGACAGGGAAGGAGAAAGGGAACCGACACTGAGTGATGGCCTTTGTGCTCTGCCATCGCTGGCCTTTTGTGTCGGCGTTTGGAGGATTCATTCCTGCCTTTCACTGCTGCCCTTCACCACCTTCTTCTATGGTTTAGAGTACATCTGTAGGGCCTGAGAAAAGCATTGTGAGGCCTCTTCTGAGATTACTTGCTGGATAATGTCATACCTTCTGAAACGGCCAAATATTCTTCCCTGCCCCCAGCCTCCTCAGGCTTCAATGAAAGCTGTGGAGCCCTTTTAGTCTCGATAAGGTGAGAAATGGGCTGACAGCTGTGGTTTCCAAAGTCCCGCTTTCCCCCCTGATAAATGTAACAAATACAGCTGTCAAACTTGGTCTAATCAAATGCCAGATAAGATCACCAGCTGTTTTGGCGGTCTCCGTGTAGACAGAAGGATGTCTTAATAGAGTCAGTCTGGTTTTGCGGAACTTATCAAAGCTGAGCCCTGTGACAGCTGAATAGGCCTGTGCTAGGAAACTGCAGGGGCTGTGCTCTGCTGCGGGGTGAGGAGGAGGAGAAAGCGCAAAGGAAGCAACAAGCAGGAAAGCCTGGAGCCAGAGATGGAGTCTTGAACCCAGGGCTGCTGGTTCGGGAGGCGGATGCTGTCCTGCCCTCGGCGAGAGTGCTGTGTATCTTCAGCAGGCTGCTTTGTCCTCATTAGTCAGGTTTTAATGATTTGGGATAGCTGGATGTTGTCTCTAAGGATTGCTGTGTAAGGAAAGCTCTTATCGATCAAACTGTAGGGCAGCAAGTAGTCTCTCTGGGCAGAGATGCTGGTAAAATGGTGGCTTGTTGGATGATGATGTCTTCATCAAGGCTTTTATTGCCACGCAGAGCTTGGTTAGGGGGTTTGGGATGTAAAGATGGGACACCAGGGAAACTGGAAGTGCCTCTGCAGCTGGGGGGCACGCAGGGGAGTGAGGTGCTGACTTACAGCTTTCCCCGACCCTCGCCTGCTCCCCCAGGCTCAGCTGGGCATCTCCCCATGTCCACAAGCTGCCACCTGCCCAGGGAATTGGTGCTTGCAAAGGGCAGAGGCATGTGGAGAACCTGGGGTGGGTGGCAGGGTCCGGGAGGACAGCGACTGGTGGTTACAAGCTCTCATCTGCTGGCCGCTCCATGTGGTGACTGGTTTTAAAGCAAACTGGGCTAGTTTTGGTGAGGTTTCAGGCCCTGGGGGCACCCCCCATATTTCATTGTCACAGCTGTGAGAGGTCTGCAAGAATTTCCTTGCTCTCCTTGGAAAAATGGAATTGTTTAGCCAAAGCTTTTCATAAAGGGAAGAAAACTGAGCTGGGAAACATCGGCTCAAACGACTGCAGCCTGCCGAAGTCCTGGACCAGTGAAAGAGGAAAGCAAATTCTGCTGTGGGCACTGCTCCCCTGGAGAGGCCAGCAATGATGGCGTGACTGCTGCTCTCGCCAGCCAGGCACAGGCGCTTTCATTTGAGCTTCTTGTTTCGGGTCCTCATTATATTTCTGCAGCTTCACCTTTGGTCTGAGATCATCCAGATTAGGGGTTGGTTTGTTGGTTTTTTTTCTCTGGAAACTTGGAATGAAACCATTTCCTCTCCAAGAGGGAGGAAGGCGATCAGGCTCTGCTCTCCTCCCAGCTGTAATCACGGAGCTGTGGAGCTCTCCTGCTTGCTTTGCTGGAGCAGCTCTGGTGTATGTGCAGCGTGAGGGATTTGGGAATCTGAGTAACGCTGTTACCTTTTTTTTTTTGTCATTTCTGCAGGCTACCGCTACGTGATCCTCGACATCCCACTGCTCTTTGAGACCAAAAGGTTGACCAAGTTTATGAAATACACGGTCTTGGTTTATTGGTAAGTGCCACACAAACCGTCAGGACTGGGACACTGCCACCTTTCTTAAAGGCTGGGGGGGACCATGACATCCTTCCCGCTTTGGTGAGGATTTAGCTGCAGCCCTGGTGTGGAGCCTATTGATAACGCTCCCTCTTTTCTGTAGGCTTGAGAAGTGACACCTTCCTTTATCCTGGGGTCGAGGGGCTTCTTGCTGAGGTTTCCCTGTACATTGTACAGGGAAAACTGCTGTCTTTGGGCCTTTCACAACCTGCACTCCACTGGCTGGGGCAGGTTTGGGGGGCTGCCCTGGTATTATGAGCTGTGGGAATGCCAAAAACATGCAGCAGGGTCAGCCTGGGCAACGCTGCGGGGCTGGTGCCGCTGCTCTGAGTGCAGGATGCCTGCACTGGGTCTGAAATGAAGCAGAGCACATCTCTCCCCCCCGGACTTTACCCCAGCTATTCCCTCTCATGCAGAGAAAGGCAGGCAAACCCCCTCTTCCCTCCTGCACCCCCATCTCAGCATCATCCTCCCATCCTGGCAGCGACCCGCCGACGCAGCTATCTCGGCTGATGAAGAGGAATGGGCTGTCCCAGGCGGAGGCAGAAGCTCGCATCGCCTCCCAGCTGCCACTGGACGTGAAGCGCAAATTAGCTAGTCACATCATTGATAACTCTGGGGACCAGGAGAGCACGTGCCGGCAGGTCCTGAGGCTGCATGCTCACTTGGAGGATTCCCTGGATTTCCTCTGGGCATGGCTGGCGGCGGGCACGGTTGTAGCTGGGCTCGGAGGGCTGGTGTACCTCCTCCTCGGGCATTTCATCTCTTAATTCACCTTTTCTTTTTGTCATAGAAGAGGCCTGAATTTCCAGGTTTGAAAAGGGCAGTGAAAGGCCACCTCTTTTAATAAGCTTTGCCAGCTGAATGCAGACATTGGGGTGAGGCGGCTCCTTGCAGACTTCCCAAGGTGAACACAGGGGGGATTTTTTCCGGCACTGTCTTCCCATCTCCTTTCTTCCTGCTCAGGTTCTTACCCATCAGCTGTGCCTGTGGCGTGGGACCTCTCCCTTTGGGTGGCTTCAGCCTGTGGAGGGGATGAGGCCCTTGTTGTCCCCACATGTGTGTGTACGGTGGGACCTCCGTGGATTTAGGCACTTTAATGTCTTCCAGGACAATCTCTTCACTGGGGGAGTAGCTGGGCTCTGGGGTCATGTTTCTGCTGACAGGTGTCCCCAGGTTGATCCCCTCCTAGCTCACAGCCCTGGCTAATCTCAATGTAGACGTGGGTTTTCCCCTTCTTTCACATTGATTTAATGGAAATGTGTTAAACCTGCCTGGTGGGGGACAGACAGCACCTCATTTCACACGGGTTAGGTGTTCAGCTGGCTGCTTGCCCTCCCCCCTGCCCTCTTTATTTCTGTGATCATCACTTGTGGGTCACCCTTGGTTTCGGATGCGAGGGTCTGATATGCCCCTGGAGCAGGCTGAGACCTGGGACCGGCCTCACTGAAACTCATTTACTGCCATTTGAGTTTTCTTTCAGCAGCAGTTTCCTTGTGGGAGGGTATGAAATCTGGGCAAAGCGGGTGCTGGCTCTTCACGTTCACTTTAATAAAGCGCTGAGCAGCAGCCGGCTCCCCGCGGCTCTGCAACCTGTGGGCTGTGAGCGCTGCTCTTTCCTGGCCTGCTCCCAGGTTGTTCCTATGCCGGGGCACGGCTGCGCTCTGTAAAGTTCACCGCACGCAAGCAGAGCTGACGAGCACGCTCGTGCTTTTTCCCTGGTACACATTGCTGAACCCAGGGAGCTTTTTGGAGCATCTGCCTCTGCCATGAGCTTCCTGGGGGAGGGCATGGCTTTGTGTTAGCTCCAGTCACCTCACGGTGTGGGTCTGGCTTCCCAGGATGTGATCCTGGGACTTGCTGGGTTTTTTTGTTGTAAGTGCTTTCCCCCCAGGGCAGCCCTGCCCCCCTGCCACCCCACTGTCCCAGTTTTTTGAGAAAGGTGGGTGTCGCTGGCTCCTGCCTGCGGTCGGTGGTCCCTGGGGTCCCGTGGGATGTTTGAGCTCCCACCTGCCTTCCCACCCTCCTGCCTTCTCACTGGCCCAGCAGGCAGGGATGCTGCAGAGTGGGGTGGCATCTCTGCTTTCCCCGATGCCAGCCTTTGGGCACAGGGACCTTTCCCAGAGTGTCACAGCCCTGTCCAGCCAGTGTGCCCCCATTTTGGCACCGGGCACCCTTCCCACCCCCTCCAGCTCCTCTGAGGAGACCCGGTGGCCCCTGTGCAGCTACAGCAGAGCATCCCCAAGCTGGGGTACCCCAACTTCTCAGGCAGTGCTGGGGGGAGCTGTACGCAATCGATACCTCTGTGCCAGTTCTCTCTCCTGCCTTTTTTTTTTTTTTTTTTTTTTAATGCTCCCTTAATTGCAGTGGTGATGTCGGGAGTCCCTTGCAGCCAGCCATAAATCAGAGCGGGAGAAGGACGGTCTCAGCCCGAGATAAGCTCTGATTGCTGCCCCCCTCCTGGCTCCCCGCCTCGGCGATAAATGGGGCTGCGGAGAGGCCGGGGGGCAGGAGGCAGCGAGACGAGCCCGGTAATCGCATTTGGTGCTTTGCTCCTGCCACGCTGACGTGCGCGGGCACTAACGTGGTTAGCCAGCCGTGGGGGCTGCCGGGGCCGGGGGGGCATGGCCTGGGGGTGCGGGACCGCCGGGGCCGGGGGGGCACACCTTCGCGACCTGCGTGGACCGCGTGTTGGCACCTGCTGGGGAGGGCTCCTGGGCCTGGGGGTGCTCGGCCGCCGAACACCCCCCCGTGGGTGCCGCGTGGTCCCCAGCATCGCCCCCAGACCCTCGGGGACGAGCCAGCGCCCGCCCCCGCCGTTGTCCCCGGCCGGTGGCAGGGGGCTGCGCTCCCCGGGGGGGGGCTGAAGGGCGGCGCAGCCGGCGGGGGGGCACGGCCGGGCTGAGACCCCCCGCGCTCATCGCACAGGCGCTGCCTCCGGGGGCGCAAGCACAGGGATGCTGCCCACCGGCCCCGGGCACCGGCCCCCCTCCCCGGGGGTGGTTCAGGCCGGGCCCGGCCCCGGCCCCGCTCCGCGCAGCAGCCGAACACGTAACAGCTGCGAGCTGCCGGCCGATCGATGGCGCTGCGGCGGCTGGGGGCGTGTGACAGGCGGGGCCGCCCCGCTGCGTCCCCCGCCGCTGCCCCCTCCCGCTGCCCCCTTCCCGCTGCCCCCTTCCCGCTGCCCCCTTCCCGCTGTCCCCTTCCCCGCTGCCCCTTCCCGCTGTCCCCTTCCCGCTGCCCCCTTCCCGCTGCGTCCCCCGCCGCTGCCCCCTCCCGCTGCCCCCTTCCCGCTGTCCCCTTCCCCGCTGCCCCTTCCCGCTGTCCCCTTCCCGCTGCCCCCTTCCCGCTGCGTCCCCCGCCGCTGCCCCCTCCCGCTGCCCCCTTCCCCGCTGCCCCCTTCCCGCTGTCCCCCTCCCGCTGTCCCCCTCCCGCTGTCCCCCTCCCGCTGTCCCCTTCCCCGCTGCCCCCTTCCCGCTGTCCCCTTCCCGCTGCCCCCTTCCCGCTGCGTCCCCCGCCGCTGCCCCCTCCCGCTGTCCCCCTCCCGCTGCCCCCTTCCCCGCTGCCCCCCTCCCGCTGTCCCCCTCCCGCTGTCCCCCTCCCGCTGTCCCCCTCCCGCTGTCCCCCTCCCGCTGCCCCCTTCCCCGCTGCCCCCTTCCCGCTGTCCCCCTCCCGCTGCCCCCTTCCCGCTGTCCCCTTCCCGCTGTCCCCCTCCCGCTGTCCCCCTCCCGCTGTCCCCTTCCCGCTGTCCCCTTCCCCGCTGCCCCCTTCCCGCTGTCCCCCTTCCCGCTGTCCCCTTCCCGCTGTCCCCTTCCCGCTGCCCCCTTCCCGCTGCCCCCTTCCCCGCTGCCCCCTTCCCCGCTGCCCCCTTCCCGCTGCCCCCTTCCCGCTGCCCCCTTCCCGCTGTCCCCTTCCCGCTGTCCCCTTCCCGCTGCCCCCTTCCCCGCTGCCCCTTCCCGCTGTCCCCTTCCCGCTGTCCCCTTCCCGCTGTCCCCTTCCCGCTGCCCCCTTCCCGCTGCCCCCTTCCCCGCTGCCCCTTCCCGCTGCCCCCTTCCCGCTGCCCCCTTCCCGCTGCCCCCTTCCCGCTGCCCCCTCCCGCTGTCCCCCTCCCGCTGCCCCCTTCCCGCTGCCCCCTTCCCGCTGCCCCCTTGCCCCCTTCCCGCTGCCCCCTTCCCGCTGTCCCCCTCCCGCTGTCCCCCTCCCGCTGTCCCCCTCCCGCTGTCCCCTTCCCGCTGCCCCCTTCCCGCTGTCCCCTTCCCGCTGCCCCCTCCCGCTGTCCCCTTCCCCGCTGCCCCCCTCCCGCTGCCCCCCTCCCGCTGTCCCCCTCCCGCTGTCCCCCTCCCGCTGTCCCCTTCCCGCTGTCCCCTTCCCGCTGCCCCCTCCCGCTGTCCCTTCCCGCTGCCCCCTTCCCGCTGCCCCCTCCCGCTGTCCCTTCCCGCTGTCCCCTTCCCGCTGCCCCCTCCCGCTGTCCCCCTCCCGCTGTCCCCCTCCCGCTGTCCCCCTCCCGCTGTCCCCTTCCCGCTGCCCCCTTCCCGCTGCCCCCTTCCCGCTGTCCCCATCCACGCTGTCCCCTTCCCGCTGTCCCCTTCCCGCTGTCCCCATCCACGCTGTCCCCTTCCCGCTGTCCCCTTCCCCGCTGTCCCCTCCCGCTCACCCCTGCCACTGTCCCCCCCCCGCTGTCCCCTCCGATACCCCCCTTTTCTGCTCCCCCGCCGCTGCCCCCCTCCTGCTGCCCCCCCTTCCCTGGAGCACCCCTTCTTCAGAGCACCCCCCAGGAGCACCCCCTCCCCAGCACCCATCACGGGCCACCCACCGGGCGGGGGGGGGGTGCAGATGTCACGGAGCTAGTGGGTCCCACCACGGGGCTGTAGGGACAGGGTGATGTCCCCCAGTGAGCACTGTCCCCAAGCGTGGGCTGGGGGGGGGCCCAATACCCACACGGGAGGGACCCCGCGGGGGACCAGCTGGGGGCCTGAGTATGGTGTCACCGGTGTCACTGCATGGCCTCTGCTGTCACCGGTGTCACCATTCCTGCACCGTCCCTAGGGTGTGGCATGGTGTCGCTGTCACTGCACGGCCCCCCGGGTGTCACGCAGTGTCACCGTGGCTGCACAGTCCCACTCGTGTCACAAACACAGCCCTGCGGTATCGCACAGCATCACTGTTGCTCCCCGGGGTGTCACATGGTGTCGGTGTCACATGGTGTCACTGTCACTGCGGGGCCACTGGGTGTCACACAGTGTCACTGCAGCTCCCGTGGGTTGTCACACGGAGTCACCGTCAGTGCCTGGTGCATGGGATGTCACATAGTGCTATGTCACTGCATCGCCCATGAGGTGTCACCCGGTGTCACCATCACTGCATGGCCTGGGGTGTCACACACCGCCACTGCACAGGATACTCCCCAGTGCCCCCCACTGAACGTCCCGTGGGCTGTCACCCAGTGCCACTGTGCACCCCCCAGCTGTGTCACACCTCATCCCCACCAGTCACGGGGCACCCTGGGGACAGCACAGCAGGTCCCAGCACCGCATGTCCCTGCCACTCCCACCCCCCATGTCCCCCTGGGGAGCCACGTCCCTGAGCCCGTCCCCGCTGCCGGGGGAGCAGCCGCTTCCCGTCAGTCACTCACCAGCCACCCCATCAGCCAGGCTTTAATTAAGGAGCGGTGTTGGCAGCCCTTAATTGCTGCACGGCGGGAGGGCGGCAGGCCCTGCAGTGTCTGTAATGAGAGGCAGTGTGACAGAGACAGGGCTCGGCGGGGGGATGTGCCACCCCCATCTTGTCCCCCCCCCTGCAGCTGGGCTCCCCGCGCTGGGCAAGGGATGGTGCCTGGCACTGAGCTGGGACGTGCTGGCTCGTCCCTGTCCCGGGGCTAACCCAGCTGGCCAGTCGGCCCACCACTGGCCAGCCAACGAGTCCCCTGGGTCAGCTGGCCAGCTGACCAGCCCAGCTAGCCAAACCGCCTGCTGGGCAACGAGCCAGCCAGCCAAGCAGCCAACTAGCCAACCTGCCAGCCAGGCAATCAACCAGGCAAGTGGCTAGCTAGTCAACCAACCAACCAGCTAGCCAACCAACCAACCAGCCAGCCAGCCAGCCCACCACCTAGCCATCTAGCCAGCCAGCCGACTGGATAGCTATCTACCAACAAGCCAACCAGCTAGTTGGCCAAACAGCTAGCCCGCTGCCAGCTAGCCAACCAGCCAACCAACCACCTAGTTGTCCTTCAAGCCAACCAGCCAGCCAAGCAGCTGACCGGTCACCCGCCTGCCAGCCAGCCAAGCAGTCATCTAGCTGGGCAGCTAGCCAGGCAGCCAACTGGCCAACTCTCTAGCCAAGCATGCGACCAGCCAATAAGCCATCCATGCATCCAACCAGCCAGCTAGCCACCTGGCCACCAGCCAGCGATCAGGCAGCCAACCAGGAGCACTGTCTGCCCACATCCAGCCAGGCACTGGGACCTGCCTGGCCCTCACCTCCATCCTGCAGCCCTGTCCCCACATGTCCCTCATCTCCTGGGCTGTGTGTTGAGTGGGGACACCTCAGCGTGTCTGCGCCTGCACTTGTCATCTCCAGGCTGCCCCACTGAGCCCTGACACACTCATCACAGCAGGCGGGGCACTAGGCACCTCCCAGCCCGTGTCTGGCTAGAGGCATCTCTGGCCTCGGGGATTTTGAGTCTGTTTTCTTCCCAGCCTGGCACCAAGAGGTGAGTGTTGGCTCCTGCCAGGATCATCTCTGCCCTGGGATCAGTCTGTGGGGCCTTCCCTTACTTCCATGTTGATCCGTGCTGGTGCCGTGTTTCCTGGGCACCCACAGCCCAGAAAACTCCTCGTTAATTCTTCCTTTTAATTATCTCTGCTTCCCAACAAGGTGGATATGATGTCCTTTCTCAGGGATGGAGGTGGCACAGGTCCGGAGGTTGCATAGCTGGGGTGGCTGGTATCCTCCCTTGAGACCAGGGGACAGCCAGGACAGGAGGTACCAGCCTGGTCCCCCCACACTCCTCCTGGGTGTGGCTGGCTGGGTGAATGGAGGCATGGACGGCAGGGAGGGAGGGAGGGATCTGTGGATGCCTGGACACGTGTGGATGGATATGTGGATGCAAGGACATTGGATGGATGGATGGGTGGATGGGTGGATGGATGGATGGATGGATGGATGGATGGATGGATGGATGGATGGATGGAGGAGGGATGGATGGATGGATGGAGGAGGGATGGATGGATGGAGGAGGGATGGATGGATGGATGGATGAAGGATGGATGGATGGATGGATGGATGGATGGATGGATGGATGGAGGAGGGATGGATGGATGGATGGATGGATGGATGGATGGATGGAGGAGGGATGGATGGATGGAGGAGGGATGGATGGATGGATGGATGGATGGATGGATGGATGGAGGAGGGATGGATGGATGGAGGAGGGAGGGATGGATGGAGGAGGGATGGATGGATGGATGGATGGATGGATGGATGGATGGAGGAGGGATGGATGGATGGATGGAGGATGGATGGATGGATGGAGGAGGGATGGATGGATGGATGGAGGGAGGGATGGATGGAGGAGGGATGGATGGATGGATGGATGGATGGATGGAAGGATGAATGGATGGCAGGCACCAAGGTGGTGGGAACCAGCAGAGGAAGCCCCAGGTGGGTGCTCAGGAGATGTGGCTGCCTTCCCAGCTCTGCCCCAGCCTCTGCAGCCCAGGACCCTGCCACCCCAGGGTGTCCTGCCCACCCCAACCAGGGGGGCAAGGCCCAGCCCTGCCCCTGCTGCCCACAGATGAGTGTCCCCCTCACACAGCCCCTTCTGGGTCCCATCCTGAGGACAGTGTGATTTTGGGGGACAGCACCCAAAATCATTGGGGACAGCTTGCAAATGCCATCTCCCTCCCTGAGCTCCTCAGCATGGGCTGATGTTGGGGCCCTCAGCTGTTCCTGGCTCCAAGTCCTAATTATTGCTGAGCCATCAGTGCCGCCCGCCCAGCCTAACCCCTGGCTGTGGGGATGGGCTTTGGGTGCCACGCAGACAGGGTGCCCGTGTCCCCACCGGCCATGCTTGGTCCGGTGGGCAGCATCTGTGGGGCAGCTGCAGCAGCAGCTCCCCCCCTGCCACAGCACTGGGAGGGGAAACCGAGGCACGGCACAGCGCCAGCCCCGCCAAAGCCCCCATCCTGACCCGGCCGCTCTCACCCTTCCCCAAATCCTCCTTAATAAGCTCCCCAGCGAGTGGTGGGCG
This sequence comes from Falco peregrinus, assembly GCF_023634155.1. Classification (NCBI taxonomy): domain Eukaryota; kingdom Metazoa; phylum Chordata; class Aves; order Falconiformes; family Falconidae; genus Falco; species Falco peregrinus. The sequence goes on from NC_073738.1 coordinate 524,030, forward strand.
GGGGGTGGGGATAAAGCCCTCCCCCCCCAGGCTGAACCCACGCCCCTGGAGCATCGATCAGGGCCCCCCCCTCTTGCCACCGGCATCCCCCCGGTGTTGCCCACCCACCTCCCCACGTCATGCTGCCAAAGCAAACAGCCGTGGGCTCGGCGTGCATCGATTCTGCGGGAGCTGCTGTTTGCTTAACCTTTGCAGAGGAACGGCGGTGGCTGGCGTCGAGCGGAGCTGCTGCCGCAGCCACCACCACAACCACTGCAGCCACCGCTGCCACTGCTGCCACCACCGCCACCACCATCACCACTGCAGCCACTGCAACCACTGCAGCCGCCGCTGCCACCGCAGCCACCGCAGCCACCACAGCCACTGCTGCCACCGCAACCACCGCAGCCATTGCTGCCACCACAACCACCGCAGCCACTGCTGTCACGACTGCCACCACCACCACAGCCACTGCTGCCACTGCTGCCATTGCTGCCACTGCAATAACTGCTGCCACCGCTGTCACTGCTGCCACCACTGCCACTGCTGCCACTGCTGTCACCTCCCAGCTTTGTCCCTTTTCCCACTCCTGCACTCCCGAACGTGGCCCTTCAGAGATTTGCCAATCAGTTGTCCATCCCCAGGTGGATGGAGCCAACCCGGGGGGCTGTGCTGCACCCCTCCCTGTGCAGGGGTTGGGGACAAGGACAGCGAGCACCTCTGGGTCTCCAGCTGGGGTCAGCTGGGGTGTTGTCCCCATGTGTAGGGTGCTGCTGCCCCAGGGTGACGTTGAAGCCATCCCAGCTGCTCTGCAACTGGGCTGTAGGGAGACAGCCTGGGGACCTGGTGGGCTGGGGTCGTGGTCATGCCATGGGGACAGGGTGGCCCATGGTGTGAGGTGGCCTGGGATGGTGGCCATGCCATGGGGACACAATGGCTTGTGGCCATGAGGTGATGTGGGGCTGTGGCCTCACCGCAAGGACACAGTGGCCAGGACCAGGAGTGTCCCCTGACCCTCCAGGTGAGATGAGTGCCCCGATGCAACCAGTGTGCCTGTCCCCCCCATGTCCCTGCTACGGCCACCTCATCCCCACGCAGAGCACCCTGCCCACCCGGGCCACCGCGGCACCATGGCGGCGGGTGACTCACAAAGCCTGTGACCTCGGCGAGGCGTATTTTTAGGTGCTCGTTAAAAAAGAAGCGGGGGGGGGGGGGGGGGGGGGGATGTACACAACAACGATGGAGAAAAGAACCAGGGAAGGAGCTGGTGCCATGGCAGTGACAGCTTGTGGGGGGACATGGGGCTGGCAGCAGCCCCATCCCAAAATACTCTGCTCGCCCAAGCCTTGTTAAGCCCCCAGGAATAATTGCCTCCTTAAAGCCGACTAATTGATTTTTGCATGCTGATTAAAGCAAAGCCTCTGCGGGAGCTGGGGGGGGCACAGGGGAGATCGATGGGCTGCCAAGTGTCCCCTTGGTCCCTCTCCTCTTGGGTTGGGGGCTGGGGGCTGTCCCCTGTGTGTCCCTGGGTTTTGGGGACACTGCATGGGTGCGCCACTGGAGGGGGACGGACCCCCAGGATGGGGTCTGGGGGGAGTGATGACTCCATGGACCCCATAGGTGCCACCAGGGTTAATGCCACCTCGGTGGCATCACCCAGGGCCACCAAGCCACCGTGGCAGGCGGCACTGGGAGCAGTCCCCAGGCTGCTCTATACCCGCGTGTCTGTCCCCCCCCATCCCTGCTGCGTGTGTCCCGCCCCAGAGCCCCGCATCCGCATCCTTCGCTCACCCCCAGCACTGGCGGCGGCTGTCACTTGCCATCGTGTCCCGCTGTCCCCGCCGAGGTTGACAGAGATGGCAGGCGACAGAGCGGGCGCAGCTGCGTGTCCCTGTGTCACGAGCCCATCGGTGCTCAGCCCCCCAGCAATGGCACTTGCGTGTAGCCGTCACCCTTTAGCGTGGCCTGGCTGTCCCAACGGTGGCACCTATGGGTGCCCCGCTGTCACCGTGGCCTTTGCCACTGGTGGTGGCATCCCATCCTGCGACCCCGCAGTTGACCCTGATGGGTGTTTCTGGGTGGGGGGTGCTTGGCCAGGTGGGTGTCCCCTGGGCTGTCCCCACGCGTGGGTTCCGTCAGTGCCCAGCGCTGTGGGAGGAGAAACTAAGGCCGGCGGGCAGGAGGGGCCCTGCTCTGGGACCGTCCCCGTGGCTTTGCCTCCGAGGGGACACGGGTGGCGGGTTCCAGGGCTGTCCCCAACTCCGGGGACGGGGCCACCGGCTGGTCCCGGGCACGGAGGTGACAGAACTCCAGCCCCCGAGGGGACGTGCCCGCCGGGCGCATCGCGTGGGCCCCGTGGGGACAGGGCGCGGCTCCGGGTGAGCACGCGGGGGGAGGGCGGAGGGGGACCCCAGCGGGGGGGGGGCGACCCCACGGCCAAAAGGGAGGTCCGGGGGGGGCTGCAGGGATGGGCGTGGCAGAGGGGCGTGACGGGGGGCGTGCCTCCCCGCTCGGAGACGTGCGTGGGCGGGCACAGGGGAGGGGCTGAGGGCGTGGCCGGGGCGTGGATGGGCGTGGTCAGGGCGGGCGCGGGGCGCACCGGAGCCAGCGGAGCGCAGCGGAGCGGCCGCCGCCGCCGCCACCCCCGAGTCGTCCCCCCCCCGCCGCCGCCCTGCTCCCCCCCCACCGGCACCATTCCCACCCCCGGGCGGCAGCGCGCCCCGGCCGGGCGGCGGCTCAGCCTGGGCCGGAAAACTTTGCTGGCGGCCGCGGCGGGGGTGGTGATGGTGCTGGTGCTGGTGGTGCTCATCCCGGTGCTGGTGAGCTCCGCCGGTACCGATGGCCGGTACGAGATGCTGGGGACCTGCCGGATGGTCTGCGAGCCCTACGGCCCCGCTGCCCCGCCGCAACCAGCCGAACGCGGCCCCATCCCGCCGCCCTCCACCCTGGTGCAGGGTCCCCAAGGCAAACCAGGGCGACCGGGAAAACCAGGACCACCGGGACCGCCGGGAGAACCAGGACCGCCAGGACCGGCGGGGGCGCGGGGTGAAGCGGGACGACCGGGACCCCCGGGATTACCGGGACCAGGGGCTACAGGTGCGGTGAGTGCAGCTACCTATAGCACGGTGCCACGCGTCGCCTTCTACGCCGGCCTCAAGAACCCCCATGAGGGCTACGAGGTCCTCAAGTTCGACGACGTGGTCACCAACCTGGGCAACAGCTACGACGCCAGCTCGGGCAAGTTCACCTGCGCCATCCCCGGCACCTACTTCTTCACCTACCACGTCCTCATGCGCGGCGGCGATGGCACCAGCATGTGGGCCGACCTCTGCAAGAATGGTCAGGTAAGGGCTGGCCATCCCGGCTACCAGCCCCACCATGTGGGACGGGAGCTGTTGCTGCCCCCCAAGCTCCCAGGAAGGGCTCTGGGTGCTTCCTCAGGGTGCCACATCCTTTTCCCGGCCCTAGGAATGCACCCCCAGGGTTCTCCATCCTTCTCCTGGCCCCAGAGATGAACCCTCAGTCACATCCTTCTCCTGGTGCTGATGACAGGCTCCGGGCGCTTCCTTGGCATGCCCCATCCTTTTCCTGGCCCCAGGGATGCATCCCAAGGGTGCCACATCCCTCTCCCAGTGGCAGTGATGTGCTCTGGGTGCGTCCCTGGGGTGCCACATCCTTCTTCTGTCCCCAGGGCTGTACCTCTGGGATGCTCTGTCCCTCTCCTGGTGGCAACGATGAGCTCTGGGTGCAGCCCCGCATTGCCTTGTCCTGCTCCCAGCCCTGGAGATGCATTCTCGGCATGTCCCATCCCACTCCCAGCCCCGGAGATGCACCTCCAGGATGCTCCATCCTTCTCCCAGTGGTGGTGATGGGCCCTGGATGCATCCCCAGGGAGCTCCGTCCTTCTCCCAGTCCCAGAGATGCCCCCTCCCCGGTGCCTCATCCCTCTCCCAGCACTGGGGACATACTCTGCCACCATACCTGTGCTGTCCTGATTTGTCCCCAAGGGTGCCCTCAGTCCTTCCTTGGCTCCAGAGACATGCCTCTAGGGTGCCCTGGGACGTCGCTGAGCCCTGCCATCATCCCTGCTGGGACTCCCCCAGGGGGGGACAGGGCGGGCTCCTTTGCAGGGGACAGTGTCTGCATGGCCTGGAGCGGGGCAGCGCCTGCCCCACTTTTGGGGTGCTGCACCCCCATCCCAGAGCCAGCTTGGCTGCTGCTGTGTCAGGAGAGATGTCCCCACTGCTGGCCAGGCTGTGTGGTGGACACCATAGGGGGGCCACCCTGAGGCTGGCCCTATCCTTGCCCCTCCCCTGGTTCCAGCATCCCCCCCCCCCGACTCCATCCATCTGAAAACCTTCCCGATGCCAAGACACAGTCTCTCCACCCCCGTGACTTGCAGGTGATGCTCAAAACGCTGTCCCTTTCCCACACCATGTGTCCCCCCGAGCCACGACTCAAGGCACAAGATGTGGCCGTGACCCCCAAAATGTCACTTGAGCTTATTCCCTTGGGTGTCACCACAGCCAGCATCCACTCCAGGATTCATCCCACTCCACTCCTGGTTCTCATCATTCTCTCCCAGCATCAAGCCCTGTGGTGCATCCCTGTCCTGAGGATATACAACACTGAATTAACCCAAAACTGAGTTATAAACCCAAAAAATAGCCAGGGGTGGAAGGGGAAGTGGGAGCATTGGCACAGCCACAGTGCTTCACCCCTCGGCTGAAAACTGCCGAGCCAGGAGCGCAGTGGGGGCAGGAGCCTCTCGGCATTTTTTTCTCCATCCAAACAGTTTAAATTTTCTTTTTTTTTTTTTTCTTTTTTTTTTTTTGGCTCCCCCCTACTCCAGCCCAAAATTTTGGGGGTCCTAGCGACGCTTGGCACAGCCAGCTCTTTCTCCTAAGCAGCATCAGTGTAACTCTGAACTGAGCATCCCCAAAAAACCACCTCATCCCCTTTTTTCCTCCCCCAAAATATTTTTGGGTTCCCCCCAAACCTTCCCACCTCCTTCTCCACCCCACCGAGCTCTGACCACCCCCGGCTTGGTGGGGAACTGACACACCCCCCCCCGGGCACTACTGGATGAATTTCCAGAAGCTACGCAGCCCCTCGTCAAGAGGAACCGCGCTCAGTCGGCGCGCGGCGATGCAGCTTAATTAACTGGTAGTTAATTACTAACGAGCTATCAGCACTCCAATATTTATAAAGAAGCGGCTCGGGAGGCAGGGGAGCGTTTTGGCGGGCTGGCACTGGCGGGAGAGTTTAAAAAAGGTACCCCCCCAAATGCCACAAATAATTAAAAATGGGGTTAATTGGGGTTTTGTTGCCAAATATACCTCATCCTTGACAAGGCGGGGGGGGGGGGGCGGGGGGGGCAGGGGGAGTTCCCAGCAGATAAGGGTAGATCCTGGCATCCTCAGAGGGAATTATAACCTGGGGGGGCCCCTCTGACCCCCCACTTTGCTCTGGGCACTGCCAGTTTTGGGCACAGCCCATCACCCCTGCGCTGGGGCTGGAGTTAACGAGAGCCAGGGGAGCCCCAGCGCTGGGAGGGAGCTGCTCCCGGTGATTAATTAGCTTTAATTATTCTTATTTGTATTAGCCTGTAGAGGAGGCAAGCAGGGCAACGGGATGGCGGGAGATGCTGGATGGATGGACAGATGGCGGAGGGGGTTGGAGCCGGGTGGTTTTGGGGTCCCCGTGGTGGGGTGAGGGACGTCCTGGCTGGCTCGTGTAGCTGAAGGGGTGTGCGGCTGTGCTGTGGCTTGTGGGTGGGCACAGCCCCGGGGGGATTCCCGTGGGTGGGGGCTCAGGGACGGTCCCCAAGGGACCCTGTCTGTGGGGACACAGGGACCTGCCCTGGGAGCCCAGGGGGGCACTTGCTGCTGCACCCAGGGGTCCTGGGGGACACCTGCTGCCATGCCCAGAGGGGTCTTTGGGGGGGCAGCTGCTGCTGTGCATGGGGATGCTGGCAGGGCACCCCCCACAATGACCAGGACCCCTGGGGGGCACCTACCACCATGCCCCAGACATCCTGGGGTAGATACCCAGGCCCAGGAGTGCTGGGGGGGGGGGTACCTGCTGCCATGACCAAGGACCCCGGGGGGGGACACCCACCACTGCACTTGGGGGTCCTGAGTGGCACCTGCTGCCATGTCCAGGAGTGCTGGGGGGGCACCTTCCACTGCACTTGGGGGCCCCTGGGGGGGCACCCGCCTGCCACTCCTTGGGGGTCCTGGACTGTGGTGGCTGTGCTGGCCATGGCACATGGGGCACATGGTGTCAGTGACAGTGGCTTGCAGCAGAGCCAACCACTGGGGCTGGGGGCTGGCCCCCACACAATGGTTCCCACCTCCAGGGGCTGCGTCTGGCTGTGGCATGGGGAAACTGAGGCACAAAAAAGGACAAGGGGGGGTGAAGCCATCAGCGGGGGGACATGGTGGCAGAGTCCCCACCTCCTCTGCCACCATGGTGCCAGGGGTGGCTCAGCCTGGCCCCGGCGCTGCCATTTATCTTCCCTGGTTAGCGCGAAGGGCTGGTGGGCGCACGGTGATGGGGTGGCTCCTTGATGAGGGAAGACGGATGGCACCGAGCAGCTCTAGCTGTGGCAGGGGGAAATGATGGCAGCAGAGCTGGTGCCAGGTGGCTTTTCCTGGTTCTCCTTCCCTCTGCTTCTTCCCTCCATCCTCTTCCTTGGCCCAAACTCAGGCAAGGCAGCATCCTCTGGAGACTGGGGTGCCATGACCAGCTGAGATTCACTGTGTTGCCCCCAGGGGACAGGGACCCTCATGGTGGTGGTGTAGGCACAAGGGTGACAGTGCTGGTCATAGCGTGAGGGGTACGGCTGCGTGGGTGAGAACAAGCCCAATGTCACCACCTGCTGGGCCCTCAGTAGGTTCCAGAATTAACAGTGTCTGACCATGCCATCACAGGCTGCTTGTGGGCTCTGGGGTGGTTCTTCCCTGCCTGGCATGGGCCCAATTAAGAGCCCATTCTCATCGGTTGTAATTAGGAGCATCTTTTTCCTGTGCTTCACGTTTGCATTTCACTTGGATTTTACCTGCCGGCTTGTCACTGTCACCCAGCGCCACACAATCTCCCTGCAAGGCAACAGTGTAGATTTGATTACCCAAGTAATTCTGCAGCGGCAGCGGGTTCCAGACACAAAGCTTCTTTTCCAGGCAGTTTTGGCACCTCTGGCGCTGCAGCACCTCCCAGCCTTGTCCTCCCGGCACCCAAGGAAATATTTATCAGGGGGAGCATCCCACCCCGCAGTGGGTTGGGATCTGAGTGAGCAGTGAGGCTTGGTTTTGGGGAGCTTGAGCTCAGCTGGCTCAGCCCTTTGCCACATGCTCATGGTCCTTGTGAAGCTCATGGGAAGATGAGTGGGGACGCACTGGGGTTCATCGGTTGGTGCTGAGCTGGGAGACGGGGTCCTGTGTCTGAGATGTGGCCCTTCATCTGAATTGGGAGCTCAGGTCCCGTGTCTGAGCTGTGGTCCCCATATTTAAATCTGGAGCCAGGGTCACGTGTCAGAGCCGTGGTCCTGCATCCAAACCTGGAGTCGAGGTTCCCTATCAGCGCTGCCGATCCCACATCCTGATATGGAGAAGGGGCCCTGTGTCTGAGCCGTGGTCCCATGTCTGAACCTGAAGCCATGGTCCCACATCTGCGCAGTGGTCCCACACTCAAATTGGGAGGCAGGGTCCCCATGTCTGAGCCATGGTCCTGCATCCGAACCTGGAGTCAGGTTCCCGTGTCTGGGCCGTCATTGTGCACCTGAATCCAGAGATGGAGCCTTGTGTCTGGGCCACAGTCCCATGTCTGAATCCGGAGCCATGGTCCCACGTCGGAGCTGTGGTCCCACACCTGAGCCTGCTGGGTCAGGGAGAGGCTCTGGGTGATGTTCAGAGAAGCCGCCTCCATCAGGGACCTGTTCACCCATGTGTGGGGATCCAGGGCACCCCATGCCACCCTGGAGCTAGCGGGGCAGTCTCCCTGGCTGTGGGTGAGCTGGGACCCTGGGTGTCCTGTGGGATCTGAGGGCTGAGCCGTCTCCTGAGCCAGGTAACATGGGTATCCCCTGCGCAGGTGCGGGCCAGCGCCATCGCGCAGGATGCCGACCAGAACTATGACTACGCCAGCAACAGCGTCATCCTGCACCTGGATGCGGGGGATGAGGTCTTCATCAAGCTGGACGGAGGCAAAGCCCATGGTGGCAACAACAACAAGTACAGCACCTTCTCTGGCTTCATCATCTACTCGGACTAAGCCTGGACCCACAGCATCACCCCACAGCCCTCCAGCCCCATGGCATCTCCCTGCTGCTGTCCAGCCCCCACAGCATCCCCCAATGACTGTCTAGCCCCACGGCATCCCTCTGCCATGATTTGGCCCCATGGCATCCCCCCACTGCTGTCCAGCCCTACAGTTTCCCCCTTGCTACTGTCCAGCCCCATGGCATCCCTCTGCTGTGGTCCAGCCCCACAGCATCTCCCCACGGGTGGTCCAGGCCATCTATGGCGCCCCGCCCCCCCGCCCCCCCCCCCCCCCCTTCCCCATTAGCTCACCCCTCAGCTGCTGATTTCAGGGCTTGGGGGACTGCAGGGAGCTAGGGGCCAGCAAGAAGCTGGGGGACCCCCCCCTGCACTGCCCCCCTGCCCCCCTGTCCCCTGGCTACACACCCCGCTTGGCCCCATGGCACCCTGCTCTCTGCTGCCTCCCCACACTGGGGTGATGCTGGGGGCCGGGGGGTCCCTGCCAGCGTGTATATATGTACAGGACGTGCAGATGTCTGAGCGGGTGCCCCTCTACCCCGTCCCTGTCCAGCCTGTGCTGGGGGCTGCGCTGGGGACGGGGGGAGATGCCTTGTGCCCGACCCTGGGGCAACTCCATGGTAAAGCAGAGCTGTGACCTGTCCCTGTCTGCTGTCTGTGTCCCTGCGTGGGGCAGAGCCCATGCCCCCCGCCCCGGGGTTGGGGTCCTCCCACCCCTCCAAGCGACCCTGCTTGGCTTAGCGATCTGCCCGAGCGGGGAGGTGCTGGGGGCGGCTCCTCTGCTCCCAAGCCCTGGTGTCCCCTCTGCCACCTCCAGTGGGGTTGCTGGGTGTGCCACCATGTCCCTGTCGCCCAAGCCCACCCAAACCCATGGCAGGGTGTTTTGCCAGGGGCACAGTACCCCACAGCAGGGTGGGGGGGCATGGTCAGGCCACGCAGAGCCATGGGGACCCCTCAGGCGCACACGCCTGTCACCGCTGCCTCAGTGCGGGCAGGACATGGCCCAATTAGAGGTGACAGCGAGTGCCCAGAGCCACAGAGCGGCTGTGGTGGGGGTCAGGGGGACGGGAGATGCGGGGGACATGTGGGTGCCCCTGGGGACGGGGGGGGGTGGGTGTCGCCCCGCAGGCCCTAGTGGGTCCCTGGTGCTCATTTCTCAGCACTAATTAATGGGACGAGGCAGTGGCTGGGCAGCTCGTTAGGGCCAGGGCTGTCTGCTCCAAGCTGTGGGGAGAAGCCTGCCGTTAGGAGCGGGTGTGACAGCACCCCGGTCCCCAGCTGACACTGGGGAACACCCTGGGCTCCACAACCCACCCGGGCCCGCGGCTGGGCGACAGCGCTGGGGCTGCCGGTTCTCCCCGCTGCGGGGGACCGGCCCGGCTCGGTGGCCACGGTGGGGATGGGGCAAGGGGGAAAGATGGCGGCCGGGCCAGCGCGCGGGACTGCGGCTCGCGGCGGGGGGGCGTGGGCAGGGCGCGAGGGGCCAGCGCCCGTCCGGCCCGGGGCAGAGGCGCGGCCGTTGGGGGCCGTTGGGGAACGGCTCAGAGCAGCGGTGGCACAGCTGGTGCTGCCGGCCGGCCGGAACGCCGCCGTCTGCAGCGCGCGGGGGGGGGGGGGGGGGAGAAGGAGGAGGGGGGAGAGGAGGGGAGGGGGGGGGGGAGGAGAAGGGGGAGGGGGGGAGCCCCAGGTTGCTCCCAGCCCCGTCCAGCCTGGCCTCGGACACTGTCAAGGATGGGGCAGCCTCAGCGCCCTCACAGTAAATGATTTATTCCTCATGTCCACTCTGAATGTGCCCTCTGACGGTTAAAAGCCATTGCCCCTCACCCTACAGGCCCTGGTAAAAACTTTCTTGGACTTTCTTAGAAGCCCACTTGATACATGTTGGCAGGCTGCAGTAAGGTCTCCCCAGAGCCTTCTCTGGGCCGAACGACCCCAGCTCCCTCGGCCTCTCTCCACAGCAGAGCTGTTCCAGCCCTCAGGTAATTTCTGTGGCCTCCTCTGGAGCCGCCCCAACAGGTCCATGTCTGCCTTGTGCTGGGGACCCCGAGCTGGACGCAGAGCTCTGTGGAGAAAAGGGTTTGTGGAGCAGGGCTGGGGGAGACGTGGCTGGGCTGGAAAAGCAGGCAAGCAAGAACAGTGTGAAGATTAACACAGACGAGTACGAAGTCTTAACCCTTGGGGTGGGATAACCCAGGAGCCCAGCAGAGGCTGGGATCTGTGTGGCTGAGGAGCAGCCTCGCCAGGAGGGACCTGGGGATTCTGACAGATGATGACCCGAACAGGAGTCAGCAGCACACTGTGGCAAGAGCAGGGTGTTTTTAGCTCAGACAGAGAGGTGATCATCCCGCTCAGAGCTGTGTCCAGCTCTGATCCCCGCAAGTCAGGAAGGATGGGGACGGAGCAGAGAAGTTCTGAAGAAGGGCCATGGAGATGATCCGAGGGCTGGAGAGCCTGCCCTAGGAGGAAAGATCCTGGAGAAGACTTGGGAACAACCTCATCGGTTTTTGAGTACTTAAAGGGCAGCTGCAGAGGATGGAGGCGCTTGGTCACAAGGAGAAGACAATGGGCAACAGGTATACATTGCACCAGGAGAGATTTCATCTCAATATGACAGGTGGTTTTTATAGTGAGGACATTCACTGGAACAACCTCCCCAGGGACACAGCAGAGTCCCCATACCTGTAGGTGTTGAAGATGCAACTGGACAGGGTGTGAGATGATCCCATCTGGGCTTCCTTTCCTACAAAAGCTTGGACAGGATGATCTCTCCAGGTCCCTTGCAGCCCAGGCTGTTCTATGGTGCTGGGGGCTGCAATGGTGCTCGGCGCTCCAGGAGACGTGATGTAGAGGATGGTGGTGGGTTGTCGGGGTAGAAAATGAGGCTGGGCAGGTGCTTTCCAGGCATTTTGAGGGACAAGGATCACTTGCTCTCTGCTCTCCTGGGGTGGGAATGATGGGAGGAAGTTGGATGGATCCATAGCACAGAGAGCACTTGATTTTGCCATCCCTTCCCAGCCTGAATCGCTGTGATGGGCAGAGCTTTGGGAGGATGCTGAGTTTCAGAGCGGGACCTGAGGTGAAACTGACTCGTCGTGGGGTGTGAGCATCTCCCAGGCTGGCAGCTCTGTAAAGCCAGGTCTGAAAGCTCTTTGCCTGACGCTGCAGACCCCTGTGCTGTTCACAGGCTGTCATCAGACGATCGACTTAACAAGCACATCACTTCTGCGAGGCAGGCACTGAGCGGGAGACAACTGCTCTCCTGTCTAATCATGTGCCGGGCTGGGCACTGGAGGATGCTATTCCTGGCTCTCCGGTGTGCTCTGCGAGCCGCTGAAGGCTGCCTCTGTCACCGTGCCCACCTGGCAGGCACGTCTCGTGTCTCTATCTGCATAAAATAACTTCAGGATCTTCAAATGAGAGAACTGTGAAGCACTGAGTGCTGCTAATGGGAAGAAGGGCTGAGGCTCTCTGGATTAGTGTGTCCTGCTCTGAGGGTGGTGCTTCAGAGAGGGTATTAGAAGATGCAGGGGGTGGGTGGTGGAATATGAGATGAATTACAAGGTCTGAAAGAAGCAACACCTTTTGAGAGATGGGGGAATGGGGCTGCTCGGCTTGTTAAAGGGCAGGTTCAGGGACGATTTGAGCGTCTAAGCAAGTGATAGTTTGGGGACTCATTCTGTCCCTGCTAAATTAGAGAAGCTGAAACACAGAAAACAATTGCACTGAAGGGTAATGCAGCTAGTGCGGAGGGTAATTAGCTTTGCCTTGTCTCCACAAAGCCTGTGAGTGACCCCCACCACAGGGGTTGCTGCAGGAAGCTCTCCGACAAGGAGAGGACATTATGTCACTCCCGTTAACGATCATTTCAACCATCCATCCACCCTTTCTCCTCACAGCGTTTGCCTATGGCGCAACGGGAGCAGGAAAAACCTACACCATGTTGGGCTCAGAGAAAAGCCCTGGCATCATGTACCTCACCATGGTGGAACTTTACAAAAGGATTGAGGCCAGAAAGGAGGAGAAGATCTGTGAGGTCCTAGTCTCCTACCAGGAGGTACGCGGCAGCTGAGCCCTGTCCCCTCCTGTCTCTGTGTAGGTCGCTGTTGCTAAGATTTGGGGTTGATCCAGACCCTGTAGTGCCACTATCAGGGTACCTGCTGCACTGCCAGTTGTGCCTGGCATCCCCAGGGCAGCCCTAGAGCCCTGGGAAGCAGGCTTGCCCACCCAGTTCGGTAAACTGGTGCTGCTGGTTTCTCCCATCTGGAGTCAGGGAATTCTCTTCCTTGCCATGGTCCCTGTAGCAATGAGAACTTCCCGGCTGAAAGGGCTTTAGAGGAGCGGTGGCACAGGGACTTGCCAGTCAATCCCTCCTGCCAAGCCATCCTCTGCATTTAGAGTGCTGTCAGCTGTTCTCGGTGCCGTGAGGTCCTGGAGGTGATGTTGGAGCCACTGGGTTGTGTGACTCTGGGGGGGGTACAAGGCTCCACTCTCTGTCAGCAGGGAACCAAACCCTCAGCCTTACATTAAGTTCCCTGCTCCAGGTGTACAACGAACAGATCCATGACCTGCTGGAGCCCAAGGGCCCTCTGGCCATCTGGGAGGATCCCAAGAAAGGAGTTGTGGTTCAGGGTCTGTCCTTCCACCAGGTGGGTATAAAAATGGGCACAAAGCCTGGGCAATGCTGCACCTATACCAGTTCTGAAAGTGGATGTGTGTCCTGGGGTCACAGGCATGAGTGTGTGTGTGAAGATACGGGGGTGCCATCTGCACGGCTCCCGGCTGACAGCAAACGTGACCCCATGCTGAAACAAGGCCTGCAGAGCTGCAGGATGCTGTCAGCCCGAGTTGCCATGGCTGCTTGGTGTCGTGTTGTCTTGGTGCCTGTTTACGGGGTGTGCTGATACCAGCCCTCTACCCGTTCTCTCCCAGCCCATGTCGGCAGAGCAGCTCCTGGAGACGTTGGCTGCTGGCAACAAAAAACGGGTACAGCATCCCACCGATGCCAATGCCACCTCCTCCCGCTCACACGCCATCTTCCAGGTGAGGGCTGGCGGTTATGACATTGCTTGGGTTTTGTGCTGAAAAGAGGGCTAGGATGCAAGGCTGTGCCAGGACCAGCATTATGGGGTTCCTGCCCCTGCTGCTGGTGTGCCCCGGGGAAAATCAGAGTGGTTGTGGCCGTGAAAAGTGCTATAGGGCTGGGCAGGCCACTAGCCAATGCTGCAGCAGGACAGCACATAGCGGTCATGCTGATGGCCACATCCCCCGGACAGCCCTGTACTCCCAGCTTGATGTTACATCTCCCAAGGGCTGAAATTTCACTTGGTGCTTTTGACTTTTGCTGACTTAGCATGTGGGAGCCATACCTAAAACCTGACCCAGAGCAAAGGGGGCTGACTTGCGCATCCCCCCAGATGCTGCAGGCAGGCTGTCACCTCTGCTGTGTCTCCCTTGGTACCGTGTCAGGAATTATGCTCCCCTGGGGGCTCTGTAAATTTGCTCCCTGGTTTCTCAGTGCTCTGCTATATAAAACTTCCAGTTGATTTCAATTCCAGCCAGGCCCTTCCCCAAATTAGCAGGGCTGTCACGGCTGCATGGGGAGACAGAGGGCTCTGACTGTAATTTTAGTCTGAACCTGGTGCCTTGCCCGTTGCTGCTTGCAGGGGTGAAGTCCAGGTGTCTGGATGCTTTTCCAGCCGGCTTCCCAGCTGGGCTTGTCAGTGGGTGCTGGATTCCTGCCTGCTGCAAATCCATTAGCTGTGCTGGAAATCTGCCCTTCCCACTGCCAGCTCTGGCTCCTGGCAGGCAAACTGCAGTCTCATGAGGACACAGGACCAGTCACTGGCCTCCAGCATCTCCATGGCACCTCCAGTCCATGCAGGAGTTGCTCCTGGGGGGCTGAGGGTGTTATAGGGAAGGAAGGGAAGTGATTGCTTCTCTTGGGAGATCTTTAGGGACGCAGAAGGGGAAGTTATGGAGTGGTACTGCCAGGTGAGTCTCAGTGGCTCTGTTCCTCCTCACCTGCACCAGCTGTGGGAAATGGGCTTGGCACTGAAAGCCCTGGCTGAATGCCTCCCTGGAGGTGCTGCAAGGCTGTGACTGGGGGCTTGCAGCCCCTGTCTGAGGTTTGCTAGCAAAATCCACAATCTAAGTTGGGACTGGGGCTGCCACTGTGCGTGAGCCCTTCCCAGGTCGCGACAGAGCTCTGAGTTAGCGTGTTGCCCTTCAGGGACCTGGCCAGCTGTACCCTGCTCAGTCACCACATGTAGGAGATGCTGATTATTTTCTGTAGCTCTGTGACTTCCTGCAAGATCCCTTCTGTGGCTTTGCTACTCATGTCATCACTGAGTTTTTTGGCTTGTCTTCTCAGTGTGCCAGGTTCCTGTTGTCTTCCTGCCTGATCTCACAGCCCACATGATCCACTTTGCCATCCTGTTATAAACATCAAAACCTTGCCCCGCTGGTGATGCTGCCTCCAGCCAGCAACCACCCCACATGTCTTGTTGAGCTGCAGCCTCACCAACCTCTGTTCTTGCAGATCTGTGTGAAGCAGTGGGATCGCATTTGCGGCCTCACTCGGGATTTTCAAGTGGCCAGGATGAGCTTGGTCGACCTGGCAGGCTCAGAGCGATCTTCGGTCACCGACACCAAGGGAAAGTGGCTCTGGGAGGGCACCAACATCAACCGCTCACTGCTGGCCCTCATCAATTTCATCAATGCATTGGCTGATGGAAAGGTAATATTGTTCCTCCTGTGGCCTTGCCAGGCTCTGGCTCTCTGGAGTGGGTGAATGTGAGTGCTGTCCTTAAGTGGTGGTCCTGCCAGTGTGGTGGGGACAGCAACCTGGGCTGGGCTCTGAGAGGTGCTATGGGATGAGTGTGGCTGTTCCCTTGTGGCACAGGATTCAGAGCTGAGTGCCCAAGGGACAAAAGCTGAGCAGACCCTTGATCTCCTGGTACAGAGCAAGAAAACCCACATCCCGTACCGGAACAGCAAGCTCACGCGCTTGCTGAAGGACTCCATTGGTGGCAACTGCCGTACCACCACGATCACCGCTGTGAGTCCCTGCGTGCTGGCTTATGAGGACACCTACAACACACTCAAGTATGCCAGCCGGGCCAAGGACATCAAGCAGTCAGTGAGAATCTCATGTTGTGGTGGTGATCTGTGTGTTTGGGAGCTTCTGGGGATGGGTGGGCAGGAGCCTGGTGCGTAGTGGTGTAGGTTAGTGGGTGCCTTCCTTATCCAGCTTGAGTTTTCCAGCCCTGGGGGTGTTGCTCGGGGCAGAAAGCAGCTGATGAAGCTGCAGACAGCGGGTGCCTGGTCTTCTGCTAAAGCCTCTCAGCCCAGAGCCCAAAACGACTTGTGACTGCAGCAGCATGTCCCTGAGCACAGGTCATGTCCACCGTAGCCACCTTGGGGCTCTCTGGGGACCCTGGAGTGTGGAGGAGGCTGAGTAGCTGCCCTGCTCCAATGTCAGGAGAGGGGGTATGTGCTGCCCCAGTGCTGCTTTAACCTCTGCCTCATCCCTGTCTCTGCAGCTGAGGAGCAATGTGCTCAGCATAGACTCCCACATCAGTAAAGACGCCGCGATCTGTAAGCGGCTGCAAGCAGAGGCGAGACGCTGGTGGGAGGGCAGGGCTCTGTCTTTAGCTGTGATTTGCTTGGGGTGCAGGCCTCTGAGTTCCTGGGGGTCATGAAACTATCGGAGCAACAGATGGTTCTTCCTTGCAGGTGGCAGATCTGCAGGCAAAGCTTCGTGCCTATAAGGATGCTGCACGGGAGGCAGAGAACCAAGCACCAGCACCACAGGCTTCCCTCAGCTCAAGCCCAGCAAGGCTGTCCAGGTGAGGCTGGTGGGGAGGAAGGACAGAGCTTGGTGTGACCTCCTGGTGTCCCCTGTGTCAAGGAGCCCACAGGGTTTTCATGGGTTGGTTTATACGGCAGCAGGCCGGCTGGCAACAGCTAGGAGTCACCTGTCCCGTAGAGGAAAAAGGATCCTAGGTCAGGAGTCAGCAGGGCTCATTGGGAGAGCTTTAAACTTGAAGGGGGAAGAGAATAAAACCAAGGTCTTTAGAGATGAGCCTGGGGGCAGTATGCCAGGGCTGGAAGGGAGGTAGCCCAGCTGAGGTGCATCTACACTAATGCCTGAAGTGTGGGCAACAAACAGAAGGAGCTGGAAGCCGTCGTGCAGTAGGAAGACAGCATAGTCACCGTCACAGAAACATGGTGGGATGACTTGCACAACTGGAATGCTGCAGTGAATGGCTACAAACCCTCCGGAAGGGACAGGCAGGGAAGGAGAAGCAGCAGGGTAGTCAGGGAGCGTTTAGACTGCCTAGAGCTGAATGATGGTGACAGTAGGGTGGAGTGTTTATGGGTAAGAATTAGAGGGAGGGCCAACAAGGTGGATATCCCGGTGCGAGTCTGTTATAGACCACCTGACCAGGATGAAACAGCAGATGAAATATTCTATAAGCAGCTGGAATTCTCACAATTGCTAGCCCTTATTCTTGTGGGGGACTTCAGCTTACTAGATGTCCGCTGGAAACATGTGCTTGGGGATATGGTTTAGTGATGGACTTGGCAGTCCTGGGTTAACAGTTGGACTTGATGATCTCAAAGGTCTTTTCCAACCTAAATGACTCTTCTGGCATCTGTAGGCTGGAGGAAGCTGTCCCAAAGACAGGCTTGGCCCTGGATGATCAGAGGGAGAGTGATGGAGAGGAGCAGCAGCTGAAAGCTGGATGGCCTGTTAAGCTGCAGCTGGAATCGGAGGAGAAATCGGAGGAGAAGGGGTGGGCAGCACAGCAGGGCTTGGCGTAATGAACAGGGTCCAGAAGAGGCTGGGGGCACTCAAATAGCCTTGTAGGGTACACTGGGCGTGCTGGGAGAGGGCAAGAGCTCAGCCAGTCTCTGGGGTCCTGGCTCAGCATGTGCTAGGCTGTGGATTGCTAGCGAAACCTCTTAACTTCCCAGACAACAGAGAGTTTGGGGGCTAAACGCAGCTTAAATATGGGCTAATTGTAGTCTCAATAAGTAAGGATTTTTGGCTGATTGCTCCAGGCTCCAGAGGAAATGCTTCCCAGCAGCCCCAGAGCAACCCACCAGACAGATCTCCAGCTGGAACTGAAGAAACCAAGCTGCCTTTTACAGGGGTTGTCTGGCAGCCAGACAGAGATGTGAGTGTCCTCATGCCCTCCCCACATGCTGCTGCTTCTTGTTTGCCTGTGGAGGACGGGTTGTGCACCCCTTTGTTCCACGTAGCCATCCTAGGGATGGTCTAGATGGAGATGGGACCAGGTCTTTGCTTGCAGATGACTGCCTACCCTGTAAAATAAGGCATTTGGCTCCTGGGGATCTAATCCCATGGGATAATCTCTTCTGGAAATGCCAGCAATGAAGGTTTCCAGGCATAACAACTGTGTGAGCCTTAAGTGCGTGGTGTTAGTCTTAAAATTACCTCTATGAAGTCTTTCCTCCTGCCTCTGCTCCCCCAGGTCCTGCCCTGGCAGGGTTCCCATGGCACCATCTGCTGATGTCTCTGCCACAAGCATCTTGGCAGAATGAACCTCTTTAGAAAGGTCTCTTGAGGGAGGCTGGCCTTGATCTGTGCCTGGATCTCTGTCTGCCTCTAGCCAAGCCAATGAGTGTGTGAAGAGCCCAGCAAAAAGTCTGTGGATGCCATTTTGTCCCCTGTATGTTCACCTGTTGGTTACAACTCACAGCTCAGATTCTCCAGTAAGATTTACAGCTTGCGTATCTCACAGCTTCAAATTTTGCCTCTTTCCCTCTGCTAATGGGCTTTGCCCCACACAAGGAGGTGTCTTGGAGGTGATGCTGGTGGTGCTGAGGCTCTGGTGCCACCAGCCCAAGCTCACCTGCTAACTGTTTCTTGGTCTGTCTCGGTCCCAGGCTTGTAGCTGCCATCCTGAGCGTTGCCCGAAAGCAATATTCAGTCTTGAAGGCTGCCAGCCTCCTTGCTCCTGACATGGTCTCTGAATTTGAGGAACTGGAGCACCTGGTCCATCAAGAGGCTGGTGTAAGCCTGGAGCAAGGCACATCTCTGAACAGATCCACAGAAGTCAGCGCAGCCACCTCAGTCCAGAGGGTGCAGCAGGGCTGTAATGGTGAGGATTTGGATTTGAGGCAGTCAGTGCTGTCCCCTCTCCTTTGTCTCAGTGTGCACTGGGGGAGCTGGTGCAGGGGGACAACTCCCAGCCATGGGTACAGGGCAGGGAGATGAGTTTCTCCTGACGTGGCACCCAGTGGGTTATGCCAAGAGCGGCTCCAGCCTCGCTTTGTAGCACGGCCAGCGTCTCCGGCAGCCCGAGGCACGGCAGGGTGCATGAGCAGCTCTTGTCTCCGGGGAGCTCAGCATGTGTGTGCAAGTCAGCTTAAATGTGAGTGATATCTCTACACCAGGAGACCAAAGCAGCAGTTTTGATCCTAATTTTTTTTCTCATCTTGTTTACTCCTCTGGTACGTTTGCCCGAATCAGCCTGGCTGTAGCCTCCCAGCTGGGAGCCTGTGTCTGTCCAGAGCTGAGCTCTTCTTCCTCATCCTCAGTACCAATGCATGAACCTGATAGCAAAGCTGTGGGTTCTGCAGACCCCGTTGTCTGGGAACACACCAGCCATTGCCACAGGGCGCTCGCGTTGGGACCAGCCTGGTGCCTTTAGGCTGACAGGGTGCAGGATTATTTGTGCTAGCTCTTTTCCTCTGGGTTTAACGTGGTTTGATGGAAACACCCGTTGGCAAATGGCTGCTGTAGGGCTTGCTGGGCAGGTCTCTGTGGAGCTGTGATGGGGGTGCAGAGAGGGACGCCCCAGGGTTTGGAGGTGCCTGGGAGCTGCAGACAGGGAGGTGACTTTTTATCTCTGCTCTTCTAGCTGAGATGTCTTTTGCTGTGCCCAGTACCCCTGTGAGGAGTGCCACCCTACAATGCTTGGAGCAGGTTGCTCCACTCTCCCGTCCCACACCAATGGCTCCCAGCCCGACGAAGAAGAGGAGGAGGTCTGAGGTGAACAGTGCTTCCCAAGTGGGAGCTCCCTGCAGCCTCAAAACGCAGACGAAACTCCAGCGGAGATGTGGGAAAGAAGCAGAGACTCCCAGGGTGACACCAAGCCCAGGCACCCTCTGCCTCAAAGCAGCAGCCCAGGCACCCCCTGTCTCCCCTGTGTCATCGTGTTGCACCCCCGGAACCTCCCTGCTGACAGCCACCAAAAGATGTGTGCCCCTGATGGTGTCAGCTGCCCAAAACGGCTGCACCCAGCCTGCCCTGCCTGTCCACAACCTGAATGTGACTTTTGATATTTACGAGGACAGCAGCTCACCTGGCGCAGACAAGCCGGTTGCCTTCAACCCATCTGAGTTCTCTGTTTGGGAGAGCATCCAGAACATTCTAAACAAGCAGAACAGCGTCTTTGTGGCCAAGTAAGTGCTGCCTTTGTTTTGGTGATCCCTTCTCCATGGTCTTGCTGTTTGAGTGAATCCTTTGTGGATCACTGCAGCTCTGCTGGGAAGGGGGACTGGGCAGAAGACACTGCCTGTCCACAGGCTGAGCCAGCGGGCCAAGCTTGTGTGCGGATTGCTTGCAAGATACAAAAAGCATTCCAAGAAAATCTATTCCTCCTTGTCCTTTTCCCTTTGGACATGGGGATGGTTCTGTTCTGGAGCCCTAAGTGCTTGTTGGGAAGCAGGTGGGGCATCGCTTCTCCTCCCAGAGAGGCTGGAGCCAGGGTTGGGACTGCATAGCGTGGAGTTTTTCAGGTTTTCTCTTAACTGCTCATGTTTTGAAGAGGCTCTGGCTTTTACAGAGCTGCATGAGTTTGTGACCATCCAAAACCAGGGATCAGTATGCACTTGATAATGCAGGACACCCTTAGGTCTCGGCATGTCCTCCTATAGCTGTAGGAAATCATTCCTATGGAGGGTAAACTGGGTGAGCAGAGGTACCAGGGACTGGCCTGATGACCTCTGGGAGCAGCAGTACCTGGTGGTTGCCACCTACTGTGTGGATCTCCTGAGGATTCATCCCTGTTTGAATAATTTTCCCCGACAGCACTGGGCAGGCTTCCTGTGACTTGTGTTGGCCTGGTTGCTTCTGAGCCTCATGGGAGCAAGTAGTCAGGATCCAGCCCTGGCAATAACACTCTTTTCCTTGGCTACAGAACCTGCATCCCATTGTCTGTCATCAGGGGTTCCTCCATCCCCAAGCCCTCCTCTGTCTCCAGAGTACCCGCACAGAAGCGAAAGAGAGTGGAGAGGTGAGGCATCCACTAGCACCCTGTGCCCCAGAGCACTCTGTGCTGGCAGCTCCTGCCTGTGCTCCCCTCCGGAGCTCCAGCTCCCATCCCTGCCTGCATTTGCTCCACATCTTCTGTGATATCTTGGGACGATGGGGGGGCTCTGCTCTGAGCCTCGGGGGTTTAAAATGGCCTTTTTCTCTTCCACAGCACTGCTTCCCCCTCCCTGGGTGTGCTCCAGAGCCACATCAGCCAACTTCTGAGCAGCAGCCAGAGATCTCGGCAGCCCTCCCGCATCCCTGGTGAGACCTTTTCCCCTCTGCACCTGGCCAGGAGCCTGGGGAGCTACTCTTTCAGTTGCACAAGGCTGTGGGAGTGATCCCTGCCTCGGGGCAGGCAGCAAAGTGGTGCTGTGCTTGCCTCATTCTAGTTCGGGGGGGTGGGGTGGGGTGTGTGTGTGTGCAGGTTCCTGGGGATCAGGATGTTTGGTGCTGGTGGAAGATGCTGTTGGAGGTTTGCTGCTTCCTGGCTGCAGCCACAACCGCGGGGAAGGGCAGTGGGTGCTCGGAGAGGGGCAGAAAGGAGGAGAGAGCCGGCAGCACTTAGATCTCTGTCAAGAGGGGACCTGGCTTTGCTGCTTTTACTGAGGAGTTGCCTCATCCACTTCTCTTTCCATCCTCAGAACCTCGTTCAAGTGCCATTGCTTGGAAGGGCAGCAAGGAGACCAGTAAAAAGCCTGTGGCTCTTGGCAGCGCCTGCCCTCGTCCCACCCCCCAGCCAATGAAGCTCTTATGCTGATGGCTCCACCATCCCGGATCCTTCCCAAAGTCCAAACCCTGGTGCCAAACTTCTTCCTTTCTCTGAGAGCTCTATCTCCTCCTTCCTGCAGCCCCATAATGATCCCCTCCAGCCTTTCTTCTAGCCCTAGTCATCCCCTGCTGCCTCCTGCCCAGGCTCCTGGTTGTGTCCCCCGCCTCGACGCAGCCCCGTGTGTTTTTGCAGCAGATGGATTATTGCTGTTCCCTCTCAGCCCCTCTCAAATCTGCGCTAGGGTGTCGAGTACTAACAGATGGGTGATGCTAAGAAATAACATGTGCTTTTAATAAATCCCTTCATTTCAAACGAGAGGGGCGAGGGGAGATGTGTTCCTCTTGCTTTGCGCCTCCCCCTCCTATGGGGAGCTGGGGTTGGGTAGTGGCTCCCGTCTGAGCCGGCCTGGAAAAGGCCCTTGCTCCTGGGGGTGGGCTCCATCGTGGCTTTCCCCCCCCATCTCCCATCATCATGGGAGCCCTGTGCATGTGCCTGCCCCCTTTGCTCTGCCTGGATGGGGGTCTGGGCCGCTTGCTTAGTGTCCCGGAGGGCAGGCAAGGGGCCTTGGAGGCTGCCTCCCCTCCTTGCTCCTGCCCCCCCCTTGACATTGATGGGGGAAACTTTCTGTGCTGTTTCTCCCCTGCTAAAACCCTGTTGCTGCTGCCCCTGTCTCCTTGTGCTCCTGGGATCCTCAGTTCAGCTGCCTGTGAGGTCCTGGGGCAGAGAGCTCCAAGCATCCCTACCTGGGGACCACAGCTGTGCCCTGACCCCCCCTGGCCCCCTTTCCTGCCATGCCAGGGCACATCTGGGCGCTGACACACCTGGCTGCCTGCACCAGCTCCTGGTAGCCATCCCTAGAGGTGACCAAGTGTGGCAGTAGCAGGATAAGGATTGTGGACCCAGCTCTGAGCATGCTGCTGTCCCATAGGGACTGGGGTCATTGGCTCCTTCTGTCCTACTTTCCTGCCTGGCCTTTGCCTTCTCAGAGGCTGGAAGCTTCTAATTAAAACTTCCAGCCTGCTCCCAGTTCGTTTGTCTCATTAAGAGGGGGGAGAGCCCAGCTCTGCCTCCTCGCAGCCGCTGGGAGTGACAGCTTTCCATGCTTTGATCCTGGCTGCGTAGGAGCTGGGAGAAAAATCTCTGGGGAGCGGTGTGGGGGCTTGCCGAGGCCCCTGAGGCCCCTGCACTCCTGCTGTGTCTCCCTGCCCTATGAGGCCTGTGCACCCCCAGGGGACTTTAGAAAGCCTGTAGGGATGGAGGTTCCCCTGCCACCGTGGGCTGTCATGGGTCCCCAGGGAGGTCACTGTGCTGGCAGGCTGGGGCTGCCAGGCAGCACATATGGGGTATGTAGGTGCCCCAAACCCGGCGTTTCTGTGAGCAAAACCCCTGCCCCTCACTGGTGACACCGGCCCAGGACAGCTGGAAGGACACGGGGCTGGCTGGAGACAAGGAGCTTTTGGCGATTGGAAGAGGATGTGGCAGCAAGAGGTTGTCCCCAAGCACTGCCTCAGTGCTAGCAGTGCCATCGGTATGACTCCCCAGAGCGGCTCTGGGTCCCCACAGAGCGCACCCATGGGCGGCATAGCTGTTGCCACAACCCTCCCTGTTGGTGGCTCAGCGATGGTGGCCACGGTGCGGGTCCTGGCTGCCTGTCCCTGTCCCGGAGCGGGCAGGGAGCCTTTCCCGGCCATAGGCTGCCACCTAGCTGGCGGCTGGTGAGACCTGTCCCCATCCACGGGCCTGCAGCATCCCCAGGGACCCCTGTCCCCCAGCTTCCCCCCA
Organism: Falco peregrinus; assembly: GCF_023634155.1. Lineage (NCBI taxonomy): Eukaryota > Metazoa > Chordata > Aves > Falconiformes > Falconidae > Falco > Falco peregrinus. Next base: position 547,128 of record NC_073738.1, read on the forward strand.
CCTGCCTCTCAGGGCACGCAGCCAGGTGCCACCGTGTGCCCCCTGTGCCCCTGGCCCCCCAAAACACCACTGTCCCTATGTGTAGGCTGTCCCCAAGGCCTGCCCATGCCCCCTTTTTGGCCATGACACTGTGGCTCGGGGCGGGGGGACGACGACAGGGCTGGTGGTGGCCCTGTGCCCATCACCGCTGCCCCTGGATCCGTCCCCTCTGCTTCCCGGCAGCGCCGTGCCCTGGCACAAAGGCTCCCCACGGCTGTGCCGGACCGCGCCGGCTCCAGCCCCGCACAAAGCCCCTTTCAGCTGCCCAGGGAAAGCCCCTGGCACCCAGCCTCCACCCAGGAGAGGGTCTCAACCCTCGCCCACCTCCCCACCATGAGCCATCGAGGAGGGCAAAAGACTCCTCAGGCTCGGTGCATGCGTGAGCAGTGACATGGCCACACACATGCGGCTGTGGCAGAATCAGACCCCACCTGGATCTGGGAAGGGGACCTGGTGTCCTGAGTCCCAGCCAGGCTCCAGCAGGAGCCTTTTACAGACCCGCTGGTGTGGAAAGGATTTTGGAGGCTTCAGCCACTTAATTAGCAGCCTGCCTTAATTAGCAGCCCGCCTGTGCTGCCAGAACGCCTGCAAAGTGTCTCGGCCCACTGGGGAGATGGGGCTTTGGTGGCTGGTGCTGAGCAGCTTGTAGCGGGGCTTGTCCTGGGGGGGACGTGACACGGGGAACGTGGGCGTGTGCACACACGTGTGTGTGCGCGTATGTGGCCGTGCCTGTGTAGGCATAGCAGGATGGCCGTGCATGTCGTGTCTACATGGAAGGGTAGACAGGTGTGTGCAGCTCCGCGTGTGTGCACACAAGTTCAGGGAAAGCAGTGTGCGTGTGCGTACGTGCACACGTGTATACATGTGTATGTACAAGGGTAGGCATGCGTGTGTGCATTGCATGTGGTGCGTGTGTGTGCAGACAGGCATGGAGGGACAGGCGTGCATGTGTGTGTGTGGACATGGGCAGCCTGTGTGCGCACATGTGTGTGCGCATGCATACGAGTGGATGTGCACACCCATGTGCGTGGCTGCCTCCTCACGGATGCGTGCATAGGACGGTGGGGTCCCTGCATGTGCGGGGATCCATACCAGCAGCATACACAGGGGTGAGTGCCCATGTAAGCATGTGTGTGCGTGTTCACAGGCATGTCAGGGTGTGTGCATATACGTGCAGGTGTGTGTGTCAGGGGGGTGGCCGTGCACACGTACACCTGAGCCTGTGCACTGTCTTTCTTCCCTGAGCACCCTGAGAGGCTGCTGGGGCCAGGGGTGTCGTGGGGATGATCCCCAGGGTGCGGAATCCCCTGGACCCATGCTGCGGGCACCCTATGGCACCCGGCCTTGCTCCCTGCACCCACGGTGCCCCATGGCATCGCACCCAGCCTCTTGGTGTTTGCTCAACCTCGCACCCAGCACCCACCCTATGGCTGCCCCGTGGGGTGCCCCTGCAGTGCCCGTCGGGGGGGCAGGCAGTGGGCAGGGGGCCGTGCCGCAGTGCCTGGGCTGGGAGCCAGGGCACATCCACCCCTGCAGGGTGCCACAAAGGCTGGCTTTCATGCCGGCCCTCTGGCTCGCTGGCCAGTGGCCAGTGCCAGGGCGACGGGTGGGGCGGGGGCCCCCGGGGTCTATAAAACCTCCTGGGCAGGCACATTGCACTCACCCCTTCAGCATGGAGAGCCAGCGGCTGTCCTATGGCCGCCGCTTCAGCCCCACCACCCCGATGTACCGGGTGCTCCCCACCAGCCCCCCAGCCAGGCTCCGTGCTCCCCACAGCACCCAGCCAGGTGCCCGCATGGGTGCCCGCCTGGGGTCAGGCAAGATGGACTTCTCGCTGGCTGCGGCACTCAACTCAGAGTTCAGAGAGACACGCACCAACGAGAAAGTGGAGATGATGGAGCTCAATGACCGCTTTGCCAGCTATATCGAGAAGGTCCGGCTCCTGGAGCAGCAGAACAAAGTGCTAGTGGTGGAGCTGAACCAGGTGCGGGACCAAGAACCCCCGCGTCTGGCCAACATCTACCAGGAGGAGCTGCGTGACCTGCGGCGCCACGTGGAGCAGTTGGCCACGGCCAAAGCCCGTCTGGAAATTGAGAGAGACAACCTCGCCGAGGACCTCAGCAGCCTCCAGCAGAAGTAAGGCACTGCCCTGCTTGGGGTAGTCCTGGGGACCAAGGTGGCCACCGTGATGATGGGGACCAGGGCGGTGATGGGAACATGGGTGGCAACAGGGACCAGGGTGACCCCCAAGAACAGTGTGAGAGGGTGGTGGGGTGTGTGGGATGGGAACATGCACCAGTGCGGCATGGATGCTGGTGGCGCGGGGCTGTGTTGACCCAGGGGGCTCTGTCGGTGGGACTGAGAGTAACGAGTGACAGTGCTGAATGGGCGCCAAAGCCAAGTGAGTAACGGTGTCTCTCCATGCTGGCGCAGGCTGCAGGACGAGGTGACCCTGCGGCTGGAGGCCGAGAGCAACCTGGCTGCCTACAGGCAGGTGAGGGCAGGGGCCAGATCCTGCGTCTGTCATCCTGCACCCCAAAGGCTCAGCCCCTTGCTCAGCCTCCCTCAGGGATGGGCAGGGATGGGCATGGACAGACAGGATAGGGATGGGGCAGGGGTGGAGCACGGATCGGTGGGGCAGGGATGGGCATGGATAGATCAGACAGGGATGGGGCAAGGATGGGGCAAAGATGGGCGAGGACAAGACAGGGATGGGCAGGAGCAGGCAGGGAGGGGCTGGGATGTGTTATGGTGAGCAGAATGGGGCAGAGCTGGGCAGAACAAGGCAGAGCTGGGCAGGAATGGGCAGGGCCAGGCAGCTCAGGAGGGAGCAGAGCCAGGTGGCCAGCGCTGGGGACTGTCCCTTCTCTCCGGCTGTGGTGACAGGATGTGGATGCTGCTGCCTTGGCTCGCCTGGACCTGGAGCGGCGGGTGGGGACCCTGCAGGATGAGATCACCTTCCTCCGCAAGGTCCACGAGGAGGTAAGCCCACTCGCGTGGGGCCGGGGGGCTCCCAGGGCGCGGGGGGGGGGGGCTGGGCTGATCCCTGGTGTTTCTCCAGGAGCTGCGGGAGCTGCAGGAGCAGCTGGCCCGGCAACGGGTGCACGTGGAGGTGGATGCAAGCAAGCCGGACCTGACAGCTGCCCTGCGTGACATCCGCAGCCAGTACGAGGCCATGGCCACCAGCAACATCCAGGAAACCGAGGAGTGGTACAAGTCCAAGGTGCAGTGGGAGCCGATCACCCAGTGGATGGGTGGCCTGGCTGTCCCCTCCCAGGATATCACCTGCTCGGGGCTGGGGTCGACCACCCCAGCGTTGGGTGGCTCTACTTGTCGGTGGTGCATGGGGTTTGGGATCCCCACTGTCCCTGCTTGTGTCCCGTGTCCTGGTTTGGTCCCCGTGGGGAGCAGGGATGCGTCCCCTGTGGTGAGTTACGTAGGCACAGTTCCTAGGGAGTTGTGTTCACGGTGACACAGCCCATGTGCACCATCCCACAGGAGCAGGGACATATCCCCTGTGGTATCCCAAGGCACCATCCCTCCCACCCACAAAGCAGGGACATGTCCCCAGCAACACCTGCCATCAGGGATGTGTCCCATGTCTGCTGTCCCATCACCTCAAGGGAGCAGGGACATGCCCCCATGACACATGCCATCGGCCACATGCCTCATGTGCACTGTCCCTTCCACCCACAAGGGCAGGGACACATCCCCAGCACCATGCACCACTGGGGACATGTCCCGTGTGTGCTGTGCCTCCCTCCCATGAAAGCATGGATGTTTACACCATGTGCTACCAGGGTCATGTTCCTCCTGTGGAGCAGAGCAGGGTTGTGTCCCCATGCCAGGTGCCATGGGGACACATCCCTGCTGGGTGGTCCCATCCCATGGCGCGTGTCCTCCCCCCCCAGTTTGCAGACCTGACGGACGCGGCTGCCCGGCACGCGGAAGCCCTGCGCGCAGCCAAGCAGGAGGCCAACGAGTATCGGCGCCAGCTCCAGGCCCTCACCTGTGACCTGGAGGCTCTGCGGGGCTCGGTGGGTGATGGCCGTGGGGTGCAAGGGGAGACACATGGCCTCAGGTAGTTGCCACCACCACAGGGCTCCCTGGCACGGTGGCAGGGACCACTACCCATTGCTGGGCCAACGGCTCATCCCCAGGGATGGGAGATGGATGGGCGCTGTGGAGAGCCTGTAGCTCCTGGGAGAAGGTGGTTGTGGAGGGTGTCATGTCCCCTCGTGACCCCCCCAGAATGAGTCCCAGGAGAGGCAGCTGCGGGAGCTGGAGGAGCGCTACGCGCTGGAAACGGCAGGCTACCAGGACACAGTGGTGCGGCTGGAGGAGGACATCCGCAGCCTCAAGGAGGAGATGGCCCGGCACCTACAGGAGTACCAGGATCTGCTCAATGTCAAGCTGGCCCTCGACATTGAGATCGCCACGTACCGCAAGCTGCTGGAGGGCGAGGAGAGCAGGTGATGGCAGAGCGGGGGCTCCATCCTGCCCCTCTCCCCATCCCCAGCCATGCCCAGACCCACGCCCAAGTCCTCGTCGTCCCTCTGGGGCATCCGGCTCAGCTGGAGACCATCCTCCAGCCCTCCTGCCCCAGCCCTGGGCAAAGTGGAGCTGGTGGGCACTGGGCAGCAGGACCCCATGCTCTTCCCAATGTCCCCTGTTGCTCCTGCAGGATCACCATCCCTGTGCAGAGCTTCTCCAACCTGCAGATCCGAGGTGAGTCTGTGGCTACGTGTGGGGCACGGGGGCAGGATGGTGGCACAAGCAGGGGTGGCTTCTGGGGGCTTCATGGGAGGAGCTTCTGTCTCAGCTGTCCCTGTTCCACGCAGAGGGACTGGGAGGTTTTCCTCTGAATCACAAGGAACCAGGACTCCTGGGTTTTCCCAGGCTGGGGGGAGCAGTGTGTCACGGCTACATCCCCAAGGCTGAGCATGTCCCCAGGGCCAATGACATCCCCCAAACAGACCACATCACCATGTCCCCAGTGCCAACCACATTCCCAAGGCCAATGACATCCCCAAGGCCAGCTGTATTGCCCAGTGCCAACTGTGTCTCTAAGGAGGACGCCATCCCCAAGCCCAATGGCATCCCAAAGCCACCCACGTCCCCATGGCCAACCACATCTCCAATGCCAAACGTCCCCAGTGCCAGCTGTGTCCCCAGGGCTAATCACATCCCAAAGCCAGCCACGTCCTCAGTGCCAGCCACATCCCCAGTGCCAGCTGCATGCCCAAGGCCAAATGTGTCCTTGGGGCCAACAGTGTCCCTGAGACGGGTCATGTCCCGAGGGCCACTGTCTCCCATGGTTCAGGGTTTTCCAGCTCAGCCTGTTTCCTTTGGGTGCCTCCACTTGAGTGTGGCTGGAAGGGCTATACCCTGGGCACCGGCTCACCACCATGTCCTGCCCATGTCCCCTAGAGACCAGCCTGGACACTAAATCCCTGTCAGAAGCCCATCTGAAGAGGAGCATTGTGGTCAAAACCGTGGAGACCAGAGATGGAGAGGTGGGAAGTCCTCATCCATGTAACCTATGCCACCTCCCCTCCACCCCTACCTCCCCATGCGGTGTCCCCAAGGAGGTCACTCATTATGCACATGGGGCCCTCCTCAGCCCCAAGAGCAGCCATTGGGCAGGGCACCAAGGATCCCAGTGCCCTGAGAGCACGGCATGAACCAGCTCTGGACCATGGTGGAGCTGAGCCTGGCAGCTCATAGAGGAAACCATGCCTGTCCCTGTCCCCAAGCTCATCCAGAGCCCAGGCAGGCTCAGTCGGGGAGGAAAGCCTGACCCCCAGGGTGACAGTTCCTCTCACTCTGCCTCCAGGTGATCAAGGAGTCCAAGCAGGAGCACAAGGAGGCGGCGTAGGGTGGGTGAGCTGCAGCAGCCACATGCTTGTAGCCATAGCTCCGTAGGTCCTGTCTGATGCTGCAAGGGAGCCCTGCGTCTGGGCACAGGTCACAGGAGGAGCTGGTGGTCCTTTGGCAGCAAGTATCTCCCTCGCCTCCACGCCTGGCCTCTCCCATGTCACCTCGCGCCCCAGGGACCCCGCTAGCACCCTGTTCAGGACTGGCTGCCAGCAGAGCACCCGTCCGACTGGACACTGTGGGGAGGGGGTACCAGGCAGGGCTGAGCTCCCCTGCCTGGGTGGGACCACAGTCCCACAGCATGGAGGGGCCAGCGGTTCCAGGGTCATGTCCATGCTCACCCTTGGTCTCCGGCTCACCAATGCCCAGGAAGAGAGTTTGTCCTGTTTCGATCTCCATGCACCAGTTGGAAAAGTCAGTGGTGCCAAGAGCATCTCTCCCTGCATCCCATTTTGCTACCCTCTCTCTGGTCTGGGAGGCCACCCCAAATCTCCCCAGTGCACCCAGGCCTGGAGCACCCTTCAGTGGGGGGGCTGCAGGGTGCAAGGTACCGGCTGGTGAGGGACATTTCCCTGCCACCAGCATTGGGTGAGCTTAGCCACGAGGCACAAGGAGGATGGAGAGGCAGGGTGCTGTCAGGAAGGTGTTGAAGGGTGATGCAATGGGGATAACGAAGGGTTCCTGGGGACACTGGGGTGTCCGGGCTGGTTTGTGGGGCTGGAGCAGTGGTGGGCACAGCAGGCTGGGTGGCTTCAAGGGCTTCTCTTGGCACAGAGTTAAGGGCCATCCTGACCCCCACTTGGTGTCCGCCACCAAGGTGTCCCTGTCGCTGTGGTGGAGAATAACAGTCCCAAGGGGCTTGTGGCGAGGGGTGACCCATGGCCCTGCGCCCGGCCCCTCACCTGGAGGGGTCCTATGCAGGTGAAAATGGAGAGGAGGGGAGTGCAGAGGAGGAGGAGGAGGGTGTTGGGGCACCCATGGGTGCTCTCACAGTAGGAAGTGCCTCCCGCAATCCAGGAGTGATGGGGGAGGACAAACAGAGCCATCTTTGCCCTGCCTGTCCCGCCTGGGCTCACCCTGGGAGCCAGGAGGACGGGGGACCGGGGCTGCCCTGGCCACATTCCCTGCCATGTGTTCAGCCCACACCCATCCCCCACATGGGCATTCAAGATGGGGTTGGAAGAAATCCCTTGTCCCTGGGCTCCACATGGCCCTGTCCCCCAGCCTGTCCTCCCGTGCTCCCCCTGAACCAGCACATGCCACCCAGGGCCGTTGCCCAGCCTGGTGCTTGCCCACAGCCCCTGTCCCCACCTTCAATTTAGCTATTGACCATGAGCGAAACCCTTCCTGATGCCACCTAACGCAGCAGCAATGACCCAGCAGCACTTCTCGTACCCTGTAAGCCCTTTGGGATGAGCACATGAGATGCCACCCAGATGCCACCCCTCTTGTCCCCTCTGTCCCCCTCATCCCCTGGCTCAGGTGCTGAGCATGCTTTGCAGCTACCGACTCCAGAGCCATTCCCAGAGGCAGGAGATGTTATGGGAGATGCGGGTGCTGCCTGCATTTGGCATGTGGGGTGGGGTGGTGGTGGCCCCGGGGGCTCGGTCCCCTGTGAGCAGCCTCTGGCTGGAGCTCTGCAGCCCACACTGCCACCGAATTAATGCACTAACACCCGCAGCAGCTTCGGATGAGAAATAAAGCTAATGCGAATGCTGTGTTTCCATGGCTGTGCCTGCAATCCGCCGCTCCACAGCCCATGCCCTGGGTTTTTTGGGATTAGACGGGGTGGTGAGACCCTTTGGGAGCCCAAACTGAGCTCAAAGCCAGGGGACGCAAGCTCGGTGCTGTACCCCAAGGCATGGCCAGCGCTTCATGGGTCAGCACCCGTATGGGACTGCAGCGCAAGGAGCTGGGGGCAGGAATAACCGCCCCAGGATGCAGGGTGGGAGGGAGGAGAAGCAGGGATCTTCTCGGGGTTCTTAACCCCTGACTTGGCTCCTTCCCCACACAAACCCAAGCTGCAGCTCCTGGGAAGTTCCTGGGATCAGCTGCAGCTGTCAGGATGGATGGTGGATTTGAAAGCATGCTGAAATCCCCAAGCCACCTCCTTGAAAAAAGGAGATTAGCCCTTGGGGACGTCCTGCACCATGCTGAGGAGCGAGCAAGTGGCCACCTAAACCCTGCAGAGATGCCATCCTCTTTGGAGGACATGCATAATAATTATATAGGCCTAAATACTGGATCACAAGTCTGTGCTGGGTTGGTAAGTTAAAAAAAGCCACCAAAAAAGGGAGAAATTTCTGAAGAAAATCACCAGATTGATTTGAAAAATATTTTTTCCCCTCAATAGTGAAAAAAAGGTTTAAACCAAAATTTTAAAAAATGGGTTTGCTCCAGCTAAGTAGCTCAAAGGAACACTGAATGTTTTGAAACGTTGGCGCTCAAAGTTCTCAGTGATGAGAAAAAGTATAAAAAGAACCAGATAAGAAAAGCAAGATTTAATTGGATTAAAATAGTTTGGTGGGTCTTTTTAGCAGCCTCAGAAAAACAGCTCTAATAAATCACTGATGTGGTTTGAGAACTCAGTAGGGCTTGGCCAGAAGACCTTGGAACAACTCCAAGTGTTCTTTTGAAACAGACTATATTGAGCTTCAAACCCCACAGCAAGCCAGCAGCAGAGCCGGGGACCAGCTGCGGCGGCGTGGAACCCTCGCCTGTGCCTACCAAGCTGCGCCAGCCGGCAGCACAGGGAGCCTTCACACCAGTTCTCACCGTCACGCTCTTGACCCAAAAGGGAGGATGAACGGGTGCTGGCAGCATTTTGATTTCTAATGGCCAGAATATTAGAAATTTCTACCGGGAGGATGGTCCCAGGTCTAAGAGTGATGTGTGGGGGCTGTGGTGGAGATGCTGTGCTCTGGCAGGGCACCTGAACACCCACCAGCAGCAGCGGCACAGGTGGGCGACGATGAAGATGATGCTGATGAAGGTGTAGCTCATGCCGATGGCCTTGATGGCATAGATGGTCTCGGGATCACTGAGTGTCCGCCGGTGCCGGCGCTGGCGGATCACGCTGAGCCGAAAGCCAGCCACCATCTCGCCCTCCCGCCAGCAGAAGTAGGTGCCTCTATCGCTGTTTCGGACTCGCTGGATGTGCAGGTGGTTTCCGTGGTCAATGAAGACCCTCATGCTCTTGTTGACACTGATGAGATAGCGGGAGCGGTAGAGCCTGACAGAATCCTTGTCCCACGCCACAGCATGCTCAGGCCGGGCTCCAGGGCACATGATGATCAGGTCACTTCCAATGGGCTGCTGATGAAACTGCGTGGGGATGCGGGGCAGCCAGGGCTTCTCGCCCAGTTTGGAAATGACATTGGAGATGACCTGCACACCTTCCTCGGGGACTTCCTTCTTCAGGCAAGGGGTCAGGCAGCTCCGGATGGCCACCTCAGGTTTCCGGAGGTGGTCAGGGTGCTGGAAATGTGCGGGGACAGCGCTTGAGCCACAGGATGTGACGTTGGGCACAGCGGTGCGGTATCGGGGGTGCAGCTGGGCGCTCCGCATGTAACAGAGTCCGATCCGCCGCTGCTCACCTCTCACCCCACAGCGGTCGCATCTGGTCCAGTCCCAGAAGGTGGTGAAGAGGCTGAAGATCTGACCTGTGTAGTCGTCCTGGACATGCTGGCCTCTGTCCACAAAAGCCACTGTGACGTGCTTGGTGGGCTGCACATCCACATCATAGCCATAAAAGTAGTCCCCTTTCTTAGTGCCGCACAGGTAGTGTCCCGAGTCCGACACCTGGGCTCGGAAGACGATGAGGCTGAACATCCGGATACTGAAACGCTTCAGCACGCTGCTGCCCAGGCGGATATGGCCCGAGTCGACCACCATGGTGCCAGCAAAGTCTGTCAGGACAGTGGTTTTGTGGCTGCCCATGTTCTTCTGGAAGTACCAGATGACGGAAGAGACCTCTTCAGGCTTGCAGTTGCAAGGCAGCTCAAAGGTCATGTCAGCCAGGTACGCGGCATTGTCGAACACCAGGAAAGCAGGACAAGCCATCCGCTTGAACACATCTCCTTTCTCTTCAATTGCAAAGGCATGGAGAACATCTACCAGGCAGAGGAGAATGGTGGCTCCCAGCAGCCATGTCTCCATCGCACTGTGTGGTCTCTGCAGTCAGCAGGACTAATCCAGCCTCTGTGTCCTCAGCGGAGAGAGCCAGAACCCATGCTAGCAGCGCCCGTGCTGGGCAGGGACTATGCACACACCAGCTCACTCACCAGAGACGGGGTCTGCAAACAGTCCCCCAGCCTGTGGTGCACGTGGCTGACAGCAGGGATCAACCAGCTGCTGAAATATCCCATCCCAGCCGAACATCTGCCGGGAGCACTCTGCTGCACCCCAGGGCAGGCTGTGCCCTAGGATACAGACTCTAGAACCTCTCCTCTCTCCCAGCAGCTCTATTGTTGTCCGTGTCCTTGACGACGAGCGGGCAGGTCGTTTGTGCAGCACAGCCGTGGAGGGAAAAGGCACTGATGGGAAGCGTGGTGGGAATAATAGAACTGCCACCATCTTCTTGAAAGACTCACGTGCAGCAAATGTTAATTATTGCTCTGACCCCTCTAAGTGCAATGAACCCAGAGAAGACCCTCCTTTGATGGCAACTGACCTCTGTAGCCCGGAAGAAGAGGCTTCAAACATGGTATTTGGTTTTACATCCTCCCCACTGGCTTTACAAGGGTCTATGTGCTGAAGCCCCTCCACACAGGTAATGTTTGAGACTCTCCCTCTCTTGAATGATCAAGCAAGGCTTTTTGCTCATATCACCCCACCTGGGCTGATGGTGGAACCAACCCTGGAGGCCTTAAATGCATCTTTCCTAGGGTGAAGGTGATCTATGTGCTCCCTACTGACTCTGGCCAGACTTTCAGCTCAGCTATTGGCACTTGATGAGCAGACACTCAGGTCAGAGCGTGACCTGACTGCTTGGGAAACTGATCCCAGCTGGTCTAACTGCCCATCCTCGCATAAATGTTCACACAGCCTCTCCTGTACCTCATTTCTCCTGACTCTTCTCCCCAAACCTTGGGGATTTTGCCTTTCCCCATGTGATGGGGATGCAGCAAGTTGCTCCCATCCTTGTGAGTGCAAGCCCTGATCCTCAGGGCTGCTGAAAGCACTCTGCCTGTTCCCACCAGAGCTGTAACTGTTGTGCTGGGTCTGTCCCTGCATCAACGTCCCCAGTCCTGACCTTGGAGAACCCCAGGATCTTCTTGTTTTGTGTAAGACTTCAGCTCCCACCTTTCTGCTAGCCCTCAGGTTTTCAGGTGTTAGGCAAAGACAAGAGGAATGGCACCCACAGCAGATTGCGTGGACACAGATGTTCCCAAGATCAGTGCCGCAAAGCCCAACATTCAAGTGCCAGACCTTAGAGGTGAAGCTGAAGCCTGCAATTAGGTGGCTAGTGGTTTCTACAGAGAAGGTGGGAGAGGGATGGTTATAATCTGCCAGGGTCACTCTACCTTATGCTCCACTGGATGGCTTTTGGAACAAAATGGACCTGACAGTTGTTCCTGAGCTGATTTCAAGGCAGTCTGGGCAATGTAACATACAGCAGGCTGCTCAGCTCCGGGATCCTCCCAGACCAGAAGTGCAACGGAGCTTGGTGGGCAGGTGCTGAGCTGTGCCCTGTGAGGGCCTCTCTGGTCTGCAGCCAGAACAGGAGTGCAACTCAATTTAGACACAGTATTAGGCAGCTCTGGAGAGTCTCTTTGTTGGACTGATGCCTGTCAGATCCTTCTAAATTCCACTTTATGTGGAATTTCGGAAAAATACATAGTGTCCAAGATCACAGGACAACGAGGTGGCAGGATCTCTGAGGTTTAACCTGTGCCCTGCGGTTTGAAGAGGAATAGGAGTTTGCAGAGGATGCCAAGCTGCAGGGTACTGTTGATGTGCGGGGGGTCAGGAGGCTCCGCGGAGGGTGCTGGGCAGGCTGGACCCATGGGCTAAGGCCAAGTGTATGAGGTTCAACAGGGAGAAGTACCTGCACCTGGGTCACAACAACCTATGCAACACCACAGGCTTGCAGAAGAGCAGCTGGAAAGCTGCCCAGCAGGGAAGGCCCTGGAGGTGCTGGCTGATGGCCGGCTGAACATGAGCCAGCAGTGTGCCCAGGTGGCCAAGGCGGCCAACAGCGTCCCGGCTTACACCAGAAACTGTGGCCAGCAGGAGCAGGGCAGTGATCGTCCCCCTGTGCTCAGCACTGGTGTAGCTACACCTCGAATCCTGGGTTCAGTTTTAGGCCCCTCACCTCAAGAGGGATGTAGAGGGGATGGAATGTGTCCAGGGACAGGCACGGAGCCGGGGAAGGGGCTGGGGCACCAGTCTGATGGGGGGCGGCTGGGGGAGCTGGGGGTGTTCAGCCCGGAGAGGAGGGGGCTCAGGGGGGACCTGATCGCTCCCTACAGCTGCCTGGCAGGGGGCTGCAGGCAGGGGGGCTCGGTCTCTGCTCCCAGGTAACAAGGGACAGGACAAGAGGGAGCAGCCTCAGGTTGTGCCAGGGGAGGTTTAGATTGGGTGTCGGGAAAAATTTCTTCACCAAAAGGGTGGCCAAGCACCGGAACCGGCTGCCCAGGGAGGTGGTGGGGACACCATCCCTGCGGGTCTTTAAAAACCACATAGACGTGGTGCTTGGGGAGACGGTTTAGTGATGGACTTGGCTGTGCTGGGTTAACGGTCAGACCTGGTGATCTCACAGGTCTTTTCCAACCTAAATGATCCTATGATTCTATAATAAAATAGCTGGTTGGACCAATCCCAGATACACCACCTTGCACAGCATTTCCACCCCCATCAGCCCATTCTGCCTTCAGTGGCTGCATGGTTAAACACAAAGCGTCATTGATTAGATTCCTAAACCCTCTGAGTGACAATGGACAGAGATGAAAAAGGGAAGGGACTATGTGAGGTTTGGTTTTGCCCTTCAAAACTAGCAGCCAATTTTTTTCTTTCCCTCAGTTGCTCTCATCTAAGAGATTCTCACAACACAGTCCTCTCGGTAATTAACCTTTATTTGTGCAAAACTATAACTCTGGGTGGTCCCAGGTACAGAGAAATGTATCCAATTTATCTGTCCTGCACAGTGATGCCAAAGTCAAGCTCTGAGCCTCTTTTGCACTCTGTTTCTGCACGACCCGGGTACTTCTGCTCCTTCAGTTGGCCTGGTAATGTTTCATCAGATCCATCACCATCCTTTCCTGCTCAGCTTCCTTCTGCAAGCTGGTGTCCGTGAGGTGGGCTTCCCTCTCCGGTTCACAGCCAGCTGGGCTGCTGGGATGGCCAGCAGTCCAGTCATTCCTGGTCATGCTCCACAGCTTCCTAAACAAATCCCTGCTGCTTTCCTTCTCTGACTCGCTCAGAAGATCCACGTTTAACCCGAAGCGCTTGGTGCCCGAAAGGCTCTCTAAGATCTGAAGGATGGCATCTCTGTCTTCATGACAGACGTTCTCTGCCAGCACCATAAGGAATTCACCCAGGAGGCCAAAGCCCAAGTCAGCCTGAAAGATTCTGCCCAAGGCCTTTCCTCCAAGTTCAAGCAAAAACTGGTATTTTTCTTTCCCGCTTTTTAAGCATCTGCGCCAGTCTCTGTAAAATTCGGCAGAGGTTCCAGGCAGTTGATCCAGTTCCTGAAGGAAAAAAAAGATACCCAGTTCCTTTTGGTTTGTTCCCATTTGAAGACTTTTATCCCCTGCCCCCGCATGCTCCCCCCTGCCCCCCCCCATGGATGGCAGAGATGTTTTTAATACAGGCTTTGATAGCACAAAGGGCTGCATGAAGCTTGTGAGGTGGCAAAACATAAAGACAAAGAAATACCAGGTTCCTCAAGCCCCATAGAAACCAGAGAACTTCAGAGGAAAATAAGGGAAGAAGGGATGAGACGTGAAACCTGGCATGGATGAACACGGACCAGTAGTGGAATAACCCCAGCCCCAACCAGGACCAGACATGCTGCCCAGTCTGGTTCCACCATTACTGCCTGGGAAGGGATCCCCTGGAGATCCAGGGAGTTCACTGAAAACCTCTGCTCCATCTCAAGCACTGTGAGGCAAATCAAAGGAGTGAGGAGATAAAAGGTATGAGAGTAAACCCCAGAAAATATGCAGATGGCCCTAACACACCGTCTTGTGACATAATGCACTCGTATTGGTCTGTGGCAGAGAGCATGCTCTAAGAGAGCCAAGCTCAATGTGGCATCTCCAGATAAAAGGAAATCCTGGTTTATACAATATGTAATTGAACTGCTGAACCCATTGCTGCTGATTTAACTGATGCACAGACTGAAGGAGGATTAACATGTTTAGGCTTTTATACAGATAGCGAGAACAAGGCACAGCAACATCAGGCTGTGTCTAAACACAAAATGGAGAAGCCCTGGAGATCAGAGCCCAAGCACTAATGGGATTAGGAACAGAATTTGCTCTGGGGAGATCACTGCTCAGTCCAAGAAAACACAAAGCTGCCTAGAAGGTTGCAAAAAGATCTCATAATAAACAGGCAAATGAAATTTGGTGTCAAAAAAATCCATGGGAAACATCAATTGGAAACATCCCTGGCTACGCATCCAGTGACCAGGACTCTCCAGCCTGGACAGAGTCCACTGGAGGGGGCAGGACAGATGTCACTTACATCACAAATGACCTGGGTAGAAAATGTTTAGTTAGTCGCCCCCAACTGAAGGACTCAGAAGCATCCAGTGAACTCAGCAGGCAGCAGGTTTAAAACAAAACAGTGCTTTTCCACATCATGCATAATTAAACCACAGGGTGAAAAAGAACTGGCTACGTTCACATTAGTTCTGTGATCTGTGGCTATTAAATGTGATAATCCAGATGCACAACCCTGGCGCTCGGTCTCCAAACTGCAGCCAGCTGGAAGAGTGCAGTCAAGGGAGGGCACTCTTCCCCAAGAATCTGTTACTGCCCACCATCAGAGGCAGGATACTGGGAGCTCAGGTCCGACGCTGTGCAGCTGGTCCTGAGATTCCCACAGGGTTGAAGCAGGCAGTTCTCGAAGCAGCTGATGCAAGCTCTTACCAGATGCAAAGTAGAGGCCCGAGACTGAATCCTGTGATTATCTAAATAAACACCAATGTTCCTGGGGACTTTGAGGGCTTGCTCACATATAGAGATATTTCTGACCAACTCTTGCATTTTAAAATTATGTTCCAATTATTCTGGAGTAGTTTTTAGATGCCGATAAAGTCCCGGAAGGTGTCTCCCTCACCTGGGGGATTTCCACATTGCTCGCCTGTGGGGCCTTGGTGTGGGTGGCACAGGGATTCCACAACACGTTCCTCCTCTTACCCACCTTGTCCTTTTTCTCCAGGGGCTTCAGGTGTGATGCCAGCACGATGTCCCTGTGGGCAACAAGAAAGGGATGGGACACTTAGCAAGAACAAACACTTGGAGGCTTTGAGCTTCTTCTCTGAGGCAATTTCTATATTCAGGACGTATGTATCATCCAGAGGATGGACAGGCT
Organism: Falco peregrinus; assembly: GCF_023634155.1. Classification (NCBI taxonomy): domain Eukaryota; kingdom Metazoa; phylum Chordata; class Aves; order Falconiformes; family Falconidae; genus Falco; species Falco peregrinus. The sequence continues at coordinate 562,587 of NC_073738.1, forward strand.
GCATCAGCAGGCCCGTGTGAACCTCATGAACTTCACCAAGGCCAAGTGCAAGGTCCTGCACCTGGGTTGGGGCCATCCTCAATATCAATGCAGACTCGAGGATGAAGGGATTGAGAGCCCTGGAGAGAAGGACTTGAGGATACTGGTGAATGAAAAATTGGACATAAGTCAGCAATGTGTGCTCACAGCCCAGAAGACCAACCGTATCCCTGGCTCCATAAAAGCCCCCACAGTCAGCAGGTCAAGGGAGGTGATTCTCCCCCTCTGCTCTGCTCTGGTGAGACCCCGCCAGAGCACTGCATCCAGACCCTGAATTCTTACAGCTCCTGGGGACTGCTTCATAGCTGCAGTGTGCTGGGCAGGCACATTTTTGTGGATTCATCTGAATTCAGCATCTTATTACACTGACATCTGCGACTAACTACAGCAGCCTGGACTCAGCGGCTGACATGGTTCCTCTCATCCTGTGGGATGAATCCCTGTAGTTAGTCCTCTCAGCGATGGGCAGGAGATCTTTGAAGGGGTCCAGCTCTCTGCTTCTATGCTAGCGTGGGCTACAGGAGAGAAGATGCTGCACCCACAGAGAGAAGCTGCTCTGTTACCTCCCTCAGATTATCTCTGCTGTTACCAATGCACTGATAAAACAGCTTAAAATCACCCAGGAATCCTTTCATAGGGACCAGCAAGAAGGCTGGGGGAGAAAAAGCCATTTTAAAGTGTTTTCCTGCCTTTCAAGCATCAGATGGCATGACTGAATGCAGGCAGAGATGAAGCCGTGCATGGAATTTGATCTAGTCCCATGTAAGTCTACCAAGGGGTGGTCAAAGTCCTGGATCCACCTACAGATCCATCTGTGGATGCCAAGGGAGAGGGACTTCCCCATGGACCTTTAGGTGGAACCAGGAGCTTGGTGGGTGTTGGGAGTGCCCTGTGCTGCCTCTGTGGGGAGTCTGTGTCCCAGGCCAAAAAACTGCTGACAAACCCTGCTGGACAAAGCAGCACGAACATGCTGGGCAGGGTGCATGGGGACACACATCACCCTCTTCTTCTGCACCACCACCACCACCATGGCATGGGGTGTGCAGAGAGGAAAGGGAGGGCAGGATGGGCTGGCATGGCTTGGAGGGTGGGTGCTGCGCCCGGGAATGGGGGAGAGCACTACCAGAAAGGGCACAGCTGGCCCACAGCTTGGCCACCATGAGGACCTGCCCTGGCGCTGGCTGTTCCAGGCAGGAACAGCTGAGATCTCAGCCCACACACATCAACCTGATAATTTTGTGGGGCAAATCTTAAAACAAGGCTGAGTTTCTCTCCCATTGGCGCTGTATAGCGTGGGACCATGGCCTTCTTGGGAATCCTGAAGCCAGTTTTGCTGCCCTGTCAAGCCACGCTGGCGGTCACTTGGAGCAGAAAGCGCAGGCAATTGGCTCAATCCTCTCTCAGAGCAAGGTTTGAGCTCAAAACCCGCTGGGTGACCTTGTCTCTTGAGAGGTCCCAAAACTGGAGCTCCACAACCCACACGTGAGGCTGGGTCAGCCCCGCAGCAGGAGTGCCCAGCACCGAGCAAAGCTCTGCTGCCGCTGCCGCCCTTTGGGGTAGAGGAGCACCCAGATATGCTCCCACGTCCCGGGGGTCCCCCGATGGACCTGAACTCCTCGTAGGATGGGACGCGCTGGCGCAGGGCCCGCAGCTTGGCCTCGTTCTCCCTCGCCTGCCTCTCGTCGGCTGCCACAGCTGCCTGCAGCTCCCGCTCCAACGCCCCAGGGCTGAGCGCTCCATCCGCCTCCATCGCCTCCATGCTGGCCCTGCCAGGCACAGGGACCCCCGCAGGGAGCCGCCAGGAATCCAGCAGCGATCCGGCAGGGACCTGAGGCCTGTGGGGAACAGTGACGCGTGGGACAGGGCCACTCCTGGGTGCACAGGGACCCCACGCGTATCATGACAGCCCTGCTAGGGCTGGTCTCGGAGACCCTACCCCTGTCACAGCAGTCCTGCCAGGATTGGTCCCGGGGCCCATACTCCTGGTATGACAACGCTACTCTTATCGTGATAGTCCTGACGGGGCAGGCCTTGGGGACTCTACCCCTATTGTGGCAGCCCTGCCAGGCCATGCACACAGATAGCAACTGGGAACCTCGTTCCTATCCCGACAGCCCCGCTGGCTGGCGACACACCTCCGGCCCTCAGTTCATCCCGACAGCCCCGCCAGGTCACGCACACCGCCGGCCCTCGGGACCCCTCACTAACGCGCCAGCCCCGCCGCGCTACCCGAGCTCCCGCCGCCGCGCGCGGGCGCCCCTCCCGTCGCCATGGCGACAGGGCAGCGGAGCGAGGCCCCCGTGGGGCTGCCCCGGCCGCGCCTGACAGAACCGGCCCCGCCGCCCCGCGCCGCCCGGCCCGGCCCGCGGCCACCGGCACCCCGCCGAGCCCGGCCTCGGCCCGTCCCGCCCCGGCCGGGCCCTCCCCCGCGGCGGGCGGGGGCGGCGGGCGCGGGGGGCCCTTTGTGGCAGGCGGCGGGGGCAGCTCGGGGGCCTTCCGCAGCCGTGGCGGCGGCGCCGGCGGGGAGGGCAGCGCGGCGGGTGAGCGCGGGGCTGGGGGTAGGCCTGAGGGTAGGCCCGGGGGGGGGGGCGGTGGAGGCGGTGGGCGCTCGGTGGGCAGGCCGGGGCTCTCGGGGCGGTGCAGGGTCCTGGTGAGGGGCGGGCGGGCCCGGGGGTCGCGCACAGGGCAGGTCGGGGGCAGGGCAGGGCCGGCCCGGGGGCCGCGGTGCAGCGCGGCGCCGGGTGCAGGGTGCATCTCGGGCCGGGGTCCCTCGGGGGGCGCCTCGGGCCGGGGTCCCGGGGGTGGGCGCCTCGGGCCGGGGTCCCCGGGGGCGCCTGGGGCAGGGGTCCCGGGGGGCTGGGAGCAGAGCCTGCACTCTCCGACCCCCTCCCCGCCCCAGTATGGACACCGACCTGTACGACGAGTTTGGGAACTACATCGGGCCAGAGCTGGACTCGGACGATGACGACGACGAGCTGGGCAGAGAGTCCAAAGACCTGGACGAGGTGAGTGGTGGTGGGAGGCACGAGGGGCGTGGGGGCCTGCCTGTAACCCCACGGCAGCAGGGGACATGCACCACGGTCCTTCACCGCCTGCAGCGATTCCTTTTCAGTGTTGGGCTCTGGGTCCGCAGTGTCCACCACTGTTCAGCGGTGGAATTTGACTCCCGAGGATCAGAGTGGGTTTGGTTTTTAAAGGGTTTAGCAAAAGCTGCTCCCCTGTTCCTGTGATGGAGGGAAAGGCAAAGTTTCTGCTTGAATCATGGTTCAAACTGGAAGCTTCTGTAGCTCAGGCTGTGTTTGGCTTTTTTTTGGCGTTCGGTCAAGTGGAGGATCCTTTTCCACACAGTGAGGCTTTCAGGCCTTTAGTAACGTACAGCAGTGTGGCAGGGAGCTCGGTTTTCCAGTGGTGAAGGTAGAGCAAGAGTTCACAGACACCAGAGTAGGGCAGGGAGGGCAGCATCAGAGGATCGAGGAAGCCCCTTGTAGTCTCCTGTTCCTGCACATCATCTGAAAGTGGTGTCTGTGTGTGGTGTGTTGTGCATGAGCGTGGTTCTCTTTGTGTGTGCGTGAGAGGCGGGAGTCACTCCCTCTGCAGGCATCTCTGCAAGTCCTTTTGCTGTTAATTTTCAAGGTGCTGTTAATTTTCGGTAGGGAGAGATGTGTGGCTTACAGAGGGCACCTCCGCAAGCTGCTCTGCTGATGAATGTGAGGTGCTGGGGCTGCAGCAGTGGCTCCCAGGCTGGGTTTGTGGCTCACTTTTGCTGTACAACGTCAGAGCTGTACCTTCTGGGATGGTTGGTGTTTGTAAAACACTTCTGTGCTGGCAGCAGCTAAATGTGAGCATTGGTTGCAGCTTGAGGATGATGACGATGATGATGATATGGGGGACCATGATGAGGACCACCCTGGGATGGAGGTGGTGCTGCATGAGGATAAGAAATACTATCCCACCGCTGAGGAGGTCTATGGGCCTGAAGTAGAGACAATAGTACAAGAGGAAGACACGCAGCCTCTCACTGGTAAGTGGTGAGGAAGCAGCAGGTTGGGTATGGAGGGAGGAGAAGACTCTTAGTGGCTCCTTGGAAAAGGGAAAATACCATTCCCTTTGTTTCTCCCCATTGGTTTTAATGCCCCCTTCAAATTCCCTCTCAGCCCCAAGACTAGACTCTTTGTCTAGCACTAATCCTAGGCTTGGGGATTGTTACAGATCCCAAACAAATACATCTTTCAAAGAACAGATACTGGAAAGGTACTTAAGGGGAAATAAAAATGCATTTGTCATCTCATTTGATCCTTCTATAATAAACAGAATAGATCGGTTGGAAGGGAGCTACAAGGATCATCTAGTACAACTGCTTTTATAAGAAGCTAAAAGAACCTGTCAGCTTGAAAATTGTGGCTTTGTCTGCAAAAGTCCCTGCTCCCTATGATTGTTTTCTGAGTCTGCTGGGTTCAGGGTCTCTGGTGACAGTGTTTTATTGTTCTTTCTCTTGTTTTCAGAGCCTATTATTAAACCTGTGAAAACAAAAAAATTCTCTCTGATGGAACAGACGTTACCGGTCACTGTCTACGAGATGGAGTAAGTAATATGTAGGGATTTTAAGCTTGTATGTTGGCTCGAGCCATCTGTGCTGTGATTTCCTCACTTTTTGTTGTTTGTAGGCAAAGGTTGGGAGGCAGAGTGGTAGGTACTATGTGGAGGAGGCAGATTTCGGGGGGCATTGGCTTTGTTTCTTAGCAAACAAGTCAGTTCTCAGCAATGGAACTGAGTGCAGCCATTTCCCTGACTTGGTACCAGGAACAAGAAGAAGAAAGTACAAGAGTAACCATTTTACAGCTCATCTTTCCCTCCGCAGTATGTAGAACAGTGCATAATTTTCTGAAATAGAATGTAAATTGTGCTTTGACAGCTAATAAAGAGTTTGATACTCAGAAACTCCAGTGGTGCAGATTTGTTGAAGGCAAGTTTTCTTGACCGGTACAAGAAGTATTTATATGGTCAGTGTGTGGCACACTTCATATTGGGACATTTTGGGTTGATCCCAGTGATGATTGGCCTACTGCTGTCTCTAATTCCTGTCTGCCCTGGAAGAATTTCCAGGATGAATTTCCAGGGGGAATTGTTATACCACTGGTTGTATGCAAAGTTGTGTGTAGGTCAGCATAATGCTGCAGCTGAGCTGCAGTTCTGCTGCTCTTGATGGTGTCTGCTGGTTGTACCCTGCAAAGCAGCCCCTGAGACACCAGGGTTGGGAGGAAACCTGGAAAAAGATCCAAACAAATTAAATATTTGGCATGTAATATCTTGCACAACTTTGGTAAGGAATAAAAACGTTTTCCGATTAAAATACAATCTTATCATCAATGTCTACGTTTTGTCGATGGGTGGAGGGGCTCTGTATCCTTGCGTGTGTAGTGTTCCTGTATGTTGTCTTCTGTTTGAGGATGAACAGATTGAGCTGCGTGAGTGTCTCGTTAGGCTCATCTTTCCATACGCCACTTCATGGCTAGTCAGAGCTTTTTCCAGTTTTTAATAGTTGTCTTCCAAGCGTAGATCCCAGAACCAGGTGCAGACTGAGTAGCAGTTCCCTGCGTGCCAAACAGACCCCAATGTGAGCAGTCCCTCTGCCTGTCATCAAGGATCCTGTTGTTTTCCGGCAACAAAATTTCACTGGAGTTTATATTCAGTCTGATGGTTACTTGGATGCCCAGGACCTTTTTGGAATGTTGGTGTTTGTTTCTCATAGTTTTGATACAGCCAGATATGATTGAAATAGCCTGCTGGATCTTATTTTTCTAAGCAGTCCATTTTGCTCTTAGTCAACAACCTGTACTCTTCATTGACTACCGCTTTCCTGATCCTTCTGTCCTCTGCTTGTTCCATCTGCAATGAATTCCTCTTCATCGCGTTTGGTGATGTGAAGGGTTAGGATGGGGCCAAGAGAAATTCCTTGCGGGACATAGCCAGAAATCTGCAAGCTTGGTATTGATTTCCCATTTAGCCTCATTTTAAGGCCAATAAGCAAGCTTTTAATCAGTATTACTATTGATTTGTGTGTATTTTAGCTCTTGATCAAAACGTTCTATGTTAAGAAGTCTATTGCATCAATGAAAATGAAGTCTTTTTTAAAAGGAGATTATTTGACAGCACTTATGTTCTGCAGACCCATAGCAACGGATACATCTTTTATAGCCTGCCATTATTTTTTAGGGAGTTGGTAATTTAGGATCTCAATTATATTTTGGCCAGGACCCATGCAGAAGTGGCTGGCCCATCATTATCCAGCTCAGCTGCTAATTCTAAAAAGTTTGAAATTCTATTACTGTTTCCTTGAGTCCCTGGGAACATCGCTGTTTTAAGACCTGAAAATCAGAATTAATGGTCTGTGGAGCCCTGTGGGTACCTTTTAGAACTGTGTGGGGTGCTTGTTATCCAGCTCTGTGATTTACTTGACTGCCTGCCACTATTTGAGTGGAAGTATTTCATCATCTGAGTACATGGATGTGACTTTTGCTCTAATACTGACTAAAGAGAAGAAAAATATTCAATAATATTCCATCGTTGGCAGTTTTACCAGCTCCATATCCTCCCACCCACTGCCATCTGTCTAGGACTCCAACTTGCATCCTCCCCATCTGGAAAGTGGGATTCTTCCTCCGCAGGGCATTGGCAGAATGAAAGTTTGGAGAGGATTCAGGGGGCACCTTGGGTAGAAAGTGTAGCTGAAATGGCACCTACTTTTCTTAGACACAGCAGAAGCCTCCAACAGTCTTTTGTGTTTTTGCTCCTCCAGTTTCCTGGCAGATCTGATGGACAACTCAGAGCTAATTCGAAATGTGACTCTGTGTGGGCACCTTCACCACGGCAAGGTAGTGTGAATATCCAAGGTATATCGGGTAGTAGTAATGATCTGTTTGTTGCTTACTTCTACCATTGCTCTTGACCCTTTACTCTCTGCAGGAGCAGTCTCTTTCTGCTTCTCTTGCTAATGCAGTTATTTGTAGGTTTTCTTTCAGCCACATGGAAATAATACCGTGCCCAACTTTGTATTGCTACTGGAGGGATGGGGTTGTACTGGTATTCATCTGTCTGAATGTAGTCACCTCCTTTCTCTTGTGGTCTGCTATTTTTCAGACTTGTTTTGTTGACTGCCTGATAGAACAGACACACCCAGAAATCCGGAAGCGCTACGACCAGGACGTAAGTGAGCTTTTGGTCTGTTCCTGCCCTGGGGAACATGGGTTGGCTTTTACACTCAGAGGGAGAATGACTGTACGTGGGGAAAATGGGATTTAGTGATTAGAACGTAGGATTGGAACGCCAGAGCTCTGTCCTAATTCTGTCTCTTGTCACTTACTTGCCACCTTAACCATATGTAAAGAGTTATCATGTCCTGCTTCAAAAGTGTTGTTTGATACCAAAATGTGATATTCTGACTGTTGTTTTGTCTTTGCAGCTTTGCTACACTGATATATTGTTCACAGAGCAAGAGGTGAGTCTTGTAGGATAGGCAGTGATTTTTACCCAGTTGTTTCATGCTTTGCTCACAGTTACTTACTGTAGGCAGTTTCCTGTTCCATTTTAACATTGTTTTGTGCCTTCATTTTGTTTGTTTTCTTCATCAGTAAAGTGATCTGCTCCTCTTGTTTGCCTCAGTAGGATCCCTGGTCCAACTTTCTTCCATTTCCTGCAACCCTTATCTCCATGTATGATTTTATTTATCTGAGATGAGAACGTGTGTAATGTTGAGAATCTATAGCAGAGTTATCCCAGTATGTTGGTAACTTATTTTCTTTGAGAGAAAGAGGTGGAAGGGGTTCGCAGTAGTGGTGGATGAGAAGAAAACCTATGATTTCAAAATAAATACATTTCTCCTTGGTTTCCTGTGATGGGAACTCTTAGCTGGTGCTCTGACTCTGTGTGGTTGGGTGTGAATGGGAATCTTATTTTGTCCTGCTCGCTAAATATTGTCATGACCAGAACAATCCTATGAAGCACTTTTTTCTTTACATCTTAATGCTCTACTTTATACTCCGTATGATCAAATCTTTCTTACACTTTGAGGTATAACTTGATAGCAGCAGAAGGGCAAAAGCACAGGAAAACACGCTTATTCTGTCACTGGTATTGCATATTATACTTCCTCAGCTGAAATCGGGTATGGATTGTGCAGTGGTGGCTCACCAGCCTGAGCCAGTATAGGTGGGGGAGCTGGGCTGGATACTGCAGTGATCTGAGGTTGTTACTCCTTCCCTGGGAATAACAGGTTGTCCTGTATGGATGTTTACTTCTTTCCATCTCTCTGAGTTTTCCTTCATCAACTTTTACATCTTTACATGGTGATCTTTTTTTTTTTTCCTTTTGACTGATGATCTGATTTCCTTTCTTTCAGAGGGGAGTAGGGATCAAGAGCACACCAGTGACAATTGTTCTGCCGGACACCAAGGGAAAGTCTTTTCTCTTCAACATCATCGACACTCCAGGTGATTGTATAATCCTGAAAATCCTGGTTTGGGCTGCACTTTGCCAAAGGCAACTTGATGTGTGGAGCAGATACATGACCATGTGAATCAAGATTTCTTTCTTTAATAAACCTCTTTGGTCCTCTGGATAGTGCTATTGACAGGAGCAGAGCAGTAAAAGCATGTACAGTGATGGTTAATGAGGGCCTTCAAAGAGCTTTTGTGTTGGATGGTGGTGGGGTTGGGTAGCACTGGCTCAGAAAAACAAAGAAAGAATCTATACCCTCGGACTGATGTGGAAATGTCACTTAGGCACACTGAAACCCTGGGAAGCTTTCTTTTACAGACGGAAACCCATGTTTTGTTTTGTGTTTTTTATAGATGATTTCAGCCTAGTCCTGAGCCTTTAGCTAAGTTCATTCTTCTGAAATCACTTCCAGCAGTAATGACTGTGCAGCTGGCTTTTAGTCAGTCTTGTTTGTGTTTCTGATTAGCTGGCATAATTGAGGGCTAATGAGGCTGAAAATGTGTTTCACCCAAGTGTACAAGCAGCACGTAATGAATTGGATTTTCCAGGTATCACCATGCACAGTGGGGACCATGCTTTTCTCAGATGCTGTTGCCCCACAGTGAGACTCTCAGCAAGTTCCCTCAAGCCTCTGACAAGCTCCTGTGGGGGGGAACATAATCGCAGATCAACTTGTAAGAAACCGAGGCCAAACTTTAGGAAAGAGGGTCTTGGGACACATCTGTTGAGTTACAACTCAAGACGAGGGAGGTTAGCGCGCAGGAGGAGACTGGAGGGAGAGGCATCTGTTGTTCTTTGATGAGAAGTAATCTTCCTCCTTTTCCTGAAGTACTTATGCAGAGCTGTGAGAAAAACAGTAACAAATGTGAGGAAAAGTGCCTGTTAAATAAGTTGTGTTTATTCTCAAAAAATAGCATTAAAGCTGAAGCGAATCCCTATACAGAGCTCTGGCAGCCACTGCCGGGTCCCTGTCTGAGGAGGAAGCCGTCTGTGTTCTGCCTTGCTGGATACCTGTGACCAAAACAAGCTGCAGAGCAGAAGGATGGCTTTCCACCCTCTGTGCTGCTGGCATCGGGGCTTACTCTGGTCTCACCACCATTTTGTGCTTTTGAAGGTCACGTCAATTTTTCTGATGAGGTGACAGCTGGCCTTCGTATTTCGGATGGCGTTGTGCTTTTCATTGATGCGGCTGAGGGGGTGAGTGCCAGGTTCTTCTAGGGGTTAAATTCCAAATCTCTTCCTCTGGAGTCTTTGATCTGCCTTAGCTTGAATGCCTGGGATGGATTCAGCCTTGCAGGGTGAAGGGTTTTTGGCGGACAGTTTGGGAAGCGGGAGTGTTTTCCAGCCAAAACAGGGAGACAATCCTCTGGCTTCTGTGTCCAGGGCTGACATGATGAATGTGACCTGTAGGCTGATTATCTAACTTGTTTGCATCTCCATCCCCATGATACCTAAAATTGAGCAGGTTATTTATATCAGAGATGTCCAAGGGGTAGGATTCACGGAACTGGGTTGGGCAAGCACCTACTTCTAAATTTCAGGAAGCGTAGCTGACTGCTGCCGGCTGAGCTTAGGCTTCTCTACGGGCTTGCAGCCCTGTGTGTAAGGGTCACTGCTTTGTCTGTCACGCACTAGATAGCATTTTATGGAGGCCTTGCGCTAGTGGTGCTTATGCTCGTTATTCCCTGCAGGTAATGCTGAACACGGAGAGGCTGATCAAGCACGCGGTGCAGGAAAGGCTAGCAGTGACCGTGTGCATCAACAAGATAGACCGACTGATCCTGGAGCTGAAATTGCCCCCTACGGATGCTTACTACAAACTCAGACATATCGTAGACGAAGTTAATGGTCTGATCAGGTATCGGTGATTGGCATGGTGTGTGGTTAGTACTTGCTGTCCCTGTTTCATTGCAGATGCTTCTCTCTGTGAGCCTTGTGTATGCCTAAAACCTAATGAGTTGGTCTCTTGATGTGTTGAATCATAGAAAATGGGGCAGGAAGAACTGCTGCAAATTCATCTCGGCCAGTCTGTTGAATTAGGCAGGATTGGCTCTGCCTGAAAAGCTTCATGGCATCAGCTCTTTCCCACCCCTTCAACCCCCCCGTTAAAAAGTAGGGAGGGGGGACATATGACCAGAGCAGGGAACTTCTGTGCTCCCAGATGTCTCGAATACACTGAAATTATCCAGGCTATATCTCAAAATTGTAGGTTGAGATGTCTCACAGCTCCTAAACCTTTGTTACAAAACGAATGGGAGCTCGCTGTCCCAACCCCTGAACAGAGACTCATGATATTGCTATGGTCAGACCTTGCAAGACCCTGCTCAGAGAGGGAAGGGACATCTTCTCCGGCTTTTGCAGTAGCGATGCATTGTTATTGTGGGGGTTCTGCATCCAGGTGACTTCCTTAACAGCATTTTCCTCTTCAAGTTCGTGTGAATTTGCACACGAGCTCACTTGCATGTGTCTCTGTTCAGTTGCTGCTGGCATCAAGCAGCTCTCAGCAGGGTAACTTATCCTGTCTAGCATGCTTGTGAACTCATTAAGTGTTTGATTAAATTCTACCCCTACGCTATTTGCCTTGTAGTATCTTTTCCCTTGCTTGGTTGACCAACTTTGCTGCCTTTAGTTAGGGGAAGAAGAATTCTACATGATAAGAAATACAAAGCACTTGTGCTGGTAATGTTTTAGTTTTAGATCTTGAAATACTTCTTTGGACACTAATGCTTTGAAGTTTATAGACATAAAGTGATACTGGCCGTGAAATTCCAATGGCAAGCATGATGCAGCCCGTTTTAAGATGCTATTTGGCAATGCAGAATCCTTGCCTATCACATACTGCTGTTTGGTGTGGGAAGTGGTTTGAAGTGTTTTCCTTAGTTCATAACATTGATTTTATTTTATTTTTCTTGTCTCAAAAACTGTCTCCTCTCAGCATGTATTCTACCGATGAGAACCTCGTTCTGTCTCCCCTTCTGGGGAATGTGTGTTTCTCCAGTTCACAGTACAGCATCTGCTTCACGCTGGGATCTTTTGCAAAGATTTATGCAGATACATATGGTGAGGATTATCCAGAAGCCTTGTACACTGTAACATCTCATTTCGTAACCTTTTTTGTTGAGGCTTTCTATGCCATTCAGCTTCAACTGTCACTGCATGTATATGGCCAGTATACGTGTTCTTGAATTTCTAGGAGTTGAGAGGTACTGCACATCTGAGTCCTGGGCAGTAAAAAGCAAAAGTACAGTTCTAACTTGTTTTTAGCTGGATAGTTTCTTCTGATAGGTGCTTCTTGAGTCAGAAGCCAGCATTTTATACATGCCCTTAAGCAGAAAAAACAAATTCTGCCATGGCAGTTGAAGACAAGTGTTTGTGTTGTGCTTTGCTTTCTTACTGCAACAGCTCAGAAGTGAAGCAGTTAAGTTCTGCCTGCCTTCTCACAAAGGTCTCCAGAGTCTGAGACTCAGCTGCAGCCCGGCGCAGGCTTGGCCCACAAGGTTTTGCACTCTTGCCCTCTTTCTTTTTTAAGAAACTGTCTTTTTCTGGCTTTGATTTAATTTTCTGTTCCCCAGGTGCCCACTCAAGGCAATCTGCCACTTGTAAAAGTGGGCCTTTTCCTTGCATTAGCCAGCTGAACGGCCCAGGTTTTTGAAGTTTCACACTGGGGAATTTGGGGTGATCTGTAGGACCCGTGAGCAGGGAAAGAAGGATGTTGTAAAGCAGCTGGCCTAGCTCTTGCAAAGAAGTTAGCCTGAGGGAGGGTGAAGTTGTAGAGGTCAGAGACTGATGTGTCAGGACTATCACGTGTCCTTGTGAGTTTGGAGAAATAAATGAGCTCCCTGGGCATCAAAGCATTAACTCAGTGCCTGCTAGGATGATACCCTTTCTTTGGGGGACTGATAAAGATGCAGGCACCGTAGGCAGGAGATACCATCCATGCGGGGCAGACACGAGCTAAACGGGCACTTGCAGTCAGTGCTATTCGGTTGTGGCCACTGGGGATTTTATGTGCAGCCGCTAATAAAAGTCAGCTCAACTACCATGAGGTATAGTAGTTTAACTGTCAAAACTGCAGCCACCATGAAATTTCTTATGCTTGTACATCTGCCCACAGCAAAAGCTTGTTTGGAAACTGCTGTAAATTATCACCGCTGTCTTATTATTTGTAAATCCACCATGACAGCCAAGCACTACACTTTTCCTTCAGCGCTTGGGTATTTGTCTATGCACTTGGTGCATTAGCTGAAACAGAGAAAAGAACCTGGAGATGTTCAACAAGGCAGAAAATGCCTGTGATAAGCCTGCGGGGCAGATGGGGTGTGAGCCATCCCAGCACCTTGGCGTTACAGTGTCAGGTTGCAGCTTTAACAAATGAAGCAGATGTAACTGGGTTCCTGCAGCGCAGTGTCTGGCAGGCCAGCTCTTCTCAGTGCTAACCTTGTGTGTAATTGAGAGAGTTGAAATGCTCCTGAGAAGCGAGTCTGTGAACCCACGGTGCACCTGGGCTGCTGGTGTCATCCTCAGTGGATTGTTTTATGCCTGGTCTCCCCAGGCCGGGGCTTAATCATTTATTCAGAATTGCTCACCGGCATCAGTCCACAAAATCCTGTCCTCAGGGTTGTTTTAAAAGCCAAAATCCAGAGATTTCCGAGATGAAATACAGTGACATCTGAGAGACTTTTGTCATTTGCTTTTTCCTTTTAGGCGATATCAATTATCAGGAGTTTGCAAAGCGGCTTTGGGGTGACATCTACTTCAACCCGAAGACGTAAGAAGCCTGCTTAAACATCTGTTAGTTTATTGCTGGGTCTGTGCCTCCTTTCCCTGTAAAACATGAACTAGGTGACCACCCAAGGTCTGTTTCAACCTGAGCTGTCCTATGATCCTGTGGTGGAGTAGTGTCTGGGAAGGGTCGAGTCAGGCCTCTTGCTTGGTGTGAATCCATGGGAGCAGAGCACCTCCTCTGGCCTTTGTTTGGAGTAAGGAGGACTCTTGTGTCCCTGACAGCTTCCTAGGAGGACTGGGAGGGAGAAGCTAACCTGGGAAGAGCAGAGGCTGTGTTTGCATAGGGGTTCTTGCAGGGTGCTTGCTCCTCATGTCTCTTTGTTGGTCTCCCAACAGCCGCAAGTTCACTAAAAAGGCCCCAACGAGCAGTTCCCAGCGCAGTTTTGTGGAGTTCATTCTGGAGCCCCTGTACAAGATCTTGGCTCAGGTATGTGGTGGTTCATTCTCTTTCCCATAGTTCCAGATCGCAGCAGCCGAGGGCAGAACACTGGGTGGTGGTGGTGTGTCTGGTGCCTGTGGGACTCACCTGTCCTGTGCTTGGAGTGGTCTTTACAGATGGAGTTTGGGGGTGCAGAGCAGCAGTGAACAACTCCTTAACAGTTGCTCCCTGCAAACGTAACCCTACATTTGCACAGTTAATAGAACTGCCTTTGCTCTTTCTAGTATGCTTTAATATCAGCCAAGTGATAATTTGAACCAGCCAACCAGTTCTTGTGCGAGCTCTAAAGCAGAGCAGATCAAGAGCCTTGGGGGTGATGGCTGGTGGGTGAAGCTGCACCTGGGAGTTACTGGCTTTGATCCCCACAGCAAAGCTGAGAGTGGCGCTTGTTGTCTTGCAGGTGGTGGGGGACGTGGACACAACCCTACCCAGGACTCTGGATGAACTTGGCATCCACCTGACCAAAGAGGAATTGAAATTGAACATCCGACCCCTCCTGCGGCTTGTCTGCAAGAAGTTCTTTGGGGAATTCACAGGTAGATGCTGTTCGTCTTCCCCTGCACAATCTTCCCAATACCCTAGTCTCACACCAACAGAGTTAAGGGCTGTATTACAGCCATGTAATGCAAATCCCTTCTCAGCTTTCCAAATATAAAATACTAAACCATTTTTCCAAAGGACAGCTTGAGACACTGCTCGCGTCTTCCCCATTGCTGTGGGTGCGCTGCAGTCAGAACAGCTTTGCCTTGTTGTTGTTGGAGTCCATTTCTTTCCTCTGTGCTGCTTAGTCCTGTTCTCATGAATTATTACTTTTCCAGGCTTTGTGGACATGTGTGTGCAGCATATCCCCTCCCCGAAGGTGGGAGCCAAGACAAAAATCGAGCATACCTACACTGGTGGTGTCGACTCTGATCTAGGGGAGGCCATGAGTGAATGCGACCCTGATGTAAGCAAACTCTTCTGCTTTGCTCTTGAGTGTCCAAAAGCGTGGCAAATATGCTCTCCTTTCACTGCATTGACAGGGCAGCTGCCTCCTAGACAGCCATCTGCACAGATCTGACTTCCAGCATTTTGAAACCTCTCATCCGATACTGAAACAAATCTCTTCACTCTGAGAAACTTTAGCTGCCTGCCAGGGCAGCCCTTGAGAGAGAGAATTGTTTGACAGTGTTCGGAGAAGAACAGGACTAGGTCAGGACTTCAGAGCACGTGGGAACTGCAGGGTGATTTTGTGTCCTTCTGCTGCCTTTTTGTCCCTTTTCCTTGCAGTTTGATTCTCTCTCCAAACTCTGAGAAAACTGATTTGAACTGTGCTGATAAAAATAACCGTACATCAGTTAGTCAGCACCTTTCATATCAAAGCCTTGCAAAAATCTTCCTCCTCAAACAGTTTGTACTGAGCTGTCATTCAGAGTTGTCTAGAGACACCAATGCCAGCCAGCAGCTTAGTGAGGAATTTGCCCATGACTTTTGCTCTAATGTCTGGAGAGAAAACAAATCTCTTTAATGAGTTCTGAGTACTCACGTAAAACTATACAGTGGTGACTGTCACCAGATCGCCAGTTATGGGGTGACCTTATGGGACTGAAAGCTGTGGTCTGTGAGGCTCGGGTGCTCTGCCCTGAGCTGGTTTGCAGGCCAGCAGATGACGTTTCTTCTCATGGCCTTGTCCTGAGTGCTATTTACTGTTCTGCAGGAGGAGGGAGAAGAGCTGCAGAAAAGTCCAAAGTCATTCCAGGGGTTTCCATACAGGGGAAGGAGTAGTAAGGCTTCCAGTGGAAGAAAATTAAGGACGTGGCGAATCAAAAGAAGTATTTCTAAATTCCAGCCTGTTAATCACTTTGTATCCAAGAGTCCTACCAGGTCTGTGTCTGTCTTGACTGTATTTTGAGGGGCTCATTTCTCTCTCTCTCTCTTTCTCTCTCTCTTACGGGAAGGGTCCACTGATGTGTCACACAACAAAAATGTACAGCACAGACGATGGTGTTCAGTTCCATGCCTTTGGCAGAGTGCTCAGTGGTACCATCCATGCTGGGCAGCCTGTGAAGGTCCTTGGAGAAAACTATACCTTGGAAGATGAGGAGGATTCCCAGATCTGCACCGTCGGACGCCTCTGGATCTCGGTTGCAAGGTATGAAAGGCCCTGGCCATATGCTCATGTGGGAGAGAAGTCACTGGGAGTCATCGCTGCCAGGGTGGAGGATGGCTCTGCAAGGGACCCGAGGCTGGCAGCGGCAAGTGCTGCAGTGTTGCTCTCCTGCCTTTTAGGTATCACATAGAGGTAAACCGGGTTCCTGCTGGCAACTGGGTGCTGATTGAGGGAGTGGACCAGCCCATAGTGAAGACTGCAACGGTCACGGAGCCTCGGGGCAATGAAGAGGTATAGTGCTTAACTGGTATCACTCAGCCTTACAAGGAGTCAAGGTGATGGAGCGCATCCCAGAAGCTCCAGTGGTGAGGTTAAAAAACCTGCTGGCTGAGGTGCCAGGGCAGCAGAGCCACTGAGGGAAAGAGAACACCTTCAAACACTGGGTCTGACTCCAGCAGCCATCTAACGATGCAGAGTTTCAGCTCTTTGTCCTTATCTGGTTTCAGGCTCAGATCTTCCGTCCTCTGAAGTTCAACACCACATCTGTTATCAAAATAGCTGTAGAGCCAGTCAACCCCTCAGAGCTCCCCAAAATGTTGGATGGTCTCCGCAAAGTCAACAAGAGTTACCCCTCACTTACTACTAAGGTATTTCTGGTGTATGTGTGGCTGTTTTCAGCTCATGCTGTGGGCTGCCTCGTAGGCTTACCTTTAATATTTTTTTACTGTAGGTTGTTTTGTGTGTTGTGGGTTTTTTTCATGCTGTTGCAGTTATCTCATAAGTCATGTGGAAACAGCAGAAAACTGTCCATCCAGTAGAAAAGTACACACCTTGCTGTGCCAGGGAAGCAGCTTTCTGCAGAGCACGTCGGCACTTTCTGCTAGAAAAGGCTGTGGGCGATTTCCTTGGGGTGCTCTGATCCCAACCAGTTTATGTAAAGCTGATGCTTCCTCAGGCTTGTGTAGGAGCCTGGAAGGCGAGGGCCGGTGAGCAGCAATGCTGTCGGTTGAACGCCTCTCGTACCTTTCAGGTGGAAGAGTCTGGGGAGCATGTGATCCTGGGGACGGGGGAGCTCTACCTGGACTGTGTGATGCACGATCTACGGAAGATGTATTCAGAGATTGATATCAAGGTGAGGAAATGAGAGAGGGATTTTCTCAGCTGGGAAGGGGGTTTTGTCTCCCTATCTCAGAAGGATGGGAAACTAAACCTAGCAGAACATAGAGCATGGATTTTGTCACGTTCCTTTAAAAGGGGGGGAGCGGAAAAAGGGTTGTTGGACGCAAAAGTAACTCTTCCAGCCTGACTCTGTCACAACTGAGAGAGTGAAAACTGGCTTGGAGAGGAGTGTACGACCACATTCCAGCCTTTTCCTGTACTTCAGCCATTGCCTGGCTAGCATCAAATAAATACAGCAGAACTTTTCATACCTGGAATTAGGTTTAAATGTTCTCCTGTCTTGTTTGAGTGAAGGAATTACTAAAGCTGCCTGTGCAGGCCTCAGTGATTCATACCCAGTGCTGATGTTTTTTCTTGTAGGTGTTCAAAGGTTTCAAACAATCTCTTTAAAAACAAGAAAGTATACAAACCTGTTGTTGTTACTCCAGGTCGCCGATCCAGTTGTGACATTCTGTGAGACAGTGGTGGAGACATCCTCCCTAAAGTGCTTTGCTGAGACACCCAACAAGAAGTAAGAGTCTGCGGGCAAGCTGGGCATTGGCAACAGGCAGATGGAGGGGTTCACTGGAGACTAGGCTAGACTTCATCCCCTCCAAAGGGTCTGTTCTCATGCCTGAGTGGGCAGCCTTCTGTTGCAGCAGCTCTGCTGAACTCCTCAGTAACCTATTTGAGTCCCAGGGATCTTTCTGTGCTTTGTAGAAACTCAGAATAGAGGGAATAAATACAGGTCTACATCCTCCTCTCTTTTACACCTTCTCACTGGTTTTGTGGTGTTTCCAAGACTAGGAGATGTATTGGGATCCCTGAGCAGGTGCCAGAGAGCCCAGTGCTGCCTTCAGTAACTCCCCAAACATTTCACGAGCAAAAGCTTTGTTTTCTTTTGTCCATACCTAATCTTGAAATGGGTTTGTTCCTTTCTGGTGGTGTACTGGAGCCTTACAGCCTGGTCTCATCTTCTTCCTCCAGCAATGCATGGTGAGATGCACATGACTGAAAGAGGGAGGCCTGGGAGGGAACAGAGGCTGAATAACCAGTAGGAGATTTGGGAGCACAGTACCTCTTATTATACCTGAATTTTTGGGGAAATTGTGATCTGTCATCTGCTGAAGATGGCTTTCCTGTATTTCCTCTGTGGTTTCTGGTTCTTCTGGCCCTCCTTTATTTGCTACACTCTCTCCTTGGTTGGCAACCTTATATCAGGGAACAGAAAGTCTTAGGTCAGTTTTTGAACTGTTGGGCATGCTGAAAGACCTGCTCTGGGGGCAGGTTACTCAAGTTGGTGGTGTTCTTCAAGGCAACATCTCACGTGTCAGACACAGCAATTGCTGGCTGACATAGAGGCATATCGCCTGGCTCGTGCCTGGACAAGCGCCGGACATCTGGCAGGAGGGATGGGGCCACACTTCCCTTAGCAGTCTGCTTCTGGAGTTGAACAACAGACTTCAGAGAGCAGTTGCTAAGCACATGGACTGTCTGTGCAAGCAAGACAGTAACAGCGAAGGACATGGATGGCTTCATCTCCCTGGCTGTGTTCAAGCAGTGCGCAGTCCCTGAGGTCCTGCCCGTTACTGCCATTTCCATCATTCTGTGGACTAATTGCAACGTCTCTCTTCTCAGGAACAAGATCACAATGATTGCTGAGCCTCTGGAGAAGGGGCTCGCAGAGGACATTGAAAATGAAGTAGTCCAGATAACGTGGAACAGGTATGACAGATCTGGTGAGAGTAGGAATCCATCTAGAAGTAAATAATTGGGGGAAAAAAGGGAATGCTGGGATCTGCAAGGTGCACAGTATCAGCCAGCAACCTCTAGGCAGGGGTCCTGCGTTCAGTATTGCTACCAGCTAGTCAGTGAGCATCCCTGCCCCAGCAAATGAGTTGCTCCAGGTAAACAGCTGAGACCGTTTTATGCCTGAAGGGAACAGGGTCGTGAATACATTGTGAATGCAGGTCAGAGACTTGTTTCCTAAAGTTTCTTTCCTCCTTCTTCTATCAGAAAGAAGCTGGGTGAATTTTTCCAGACCAAATACGACTGGGATTTGCTGGCTGCCCGTTCCATCTGGGCCTTTGGGCCAGACGCCACTGGCCCAAACATCCTGGTAGATGATACGCTGCCCTCAGAGGTGAGAAGCACAGGGCAGGGTGGTTACGTTTCAGTGAGATGTTTCACCTGTGGTGCAAAGAGGTGACCATTCCTTCCAGAACCTGCAGCAAGGTCTTAATGCTCTTGTGCTCATTGGTTTGCCAGATCTTGGATCTGCTGTGCTTCCTCCACCTACGCTGGCTAGCAAATTGCCTGGTTTTCAGGCGTTGTTATTTGTGCCAACATCCTCAAAAATGGAAAATAATCAGCTTGCCTTTCAGGATTACCAAAATATGTACTCTTAATTTGTAGCTCTAGATGCCAAACCTGAAGATGATGCTCCTGAGCTGTGAGGGGGAGGGTGGACATTGGTGGTATGGGGGGGGTCATCACTGCTTTTCTAGGAACTGGCTTTTAAGCACCGGGGTTTGTGTGTTACTGCCGGGTGATTGATTCAGAATTGGTCTCTGAAGCACTCTGTCTGTCTATAGGTGGACAAGTCGCTGCTGGGCTCTGTGAAGGACAGCATTGTGCAGGGATTTCAGTGGGGGACGAGGGAAGGGCCTCTCTGTGATGAATGTAAGTAGGACCTGCCTGTGGAGAAGTGGAGCTAATAAGATCAATCCAATTCTTCCATCTCTAAGCATTCAAGTGATTTTGCTAGTGCAGTTCCTCAGTGGCCAGTTCCCTTCTCACCCCACAGCTGGGGACAGCTCTGGGGATGGGTGATAAGGGAGATAACAGAACCTCCCCCTTTTTCCTGGCTGTAGATGCCACTCAGGCACTGGCAGTTGCTGTCTGCCTACAGACCAGAGCCTGTTAGCTGGCAGGCTGGCTCCTCCAGACCTTGACTTTGCTCATGTAGTTTAGGTGCAGACCACTGTGCACCCTGCAAGGTAAGCTGCTGAGTTGTTTGTGTTTGATGTGCAGGGTTAGGACATGGTCATGCTTTCCCTGCTGAAATTAAACTTAGGAGAAATTCTTCTGGTGGCTCCTGGTCTTTGCTACGTTCTCACGGTCTCTGAGAATGCACGGTTGGTGCTGGTATGGCAGAGAACATCCCCTCAGGTCACTTGCTGTCATTTCTGCCCTTCCTCAGTGATCCGCAATGTGAAGTTTAAGATCCTGGATGCAGTGATCGCTCAGGAGCCCTTGCATCGGGGTGGAGGACAGATCATCCCAACAGCCCGGAGAGTGGTGTATTCCGCTTTCCTGATGGTGAGGACTGTGCTGTGCATGACAAAGACTGAACTTCGTGCTGTGCGGGCTTCTGAGGGCTCTTAGGGAGTGCAGGCTGCATGCATGCTGCGCTGTCTGCCCCAAGGATGTGGGTTTACTCTGACCCCATCCATTCATGGTTCCAGCACCCTTGTGGGCTGGCAGACAGGTTTTACAAGTGATCACATTCCAGTCTGTTTGCTACTGTTTGGCTTGCTGGGAAGGGTGGGTGTCATGGAGAGGGAAACATATGACTCATGGCCAGAAGGAGAAAAGCTCCTTTCAGCGTTTGTTTGACATTGGTTTGGGCAGCCATGGCGCAGCAGGAGCCCCTTTGTCCCCAGTCAGGCGCGGTGTTTGACCAAAGCGTGCCAGTCCCTGACTGACTGAGCCGAATCATGTTGGTGCTACTGGAGGCTCAGTGGCTTGTGTCCCTTTCTCCTCACAGGCCACCCCTCGCTTGATGGAGCCCTACTACTTTGTGGAGGTGCAGGCTCCTGCCGACTGCGTGTCTGCGGTGTACACAGTCCTGGCCAGACGGAGGTGAGCTGCTCAGGCCAGCGGCTGTCGCCTTAGTATTGCAAGTGCTCACTTGGGATCTAGGTTGCTAGAGACGTTCACAGGCTTGGCACTGCTCGTACAGCAAGCGGAGAGGGTGAAATCTGTGTGAAGGGACAGCTGAAAGCTTCCTTGACTGATCCCAGCCCCTATGCCATGTGGTGAGGGGATTGTCCAGGATCACACACAGCCTTTGGTTTGTGTCTGATTCTTCCCAAGTGTCAGAGAGGAGAATATGTAAAGGGACATGAGACCCCACAGGAGCACCGTGCTCAGCTCTGGGGCACTCAGTGTAAGATAGACAGGGACCTGCTCGAGCAGGTCCAGAGGGAGGCCATGAAGATGATCGGGGCTGGAGCACCTCTCCTGTGAGGACAGGCTGAGAGAGTTCAGCCTAAGGAAGAGGAAGCTCTGGGGAGACCTTAGAGTGGCCTCTAGTACTTACAGGGGGCCTACAGGAAAGATAGGGAGGGGCTCTTTATCAGGGAGCGTACTGATAGGGCGAGGAATAATGGCTTTGAACTAAAAGAGAGCAGATTTAGATTAGATATTAGGGAAAAATTCTTTAATGTGAGGGTGGCGAGGCAGTGGCACAGGTTGCCCAGAGGTGCTGTCGATGCCCCGTTCCTTGAAGTGTTTAAGGCCAGGTTGGATGGGGCTTGGAGCAACCTGGGCTGGTGGGAGGTGTCCCTGCCCATGGCAGAAGGTTGGACTGGATGGTCTTCAAGGTCCCTTCCAACCCAAACGATTCAGTGATGCTGTGACATATAGGAAGACTGATCTTTGGATATGTTGGCAGAGGCCATGTGACGCAAGATGCTCCCATCCCGGGCTCTCCTCTCTACACCATCAAGGCCTTTATCCCAGCCATTGATTCTTTTGGGTTCGAGACAGACTTGAGGACCCACACGCAGGGACAAGCCTTCTCGCTGTCTGTCTTCCACCACTGGCAGGTGAGTCCATGCCCTAGTGAGACAGGGAAGAGGGAGGTGGTAGGATCAGGCCCCAGGTAGCTGCCCTTGGTAGAGCTCAATGCCACAACTCCCACAGTGCGGGACAACTTTTCTGGAGAACATCCGCAAAGGATCTCAGGTTGGGGAGGTTTTGCGTGGTAGCTGTTAAGTGTCTGCCAGAAGCCAACGGCTTTGTTCGATGTCACGTCACCCTTTGCACTAGTGAGGGAGCGCTGAACGCTGCTGCTTGCTGAACGTAAGTGTCCTTTAGTGCCTGGAGAGAGGACATCCTTGTCCGGGAGAAGGGAAGCTGCTTGGGTGCACTCAGTGCTCTGCAGCTTGGGGAGCAGAAGTCTTGGAGCAGGACTCACACTCACTGGTCTGCTGCAGGACACAGGTTGCCACGCTTCGGCTTTGTCTCTCAGAGGTGGCTTTTTAAACCTATGGAAAACAGAGTTTGGGGCAAATACTGTTGTCTGGCCACTTCAGTGTCTGGGGCAAATCAGGTCTTGTGGGAGAGCTGCCCCTGTGAGGTGCACAGCTACTTGTGGAACAGTCAGGCGAGAGCAGCAGCAGTCTGAGCCCCGAGAGCTGGCTTAAAGGTCAAGATGTAAGTCTGAGGCTTATCTCTGAAAAGGGCAAATGTGCCTGATTTGCAGAGAGCATTGTGCTGACTGGGACCTACATGGGTTGTTCTGGGTGGTAGGTTTTTAGAGGTCTTAGAGTACACCAGCATGTGGGCAAGGTGGGACATGTTCTTGGCTTGGATTATCAACACCGTATTAGTGACTTTTCACAGGCATGATCACTGTTAGTGGCATAACCGTTTCTCTGTGCCAGGAGAACAGATTGGGTGTTGGGGCTGTCTCACACCAAGGCTGGGGGTGTCTGCATGGCCCAGGGGTGTTTCCCATTGCAGTTCAAGTTCTCCAGGAGGTTGAACCATCCCCCAGCATCACTCTGACATCTGGCCCTGTGTTTCAGATTGTGCCTGGTGACCCCTTGGACAAGAGCATTGTCATCCGACCCCTGGAGCCCCAGCCAGCCCCACATCTGGCTAGAGAGTTCATGATCAAGACCAGGCGTAGGAAGGTATGTCTGGGAGTAATCCCTGTAGCGTCCATCTGTACCAGCAGCTGAGCTGTTGTGGTGTCATCCCTTGGGGCATGCCATGTCCCTTCTGTGTTCCCAGAGTGGACGAATGTCCTTTGTGCCTCAGGACTTCCCTCACTCTTGGTCCCCCATGCTGCCTGCTGGTGCCTGGGATGGTCCTATGAGCAATTCCCCTGGCGGCAACTCCAGTCGGAAGTGGGGTCCTGCAGCATCTGCTGAGTCCCGCTCCTTCCACAGCCTGTCTGACCTCTTGGTGGCCTGATTTAGCCTGTTTGTCCTGTGGAAGAAGCAGCAACTGGTTTCTGTGCCAGTTCAGTGAGCTGGACTGGGGGGCTGGAGGGACTGCAGAGGGAATCAAGCTCCCCTTTGGGAGGGCAGTGGGCTGGCAGATACACTCAGCAGCAGCATCCACCTATTTGCAGCTTCCTGAGAGGCTGTTGGATATCTTCAAGCTGCTGAGGAGCACCTCATGCCTTGCAAATTTTGCCTTCTCTGGAGCCCAAAAATTTATCTTACGGTGGGACACCAGGGCTTTTTGGTGGAATCTCTGCTGCAATGGCTGTAGGAGGGCTGGCTGCCCGAGGCATAACCTCTGGCTTTGCGGTTACCCTGCAGGGCTTGAGCGAGGATGTGAGCATCAGCAAGTTCTTCGATGACCCTATGTTGCTGGAGCTGGCCAAGCAAGATGTCGTTCTCAACTACCCCATGTGAATGTGCCGTTGCAGCGTGAGGGCTGACCGGAGTCCTGGCCCATGTCTGTCTTGTCCTTCCCTGTCCCTGCTTGCCCAGCTCTGGCACCTGGATGCTCAGGGCACACAGGGAACCACTCCTCAGGTCGCTCTTTCATGGCTGCAGAAATCTCCCATGGCATTTGTGGACTGTGCGCTCAGGGCCTGCCCCATACAGGGAGCAGCCCAGAGCGCTGATGCTTTTTATATGATTAGTCTTCAGCAGTTGTGGCCTCCAGCGAGGAGATTTTTCCCTTCGGATAGGCTCTCTCCAGGCACGTGGGTTATCCCCAGCTACAGCAGAGCTGCGTGAATATAATGTCAAGATTACTAAGGACTGAGTGTAAATGTGCGTCAAGTATTTGAGCTTTCTGCTAACCCTTTCCTAACCGCTGGGGAGGGGATGGTTGCTTTGGGCAAAGCACATCTTTGGGTAGCTGAGGAAGCTGGCGATGCCGGTGGGGGGGGAAATGCTTCTACCAGCCTCCCCAGGAGAAGAGGCAAGAGTGGCTTTTACCCTTTTTTGTACACCTTTTTTTGAACCCTTGAAAACGTTTAATACAAACTTCCAGGTGGGTCTTGGTCTGATTGCACCGGGAGAAGGTGCAGTGGGAGAGGCTCCGCATTCACTGGTGCTTAGAGCACGCGCTGCCCCAGTTCACCCCATCTTCAGCCCCGATTCCCCCTGTCCTCAGCCTGTCCCACTCCCAAGGGTTCTGTGTCCCCCAGCCCTGTCCTGTCCCACACTAAGCCTTTCCGCTTCCCTTCCTGCTAGGTCTTGGGCTCCTGCTGTGTTTTCAGGGGATCTTATCAGCTGCTCGTGCTCTGAAAGGTTTTTAGGGCTTCCTGTCCTCAACCCTGCCCCAGCTCGCAGCTTTGCCTCTGGACTGTGCCCTGGGTCTGCTGGGTGAAACGGACTGTTGTGTGTCTCCTGGGGGCATTTGCGCCCTCTCTTGCCTGGCCTGGCTCTGCTGGAGCAGCTGCCCCCCCACATTGAGCCTTGCCCGGGGTCACTCTGATGCTGCCGTGCTGAATTTGGCCATGGCAGCCTGGTCCGTGAGACTTGCCTTTGGGAACCTGCCTCAGGGCATCCCTGATGGGGTCCACATGGCTTGTGGGGGCACACAGCACCCCAGGAGCAGAAGGTAAAGCCAAGGACAGCCCCCCCACAACCTTCTGATGGGAAGCAGCCCCAGGAAAGCTGTCCAGCCCTCCCGCAGCTTGCTGGGTCCCTGCGGGAAGTGGACGTTGCAGAGGATAATTCGGGGCCACCGCTTGGCAGCAGAGCTGGGAAACTGGGCAGGGGGAAGGGTTTCCTGCCACTGCCAGCGGACACCAGCGTTGCCCACGCCTGCTGTCCCATCCCGTCCCATCCCCTCCACCCAGCGGGCTCCCCTGCGCTGCAGGGGGCTCCAGCCTGAGCTCTGGGCTCAGCCTTTCTGGGCCGGGAGGTTCCCCAGCGACCCTCCCGCATCAGCCCCAGCACCTGCTCCAGCACCGTGGCCTCGATGGCGGCGGGTTCCCCCTCTGCCCTGGGGTGAAGTGGGGTTCAAGCCCTGCCCAGTGCCTTGCAACCCTGCCAGCCTTGCCAGGGATGATTCTTTATGCCTCCCAGTACAGACCAGCACCAATCCGGACCGCTGGGGACCAGGCCAGGCGGCTCCTGGAGCTGTGCAAGACCTGAGCAGCTCACACCAGGGCTGCAGCAGGATCAGTGCCCACAGGGCCGGCGGTGTGCTTGGTGCTGCGCAGCATGTCCCAGGGCTTGGGGAATGTGACCCCAGCGCTGGAGCCAAGTGCTCGGCTGCGTGGCCCTCTCTCGGCAAGGGGTTTTGTCCCAGGAAGGGGACATCCATCATCCCCGGGGGGGCTCTGATCGCCACCCAGGGCTCTGCAGAGCTGGTTAGCGGGGCTGGAGGGGCCCATGGGGGCGCGCATACCCTCTGAAGAGCAGCACCACGGAGCTGCAATGCCCGGGGGCTCCCTGTGGATCAAAGTCACCCCGGCTTTCACCCCGGGAGGGGGACTGGGATGTGGCCAGGGCAGGCGTGGGAAGGAGCCCGTTCTCATGCAGGCTCTTCCCAGCAGCCGGAAAACGCTGACCCGCAGCGGAGCCTGAGCGGCCGCGAGCTCTTGCAGCCAAAACCCTGGCCCCACACGCACGGGTTGGGAATTTTCCATGGAAACGGCCCCTTCGCCGGGAACGGGCCGTGCATGGCCGGCCTCTGCCCCCTGGCCCCTTCCGAGCGGCTGGAGTTTCCCGCCTGTGACCGGCTCCCAGTGGCGTGCCCCCGGCCCTGCTCCCAGTGTCCCTGTCCCCATCCTGGTGACCCTGGCTGCAGCCCTGCTCCTAGCATGCTCGCCCCCCTCCTGATCCCCGTGTCCCGCTGCCAGTGCCCCCCCTCCTGCTCCCAGTGCCCCTGTCCCGCTCCCAGTGTCCCCCTCCCACTCCCAGTGCCCCTGTCCCGCTCCCAGTGTCCCCCTCCCACTCCCAGTGCCCCTGTCCTGCTGCCAGTGCCCTGTCCCGCTCCCAGTGCCCCCCTCCTGCTCCCAGTGCCTTGTCCCACTGCCAGTGCCTTGTCCTGCTGCCAGTGCCCCTCTCCTGCTCCCAGTGCTCCATCCCGTTCCCAGTGCCCCTGTTCCGCTCCCAGTGCCCCCCTCCCGTTCCCAGTGCCTTGTCCCATTCCCACTCCCAGTACCTTGTCCCGCTCCTATTGCCCCCGCTCCAGCTCCCAGTGTCCCCCTCCCGCTCCCAGTGCCCCCATCCCGTTCACAGTGCCCCCCCCTCCTGCTCCCAGTGCCCCGTCCCGCTCGCAGTGCCCCCGTCCCGTTCCCAGTGCCCTTCTCCCGCTCCCAGTGCCCCCGTCCCGTTCCCAGTGTCCCCCTCCCGCTCCCAGTGCCCCCGTCCCGTTCCCAGTGTCCCCCTCCCGCTCCCAGTGCCCTTCTCCCGCTCCCCAACCCCACGGAGCCGCTCCCGCACCCTGTTTCCAACCCCCCACGCCGAAGCCCCCCCGCACCGCCCCCCGCGGCGCACACCGGGGCGGGTGGGCTGGCGGCACGAGGGGGCTTTGCGCATGCGCCCCGCGCCCCCGGCCCGGGCTCGGCGGCCCCGCCGCGGCGGCGTGTGTGGGCGGCCGAGGGGCCCGGCCGCGACCATGGGCTGGAGCCGCGCGGGGCGGCGGCGTGAGTGGGGCGGGGGCGGCTCGGAGCGGGCCGCGGGGCGGCAGCTGCGGGGGGACCGAGCCGGGCGGGGGGGGCTGTGGGGGGACCGAGCCGGGCGGGGGAGCTGCGAGGGGACCGAGCCGGGGCGCGGGGGGATGGCGGGAGCTGCGAGGGGAGCGAGCCGGGGCGCGGAGGGGCCGAGCCGGGGCGCGGAGGGATGGCGGGAGCTGCGAGGGGAGCGAGGCGCACGGGGCTGAAGGGAGGCGGGAGCCTGCGGGGACCGAGCCGCGGGCTCCGAGGGTCGCAGGGGCGCTGCGAGGGTCCGGGGGCAGCCGCTGCGCCCCCCGCCGCCGCTGCGTGGGCCCCGTCGAGCCCGCCCAGCCCCGCTCGCCGCTTCGCCCCTCGGGCCGCGCCGTGTGCCACCCACGGGGCCCGGCCGTCCCGCTGCGTCCTGCCCCAGCGCCGCGTCGCCGCCTTCGCTGCGGGCGTAGCGCCGGGTGGCGGCAGCGCCCGGCTTCCCTGGTGGGCGTGCCGTGCCGTACAAACTCTCCTTGTCCCCGATCGTAGGTCCAAGTAACAGTTTGGGGTTTTTTTTTTTTTCTTTCTTTTTTTTTTTTTTTTTTTTTAATCATTACTTTAAGAGGCACCGGCTCCGTGCCACCTCGCTGGCGCACGCTCCTGGCAGGGCCGCCCCGGTGCCTCAGCCCGGCCCGAGGCCTCGGTGGGCCCCTGAGCTCAGCCCAGGCAGCGGTGGCGCCCACACGAGCCGAGGCAGCAGCAGCTCCTCGGCCAGGCCAGACACGGTTTGTAACGCTGTTGACAGCCTGAGTTAACCTCGTCCCGAGCGAACGTGCAGCCGTGCACTTCAGCGTTTCACCGTGCTTGATCCGAACGCAGAGCGCGAGGAGAAAATTCCGGCCCTGTATCCAGTAATGAAAGTTTTGGCCTCTGTTGGGCCTAACTTTGACCCGTTGTCATAGAGCCTCACAAGAATGACATTTGTACAGTTATTTTTACGGGTTTTTTTTTTTAGCTGATTCTCTTTTCTACTGGTAGGAATTAGTTCTGACGCTTTCTGGTCATTGTGACCTTGCTTCCCGGCGAAGTGCTGGTTTTGTTCCACCGTCAAATTGATTACAAATAGGTGATAGTGCATAGAGATTTGATTAGGGCATGGATATGCAGTATGGATTCTCGAGCAACAGTTGGTAGCACCGGATGCAGCTTTTTCATTGTGTGTTTAGTTAGTGTTTAGAAATAAGAGGAAAGAGCAAAAGCCTTGTCTTTGGTAGACCATTGATTATTCTGGTTATTATTTCCATGTCTTCTGCCCACTGTAAGTCGAGGATAATTGGTAGAAGAAAAAACCACCTGTCCCACGGTGATGTTCTGCGAACCAGCCCTCAGTCCAGTTACCAAACCCACCTTTGTTCAGGCCATTTGGAAGGGGAAAGCTGTTGTTTTCTGTCAAGACTTGCGATTAAGCAAAGGAAAGGTGCCCTTCTTTCTATGTTTGGTTCTTTCCAAGTATATTCCAAAGTTATGCTTGTGCTTTCCTAGGGGAACGAGTAAGCTGCATTCTGCGAAGCGGAATATGTAAGAATTTTTAAAAGAAAATGAATATACAAACACGCAGGTAATTTGAGCCTTGTTGTGCCATTCCTTATTCCCCCCATACAACTGCAGACAGCTGAAAGTCCTGTATTTCCAGCAATCCTAAAATTAACTCCAGCGTTTCTGCAGTTCTAGAAAGGCAGGAGAGGACAATGTTTTCCCTCTTGTGTCGCGCTGGTGACTAAAGCAGGTCTGAAGGGCTTGGCGGTGGGTGGGGTGAACCGTTACATATTTTCTGTGTCTGACGAATGCGCAGGCTGCTGGGTCTCCGTCCTTCTCCTCTCTCTGGTCGGCGGCAAAAGCTGCTAATGAAATGAGCTGTCCTGACGATCAAAGCTGAGTTAGTTTGACTGCAGGGATTTCCTGCGCGACAGCGCAGCCAGGGATCCCGCGTGGCCAGGGGGCTCCTGACCATGTCCGGCGGCTGAGGAGGAGGCCAGGTAAGAGGATGAGGGGCTCGGAGCAGAAGCTCAGGTGAGCTGGAGTTGGTGGTGCGCTGAGAGCGGGCAGCGTGGCTGCGTGCTTTGGGGTCGGTTGTGCTGAGCGTGGGTGTCTGCCCTGGGAGGATTCTTGTGGCTCCTTGTAAGAAAACAACCCTTTTGCAATGTATTTCTCAAAAAATGGTAACTTGAGTGACATTCTGAAATGAAATGGCAAAGGATGGGGCAAAACAAAACAAGGAACATACGTTAGTACGCTTTGACACCTACATTTGAGGGTTTGTGTTTCAGATCCCAGGAAACTTGTTTTACAAGACCATCTCTTTTTAAAACTGCTGCTATTTGTTGTGGCTGCTTGGGTTCATCACCCATCTTCTCTCATCTTTGTAGTGGCTTTTCAAACCAGCTTTTATGAAGTTTTAGATCGGTTTGTGAGAAGTTATTAAAAAAATCTTAATGGCTGGCTGTACCCTCATCAAAGGGACTACCGTTAGCACGTCTAAGGCTAGTATTGCAAGTTCATATTATCACTGATTCAGTGGACTATTGAATTACTGCTAATAGACAACATTGTCATTTAAAAAATGAAGTGTTTTCTTAATTGATGCAATAGCATTAAGATTTGGGTGGGTTTTTTTTAAAGCAACTCACAAGTCTGAATGTGTGATTTTAAGTGAGGAATTGTCATAAAACATCTGTTTTCTAGGTAGGTTCCCCTGATACCCATTCTTACCCCTTCATTAGTGATTATTTTCACCTGTTACGTCAAAGCAGACAACCAAGTAATTGCAGGTAACTCACAGGTGGTGCAAATATCAGTAAATAACTGAAAAATTGGGGTCACAGACTTGAGAGCATGGCAGCTTAGTTTGAACAAGTTAGCGAAGAGCCCTGAGAGGGTTGGAAGACATGCTGACGGTGAGGGCTTTCAGTGGTCCTGTCCGCCTCTTAACAGAGGAAAGGTTAAAAGAAAGCTCATTAACAGTTTATGAGTGAGTTCGTGAGGACAAAGGTATAGCAAGGCAGCGATCAGATGCTAGGCAATTTTTGACCAATTGTAAGAATTTACTAAGTATTTTAGTATATGCTGATGAGTTTTAGTTGTAGGCACAGTTTTTCTGAAGACTTTTCTGTGGTTCAAAAGGTAATCGGTTTGGGAATTGGGTTGCTTTGGTGAAACTTTATCTTGAAAGGTGTTTTCTGGCTTTGTATGGTTTTATAGCTGACAAGGGCAAGATTTAAAAGCAAAATTCTCATAAGCTGTGAAATCTAATCACTTATGGAGACTTCACGATGAATTTTAACACAGAGATTTGTTGACTTGGTAATTTACTGGCTGCCAGCAACTTCAGTGACTCCCAAACCCCCCCCCCCCCCCCCCCCAACCTCTCCAAAACATCGCTTTTAGCCTAGAAAATGATGAGGTCCAGTGCACTTCTTGCAGTGCCTGCCGTTGTGCATGGGTGTAGCTCAGCCACTGAGGACCAACAAAGCAACCCAGGAATACGCAGCCCAGAGTTGTTTAATCCTGAAGGCGCCTGCGTTGGGTATCTTGTGGACTGGGTTACTGAAACTCCTGTGCCTTAGGTACTTCTGCTGGGGAAGCTGGAGCTGGCAGGCGCTTGCAGGGCGGCTGACGCTTCTTTTTCGGCCAAGCCGTGATGCTGGAGGGTTACAGCCTAGTGAGCTTTCAACCCAGAGCTGCTAAATCACAAAAGGGTGCGTGTGAGCTGGGAACGGGGGCACTCAGGCAGGCTGTGCTCCTCCGGTTAATTTTGGTGATTTGCCCGTGTTCCCCACGTGGTCATTTGTACCTGCAAGGGGCCATGTGGCTGAGAAAAAAAGTTATGAAATCAGTCTGTAGCATCACTATTAGCATCAAGCTGGGAAGAGGGAGGCAATTTTGTGGCTCTTTTCTAACGCCGCTTCAGGTTTTCGCCGTCTATTTTTTTTAAACATCGGCCGCACAGAGCAAGTTGCGGCAGGTACCTCACTTATGGCTCAGCCTTATTGCTCAGGCAGGGTTTTCTGAATAGCGGCACAAACTCAGACAACGGTAATGGATCATTAAACAGTTGGAGTAAAAACCTCAGCAGATAATGGACCCCTTTGTTGTCTGGCCTCCCTGTGGTCCGAGAGGATGAGCGCTGCTGTCTCGTTAGGAGGAAGGTGATCCTTTCTTCCCACCCTGTTTCCAGCTTTTGGGTTTTGTGCTGCCACTCAACAAAGTGCTTTATGGAGTTTGTGCTCCAGACTTCTTTATTTTTAATCTGGTTAATAGGTAGTAAATTATTGTTGTTAAAAAAGTTCCATTAATATTCCCTATTTTTTATGGTTGCTGTACTTCAGCACTGCTGACATATACAGGGAAGCGTGTTCCTTCCTAGCATCTCTGCCCAGCACACAAGGCGACTCCTTGAATTACAGATGCACCTCTGCAAAGTGGTCCCTGGACTACAACCTGGCCAGCTCCTCACGGGTGGCTGGGAAGTGATCCCATTTGCCGTGCCTTGTGAATGAATATTTTATTGCAGAACCCTATGTCATTATCAGTCTTTCCAGCTGGTCTTTGCATTTCCCACGAGCAGCAGGAGTGGAATTCCACTGTCCCGTACTTGTGCCATGTAATAATGTGCTGTGCTTTTTCTTGTCTGAAGTTGTTGTTAATAATGGTCAAATTCTTATTAAATCACATTTCCCTTGCTGTGTGCAGTATTGCTTGATGTTGAAATTCTGCCTCTGAAAGAAACCCCATGCTTTTTAAATGTCTAAATTACCTATTCACTGGCTATTCTTCATCGCGGTTTTGATAGGCTGTTAAAAGCCAAAAAAAAAAAAAAAAGAATTTATCTTCAAAATGCTCCTTGGAAGGGAAGAAGGGCAATGTGAAATTTCCTCTTCTGACCTCGTACCATAAATATGAATTGTTATCACTGCTTGGGTGGTGACGCATCGTTCTCCCCCAGTTGTGGACTGTCTGGAAGATCTGGTTGGGATTTTTAAAAACTTGGCTTTTCCTTCGTGTAAAACGAAGATTTAAGGTGAAAGTTCCCAGGTGTGCTGTGGGCTAAATTGACATACGGTGATGTATAAGAAATCCCTTTTCCTTCTGCAGATGTAGGTAACTTAGTTTCATACCTCAGTACTGGCTAATAATTCTTTAATGATTATATCTCAAAGAAGAACCCAGGGATTTAAGTCATAACACAAGTTACAAGGTTTTCTGACACTATAAATAAAAAGCTATATTTGGAAAAAAAGAATGGTGTATTTATGGACAAAACTATATTAAGGGAAATGTGATGGAAAAATTGAGTCAGATGAGCTGATGTATGAGGCATTTCCCTATGGAGTCATTGGGCTGAAAAATATTTTATATGCCTAAACTTGAACAGATGCTTCAACACACTCACACATACAATCCCTCCCTAGTTTAATATTAGCGGTTCTGTTCATACCACTGTGATTAATTCACAGACCAGCCTGTTTTAGTCTCTTTTCCGGGGGCTATGGGGTATATCCAGATCATCCAGGTGCTTAAGCCCGTGCCAAACTGTAAATATGCAAGCAACCTGGTTATTAGCAGGATTTCTTCCAAGCTTTACGTTAGGCATGTGCTTAAACGGCTCACTGACCTGGGATTTACATTTTTACACAGGAATGAAGGATTTTTCTCTATTACCTTGCTTAGATGAAAATCGTTGGAGTCAGCCAGCTTTTTTTGCCTAAATAAGTACATGAAACCAGCTTTCAGCTCTTACAGATATTAGTTCCACCTTTTTAGTTACAAATTTGTCAGAAAACAATTCTGAGCGTGCCTGACCTCGTTTAAGATACTGTTGAAGTACGAGAAGACATACATATGGATGACCAGCAGATTTTGCCTACTGTTCTTTTTAGTACAAACGTCGTGTTTGGTGGTGCTGGAGAAGTGGCTGGCAATTGCATTTTATTTTTTTCCTTTGAATACTCGTTGTGGTGTTCAGCTCAGCTGTTAATCTGCTTTCCCCGGGTTATTTGCCTTGTAGGTAGCTGTGTGCAGCGCGTCTTCTCTTCTAAAAAATCCCCAAAGCCCTCCCAAAAAAATGCAGGGTGCTGGAGCCAGTTGTTTCCACTTTTCTGATGGAGCTAAACTGGTGAAGGGATGTGGAAAAATGACTTCTGGGTCTATATCTAATGACTTCTGGGTCTAAACCTGGGTCTAGCTGTGGTGCGCCTCGGGAATACGCGCCTTAAGGGATGAGTGATGGTGCTGATGGCATCAGGGGATGTTGGCTCCTGCTCACGGTGACATCCCAGTGTTGGACACTTGCGAGTGGTGCAGCCGTGCCAGACTCAGGTATAACAAGTCATTGTAAAATTCTGTATCTCTGTCATGCTTAAAATAGCAGAGAGCCTGGAAGAGTGATCGTGTTTCTTGTGTGTTTCCATGTTACCTTCAGGGTGAGTTTCTGACTCCTTGGTAACTCCGGGCAGTCTTGCCCGTTACGGATTCAGGGGCTGACAAGTAACACTGCGTAATCCGGGGGCCTGGGGTTACAGAAACATCTGTAGGCAGGCAAGAGGCTGGGTGCTAGATTGTGCACCTGGGGCTAGCCCCAGTGTTAGTTTTTAAAAATAATTAAGTTTCTTAATGTGTGTCTTGCAGGTGTGCAGTCTTTCATGCAGTATCTCCTCCTACACATCTCCCAATTTTCATGGTAAACATATTTAAGTATTTGAGAAATGACTGAATTTTACTTACTAATTCCCAAGAGTTACTGAGCTGACATTCAAATACATAGTTAAACTGTTTCTAAAAGGACAAGAATTTTCAGAGTGGAAACTGTGATTCCAATGATATTAAAAAAAATAAAATAAAATTTTAAGTGTTTGGAAGGAAGTACACAGTGATCTTCCGTATAGCCTCATGGAAATGATCATCTTTATTTCTTGGTTCATGTAGTCTTTGCTCTTTCTGGAGTTTACTTGAAATGTTCCACCTCTGTGTCAATACCCGGCTAGATTTGTATTCCTCAGCCTGCTCTTGCTCTCTTTGCAATCTGTGGCAAAACCTTATCGATCTGGATGCCTGCAAAATCCAATTCCCTGGAGGATTGTGCTGGAGAGATATCGACAGAAATAAATCATTGCTGTCCTTCAAGCGTGCCTATTGCCTGAGATTTGTCCAACAAGTAAATACTGAATACCAATCAGCTGTAACTTATCAATGATTAATAACCTGAGTTACCAATTACTTTTTTCCTTTTGCCTTCCACCAGCACCAGTCTTTTCGCTGATTTATTAACGCACTCTTCCCACAGCCCCCAGGGGAGACACTCGCTCCTGGCTCCTTTAGAACAGCCAGGAGCTGTTCTAGCTGGAACAGCTGGATTGTATTCCATGTCCCCCTGGTTCGGAGTTTTGTTCCTGACACTGGCCCGAGTGGAGGCTACAGCGAAGGTGCTGGAGAAGCGTGTGTGAAACCCCTCTCAGCCTTTTGACTGCTTTCTGCCTGGAGACTTACCTGTTGTGTGAAGCATGGTCTCTTGGTTGGTTTTTTTTTTTCCAGTTTTTAAGGGGCTTTCCTTCTCCAGGCTACTCCAGATTTTACAGCTCCCTACTCTCTTTCCCCCCTTTGGATTTCTCACTGTTCTTCCTACACCAGCCAGTCCATACCTCTTCAACAAAGCAGTTTCTGTTCTTCTCTGTTTCCGTGACAGGGGATAGCGAGAGTGACCAGGGCTGTACACCGTGGCCAGGACGTGGGTGAACCACGGGTGCTCACGGTGGCACAGCAGCGCGTGCTGTTCATGCACTTGCCCGTTGCTAACACTTGTAAAGTGCTCTTGACTTTCTGGACTGTTCTGAGTGGTTGAGATTTTTTTTTTTTTTTTTTTTTTTTTTTACTTATTCAGTGTATGTATCACTTAATCTATCTAGAATTTCATCTGACATTTTATTGCCAGGTTACTTAGTGTCACAGGGTCCTTCAGCCATTTTTCATGGTTGCTTATCTTCCTTGCCTTGAAGATTGCCATCAGGATCCTTGGTCGCATCCCACCCACTTCACTGTTGCGTTGTACTCAAACAGCATCCTGGTCCCAGCCTCTCTGCCTGCGAAACTCCACTCTGACCTCCCTCCCTTGCAGGAAATGACTGTTTACTCCTACTCTGTTATCTTTCACCCAGTTGTTTTTCCATGCAGGGACAGTCTCTTTTCCAGTGTGGGCTTTTGGTGTCCCTAAAAGAAGCTTTTGATGAGAGGGACTTGCAGATCTTAAAAATCCCTTTGTGAGGGTGGAAGTCCCTTTACAGAAGCCACACTGACTTTTGCCCCAGTAGGTTGTGATTATACAGATACATCAGCTGTCCACTAATTCTAGTCTGTATAACGTTGTCTAATTAGTCCTGTACAAACGCTGGGTTTGGAGGCCTGCAGTTTGCCATGATTTTCTTTGTAAGCCTTGTCTTACAGAGGTGACGTGACGCTTGCCTCCCTGTACCAAGGCAATTTTAAGAAAGGCTGTAACCAGATAGACTGTTCCAGCTCCAAGCTCCGTTACCTGCTTTGGTGAATGCCACCACATCCTCCCCACCCATTACTCGTCATTTTGGCTTTTTATTCTGTAACCTCCACTCCAGTCACTTCAGCTTCCCAGAGAGCCCCTGGAGGAGTGTGGCTGGCGAGGAGGCTGGGGCTGTTTCTAGTACTGTGAGTGTGCATAAAGAAGTCACGTAATTTTTCCTGTGTGGCATTGTCATCTCTTTTAGTAGCATTAAGAAATGGACGTGTTCCAGGTGGTGTGGCTTTCTGCAGGGCAGCTCCCTCAGGATGCAGATGGATATCTGAAGTTGTAACAAAGTGATGGGGGAGCAGCTGTTTTAGTCATAGGATAGATGGGAGCAACACGGCCAGCAGGTTGAGGGAGGGGATGCACCCCTCTGCTCTGCTCTGGTGAGACCCCGCCAGAGCTCTGCGTCCAGCTCGGGGTCCCCAGCACAAGGCAGACATGGACCTGTTGGAGCGGCTCCAGAGGAGGCCACAGAAATTACCTGAGGGCTGGAACAGCTCTGCTGTGGAGAGAGGCCGAGGGAGCTGGGGTCGTTCGGCCCAGAGAAGGCTCTGGGGAGACCTTACTGTGGCTGTTGGATACTTAAAGGGGGCTTACAAGGAAGACTTTCCTGGGGCTTGTAGTGACAGGACAAGGGGCAGTGGTTTTAAACTGCAAGAGATCAGGTTTAGACTGAAAATAAGGAAGAAGTATTTCGAGATGAGGGTGCTGAGGTGCTGGCGCAGGCTGCCCAGAGCAGCTGTGGATGCCCCGTCCCTGGCAGTGTCCAGGGTCAGGCTGGACGGGGCTGGGAGCGACCTGGTCTAGTGACAAATGTCCCTGCCTGTGGCAGGGGGTTCGGCTGGGTGGCCTTTAAGGCCTCTTCAGACCCAAACCATTCTGTGATTCTGTGAACTTGGCAGAGTAGGTATGGGTTGCCTTAGTGAGAGAATCCACCAAATAATCTGTGGTTTCTTACTAGGAATTATGTCACTTGCAGCTGATCCCCCTTTGAGTGAATGAGGATTTGTGATACGGTGAACGCTCAAAAGGATTAAGAATATTTTTGCAAGCAGACCTGCTCACCTCTGCATTAGAAAATGGTGGGGCCCTTTGCACGTGCCACTGATTTAACCCTTCAGAGAACTGGTGAGGTGATAGCTGGTGTAGATGGTGATAGATCTCTGAATATGTGCTGGGTGGAATAGTAAGGCTATGTCTGCATTCATCACTAAAGCAGTCTACTGTGTTAACTTTTTTTGTCTCTGCTTCGTATTTGCCTGTGAACTGTTTATTTTGGTAATGAAGATGGGAAGTTACTCGTATCCAAACGTGCAGCAAGGCCTTAGCCAGACTTGGGAGCGAACCGGGTTTTCCAAAGACTGCAGAAGCCACCAGTTTGCTTTCTAAAAGGAGGTCCTCCTGTTGGTACAGGTTCTGCTATATGTTCGTATTATTTTCTTTTAGTTGTAAGAAAAGTACGGTTTTATACAATTTCTGGTGTTCTAGGTATTTTTCTAACTGAGGTTTTTCAAGGCCAGACCACTGACCTGACTGGCGCTTTATGATCCTGTTCACACTGATGCCCACTTTGTGTTGAGACAGTGAATTGTGATTTTTCTGTGGTCTCGATAGATGGTGGTGGTGACCCTGCTGTCACCTGGTTGGAGCTTGAAGAGAACATGTACAAAATAAGCATGAAGTTCACTCGGTGGCTGAGGTTGTATCAAAATGTAACCACCCTCCTAAAATCTTGAAAACTTGGAAATAAGAAACTGGGGGAAGCTTAGTACAGTCACATTGCCCACAGTTGTGCCTGTAGTATCTCGGTGTGCTTTTTTCCATCTCAGCAGGACCAGAAAGCAGTATATACCATAGCCTTGTCCTGTTCGCACTCTCACATCAAGTCACATGCTTGGCTTAAGCAGTTTCCATGCATCTGGGAGGCTAATCAGCCTTAAATTTGCTGCTAATTTTCATAATCTCTGTTGATATTAAGTCTGATAACAAATACATGGCCATGTAGAGCAGTCAGATGGCAAAAAATGACCTGCCTGCTACTCAGTGCTTGGTGAAGTGTGCCTTTCTCTGGGGCATGAGGCACAGTGGGAAAAGGGCTTCTAGCTTCCTCTTAGAAAACAGAGTTATTTGTGGCTATTCTCAGAAAGAAAAAAACCCACCCAGCTGGTACGCATGTGTTCTCCCAGCTGGTGTGATGGAGCATAGGGAGTTTTATCAGCGAGTGCTTCAGGTCTCTTCCCAAGAGGGTCTAGAGAAGTGTTCAAGTCTTTCAGAAAATTACGATTTTGGGTTTCTTATTTCACTACAGGAAACATTTTTTTTCAAGAAATAATTCACTTGGTGAATTTATGTGCATCTTCATATCCTAAATTTTATCTTTGGCGAAATAAAGTTGTTAAGACTTGTTGAACTCAAGCTGGAGTAACGTTTTAATGCCAGTATAGCAATCTGCTCTGATTTACTGAGCTCCTTTCCTCATAACAAATCATACTTAAAACTCTTCAATTATTTCTGCAGGTTAGTGGCACTTGAGGGAAGTCGAAGCAGCAGGCCAGCATTTGGCAGGAACGCAAGCAAGCTCGCCTGGCAGGTTTGTGTGCTTGCTGCTGTCTTGTAGCAGACCCCTTGCTCTCTGCTCTGGAAGGAGCACCTGTACCGTGCACAGCCCTGTGTGCACGGGGCATCACGTTGCTAGAGGGGTTTTGACAGTCTAGCGAGGTGCTGTCATTCTGTCCTTGACTGTAGGTGTTCCCCACACCATCCTCATTGAGTGTTGTGGTATACCGGTAGCTGACAGTGAGAAGGTGACCTTCTGGTGTGGCTGGCTGCCATCTTCCCGAGCTTAGTGCTCTCTACCCAGGGAGATGTACGGTTGTGTGAAGTCACAGAGGTCTGCAAAACTTGCTGGTCCTCCATATCGCAGCAAGTAGAAGGTCTGACCAGGTTTAGCAGAGCTATGGCAAGCGCTGGATGTCATGTAAAGCAGTTGGTAGTGAGGGTTTAGTGTCCCCATCTGCTGTCTGAACATCCTTCCTTCTCTAAAAAGCTGCTGTTGAAGCAAATGTTAGATGAATTTGGTGTAATTGTAGGGTGAGGCAGTGTCTCGTACTAGACCAGATGACAGAGCTGGGAAATAAAGGTCTTTTTTTGAATTTGGGTCACAGTGAAATAACTGCCATGTTGCAGAATGGGTGACTGGGGACATGGTGGCAGACTGTGTCATGGTATGTGGTATCTGTTTTATTTACAAGCCGTTCATGCTAGTTTTTGAGGCTTATCTATGAAGCAAACACTATCATAGTTTCCTTTGACTGTCATAAAATGGTGGTGAGGGAATTAGGTGTTCATCCCCATTTGATTGCCTCCGCTCAGCCAAGTGGCAGCCTTTTGATGTACAGGAGCCGACAGAATTGCTCTCTTTTGGCTTCTCTCTCCTTTCCCGAAATGGCTGTGAGAGTGATATTTGGGTCAGCTGCCTCCAGTGTGTCATTTTCTTTTGACACTCATCCCTCTGAGCATATAGGAGGAGCCCAGTGGGGAAATGCTGTGGTGCTGTTGGCTGCAGTGGAATCGGGAGTAGTTAAAGGGGTGTTGTGGTTATTTGACTCACTAATCACATCAAGACGGGGAAATCTCTCTGATGCCTGACTGAAACGGTATGCAAGTGAAGATGGCCTTTACCCAGACCCTGTTGCAAGAGGGATGGAGGGACCCAGGTAAGTGCACAAGTGCTCTAGCCTGTAAAAAGGCTGTTGCTCTCCAGCAGTGTGTCTCCCTTGGTGACTTTGCTGTGGATCTAACACGCAATGGTACTTGTGTATTCCTTAATTTGGACCAGAGACCTTTTGGGTCTGTCTGGGAAAATACGTTTTTTCCTTCTTTTCTTGCTGCAGTGCTCTGGGTCTTGGTGTGGAGGTGTCTGTTGCTAGGTCGGAGGTGTCAGGGCGTTGTGCTCCTGTTCCTTTCAGCGCACAAGTTGTTTTGCTTTGCCTGGACTCTGCTCTTCCCCTGCGTGTCTCGGGGTGCAGCCCCGTGTGACAGTGCCAGGCCTGCCTGCACAGGTGCTGTTGCAGGTGCTGTCCTGCAGTTTCTTTCCCTCTGCTGTTTGCAAGCTGGCAAGCATGTCCTGAAATGAGCTGAATTTGTGGGATTCATTAAGCAAGTGTGAGCAGTAACCCCAGCCCTGCTGTCCGTTGCGCTCTTGCTTTGGATTGGTGTTGGTCACTTAGTACCTGCCTTTTGCCATCATCCCCACAGCATCTTTTCTACCTTTACCCTTCCATTGCCTGTATTTGTTAAAATAACTGCTGAGAACACAGGTGCGATAGTCAACAGTACAATATTTTTAATATTTTAATAACATCTTGTGTTTATTATTATGCCAATGCTGGTGGAACCGCACAGGGTCTGTCAGGGGGTGACTACACAGCAGCAGCCTGTGCTTTTTGGGGCAACTGTCCTGTACTGTGAGCGGGAAGGTTCTTAGGTCACAGTATCACTTGCCTGTGTGTTTCAAGTCCCTGTAACTTGTGCCCCCTCTATTACATTCATTCTTACAGGAAAAATTACCTGGCTGATGTTGTCCCAGACTCTTCTCAGTGGTACCCAGGGAATGGTGAGGGGCACAGTTTGAAACACAGGAAAATCCACTTAAACTTCAGAAAAGCTTTTTTTTTTTTACTGTGAGTGTGGTCAGATGTAGGAACAGGCTGCCGAGAGAGCTTGTGGAGTCTCCATCCTCGGAGGTATTTAAAACCCGGCTGAACATGGGCCTGCCAACCTGCTCTCAGTTGACCCTTTTTGGGAGATAGAATGTGGTAGTTTAAAATATCCCACCAGTTGGTGGAATATTACACATTTTTTAGGATAATGCATATGAGTACAAGGGAACCTAGAGGTTAAGCATCTTCAAAATATAAATGACTGAAGTAAATGGGTGGTTTTGTCACTTACAAAGAAGCAATCGCAGTATCGGACTTGTTGGGCATTTGGTGTGTTTGATCTCTGAAGTATTTTGGCAAGTGGTAACACCTCGTGTGTCTGAAACAGGGTTTAGTAGCCATGAGCTAGGGAGCACGTGGTGTCTTTTCAATTGGATATCTAGTTTGGGAGCAGCTCCTAGAGAGAACTTCTTGGTGTCTGGGAGACGACTTCTGTATCTGTACGATCATCTCCTGGAAAAGCCTGCAGGATCCACTTAGTATGGAAGAAAGGGAATTGACAGCTCGGTCAGGAGCGTTTTGTGGACCTGAATCCATACAGAGACCATGCTCACGCTGTCTGAAGGTCATTTCAGTTGGTCGAAACGGTCGATGATACCCTCCTGATCTTTGGGTTTCAAGGGTACAAGCAGCAGTCCCTGGCCCTGTTGTCTGCAGGCAGTCTGGGCTGGCAACCCGAGAGCTCAGGTTTTGATTAAACACTTGGCCTTGATCTTCAAAACAGCAGTGTTGGGTGTTTCCTCTAGTATGGCTTGAACTTCAGCTTCAAACTCTTTGCAGAAGAATAAAAAAATTTGCCCTTTACCTACCTTGCAATTCCTTGTTTTCAGTGTCCAACAAAATTATGCAGGTTCCTAACGCACAAGTTGTGTAGGGAGAGGGGTTGTTTGCGCTACAAGCTTCAGTGTTGGCACTGGGCTGGTACAACCGAGGTTTGGTGCGATGCTGTGTCAGTCTGACTGTGCCTTGTTGCCCTGAGGATCAAGTGTTCCGTTGCAGAGGCTGTCAAACAGCACACGGCGTCTTGCCGTGTAATCTGCTGACCGCTTTATTTTCTCCATTATTACATTTCACATCACCAGAGTGCAAGCATCACCTGGGGCTTGCTTCTGCTTCTTGATACCTCAAGTCTGTAGGACAGATCTGAAGAACAGCCTGCTCAGGTTTGCCAAGCATCTGACGACTCTGCTCCGAGTCGCTACAGAAATGCCAAATTTAGGAGCTCACTATACCAGCCTCCGAGCTGGTACACCTCATTCCCATTGTTTGGAAAGCTTACTGAATGC
The DNA here is from genome assembly GCF_023634155.1 of Falco peregrinus. Classification (NCBI taxonomy): domain Eukaryota; kingdom Metazoa; phylum Chordata; class Aves; order Falconiformes; family Falconidae; genus Falco; species Falco peregrinus. The sequence goes on from NC_073738.1 coordinate 604,040, forward strand.
TGGGCATGTATCAAGGGATTCAGGCTAACAAAGACCCCAGAACAGGTCTCCGAAAATCTCATGAGAGAATAGAGACTCTACAGCCCAGCCTCCATTTTTGACAAAGCCTGTTCTCACTGCAGGCTTCTGCTCTCCAACGAACTCGAGTCAGGCTCACAGTTCATCATGTCCTTGTGCTGCGGCACGGGGTGCACGGGCTGCCCCAGTGGACACCGCTCTTCCAAAGTTGGGATCTCGCATGCTCTGGGGTGTCTGCCCTGGAGACGATCTTCCTGGAGGAGCGTGGCTGCTGTAGGTGAAGTAAATGCTAGTTTTGGCCAGCATGAAACACGCTGCAATTTCATTTGAATTGTGTCACTGCAGGGGAGTGTTGCTAAAATTGTCACTTGGCTTTCCATGCTGGCATTACCTAGAGGGCACGCTGAGGCTACTGGAGGTTCATGTCTTATCTGCACATTCCGGTTTCTTTTTAAGCTGAATGCTTGGGTGGGTGTATGTACATTGATTTTCAAAAAGATACGTATTTGACATCTTTATTTTTTTGACAGCACAAGAATCTTTTTATATCTCTACCTCTTACCCATATTTTAGTGTTCTGTTTATATCCTGCATAGGATCTGCAGTCTCGTAATTCAATGAGGGGTTTTTTAGACTCGAGGGGAATTGGTCTGGGGAGCAGCAGAACCTTGTTAGCATGCCTGGGATTTGAAGGCACCGTTCAGAAGTTGTTTCCAAATTGACATTGATGCTGTGGCTTTTTCATAACTGTTCTCTGCTGTTTGCCATATGAGACTTGCCAGATGACAGATTATTTACTTGAACAAGTGCTGTGTGTTGTCCCAAAAGTTGCAGCCCTCTCACTCCCAAATATTCTATAATATAGATTAAATCTAAAATTCAGTACAGTTGTTTACTTAGTCTTTTTCAGCTGCACAGTACTGTAAACAGTTTTGAAAAGCATGGGAATAAAGTTGGTGGTGATTGAGCCGGCTTCCTTTACAAATGATGGAAGGATGATAGCAGTGATTTATTTGTCTTACCCCAGGAAGATCCCCACATCCTTCCCCTTGTGTCACTTAGGAGGATGGACACTGGAATTGCTGCTCAGGTCAGGAAGGCAGGTAGCATCGGCACAATACTCAACAGGATTTGTGGTGTGCTGGTATGTTGCCAGTGCTGGGTCTGGCCACAACTTTCTCCTTTCTTAATAAGGTCTTACTTATTTTTCAGGTTTAACACAAAAAAAAAAAAAAAAAGAAGATCCCTCATGCTTCCACAAGAATAATTGTAAATCATGCAATTTCTTACATTTCAATGTAAATGAGATTTGAATGAATAATGCTAATTATTTATTCATCCTAATTCAAATCTGGTTTTAATTAGCCTGTGGGCCCAATTTTACTTTCATGCAGCATGAAACCTCTTTTGATTATCAACAGAATTGCCATGCATTTATTCTTGATTTTTTTTCTGCTCAGCACATGATTTAAAACTGCTTAAAAACAAAACAAAACAAATACATCATTAATAAATTAATCAAATTTCATTAGCGTGACATGGGAGGACATATTTTAAGGGAAAAAAGTTTTCCCGTAAATATATTCCCCTTGACAGTTGCCTTTTGGCTACAAAATCTTCCTCCTATATATGTGTTTGAGACAAACCTTGTCTGAGAAGGTGCTGGTGAACTGAAATTCAGAGGAACCTGAGAGCTTCAGCTCCCTGTTCCCCTCCAGGGGCTGGGTCTCACGGCTGGAAGGTGTGCTCCTGCACTGCTCTTCACCTCTGTTCCAGGGAAAACTCAGGGATGAGCTGAAGCCCATAGCCAGCTGTGGACTTAGCGGGGGGAGGGTGTCTCCAGAGATGATGGGAACCGTCGAGTCCAACTCTGCGACTCGCAGGACTGCCTGACACTAAACCAAACATCCACATGCTGCCTGCTGTCATCGGGCTCAGATGCTTTGGGCTACAGCTGCCAGTTTGTACTGGAACAGGGTCAAGGGCATCCAGTTTGTACTGGGAGGGGGCCCAGCCTGTACTGAGAGGAGGCCAGGAGATTCAGTTTGCGTAGGAACATGGGCCAGTCATTACCGGGAGATGGCCAGAGGATCCAGTTTGTACTGGGATGGGGCACAGTTTGTGCTGACGCAAGGCTGAAGGCATTTGGGACTTGACAGCCTGGAGTGAGGCTGTTGGCGGTTGTATACGGCACCGCCTTACAGGTGCCATACATCCTGGGGGTCTGGAGGCATTGCTGGGAGCTTTCCTCCAGAGTCACCATGGTTCCAGCTTCTTCCATCCTTCCTTGTCCCACTGTCCCTCCCTGCCACACTTCAGCTGTCTTATCCAAAGTCAGAATGTTAAGGTTGCTGCAGTAAACTGCTCCTCTGAGGTGCTGTTCTTCCCTCCCTGACTGGTGGGAGACCATGACAATTAGATGAGAAAGCTGAAATGAGATGAAATCAACCCCGCGTTTAAATTCACATTTGAGCCACACATGGGCTGGATAGGGGAAGCTGCACACAACAGGGACTGTTCCCTGTCTGTCTGTACATGAACAATAGCCATGTTAAAATAACTCAAGAGATTTCCTGCGGTGAATCTCTTAACCTAAAGCTAATTTCTTTTTTCCCATGTACCTGCTCCAAATTCTTCTTTATTCTTTCTGGATGGCCGCATCTGCAAAACTTTATTTGCAGGAGCCAGCTTGCTGTCAGAGATAAGCGTCACATTATTTGCATTGTATATTCTGGCTGCTCTGAGGAGCCTCCTCCGCTGGAAGTGCTGGAATGAATTTATGACAAATACAAGGAATGAAAGTCTCTCTCAAATGCATTTTCTGCCATGACTTAAATTAGCTGAAATTGCTGACATTTTGCCTTTTTCAGAAGCGTGTCAGTGTCCATAGACTTTTGTTTCAAACAATGGAAAATTATTGAATTAAATAGTATCAGAACACAAAATCTGAGAGATGCTAAGTGTACGTTAGGTGAAGGTTACTGCAATATATCTGGGTCCTGCAGTACGTGTGTTGTAAAGGCAGGAACATGCAGCCTCTGACCTTGGCTGATCTCATGGAACTGAAGGATACTGCCATTTCAAATGCTGTAATTCTGTTTGGAAATTTTATGTTTAATTTACATAAAACATAAAAAACATATTATGTTTAATTTTGATGGGCTGAACATTTCCAGTGAAAGAAAGGGGTTTTTTTATTTACAGGTCATTTTTTATTTTACAGGTAATTTTACTTGAATCAAAATGTTTCCGTAAAGACAAGGAAGTTCTTTGCCTGCTGGTTGACTCTCCCTTATTTGTGTCAGTAGCTCTGCTCTGGACTAAAACTAAATTTAGAATGTGACACTTTCTTGTTGAAGAGAATCGGAGCTCTTCAGCAGCTTCGCACCTCTGCAGCCAGAACTCTGTAACTGGCAGGAGTCATGGTTATTACATGCTTGTCTGGTGACGTCGCCATCCACATCTGAACGCTGTGGTTAACATAAATGTACCAGTCTGTGTGGTCAGCGTCTGTGTGTAGGTTTGTCACTGTTCATTTATATAACTGGTGGAACCCAGGACGTGAACCCCGTCTTTCTCCTGAAGCCCGTTCTAAGTGGGCCAGAAGCCCTGTGCCCTGCAGTGGCTGTCTTCTGCTCCGAGCACGCTGCCGAGGGAGCGAGGTGTCAGCCAGCCGCGGGTACGGGGTCTGCACTGTGGAAAGCTGATAAATGCCTCAGAAGAATTTATTAGATGTGGAGGTAGCAGCTTGTCTAAAATTAAAGGTTCAGTGGCCCCTCTCCTGTTGAAACCAGTGCTGATGGCAAACTTCTCAGCTCATAGCCGCTGATGGGTAAACATTGGCAGTATCTGAAAATGTGAAGGCTAGTTCCTGCTTTTATGTCAAATTTACATTGGCAACAGTACTTAATTCATTTCAAATTTACTTAGTAGTTTACTTTTAGAAAAGAGTTTGGTCCTGACATTTTCAGCAAGGGAAAGTTAACCCCTTCTTAAACTCCCTTGGGTTTTGTCTCATTTTAAATTGACGAATTACAACATGTCAGTTAGTGGCATGTAGAAAACTATAGAATCATAGAATTGTTTAGGTTAGAAAAGACCTTTAAGAGTGCAGCCGTTAACCCAGCGCTGCCAAGTCCACCACTAAACCATGTCCCTAAGTGCCACATCTACACGTCTTTTAAGTGCCTCCAGGGATGGTGACTCAACCACTTACTTGAGCAGCCGGTTCCAGTGCTTGACAACCCCTTTTGGTGAAGAAATTTTTCCCGACACCCAATCTAAACCTCCCCTGGCACAACCTGAGGCTGCTCCCTCTTGTCCTGTCCCTTGTTACCTGGGAGCAGAGACCGCTCCCCCCTGCCTGCAGCCCCCTGCCAGGCAGCTGTAGGGAGCGATCAGGTCCCCCCTGAGCCCCCTCCTCTCCGGGCTGAACACCCCCAGCTCCCCCAGCCGCCCCCCATCAGACCGGTGCCCCAGCCCCTTCCCCGGCTCCATCGCCCATCTCTGGACACACCTCAGCACCTCCCTGCTGGCCACACTGCTGCTGGTGCAAGCCAGGATGCTGTTGGCCTTCTTGGCCACCTGGGCACACTGCTGGCTCACGTTCGGCCAGCACCCCCAGGTCCTCTCCCACCGGACACAGCATGCCCCGTTAGTGCCCACGCCTGGTGACTGGATTGGCAGTGCAGCTTGGTGTGAGTGCGAGTGCTGTGGCTCTTCCCTCCGTAGTCCCCAGTTCCAGCTGTGGGGCTCACGTGCCTTTTCTGTTCGGTGTGTTGGAGGCTCCTCAGGCGCACAGCGTACCCCGACCCACTCGAGCTGCCGGGGAGTGCCGAACCTGCGGGTGTCTGAAGGACAGTCTCTTGTCCCACTAATGCGGGGCTCAGGGTTGCAAGAGCTGTACTTGGGTGCCTTTCTGAAAGGGGTGTTTAGGGTGTGAAGTCACCTGTTGCAGTAAGGCAATGCCTCTGGTTTTTCCTGTTAAAAACATGTTATTTAAGCCAATTCTGTCTGCAGAATAATGGTTGCGTAGAAAGAAGAGCTATGATTGTAAACCTTGGATTGATTGCACGCGCAACTGACAGCCACTAGATTATAATCCTTTATTTTCTTCCCCTGTTTCCCAGCTAAATAAATTGAATTCTCTAAATCTCTCACTTTTAGGCATCTTCCCCGTTCCTTCAGCTGGTTTTGAGACTCACATGTTCACTCTCTGATATTTAAGCAAGTTCTGAAGGATGCAGACACAGGCACCGAGTGCTGTCTTGCTAACAAGGAGGTAAGATCACCTTCCTTGCCCCTATTTGCATGTGATGCAGCCAAGGGTTGCATCAATCATCTCTGCTGTATCACCAGCTCGCATTGAGGTGCTCGTCCATTAGGACCCTAGCTCCCCTCCCTGTTAACTGATGTCCAGGCAAACTGCTCTCCTTCGGGGAAAAAAAAAAAGAAAAAAAAGACTGCTGTTCTTGTTCTTAGCTGCATGTCTTTGCATTAAGCTTGGTTGAAGCGGTGGTTTTGTTTCAGTGGACTCAGCCTCTCGAGCAATCTGTGTTTTTCTGCATCGCTGATAACTCATCTTTATTTGTCAGCCTGCAAACTTCTGTGCCACTTGCAGATTTTGTCAGCAGCCATTTTCTGGTCAGGTCTGAGGAAGATACAGCCTAGTTGCCAGGTCTATTCCTGGTCTTTGCAGAACTTGCTATAATTACATGCAGTTGATCTTGGTTCTAATGTGGGAATCATTTGTCAAGACCTTTGTTACTTTTGATTCATTGAATTTGGTCTTTTTTTAATACTCTCCTACGCTATTTTTTCCTCATGCTGTCACGAAGTAAAAAATCAAATGTCCTACACAGCCCATCTGCATTATGTCTGTGCTGTTGCCTTTTCAATGAAACACTGAATTTCACCAGAAGGGGGATTACATATATATCCTTTAATTCTGTATTGACTGCATCCCCTCATATTTCATTATTTTGCCTGTGAGCAACTCTGTAGTTATACAGAAGAAGTTGAATAGTTGCAAATATTAGTTTTCTTCCAGTCTCCTGCAATTTCTCCAGATCTTAAGAATAAATCACTTTTAAGATGAGAGTGCCAGACTTGTCCAGTTCTGGTTTTAGGGTCTTTCACCAAATGTTCTGATGCAAAAATTTCTGTTAATAATGTTTGAAAAATTGGTATTTGACATCATCAGAGGACTGAAAGATGTCTTATCCCCATGCTGTAACAACATCAAACAGTTCTTCCTGTGCTCAATGTTTTACCAGTTTCACTCCTTTGAGCCTCCAGGTGGGCCTGTAATGTCGCTACGTGTTGTTCATGTAATACCGCATAGGGTTGCTAGCTGTGGGTTTCCACTGATGGTTTTTTACTGTTAGGTTTGAGAATTTATGGAACCAGAGAATCGTTTAGGTTGGAAAAGACCTTTAAGATCTTCCATTAACCCAGCACTGCCAAGTCCATCATTAAACGATGTCCGTAAGTGCCACATCTACATGTTTTGTAAATACCTCCAGTGGTGGTGACTCAATCACTATGATCTCCCACCTAGTACCTCATCTAAAATTTTTGATAGATTGCTTTTTTTAACTAGATTTTCCTTCCACTCCCCCAAACCCATCACAAAACACATGCTAAAGTCTTCTCTGGCTCTGGAGGGGAGATTTTTAGCCTCCCGAAGGGACTGAAGCCAAATACATACAATGTTTTGAGCATCAGGTTAGAAGGTAGATGTTCCTTAGGTCAAACCCTGTCTCTGGGCTGGACCTGCAGGGTAGCACTGCTCGGGTCACTTATGTTGTCCTGCCTTTAAGTTAAAGATAACAGCAGTTGCTAGCTTCTCGGGTTTGGGCTGGCTGATTCATTTCTGTCTCAAGACAGCTGGCATTGCCCTGTGGAGAAAACAGTTTCTCTCTGTGGGCTATGGTCAAGGTCGAGATTGCTAGCTCAGGCTTTAACAAGGCTTGGCCACCTCTGTGCAGTTAAAATGAATCTTGTGGTTCGTGATGGGACGTAGCCAGCGGAGCCCATGAAATTTCACGGGAGCTTAGCTTTCGCTCCACTGTGTTTTGGAGACCAAAAGCCTCAAGTGTAAATGTTTTTATTAATGTTTGAAATACAGAGCAGCCGTCTCTCTCTTCTACTCGGGAGTAGCTTTGGGAACGCATTTTGCTTGTGAAATGGCAGTTAACTGCTGCTTTCTTTTGTAGCACGCTTCTCAAAACCCTGCAGAGGAGACGTAGGATCTTCAAGCAAATTCTGGCAGCTGGAGTTTCCCGGTAACAGGTGATGTTACAAACATGGTTGCATGTTGGTTGTAAAATTCTATAGTTCTCTCTCTTGGTTGCATGTTGCACTGTTCAGGCTCAAGCTGATGAACTCATAAATATTTGGGGGTTTGTTTGTTTTTTAGATAAAACTATTAGACCACCATGAGTTGGAGTTTCCTGACCCGTCTATTAGAGGAGATCCACAATCACTCAACCTTTGTTGGCAAAATCTGGCTGACAGTGTTGATTGTATTTCGGATTGTCCTAACTGCTGTGGGAGGAGAATCCATTTATTATGATGAGCAAAGCAAGTTTGTGTGCAACACGGAGCAGCCTGGCTGTGAGAACGTTTGTTACGACGCTTTCGCTCCCCTCTCGCATGTGAGGTTTTGGGTCTTCCAGATCATTCTTGTTGCCACTCCATCTGTAATGTATTTAGGCTATGCAATTCATAAAATCGCCCGGATGGTGGAACACAGCGAAGCTGACAGAAGAATCAGGAGCAAAAGCTTTTCCATGCGATGGAAGCAACACCGTGGCTTAGAGGAAACGGAGGAGGACCACGAGGAAGACCCAATGATGTACCCAGAAATAGAGCTGGAAAGTGAACGGGAAAATAAAGAGCAGCAGGCCCCTGCTAAAGCCAAGCATGACGGCAGGCGGCGAATTCGTGAAGATGGACTCATGAAAATTTATGTCCTGCAGCTTCTGGCGAGGACTACCTTTGAAATCGGCTTTCTCGTGGGTCAGTATTTTTTGTACGGCTTTGAAGTCAGCCCCGTATTTGTGTGCAGCAGGAAGCCGTGCCCACACAAGATAGATTGTTTCATTTCAAGGCCGACCGAAAAGACCATTTTCCTGCTAATAATGTATGGGGTGAGCTGCATGTGTTTACTTTTGAATGTCTGGGAGATGCTCCATTTGGGATTTGGCACAATCCGAGACACACTGAACAACAAGAGGAAAGAGCTAGAAGACTCTGGTACGTATAACTACCCTTTTACTTGGAATACGCCATCTGCTCCTCCTGGCTATAACATCGCGGTCAAGCCAGAGCAAATGCAATATACTGAACTGTCCAACGCCAAAATGGCCTACAAACAGAACAAAGCCAATATAGCTCAGGAACAGCAGTATGGAAGCAACGAAGAAAACATTCCTGCCGACCTGGAAAATCTGCAGAGGGAAATTAAAGTGGCTCAGGAGCACCTGGACCTCGCAATCCAGGCTTACAACAACCAAAACAATCCCAGCAGTTCCAGAGAGAAGAAATCCAAAGCAGGCTCAAACAAAAGCAGTGCCAGTAGCAAGTCAGGAGATGGGAAGAACTCTGTCTGGATTTAATGTTGGCTGAGTTCATATATTGTGTTTTTTCTCCTAGTTTATCATAACCAGCAACCCCTTGAATAATGGCTTCCATTAAGTAAATATTTGACTCTGCTTATTTTCAGGGATACCGTTGGCTAGTGATTCAACCTCTCAGAAAGGGTTTGTATGCATATTCTGGGATTATAGAACTTTATTCTTCTGTCTTCCAAGTCAGGAGACACATAGGCATATTTAAATCATTCTCATTGAACGGTTTATGCTGTATGTACAGTATTATAGTACATTTATTATGCACAATTTTTTGTATTTGTACACTGGATCTCTGATGTTGCGCTTTTTTATATTAATGAGGAGAAAGCAATGGGTAGCTGTTAGCATTTTGCTAGTTTTATTACTGTGGTCCACAGTTTCGTCGTTGTTTCCTTGTTTTAAACGTAAAACTTTCTATGCTGCATTTCAAAAGTGCCTTGAACATGCAGACAGCACAGAGGAGTCTCCGGTTATCCAGGCAGCCCACAGGTGCCAGTCACTGAGCAGCAGAGCAGTGAAAAATTTGGAAAACATCTGTTAACGGTGCTCTTGACTCTTGTCTTTTACAAAAACGATGTGCTACTTGTAAAGTGTCATACTATAGCCACGATGTACTACAGTTTCCCTCCTGTCCCTCCATGGAAAATTACTTACAGGAAAAATGTGTGTGTGTGAGAGTGCTTGCATTCAGAGTGAGAGTGCCAGCTGTAATGCAGAGAGGGCTCAGACCTCCCTGCAAGCTGTATGCAACAGGAGGGAAGGGAGACTTCAAACTCCTGTAAAACAATTTAGGGAAAAAAAAAAAAAAAAAAAAAAAAAGTAAATAGAAGTTGCTGGATTCAGTAATTCTGTATCTTCATGTGGTATCTATGGAAAGAGATGCTTTTGAGATCTGCTGTTACGTAACGCCCTGCTCCCCAAGGGCATGAAGTTGTTATGATACCTTTTGGATAAGATTTCTGTCTTTTCCAAGGTAATCTGGTTAGATGGAGTCACGGTAATTTTGTTTCTCCGTGCATTACACTCGAGGAATAACCTTCCTCTCCCTGCAGCCAGGACACATGAGCTGTCTGTAAGAGTTTTATGAAGCTCTTTCCGAATATCAATGATACTGCCTTATCCCAGACCCCTCTTCTTTCCGTTATGTCAGAGGAATTTAGTTCAGACAGAGCAATACGTATAATTTAGATTTCTGCTTGAGAGACCAGTCAGATTTGGCGTTTTGTGGGTTTGGCATTAAACTTGAATTTATAATTAGAAAAAGGAGAATGCGGTATTCGCTGCCTTTGGCGGTGTCTTTTTGGCAAGGATGCGCATTGATGTTTGAGAGATGCTGATAAAAGTGTATGCTTTTTGCTACTATTTATAATGTATTCAGGACCTTGCTCTGCTCTCTCTTTTTTTTTTTTTTTTTGGTTAGGTTTTTGTGTGCTTTAATATATTTGGGGGGCTTGTTTCAAGCAGGACTGTGGTATTTTGAGGCTAACTCAGTCGTTAGTGCCCTCGTTACAGCCTAGTCAGGAGCAGGGTTGGGAAGCAAGGCTCCGTGGAGGACACCGGTAAACCCATACTCGCTTCCTGTCCCGTAGAACAGCTGAGCATAGGCTTTCTGTTAAAGTTGAGCTAAGGGGATATGAGCATATGCTCGCAGTTGTCCTCTACCCAAGCACTTGCTGAAAATAGGCATTTTGCTGAATTGATTTTTGGTCTGGTTTCACTGTCCAGGCGTGGATCCCAGCTCTGCTTTGGGGGACATAAGGGTGCCCAGAGCCAGTGCCACCCTCTGCCAGCGAGAGCTTCTCTGGTTCACCTCCAGCAGAGACCTTTCTGGCTTTTTGCTTAGCAGCAACTCCTGGCCACTGCTCCGGGGAAGGAGCAACCTCTGAATTTTATGCAGGAAAGTTTCAGGGTGATGTCTGTAAGCGAGTGTAAGTAAGTAACACGGTAAGTACAGAGCAGTTTTTAAAAGCTTAAGTGGACTTGCAGGCAGGGACAGCTAGCCGTGAGATGGGACTAGCTCTGTGGGATGAGAGGGAGTTTATTAATAGCACTCCTCTAATTAAACAGGAGTCTGAAGAGAAGCACGCTGCCTGAAGATGGGCAGAGAGGGTTTGCTAGCAGAAAGCCGTGAGTGTGATGGAGAAGCTGGGTGGAAAACGTGTTGTCTGAAAGTGCTAGGGAAAGACATTTGGAGCCTGGAGATAAACACGGATACATGGCTACAATCCACTCCTCCCGACACTGGGGTTGTTCTTTTCAGCTTGCCAAAAGGGTTACGTCGCTCTTAACCCCTTGCAGTGGTTTCGGAACAGCCTTTCACCACCAAATGTCAAGAAGTGAAAATCCTTTCCTGTTGCTGCTCTCTACACAAACTACAGCAGTTTCTTGTTAGCGGCTTAAAACAAAACTGGTTCATGGCAGCTGCTTCCCCTGTTGTTTGTATTAGCCATTTCCCAATTAATGATCTAAACCATTTCCGCTTAAAGCTACCGTCTCAGGTCAGTCCTGTGAGCTTTTGTCCACACCAGTAGATGTTCCCGTTAGTGAGCAGAGTGTATAGAATATTCCAATCCCAGCACTGAATTCATTCCGAAAATGCAAAGTAATGGAGCTGTTTCTATTACTGTTTTTTTGTTTTCATTTTAATTGTGTATAAAGTGCACATTTTCTTTGAAACTGAGTGTTTGTTATTAGTAGAGGATGTCTGTTAAGCTCTAAATGTTCATGTCTGTGACTGTATTCAGTTTCAAAGTATCAGGCTTGATTTTTCCTTTTGAAGAAATGATACATGCATTACTTTAAAGTGCTCTCTTGCTTTGGCTTAATGTAGGCCATTCCAAAATAACCGTTCAGAAGAGACTTTTGGACAAAAAATACTGAACGTAACATGGGTTTGTGTTGTCATTCTCTGGTTTTGGATGCAGTTTGGCAAAAAAAATATTCTATTAAATCCAGTGGATTACTCCAGTCTGAGTGAGACGGCTTCTTTTTTCTCAGCAGTAGAATATGCTCTGAACATGTGAGGGAAGGAGAGGGATATTTTAATGATTTGTCTTAGAGCCACAACTTGGAATTTTTATATATTTGACCTTGTTTAGCATAATAAAGAGTTGGTTAGAAACCAGCTGCCTTTCTGCATGTGAATTGCTCTTCAGTGACAAGAACAGTTGCATTTAAGAAAGAAAAATCTGCCAACTTTGGAAGTCAGACCTTGAAAAGGGTAGCACTTATGAAAACATGAAAATCTGTGTTTATGCATATGAATGAGCATGCTGATATTGTCCAGTGAACTGTGCAGCATTAGCTGGCCTAATTTAGCTGCGATTTTCGAAGGAACATACGGGAGCTGGCTGCCCAGCTCCTTTTAAAAATTGCAGCTGAATGCCTGTCTGTTTTGCTGTCACAAAAGATGGCTTTTGTAAGTGTCCCATGCTTTCCCCTCGCTGCAAATTTGGCCTCAAAATTGGAAGTATGTCTATGGAGGCGTTAAGTGGTTTGCTGTGTCGCGCAGCTGTGAGAAGGCTAGAAGTGAGATGGATTTGGTGCTGTGGCCTTGGCCTAAAAAGCAGTTTGTTCAGCATTAAAGAAAAAAGTGGCCATACGGGACAGTGCTGCTCCTGCTCACAGAGCATGTTGTGTCCTGAGCCTCGGTGAGGGCTGTCGTGGCAGAAACCAGTGATGGTAACCGAGGCAGGATCCAGCAGTAATAATTGTTGCGCGTTTTTTTCAACTGACAAGGTTACCTGAGCATCCTGCAGTCTCCGCAGACTGGGAGACGGGTGCGGAGCAGGGAGCAGCCCGGAGGCAGGTTAACCCCGGCGCGAGCCGTGCGGCACAGGTTCAAGTGCACAGATAACTGAGGAGGTACAGCAGGGCCAGGGCTCCTGCTGCCTTGCCTCTCCTGCTCCAGGACACTTAACCTCACCCTTATCTTTAAGTGTGTGATTATCTCCGTGTGAGCCAACACAGCCAGCTACAGGCATCCAGCTCAGCGTGTGCTTAAGTGTTTTAAAGTGCAGAAGCCTTCATTTAACAATGGATTTGCAGCAAGAAATTCTGAAATGCCTCAGGCATTTAACCATAACTGAAAAAGAAGGCTGTAGTTGCAGCGCTCTTCGTTCGCAATACATTTCTTGGGAATTGGTCTAATAGAAGCCATCGTGTGATGGCGGCTTGTGCTCAGAAACAGGCCGGGAGCAGGAAACCCAGAGGTCAAAGCCGGGATGGTATGCAGCCACCCCAGGCTTGGTTCAGTTGTTCTGTGCAGATGTACAGTGCTGCTCGAGATGCCCCTGGGTATTTCTGTGGCCTCCAGCTGCTGCTCCGAGAGGGAGAGTCTCCCAGGGGCCCCGTGTCACATCTGCGAGCCCCGCGCATATGCCTCGGGTGCTTGAGGACCGCTCCAACAGCACCATGTGCCTGGATGTGATCCCAACTGATCCTCTGCGTCACGGGGCAGGCCAGCTGCCGGCCCCACCTTGTTTTCCTCTGTTGGAAAGTGAGGATAACACAACTTACTTCATACAGGGTATTGCAAGTATAAATTAGATCCTCTCTGTGCGATGATTTTCCTGTTGGAAGCAAAAGTTAGGCATTGAATGTCGTTAGCATTAGGTGTTCCTGCTTGTAGTTGAGCTACAATCTTGTAGCAACTGTGCCATTCTTGTAGCTCGATTTGTTAATAATTCAAGAATTCTTAAAAACAGGCGCACAACTTGCCAGCTAGGAGGTTACTTTCAAAAGGAGCTGTTTATCGAGACACGCACGGTTGCTGTTGGGGTGGTTGGGCCATGCCCGATTTCTGTCAATCCAACATGCTGCGCGTTGCATGTTGCACGGCTGCCATGCAACAGTTCCTGAAAGATGGATCTGTTTACGTGAGTTAAATTGGGGTTGGCTGTTGGTGGTGTGACTAGATGTAACCCACCTTTCCGCAGGAGCATGGAAGGGAGCTCAGGGGCTTTTGCTCCTTCAGGGCTTGCCATTTGTTTTCTCTGTATCAGAGGAAACTTCAAATATCAGTTCATCATTTCCTGGAAAATGACATTTCGTTTTCTATAGCATGACATTATTGTTGATAGCTGGGGAAAAACGCCTTAGAAGGGGGATTTAAAGGCATCTGATCAATGCTCATCCGTTCTGTGGAATGGTTTCTCTGCAGTTCAGATTTTGCTGTCCTCCCTTTTATTTTTTTCGTTGAACAGGATGTTCTGGTTACTCGTTGGCAAAGGATGCGTCACCCGTCTAGGGACCCAAGCTGCTGCTTCCCCGGGAGCAGAACTGCGGCCCCTGCGACTGTGTCCAAACCGACTTGCGCGTGCCCTGGGGTTTTACACATGACCCTTGTTCATGTCTGTGACTGAGCTGTGACTTCTGCTGCCTTGTGGCCTGGATTTCCTCGGTGTGGAGAGAAAGCCCGGCCGAGCAGAAGCAGGAGCTGCAAACCCGCTTTGTCTGCAGAGGCGGCCGCGGCGTGTGCCTGAGCCCCAGCGCCGGCGTGGGGCCGAGCCTCTGGCTGGTGCAGAGCTGTGTGCCGTCTGTGGCGGGCTTGGCCAGGAGGTCAGTCTCGGCGTTCACATGGCAGTGAGAGTGCCAGTCTCTGGCGATGAATGAATCTTCTTAAGTCAGCAAACAAGCGGTGGTACGTTTTAGCTTTGTCGTGAGTATTGGAAAGCATCGTGCCAACTTCTCAGCTTTCATCTTACCCTTATTTAAAGACATACTGGGACTTGAGTTCCTTTTAGGTTTGTTCCCCTCTGAGTGCTTCTTATCCCTAGAAAATCAATATTCCCATTTATGAATGTTTGCCAGGCTTTTTGTATCTTTTTCCGTAAACCTGAAGTCACCTGAAAATCCACTATCAGAAAACTTTTTTAAAAGCCTGTTTTGTAACACATTTCTGGTAGCACGTTGGTATTAGCAGGTGTCAGTATGGATGTGTCTGTCAGCAGTGTTGGAGCTACCTTATTACCTTTGGCTGTTATTCCCCCTGACTTTTTGTGCAGGGAAGAAGGTGAGGGGATTTGACCCACGACAGCTGAATTTAAATGTGATGATGAAGCTCCGAAACAAATTTCCTGTCTTGCTTTATATTGCTGATAGCAATATTGCTCTTTTTTCCCTCCGAAGCTGGTGTTACAATATTGAGCAATTCATCTCTGCATGTATTCTTATGTCATACGCAAAACCATTCAGATTGAATGCCTCATAGAGATCCGTTGAGTGTTTGCATCAATTGAAATTACTCCAGAGACCACAATGAGTCCTACAGGCGTGCAGTGGTGAAAAGTTCGGTGAAAGTGCCAAGTCACAAAGAGAAGTCTGCGGATTGTCTGTGGTTTTTAATGGAGAGAAGAGAGACCCCTGAGAGTGCTGCCCCGGCTGCTCAGGTCAGCATCCCCTGGAGTACCTGCCCGCTGGAGGACAAGGGGCAGCAGGACTGGCATCAACTTCCATGGAGCTTGCTCAGAAAAGCACCATGTTTCATTAATTGGCTCCAGCGCTAATTGAAGGCTGGTGGTCTGTTCACAGGTATGTTGGATTCTTTATAAACTATAGGTTCCGTAAGGCTTTGGAAGGAGCTGGTTTCTGCTGAGCTGAGGGTGACCCTCCAGCCCAGACAGAGCCCTTTATCTGACATGTAATGCATGAATCAGAAAATGTGGCTGATTAGTCAACCATATTTGGTAATAAACTCGTTAACGTTTCAAAAGGTCTTTGAGGGAGCTGTTGAAAAGTCAGTTTGATTACATCAGCTGCATGCTGAATTTCTATGGGCTTGAAGCTGGAACGCACTTGTTGTGAGAGATTAACACATAGGTTCCCTGGCAGTGTGTTTGCCATATTCTCCGTGAGAAAATAGATAACTGCTCATATCACAGTAAATTCTCATATAAACATGCCATGGTAAATTCTCCTAAAACGAGGCGGAAAGAGAAACATGGAAATGTGCAGCAAGGATCTCTGAAAATCCGGGCTGGATTGATGTGGTGAATTTTGCAATGAGATGCATGAGTCAGAGAAGGAAAGTGCTAAATGTGAGTGTTCTGGTCATCAGTCCCTGCCTTGTTACGGTGTCGAGTAAGAAATTGCTTGGCTAGCTATGATGGGTTATTTTCACAAGCCAGGTGAAGTGCACAAGGGCAGTGTCCTTGGTGGTGGGAGCACAGGAAGAAGAGCAGGGAATTGCTGGTCTAGAGGGTGGAAGGAGCTGTGCTGTTGGCCTTTAGACCAAGATAGTTTGATATCTTGGTCTAAATTTTTCATATTTTCATTGATTCCCTGCCTCTCAGATATCAAACTAATGGAATCTACAGGTAGCATGGATCTGAGAGGTGTTCTGTAAAGCCGGTGAAGGTTTGGAGACAGGCACTGCTGGTTTTGGACCCGGCATCACCTGGATGTCCTATGTTCCTCCCCCTAGAGCAAAACTGCTCTTCAGCCTGGAAGCATGAGCAGCGTTGCCCCATTTATTAACACGTCTCTTCAGCTTTCTGCAGGTGCTGGCTGACTTCAAGCAAATCAAAGGGAAGCTTGGGACACCTCCAATCCCATGAAAAGGCGGTGGCCAGAAGTGCTGCTGTTGGAAGACAGGTAAGAGCAGGTATTGGTGAGGGATTCTGTGGCCAGATCACCCCACAGCACATGCAGCCTGCCAGGGGGTGGCACGCTGGGGGACACATGGCCAGGAGCCTTGCAGCAGTAGGAAAATGCTGAATTAAGAAAAGAGATCCAATCGTATTGAATAGAAAGTCAGTTTATTAAATGGAACGCAGGCACAGATAGATGTGTTGCCTCTGTGCAGAGCGTGAGTGTGATCCAGCTGGCACAGTCCGATGTCGTGCGGGGTCTGATGACAGTCTCCGCTGCTGCTGCACCTAGATGCTGCAGAGCAGACTGAAGACCATGATGCTCTGTGGGTATTAAAACAGCCACCCTGCTAAATGTTAGAAGTATGTGGCGAGCCCAGAGGGCAAGCAGGAAGGCTTTCCACCTTGGGTCACCGAGAACATGGGATTTCCAAGAAAAAAGCTGCCCTGAAGTTTCCTTCGTCAGCATGTCTATTAGATTGTGCTGCCCCTGCATATTTCTCCCCTGTATGCTGGGGGAGGGAGGGCAGTTCGTTGCTGGACCGTCACGGGAGGGGATGAGCTTGGGAGTATGCCACCAGGCTGTGAAATGAAATTCTGGTTTCGTCAGTGGCTCCAGAATCTGGTTTCTTATCGCCTGTTGCCTTTTCTTGGTGGCTGGCTGGTTGGAGCAGCAGCGTTGCAAAAAAAGTTAACCAAAAAGTTAGTTATGATCCTCTGCGGTGCTAGGCTTTTATGCATTCCGTATTTGTGTGCGTATTTTGATGTCCAGTAAGGGAAGGGGAGATCCCTGCTAAGAAGGGAGATCCCAGAAGGAGAGTAGCCAGTGTAGGGATAAGGAGATCGTTACATAAACTGCTCTGACCTGGAGTGCCACGGTACTGCAGATATCCCGGAGAGCAGAGCCGAGATTTTGAGGGACTTCAAAGCTAATTTAATAAATTGCCGTGCTGCTGTTACGAATTTAAATTCTTAAGAAGGACTCGGAAGAAAAGCACAGGAAAATAGGAAAACGGAACCTCTTCTTTGTCAGATACCAATTTAAACATGACAATCTCTGATTGCAGTTTAACATAAACTAATGAGGGCTTAACGTTGTGCTTGCAATTACAGGCGGGGGTCAGCGAGACGCGGGTCCTGATGCTCTGCACCCTGCGCAGAGGCGGGTGACAGCCGGCGCCTGTGGAACGGAGGGTTCAGCGGCTGGCATCCATCTCCGCGCTGACTGCGCTGACAAGGTGAAACGGACCCACTGGGGATTCCCAATTAAATTCTGCTGACCTGGATTTGAACTGCTGAGCTGTAAAACAGGCTGCACCTGTCTTGCACGTGCAATTCCAGCAGCAGTCAGCCCTCGGTTTTGAGTCACGCCTCTCTCTGCCTTGGCTCCTTGTGGGTTAAAGCTCACCAGTGGCAGAAATGTGAACTCAAGCGTTGGGGGGGACTGCTAATAAAAAGCAGCGGAAAGGCCGGCCCATGCCTGAAATGACACAGTCTTTGAGCTGGAAAAGACCTACAAGGCAATGCAGTCAGCGTCCTGGCCGGCAGGAGATTGCTTCTTAAAGGGCATTTGGAAATTTTTTTTGTACAGTCTAGTCATAACAGACTCAAGGAATTGGGTTTCCCCCATGTCCCCCAGGGTATTTGCACCCTCCCCCCAGAGCTGGCAGCTGCGCAGCTGAAGTCAAAGCGCACCAAAGCCTTCAGTCATGTTTTTAGGCCACTGGCTGTCTTCTGGGCTAGCAAAAGCCCTTCCTCTTGTTGGCTGGAGCTGTTCACACGCCTCCAGCCCACGGAGGCAAGCAAGCAGTTGCCGATGCAGCCACGCTTTGGCTCGCAAGCTGCCCCTCGCCCCCAGCGGGTGCGTGTCCGGCAGCAGCCCCTAGCTGGGCTTTGGCCGCTGCCTTTGGTGCCGTGGAGCTGCTCTGACCTGTCTCCCCAGTTGCTAAGCTGGCCTTTAAAAGGCTCAGCTCCGCTTTTCTTTTTTCTTCCTCCCCCGACTTTGAGGGTTCAGTGCTGTTGCAGTCCTGGAGGGATACTGAAGCAGCATTCAGTGCACCCGAGGCGGGACCAGGGCCAGCTGCCCGTGGGAGCTCCCTCCACCTGAACTCATTAACCCTCAAAGGGTGTTTAAAAGTGATTTTGGATTTGCCATGTGTCTGGTTTGTGTGTAGGCTTGGAAAGTCTGGGGTTTTGCTCATGTCCTTAGTCTCTGCTATTGTGGGATCCTCATTGCCATTAGAAATTGGGTTAGTAATGTCTCAAATTGGTCAGCAGAAGATTTCAGCTTTGGTATCTTTGTGTTTACCTAAAAGCAGAAAGATACCCAGGATTCCCGTGTTTGCATCAAGCACCTGTAAGGCTGGGGCTGTTTATTACCCAAAAAGAGCTCAGTAGCACAACTGGCAGGAAGAAGACTGGGAGGTGAGTGCGGTCGCCATGACCTGCTGCGTTTGCAAAGCTGCAACAAGCATTTACCAAAATTCCTGTGACCGTTTGGTCTAATCTGTTTCATCTCAGCCTGCTCGGCTCCTCCTGGCCCACCCGAAGCTCGAGTCTCCACCGCGGCAGCTGGGTTGCGCTCAGCAAACCCTTGGCAGCAATCTGATGCTCCCCTTTCCCGCGGCGTGCCTGGTGTCTGCTCAGTGCACTGGTGTGCCATTTGGGCTGGCAGCGCTGTACAAAATGTGTGGAGCTGAGGCCGCTCAGAGACACCCAAAGCTTTCCCCTAAACTGCCTCTTTACTGTGCACTGACTTGTTTCTTGTGTCCAGCTGAAGCCTAGCGAAATTCCCGTAGCGAGTGAGGCAGAGCTGGGATCCTCCTGATCATCTCTCAGCTCTTTGCCTGCAGAGTTTCTCCATGATGACAAAAAGGTGAATTTCTGTGAAACCTCCGTGTACCAAGTAAGAGCCTCGATGGGAGGCACAGCAAGGGCTTGCTTTGGTCCTGCTTCATCACAGGCCGTGCCGTGTGCTGGGGGACTTTGCGGGGAGCTAGAGCAGGCTCTGTGCTTCCATCCTCTCTGTCCTCTTCTCTCTCCCTCTCCAGACCTCAGTTTCCCACCCAGAATAGAGGGGTGACACAGCCAAAAGAAGTCGCGCTGTCTTCCAGCATTGTCACTGGAGTGGAAAGCCCCTGTGGCTTGAGGGCGTGGGTGCGTGACTGGGGTGCTTCAAACAGGGGAGGGACAGACGGACAGCCGCTGTGCCGTGCGATTGTGTCAGCCTTCGGAGCGTTTCCCAGCTGGAAAACCTGCGTCCTGGTTTGCGGTCAGAGTTCAGTTCAGGTTCTTCATTTATGTGCGTGGAAAATTAGGACATACTTTGTTCAGCCTCCTTGTGCAGCCAGTATTTGGGGTGTTAACTTTCTCTGGCCTGTGATTTATCCCCCAAGAATACTCCCTTCAGGATGACATTTCCCCGTTTCACTTCACACAGCAGCGTTGCCTCCTGACCATCTTGATGGCTCCCTCTGCTCTCAAAAGCTGACCCAATGTCTCCACTTTTTTAGGAGCACAAGAGCTGGAAAATCATAGCCTCCCTCTGTCCGCATAAGCTGCCGCTCACGTGGCAGCCCCCCATGCTGCGGCCTCTGCCGCAACCGTGTTCCCGGGGAGTCCTTGAGGACTTTCTTCCTTGTGTGCACCCTAAAAGCAACGCCTGCCTCATTAGATTATAGCTGAAAAATCACAGCCAGATGGTCAATCGTGAGCTTCGGCAACCAAAGGAGCGGAGATATTTTAGGTTCAAGGGTTTCCCATTATGTAATGGCACAGACACAGAGGTGGCTGTCTTGGTTTCTTATTTCTTTGGATTTACATATAATGAAGGATTTTAGGGGTTTTTTTTCCCATTTCAGGTTTTTGAGATTGGCTGGATCCATCTTAGAGACCCATTGCTGCTTTCAGCAAAAAGAGGGGCAAATGAGTCCCCGAGTTTATCCCCGTGAAGCGACAGCTGTTCAGCCAGGCGCATCCCCCAGGCCTGCCCAAACCGTCGCTCCCTGCGCATCCTTCCAGGTGTGCGTTACGGGGGGATGCACCACACTGGGACCGGGGGGAGAGCTCCGCAAGTGACCTCAGAGGAACTGACAAACCGCTACCGACCTCGCAGCCGTTGTTGGAGGAGCATCTCGGCACCCAGCCTGGAAATGGGAGACTGTGGCTTCTCCCTCGGGCGATGTGGCTAGCCTTTAGCAAGTGTGGCTAAAGGCTGGCGGTGGTCGATGAGGAGCGTGGAGCAGAGCTGAGCGCAGGGACTGGTCTCTAGCATAAAACTGGCAGGTTAGGACCTGGGAAAGGAGCTCGAGAGGCAGAAATGCTGCAGCATCTGGCCAGCCTGTGCTCTGCCTTTTGGGGCAGCCTCTTTTCAAGGCAGAGGAGCCGGGTGCTGTGACGGAGGAACCTAGAAAGGAGCTGGAAAAGGTTGTGGTGGAAAGGAGCAGCAGCGTGGGGCGCTGAGTGCCTCTGTGCACTGGACCCTCCTGCCAAGGAGCATCTCCTGTGTGCCGGGCAGGCCTGACCTCGCCGTGGTGTCCTCGTGAGCCTCCCTGGCACCGCAGCGGTGCTGGTGAGCAGGACCCTGCGCTGAGCGAGGGGCGCAGGGGCTGCCTAACCCTGCGGGGCCGCAGCGCGGAGCTGGGCCGACTTTAACTCATGTTTTTTGCCCTCCTGACCCTGAAGGCCCTGAATAACTTGAGATTTAGAAACAGTCTGTGCATCTGGAATATTTCTGGCTCACTCATCATGCTGGTATCTAGACACCAGCCCAAAATAGCTCCTTGCCAAGATGCACCTCAGTTCTGGCTGGTAGCAAATCCGCAGCCGAAGTCCTTAAGGGGTATAAAGACATCTCGGCTGTAGCAGGCTCACGACAGCACAGGGAGAAACGGGCTGTTTGCTCTGAGCCTTGCCCTGCCAGGGGAGGACCCTGCGGCTGAGGAGGCAGTGAGGATGGGGGGTGGCTCCTGCCACAGACCCCCCCAGCTCAGCTGGCTGCTGGCCTCGCACTCCCTGCCATGGCCGGAGGCTCCTCCGGCATCTTCCCCGCCCCTCACTGCCTCCTGCGAGGCCTTGGCTGGAGGGGACAGAGCGAGCGGGTGACGGTGATTGCTTTAATAAGATGGACTTGACCCTTCTGAAACGAGGAGAGAGACCCTGCCTGGGGGTGGGTCCCCCTGCGGGAGGCAGCACCCCGAGGAGCACCCGGGCAGCACCCCAAGGTGCTCCCGGGCACCCCCAGCACTGCAAGTGGGGCAGAGCTGGCAGCACGTGTCGTCACGCACCCCAGCAGACTGGGACGCGAGTCTCCGCGGCACTGAATCCAGGTGTGGTTTTGTGCCGCGCACCAGAGTGGGTCCCTCGGGGGCTCTGCAGGGCAAGGGGCGCCCCCAGCCCCACAGGTTGGGGGCTCAGCCGCTCCGGGGTGGGTTGTTGCCCTGAATCCCACCCTTGTCCCTGGCTGGCAGAGAAGGGACCCCCCCGGGAAGTAACGTTCTGTGGGCAGGGGGCTGCTGGGCCTCTCCTGCTGCTGCCAGCGCCAAGGGGGGCGGCAGCAACACTCGTGTGGTGTCCCCCATCTGCCACCGACTTTGCCATCAAAGGGCGCTGAACAGGGAGGGCGGGCTGCAGCCCCTTCCCCGCTGCAGCCCCTTCCCCAGCCTGTGCCTTTGTCCTCGGGCTCCATCCGGCCAGCTCGGGGCTGGGCGCTGCGGGGGCGCGCGTGGCCCTGGAGCAGCTCGGGGAAGTCGGAGCATCCCCCGCTCCGTCGCGGCTGGGCTGGGGGAGCCCTCTCGTGGCTGATGTGCCGAGCAGGAGGCGGCTGTGCCGAGCACCACCCGTCGGTCTCACGGGAAGATGCTCCATCCTTGTGGGGCCCTATCCCCGAGTCCCCGTCTGCCAGGGGCTGCTCACCCTGCTGCAGAGCCAGGCGGGATCCTGCACGGCACTAACCCAGCCTATGTCCCTGGGAGGGGGTGGGAACCTGTCCCTGTGTCCCTGAGCAGCCTTTGTGTCCCAGAGATGAGCAAGGGACCGGTCCCCATGCTGGGACAGTGACTGGTGCGCACGGGGTGACAGGGATGGAGCAGTGTCCTCACTCTGGGACAGGCGCAGGACTGAGCGTCTCTGTGGTGGGACAGGGAGCCACGTGTCCCTGCGGTGGGGCAGGGTCCCCAGCTGGGCAGAAGCGCAGAGGGGGAGCACTCGACACATGCCATCGTCTCCATACGATGGGAACCCCGACTGAGAAATGAACTGGAGATGGGCCAGGGGGGAGTGTGGGACGTGGGGAGGCCATCGGTGGGATGAGGTGGAGGGGACCAGGGGCTGGAGCATCCTCGTGGATGAAATTTGGGGAGGCTTGTGCCACCCTGGCACCGTGCTTCCCACCCCCAGCACTGGTGAAAAGCAGAAATCCCATTGTTTTCCAAATCTTTATTGTAAATAAATTCTGCAACATTGCAGGAGGCTTCCCGGGGACTGAAGCCAGGGCCGAGCGAGGAGCACGTGGCGGCTCCGGCAACGGCAGCTCCGGCAGCGGCGATGGCAGCTCCCCGGTGCGTGCAAAGCAGGAGTGCGAGATGAGGCGCGAGTGTTCGGCTGTGGGCAGCAAAGCCCCCACCCCATGACCCCAGGCCCCATCCCAGCTGTGGGCGGTAGCGCAGAGCGAGGCGGTGCAGGATGGCGGTGAGGCCGGCGGTGAGTTGGCGGGGCGGGGGTTTACCACCCCCCCAGTGTGCTTGTCCACTGCCACGTGCTGGGATGGGGCCCATCAGCTCGGTCTGCTGGGGGTGGGAGGGGGTCCGGGGAGGGGGAAGGTTTGCTCTCTTGGATCTGGAAGCACTGGGTGCACCCCCCATCCCAGCCGCGCTCCCTCCCTGGCACGTCCGCGGCAGCACCAGTGGTACTGCCTGACCTTACAGCATTAAAATCATTAAGAAAAAAAACCCCAATATTTTTTTTATATATATATATATATATATATATTAATGTCCCCAAACCCAGTGACAATGGCGGCTTCTTACTCTGAAACAAGGGGCATCCCCTCGCTGCGGGGACCACCCCAGCACTGTGGCCATGACAGCTGTGGGGACATTGTGGTGACAGTGCTGGAGGTGCGGGGGTTGGGCCAGACCCCCTGTGCTGGTGGTGGCCCCAGGTCCTGTGTTCTCCAGCCCATTGCTGATAGGTCACATGGCGAGCCGCCACCAAAGCCAAGCCTGGGGACATCTGCCCACCCCCTGTCCTGCTGTCGCCTCCCAGTCCTGGCTGGTGCCACCACAGCCAAGGCACCCATGGGTGCTGTGGGTGCCCAGCTGGGCTGTCACACAGTACTGGGGGCCACCACATGCCTCAGCCATGGCTGAGCTTGGGGACATCCTTGGTCACCCTCTACCCCCTTGGCAAAGGGGCCCAGAGGTGGTTAAGGGAGGGCACTAAGGGGCCACCCCCAACCTGCTGTGGACATGGAGTGTTGTTCCCCCCTGTCCCCCCACCAAGTGTCACCAGGAGTGTTGCCACACGATGCAGCGTCATCAGTGGTTGCAGGGACTGGTGTGGGCTCCCGGTGCTCTGTGGTGCTGTGGGTTGGGTGGCCTCATGGAGCCACCCCATGCAGGGTGACGTGGGGATGGGGTGACACATCCCACCCACCTGCCATGGGGATGAGGACACCCAGCAGGTGCTGGACACCAGGGGACAGGTGCCACCAGCCTGCTGTGGAACTGGGGTGACACCCCCCAGGCAGCCCCATGTGCCACCAGCCCGGGGCTCACCCTGTACCCCAGACACCCAAGGTGGGCCCTGCTGTCACCTGCCCCCCACTTCCCTCACCCCAGTGCCACCAGTTTGGAGCTCACCCATGGGTGACAGTCCCCAGTGCTGGGGACCTTGGTCTCCCACAGCTGGGTGGGCACAGCCATGAGATTTGGGAGCAGGAGGGAGTTTGGGGGGGGACATGCCTCACATGCTGAGCTGCTTGGGGGGGGGGGGGGGGGCACGTCTGGGGGTGCCATCCCAGCCCCCATGGACCCCATCCCAGACCTGGCGTCTGGGCTGGGGGGGACACGGCTCCCAGGCCCTGCACTGGGGAGGGGTGCTGGCCTGGTGCTGGGGTGTACTGGCCTCGTTCTGGGCTATACTGGCTTGCTGTTTGGAGGACCCAGGCCCCCAAGCCGGAAGATGCTGATGGGGGTCAGAGGGGGGGATGTGGGGCTGAGGGGGGGGGGTGGTCCCCGCTCACCCCTGCAGGTACATTCATCCCAGTGCTGGGAGTACTGCCAGCCCCAGGGTCGGGGCTGGGGGCTGTGTACATTCGTGGTGGTGCGGTGGGGGTCGGGGGGGGTGGTCCCGGGTGCCCCCCCCAGCTCTCCTCCTCAGCCGGGCTCTCAGCAGCGGTGCCCCATTGAATTGCTGTTAATGAGGTGCTGGGGAGGGTGTGTGGGGCAGCGCAGCCCTGCTCAGGCCCCCCCGGACCTGCAACACAGAAGTGGGGTGCGTTTAGTGTGGGGCTGTGACACGGTGGGGACACACGGGGGGACACTGAGCTGAATAGAGCTAGCACCGGGGGGGGCTGCTGCCAGGCCCCCCCCAGCCGCTGTCTCTTTTCAGCTGTGAGGGGCACAGAGATGGAGACAGCACGGCCGGACACACAGCGACATGGACAGACGGGCCCGGCCGGGGGGCTCCCACGCTGTCAGGCTGCCGGACGGTGATGGTGACATTAACGGTGACGAGGAGGAGACGAGGGGGGGGGGGGGGGCAGTTACACTCCCTGCTGCGCCGGGTCGTACCTTCCTCGGCGGATGTTCCTTGGGGGGTGGCAGGGGGGAGAAGAGAGGAGAGTTAGTGCCACCCCTGTGTCCCTGCCGTCCTCCCCAGTGTCACCCGCCTGCAGTGTCCCTGGTCCCACAGGCAGCAGACGTGTCCCAGTGCCAGGCAGCAGCACACGCACGGGGGCCACCGACACAGCCCCCACCCCAGTACCCCATGCTCAGGGACGGACATGGCCAGGACTGAGTGAGGGGCCAGGGTGACAGTGAACCCCCAGCGCCACGTGCAGGCAGGGCAGGCAGGGCCAGGACAGCAGGCAGGGGCTGGGGACAAGGGACGAGGCAGGGACACAGGAACCAGGCAGCCCCAGCCCGCAGGGGACCACAGCACAAGTGATGTCCAGCTGGGGGGAGACTGGCAGTGCCCCCACCCACGGGTGTCCCCAGGAGCGTTGGGGCTGGCCCTGGCGCAGTGATGGTGAGCAGGGGGGACGTGGCTGGTGACAGCAGCGGGGGGGGACGAGCCATGCAGTGGCTGCTTACTTAAATCCCCAGCCTGTCCCCCCTAGGACGATGGCAGCCACCAGCACGGCCCCCGCGATGGAGCCGATAATGATATTGGTGCCACTGGGACCTGTGACAGAGGGGACAGGGAGGAGGGGACATCGACACACATCAGTGGGGAGGGGACACAGCCCCAGGGCAGCGCTAGTGCCCTGGGGACCGGGGAGGGGGCGAGAGCCAGCTGTGCCCAGCTGAGCTGCGGCACCAGGGTGGGGGGGACACCCTGGGGGTGGCTGGGAACAAAGCAGGACACCCCCGCCGGTGGGGACGGGGGGTGGCAGGGATGTGGGGAGCACCCCTCCCCCACCCCCACCCCGCGGGGTGCACGGACCCTTGTATCGTTCAGTCTCTCCCGTCGGCTTTGGCTCAGGGATGGGGTCGTAGACGCTGCAGTCCTTCCCTGTCCACTCGGCCCGGCAGATGCACTTGCCCTCATTGCTGCAAACCTGTGAGGGGACAGTGTCACCCTGCCCACCGCTGTGGCACCCCCCTGAGGTCCCATTTGTCCCCCTCCATGTCCCTCACCCCGTGGTCGAAGCAGATCTTCCCATCCCAGCTGCCGGGGCAGGAGCTGAAGTTAAAGGCGGTGGCTGGAAGGCATTTGCGGTCGAGACACAGCATGCCGGGGCCGCAGGGCGTCCCGTCCTCCACGTAGCTCAGGTCCGAGCCGTCCACCAGCTGCACGTGGCCTCCCCTGCACCAGGATGGCGAGAGCAGGTGACACTGGGACCCCCCCCGGACATCCCTGTCCCCACAGCGGTGGCACCCACCTGCAGTCCACGTAGCGGTTTTGGTGGAAGAAGGTGGTGGTGGTGATCTCGCCGCTGAGCTCACCCAGCCGGGGCGCACCCGAGATGTTGGCGCAGAGGAGGAAGCCGCAGAGAACATCCCTGCAAGGCACCAGTGGCATCACTGGTGTGGGCAGGTGGCACCCGTGAGGGGACGCAGGACACGGCTCACTCACTGCTTGTTGCACTGCATCCAGCCCAGACCCTCGTGCCCGCAGTTGCCCCTCTCCGTCCCCTCCACATTGAGCTTCTCATAGCAGAAGCGCTCAGCCGAGCCTGGGAAAAAATGTCACTCGCTCATCACCTGCTGTCCCCCCTCCCCGCCCCTAGCAAAGCCACCCCAGGGCTGACACTTACCATGGCCCCACAACGCGTTGCACTGCCGGTCTCTTGTCTTGCAGCGCCCACCGTAGCATCGTCCCTGGGAAGCAGGGAGAGGGGTCGGGGCTGCAGGGGGGGCTCATGCACGTGTGGGCGGCCGTGGGGGTGCTGCAAGGACGATGGCACCCCCCCACGTGCGTGCTTGGCCCCAGGACCACCTGCATGGGCAGGTTCACGTGGCACAGGGTCCGGGGAGCCACGTGTGCATGCACGCAGCCACGGGACGGTGTTGGGGCACAGGGACCCCCGCACGTGTGCGCACGGAGGGTTTGCACGACCCATCGCCACGGGCGAGTCAGCACAGGCTGCAGCTGTGGATGCTTGGGAAGTCTTGTGGGATACGGGTCCACGGCCACACGCGTGGAAGGCACACGGCACAGGGACCGCAGCCCTGGCTCGCAGGGGAGCCACGGGAGCCGGCTCACCCCGCTGCGTGGCTCAGCCACGGCCGCAGCCGCCAGCTTGCGCAAGCGCCAGGATGCTGGAGCCCACAGGGACATGCCTGACACCATGGCCACGTCCCGCTGCGCCGGACTCACCTGCTCGTTTTCACAGAAGTAGCCATCCAGCTTGTGGAGGTTGGGGGGACACTGGGGGTACACGGAGAAGAGGATGGGTGATGCCGCGTGGCCCCGCTACATGTCGCGCCGTGTCCACCCCAGCCCGGCTCACCTGGCTGGAGTCCCCGGTGCAGCTCTCAGGGATGTCACATTCGTTCACGGCCTCCCGGCAGGACACGCCACGTGGCTCGTACTGCACCCAGGGGATGAAGCCGCCACGTCAGGAGCCTGTGGCATGGGACCCCCAGCAGCCCACCGAATCCGGCCCCGTGGGACGCCAGCTCCAGACCCCCCAGCCCCAGACCTTGCAGCCTTTGCAGCAGAGCCCGTCGCTGCACATGGCGTCGTGGGTCAGCGTGCACTTCTTGCAGCAGTTTCCCCCGCTCTTGGCGCACTCCTGCTGGGACAGCAGCCACAGCCACAGCGTATCAGCCACCCGGCAATGCCGGTGGCCCCAGCACGACCGTGGCGAGCAGAGCCCGGTCCCCGCTCACCGCCAGCGAGCCGCAGTCGCACTCCTCGCCCGCCTCCACGAAGCCATTGCCACACTCTGGAGGGTCCAGGAGCTGCCGGGACCAAGGAGAAGGACACGACACACACATGAGAGATGCTGGGGGAGCCCCCAGCTGGGTGCTGCCATGAGCCCCCCAAAAAGGGCATCGTGTCCCCAGGGAACGGCAGGACGCCCAGACCGCTCGCTTGCTGCTGCCGAGCGCAAGGGTCCGGCTCTGGCCCCCACCGGGGACACAGGGGTCAGTGCTGGTGCTGTTACCTTGGACATGGCAGGGGCTGGGGGAGACCGTGAGTCCCAGGGGACCCTCGGAGCTGCCCCCAGAGCATTGTGCCCCCCCTGCGACAGCTGCCTCAGGGTCGGGGGGGCTGGGGGGCCCCGTTACCTTCAGGGGTTTGTTGAAGAGGCAGCTGCCACCGCCGTCCTGCAGGAACTGGTTGTACTCGTCGATGCTGCAGCGGGAGAACTTGCGGGGGAGGTAGTACCTGCAGGGCAGGGACCACCATCACCCCCCCGTGCCACCCGCCTGGCACCCAAATGGGGCAGGACCCCCCCCCCCTCCCCCGCTGGGAGCAGTGACACGGGGCATGCAGGGGATGGTGGCAGTGCCACCCTGAGCAGGCACCCACCCTGTGTCCTCCATGATGCAGCCCAGCCACGAGTCCGGACACCGGCAGTCCCCTGGGAGGAGAGGAGAGGGGCTGGGAGCGTGGGCTGTCCCACCGCCAGCTTGGTGGCACCAGGGGGTGTCCCCCGCACTGTCCCCATCCCGCTCCCGGGGGGACAGCGGGTACCTGCAGCCATGCGGTGCTTATTCCACATCATGCCCACGTTCTGCCCCAGTGTCTGCGCCAGTGTCACTGCCATGGCGGCCACGTTGCCGTACTGCGCGGGAGGGATGGGGGAGTCACCAGAGGGACCCCCCTGACCCCCAGCCCGCTCTCATGGGGGTCTCGCCGCACTCACCTCGTTGACCCCCCCCGCACGGGCGGGTGAGCAGATGCCCCCCACGAAGGCGGTGCCGCTGCGGCTGCTCTGAAATGTGCGACCCCTGCAAGGCAGAGGACGGTGAGGATGGTGGGGACAGGCAGCAGCAGCCCCTGGCCCCGGGGAGGTGACGTGGACGCGGCACTCACGAGAAGAGGTGGACGGTGTCACTCTGCTCTGCCGGCCCCTCACGCCGGTACTTCACGAACTCGTTCAGGGTCTCCAGGGAATCCTCCCCCATCCGGATCCGGTCCTCCGAGGCCCATGTCTCCATGGCCACCAGCACGATGCGCGTGTTGAGCTGCTCCTTGTAGATCTGCGGGGATGAAGGGACAACGAGGGGATGGCACTGGGGATGAAAGCCCTGGCTAGGACAAACCCATCAGCTGTCAGGGACAATCCCAGCCAGGGACAACCCTCCCAGGGACAAAGCCACCAGGGATGAACCCCTGGCGAAAAACTCCCTGGGGACAAATTACACCACCACCACCCACCCAGCCAGCCCCAGAGCGGGGCACAGCCCCCCTGGGACAATTCACCCAGGGACAAACCACCAGTAGGACAAACCCACCACATGCTGTAGATGAAACCCCTGGGGACAAATCCCCGAGGAGCCAACCT
Source organism: Falco peregrinus (assembly GCF_023634155.1). NCBI lineage: Eukaryota > Metazoa > Chordata > Aves > Falconiformes > Falconidae > Falco > Falco peregrinus. The sequence goes on from NC_073738.1 coordinate 633,466, forward strand.
CCCAGGTGCTGAGGACCAACTCCCCGGGGACAGACCCCGGACAGACCCACCAGGGACAAACCCCCTGGGAATGAAACCCACCCCCAGGAGACAAAGCCACCAGGGACAAACCCCTGGGGACAGACCCACCAGGCACTGGGGACAACCACACCCTCCAGGGATAAACCCCCTGGGGGTCAATACCCACCCCACCCCCCCACCCCCCCCCCCAACAAAGCCACCGGGTGGCCGGGACACTCCCCCCACCCCCCCCGGACCCTCTCTCACCATGTCAGCCAGGTTGACCACGGACTTGGCAAAGTTGCTGGTGAGAACCACGGACTTGCGGAGCTGCAGGAACTGGGGGGCACCAGGGGCCAGGTTGGGCAGGGGGGGGCACCTCAACCCTCCAGCCCACCCCACCAGCCCCCGACCCCCCCCTCCCCCCCGCTCACCAGCTGATGGTCGTTCACCACCGCCAGCTCGATGTACTTGGTCTCGCTGTGAACGGTGTGCTGGGCTCGGCGTACCTGCCACGGGAGCCCACGGCTGAGCTGGCCCCGGCAGCATTTGCCCTCCGAGCCCCACCACAGGCGGGTTGTCCCCCTTAGCGGCTGCCCACAAGGGATGTCTGGGGTGCGTGGAGGGGGGAAAAGCTGCCTGGGGGAGCTTGGGGATCCCCTCTGGTGTTGCCAGTGGGACCCCAGGGCATCCCTGAGGAGCAGCATCCTGCAAACACCTGTCCCCACGAGCGAGCTGGGCTGCACCCGTGGCAGAGCCATGCCATGGGCAAGTGGCCACCCCAGCGAGGCTGAGCCACCAGCTGGGGACCAGCTGGGGTCAAGCATCCTTGTCCCCTGCCCCACGTCACTTGTCTCCTGCCCCAGGTCCCCCACTGTCCCTGCTCACCTGCCGCCGCTGCCGCAGCTTTGGTAACCCGCCTGCACTGCGCGGGTTCAGCGCAGGGAAGAGGCAGCCTGGAAGGAAGGGACAGAGCTGGTGGGGCACAGGACGTGAAGCCATGATGGCCACCGTGGCCACCATCACCAGGCCTCGGGGATGAGCTCCAGCTCCGCGCAAAGGCTCACCTGGTCGCGTGCAGCTGGGTACACGCCGGACAATGTGTGGTCGAAGGCCCTGCCACAGGGAGACGAGTGTCACGGCCACATAGGGCTGTGACAGTGTGGAGGGGGGACTGCCACGTCCCTGTGTCCCCTAGGCTGTAGCCAGACCCGTAACGCTGCAGTGGAGAAACTGAGGCAGGCACGTGGCTGGTCCTGCTGCCACCACTCACCTGCCCGTGCTCGGCGCCCACCTGGGGCTCGATCAGGTAGGTGGCTTTGCCGTCATAGAAGACCCCACTGTAAAGAAAGAGGGAGGTGACAGGGCGCAGAGGGGTGCAGACCCCCCCCAGCCCCCCTTTTGGCCCACCCGGCGGTGGGGGGTACTCACTGCAGGCCCTGACAGCTGGAGAGAGCCACAAAGGAGTGGGGCTGCCCCCGGATCCGGCCCTGGTAGTAGCAGTGCTCCCCCGTGCCCTGCCGGAGCCAGGAGAGGCGTCGGAGCTGGCCAGACCCTGCCCCTGCCCTTGGGTCCCATCCTGCCCGGTGCTGTGCAGACAGCTGCCCCCCTCGGCAGCATCTCCAGGCCGATGGCTCTGGGGTTCGCTGCCTGGCATCCCAGGGTACACCTGGCACCCATGGCACCCGCGGGGACACCCACCGCTGCCCCAGGTGAGGCTGGCAGCACATGGCAAAGCACCCTGGGCATCACCCAGCACCAGCACCCACGTGAGGTGCACGTCACCCACCGGGGGCAGCACCCCGATGCATGGCTGGGCACCCCAGAGCCAGGGGGGCATCCCAAGACCACCCAGGTGGAAATGTTGAGTGGCCGGTGGCCGCTCCTGGGCCTCTGCTGGATTTACAAATCTGCCACTGTGACCCCAGAGCTGGCCTGGCACGGCACGGCACAGGTTAGCACGGTGTGATCCAGCGTGACCCGGCACAGCACAGCACGGATGGGCACGGTGTGATACAGCGTGACCTGGTACTGCACGGGACAGGTTGGCGCCGTGTGATACAGCGTGACACAGCACGGCACGGATTGGCATGGTGTGATACGGTTGTGACCTGGCACAGCACGGCACAGGTTGGCGCGGTGTGATATGGTGTGACCTGGGCATGACGTGACATGCATTGGCGCGGTGTGATCCGTGTGGCCCAGCCCGGCGTGGCGCGCAGCTTACCATGCTGTGGCTGCCGTTGCTGCCCGCGCCGATGTGCCGCTCCACGTAGTGGGAGGCGAGGAGGTGGCTGCCAGGAGCAGGCGGGGGGTGAGGCCGCGGCGGTGGGGAGGAAGAGTAGGAGAAGGAGGGAGACGGCAGCAGCCGTGGCCCTGCCGGCAGTACCCTCATCATGCACCCGCTCACCACCCATCCATGCGGCATCACCCTGGTGTGGGACCCCCCCAGTCTGGGAGGGTGCTGGCACCCCACGAGCCGCCCCGGCACAGGAGCTGGGACAGCTCCACACAGCCCGCCCCGTGTCCCCGAGCACCCGCAGCCTCTCCACCCCTTCCCTACTGCTGGGCGGCAGCAGCAGCCCCACAGTGGGTGCCCCCAGCCCCACAACGGGTGCCCCCAGCCCCACAGTGGGTGCCCCCAGCCCCACAATGGGTGCCACCCAGCCCCACCAGGACCCCTGGGGGCTGCTCACTGGTTCAGCTGGAGGTCGAGGGTGAAGGCCGAGCCGAAGGCACGCACCACGAAGCTCACTCGTGCCAGGTGCAGCCCCTGCAAGACAGCCGGAGCCAACACCACCACCCGCCCCCCGCCCCCCCCCCCCCCCGAAAAAAATTAATATAATAATTAAAAACCCCAAGCCAAATACGCAGCCTGTAAAGGGGCATTTCATGTGGAATTTTTGGGGGTTAAAAATAAAGGGAAACGCTGGGGTTTGCCCCAAAATCATCGCTCCTGCAGCGTGGGGAGGGCCCCCATCCCGCACCCACCTCCTCGGAGCCGCGTTTGGGTGAGTGCTGCCGGAGCATCCCCCCCTCCGCCCCCCCTCGGCCCCGGCCGTGCCTCCCCCCTGCGCTGACCCAGTTCCGCGGCAGGCGCAGCCGCCGAGCCCCGGCATGGGGGAGGATCCCCTGGGGGCTTCGCAGGGCGTGCACGGAGGAGCCCACCCCTCCCTGGGGGCCCCGCCGGCCCCTTGGCCACCGCGCAACTTCCCCGGGAGCGGGGCTCTGCTGCTGCCGCCGGGACTCAGACCCAGATTCCCCAGGATGCGCAGCCGCTCCGTCATCCTCCTCCTCCTCCTCCTCATCATCATCTTCCTCCTCATGATACCCCCCGCCACGCCCCGGCTTTACACCCCCAATCCCCTGGCGCCCGGTGCCTTTACCGGTTTTAAACCCGCTTTGCGGCGGCTGCGGCAACTCGTTCCGCCTTCCTCCCGGCCGGGGCGGGGGTCGACGGCATCGCCCCCCCCAAGCCCCCCCCAGCCCCGGGTGGGACCCGTGTGCCGGTCCCCGGGAGGCTCCGGGGGAGACGCGCGGGGCGGCTCCCACGTGGCCGGGAGCGGGAGCCATGAGCCCATTCACTCTGCAGGAGCCCTGGCCGCTGCCGCTGCCGCCGGTACTGCCGCCGGTACTGCCGCTACTGCCGCCGGTACTGCCGCTACTGCCGCCGGTACTGCCGCTACTGCCGCCGCCGCCGCCGCCTGCCCGCTCCCATTTCACCTCCCCCAGCACCCACACCCCGCGGCCATGGCGGCACACGCCGGGTGCGATCCCCAGGGAGGGATGAAGGCTCCAGCTGAGGATGATGCCGGTGGTCACATGTGTGCCAGGGTGCAGCCAGGCCAGCGACAGCAGCTGCTGGGGGATCCCACCACCCACCAGGGACCTTGCCACCCACCAAGGGACCTTGCCACCCGCCCAGGGACCCCAGAAGGAGAGCGGATGGGGGAACTGCAGTTCACTTACAGGGCCTCCTCCTCCTCCTGCTCCTCTAGGCTCATTCCTGACCCTGGTGTCCAGCTGATGCTTCTGGACTTCTCCCCCCGCGCTCTGCCCCACCAGCCTGCTGGGGTGGGTGACCTGGGAAACCACCCGCCCCTCCGGCCATGCGGCCCGGGGCAGCCGCCGCTGCAGCGCGGTGGGACCTGTGGGCCAGCGCAGCCGGTCACGGTGGCCCAGGGAGGGCTGGGGACACGGCAGGGGGCTGGGATGTGGTCTGGGTGGAACAAAGTGTGGCACTGCATCCCGAGGGGGGCCACGCGTGTCCTAGATGGGATGCCCAGGGGACACAGAGGGTGGGTATGGGATGTGTCCCAGTCTGACAGACATGGTGGGGGGCACCCAGGCATGGTGCTGTGGCCAGGAAGGGACACCCAGGGAGCATGGGCTGGGGGGGTGGGTGCCCAGGGGACATGTGGGGACCAGGATGGGGATGTACCCGGGAGGGGAAGCTCGGGGCAGTGGCATGTCCTAGAGGGGACGCCCATGGGTCGTGGTAAAGTGATGCATCCCAGAGGGGGGGGCAGGGGACGTGGGGGACCCCCAGCAACGCCGTTGTACCTGGCGGGGGGTGTCTGGGCACAGGTGCGCATCCTGGAGGGGACGCCTAGGGGACAGGGGGGCCGGGCTAGGGACACCTCCTGAGGGTATGTCCAGGGGACAGGGAAGGCCTCTACAGTGGCACCCCCGAGGGGACACCAAGGGGATGGGAGGGCTGGGGGGGCCCTCGGAGGAGACGCCCAGGGGACAGGGGTCGGGGCGTGATGGGGACACCTCCTGGAGGGACACGCAGGGGACAGAGGAGCCGCTCTGAGGACACCTCCCGCGGGGACACGCAGGGGACACGGGGGTGGGGGCCGCCATGGGGGACACCTCCCTCGGGGACACCCCGGGGCCGGGCTGCGGGGGCGGCAGGTGCGGGGCCGGGGGGGATGGAGGGCCCGGCCCCTCCCGGGGCGCTGCGGGGCGGCGCTGCGGAAAAATGTGTCGATGCAGCGAAAAAGCCGCAGCGGCGGCGGGGCCGGAGCCGGGCTGGGGAGCGGGGCCGGGGAGCGGAGAGCGGGTGCGGGGCCCGGTGCGGGGAGCGGAGAGCGGGTGCGGGGTGCGGAGCCCGGTGCGGGGAGCGGGGCCGGGGAGCGGGGCCCGGTGCGGGGAGCGGGACCTACCTGCCCGCGGGGTGAGCGAGAGCAGCGCGGCCAGCAGCCAGCCCCGCAGCGGGCTCATGGCTCCCTCATAATCCGCGCCGGGCCCGCGGAGCCGGGGACCGTCCCGCCCGACGCTCCGCCGCGGGCCGGGCAGGCAGCGGCCGCCGGGCCGGGAGCGCCGCCCCCGCCCCCTGCACGCGCGCACGGCACCGGGCCCCGCCGCCCCCGGCCCCGGCACCGGCAGCGGCACCGGCAGCGCCCGCCCCGGGGCCGCCCCGCCCCGCCAGGGCCCCGCCGCCCCCCCCGCCCCGGCTGCCGCAGCGCCGCTGGCACCCCGCGGCATTGCAGTACCGGAGCCCCCGGCCGGCATCACCCCGGGCCCCACGCGGTACCGGAGCCCCCCCCGCCCCAAGTCAGCAGAGGGCCACCAGTACTGGACCCCCCTTCTGAGGACGGGACTCCCCGGACCGCGCCAGACCACCCCCCCCCCCAGTACTGGGTACTGCCCCCCCCCCCCCAGCCGGTACCAGACCACCCCCAGTCAGTACAGGACCACCAGTACTGGATGCCCCGCCAAGGACTGGACCCGCCAGCCAGTACCAGACCACTGCCTCCCCCACCCCAAACCAGTACCAGAGCACCCCCTCCCTCCCTCCAACCCATACAGGAACCCCCAACAGTACTGCCCCCCTCAGCCCGTTCAGGACCCCTCACACCAGTACTGCCCCCCCCCCAGCCAGTACCAGACACACACCCCCCCCAGTCAGTATAGGATCATCAGTACTGGACACACACCCCCCCCCCTCCCCCAGGACTGGACTCCTCAGCCAGTACCAGACACCACCCCACCCCTCCCCCCCAGGTATCACCCCCCAGCCAGTACCAAACCCTCCCACACCAGCACTGGGCCCCCAGCCGGGACTGAAGCTCCCCAGCCTGTGCCAAGCCCCCCTGGCTGGTCCCGAGGCCCTAACTGGTCCATTGCTAGCACCAGAGCCCCCAGCCCACTCCAGGGGTGCCCAACCAGTACTGGTGCTCCCAGCTGGTACCAGGCTCTCACCAGTACCATGTCTCCAACCAGTACCAGAGCCCCCAGGTAGGACTGAAGACCCCCAACCAGTAGCAAGCTCCCCACGGCTGGTACTGAGTCCCCTAACTGGGCCCCGGTACCCAGATGGTGCTGGTGTCGGCTGCGGGACCCCAGCTCTGGGTGCTGGGGGAAGACACCAACACTGTGGAAGCAGTTCCTGGTCTGTCACCAGTGGGAGGGTGCTGGGGGGTCCCCACCCACAGCCGGGCATAACCCTCAGGGAGTACCAGGAACAAGGACCCCCCAGCGCTGCCCCCGTTTTGGGGGGTGCTGCAAGGCCACATTCCCCACCAGGGGATAACAACAGTTTTTGGGAGAGAAAACCCCCAATAAACTCCTGTTTATTGCAGCTGTGGTATAGGGGGGGTACAGCACCACAGGAGGGTGATGCTCAGCCCCGTGGAGGGATGCAGCACAGCCACAGGCACCCATGGGAGGGACTGTCCTGGGGGGCACAGGGGGGCTATGAGCCCCAAGGCAACGGATGCTCCCACCAGCATGGGAGTGACTCATCCCTCCATCGCAGAGATGTGGCCGGGGTGGGACAGGGACGCCTGGAGATCACCAGCCCCAAGCCCCTGCCCCCTGGGGGTCTCGCGGCAGCCCCTGCCTACCTTCAGCTGGCGGACAAGGGGCATGGCTGAGCCACCAGAGTGCCCCAGAGTGGCAGGGGAATTCAGGCACTTCGGTGCCCCCAGCTCAGCCCAGAGGCCACTGCCCCAGGAAGGCCCTGGACCCCCCAGAAACACCAAACCAAGGGTCCTGAACCCCCAGTTTGCATCCCTCATCCTTTCCCAGGACAACTCATCCCACATTTAAACCTTTTTGGACGCATTTTGCGCTACTGCTCCAGCTAAACCCTCTCCTGTGCCACCTGTGATCAGGTTCCAGCCCCGTTCCTGGCGCAGCCAGCATCCAGGGGGGCTCCCTACACCTCCCAGGGGCATCAGTGCACCCGATTCCTCCTCCCAGCACCTCCCACAGCCTCGATGAACCCAGGGAAAGGATTCCCTCGTGTGCCACCTCCCAACCCCACGGGGCATCAGGGAGCAACACGGCGGGGGGTTGTGTGTGTCCCTCCCCGTGGACCCCCCCCTTCTTTTCGAAGAGCCTTCCTTGGGACCCGGGTGCCCGCCCCCTTCTCCCCTGGGGACTCACATACCCACTTGGTGACAAAAGCCTTTGGGTACCCCCCAGTGCCAGCTCTGCAGCTCCAAGCTGCCGGTGAAAGCACCACACCAGGCTTGCCTTGCCAGTAAGTTGGTTGTTTAAAGTGGTGTCACAGCGGTGTAACAGGCCCCCTCCCTGCCAAAAACCACCTTGACACCCTCATTAACAGTGGCCACGTTGGTTTTCATCACTTCTGTGAAAAAGTGGGGGGCAGAAGCACTTAGAGGGGGAAGGTAAGGCAGGACAGGGACACTCCTGAGGTCAGGGAGCAGGGAGGGGGCTAAGCCCCTGCCCTCTCCCCTCCCCCAGCTGTGCAGCTCACCTCGTCATTATCAGCGCTTTGCAGAGCCTTAACGAACCGAAACCTGCAGCAGCTCAGGGATGGAGCACGGCAGGTTCTAGCAGAGAGATGCTGCTGTGGTGTCACACTCAGGTTGGGGGGCTCACATCCACCCCCGCAGCATCCCCGCACCCCATGTGCACGGGGGCTGGCACACACGTGTGTGGGGAAGAGTCTCCCACGCTGGTTTTGTCAGACAGCTGCGCAGGGGAACAGGCTTCGGGAAACACTGATCGTCTCCTTGGCCACGCTGTGGCAGTTCCCCGCTGCCGAGCGGCACAGCAGCCCCGCGGCTCGCTCCCACGAAGCCCAAGCTTAGCGGGCGGGCAGGGCTTCAGCCCTGTGACCTGCTGCCCTCAGGCCTTCATCCTCCTCCGGGCAATAATTAGCCACAAACGCAACACTGAAGTGAGGAACCTGCGGCATCAAGCACAACGGAGCTGATCCAGCATCTGCATTGTATCTCAGGGGGGTCTGTGAGGTTGCCAGCCCATGGGTGACAGCCTCTCCCAGCACTCTGCTCCTCCTCAGGACCACAGTGACAAAGGGGACTGGTGCTTTGCAGGAAGGGGGTGTACACCAGGTGACAGCAAGTGTATCTCCAGCAAGAACATCCGACCCAAGGCCTGAATGGAACTTCAGGGTCCACAAAGCAGCTCCCACAGTCCCCGAGACCAGGAACCCCCATCATGTAGGTCACTGGTCAACATTAGGAGGGGGGTAGGCAGCAACCAGGGCTCCCCCTCCCCTCCACAGAAGGGCCGTGCTCAGCGAAGGACCGCCACTGTCACCTCGCAGCTGATCTCCCAACGCCACCTCTGCTAACACCCCAGGGAAGCTCACTGCCTCCTCCGCTGAGCAACACTGCTGCAAGGTAGCCCAGTCTCTGCAGGGGACAACGGACCCCCTTGAGTTTTGGTCACATCCAACAATGATCTGGAGGGACCCTGCAAGCCAAGTCACCCCTCTTTGCTGTCCAAGGGGCACAGAGCTGGTCTCTGCCTCCAGAAGACTGCGCACATCAAGATGTTGGCCGACCAGTGCACCAAGCCCATTTCTATCTCTTCCAGGGATTACCCTCCAGCTGGGACAGCAAGCAGCTACATGCCCATGGCAGAGCCGGTGCCTGGCGCGGTTAAGCTCCTGCAGCGGCTTCGCTCAGCCCTTCATACCCTGTAGAGCTTCTTCAGTAGGTAAAGAAGAGCTGGAGTTTGGCTGTTGCACTGGAAAATGATTCAGCTCAGCAGGGCTTCACTTCAGGCTTCAGTGAAGGCGGGGTGGTTTGTCCTTCACTCAGGGCTTGAACACCGCCAAGGACAGGCAGACCCCGCTCCTCTGGGTGCCTGGCCCAGGGCTGTCCGACCTTCCTGGGCAGCGAGCCTTTCCTTTTCCCAACCTGCACCTTGGAAGCCCGAGCTCAGGGCTAGGGCATCACTGAAAGGTTGGCTCCATCCTACTGGGAGCTGCCCTTCAAGAAGTCACAGGCTGCTTTTACATACTCCAGAAACTCCTCTTGGCAAGACAAGCCCAGCCCGGCTCCGGCCTCTCCCTGGCTGTGTGCCCAGGAAATGTCAATAGTCTCCTAACAACTGCTCTCCAGTTTCTCTGCATCCTTCTTTCCTGCGGCCACCCCACACACAGCTGCCCCTGTGCTGGCTACATCAGCTTCTGCAGCCTGCTGACCGTGTTCCTAGGGTAAGCTACGTATGGGGTGATCTTAAATGACCAGCACCGCTGCTGCCCTGCATTCAGCCTGGTGGCCACCATCATCCCCAGATCCCTTCCAGCAAGGTTTCTGTCCAGCCACCTCCGATCAGTAGATGGACATTTCATGCAACTTCAAGTTAGCTGTGCTTAGGCCAGCAGACACGTTTTACCCACTGCACAGCAGAGTAGGAGCTCATCTTCCATTTTATTTCAAAGTTTGTTAAAAAAAACCCCAAACAATTTAGTACCAGTTACAAACATCCATCCCACAAAACCCCAAACCACATGGACATGAATAACACAGACCTCACCCCCACGGCCCTCCTCTGCTATGTCTTTGCACCTCTGAGAACTGGGTGAGGGGAAGAGCAGGCCATGCTCTCAGTCTGGAAGGGCAAAGAGCATATTCCTGCTGAAGAGGTATTTCCAGAGAGACCGTCCAGTCATCAGCCCAGTGAGGAGCTAAAGGAAGCCGCCAGCTCTAAACATTGCCAGCAGAGAGGAGGGAAGATCCCAGCCAAGGATGCTGAACCCACCGTACCACCCGTCAGCTCCCAACGGGAGAGCTGCCCGGGTTTGTCCGCAGTGTCCGGAGCCCACCTCCTGCAGACAGTCCTCACTCCAGCTTTCAGCTGGGCCTCCTGGCCCTGACAGGGAGGGGGGCTTGGTAAATCCCTTTCCAGACATTTCACAGCTCCCGCTAAGGGGCCAGAGAACAGCCAGGAGGTGGTTTCAGCTAGTCCAGCTGCCAAAAAAGGACTGAAATACAGGGACAGAGGCTCCTTTGGTCTCTGTGCAGCAGTTCCAGTCCTCTTTGCCGGCTCAGGCAAGCTCTGACTTCTGCTTCAGAACTGAGCAGAGCTGAGACTCGTACCCACTGTCCCTCACATTGATATGCATCCTTTGGAGCAAGGCCCTGTCCACAGACTGAATCCTGCTGTCCTGGACACCCGTCAGTGTGGAGAGCAGCTGGACATCCCAGTCTGCCTCAGAAGAACTTTTGCTGAAGTGGTGATCAGCCCCTGCATTATGTAGAAAAGGCTGAAGGGATCCAGGGCATGGAACCTGCTCTTTGCTGTAGCCTGGGAGGTCAGGTGGTTCATGTGCTATTTTTTCTGCTGCTCTGACACAGAGCAAGCATCAACATCTGGCTTCAGCCACAGGCAGTTTTGGGGAGGTTAACCAGCCAGTAGGACACCCGGTCTTGTTCGTTGTGTTCTCCAGATCAGGACTATCCACATTTCTGCGTGCGTTTTCATTCTTCCCTCTGAGCTGCTTCCCTTGGGAATTCACGTTCACTCCGCTCCAGCCATGCTTGCCGACAGTGCTGGCTGCAGCAGCCTCTGTGGGATCAAAACCCACAGACACAGCTTCAAGGGAACCTAGCCACAATGCAGGGTCCCCAGGGCTCTCACACAGGCACAGGTCCAAACCAAGGGAGCTACGAGCTCTGCTGGAGAGCTGTGTGCTGAGAGGCAAGCTGCCAGCCTCCATCACACTGGGTAAGCCTGGCTCTGACATCTGTCCTGCACCCTGTCCACCCGTCCCACCAACCACTGGGTTTGTCTGCTTACATGGAGAGAGGCCACCACCCTGCTCCAGCCTGGGCTTCTTTCCCATCTGGGTGCTCTGCCTAGAGGAAAGCTGGCGTTTCCTGGAGACAGGCAGCGCTTGTGGGAGATGGCCAACAGATTCATGCACTCGCTGTTCCTGAGGTTCAGATGAAGAAGCAATTGCCTCTCCAACAGGAGGGGCTGCTACGAGAGTCCCCCAGGCCAGGTCAGGGGCCAAGCCCAAATCTATATCCTGCACCACAGGCTGCTCTGCAGAGCCACACGCAGCACAGACCCCTCGGGCGAGTCCTGCTCCAACAGGCAGCCCCACAGAGCAGCTCCTTGACAAACCCTCTCCTTCTCTGGGAATACTGGCCCTGTCCCTAGGCAGGCAAGGGGAACATCCCTCAGTCTTCAGGCCGCGTTCCATGTCAATTAACAGTTCCACAGCACGCTGCTCGGGCTGCTCCCTTTCGTTTCCCAGCTCTGCTGTCAGCATCTCAATTCCTCCAGTAACCTGTGCTTCAGGCACTAAGCATTCATCTGTCAGGTAGGACCAAGGCACCCTGAGAAGAACCATCAGTTAATGCTCACTCTAGGCCTAGCAACACCCCCCCCTCCCCCCGCCCCAGTGAGACAAAGTGTTTTCTGCAGCGCAGGGTGTTTGAAGTCCTTGCTCAGGAGGCAGTAAGAAATTTTAGACCGGTGAGGCTCAGCAAACAGTGATACTGCTGCTGGCAGAGAAGGCAGGCAGCACAAGGGATCTCTTGGCCTTCTCAACAGCCCAGGGCACAGGCACAGGAGTGCTACAGAGCAGTGGGGTTCGCATCAGGCACGGGGACAGAAGAGATGGGCTTAGTTGCCCTTTCTAGTTTAAGGGACACCAGAAGTGCACGGAGAGTTTCCTGAAGCAGGGAAGCCACAGAAACACGAGATATCCCACAGCTTGTCTAAACTTTGCTTGGCAGGTTCCAGGTGTGCCCTGCAGTCAGCTGCGGCCCTCTGCTCCCTGCTGCCCAATTCCCTGGCACAGGGCACAAGCTAGGGAGAAGCACCATGGCAGCGTGGGGACCCAGACCCTGCTCCTGCGAGCATGCCACGTGGCACCATGCTGCTTTTCAGCTCCAGGAATTATCAGATTCACAAAGACTTACTTGGCTGACTGTTCCACAAAGTTGTTAGTGAGCTGCGAGATTACACGATCCACAGGGGTGTACTGCGAGTCGTCCAGTGCAAACCGCTTGTGCTGGGGGCTCTGGAGATGCTGGAAGGTGGCAGAAACCTTTTTAGCAACACTTATCCTTTCACAGGAGGGAAATCTGCAGTTAGAGCTGGTTCCCACAGCCTAACAGGCAAGAGGGCAAACAGCCTTTTCACCAGATAGGTTGTTTGGGAACAGATTTGGGAAACATAGGCAATGCCGTTACCCCCAGTTGCTTACAGTGAGCATTCTGTTCCCATAGACACCTGCTGATGAGGAGGTTGTGTCTCTATCTAACAACAGCCTACAGCTCTCCCCAGCAGCTAGTAAAAACGCCGACTCCAAATCGGCACTGTCTGTCACAAAAGGCTGGGCTCTGCAAGCCACATCTTCCACAAGACAAAAATCCTCTTCCCACCTTTTTAATCATCCTGTGGCCCCGTGACTGCTGTGGAATGGGCTTCCCACCCTACAGATTAGGTAACAGGATGATCCTCGAGGCTCTCCTAGCCCCAGAGATGTGCATGGCATGCTGTAACCTTCAAAAACCATTGTTTGCCCAGACCAGGAGGTCAGAGCACAGATATATCATGGCTTTCATCTACGAGGCTGATCTGTCTAGATACCGTAAGGGCTGTACATACAGCAATCTGCTTTCCTTCCAAAAGGAGTTAGTACTGAAAACAGGCATGACGTGATTAATGATGCTGTGGAGTGGCCCCCATAACTTTTGCAAGGAAACAGGTCCCAGGGGAACCTTTACCTTCTGCAGCTCTTCAAATGTCTCTTGGCAGCACTCACAAAATCCCTTCTTTTTCTTTGGCACAGTGACCGGTGTGGACTGGGGGCTCTTCTCCCCTTCGCTGCGCACGGGACAGCCTTCCACGCCCCTGCAAGGTAACAGTAAAGATCTTCCCTGCCCTCACTTGACAGCATCAGCAGGTGCTCAGCTGCCTGCATAACGGCCAGGGAGGCCGTGCTGCCTTTGAGCAACAGCTGTTTGACCCAGAACAGGGCTCCTTTTGCCCCTGTCCAGAAGACAAGTGGTTCTCTAGATCCCAGGAACCAGCAAGGTCAGCAGTTAGCAGGGCAGTCAGGTTAAAAGCTTGCACAGAAGGAGCTACAACCTACCTGGCTCTGCAAGAATTGGAGAGGCTTTTCAGAGTCTCAAATGGGCTGGAGCTTTTGGATGCTAGGAAGTTCAGGTCAGGAAAGCTTTTGAACTGTTGATGGAAGGGCCGGAATTGCCTGAAAGCAGCAGATCAGGACATCAAACTTCTGGCAATGATAGTGTGGTTAGGGAACTGTCCCTCCCCCAGAGGAGCTCGAGGTGCCATCTCACTTATGATGAGATACTGCCCATTGCTGTCCCAGAGGTTTTCCATTTCTCACTGGAAGTACTAAACCTGATCCTCAGTAACTACACTGATGGGGGGGCATGTTTTGGACAGAAGGAAGGTTTGCCTTCTCAGCAAAAAAACCACCTTTTGCCCCCAAGACATGGTAGCAGCCACCAGTGCAGCACTTTCAGCTACACAGCAGCACAGAAAGCTTTTGGTTCCCAGACCACATCTCCCTTCATGCTTTATTGCGTGCAGCACGTAAAACCTAATGTTTGACTTTGCAGGCGACTTAAATGTTGCCTTCAGAATAATTAATTGGCACTCTGGATACTGTTAGGGTTACAGAGTTGTTAGAAACACCACATATATCAGATCCCCTTGTGCTGAATGCTGTAATCAAGTTACAGGCCCTGACCTCATGTGTTTCAATCTCTTTCCTCAGTTCAGAGGGCTCAAGCAGATTAAGTGACCTGCTCAGGATCACAAATGGAACCCAAGCAAGGAAGTAAACTGTTGTCAAGTCTCATCTAACACCTTCCCCTCCCCCAACATATGAGCCACCTAGACTGTTTCTCTAAACTCCATTTGCCTCCCTCTATGAGGGTGTCAGCTTCCCAGCGTGTAACAGGGTCTTCAAAGCAGCCACAGTCTGCCTTGTGGCCAGAATATTCACTGCAAATAAAACTAGTAAAGAATTCCCTCCCTGGGAGCCCCTGAGGTTAAGGTATGATATTTAGGAAGACCTCATTTACCTGCTCTGGTCTTCAACCTTCAGAAAAGGGGGCTTCAATTTTCCTGCTAGAAAGCAAGCTTGTTAGAAGTTGCCCTGGCCAAATTCCCCTATTTATTCATTCATTCCCCAACAGAACTGGGCTACAGAACCAAGCTCATCAGTACTTCTGACACCTGTGAATCCCAAAATGATGGCCAAGTGTAGCCAAAACAGCTCTCTGAGTAACCTACAACAGCCCTCGCCCTCAAAGTATTCAGTAGGGTGACCAAACCCTAGAGGCAGCCCAACCATGGACCGTTTCCACCTTTGAAAGAACATCCAGCTAAGCCTCTTGCATCCTTAACGTCTACTCAGTCTTACCAGCCAGCAGCCTCACCCCAAGCCTTAGGATCTGAGTCAGAATTGGAGAACTGTCACACACCCTTCAATGCAACGTGCCGCTCATAAGAAAGACTGCAGCAGCAGTTGCACAAGCACAGGGCTCCCTATCAACCCTTCCAGCACCTTTTTTTCTCCATTTACCTTTACACAACAGCTTGGAGTTCAGAATGGCTTAGCCTAGGACGGTTAAGTCAAAGCAGTAAGAGCTGCTGGAGACAAACCAACATGCTGCATAGCCAAGCCTGGCATGAGAACACTACTAAAAAACAGCATCTGGCCTTCGCTTGGTCCCTGAGGAGGGCAAGCAGCAGCTATGCTTCCCACAGAGGCATAATATATGTTAAGGGAGCAGAAGAAAGTCTCAGAAGTGCATTCAGGGAAAAGGTTTTCAGAGCCAGGCTTGGAGAAGAGGCTACCACGTCCTTCCTGTCTCACAGGTATGTTCAGCTCACAAGTGATAACATTACACTCAGCCTGGAAATCTGCGTACAGGTCCAGTTAAGAAACAAACAAACATCAAGGTATTCCCACAGGGCATCTGCCTGACCCTGAAACCAAACCTCTTAATGCCTCTTACTGCCTCTGCAGGGTGAGGTGTTTTGTTTTCTTGCGATCCTGGCACTCAATGCTATTTTCTTCAAAGAAATTTTAACCTCAACCTCCAGAAAGGCTGATTCCATTTGTCCTCGCCAGTTAGCTGCTCAAGCCTCATCCTGAGCTTGCATCAAATGTGCTGTTACGTCGCTAAAGTAGCTATTTAAGTACAGGATCAATTTTTCCATGTAAATTCTGCCAAATGCTTAGCACTTCTGAAAGCAAGGCCATGTGTAGGGCCCTAGATAAAACTCAGACTGGTGCACAGGTCCTGAGCATTTATGGCAGAGTGCTGAACAGTGACAAATGGTTCAGCTGTTACCACAAGTCCCCAGGCAGGGTTCAGAGTGTGCCACACAAAGAGCTCTGAGCTTGCAGCAGATTATCTGCCTTATCCGACAGCTTTTCGAGCCTTTTTTTCTACCACCTTTCCCCCCAAACTGGGAAACGATCTTTCAAGTGTCACACACACAATCCAGGCTGAAGTCTGCTCCGAGGTATTACTGAGCGTTCACTCTCCGACAAGCAGTCAAACAAGTCACAAATTAACTTACGTCACTGGTGCCAATCTTGGTACCACAATTGGCTCTTGTCTAATTGCAGATGAGAATCTGTTTCCCCCCGCTCCTGCTTTGGAAGTGTTATCCCTAGATTGGTGTCTCAGCAGTACATTTCAGCCTAACAGAAGTGAGTGGGTTGTGAGGAACATGCTCTCCTCTGTAGGATGCATTATTCTTTGAAACTTCAGCCAGTGGATTCGACATGCAGTGCCAGCAGCACAGTTCTCAGGTGCCTCAGGATTCTGGGAGCTGCGCTATAAAGGGTTTATGGGACTTTAAAAAACATTGTCTGAAACCAAATGCATAATATCCTCAGCTGTATTGGCAGCCTGCAACTAGACTCGGACAAGGAGTTACAAAACCCATTCAAGAGAAATTGCCTTAACAGTTGGCATCTTTTGGATTGCTGAAGTTTCAGACAGATTTTCAAATTCTGAATGAGGCTTCTTCAAGCAGCTCTGCATCTAAGTGTAAATAGGAGCACAACTTTCAGGCCTACCTTTGTGAATTTTTGATGCAGATGCAAGGCATTTTGCCTAAAAGAAAAAGTGACATATTTAGTATGGGAGCCAGCACAGGCAGAACTGTAATTACTGATCCCAGAGCAGCAAAGCAAGATTGCAGCAGTCTCACCCACCACTTCAGAGCTCCTACATCACAGACTATCACCTCCCCCTGATATTTTGCCTCCCAAGTTACCTAGAATTAGTATAAATACGATGTACAGGCTGCCACTCTCTGATCTTATGCCCTACCTTTTCACTGACCATCCAATGCACTAAAAAGAAATCCTTCAAAAAGCCAGTGTACTTGCCCCATATGATCTGCTTTACCCTTAGTCCCATACAAGTCAAAATCTGTATCGGTTGTGCTACAGGTGTTGATAACAGCTGCCCCATTCTCACCTGGTTTTACCCCCACTTTATAAAAGGAAAAATTCTTTTCATTTTGTCATCTCCATCAATAAACAGAAGCACCAGATTGCTCAGTGTTGCATGAAAACCTAGGAGATCACCCCACTTACTAGCCCATTAGCACTAGAGGAGCTAAAAGGGTTGCTTAGAGCTACCGAGGAATCCCGAGCACCTCAAATTGGCTGGAGTTCAATCTGTTACCTCTGTCTTCTGGCATTGTTTCCTTGCTCCCGAGATGGCACGCAGCAGCTGTTGAGCATATGACAACATTTCTGCACAGGAGAGATGTCAAAGAGCCATAGCTCAACAAGAGATGGTGAGCTGTTTCCCCTCCACCAGCTGCAGCTACCTCCACTCACCCGCACCAGGGAAAAGCACAGCGCCTAAGCCCACCATCACCCGGCAGAGCATCGCCACTACATGGTTAATTTGCCCAAGAAGCAGCCAAGGAGGAGTGCTTTGAGGGATGGCGTCCAGTTTTGCTCTTTAGCACAGCCAAAGGCTGGCTTTATGTCTCTGCAGAAATGAGATGCTGTTAGGAACTTTGCAGCATGCAGACCAGACCCTGACATTTGCATGCCCTGACAGGCTTGCCACACCGCTGCGGTTCAGCAGAGCTGGCTGCTTAGGAACACGTACGGGCTGTGGCTGCCTCCATCATGCACCCAGACAAGCTCAGCCACAGCTGTGTGCCACTGTCACTGGACACTAAGGAACCTTTTACTCCAGACCTAATATTAGTATCAGAGTTTCACCATCTGTCTTTCCTGTCATCCCCTTCCCATTCATCACTGAGACAGGAAGTGCCTTCCAGCATAGCCCCTCAAACATCAGCACTTTCTAATTAAAAACAACCAGATCCTGCCATTATCATGATCTGTGCTTCCCAGTCAATTAGCAAAAATGGTCTTTTTGGAACAAATCTATGCACTGATCAAGCTATTAACATTTTATAATCTTACAGCTTCAGCATATTACAACATACTCAGTGCTTGCTACTGTAAATGCAACAGTAGCCGGTTCTATACATACAAGTTAGTCTGGTTTTTGAAGGGCAGACCTAGGTAGCCATGGCCAGGATGGCATCAGCCAAGTACTGAATATTGCTTGCAATTTCTTCCTTCTGCCATACCACGCTGGCCTACATTGCTTCTGCTCCACCTGTCTCAAAAATCACTAATTACCAACAGCGGGATTTCAGCTTACAGGGAAGGATACCATCCACGTGCAAGATCCGGACTCCCCACATGCGAGCGTTGGCGAGGATACTGCTGCCACTGCAGGTGTCCTGTACAGAGAGGTTTGGCAAGGTACAGCTCAAAGCAGAGACGGCTGTGTGAGCACATGCAGCTCTAAATCTAGTTTAGAGAGATTTTCCTGTTGCTCAGTTGCGTAGCTGTTATTAAAATCAGGGCACAGCTGAAAAGGTTTGAACTCATGCTTTATCTATCCCAAATTAACAGTAGCCTCTAGGTCAATTTTTTAATTCCTGCTATAGCATAAGCTTCTAAGTGGGCACTGAGATTCTTTTGGCCACTTTTGCTACCAGTGAAAGGACCACAGGGGAGCCTTTTCCCCAGCTGTATGGCTTTAGTTCTTTCTAGGCTAAAAATTCATTTAACAACGGGTCTTGTGTTAATAATTCTCTTGTGTTGAGCACCCAGATACCTGGGGCAGGCCTTAGAAGTACTAACATGGATGGATGACATGGCTGCATGAAGAACAGTGACCAGGAGCACTGCACAATATTCTGCGGGCCACAAGTAACTGCTTTGTACCTTCACCAGCCCAAGAACCTGCTTCCTTCAGCAGGGCAGGGGCTCTAGAGAAGTGGCTGGCACTGGTTCCGCACTGCTCAGCAGTACTTTGAATATACCCAGCTAGAGAAAAGTCCATCCACATGCCGCTCACCTGATTCTTCATGGCCTTCTGCAGCAGTTCCTTTCCCCTGCTGATCAGTGCCTGCAGAAAAAGAAGCAAAGTACTACGTTAAAGCAAAAATCTACCAGGCAGTGGCAAGCTGAGGACAGTGTGGCTGTCCAGTAAGAGTGATTTCTAGTGATACCTGGTCTCTGCCGGGGACAAGAAGCTGACCAAGACTTTATCTCAAAGACAGCAGCATCTCCAGGGAGTGCAAACTGCAGAGGTGCCCATTAGATCTACACTAAGCAGCCATTCAGCCAAGGCTTGGCTTCTATTGAACAGCAGTGAATACCCCAGAGCCAAGAGGAAGCAGCAGCTTAGCTCAGAAATTCTACCTGCCACATCCCAGCTGCTGGCAGGTGTTAGGAACATTCTTGCTAGTCCTTCCTGGGAACAAAGTCTTATTTGCAAGCCAGTGATTTCAGCAAATAGGTTAAATTATTTGTAAGGCAAGCGGATAGTGCTGTGAGCAAGGGCAGGGGAACAAACATCATGAGTGATTGAGTGAAACCCCTGGCATCAGCTCAGGCTTTCCACCTGCAGGTGGTCAGGATCCAGCTAGTAGAAGTGCCCACAGCCTAGACTGGGGTAGTAGGCTCTCCCCAGTCACAGCTTCCAGCAGACACCAGCGTTCAACACAGGATGTTAAGAGTTTTGGCCACAAGCACCACTGACCAGAAAGCCCACCTCTGGCAGGGCGAATAGGACATAGAGAAATCCCTTCTTGCAAGCTGCCCTCGTAGATCTTCTCCCAAGTTACAGTGGCCTTGCCCTGCCTGTGTCTGGGAGCATGCATCCAAAGCCTGCAACAGCTTTATCTTGTCTACATTTCTCTGCTTTTCCAGACACATTTCTGCAGCGGGACGATTCCCCATTCTGCTGGGAAGCCAGCCAAGCCCTCCATCTCCTCTGCCATTTGAGCAGATATGCTGGTTTACCAGCTCAAAGCTGTGGCACACACATTTGAATGGACAGTGATACACAAACACAAGGAACATGGGTACAAATACGGACAGCCAGACCAGGAGGGAAAAGAAAGCCCTAAACACGCAACATATTCGCTCAGAGCAGGAACAAATTTACCTTCCAACACTTCTCTGGTTCTACTTTACAGATCCCTTCGGCCAAACTTTGAGGTAGCCTAAACCTTTATAGCTCTTACAGTGTCTGGTGGCTTCTGGTGAGGTCTGGTACGGTTCCCTTTGGGGGCAGAAGGCGTTGGGCTCATGGCTTTTGCATCTTCTGAAGTTACGCTGCTCCGCTTCTCAGTCCAAGTCCTGGCTTTGTCTCGTTTAGCTTCTTTATTGCTGGAAACTACATAGTTGACTTCTTTGCTTAGGAAGCTTTCGGTCACCTGCAGCAAGAGACAAACTAGAGCAGCTCTGAAACTGTTCAACTCTTTAGCAGGACTGTTTCAGCTCAGAAGAACTACTGCCTTTGGCTTAAGGCCACATACACTTAAGGGGCTGCTGAAAGTACTCATCTCTACAAACAGTTCCTTCTTCCATTCCTTACTGCTGTCTCCCAAAAGGAGATCCTATGATGTACTGACAGGGTACAACCTAGAGATACACTGCAAATAGTCCCCAGCACCTTCGGATTGAGACTTCCATGACTCTTGTCTACCATTATCTACTTCTCAAGCGTTTCAGGAAAAAAAAAAAACAAAACCACCGAACAACAATAGCTGAGAAAAAGACCCTGGACATCATGCATCAGCATGGAAAAGCTCTATTCACCAGAGAACAGAACACATTTCAGCAAAATACAGTAGCAAGCGAAGAGGTGGGACAAGCAGCTCCGCACAGAACAGGGCAGTAGGTAACTTGAAAGCCCTCAGGATCTCGGGCCTAGGGGCCCCGGTGAGGGTGTGGGGGGTGTCCCGGCCGCTCACCCCGCCGAGGTGCCCGATGACCTCCGCCAGCTCCCGTGCGCTCCGCCCGCTCGGCAGGTCGAGGTAGAAGGACTTTCCGCGGAGAGGCCGGGGAGCGGCTGGGCCCACCATGGCGCCCTCACAGCGCCGCGCCGCCGCCGTTGAAACTCCCGCTCCGCCCCGCCCCGCCCCTGACGGCGGCCGCGCAGGGACACACCGCTGGCCGCGCAACCGCCGCGGCGCCTCCGCCGCTCCTGCGGGGAAGGAGTGGGGTGCTCAGGGTAGCGTGGCCCAGCCACGGCCATCGCTGAGCCGCTCTCCTCAGACACCGCTGGGCTGAGCCCCTCGATCACAGCCGCTCGCCCGCCGGCGCCGCCACAAGTTTGTCCTTCGTGGCCACCGTCGCGCCCCCCGCCGCGCCCCCCGCTGGCGGCCGCGGGCGCATGCGCGGCGGCGGCGGCGCTCCAAGATGGCGGCGCCCGGCGAGGAGGCGGCGGGCTTTGCGGCCTGGCTGGCGGCGCGGTTGGAGGCGCTGGGCCTCGACCGCGCCGTTTACGGTGCTTATATCCAGGGGCTGCTCCGCGAAGAGGAGAGCGACGAGGAGCGGCTGGAGGCGCTGTGCGGCGTCCTGGCTGCCTGCCTGGTGAGGGCCGGGCGGGAGGAGCCTCCCGGGGTGAGGGGCTGGGTCCGGCCGGTGCTGCCGCCCGGTCGGCGCTGCTGAGCTTTCCGCTTCCCCGCCGGGACCCCCCATCCCCAGGAGGCGACGGGCGGCCGCGCCCTCGTTGGGCCCAGAGCCCCCGTGTGGCACCGGCGGCGGGGGGCAGGCGGGCGTAGCTCCCCTGAAGCCCTGGGGCCCATAACCACCTTCCCCAGGGGCTCTCGGCACCTCTGGGGGTCTTTTGGGGCCCTTCAGGTGTCCAGAGTTTATTTGGGATTTTTTTGTTTGTTGGGGTGAGCGTTTGTGCCAGTTTTGAGGCTGATTGGAAACTTTGGCAGCTGCTGTGGACCGTGGCTGTTGGTGTAAAGGAAGAAAAGGGTCCTGGATTATTTCTGCGGAGGGCACAGGGTTTAGCTGGGGAGCAAGGTGGCTTTTTGGTAGTGCCCAAGTGCGGTTTAAAACATGATGTTTAACAACAAGTGCTTTGGAGTGGCTCAACGATAGCTGTGTTAGGTTGTCATTGTTCCTCCAGCAGACCTTGGCCCTCGTGTTTTGCTGTGCGTGCTCTTCCTGAGCTCTGGAGGTACGTAGCGCTGCAGCCGGCCCTTGCCCCGCAGGGGGCTGTGCTATGTTCTGATGTTTCCCCTTTTCTCTTTGTTTCCCTCCTCTTGCACTGCTGCCTGATTTGAGAACTGGTGCAGGGTTTTCATGTTCATTGACTTCTGGGCTGTCGTTATCCCGTGTGTGTTGCACCGCAGCCCGGTTCGTTCTCTTCGTTTTCTTCTTTGTGACACTGTCACAGCTGACTCTTGCTTTGTTTGCAATTTCAAGCCCAGTTTGATTTTTCTGCACTTCTTGAAAAATGTTTTTGTCTCTTGAACCTCAAAACTTCTTAATTACTTTTTTTTTAGTCGGTGCATTTTTTTTATTATTTATTTGTAGACTGTGCTTACTTCTGTATTAAAAGATTGTTTCAAAAGTCATTTAGTTAATTTGGGGCCTTTCCTGCCAAGTCTTTTGTCTTTGTTCTATACACAAACTCCGGGTAATTTTTTGTTTGTTTTTGACAACCCTCATGAGGATAAATTCCAGTGAACATCTGCAGTCGTGCCCATGGCGCCTCATGCATGACAACATCATGCATTAGTTCCCCGAGTTTATTCAGATGTAACCATTTCAAATCTAGAAACTTAGAACTGAGATCTATTTCTGTTCAGTTCTCTTTAAACCAGACAGAATCCATCTCACTTTACTAACCTCTAAACCAACATAATTTCTGTTTTGTTTGGGGAACACTAGATGAAAATATTTGGTAGTTGCACCCTCAGCTCTCTGGTAATGTTTGCTCTTATATGTGGGGAGTGAGTCTCCGAGGGACACAGAGGTCAGTGCTCTGCTAGAGGTCTCCGTCCAGACTGCAGTGAGACTGAAGGGCCCGCGCTGCGTGGCAGAACTTCTCTTTGCTTCCTTCTGTGACAGTTTAGTTTTGCCCAGGCTGCCCCATCATTCGTGTTTCACTGATGTTTCATTTGCATCCGTTCGCACGCGGTCATCTTCGTCTTTCGTTTCTTCATTTCTCCACCTCCAAGGCTGTTTTTTCACCATTTCTGGGATTGCTGGAGCGTCTCGCTTTTGGGTTCTCCCCTCATAGGCCTGCCTCCAGCGATACACAAATACCCGATTTGTTTCTTATTGCTCAAACCCTCATTAGAAGGTTGCTCAGGTCTCTGCCATCATTGTTAGTCTTCTGCTGTTGATTTTCCTTCCCACTTGCTGCCATTTCTTTATCATCATTTGCCTGATTTTTCTTCCTCCCATACACTGAAACCAGGTGCTCAGGGAATATGTCTTTCCCAGCCTTCACTCCTGGCTTAATATTAAGTTGCTTATTATTTTGCCAGCCTTAATTCCAGTGGGCTAGTATTCCCTGTACCTGGGCGAGCCCATCCATCAAGGACTGTCCTTTTACTATGGGTGTTTCTGGCATTTAAAAACCTTCATGTCTTCTGTGTCCTTGAACTGTGCTGACCTTTGTTATCTTTTTGTGACTTACTGTGTGTCTGAGGTCTGGAAGGGTCCCTGTCACTGGCACTTGACATGGTGTTTCTGTGCACGTTATCCTCATTGCTGGTCTGCTCATCCAGTAGGTGTTCCTGCGTGGATCTCAGTGTCATCTCCCAGTGGGAGCGGGGTCACTGGGTTCTCCCAGTCCTAAACCACCCATTCTTATACCCGATCTTAGCAGATTAGGCATCACCTTGTCCTCTGGATCTGTTCTCATTAAAGGCACGTTGAATTCTTCAATGGAGTCTGATATCCGTAGGAGTCGTAAACCCTTCATCCTTCTGCTCTTTCTCTGTTTGCACGTCACCTCCTCTCACAGCCTCCAGTGTCCCACGTGTTTGTCCTTACAGCATCACCTACCCAGCCCAGGGACCTTGTTCTGTTGCGTGTGCGGCCCCAAACTGTGCCCATGGGCTCGGTGCTTGGCCACTTTGTGTGATGGCTGCGTGCTGGTTCTCCTGCCACCTGCCTGTGCAGAATTTTGTGCTTAGCGGTGGTAGGCTTGCTGTGGGAGGACTTTATTCTGAGTTACTGTTTCTACTAGTATTGGAGCAAAAGGTGGAGAGATTTTTGTGTATATTTTAATCTCCTGGTCTGTCCCATTGTTGTGGAGAATTCAACTTTTTTTGCTGTCCCTCGTGCAGGTGAGCTTTGCTGTGCTGGATGAGTAATGTTTTCAGTGGCAGCCTGTCTTGGAACTTGAAGGTGTTTTTTTTTTTTAGGTACCTAGTGCGCAATTTTTGAAGATGAGGATCATGAACTTGGTGGGAAGCCTGTGTGCAAGGGTTTGGTGTGTTCCTCTTTGAAATGCCAATTACTGCACACCTGGCTGTGAAAGGTGAGGGGAAAGAGACAGACGGTAGAGGAATAGATATTCCTGCACACCTATATAAGAAATTTTCTAGGCAGTTTGTCAGGTTTTCTGCCTCTCACAGCTACCTTTTGGCATAGGCAGGTTATTGGGTTTGTGTGGCCAGATTTTGGTAGTGGGGGCTAAAGGGGTGGCTTCTGTAGTTGCCAGAAGCTTCCCCCATGCCCAATGGAGCCAACACCAGCCAGCTCCAAGATGGACCTGCTGGCCAAGGCTGAGCCCATCAGCGATGGTGGTAGCGCCTCTGGGATAACGGATTTAAGGGGGGGGGTGGGGAAACCCTGCAGAACAACAGCCAGAGAGAGTAGTGAGAAGCTGTGGGAGAGACAATTCTGCGGCCCCCCAGGTCAGTGCGGAAGGAGGCAGGAGGGGCTCCAGGTGCCGGAGCAGGGATTCTCCGTAACTCTTCAAAACATGTTTCTTTTTTATCAGGATCGTGTTTCTTGCCTGGATTGAGCTTCCCTAACCTGAACTCACATATTGGGCAATTCCTGCAGAAATGCTGTGACCGTTTGCGCTGATATGTGGTACAGTAGGGTGTTGCCTGTCTGCTGCTGGAGCTTGATGTTGATCAGTCCCGCGAGAAGCTGTGCTTGGGCACGGGGAGAGAGCTAGGCATGGTGGAGCTCCACAAGCGAAGATCTGGTGATGGAAATACCATCCTGTTGCTGGTTAGGTGTGTTTCCTTTCTCCTTGCAGCTTAGTCTTCCTCAGTAGTGAACAACAGCGTGGGTGCATTCCACTGCCACCTCTAGATGTGTTTGATGCTCCAGGCAGGTCAATGGAGACAAGAATATCCCTGCTGGTGGGAGGAGATGGTCTGTCAGTACCACTAAAGTGGCTTCAGCTCGGTGCTGGCCCTGACCCATGTGCTATCCAGTCTAATTTATTGGCTTGGAGGTGGCCTTTGCATAGCTTCTCCGCAGCCTTGCTCAAGAAGAGAGATGATGCTGGGCAGTAGGTTTCTAGAGCAAAGATACTCTGATTGCCTTTCGCCGGTGTTTGTAGGGCTGTTGCACCTAGAGAGGCAGCTGCTGTGAAACCAGCGTATGTTGTTAGAGCTGTCATGTGGGAAGTAAACTGCCGCAGTGATGCGGCCTCGCCTGGCGTGGTGCAGGGCTGCTGGATCGCAGCCTTGACACCTCCTGTTTGCACAGCGGGTCAAGGCGTTCCCTAGTCCTGAGCTGTGTCAACAAGTAAGTGTGTTGCATAATCTGTGTTGTCCTGGGTTAACCAAAGTCCCATGTGTGCGTTTAACGAGTGGATTTTGTGTGAAAAGCTGTAATGATTGAACTTACTGTTGGGTGTTCAGATTCTTTGCAGCTGGTACTTTTTGTATCTGATTCATGTTTGTTTAAAGCAAACCAACTATATTCCAAGGCTGAGAAGTCTCTTTTCCCTTACTAGGAAGAAGATCTCTTAAACGATGTTTGCAGGGAAGTAGTCGAGAAGTGGTCTGAATCTCAGATTGTTGACGCCAAAGAGAAAAAAGAAGGTAGTGTCGCTGCTCGGTGTGCCTTTCTCCTGGTATGAGTACTTTGCAGGGCCTTACCAAGATGAGAACTGTGTGTTCATCCTGTTAGGAGTTAAAACCAATGCTGCCACTATGGTCGCTGATCTGACTTGCTTCTCATTGCCATTGCTGTTATTTACTGTTTTGTCTTGAAATATGAAATGAGGATAAGTAGTTTCACTTCTGGCTGTCCCTAGCATTCTGCTGCTTTTAGGTTCATAATCCTGAAGAGGAAAAGCCCCCTTTTTTTCCCTGTAAGGATTTTTTCAGTTTCCTTTCACAAAACCCCTAGGGCTTTCTCCCCGTTCAACACTAACAATGCAGTGATGGCAGCCGGAACTGTGGTGGTAGATGCAGTTATGGCATAAAATGCCTTGCTACTTCAGTATGTGCTGGTTTGGAGAGCAGGGTTTTTTATACAACTGCACCTGTGGAGAGTTGCGCTGTTCCTTCTGCTGCTGCTCACCCCAGCACACATCAGGGAAGCATCCTTAATTTCCTCATTCAAAATCTTCTCTTAAAACTGTCCTTTTTTTCCATAAACACGTGTAGCAGGGAAAGCTCTATGAGGCTGCTGCTATACTAATGCTGCTCCTTTCCCAGTCATGTATATAGTCCCACCGTTTCTTTGTACCCTCCCTGAATTCATCCCTTGTCTTCAGTTGTTGGCTTGGGAGTGAAGACCTCAGTCTTGGTCTTGTTCCTTGCGGGAGGCTTGTTCTGGTCATTGAGCAGAGGTCTGGAGTACAACGAAGTCATATGCTGGAAAGATTTTGCTGGTTTAAGCATACTGCACGGTTCAATTAGTAACTGTCCAACAGCAGGGACCTAACTGTAGCCCATGACAATGTAACAGCCCTTTTGGGTAAATCCTGCTTTTTGTTTGCTTTGCGGTTTTTTGTTGGTTCTGGTTGCAATCAGAATATTGTCACTGGCTGATGATGTTCTAGAAATAGTTCTCCAAGTGAGCCCCTATCATGAGGCCTGTATTCATATAGCGCTTTTCTTGTCTAAACCTCAGCATTTCACAAACATCTCTCATCTCCTTCTCATAGATGAGGTGGCTGAACTATGCAGCAGTTCAGCGGCTTTCCCTGAAAATTTGCTGAAACCTGTCCTTGGCCTAACGTTGCCTTTGGGTGGGGACAGGGGAAACTTATGCTATTCTGTGCATTAAATAAAATAAAATTCCTCTTTTGGGGACAAGTGATTGGAATTGCTGGAGCTGCTACTGGACTCCTCTTGCTCATATTGTTGGTTACCTGTTACTTGTCACAGAAAGAAGGTAGCACTGTGTGTCTAGGTTGTTGCAAATGCAAGAATTTAAATATTTCACTGTGGTTCCATTAAAGGGTAAATCTCCAAAGAAGTCAATATCTACTTAGAATAACAGAATGCTGAGGATAAGTTATTAAACTAAAAAAAAAACAACAACAAAACATGGTGTCAAAACCCAAATGTCACTTCAAGAAACGGGCAGCAGGACTTTAGTGTTGAAAGGTAAATCAGCTGTTTGTTTCCCTCTGTAGGCAGGAAAGAGAGAGTATTAAACCCATCAGTCACTGAGTTTTCAGAGTTTCTGTTTGATGTGGTTTAAAGTATGTAGCTAAATAAATATATTTAGCTTCTCATAACCAGAAGGGAAATGCAATTTGGAGTAAAATGGATTTTCATTAGCCAAGTCTTACTGATTGCCGAGTTCTCCAAAACAGCCAGCTCGCGCGCTCTCTGTGTTGACAGCATCACCAGTGACCTTGTGAGAGGGCTTGTGGGAGGAGGGTGGGGGCTATTTTTGGGTGAGACTTCTCCCTTTAGCTCGGTGCATTTGCCCCCAGCGACAGCTGCCTCCCTGCAGACAGGACACAGCGTGTGACAGTAGGACAGTGCCCTTTGGGGACTGATGATGTAGGAAGCAGCTGCATGTGGCATCTGTCAGCTGGGACTTCGCTGCCATGTCTGCAGGGACTGACTGATGCTCTGACTCTTCTCCTTGCCAGATGATATCCAAGCCATTGCCAGCATGATGGAGAAGCAGGCCAAGATTGTGGTGAAGCCAAAGGAGGTCTCCCAGGAGGAGAAGCAGAGGAAAGCTGCCCTCCTGGCCCAGTATGCCAACGTGACGGACGAGGAGGAATATCCTTTTCCTGACCTAGTTGACACTCGGTGCTTTGAAGGACAATGTTTATTAAAAATCTGAAACAACGCCTTTCCAGCTTTGCAGTGTCTAGTGGGGAGAATTGGGGAATTTTTTCAATCTTCTTTCTCCACGATAAAATAACTTACATGGAAAAAAAATGGAAGCTCCTAGTTTGTGGAGCGCCACCAGCAGACACTCCTTTGAGGATGTTTCTCTGCTGTTTCCATGCTCCCCATCCACACGTGCTTGGCTGGGTGAGGTTTGCCCAGTCCAGGTGTGTTGCAGAAGAGTGAATCAACTCCGGGTAACTCTGTGTGTGGTAGTTAATGTATTGAATTTATCTCTTGCTTTCTGATGAGAAATCTGCTGCAAAAATCCTTTTTAAGAGAGAGTATGTGGAGAGTGGGGGAGTTTAAAAACTCTTCGCAGTGCTGAAGAGCAGTTCTTCCTTGAAGAGCAAAGTTGAACAGGGGGGAACTGCAGCTGGCCCTCCAGCAGCAGGAGGGAGCTGAACGTGGGGGTTTCTGCTTGCCCAGTCTTTGTCTGGGTGAGCGTGTAGCTGCTTCCTTGTGGCTTGATAAAGTTATTTGACGTGTTTTGAGTTACATGTGACTGTATAGAGGCACACGTTCATTACTGATGCTCATATTTCCTTAATTCTCTCACTGGTGAGGATGAACAGGATGGATCGATTGCGACAGCTGTAAATATTGCATCAGAAAAATGTATCCTTTGAATTCTCAGTCACCCAGGCTTTTTGGGAGGAGGGCAGCTTCCGTGGTGAGTTTCCTGTCCTTCCTTATCTGTGTTGATACTCCCTGTTTCTTTAGCCTTTTCATTTTTCTTTTCATGTAGCCTGACCTTGCTTGTAATCAGAGTTAAAGGTCTGTCTGCCCCATGTGCACAGCTGAGATCGATCCTGCCGTGCTCTTATCTCTCCTCTATTCCCTCCTTCCCTGTTCCACCCTCTGAAGCTTGACGGAACATGCCTATTAGTAAGGATAATTCTCCCAGAATATCAGCGTAGTGTTAACTGGTGTCCAGAGAGGTAAATCATGTCAGGATTTATTAAAAGTGCACCAGAAACTGTGAAACTCATAAGGCTGTGGTGCAGCTGAACTTCAGTGGTGAATAAAACACAGGATACTTGGTCCTTGTTCAACACGGTAATTTGGGATGTTCCTTGAGCTCACCAGCTGTCAGGTTTAAGGTGGAAGCAGATTTTACCACATAATTAAAAAGTCAAACCTAAATTATTCATGTTCCTACATTATTGATATTTAGGAGGAAGAGGCAGCAGAGGAGACACCCACTTGCTTTTCCTAATGCTCCTCCCAAAGGATTTGCCACTGGTTGCTGTGGGAGGGAGGACATGAGACCGTGACGATGTGTACACATATGTACATGTGCATATATGTAAAGACATACATGTCGTACACAGCTGTACAGAAGCCACTTGAGGAAGCTGTACCATATGTTATTTTTCTTCCTCTTAGGTTTGTAGAGGTTTTACGTATTTTTTTCTGTATCAGTCTTAAGAACCTGTAGGCAAATTGATTTCTCTAGGAAAAAATCCCTTTCTAGGGAGCGTGCATTTACTCTGCCTGACTTTTCTATTTCAAAAAACAAGCAGAGGTTCCTTTTTCTTTCTCCATTCCTCATTCCCAAATTCCTTACCTGCTTGGTGAGGAAGCAGAAGTGGGAGTCAGAAGGTAAAGGGGGAGGGAGGAGAAACCAGCCCACATGCTAAAAGCCACGGTCTAGTTTAGAGCTCCAAAATACAGCTGCAGAGCGGAAAGCTGTGCGGCTTCAGCCAGAGCATTGTCTGCCCTTAACATGCTGCCAGCGCTGTTCCGAAACACAAATGTGGAGGATGTTTTGAATGCCAGGAAGCTGGAACGGGAGCTGCTGCGAGATGAATTCCAGAAGAAAAAAGAGCAAGATAAGCTCCAGCGAGAGAAGGATAAGCTAGCCAAGCAGGAGCGGAAGGAAAAGGAGAAGAAAAGGACACAAAAAGGCGAGCGGAAACGATAGCTGGGGTTTTCCAGTTGGACTCTCCAGGGATAAAATTAATTACGAATATGGTGTGTGTTTTAAAAAGCAGCAGAAATTCTGGGCACGTGGCTGGTGAGTGGTTTTTTGGAAGCGTTTCCTTACCCCCCCCTTTTTCTTTTTCCTTTTTTTTTTTTTTAACATAGCAGAAAACAAATATCAAGCACCTCTTAAACTCGGTGTGCCATGTGCTTGTGGTGTCAAATGTCCCAGTCGGTTATTGTGGCCAATGTCCGTACCAAAGAATGGTGAAGTGACTATGTCCGTGTTTTTAAATTGATCGATTTCTACTTCTCACCACTTCAAGCAAAGCAAAACGAGATGTAGGAGAGGGCTTCCCAGCTGGCTGCATCCTCCTGCCGGCCTTGGTTTGCAGCAACAGCATGTTACGATTTGAGAACAGAGCAGAGCCCCTTTCTGATCTGTAATTAAGGACTTGCTCCTACGGGGCAAATGTGAATTTATTTACGCTAGCCTTGAAAAATGTATTTGCAAATACATGTATTTATGCTGCCAGGAACAATGCTACGTCTTCGTTCTGGCTGAGCTGGGAGCGCAGGGCTTCAAGCTGACCTCAGCGAGGGTAAGTGCTGTTCTGTAGCAAGAGAAAGATGTTATGAAATAAATATGAGTTGCAGCTATAAGGCTGTATCACTGCAGGCCCTTGGTAAGGTAACTGCTGCGCTGATGTGAGCGTTGGCCACAGCAAATTGGTAGAGTCCTTACGCTATTTTAAGACTTCGTGCTGGTAGCTGGAAAATGGTGCTCCCCGATGTTTTGTGTGGGTGAACATTGAATGTTATTTCTGTGGCAGTTGCCAGGGCGAATGCTTTAACGCACGCTCGGTGCTGAGCAGCTGTAAGCCAGCTGGATGTGCTGGGTTTACGTGCCGGTTGCTCTTGCTGGGCGCAGCTGCAATCAGGAGCCACCTGTGGGGGCTGAATGCTTCTCTTGCCCCCGAAGGGCTTCTTGCTGGCTGTTTCCAGCCTTTTTCGTGACTGTCACCTGCCTCTGGAGAGAACACTTAATTTCTGTAAACTGAGCGTGAAGGAGGAGCTGCAGCGCGCTGGGGGTGCGGGAGGAACCGGCGCGCCTCGGCCCTGCGCTGCTTTGTGCTCCGGGTGCCGGGTCAGGTGGGGAGGGGCGGCTCCTGGCAGCAGGACTGTCCCCATCGCCTGCTTTCGGCACCCGCCTGATCCAAGTTTCATGCCTCCTGTTTTAACTAGCTGCTGCAAGTGTGAGTATCTAACTGCTTTATCTTTGGACTTGAACAATAAAACTGGTTGGCAAAGAAGCAGGTTCCTCTCTGTCACAGTGACTGCGGTGCCCGGTGCTGTGGGGGGGGGCTCCCCTTCTGTTTGCCCTGCTCTCCTTGCTGTATTTCTGAGGGCTGACCTGTTGCTGCCAGGGTGCTGGTCCTCGTTTATTCTCAGCGTTTCCCGGGGCTGCCAGTGCCTCCCGTCGCCTTGCAGCGGTGGCCCCTGGCTGCAGCACAGCGTCTCGGGTGGGTGGCACCGGCATGTGGTAGCTACCAGAGGAGAGGGGTGTCACAGCACCACCGCACACAGGGGCCGCGTGTCCTCAGCACTGCGGGCCGGCTCTTGCCTTCTCCTGGGAGCTGGAGCCCTTCGTACACCCTTGAGGCAGCCCAGGTCGGGCCGGGTTTGAGGAAGCTGCCGGCTGCACGGGGCAATCTGAGGCTTCCACTGGGACCTCAGTGGCTCTGGTGGCAGCAGCTGCCCTCCCTTGCTGGCAGCGCCTTGGGTTTTTCCCACACTCTGAAGCTCTGTGACCCAGTACTGAACTTCCCTGAACCCCCACTTCCAAGCGAAAGCGAGCTGCAGGCTGGAGAACAGCATCTGCCGCCTCCTGACAGGAATGGAACACCGCTGCTGGGCACAGGTGAGGACAAGAGGCTATGGTATACGTGCCAAAATGTATACATTCTGCAGAAGTACGTTTGGGTTTAAGAAGGGCACAGCCCTCACGGCGGCAGGTCACCTTTGCGGGTACCGGCTGCACCCGGCAGCGAGGTGCCGTGTTGTGCCCCGCGAGCCGAGCGCGCTCCCCCAGGGCTGGGACAGGGCGCAGCAAGGCCCAGCCCCAGCTCTCACAGCTGCCCGGCAGCACCAACCCAGGCAGCTCCACTGGCTTCGGCTGCTGGAAAGCAAAAGCGTGTTGTGGTTTGTGCAAACATGCAGGCACGAGGATCAGCATCACCCGAAGGGTTTACGCTGCCCCTGAGCCTGTTTAAGCACAGCTGATGCTTCTCAGCCTCCGGGGCGCAGGTCTGCTGTCAAACTGTCAGTAATTCCTGCTGCTGCCTTGGTGCCCTGGCAGATGCTGCCTCCGGAGAGGTAAACGCTGCGGCTAGGCTGATACAGTATTCAGGAACGCACTACTGGCATCAGCACCAGGGGATTTACAGGGTAAGAATGCTTGAAGCAGACTCCTAAGATACTGAGAAATTACTGCGTAAGCTTCCTCAGGCAGTACAGTGCTCGTAACTAACGAGATACTTGCAAATCCAAGAACTCTGGCTTTGCTGCACTGAGAGAATTTTCTCTCAGTTTGTCTGTTACTGGCATTTCTCTCTACAAGTCAGTAATTTCAGCATCACCGCTGCTTTACGCCTCGTAACACACTTCAGTAACTAACTGAAAGTTACAGTCCCCATTAACAGATCGAGTTGTAGGAGCTGGGGCTATGAAGACAATCGCAGAACAAATGCTCTTCAATAAAAGCTGATTTATTTCTTACCAGACAGACTAAAGTCAGTACAGTATTGCTTTTAACACCAACATATCCTAGGTTAAACGCAACAAATCTTAATGCAGTGACTTGTGGTATGATGTGCTTTGCTCTCCTGCCCCGATAAACCCACTCTGGCAGTACTTTAGTCATTTCAGTGATCAAAACAGTTACTCGCTTTCTGCTGCATTCTCATTCAGTTTCTCTCTCACATCATCTCATGTCAATTTGTGGTGCAATCACACCTTTCGCATGTATTTCCAGAAGTAGGAAGAACAGAGACATTTAAAATACCAGGGTATCTAGGCAAGGACGGTTGAATAAATTTAATCCACACATTATAAACGTGATGCTAGAAGTGTTAAAACCCCACGTCTCCTGAGCCACATAATAACAACATTTCATATCAGTGAATAAGTTATGTATACTCCATACAGATTAAGATACACAGCTGAACATCAAGTATTAATATCTGTCAAAAATGCAGAGGTAAACTAATCAGTCTAAAATATGACAATGAAATTTCAAACCAAACTAGTGAAAGAGTAACTTTTAAGAAAACCTAAGTTTCAAAACTTTGTGATGCCTCTTCCGATTTTAAAGCTAAGTTATTAAAAACAATACTCATTATTTCAGCTGCTGCACAGCTCTTCCAAGGATGATCCTGTGTGCATGTCATATTTTGATTACGTTTAAATACTTTAAAACGGAGGTTCTTTTTTCCCAAAAGCACACCCAAATGATTTGAACATGCTTATTAAATTGCATAGTTTCACAACAGCAATTTTGTCATACCAGTAATTTAGTAGAACCCTGTGCATCTCCTTTCACAAACTTTGAATCTAAAATCTCTAATTAATAAATACTTATATTTTAAATATTTAATTTTACATGAATATTGGGTAGTCTTAGCATTTTTTCCTCCCATTTCCACGTTTTAGTTTGATAAGGAAACCAATTTTACATCACAATCTTACTGGATCCTGACCGGACACCCGGTCTTAAAGACTGCTGTCTTTAAGAATCATTATTTTAAAACCTACTTCCTAAAGCAAAACTAAAATAAGTTATCAGAACAGTTGTATACCAGGGTTCACCTGCAGAAGTTAAATAGTATCTTGGCTGTTAATTAGTCTGATTATTTTTTAAGTTAACATTCACCAGTTTGGCTTTACGATATTCTGATGCTGCCTGTCATGTTAACGGTTTTAGTAGAACCCGAGAGCTCTTAAAGCAAATTCAACTTGTCAAGATACAGCTTTAAATATGAATATTAATAGGTCAAACTTTTACAAATAATTAAAAAGAATTAGCGTATTATTCCTCACACATCCACACTACAGAGATTTTTGCGTGCAGCTGCTATTTGGTTAATGCTTGCTTACTTCAGCCCTCTGATTCACGATCCTGCCACTGTTTGTATTTTCGCACGCTTTTTCTTCAGGTGGCACCGTCTCCCGAAGAGCTTTCTCTCGACCTGGTTTTCCAGCTGAGGGTTTTGGTAAGGTCATCTGCAGCGCGCACCAAAGAGTTGTACGTGCTTTACGTGTCACTACGCTCATCTCTTTAATTGCCAAAGCAAGAGCCAACACAGCTGCAGGGAGGAAATGGTGTTATAATCTTTATTACACAGGTCATAAGCAAGCACTACTTGGGATTAATTCACCCTAGCAATGCTAAAAAGCGCAAAAATTTGTTGGCCCTTTTATTGTCTGATTTTGTCTGTCTCTTTATAAGGTTGTAAAAGTCAAATCTGAGAAAGTAGTGATTTTTATGCCCTTGTCCAAAGAGGCAGTTATATGGAACTTAGGTACTTACTTTATTAAAGCTCCTACTTAGCCGTCACCTACTGCCAGTAGCACCTAAAGCCTTACAGTCAGCTCTGGTTTTGGAAGTATGCCATGTACACGCGTTCTAAAGGCATCCCACTCCTTCCTGTGTGAGCCCACTGCTGAACGTTCACAGCAGCCCCCCCCATCCACAAAGTGGATAATCTCCCCATCTTGCCAAAGAAATTAGTAAGACAGGTGAAGGAACAGCTCGTTTATGGCATTTTTTTAAAGCGTACAGATCGCATCCTGCAAACTTGTGTCAAACCCTGCCACTGTAAACTGAGGAGTAAGGCAGTGCATTTATTCAACAGCA
This sequence comes from Falco peregrinus, assembly GCF_023634155.1. Taxonomy (NCBI): domain Eukaryota; kingdom Metazoa; phylum Chordata; class Aves; order Falconiformes; family Falconidae; genus Falco; species Falco peregrinus. Next base: position 668,186 of record NC_073738.1, read on the forward strand.
ATGACTTAATGCATAGATAATGCTTTGATTTTAATCCCAGTCTGTGTGTGAAGAAACAAATTCAATACCCTCTCCTAGGCAGCAGAGTTCTCTGGCAGAACCTGCATGTAATTTTGGCCTAGGCGCACACTTGCTCCACTTGGATCTTCGTATTTGGATACGATTAAGAATAAAAACATTCTGACCAATATATTTTTGTGTATCCATCCAAAATATGATTCATAATTTATGTCAATCTAGGACAGAACATGCTGGAAGAGGAAATCCACTCATAAGGCAAAGCCATCTTCATCTCTTTGCACAGACTGGGCATGGAGACACCATGGAAGTTCTACACCAAAGTAATGACACGGCTAGAGGGGTGATGGGAACAGGAATGAGGGACAGGGAGAAGTAATGCAACAGCTAAGTGTCATCGCCATTCCCAAACTGCATTACAAGTAAAACCCCTACGACCTTTTCATTACTTGCTAGTTTATTAATTGAATGCACTCTGAGTCGATTTAACTCATTTATCTCTAAAATCCAGTTTTAGTGTCCTCTCAAAACTGTTATCTAAACCCCATACAGTCTGCCTTAATCAAAGCTCTAGACACTGAAAAACAAATTGAAACTTTAATACAAAACCCGACACACTTTTTTTTTAAATAGACTTGCAATATGTGTAGGCTTTTTCAGCTACCTTATAAGAGTACGTAAGCATAGTTATACCTCTGTCATCTTGGCATCTGGGAGCTCCTTGCCTCTGTCGATTTGAAGCATTTACAATTTCATCTTTTCTACGTGACTGCACTACATGAATTACCTCCAGATGTTTATCAAGAGCAGTAGAAATGTTAGCATGAAGGGGAGAACTGCGAAGGCGCTCCATTTTTCCCAGTAAAGTCACAACCTAATGAATATTTTACATGTTACAGCAGTTCAAACTATATTCATCTAGACTTCAAGAAAATTAACTAGATTAGGAAGAAGAGATTAATGATAACCATTATTTTCTTTTGAGAACAGTTCATAAAGTTACAGTTGAAGTAGTTTTAAATTCTTACCTAGGGTTTCTTCTTCTCCAAAACTGAAGCTGTAGAATACCTGGGTGTGCACAGCACAACAGCGAAGCTAGAACACCCAAATATTAGGACACCCAGCTTACTAGTTAGTATATACACAACTCTGAGACAACTGTGCAACAGGAAGCGGTTCCATGACAACATCCATGATCTAAGACCACTGTGGTCCTCCCTCCCACCAGTGCTGCTGCAATTACCTGGGTGAAAACCAGTCCCACAGAAACTGGCCAGTTTTCACCCAGATGATCTCCTCATGCTGTGCCAGAGCAAAGCAACAGGCAATGCGGGAGAGCAGCAGTCTCAGTCTGGACTGGCTAAAGCTGCTGTGGAAACACCTGTGTAGGCTGGCTTTCCGGATGGATACTCAACACTAGAGGCTCCTCAGATAATATTGAGCACAAGCATTCAGAAATAATACAGGTTTGCTTAGTCAATTGAAAATCTGCATCTTTGTTGTCTTGTTTATCTTAAAACCAGTCACATTACTATGAATTTCCCCTTGGTGAGCAACTCCTCACCCATGATTCACAGACCACTGATGAAGCTGGTTCCCGGTCTGCAGAAGGGTGCATTCAGGAAGGAGCAAGCTCCCGCTGCCAGCCTTGTCCTGCTTTCCCTTAGACCTGGCAAAAGCCTGGGGCAGGGGGCAGGAAACAGGGATGAACTGTGCAAGGTGCTGTGACAGCAGCGACAACCAATATGCTCAGAAAGGGACATCTCACATTGGTAAGGAAGCCTAGAGTTTTTTTAAAAAAGTGAAGGGATAAGTTCACATGAAGAACTGAGGAATCAGTTACTGGGACGTGAAACTAAAGTAGGTAAGACTGAACATCACTGGATTTGTTTCTGAGGAAAAAGACAGATTTTAGAGAGTGACACAGTAGGGTTACACAAGCAAATGGAAACAAAGCCAGAGTTTAGAGAATGACATAGTAGGATTGCATAAGCAAGTGAAACAAAGTAAGATGAACCTGACAGTCATTTCCAGTCTTACTTAATAGTATGTCCATGTCCACAAAATTACTTGCTTTCTGAAGGCCTGGTTTTCAGGTACCACAACTAGCGGGATCCACAGCTGACAGTTAAATGCCTACATTCTTTATACTAAGCCTGGGAGAAGTGCCAGGTATCTAAAAGCAAAATCCACTAAAGTCAGCAAAGCTGGACTGCCCCAGCAACCCGATGGGGATCACTGAAGGCTCAACTGCTTGCCTTCCCACCCCCTCACGTTTTTCAGAAGTTCCTCCTGCGCTCCTGAGACGTTTCCTTCCACTCACAACTCAGAGGCATTAACTAAAGACACCCTTCTCTTTCAAAGCACAACCGGTCCCTTTTGACTGTCACAGGGCTTGCCAAGTAATTCAGACCCTTCACTGGGAAAAGCAACAAGCCACCAGTGACACTGAGGCTGATGCTGGAATGGCAGGGTCCCAGTGAAACAGCCAGCAGAGACATGGACCCTGCAGTCTGGAAGTAAGCATACACCATGGGACAAGGACTGATGATGTTTCAGCCCCAGCTTTGATGACTGTTCTTCACAAAATGCTGTATTTGGAGCAGGAACTACAAAGCTCTCCCCGGCTCACACAGATACCCTCACTACTAGAAATAAGCTTCTATTTCCTCTCCCTGGCAAAAATCATTACCACTCCAGAATAGAAGAGCTTCAACAGGACAAGCTGAACATCCAGCCTCAGAGTACCCCACAGTGGGGTGGCTATGGCATTCTCCAGTTACAGCAGAGCTCTGGATTTACATCTCCCCAGGCACAAGGGAGGTGAGATGCAGTCTGTAGAGAGGAGATCCTGGCTTATAGTTTGTCCTTTGACTAACTGGTTTTAATAGCTACTGATGATGACACAGTGGAGGAAGCTACTGTCACCTCTCCATCAGCTATGCTTTGTTCTGGAACTGAAAGCAACCGCAAGTGGAAGACTCAAACAAGAAAAGTGTATGACCATGAAGAAGACTTAACTAGATGCTCCACACAATGAATAGTCAATCCCAGTTTCTGCCAGCTCAATTTCCATTGAAACTTCACACCAGTGTTTCTCTTTGGCCATTGCTGAGCTTTTTGATGTTAGAATCCACATTCAGCAGCACCACTGTGCTTTTGAGCATCTTTAAGCTACTTTTCAGTTGCTACCTAACAAGTGTGTGAGGTTCTATACCTGTAGAGGAATTATAGAGGACTGTATGAAAAAGTTTATTTGTAAAAAGTTTGTGATGATTGGTAAAAACATGAGGTATGAAATGTTAAAAAGAAAAAAAAAGGGGGGGAATTGTAGAGGAATGAAGCTGGGTTAATTAATATTGATAACATACAGCTGTGGGCTGGCTTCAGGGGCAGCGGGTTGGCTGATGTAGACAAGGTGCAGCCGTGGCTGGTTCTGTTAAGTGGTTGCACAGCCAATGAAGAAGCAAAGAGAAGAGTGAGGGCACCCTGGATGAGCAGAGACTAGGAGAAGGCAGCAGAGGGACTGGCATGAAGAGTATGTTGGTCTGTGATGGTAAAAGACCTTGTTGCAGCTGGTTGTTTGGAGAGTGCTGCAACATATACTCTGAAATTTGGTTCCTCAGATGGCTAGAGAATATTAAGTCCTTTTTAAGAATCAGTTTTAAAAGTACTAGGACAAGGACAGGCAAGCTTTCTGAAAGTGAAAACATGCTAATGCTGTTCTTTTGGGGCTCATAAAATAGTAGTTTAAGAAGTGTACACTAAGCCCATCAACACATCTTTCACTATACTTTCTACTCAGCTGTATGAACAAAACCAGGCACTGCACAAAATAGGTTTCAGCAGGCAATAAGCAGACACGGCTCCACAGCTTATTTCACCTGTGTGAGACCAGCATGAAAGGCTGCTGCTCACCACCGCTGCCTTGGGAGTGGCCGAGCTCAGCAGTACCAGTTCCTCCAAGAACCAGCATTTCTCAGAACAGCTGCTGCCTTTAATCCCACGTCCCCCTGCAGGGGCTGGCTGCAGCTCTGCGCTTTCAGCCCCCATCTCTGCACCTTCTGCAGCGTAAGGATCCTGGCGCTGGCCTCAGCCTCAGCAGAGCCAGATCAGCCCCCTGCTATTCTGCTGGCAGCTCAGATCTGCTCTGCTTGCACTCGCCTCCTCCCTCTAGTCTCCCTTGCAGAATTCTGCGCAGGCTGCTGCTTGACAAAGCAGCACCATACTGCACGCTGGCACCATCGTTTGGCCACAGAGCCACAGGCAGCTCAAAAGACACCAGTCATGGTTGCCATACAGGTTATGGCTGTTTCGTTTAAGCAGCAAACCAGTAATATATAAAAATCAGGCTGAAGTTGCATCAAATAACCATTCTGCATTAAAAAAAAACAAACAAGACTCTCAAGCAAACATATATCGAAGTCTTACAAACATTAATTGCTTTTCCCCCACAAATGCCTCCTCTAATACAGCATCTACAAATCTATAGTGAACATTTCTCTGCTGAGCTGCTCAAAACAGAAGAGCTCAAAATGCAGGCACACCTTAGAGCTGTGCACACAGTTAGGCTAGATGACTGGATTCTGGCATCTCATGCACACTCTTGTACTAGAAATCACATCCTCCTGGCATGTGCGGATATAAATGTGAGCCTCAGCCACTCGGTGGGTTCCCTGGTAACAGCAGCAGTGAACCTGGAGCTGTAGAGATTCTAGCAGGGACTGCTGAAATATTATTCCCTGCATAGCACTTAAGAACAAAGCTATTTTGGGAAAAGCTGCTCTGATCTTATGTATCTTATACTGTACTCTAAGTTTTGTGTGCTAAGTTCAGTAGATTTTTATTTTTTTTTTTTAGTCCTACAACTCACTCTGGCTTGTTCACGTAGCTGGTCCACAATTAAGCGATCAACTCTTGATGGGTTTGATGTCAGCCTTGGAATCGGAGTGTTGTTAGCGCTGGAAACCTTTTTCCCTTGGAAATTCTTAGCAAGAGTTGATTCAGTCTGCAGGAAAACAAAAGAGTAACTCCCTAAAAATGTAAGCCGCAATGTGCGCTTTATTACAGAAACAAGAAAAAGCCTCAAGACATACAACTTCTTTCCCTTAGGGTTTTGGATTTTATTTTTAAAGCAGATAATGAGGATTCAAGCATTTAGAATTTAACCATTTGGTAAGACAATCACCTGTTCTAAGTGAACAACCACTTTACTCAAAGCAGTTCAGCTAAAGTAATTATGCCAACATAATGTGTTTCAGAAGTGCTATGTCTTCTCACACTCTGACTACAGCCTGTAACAATTTTGCCTGTAAATAAAATAGAGGCAAGTCAGAATTCCAGGGCAAAAAAGAATAAGCAAACAGATGTGGACCTCACCCACAAAATTAAATTAAGTCAGCAATTAACCTAAACTTTGTATAGATTAGTTGAACTACAGAAAGCTTTTGTTTTGTTAAAATGAAATCACACTTTATTTAGCCATCAGAAAATTACTGTGATACCTGACTGCACGATTTCAAATTCCATCTCTCTCACCCCATTGCTATGTCACTCTGGAACACCTGTTAACAATATATAGCTAGCTAAATATGTTTCAAAATTACATTTATTCGATTGTTTTGTGGTGGTCCACATAAAGCTGCAGCTTAATTTTCTCCACCTACATCCCCCTGCCACGCATGTGCCAGCTCCTTCTCTTTTTCATTTTTCTATGCAAGCCTAGATACTACTCTCTCCTCCTCAAGCCAAGCTCATTTTCCCCCCGACCTCTGTATTCAAAGCAGCCACCAGCTTCTGTCAGGGAACACTGTGGCAAACCTCCCTGTGTTACAGCTCCTCACAGCCAAGTTTCTGTCGGCGGACTGGCTCAACAGAGCTTCCACAGAGGAGCTGTCAGCCAAACTGCCCAGCCCTGCTATTTCCAGGTAACTTTTTGTCAAGCTTCCCTCAGAGAAAGTCATGGCTCTAACTGGTACTGAAATTCAAAAATTATCTGAACTGGTGAAATTAAGACTGCTTTTACATTCAGCAAGGGTAGTCTGAAACACTTTGCTCATGTGGAGAAAGGGCAATTGCTTTAATTAGGGCTTCATACACAGCTACCTGAATCTTTTAGTTCCTTTCAATATCAGCCTCTGATTTGGGGCAGGGAGTGGGGAAGAGCCCCTTCAAATACATCTTAGGTTTAAAACTTCAGAGAAACAAAGTGAGAAGAACTCATTGGAAGAACTAAAAAGTGTAGGACCTAAGAAATTTAATTCTTGACATGATTGAAGTTTGGTCCCAATTCAAAATATAATTACTGGATTTGTTTTCAATGTTTCCAGATGCACTGCATTTATTGTATTTAAAAAATAATTTTAAAAAAGTGTAACATGGCTTTATTAGTCCTACAACACCTTCCTGAATCCCAACACAAGAGACTGAAAAAGTCACTGAATTCAGGCATTAAGTGCAACACTGGTTATGCTCCCAACTAGGCCACAAACCTTCAAAACTTTTTTTCAGTCCCAAACATACAGGGAAGCAAACTCTCTTTAGCATTTCAACTTGTAACAGTGAGAATTACCCACAATCTCTAACTGTACCAAGTACAATGAGACCTACATCAAATCTGTGATATGGCATATTAACTTGGTTTATTTTATTTATTTTTTTTACCTTCTTTCTTTCTTTCTCCAATGCTCTCCACTGTTCATAACATTCTTCTAGTCTAACATGAAGCTCACTGGCAGGCCCACTACGGGATTTAACCTGTCTTTGAAATCTAAATGTTGGTACAAAAGCAGAAAACAAATTGTCACCATGTATCTTATCATTAAGGTAAGGGTAGAAACGTTGTAAATCATGGCAGACCAAGTTGTGAGGCTCCATCTGAGGGACAATGGAATGGCCAAACAGGTGAGCTGATCTCAAGGGGAATGCACTTGAGCCAAGGTGCTGATTATGTCTAAAGTCACCCATCGCATAATTGTTGGAAAAGCTTTGAGCCTGTAGGCAAGTGACAGGATTGATGGTGTTACTATCTCCACTCCCCTGCCTGAGATTAAATGGACCCTGAGACTCCATTAAATCTTGGTACATGTTCTGCAACAACCCATCTGGGTGTTTTTGTCCTTCCAGATCATAATGTTCATTCTGTGGCTTCAATTGGAAATGGTGTTTGTTCGTATTTCCAATGATCCCAAACTGCTGAGCTGAGTAATTGTCACAGAATCCATTCATCTGCTTGAATTTCTTTTCACTTAAATACTCCATGAGATTGTCTTCACCACTCCTAACTAGTGCTTCCATGCAAGCAGCAGACTGAGCTCTTTCTGTAGTGTTAGAACCAAAATCAAGACTTGGAAAAAATGAAGGATTACCTTGACAATACTTGTGAAATAAATTACTATTTAAAGGGAAATTTGAAGATGGTAACTGAAAATCATTAGAATGACTGGAACTTTTTGGAAAAGCAGGTAAATTATTCAGTTTCAACAAAGGACTTGGATTCTGAAATGGGACAGAAGCAGGGGTTTTAATGTTCACCCAAGCTGGCCTTAAATTAGTCCCTGCTGAAGGGTTTGCTGTGTTTGGTAACAATGGAAGTGACACACAGCGCTCAGAATTCAGACGATCAGACTTGGAAAACTGCTGCCTTTCTACACCAGTGGCATAGTCACTATTCCCTGGACACGCTGCAAAAGATTTTAATTCATAATCAGATTTTTGCCCAAAATCAGTGCAGAATGAAGCTTCATTTGCAAATTGTTTTTCTGGTAGAAGTCCTACAGCCTTGGGAAATGCAAAGTTCTGCTGATCTGATATTGTATCTTCTATTTTTTTCTGAGTTCCTGATTTAACTTGAAGTAATTTAATATAGGGTTCTGTGTCCAGAGCCTCAGTGGTTCCGTTTACTAATTTTTTATTTGCTTGGAGGCTACAATTGGTGCTCTTGTTAGGCTTCACTTTACTGGCATGAGAATATTCAGTGTATCTACTATAATCTGCGTTTTCATTGTATCTGTGAAACTGTGGAAGAAACATTTCTGCCTGCTTTTGGTGCAACTGCACATCTGCTCCTTTGGGACACACCTCCCTTCTGTACAGATAAGCATCGGCTCCCAAGTCTTTGATTACTTCTGAATACCCAGACTGGGGTGTAAAGGTGTTTTTTATATATGGGTAGTTCTGATAGAGGGCTGTCATCTTAATATTCTCACTAGTCTGCATGTTGCAACAGTTGGCATGTTCATTTCTAGAAGGATATAAACACTGCTCTTCAAGGTCTATGCCTGTAAAACCATGGTAATGTTCATCTACTTTTTGCTGTGATGCGAGATTACTGCTTTGCAAGTACTGTTTTTCAGTAGCAGATATGGATTCGTTGTTGTGGCTATAAAAGCCCGGCTGTGAGACAACTCCAACAACTGGTCTTTTAGTTTCTGGCAACAGGTCGTGGTGGTCTGCGATTCTGGTTGCGTTCATGGGCCATACTGGCTTCAAGTTGGAAGGGCAACTCCTTGAAAAAACAAGAAGTACACACTTAAGATTCTCATCTGTGGTGCTCCTCCTCCACCCCCAAATGCAGAAAAAGGTTTAAGAACCCAATTCTTCCCTAATCATTTCTTTCAATTGATTCAAAGATGTCTTATACCAACTTGTATCCACTGCTATCACCTTTGCAGTTTCCCTGAACTAGATAAGAAAACACTGTCTTGTCTGAACCCACCCATATAACCTTAGGAGCTACATACAATGCCTTCAAGCTGCAAGTGATGTGTACATACCGAATTATGGTCAGTCAACCCTGTTGGGATTTACTGCCCATCACCATCAAAATACTCCCGGTTAAGCAACGAGTTAAGATAACCATACTTCCCATACTACCCACAACCTTTCAAAGCCATGTCTTAGCACTCCAGACAACACACTTCTATCATCTTGCTTGTTGTTTCAGAATTGCCTGTGTTTACGCTGGCTTACACTGCTTCCTGCAGGTAAATCAAGAATAAGCATCTTGGCACATTTCCTTTCCTTCCACTAATTACTATGAACTAACGCAGGACAATCTATCACTGACTGTCAAGGAAAACTGTAAACAGACTAAGTGAAAAATGGAATTACGCCTGGAAGTCGTTACAGTCACTGCCAAATCTGGCAGCACTGAAAACAGAAATCCAACCTTAACTGTCTGAAGCAAAGCCATAAGTAAGCTACCTCTTGATCAAGACTGACTATCTCTAAAGTTCTGCCTCACTTAGCCACATAACCCATCACACGTACAGAAATCACTGCTGTGGTTTGGGAAGACAGAAGAGTGGTGCCTAGCTTGGGAACCTTGAGAACTGGGTTCCCTTTATTATTTCTTAGAACTAGAATACTCAGATCCAAGCAAAAGACCGTGAGCTCTCCAAGTACCTCGGGGATGCTGGATCTGAATCCATGTCAAGTTATTATAACTATATAATAGCTTCCTCTGATGCCAGAACATAGGCATACTAAACCTGACATTTAGATATGCAAATATTGCTTAGGTAGCATTAACATTGAGAAACATTAATTTTGCATGGAATTCTTCTCTCCTGCCAGTTCAGGCAAGTGTGAAAAGAGTATGATTTTGTGTATTCATTCTGTGAATTGAAATTAATTAAGAAACCTAAAGTCTGAATTAAATCTTGATCTAAAAAAAAAACCAAAACAAAAAAAAACCCAACTAGGCCAAGGCATATATTCGAGGAGATTTATTTGAATATAGCATTTCCCCAATGCCTGTGAAGGACTTATTTAAAAATGCCAATTAAGAAGTTCTGTAAATACCAGAAAGCCAGAAGCTACCACATAATGTGAGTACCTAGATCAAAGCTTTGAAGTATGACAAGCGAAATATTAGAAGATTAGGAGGAAGGAAGGAAAACCATAAAGAGCACAAGGACTTGCCAGCAGCAGATGCAACGATGACTAACAGAACACAGATACCAAGACCAGCGAGGGTAGTTTTTGTCAGAGAATACCAGCAGTGCCTGCAATGGGAACACACTCACCCCTCAACACAATATGGCTGCGATTTATCTTGTTCTTCCAAGATGTTAGACACAAGTCCATATAAATCTGTTTCACTGCCATAATCATTCCTTTCAGGCTGAATCCTGAAAATTAATTGTTAATTAGAACAATTATTTCAATCAAAATATTTTGTAAGTTAACTTTAAAAATATAACCCATCTACTCCATCAACACACACATTCTCTCTCACAGATGACTACCTGGACTTCATATTAATCTGAGAAGCAGCAGGCTGCTTGGTATCATCTCCGCACGCAGACCACGGTGCATATAAAAGGGAAGTGTCCATAGCTGCAGAGTACTCTGATGTTGAAAGGGAAGAATCGTAGGTCTGAGGTAGCTCTACATTTTCTTCATTCTGTGTTTTATGTACAATAAATGCATTCATTTTAATATTAAACACATCAAATTGTTATTTCATCATTCTATGTGGTTGTAACCCAGTTCACTCAGAGAGTAACCAGAGCATGAGATGCAAGCTGGCCACATACTTCTGACACAATGCTATGGGTAACTTCAAGCTGGTGATTACTACCCAGTGCATATATGAGTAGGAGTAAAAATTTCAGGCCACGTGTCAGTCTAAAACATCTACACCAGTTTCTAGTAGATGATACCAACAGGAGTCAGGAGACATCCCCTCCCTCCCAATCATTACAAGGTATTTCAGCTACTGAAGAAAACTTAGAGCCAGTCCTTTCCTAGAGGAAAGGTCTTTTACTCAGTTTAAGTAAAAGGAGCATTTGCTAGTTTGGTTTAAACATGACATGCTTTCTCAGCAAGTGAAAAAATCAATAGTCTTCACATGTTAAAGACACATGATACACGCCTTTATGGAGCCAAGTAGTTTAGCAACTACAGAGAGTGACACACAAAACCAGGTTTTATTCCCAGTAAGGCTTTCTGCCGCACTATGGACAGGTGTCTCTGCTTCATGCCTCAGTTCCTCACATCTGTAAAATACTTCTGTAAGCAAAAAAAAAAAAAAAAAAAAAAAAAAAGAAAAAAAAAGATGCCCGGTTGCCAGACTGAAGGACACAGAAGAACAAAGCCCCAAGAGTCTTGGATAAAGTAACAGGTCTATTCCTGAAGGTATTGGGAATGTGTTTTCATTTGAGTCTTTTGCTTCAGCGAAAGTTTATGGCTATGAAAGGCAAAAATGAAAAGAGAGATCTGAGGTACTAACTGTCATGGCATTTTCTATGGGTCAGACTAAGAACCCCCTGCTCAACAGGCTGGTTTATATGAATGTTTGGACTCTATGTCTGTAGTATGCTGTAGAAATATCTGTTGCAATACTTAAGCTTCTCCTTCTTACCGACTTCCCAGTTCTCCTGAAAATAGTTGTTTGTTCCTCACTTTGTCTACAATTGTTTACACTAACAGGAGAACAAAGAACATAGTGAAATACTATTTTACAAAACACCACATTGCTTCATCTGCAACTGTATTAAAAAAAGTCACTGCTCTCTCTGATGAACACTACAACGATGGAGATTTATTATGAATAAATCAAACAGGGTTCTGTTCACCAGTATAAGCAAATGTGTTAGAAATTTTTTTTGACCATTTTGTTTACAAGCAACCCAAACTCTTACACAGATATAAAAAAAATAATTTACAATCAACTGAACCTGTGATTTGTAGCAACCATTCAGCAAGCCAGAGCCTGTCATTACGGTACTGAATACATCATTCTGCCTCCTGCCAGCATCTGCACCACTCCAGCAGAGACCACCACCTCTGAACGCAACTTTATTCTATACAAGGAAAAAAGTGGTAGAAAGATGCAATTATACATAGACATGAGAGTTGCACATTTTATACCAACATTAACCAACACTTTAATCCACCTGTGGATTCTCCTTCATCTGAGTTTTCAAGGAATTAGTCCTACATACTGACATCAGAACAGTTTTCTATTTACTGTTAGAGAAGCTTAACCTAACAAACCACAAGAAATTCACAAGATGTTCAGTGACAGAGGAGGTGCAGATTAAAAGGAAACCTGCATTCTCTCCATGTACACTAGCTGAGCTTCCAACCACCTGAACCACCACAGGAGAACATCAACTACAAAAATAGAATTATCATCCCTTTCACCAACAACAGCACAGTCATTCAGCCTTCCGTGCATTGCGACACCTCTCATCCTTTCATCACTGTTCCTATTACATCATTTATGTTACACGAGGCACGTATGTACTTTTTCAGATTTCAGGAGCTAGAATTCTGCAGTAACACATGCACTGGGAGCTACAGTGGAAATCTGCCACACCCCTCTCCCCATCACCAGCCTGGAAGTGCTCAAAAATAACTAGCTGTGCAAATAAGGAATGAAACCAAACCAAACCAAAGAGGTGTCTTTTCCTCCCTTCTTCAGAAGGTGAGGTACATAAGGAAAATCTAAAGTTTGAATAAAATTGACTAGCTAAAAAATCTTTAGCTCACAAATACAAAAGTGAAGTTACTTGCATAATATTTACAATATTACCATAGCTGCTCATTTGAAATGCTTATTAAAATCAGAAAAAGTTCCAAGTTTCATAGGACTACCATTCTGAAAGGATTCCGAGTAAGTGCTCTTCTCTAAAAAGATGTTCTTCTATAGGTACCCGAGGATGAAATCTCTGCATCTAACATATGTGGTCTACAGCATGATCTCCCTTCCAATTTATGCCACAGTTACAATTAAGTATTAACACATATTTTTTTCAGACACATTGTACAAATACATGAACACACAGAGTCAGAATTAGTGTGCAGCACAGCTTCATTTCTTATACTAATGCCATGTTTTCTCCTTAAGTTATCCCCTTGTCCACAAGGACAGCTGGCACCTCCATGATTTATGATCACAAAGAACAGGGAAACGTCCCAGTACAGTGAGCTGGTACAGATTTGTGACACCCCCAACCTCACTGAACCATGCACACTCAGTTTTCCCAAAGGGAAGTTTTTCAGGCCACTGAAAAGCGTTTTCCCACCAGTTCCCCGGGCAGTTTCCCAGCAGCCGTTACCACAGCCAGGCCCAGGCGGCCCCGCACCGCTGCGGCCACCCTGCGAGGGGACGCCACGCCACGCCACACCCAGGCTAGGTGACAGGCCCGCAAGCCAAAGCCGAGCCGCGGGACAACACCAACCGTGCGGCGGGTTTCTGACAGGCAGAGCTGCACGGCCCCACGGCCCCCCAGCCGGTGGCGCGGCCCCGGCCCTCACCTCCATGGGCGGCCCCGGGACAACGGCTGCGGCGCTACCGGCGGCGCGGCGCCATGGCAGCCACCTGAGGCGAGGGGCGGCCGTTCGCCTCGCGCCGCGCCAGCCGCCGCCCGCTGCGCGCTCCAGGGGATTGGGCAGCCCCCGAGCCACCTGGCCAATGACAGCCGCTCAGCCACCTCGCGCCGCGCCACCCTCTCCATGCGGTTGTTAAAACCTCGAGAACCCGCCGCCCGCCGGTGCCAACAGAGCTTTATTGTTATTGGCCCCTATGCACCAACAGCTAGCCAATGAAAAATCACCTCGCCTACCCCTCCTGCCAATGAGGGGCCGCGGAGACGGTGTTAGCCCGGAGACAGCCCGCCGACCGCCTGAGGGCCGCCCGGCGGCTGTGAGGGCGGGGAGGTGCCCCGGGCCCGGGGCGGGGGCGCCACCTTTTGCCGCCCCGTGTCCCCGCTGGAGCAAGAGGAAGCCCCCATGATCCGGCACTGGTGACAGTGGCACTCTGGGGCCTGCTGGACTGAGCCCCCTTGGGGGAGCCAGTGGTTGAGGGGCTCCAGGCCCGGGGGCTGTGTGTTGGAACGAGAAACCATCGGAGACCTGATGGCAGAGGGAGCCCGGTTTGTGCCACGGGATCACTGTGTTGCCAGCCCTTGTTCCTTTGTACTTCTCATCATTGCTGCTGGTTTAGATACTCTGCCAAGTGTATGAATATTGCTGTTGTTACTAAAAAGGACTGAGGAAAGCCTAAATGCCCCAAAAGCAAACCATACTCCTGTTTTCTCTTCTTAAAGCTCTTTTGCTTTTTCGTTTTCTTAAGTTATTTTTACAGAATCTAGGGGCATAATTTTTGCTGCTGTCTCCATCAGGCAGATAAGAGCAATACCCAGATAACTTCGTGATGATAGAGGCACAGATTTTTATGAATTGCAGACATTTGTGTTGTGATACCTCTCTCTCCTTTCCAGCCTCCAGTGTGCTACCAGTGGGCAGGTTCACAGGGAGGTTAGTGGAGTGAGCCGGGGGGGCTGGATCCTGCCCAGTGAGCCTTCCAAAGCCCACCCAGGGAGCACGGCATCCAGGACACAGATGTTGTGTCTGCTGGGAGCCGAGGTTTCACTCCGGGAGATCACCAGTGCGTGGAGGGGTCAGCAGTGAAGGTGGTTGGGTCAGTGGCCTGTGCCATCCCCCAGCTTCATCCCTTGCTCCCTGCCCTGGGGAAGGGCTGGCTGTGGGGCAGAGCTCTGGGACATGCCCTGGCCGCTGGCCTGATTCAGAGCCTTGTGTCCAAAGGTGCTCAATGTGCAGCCCTGTCAGCCAGGGAGACGAGTCCTGGCTGGAGCTCAGGACCAAGCAGGGCTGGGCTGGGCTCCCCCGTGGTCCCAAATATGAGGAGGAACCGGACCTGACCTTCGTGTTTGGTTTGGGCAGCTTTGCTTGGCTTAGCTTTTCCTCGCTTTGAAATGGCGAAACGTGGGGGAGTGGTTGTTCCACCCTCACCGTCCTCTCACCAGTTTCCCTACAAATTCAGAGGGTTTATTTCCTGCATTTGTCTCTGCAAGAGATTCCTTCGAGGTCACATAGCAGAGAGATTTGAGAAGCTCAGAGTGGTGAGAATCCCCCCAGAATTATAGAATTCAGCCAGAGTTCACTGCTGGGGGTATAGCAGCCTCCTCTAGGGATGACACTCCAGGCCAGACACCTTTACCAACTGCAGAGGGAAATGCTGTTTCAGCTGATGCAGGTTTTGACCTGTTGGTCTCAGCTGGTTTTACATGTATCAGCGGCTGGGCAGCAGATGCCCTCCAGTGAGAGCTACCTGGCAGTGACCTGCTCGAAGCCAAGGGGTTATCTGCAATAGATAACAACCACTTTTCAGAGATAATTCCCCAGTGTGGTGATTTCTGTTGAGGAAGGGACACAGACGGAGAAACTGCTCAACTGCTGTGCCAGCAGGAAAAGCACAGTCTTACTGAGGGAAATGGAATTCTTGCACTGTTTAGATCTGCCCACAAAAGATTTAGGTATCGACCTGATGTCTTTATCCACCGAGTCCTGTACTCTGCACTGAGACACACCTGTGGCCTGAGGTATCGACCACCTTGGCCCACTGTGTTAAAGTGACACCCACCCCCCCCAGTTTTCCATGCACTTGATGTTCCCCTCTGGGTTACAGTTGACATTGCTACCTGTTCAAGGCAGCAAATTGGCAGTTAAAATCAATATTATTATCTTATTATGTTGCCAAAGCTCTGTGCAGGAAGCTGTTGTGACAGGTTGCTAATGCATTGAAGCTGGCTCTCTGAATTGATTTCTTGACTGTTGAGGTCGGCTTTGGAGACAGTATCGAACCTTGGTTTGGAGTCCCAAGTGTTTGCTGCCTTCCTCCCTCAAAGCAGTCTAGACAGGAGTTTCATCCTCCCACAGAACATTATACAGGGAGACACAGTTCTGCGAACAAGCTATTTTCATCTCTTAGCATGAGACAGTTTATCCAGTATGATTGGGTAGTCTTAAGAGTGAAGCACTATTTCAACCTAATTGCAGGAGTGGGCCCCCATATGGATCCACATCCAGAAGTCTGGCTACAGACATTCAGTAAATGCTCAAACAGGGCCAGGCTAGGCCAGCTCCACGTAGAAGCAAGCGATGCAATGAGCAGAAGATGCCCATGTTGTGAGTGCAGGCCTCCCAATGGGCTTTAGAAGCCCCAAGCCTTCCTTACCAAAGAATTATGTTAACTCCAGGCTTTGATATGTGCTGAGAGACTGGAGAAACAGCTCTAAGCTGCCATTTCAGACTTGCACACACCTTTAATTTGTAGCACAAAGCCCAAAAACATGCCGTTAGTGTAAGCCAGATGCTGTTAAATGGAAAGCCGCTTCAGAAAAAAAGGTAAGCCATCAGATGTACTGTTGGTGGTGGTCATGGTACCCCGTTTAAAGTAACTGCTATATTGATGTGCTAATTGTTTGGAGCAGTTTGACAGATTTAAAGTCCCTTTTTCCTCACAAAGCACTACGGACCTGCGCACTGAGCTGTGTGTAGGATTCCATGCTCAGTGGCCCAGCAGGGCAAGGAGTCCCAAGGGCCTGACTGAGCGCAGCGATGCCCACCCTGCTGCTGGCAGGGGGTCTGCCCGGAGGCCTGAGCCCCTCTCAACCTCCCACCGTGGGGCTTAGCCAGTGCCAGCTGCCCCGCAGGGCCGCAGCGCGACGACCTCCTCAGCCGCTTCCCTCAGCGCACTGCCTGACCTTCCCGCCCGCCGTGAGGGAAACGGCGGCTCCTCCCACCCCGCCCCGCGCGCGGCCCCGCCAACCAATCCCAGCAGCGCTCTCTTCTGACATACACCAGAACTCCCGCCCCCGCTCGCCGTTTGACCAATGGGCTGGCGGTACTGGGAGGAGCTGCGGGCGGGACAACCAATCTAGCGCCGCCGGCCGTGCTGTTGGGGGGGGTGTCCCTCAGGGCCCCGCCCAGCCCCGCCGCGACGCCTGCGCTGCACCGCCCCTTGGCGGCTGCGGGGCGGGACCGGCGCTGCGGCGCGGTGGCGGGCGGTGCAGCGGGCAGGGCGCAGCGGCAAGATGGCGGGGAGGGTAAGTGGTGGGGCGGGTGGGAACGGGGATGGACCCTTCCCGCTCCGCCCTGCTCTGCCCGGCCCCTCCGCTACCTACTTCCTCCCCCCTCCGCTTCTGCTCCTCTCTGGGCGCCGGGGTGGTTCGGTGGCTTCTCGCAGCCCTGCTGCCGGGTGGTCGTTGAGCCTTGTGGGGGGGCTCCCCTGAGGGTGCTGTGGTGGCCCTCCCGGTGATGTGGGGGGTCCTGAGAGTGCTGTGAGGCCGCGGTGGCCCCTCTCCCTGTGGGGCGGGACTGTGGGGTTCGCTCAGAGCACTGTGAGGCCAGGGTGGCCCCTCTGTGGGTGTGAGGCAGGGTTCAGGGTCTCTTAAGGGTGCTGTGAGGTTGCAGTGGGCCCTGTGGGTTGCGGGGCAGGATTTTAGGGTGCCCTAGGGGTGCTGTGAGGGTGTGGTAACCCCTCGGAGCTGTGAGGTGAGCTTCTAGGGCTCCCTCAGGAGGCCTGCGAGGCTGGGGTGACCCCTCTCCTTGTGGGGTGTGGGGCAGGATTGTGGGGTCCCCAGAGCGTGCTGTGAAGCCCTAGTGATCTGGTGCTGCCAGCAGGATTTAGGTTCTGCTAAGGGTGCTGTGCGGCTGCAGCAGCCCGCAGGCCCTATGAGGGGCAGGGCAGGATTTTAGGGTGCCCTGGGAGTGCTGTGAGGTTGAGGCGACCCCTCTACCCGTGGGTTGTGCCAGGGTCCTTTGAGTCCTCTCTGAGGGTCCTGTGAGAGTGGGGTGACCCCTTGGCGCTCTGGGATGTGGGGCAGGATTGTGGGATTCCCTGAGGGGCCTTGATGAGGCTGGGCTGACCCCTGTCCCCGTGGGGCTGAGTTTTGGAGTCCCCTGATGGTGCTGTGGGGTATGGGGCAGATTTGTAGGGCTCTTCGAGGCCCTAGAGTTTTATCTGCCCTGTGGGCACCATGATGTAATGTGGGTCCAAATTGTGTTAAAACCTACCTTAAGGGTTGAGCAGTGGTTTTATGCTGTATTTATTTAGCAAAAAATAATAAAAAAATCCCTGTCACTGATTACTTGGATAACATCAGCAAGTGGCCAAAAGGGCCTTAAAATGTGAAGGAACAGTCTTGTCTGTTTTTTAGTACCTTGTATACCACTCTGTTTTCAGGTGTCCATCTCCAAGTGGTGCAAGATGCGGTTAAGATTGCTCTTCTCTTTGCTGTGAGCTCTCTCATGCTTTGCTGAATATCAGCTTGTGAAAGTCACGTTCTTCATTAATGTCTGCTTCAGGCTAAAATCTTCTGTCTTGGACAAACAATTCAGTGATTGAGATCTTGGGGAAGAGGTTTCCTTGTATTTTTTTGTATTACGGTTTGTCTGGAGAATGCAGTGACAGATGGTGCAGTGGTGTGATGCAGAGCAGTAGAGGGTAGAGCAGTGGTGAGAAATTTGGCCCAGCCATAAGCTGTGCGTCACAGGTGAGCAGATCTACTTGACTGCCACCATTAAAACGCTGCTGATTAATTAAAAAAAAAAAAAGATGTTTTGCAGTCTCTCTCTTGTTCAAGAGCTTTTCTTCTGTCCCCGCTGCAGATAATGTGGTCTCGCTTTCTTCCTTGCACCTTTTTTCTTCCATCTCGCCCTTTGCAGTTAACCCAGGAGAAGTCTGTGTGTTTTGACTAGCTTTTTCTTTCAGCTTTCCTGTTGCCAGAAGCAGGAGCCCAGTGCTTGCTTTCATCAGTGATAAGATCATTTTAGGCATAACAAACATGGTGCTGAAACTCCCTGTAGCCTAAACTGATCTGGCTGCAGTGGTCTTGTCTTAGCCCCTACTCACTTGCTCCCCTTAGCCTTTTCAGCATGCTAAGTCGACTGAGAAAGCTATCCGTGTAGTTTGATGAGTTATTTTTCATTTGCCCTTGTCTGCTGGAAAGGCTTAGTGAATGGCCTGAGTGCTGGAGGTGGTGTCTGGAGATGTGGGGAGGAAGAAGAGGGATCAGGCCCAACTTTTTCCAGCTCCTGTGAGCTTTTGTGCTGCTAACCACCTGAAAAAATGTGCTTGTGTTTGGCCAACTTAGAAGCCTTATGGAGGAAAAGAAACATTTATGCAAATTTAAGAGAAAGAGCGGAGCTTAATTGCCTCATGATCTGGCAATTCGAGTGGGTGCTGCTTTCCTTGGGTTACCAAGAATCTTTTCTTCTTACTATTCAGCATTTTCATGATTTATCTACAAATATAACTGCTGCAGAATTATCAGATGATTTAATGCTATGAAAATCGTTTATAGGGGAAGTGTAATTTTCTGAGCTTGATTCCGTCTTGCAGTGTGTTGAATGCTGTTAACAAACGAACTGCCTGTTCCCTCCAGCTTGCATGTGGGATAGCAGCAGCTCTGAAAAGGATGCGGAGGTCAGGTTGAGCAAGCAACAGCATACGTTTTGGATGTGACATTGGAGCTATTGTGATCCTTGCCTGTGTAAATAAGGAATAGTAGGTAGGAGGATGGAGTTGTGTGATATCTCTAGGTACAACAGGTGAGTGATACTGGAACATTGATGCTATTCTGTTGTCAGCATTTTTAAAAGGTGCTTAAACCTGAAGAATGGATAGTGAAAGCTTCAGTGAGTACTTCTGACCTGAAAAAATGTCCTGCAATGCAATTTAGACCTTAATCTCTTTTATTAGACTTGTGATTTGATTTGTGTATGTATAGTTTTACAGAGAGAAATTAATGGCTTTCCTGATGTAGAGGAGAGACAAAATCCTTTAAACTTCCAGTAATGTTTTAAATAATTTAGACAAATGATAAGCCAAATGTTACTAATTGTCTGGTGCTGTTTCAGGTATATTACTCTACTCCCTTAATTGCACTGGGTTTCTTCAATCACAAGGAAGAGGCAGTGATTAACAGTGATTGAAGTTTACAGGAAAAGTAGTTTATGATGATTAGAAATAATGTCTGTTTCTGTTCTAATTTATTTGGTATCTCTCTCTGCATGGTAATCATTAGGCATGCAAGCAGAGCACTGAGACTTGCCAAGACATCAGCCGGCAGCTACTACAGAAGAGGGCATGTCTGTAGTTATGGATCCCTTGTACTAAGTCTGGACCTCTGGAAGTTAACTGGTGCTGCCTGTAACTGATTGATTTGAACCTCATTAGGAATTAGTTCTCAAAGGGATATAGAAAGGCCAGATGATTTCTCTGCCTTGTTCCAGCCATTGTCAGGCTGTTGATCCAGAACAAGCTGTGTTTCTGCTTGCATCTGTACCAGATTGGAGAGCTACGTGGAGAAATGGTGTAGGAAATGAAGCAGGTCTGCGTGGCTGCAGCTTTACTCTTGCAGGCTGGCAGGAGGTCTAGCTCTCTTCAAAGAGGAAATCATGTGTGCTTAACGTTAGTTTGGTAGCATGGATGTTGGTGATGATCCCCTGTCAGAGAGACTGGTACATATTTCTTTAAGGAATATTAAAGTTTTGTAATAGCTGTAATGTATAACAGTTCATGATGATCAGAAATAATGTCTGTTTTATGTGGTACAAATGGTATAACACCTTAATTTTTCTTTATTTGCTATTTGGGACTCATTTGGAGCAGTATTGCCATTAACCTGGTGATAGGAGAGACTTGCCTGTTTGCTTCTCAGGAGAGATTCACATCTGTATTGGGTTGGAAATTACTTTGGTTTCACTCAGGTGCTAGTAGATGTTGGTTTACCTTGCAGAACCGTGCCACAACTCCTCTAGAAGAGCCTGTGACTTGAGCAGAAGATGTATTGCTGACATCTGTTCAAGTCAACTGTCAAATTGAGAGTGTAGCAGTAGTGGGAAGTGTGCTGACAGGGTGTGTCCCTCAGGGTTTTGTGGTGCTGAAGACACTGCAGTACTAACACGTGCTCTCTTGTACCCCTTGCAGTCAACCCCAGGACAGTTTTAGGTTGACAGTTTGGTAGAAACTTCGGAATAATAAGGATTGTGTTTTGTGTTTATGGGTTAAAGCTATAAAGTCTGATTTCTGCTAACATATGGCATCAGCCTTCATAGATGCAGGCGTCATCAGGCAACTAAAGAAAAATTTGTGAATCAGCTTAGTTTGTTCTTGCAGTGTGGTCCTGATCCTTCTATCATCACTTATCTTTTTTTAGTGTTTCCTAATATGTAATATGAAGAAATACGTTTTTAGCAATGTTTTAGGGAAATAGGAGAAAACTAAATCTGAATCTCCGTTTCTGAGATTGCTTCTGCAACTGCCTACCTGTCTTATGAAATCATAGCTAACAGACCTGTATCCTTCTTACAGGACTTCTGCATTGTAAAAACCTGTTCTAAGTTATTTAGGATAAAATTCTGACAACCGTGTAACCACGTGAATGTTTGTGCGCATGAGGTATCTGACCCTTGTCATCTTTTATTAACTTTAATTTGTTACTTGGCTTAGCATTGCAGAAGCAGTGTGTCCAGAGCCTTATGTCTAAAGAGACAACGCAATAGGGAGATGTCAGTGCTGCCTCTCAGTCTCCAGATTTGGGGGTGCTGGTATATCGTACCTCTTTTCTTATTGTGAACAGGCCAGAATGACTAAATTTTGTGAAGAAGTTTTCTTAGTAGGAAAAATCTGTAAAAGTCAAAGAATCCTTTTGAGGAATTTCAAGTGTGAATTTCTTAAATATTACTCCCCCACTCTCCAGCACAGCAAGGTCTTTCTTCCTGTCCTCTGTCCTGTACCATAAGGCGCAGAGGTCATTCAGGATAAGACCATGTGGTTTAGGAGATGCTCTAGCTATGAATTTGGAGGAAGTTCTGTCATAAAATCAGATCTGCTTGAGTCCACAGAAAACCAGTTCTTAGAAAACAGTGGTATTTATATTTTGCTAGATTACCCACCAGGCATGGTTTTCAGGCAGGGTACATGGTTTTCAGTGGAATTAATTATCACTGATTCCTTTCTTTACATGAAAATGTACAACCTCCACCCCAAAAACTAAAATATAGGTCCTTACGTCATGTTTTGATAGTATTTTTTTGTGATCCAGGAGTTGGTGGATACTGTCCAAGTACACTCACAAGTGTGAGAGAGGACAAGCTTTAGGAAGACCTGGTGCAGTGAGTGTCAGCTGACCTGAGTGGTGTGACAGATAGCAATGAGCTTAGCAACTGCAGTATTTTTTTGAAGGATGAGGTTCAGAGTGTGGTCTCCGCATGATGCAGTTATTTGCATACCTGTCAAGATGCTGTCTCAAATCAGGGAAGTTCTCTGACGAAGACTGGAGTTTTGTGACTAAATTTCTGCATTGGCCATCTTCAGAAAGTTTTTTAACCTACGGGAACTGGAGAGTTGTGTTAGGGAAGATCTGTGAACAGAAAAATTCAAGCAAGGAACACAGTTGCTACAGTTAATAGTAAAGCTTTCAACACAGTGTTCTATTACTCTGTGTTTAGAACAACAGGTAAGACTACTGCTTGTTAAATCAGGGCTGAATATATAGTTCTTCAGACACTCTCTTGCCCTGCTGCTGCACTGGTATGCTCTTGCCTGTGTATGTATGGCACATACTCAGTCCAGGAAGGTCAAATGTTTGCAGCATAAAAAGATTTGACATGTTTCTCTAGTCTCCTGGGATGCAATAAAGCAATGACGTTCTACCAAAAATTCTTGAGTAATTTATACCCTAGAGTTGTGTCAAGTTTTTCTGTAGAAAATACACAAATATTTGCAAGGTGTTACATCTTAAACTCAAACTTCTTATAATTGGGCAGCGTTTGGTACATTAGTCAGTGTCCTGGAGAAGTTTAGTGCTAGACACAGCCCATCAGCAGCGGGCTAGTTGCAAATATGGAGGGATAGCAGCATCTCAGGCTTTCACAAGGCAGATTCCAAGTTTAAGGGGATATTTTTAACCTTGTCCCTATTGCCATTGGGTAACTTGTCTAAATAAAAGGGAAGAAATTTGCATCCATTAGGTGTCCTCACAGCTGGTGTGCCAAAATCCTGTGACTTGCATCCGAGGCTAACATCTTAGACATGGTTGTGTGATGTTTCATTCCTTTAAGCGTTTTTAAAAGAGGTTTCTATGAAACGCAACAAGTAGCAATTCCCTGTAATTAAAGTGTTGATCATCTTGCCTCACGGAAGAAATGTGAGGCAACATCCACTCCAAAAATGGATGTGTTAATTACAAACGCACATATTCTGAGCCATTATTGCTTAATTGGAAGATGAATATGATGTTAACGCTAAACTGTCAGGAAACAGCTTCCCAGTTATGGCACAGCAGCACAGGTTTTCTGAAATCACTTTACTGATCACATTGTAAAGAACTGGTATGGAGAATGACATCTTTGGGCAGAGCAACCCGTTTAATTAGATTATAGATGCTGTATGATAGTAGTAGCCTGTAAAAGTTCTCCTTTAGCACACTTGTTTCTTCTGCTTTTGTGGATCAGGCAAACCCTTCAGTCTTTGAACTGTGATTTGTGTTTCTGGTAACATTGCAGAATAATGGAAATAGTACAGCCAAATTCCCAAAGCTACATACATCTCGACTGCACTGGCTAAAATAGTGTTCGGAGTTAACAAAGCTCCCACTGTAGAACTGAACTAATTTAGCTGTAAGCTTGGCAAACAAAGGGTAAGTAGCAGTCACCACCCTAAAAAACAGTATCCTGTTTACGTGGAAGATAGGCTCTTCCATGCTAATAAAGTGTTTTTTGTGTGCTAAGACGGAAGTAATTTCTAGATTACTGCCCAGGCCCATGAGCAAGCACACATGTGCTATTAGATAAAGAAAATGAAAAATGTGTTGAGTGTGTATGTAAAGAACTGCAAGTGCAGAATAATTGGGGTCTGTATTCTGACCCCCACTGCGGGTTGGGCTCGACCTCCTTTACTTACGTAGCTAACTCTATTTGTTATCAGATGAGAAAGAGGAATTTCCTGGTGGTGCAGGCATGAAACAGCGCTGGGAAGAACGTTCCGTTTCGTTTCCAGCCCTGGGGGATTCAGGAGGTGGTGATGCAAACTCTTCCCTCTCTCCTATTTGAAGCTGTTCCAGCCTCCGTGTCAGCCGGCAGTTGGTGTGTATGTGGTGTGGCCATGTTTCCTTTGGTGCCTTCGTGGCTGCCCACAGGGAGGCGATTCGTACCAGTGGGAGCATCCTGTCTGGGGGACGTGAGATGGAGGGTTGCATCTTACCCGTTGTTCTTGTCTGGACTCTGTATTGAGGCTGTCTTGGTGTTGGCTTGCTCAAAGTCCCCATTTGAATATTAATCCTGAGATTTTAGCTTTCCGAATGCGTTCCTCTCTTAATAGAATAAAATTGATATTTATGAGCTTGTTATCAAGGGAGAGAATGCAGCTTCTTCCCGATGGGAATAAAAGCTTCCAGCAAAGTGAGCTGGAGGTCAGATGGAGCAGATGGAAAAGCTGGTCCTGAGCAGTCAGTCAGGGCTGCCGGTCCTGGGGGCCAGCATGCTTAACCTGCTGGGCACAGCAGGATGCTCTCTGAGCAGTTGTAGGTCTGGAAAGGAAACCTGTCTTGGCCAGCCTACTGTTCCAGAAAGTTGTTTGTAGGTCTTTGATCTCTTCTGGTAGCTGCAGAACTCTGGAAGCTTTATTCTGGTATTTTTTTTGAGGTGTCCAGAAAACAAAAAACCTAGTAACTTCCTTGTTGAATTTTTTTTTACTTTTATTTTAGACAACAGCATTTAGGACATCTCCTGTTGCTGGGTCTTGTTTCTGATGTTGGGATCATGTTGTCATTCCTTTCATAAATATTACTGAATGCCGCCTTTAAAGAAATTTTGGTTTTGTCTAAAGACTGTTTCCCACTATAGGCAATTACAGTCCCAGATTCCTCTTGTGGTTAGGAACCTGTTCTTAACTGCTAGTCAGTAGCTGTGATAGTGTTGCTATTGTTTTATACAAATTTCTTCTGTCCTTTAGTGTAGAGTTGTTTTTCCTCTCCATTATTCAGCTCGATGGTGTATGTAGAGAGCAAGTAGTCATAATCCTCCTGAGGCTTTCCTGTGCTGGGGGAGCTTGAATTGTCTCCTCCCAGGCTGTTGCTGACCCAGCTTTGCTGCAGCTCATCCTTCTACGTGCTAGTGCTGGCGTTTGTCATCTGTGCGCAGCAGGCTCCTGATCTTTGCAGTTTCCATGTTCATCTCAGATTCTGTTATCACTTGGTCCGTTGGATCTTTAGATACAGGCTGTGTTGGGCAATGCTTCATGCATGCCTGCTTTCCATCAGGAGCGTAGTCCTGGATAACGTAGGGTCTACATACCATCATCTTGGTTCCCTGTTTATCTTCAGAGCTCCTTTAATATCAATATTCTTCCTTTCAGTGTTCAAACTTAATTTTATTTGCAGGCTTTTAGTGGTGAATGAGTGTTGACTTCAAACACCTTTGAGTCAGCCATGCTACCACACCACCAGCAGGCAGGCCGGCAGACCTCTGCTCAGTCCCTTGGAAATAAAGACTGAACATTCTTCCCAAGAATCACTCCTGCACAGGTTCTTCGTTGTCCTCTTTGGGTGACAAAGCTCTGGGCTTAGTGGTACTTTGGTGCCTGACAGCTGTTACAGTAGAACTTGGATGCTTTTTGGAGCGGGAACCCCCATTTCTGTGTAGCTGACAGTGGGCTTTACAGAGGAATTTCAAATGTATAGTACCCAGAGTTGTCATGTTTCCTAACACTTGTCTGCCAGCATCTGCATGACAGAAATTATATATATGTACATATGCATATACATATTTGTACGTATAGCTGTGTCTGCGTTTTACACGAAGATTTTCACAAAAATAAAATTTTGAACATGTAACACTTTGTCTTACACAAACCACGTAGAAACAGTGCACAGAACAAAATCTGTCTCTGCTTTAGAAGCTGTTTCATAATCTCTTGGGTTGGATTAGGAAATTGAGTTAAGCTGTTTCAAATGAAGAGCATCTCTGCCTTTAACATTTAATGTTTTAGGTCTTCTGTTCAGTAACAAGTGACAGGTAGTGCACTTCTGTTATATACCACCATCTTACCTCCTGTAGTCTCTGAGTAATGAGAAACATGTTTTTCTTTAGCTTCCTCTTGCATAAGCCTTAACAATTCACAAGTATTAACTGTATTTTTGTACTGTCTGTGCACCTGTGTAATAATAGTGTACTATGTGTAATACTCCTGAGATTTTATTATTCATTCTTTTCCCCAGTCATATTTTAAACCAGCAGTGCTTTGCTTTTGCTTCACATGCTTGTTTTTAAATTCAGAAGGAGAAAAGGTGTGTTTTGTGTATGAATGAAAATATCCAGATAACTTAGCGTTTCTTTCTAGGCTGAGCTCTCCTAAAATGCAAGAACAATTCAGTTTCATATTTTTGTGGAGGAAAACTGGAATCCCTGCAGCTTTGGAAAAAAAAAAATCCCTGAAAGATCAGCTGTTGTGGTGGTTGATTATATTATGAAGCTGTTTGTTCTTTGGGGCAACTTTTCCTTTTTAAAAGTGGTGTGTCAGCACCACTGAGTCACTTGGTGCTGTATTTTCATGGTTAGCATCAGCTCAGTAGCGGAGGAGTAAAGAGAACATCACTGCTTTGTCATAAATGCAGAGATGAGGTTCTTCACGTTTGTCTTTTAGCACACGATTTATCAACGCATCATGCGGTCTCATTTTTTTTCTCTCGGTAAACAGGAGGAATATTGGTTAGACCTCTGTGTAGATGTGGATCTAGTAGTGGACACTGCATGGCTGACAATGGATGCCTGTAGCTGGGGATGCTTTGGAATGAAGGCACTGTCTCAGATGTGGAGTCTCCTTCCGCTAACCACAACAATAACTGGAGGCAGGGAAGAGTTCTTTTGCTACTTTAAGCCTAATATACCTATCTATATTGTGGACACGGGCATAACTGCAGCCTGTGAAGATGTGTATGGGTCACCTTCAAACTAGTATTGACAGCAGCAGATGGCATTCACTGTCAGCTGCAAGATCTGCTCTGGTGTTTTGTTAGAGCTGAGCTTTATGTTGCCTTGCCTAGTTGCTAGCAGTAACCTACTAGTAAACTTAAAATTAGCTTGTGTAAATATACTTGAAGGTTTCTTAGAAATACTCTTTAAGGATTTTGCTTCCTCTGTTCCCCAAGTATGGTGTGCAAGGGCAGGCAGCAAGGGTGTTGTGTGGCAGAGAGGGTGCAGGCTTTTGGGAGTCCTTGTGCAGGTGTCCTGGGAAGCTGGAACCCAAAATGCAAGACCTTAAAGCGTTCCTTGAGAGTGCTACCACTGGCATATGAGAGCCCTCTAGGCTTCGGTGGCTCATGTTACAGCTCTCGACTGCTGCATTTATGCCAGAAAAATGTACTCAGGAGGAGCAGCCAATGCCAACGTCCTTGCCTTGGCAGCTCAGTTGATTGACAGGCAGACAAGAAGCCCTGTGTGCAGTACTTCTGGGGATACGACCACTGTGGTGAGGAGAGGGGAGGTAACACGAAGCCCCTGCAAATCACTAGTGCAGTGTGTTCCTCATTGCTGTCTGGGTGCTTCCCAGTCTAATCATTATCTCTTACATGACCAGATTTTCTCAAATTATCCCCCGTACACTCACGAAAACTTGCATCCATTGAGTGACACCCTTTTCTAGCACAAGCTGTGTTATCTTAAAAACACTTCTGTATATTGATAACGTATCAAAGTTCTGCAAATTCTTGGAGCTTGAGTAGGGCATGTATTGGAGAGTTGGGAGCACGGTGTAGATTATAAATGCAGTCTGAAATGTTGGTCATTGCCAAGGGAGAAATGGTCTTCTGCCAGGCGCCCCAGAAGGAGACTAAGCCGGGCTATGAGATGGCTAGCACAGTCCGCGCTGATACCACTGCAGAGGCAGCTGCGTTATATCACGTGTCAGATGCTCAAGGATGTTTTGCCACGTGTCTGTCGTGTTGTGGAACTTGCAAAGGGAGCACTTGGTGCTGGATTTGAAATGCATTCCTTTATATTTATGCATTTCCTTAAAGCAAAACTCGCATGTTCCCAAATGCAGACAGGAGTAACACAGAGGAATGGTAACTTTGCCAGGTGCTTGCTGTTAACATGTAGCAAGCAGTTTGTCAGTAAGGATTAAAAATGCAGTTGAGGACTAGTGCTGTAAAAAGGCTTAATCCAGGAGCTCTGTGTTCAGTTTTCTCCGGAAATATCCTACCTAATGCGTTTTATCAGGGCATGCCCTTCACAAAATAGTCCCCTCGCAAATGGAAGGAGAAATGGTGGTGAAATGGTGAATGCTTTTTTGTGTGAAGTGCCCAAAGTTGGTCAACCTTAACAGGCAGGTTGGGTATTTCAGAAGTCCACTGATGGTCATATATTTTTTATTACGAGAATATTTGAGGCTCTTATTGCACTTCAGATTCAGGTAGATAAATCTGTTTCAAGGCTAAAAATGGAATTATTTTCTGTTGTTACATATGTCAAGGACAATTGAGCATTATTCAGTAAAAATAACTCCTTTTCTAAAAATTAGTAAAATTAGTAAAAATTAGTCCTTTTCTAAATACCAAGTACTCTGGAAGAATTACATTATGACTTAAGTTGATTTGAGCTATAGGGCAAGCTTGCTTCAGTCCGTGGGGAGATGAATTTTCTCTGATATTTTTCTCAGATGGCCCAGAGGTGTAGGGCAGGAAAAGCTGAGCAGGATGTTAACTCTTGGGAAATTGTCTAGATCTGTGTGTTGGGATCAGTGCGTTTCCTTTTCTTGTTGCTGGGATTTAAGGGCGTCTTAAGAGAAAATCCATTCTGAATTGCTTTTAGCAATAGGTGACACTGACAAATAGTTTCTGTTGCACTGCCTGCAAATTTGTATCTGAAGAAGAAAATAGTTGTGCTTTGATTCTAAAAATGACATCCTGAGGGGTGAAGTTTAGCTTTTCTCCAGATTAAATTTTTTCATCCTATAGCTAATGGTATCTGGAAGTGGAGGAAAGGATGGAATAGGCATTTTGAGCCTGATTTTCATCTTTCAACCATTGTTTTGTGGAATAATTCTGTAGAAGCAAATAGGGTTGGGGATGTAGGATGGTGCAGGGGTTCTTTTGCCACACTCCCTCTGTATGCTACATGCTGCCTTGTAGTGAGGATGGGGTAGCCTGGGCTGAGAGTGGTGGTATTTGGTTATTTTAGCTGCTGATTCATAAGTAATATTGGAGAGGAAAAAACCTGAACAGATATTGTTGAAATGGGATTGCTTCTTTGTCTTCAGGGTAAAAAAAGGAGGAGGTACGACACCCCCACAAAATTTGTTGCAGTAATCTTTTTAAAAGCAATAGGCTGGAACTGTTTAACTTAATTTCCTTCTGTTTGTTACTGATGCGTGATGTTTCCTATAGAGTAGGAAATACTATTTGTGTTGTCATACTTTTGAGAAGTTTTATAGAGAGATTCTGCATGGTTGGATAGCAGTGGGCTAAAAATTATACCTTCCTGTGGACTTTCAGTGCTGCCCTGTACTACGTTGTCTGAAGTATTTATATCCAGAATGGATGTGCTCAAATTTCAGTTTTCTGAGTAATGTCAGGGAAGAGGAAAGGTAACATTTTCATTCCACCCTCTTTTCCCCACGTAGTCTCTCTAACCCAGCACAGCATTAGGAGAGAGAGTTACCTGGGGTTGTGGTGAAACTGGTCTGTCTCTAGGCTGCTGTGCCTTACCAGCTTTCGAAATATCCCAGTGTCTTGTTTCTTGGCAAGAGATGCCTTCCACTGAATGTTTTGCTACCTGCTGGCTTGTGGCAGGGTTCAGGGAAGTTGCATGAACACCAAGGTTCACTAGCAAGTTAACAGTTCTTTTTTCCTAGGTAATTTTGAAGTATTTTTTGTAGGTGTGCTAGGAAGCACAGCGTATCCTGTACCCACAAAATGCAGAGCTTTTGGTTACAAATATCTGTGACATGTAGAAACATTTGGAAAAACCTTGGTGAGGAAGAGGGGCGTGTCAGTGCCAGTGGACTGTGCCCTCAGAGTATGTCAGTGTGCTGTGGATTTTTGAGTTTTGAGGCTTGGCTTAGTAAAAGAAAAATAGAATTTTATTTGACAGTTTTTCCCTCTTTCTTTCTCCTAGTCTATGCAAGCAGCAAGATGTCCCACTGATGAACTGTCGTTAACCAACTGTGCTGTGGTGAATGAGAAGGACTTCCAGTCTGGGCAGTAAGTGTGCACTGTTGCTCTTTCAACTTTTAACCAAAAAGGAATTGTTTTCAAAATCTGAATGGAGGTGGAATGAAATTTCAGATTTGGGAAAGTGAGTACAGTAGGTTAATTAACAGAACTTCTGCATCTTTAAAGACCAAAACTGCAAATGTGCCTCTTTCTCAGAGCTGGAGATGTTAAAAAAATGGTAAATTTTTCTCTGAAGCATTTCTTCGTTGGGAACTGGATCTGCTTAACTAATCATAATCACTATTTTAATGAAGAACTTCAGGCCTTTTTTGATCTTTCTTGTTTTTGCTATTGCTCCTGTTACATAGTTAGAATATTTGATCTATTTCAAACAGATTTTTATCATTTAGTTGCGTTACTAAGGGCATCTTCTCACTTTCTCATGATACTGGAGTGCTGAGCAGAGGCGGTAGAAGTTCTCTCTTGTACTGGGTTTTTTCATGCACAAGAACAAAAGCGGAAGGCAACCAGAGAGTGGGCACAACAATTTGGATTCTTTAATTACAGTTCTAGGGTGACTGATAGAAGCTGACTCTGGGTTTTACATTTGTGAGAAAGGTAGAAAACACATTAATTTTTCAGCTCAATCCACACAGAAGGGCTTTGTATTAAAAGAAGCCAATTCAAATAATTAGTTTCCTTGCTTTACTGTGACTGTATGGTGGCTCTCTTAAAAAGATTTCAATATGTAGACTCTAGACAGAAGTAATTAATTTCAGCAGAGAGTATCACATGCAGCAGAAGGTGGAAGAGCTTGGGTTTGAAAAATCGGAAAAAGTGTTTAAAAAAGATGCTGAATGATACACTTAGGGCCTTAGCATAAAATACCTGGCCCAAATGAATTCTGCTAAGGATGGAGAGCCAAGTGGCTCAGAAATGCAGGGAACAAGGGAGTTATGTGGTTTAAGGCTTGCCACTTTTTGGGCTGTCAGTCTGCTGTGCTGGTACCCTGGAGAGCTGTCCTGGCCCGTTAGTCATTAGCTGAACTGTGATTTCACAAGCGCAACTTCATTATAAAATACCAAAACAAAACAGCTCCTCCCCCCCCCCCCCCCCCCCGCGCCCAACCAAGAACAACTTTTAGAGTTGGAAGCAGGCAAAAGTATCTTCTTGGACAGGGTGATCTCTTCAAATGGTGCTTTTCTCCAGGTAGATTTTTTTTTCCTCAAAATAAATGAGTTACAAAAATATCTGAACTGAGCATTGTACCTCATGCATTATAAAAATCTTAATTTCCTCAAATATGAACGTCCTGGAGGGACCCAGCTTCCAAACCTGCAGCAGCTGGCTGCTTTCCTTTCACTTTGAGAACCCTCTTTCATTGCATTTATGGAAGCGTGCAGGATGCAAGATCCCAAGACTTGCCCGGTAAACAGGATGGACATGATTCTGACTGTACTGATTCTACCCAAGAGGGCTGCTTATTTCTAGGAATTGGGGCTCATAGAGAAAGCAGCATATGTTTGGTTGTGAGCAGATGCTATAAATCGCTTTGCAAAGTGTAAGACTAGAGTACAGATAGATACTCAGCTACTACTGAAGGATGTAGTCATTTTGCTGCATTGCAGATATACTGAGAAAGACCATCCTTATGATCTGCTGCTGTAATTGCACACAGTCAGCAGATTTGGTTTGTATCATCCTAATCATGGCTGGCTGCACAGAATATTTTTTTGGTAGGTTATACAAAGGACTTTAAGACTTCCATTTAGTGCTCACAGTTTAGAGATGGGAGTTTGACCTTGTGTCATTGGGAAGGTTTATCCCCAGGATGTTACTATAGATCTTTTCATGCTTCATTTTCTGCATACTGTAAGTTGGACAAGTATGAGTCACCATTCTGTGACGCATGAGTTCATGGGATGAAGTGCGTTATTATGGTACTGTGGTGGTTTGATAAGTTATGCCATCTTCTTGTGACATACTTCTATCTTGAGGACTCCCAGTGTATTTTCAAGAAACAGGTGCTGAAAACACTGAGGCAGCTAAGGGGACAACAATCTGGAAGGAAGGCAGGACAGATTATTGCAATGTTGTTTAATGTTGAGAACTGACTAATTATTCTACCTTTTATTCCTGCCTTTTATATGGGAAGACCATCTTATCTTGTGCCAGCTTAGTTATCCGAAGAGCCCTTGAGGAGCCTTGCTGAATAATTTACACAGGTTTCCAAACATGCACCAGAGGAATGTCTGCCCATATATTTCAGATGCTTACTGGCACCTTTATATAGATATAGCTTTTGTAAGGGAGAGAGTAATTTACATATTCTTTCTTCACTAACGTAAAGACTAATGGATGCACAGGTTAATACCACCTATTATAATTTCTGTTGGTTTGGTCAGCCTGGCCAGCAGACTTGCCAACAGTCAGTTTCCTGGGCCCAGTCTGGAGCCCTTCTTAAGAACTGGCATGCCAGCCACGTTATGGTTCTCATAGTTTAAGGCAGGGCTTTACACATGCATTAGAGCAGTAGTTTCATCTGTTAGAGCTCTTGGGAGATATCTGGCCCTGGTGACTCATTGTTCCTTTTGTTCACTTGTAAGGAGAAGCTGTTAATGAGGCTAAGATTTCCCCCATGTGTCTCCGTGAACTCTCCAAGCTCCTTCCTAGTGAACATCAATGTAGGAAAATGCAGTTAGTTTTTCCTGCTGTTGCCTTATTTTGAACATTCTTAATACTTAGGTTGTTTACAGCCTGTTGGAAACTGCCCCTGCTGTCTTTGAGAAGAAACATGGTTGTCCCTGTGCCATTTGCAGATTTTTCTCAAAGAACCTGTCAGGATTTGACCTTTCCTAATATTCTCACTTGGCTAGAGATTTCTTTCAGAAAGCTATTTTTTTTTTTCTTGCCGTGTTTTGTTTTTTCTTCCTGGCATCTATTTGCCTGATGTCGGGCTCTGCTGTCTTTCTGGTTTGCTGGAAATGTTAGCTCTAATTTGTATTAAATCTTTGTGGATACAGCCCCCACCCCACCCCCGCAGTATTTTTACCAGGTTTCCTCATTTTCTTGTATTTCACTTATTTTAAGTGAAACCCAACAGTAGTGGAGTTTGTTTCTTCCTGCAGAGATGCTGAATGTGTATGTAGCTGCTGTTGTGTTTCGAGCCAAACTTGGTGCGCTGCTCAGGATCCATCTCGGTCTTAAGGAGCTTTAATCTTGTGTCTTTTAGTGTCTGATGAACTGCTTCTAGTAGGGTGTTATTTGTCATCAAGTGTATTTCTTGGTGAGGTATTGCAGTAGCATAGCTGGAACTTGTATTTTGCCTGCAGGCATGCTTATCTAACACTGCAATGTGATACCTTTCTTTCTGGTTGTTTTGATACTAATTTGAATTACTCAGGCTGATACACTCTGTGCCGGAAATCTCCTGATTTCAATCCTGGCTTCCTGGACAGCTTCCCTATTTTATCTACTACTCAGTTTAAAGTTAAACAGTCCTTTAAAATTAATTCAGTCTGGGAAGGATCCATCTACCCTGCCCTGCTGGCAGTGCTCTTCCTAATACAGCGAGAGATGTTGTTGGCCACCTCTGCTGCAAAAGCACATTGCCGGCTCATGTTTGACTCATTGTCCATCAGGATCCCAGTTTTTTTCTGCAAAGTCACTTTCCAGCTGCACATGCTTGCCATTTTATTGTAGGAAGCTATCGTGTTGGTCAGGCTTGTTATTCCTTTGTAAATCCATGCTGACTACTCCCAGTCACTTTCCCTTAATATGTTTGGCTTCCAGGATTAGTTGCTCCATCACTTTCCTAGGGACTAAGGTGAGGCTGACCAGCTTGTAGTTAAAAGGAAGGGTGTGTGTCCCTATAGCTGGGGTTTTAGGCAGCTAATGGGTGGTTTAGGGCCAGTGAAGAGTCGGATCACTGGTCACCTGACAGAGGAGGTATGTATCACTGTGTGGTACGTTTAAAGTGCTCTCTTACCCTGCTATACCATCGAGTGCTAGCAGTTCTGGGAAAGGTTTTGCAAACTTCCCTGTCTGTTTGGGCTAAAGCTAGTGGTGTCTAGTGGTTTTTGGCTACGCAGGCCATGCATTTCTTCTAGTCTAAGGGCCATATGTTCTTTCCTACCATGTGTCTGAGCTGTTATGTATACATGATGTAGCCAATGTATACATGTGCAGCAGATCTGCTTTTGGATGGTGTTGGATTTGCTGTGCATATGCAAAGGAAAATACATGGAGCATATGTGCATGTAATACATCCACTGCCAGGGAGTGTGGATGGCCGGGAGTGTGGGCCTTGGCTGTTAGCATAGTGCATCTAGCCCTTAGTTTCTGACAACGGGTAGGAGGGTTAGTGAGGGGGGGGGGCAAGCACCACATGAGCTGGTGGCCTTACAGACCCAGTGAGCAGACTGCAGGCAGTTGGGAAGACAAGCGAAACCTGGTTCCACCGTCGCCCCTGCCACCAGTGCACACAAATCTCATCTTCCTTTTGTTTTGCTTTCTTATGCCAAGAAGTCATCTGCCTATCCCATGTTAAGAGCTATCAGGCATAGTCTGGGGATAACTGTAAGCAGCTGTTGAGTATCTTTGTTCCTGACAGCTTAGCTTCTGAGAGTGGCAGACAGGCACATGGAATTGTTGCTGTGTCTGCTTCTGACTGTATTGTTCTGTTTTTGTAAGTGTTCCTGGTCTTCAAATACTGTCTGTGAGTTCCAAGATCTGTCAAGTAGCAAACAGGAGGAACAGCCTCAGCACCTGTGTGATTTTACTTTCTATACAGAAATCCCTTCCATTTTTTTCTGCAATCAAACTTCTAAACAATATATTAAGATTCTTGTATAGGCTTTGCATCTATTTCTTGTTGAAATCACAGCTGGGGGATACTGCTTGTATTGGGATAAAATACTGATGCTTTGGTGTGAGATGCTTGAGATGTGAAACCAGTGTTGATTTTTAGATACAGCAGTCTTGGTCTTTGTGGTTATGGTTTGGTTCTCTCACATTTGTATGTACAATTCCTGAAGTAAAAGGCTACTGGTGCAAAAATGTAAATAATAATTATTAGTACAGTGTCTTTCAGCTGGGCTTTGAGATCATGTTATATCACTGAAGGTGGTGGACTCCTGTGAAAGACTGCTGTGTGCCTGCATCATGGTGTAGGTCTAAAGCTTTTTATTTTTTCCTTTATAGGACCAGATACAAGCTGGCTTGTTTCTTTTGAATTCTCACAGCACTGGGAGCGATGCAAAATCCTCCTGGGTATTTATCGAAATAAAATACTGTTCTCTCTTCTAGGCATGTTGTTGTGAAGACTTCTCCCAACCACAAATACATTTTCACGCTGAGAACCCATTCCTCAGTTGTTCCTGGCAGCATCGCATTCAGCTTGCCCCAGGTACTATATGGTTTGACATACCGTTTTGCTATAGAATAAACAAAATCTGTTTTGGGGTCAGGACTGAAGATAACTTCTAATTGGTGGGAGATGCCTGCACAAATATATGCTGCAAATTTGATTACTGGCAGGAAAAGTTCAAGGACACTTTTGCTATAACTGAAACACACTTGCTGATATTGCTTAGATCTATTTTTAGTTCGCTGTGGGATAAAGATACTAGAAAAGGTGTAATTGTAACCTTTTAAAAACCCACCAGAAGCAAACTATTTCAAAAAGAAAAGCCTAAGTGGTGTCTGCTATGCCTTGTGAATTTTTCTTGTTCCCTGGTTTCCCTTGACTTTAAGGGTTTTCTTTGCCGTGTTGCTCTTTTAAAGACCTACCAGAAGTTTTATTGACTGTAGTCAGTCATTGTTAGTATTTTTAGATGAACAGTGCAACAAAATATATTAAATAATTTGTCTCCTCTTTCTTAAGCCATCACATGTTAAATGATGGTTAGAATAAATAATTAAAACAGTTAACTTCTAAATGGAAAAATCAATCTTGTAGCCTTTAACTGGCTTACGCAGTGTGTCACATAACGTAAATCTGCAACAATCGTGATCACTGATTTAATGCTTTGATGTTTTCCTGCTGGTAACAGATCTAGAAGCCAAGTCTCTATGCTGTGAACACAAGGCCTCTTCTTTTTTTTTTCCTGAACAGATGTCTTGGCATAGCCACCAAAATGGCTTTTTGACATGTTGTTCAAAATCAGATTTGTCTGGATGAGTGGGTGAAGAGGATGTTATGTTAACTGTATGTCTAGCTATGATTTGTGATGCCCAAACTGAAAAGCAGTTATCAGTAGGAGATACCCATGTCACAGGGTTAAAGTAGATGCATTCATGGTCTAGGGTTGATTTTTGTAGATTTCCAGTAGCTGTTGTAAAGCTGGGACAGCTCTTCTGCTAAGGAACGAGGTAGGTTGCTTATCTGTTAAAAGGGACTATGGTACTAAATGTTACAGCTACTGATAGATAAATGTTTTATTTGAGTATTCCTGATGCTGAGTTTTAACTTCCAGTATTTCCTGAAGCCTTGGATAATTGCAACCAGTGTTACGCAAAATATGTATTTACCTTATGGATGCATGGACGTCACGAAGTGTTTCCTGTTAATTTGGGGGTCTTTGTAAGGTCCCATTCTTCCCTTTTTTGCTGCTACTTAAAGTTCTCATGGGGGAGCCTGGTTTTCTGAGTGAGGATGCTGACTCTGAGCGGGCATTTGTTCTACTGAAGGACAAGCTTTCTGAAGTTTTTGTCTTGTTTTTACAGAGAAAATGGGCTGGACTTTCCATTGGACAAGAGATAGATGGTAAGTGAGCCAGCAGCATGGGCATGGCGTATGTTTATAGCAGCTGAATTTCATGTTTCCATGCTGAAGTGACATGTCCTGGGTAGTCTGTTCTTGTGGTGTTGGAGAACACTTACCAGCTAACAGAAAACAGTTGTTGTCAGTGAGACTATTATTGACATCTAAATTTGAGTATTGTGAATGTGGAAGTTTTCATGCTAAGAGTTGCCAAAAGCCAGCAGTACGCTCTGGATAGCTGAAGTGATGAGCTTTGAGTAGCACTGATGTTTTCACCAATAACTGACTAGAATATTCTGCAGTATGATGAAGGGAAAGAGGTGCTGTCTCAAGTTTGTGCAGCTTGAAGGGTTGTATTCCAATTTCGAGTCTTAATTCAGCCTGACAAGCCTTTGCCAGTGTTCAAAGAGACTGATGTGTGTGTCTCGGCTTGCATGCTCTGTCTTTGATTTATTCATGCTGTCTGTCACTGTTATCTCTGGTTTGTGAACGACTGGCATCATTGTCAGCTGTAGTTGCTGCTCTTTAATCTGTCTGTAACTTCTGGAGTATTGACCAAACTCCTAGCAGAAGCTTGTTATAGGAGGGTCTCCATGTTCTTTGCAACAGCAGATCAAGGTAATGGATCATGTCTGTTCTTCTGACCATCAGGAATTACCTGGGGGCAGCCATCTCATCCTCTTGTTTGATTAGGTTGCTGTGTTGAAGTCTGTTCTAGTGGTTGGCTGGCTTACAGTCACTGAGGTGGAGCAGAGTGTTCATTAGGCCACTGTTTTGCCATTTGAGTTACTTCGCTGATTCCAGGGGATTTTCCTGTCATTTGAGGATTGTTGGCAGAGCTGATGACTGCATCCTGTGTCAAGAAGTGAGGAGCACCTAGACTGAGAGGTGGTACAGCTGTGGGTGTGAGGTACTGTTAGGGAAACTCACTCCTTGGCTGTTTGTTTTCCCAGCTCCTTTGATCTGGGCAAGTCCCTGGGCATGAACCAGTACTCGAGCGTGGTCGCATGTCTTTGTGGATCTCTGATTTTGTCGTGACAAGCTAGAGTGGGTCTGTTTGTCCCTCTGCGCAACTAGATGCCTCACAGATCTTGCTTGGAAGCCAGGTCTTTTTGCTGGCTGACTTTATTTTGTTTTGTTATTTAAACTGAAGAATAACTTGTAATGAGGGAAGGAGACGGATAAATTAGTTTCTCACCCTTTTTTGGTTGCTGATCAGTAACATGTGCCAGCTGGCTTAGATAAATGCTTTTTATTACTGAAGTTATTTGGGAAAAGAAACACTAATATTCAGCATGACTAGCGGTTAGAGCGGATTTGTGATTGTACTTGTAGTAGACCTTGCTATAAACTTACTGACTGTGTGGGAACATGTATTAAGAAAAATAATGCAGTAATTTTATGCAGAGTGACTAAATGTCATATGACTCCCTGCTAAGTATAAAGGATTTGTGAAGCTATGCTACAGGTAGGGAGAATTATTCACAAAACTAGTGATTTAACAGGGCTTTCTTTTTGTCTTGTTCCTCTAATAATGTGAAAACTATGTTTAAAATGTCAGTTTTAAATGCGGTCCGCTGCATTTAATGGTCGAGTGCCTTGAGTGGATGCAGTTGTCTTGCCTTCAGTGTGGTTCAGCTTCATCATCTCCTGTGTTACAATTGGAGATGCACACCTGGAGCTGGGGACTGGCTGCTTCAGCTGTGTTCTCACCAGCGGAAGGTCACTGCTACCTTCTTAGCCTCTCTGATTCTAGGATGTTACAGGCTTCTGAAGCTGGCGCTGTATATTGCTTACTGGACTACATCCCCACTGGTGCATTACTGTTGCCCTCTCTACCAGGCATGCCCCAGCTTTCAGTCCTTGATGCAGGGGCTACTTGTAGTCAGTTAACACCTCAGTTCTGTGATGTGACCAGATCCAGGGACTGACACTCCAGAAGCTTTTGTTTGACCAACCTCTGAGAATAAGCAAGTAAAAGGAAGTAACTACCCTGAAGTGACCTGTAAGGCAAGAAGAACTCCCATTTTGCTTTTGCAGGGCCAAAGTCCCTCCTTCATTAGCTATGGCTTATGTGATAACCCTGCTGCCATATCCCTTTTTGAAAGAACTAGTTGATATAGTAGATATACCTCAATTCAGGACATGGTTTAGCATTTCATCTTTATACCTGTTTTCTGAAAGATCTTTCTTTGACAGCTCATCTCTAGGTGGCCAGTTCTTATAGCAGGAAGGACGTTAAATGTGCATGCTGTGATGACCTGTGTGTCTTCTGACAACAATTTAAGCAGCAGGCAGGCTTTCTTTTTCTCACTTAACTTGAATGAATTGTGTATCATAGCATGCTGGATGCTTGTTTTGATGTGTCTTCCCAGGAATCTGCAGGTTCTGGAACCGTTGTACTGCCAAGAGGCTTGATAGGAAATCGGTTATGTATAAAGTACATTTCCTTTGTTCACCTCCTGCCGCTTTATCCTTAGCAGTGACTTCTGTATCAGATCAGACTTTCTTCTCTAGATTCAAAGCAAACCTATAGTGTTCCTCAGTCTTCTGGAGACACATCTGCCTCTGTCCTTTGCTGCTGTCTGGTTTGTTAATTATTAGGACTGTCTGCTTTGTGAGATCCTGTCCCTCTGATCAGTTGTGCTGAGGCAGTGTCCCTGAAGCTGTGGGCCATGCGGCTCTTTCCTTTCTAGCCTCTTTCCTCCAGCAGCAATGACCATAAGTGGCCGCTTGTTTTTGACATGATGAAACTTGAGGCCTGCATGGATTAGGTGCTGTTGCCAATGACTGTGAAGTACCTTCTGTGCCACCTTGCTTTCTGCCCCCCCCTCCCCCTTCATAACCTGGGGCAGGTCAGGATAGGCTCAAGTGCACCTCTGGGGTAGCAGCTGTTTCCTCTGTGTCAGAGAGGAAGGGTAGCTGACGCCTCTTTCTGGGCTGTAGAAGCCTGATAAATTGTATTACTGCACTTGAATTTGCAGGTAATCTTACTTTCTGGTACCTAATCTGGAGAGGAGCTAGTCAGTCAGTCTGTTGCTACAGAAATCAAATTATGACCTCTTGTCATTATTTTTTTGGGGCAAGACTACTCTTAATACTTGCTTTTGGACTTTCTGAAGACATGTCCTCCAAACCCTTAGATGTAGATATAGCTATTGTGATACTACAGCACGTGTGAATTTGCTTTCATTGTCCTCATCCTCCAAAGCTTTTTATGGTGTTTGAGCTATTTTAAAGGAGACTATTAGAATTTTTAGAGAAATGCAGGGATTTTCAGTGGAGATATGTTTGCTGTGTTTTTGATCTTGTAGTAGAACATGGATGGAAAAGAAATAAGTGTCTCTATTGAAATAATATGTTCAATTTTATTAAGTACCCATTCTGAATAAAAGAACGTGTACCGCCAGACTTACAGTATGTTTAATGTATTGTGGGGGGACCTTGCTGTTCTGAAGTGCACTGTTTCTTTGTCTTTTAACAGTTTCCTTATACACTTTTGACAAGGCTAAGCAGTGTATCGGCACAATGACAATTGAGATAGATTTTCTGCAGAAGAAGAACATTGACTCCAACCCCTATGACACAGACAAGATGGCTGCTGAATTCATCCAGCAGTTCAACAGCCAGGCCTTCTCAGTAGGCCAGCAGGTGTGGC
Source organism: Falco peregrinus (assembly GCF_023634155.1). NCBI lineage: Eukaryota > Metazoa > Chordata > Aves > Falconiformes > Falconidae > Falco > Falco peregrinus. The sequence continues at coordinate 708,597 of NC_073738.1, forward strand.
TTCTGTTTTGTTTTTTAAGGCTGAAATGTTCTTAAGTAACGTGAGCATGCTTGTACTACACTGACGTAAAATAGTGAAAAATACCTAGGTACTGACTATGGCCTGCAAAGGACAGCTAATAGGGCAGAAGTGGTTTATTTTGTGAATGGTTTCTTTCTGACAAGTTGAACCATCATGACTTTCACCGAGAGTGGTTTAAAACCTACCTTTTCCTTATCTAAAGAAATCTACCTATCTTTGTGAAGACGATCTCAGGGCTTGAGGGAGCTGGGTTCTCTCTCTATTGTGGCCTGGTCGGATATAAGCATGGCAGCTCCTGGAATATTTTGAGAAGCAACTTCTGTCTTCCTTCTATGTAAGATCAAAATTAACACCAGTTTTAATTAATTCTCAGTAGCATGTTTCAACATTTACCCAGGGCGAAAAAGCGGGAAAAGAGAAGCTTTTCTTGGAAGGAGAATTTTTCTTTGATTTTTTTTTTTTTTTTTCTTTTCCAATTGACTTCATGCTCTGCTGCTTTTAATCTGTTACTCTTACATATGGGACATGGAAAGCACTTGTTCAGTTCACCTGACCTTTACAGGTTAAGAGCTACGTGGAATTTGTTGGGTGGTAAACTCAGGCGTCAGGCCTCTTTCTTTTCATGTCTTAGTAGCCTTGTCAAGTCCTTTTTAGTTTTTTCAATGAGTTAAAATCTTCTGTTATTTCTTTCCACAGCTTGTGTTCAGCTTTAATGACAAACTTTTTGGCCTGTTGGTAAAGGACATGGAAGCTATGGACCCCAGCATTCTCAAAGGAGAATCTGGAGCAAGCAAAAAGCAGAAGGTAGGCTCACAGGAATTCATTCGTTCCTTAGGGACTGCAGAGATTCAAGTACTGACCAGATCTTGCTACAAGGAGGAATTTGGGTTACTTGCATTTGGAGAAGTTGCACGTTTGTTTCACCTGGCTGTGTCTTTTGCCTTAGAGAAATAAGGAGCATTGTTTTGAGTTTAATGGTCTCCTCTGCTTGTGTGGTTGGGAGCTTAGACTTGCATGAGTTGAAGTGCAGAGCTGGGGAAGATGCAATCTCTTTTGTTCTTTATGTAGTAATTCATGGAAACACCCTCTCTTAAGCCTTTTTGTCTTCCAGATGTGTCCAGTGTTGATTTTTTTCTTCTGTAGAAAGGTCATGATTTTATTTTCTTTTTTACTTGCTAGATCTTGCTGAAATGAAATAGTTGGTTTTGAACTAAACAACTTTAAAAATCCAATATAATTTACCTGATGAGCTTCTGTATTCAATGATGTTAGTTTGAGAGGAGGTGTGGTATTTCATATTCTTCCCAGTGACTTTTGTAGTGGAGCTTTTGCTGCTGTTTCTTGCCTTCTGAGATATGCTTGGAGATGCCTAAGGAGCAATGTGAAGTTGAGCCTAATAGCTTAATGTAATTATTTGTTTCCCTCCCTTTTGCAGATTGAGGTTGGTTTGGTTCTGGGAAACAGTCAAGTTGCCTTTGAAAAAGCTGAGAACTCCTCTCTCAATCTGATCGGTAAGTGCCACTGTATCCAAAGAGATAAATAAGGCTTGAAGTTTGGTGCTTTTCTGGCCTCAGAGACTTTATGCCTCAAAGTTTGTTTTTCTGGTTACATCAGTTGACCTAATGCATTGAAAACTGCATGTCAGAATGTCTCCCAGGTATCTGTTTAAACTAGCAGATGACTGTGTTTGATCCCTTGGGAACCTGTCACAGCCTTTAGAAAGCAGGTTGTAGGTGCTCAGGGCTCTCTTGAAAACCACTGCACTGAGAAGACACCACCCCTCCAGCAGACTTTGCTGCTTCTAATCAGGGACTCTATAATAAAGTCACTGTCCTCCCAGTATGAAGCTCCACAACTGACCAGTGTACTAGAGCAGGTCTGTGTGTGTCTGTACTACGACTATCACCATGTTGTTATCTGAAAGTATACAGAGACAGAGATAGGAGGAGAAAAGGTGAGTGTGACTTGGAGAGATTCTGGCAATACCAAGTCAAGTTAGATGAGTGAAGTTAATTTGCACTCCTGAGCCTGGATTATAAAGGCACAATGGACCAGTAAATCCAACAAAAGACAGCACCATTGAAATATTTTAACTTTAAACATCAGAAGATGGTATTTTTAGGGGTACTTATAAGCCAACACCTCTTTAATTAAATTTAATCAAAAGAGCAGGGAAATAGGAAATGGAGAACTTTTTTGAATGTGTAGCTAAAATGTCAAAGTGAGTGCAAAACTTATTTCTGAAAATTCCATCTCTGAGATCGATTCTTCAGGGGGAGAGGACAGCTTCTGAAGAGCACTTCAGTTTTCTTGACTTCTGAAAGTCCTGCTCTTCAGAAACTGATGACAGCTGCAAAAGACAGCACAGGGGGTTCCTTGGGTGTGTTTGCTCTAACTGTTTACACAGCAAGTTTATTAACAAAACTGAACTTTTTTTAAAGAGGCAGTTTCTAAAACCTCAACAAAACAAATCTTTATGTACAATTTCAGACTTTATTAGCCAGGAAATCAGGGAATAATTGATATGTCCTCCATGCGTTCATTTAGAAAGAAAGTGGTGTAGGGCTGGGGAGGAATTGGGTGTGTTCCATAGAACTACCAGCTTGAACGATGGGAACTGGGACTACGAAGCGGGCAGTGAGGGCCCCTTCCCTGCAGCTGGCTTTGTGTGTGCCCTGGGACCATGGTGGCTGTCCTACAGAACAGGTGTACACCCTGTTAGTCTGGCTGTTCCTTTTCTTATCAGTGTTATGAAGTGGATGATACTTAGTGAGTGTACAGATGCATATACCTCCCTTGCTGGTAATAAGGCTCTAGGCATTCTTTTCTGGGTGTGATTCAAGTCCTGTACTTGAAGAGACACGCTTCCCCCACACCTCCCTTCCTTCCTTATTTTGTTCCCTCTTCTCAGAGCCCATGACCTAGGGAAACTCCTTTTGCTGCTGCTCTTCCGCAGATAAGAAGTGGTAGGTGAAGACTGTGGTGTGTGGGGGTTCAGTGAATCTGGCCAGCTGAGATGAGCATTCAGTTGAGTTTTAATACTTGCCTTTTTTGCAGTAGGCTTCAAAGCAGAGCTCTGCTTGACTGTGAATGCTCAGCACTTTGGGTATTTGTTACAGAAATAAAACATATGAGGGTACTAGCCACTTAGGAAAGTACAATTAAACTCACTCAGCATTGCAGGAGCTTGCGGCAGAGGCTGAGTTTTGATGCTGCTCTGAAGTGCCCTATTCCCTTGAATGCAGAGGTGTGACTTCATGTTCTGTAGTTGTCTGCTTCGTGTGCTACAGTTGCCCCCAAAACTGGGGTGACATGAGGCTGTTGTGTAACTGCATACCTTGCATCTTACGGGGAACTTTTTATCTGAAAGCACAGCCAGTTATCTGTACTGAAAAAAACCTCACCAGAGGTCTGTAGGCTGAATTGTAGATGTCTGTAATTTGTGAACAAAGATACAGATTTTAAGAGCACAAAATGAAATTCACATGGGCAAATTAGTTCATACCTGCGATTACATGATTACAGCCCATTTAATTTTTACTGTGTCTCGATAGGACATTTTGAGGTGAGTATTAACAATCCAATTTATTGCATCAGAGCAAGCAGTGATATTTTTCTTGGTTGATAGTCAAAGCCATGTAATGAGCTGTGATCTTCCTCCTAGCATGTATAGGTGTGAGGAGTGGTCCTATGGGAGAGCTGATTGATTGGAAATAGGAATCCTTCACTGTGATTCAATTACATTGTCTGCAGACAAGACAAAAGAGTTGCTTAGGCTTCAGTTTACTTGTGTCATATTGGTGCTTTATTAATCATCTGAGGCAGAGCTACTTAATGTGCTTTGTTAGTCTCTGGAGAATTGTGAAGTCCTGAATAATTAAATTCTGAGAGAGGAGATAAAAGTGAAGTAGTGCCGCCTTCAATAAAGACCCTTTTTTTTTTTTTTTTTCCCCCAGTAGAAAAGAATTGTAATAATTAAAAAAATGAAACCAATTCTGTCTCTTATAACTAGCATAAAATTACATGTTATAAAACCAATGGATGATGTTTTAATTCAATCTCCAAGAATTTTATCGTGCTTGGGTGCTGCCAGAAGGGGGGGATGTAGGCTAAGCTCTGCAGGAAGTGGAGCATCACTGGCCAAGTGCTGGGATTTAAACACTGTCGTGGAGCAATGAGATAATAAATACACAGTCATCGGTGAATGAAATGCTCGCTGCTACCCTGCATGGTACTATGAATTAGTGCAGTATGTTATATACGTGCTACTGTGTTGTCCCTAACGTGTCAGTTAAAGGCATGTTCTTGTTTGTTTTGCTGCACTCTGAATTGAGAGATTGATTCCGGGTGTGTTTTAGACCAGGATTAGCAGCAGTCTAATTCAGCTAACAAAGAACCTTTGTTCAGTGTACTTATTGCACTTCTAGATGCTAACTCATCTGGCTCAACTTGAGGTATCTCTAGAAGAGATTGTAGAACAAATGAGCAAAATGCACAGTTGTAGTTTGCCATGACTGGCTTTTTAGGGGAGATAATGGTCCTGTAAATCCTGTACAAAAAATCCTGTAAAGCACGGTGTAAGTCTTAAGAAAATACAAGACATCCAATTTCTGCACGAGTTAAGGATAATCTTCAGACTCTGCTTTCTTTCTGGATTTTTATATTATTGTTGGCTTCTTTGGTAGCTAAGCAAAGTGATGATGCTGAAAGCCATTTGGGAATGTTAATCTAACCAATAATTGTCAGTGCTTGTTTATAAATTCCCTTGAATAAACTGAAGGTGAGACTACATGGAATTGACAGCTTCCCAGCAGTATTCTTATAGGAGCATTTATGCTTATTGTCTACTTCCTAAATACCCTGAGTACTTTAAAGCTTCTCTGAAAAGGGAGTAAGGAGCTCTGCAAGACCAAAATGCATGTGGTTTGTCAGCAAAAAGGAAAAGAGTGTGGTTACAACATCTCATGGAGACTGCAAAACCTGTGCTTAGGGGATCTGGCTGAACTTGAAGTAGCTCTAGAAGAGGTTATGGAACAGACAGACAAAATGGAGCGTGGTGGTTTGCCAGGACTTGGCTTTTATTCTTCTGAGCTGTAAAGGAGCTAGCTGACCTTGTAACTGTTTTGTGTGACTTTGCTTAAAATTGCTCTGGTATCTGAGGACTGCAGGATGGCAAATGTGCTGTCTGTTTTTAAAAGGATTCTAGAGAAGGTCTGGAGAGTATAGATCTTTGAACTTGAAATCTGTACAGAAGAATCAACAGAAACTGCAACAAAGAATTAAATTAGTGGATACCTGTATAAAGGTGGTACACTGGGAAGGGTCAGCTTGTGTTCTGTAAGGGCAGTCCTACCTCATGATGCTACCGGAGTTTGTTATGGGCATCAAAAAGCGCGGGCATAAGGGCTGACACAGTCTGCTTGTTTTTCAAAGCTCTTCCAGCAAAGTTCTTTATCAAAGTTTCTTTAAAAAGGCTCTAAACAGAGATGTGTAAGAGAAAAGGTCCTTGCATGAGTGGGTGAGTGATGAAATGGTAGAAGTAAATATTGGGTGCCAGTGGACTTGAACATGAATCTGTGCTGGGGCCTTTGCTTTTCATTGTAATTATGGAATAAAGTGGAAAAAAGACTGAATCAGGTGACAAAGCTTGCTTTTATGGACTTCAGTGACTAAAAAATAAAATGGCAGAGGATGTTCGGTATAAATAAACGTAAACTGATATGTGGGAGGATGAACGCTCCTAACTCTGGTCAAAAGTGGTTGCTGTTTTGTGCAAGATCCCAGGTATGGTAGTTCCAAGGAAATGCTGGACCCATGTTCAGTAGCAGCCTGAGTCCTGTTGTTAAGAATTATTAAGCATGGTTGTTAAGAATTATTAGACATTATTAATACGGGAATTTTAACAAAGTGGAGCATGATTTTGTACCTGCATTTAAGATGCAACCAAACCACAGTGCATGCAGTTCTAGTCTGCCTGTCTACAGGCATCAAAGGATGTAGTAGGAATAGAGAAGACTGAGAGGATGTGGGGGACATGAAATGACAGGCTGGTAGGAGCTGGCTGAGATACATGAAAGGAGGTGTGCAGTTGTGCAGCCAGTAGCAGACGTGCTGAGCTAGATGCTGTAGGGCACTCCGAGTACTAAGCTCACATGGGTCCAAGGGGACCTGGGTAAATTTGTGGCAGAGAAATCTACTGTGGATTCTTAAATACCTAGGAGCAACCGCTGGCTTGAGAAATCAATGAACTGGATGGTTGGAAGGCTGGGAAAACGGCTTACTTAATAAGCTGAGTCTTTGGTACGCTGCCCTTGTATCCTTGTCTTGGTGTATCCTCCCGGCTAACGTTTGCAACTGAGCATTGAGTTTGCTAGACATGGGTCTGACCTGGTAGAGCTGTTTTGGTGTTTGTACTTCTACTTGCTGTAATTCTGCTGTGCTACATGTTTGAAACTTTTTTTTTTTTTTTTTTTTAAGGTAAATCAAAGACCAAGGAGAATCGCCAGTCAATCATCAACCCAGACTGGAATTTTGAGAAAATGGGCATTGGGGGCCTTGACAAAGAATTCTCAGACATTTTCCGGCGAGCTTTTGCTTCTCGAGTTTTTCCACCTGAAATTGTAGAGCAAATGGGTGAGTGTAATCTGAAGAAGTATAGCTGGGGGGCAGGATGCAGGCCTGTTTCTGGTTTGTAAAGACTGGTTATCAACTAACCACCTTATGATGCTATAACATGGCAGCTTCTTAGTGATCTAATAGATGAACAAAGCCTTTTCTGATCCTCTTGCTCCCAAATGTATTTCATACTCTTGTTACTTGGCTAGAGGAGGGGGACAAAAGCCAACACAGGTACTCAACCCTGTACATGAAATGTCTGAATGAATGAGGTGATACTTAACTGAATCCTTTTCTCTTGCAATCGAAATGTTCCCTGTTCTTTTGAATGCTTTATTTATTCTTAGCGGTGAGACTGAGCACTCCTATTCGTGACTTACTGACAATGGGCTGTCTATATAGGTCAGAGGAAATCCTGTCTTAACGATCTTGCCTTATATAATAAAAACCTGTTGTCCTGGCAGTTGCACTATAAACTTTCTTCTCACAATGGTAGCCTAATAAATAGAGTATCTTGTGTGACCTATGCTTGGTCAGATTTGAAATGCTGGAGAGGATGTGCAGGCTGTGACACATCTTTGAGTTTGTGAAATAAAAACACGGATTCTAAATATAACTTCTTTTTTGGGGTGTTGGGGGAAGGAAAGGCAGTCCCATTACCTTGTAAACATGTGCTGGCAGGTAGATAAATCGGCCTGGTTTTAATTTTTAGTAAGTAGCATGCAGCTGCAGATGTTATTTTGTCACATGAAGTGGCTGGGGATGTTATAGCTGGTCCTTGTTCTCTGAATATAATCTCTGTGAGTTAATATTTAAACTTGGAATCCATAGCTGTATGATTTCTGTGTATGTTTATATTTCTTGATCCACCTTCCCTCTCCCCACCAATGAAGCAATCAAGATTTTGATTACAAAACAGATTTTCATCAGAAGACACATCCTGTTTGTGTGTGGTTGTGTGAAGTCTGTCCATTTCCAGTGCTTGTGGAGGTGCATTAGGTCTTTTCTTGTGGTTTGAACAGTCACGGAGGAACACTGAAGAAACCTTGTAGGCTAAGTCCAATTAGTGCATGATTCTCTCTCTCCTGTCTTTTTACCTCATATTGATGTGATAGCCAAGGCCTGCTGGGGGCTGATACTGGTTCTTCTGTTTTTTGCGGCTGTGAGCAAGTTATAACTTCTCTGCTTCTACTTGAGAATATCAAATGCTTAAATTTGTTAAAAATTTAGCTGCTCTGTGGAGAGAGGAAATGAGAGAAATGGTGTTGGCTATGGAAAGAAAAGCTTTTATCTAGATGCTCTGTTGTGTCCAGTTCAGGAATGTTGCTGACAACTGGCCTTTGGATGGACTGGCATCCCTTACTTGAAATATTTTTACCTTTTGAAGCAACTATCACGTGTATTCATGGCTGTAGCATAGTCCTTAGTTGTGACCATATGTGAAGGTAGAAGATTTAGACTTCGGGAATTCTCATCAGTGCCACTGGACTGCGATGAGAAATACGCTAGTACACTATAGTGCTAATTAGAGCTTGTTTTCATTTTGCTACAGCTTCACCTATTCAGCTTCCCTGGCTGCATGCAATCTGGCAGCACATTAAGCAGTTGTGTGTCAAAAAATGATTACATTCCCTCGGTTTTATCATGAGCTGAATTAACCTGACAGCTAGGCACTCTTTGGTAATGATGTGCAGCAGCTAGCTTCTCTGTCGAGGACCTACATCTCCACCAGGTACCTTTGGAAAAGGTCGGAAACCTTGCTGACTGCAGGGTGAGGTTGTGGAGCTGCTTTGCAGGGTATGCTACTCAGATGGTTCCTCTTGTTAATTGGTGTTGCTTAATACAGGAAGAAAATTCTCTGAAGGACCACTAGTATTTTGATTACCCTGGGCAATGAATTAAAGGTGTGCCATATGATTTATATAAATACATATAGTCTTACTTTTGCGTGTTTACACACATACTGCACAAAGAAACATTTTTCTGGTGAGAAGTTAGACTCCAAACAGAGCTCTCTAGCTCTCTGATTAACCCTAGGGCTAAAGAGCTTATCTGAAATTTGGAAAAACAAAACTTTGACATTCATTTTCTTTGCCTTGGTTATAACTTGCTCTTAACTATATTTCAGATCTGAAATGTCAGTGTGACAGCTGTTCACCTTTGTATATAATTTATTGGGAAAGGAAAAGAAAGAATTTGCTTGCTATCTGGTGCTCTAGTACTTACCCGTTTCTGTTTTTTGCCCAGTGCTCACAGACTGCAACTTCCATGCCAAATGTAATAAATATTTCTGTCCCGTAACTACATAGAGGCTCTATAGACCCTTCAAAAATTACTTGCAATTTGTGTGTGGTTTATCTAACTTCCAAGGAATGTTCTGGGTTTGAAGTATATAGATCAATGTCAGTTAACCGTATCATCCAAGGGTGTAAATACTACTGTGATGCTACAATCTTTGGTTTATCCCAGAAAAGAAATTCTAGATCAACTTTAGCTAGTCATTAAACCTTGCCATAGCTCCCTGCTGCCCTGCAAGGGGGCAATTTACTTTTCCCTACCCATGCTTTTCCTGTATGCACATCTACCACCTCTACGGTGGTAGTTTTGGGCTTGTATGGCTCTGTAGTGAGCTAATATGATTTGAAGCAAAAATTACTGCTAATAAAAACCATTTATAGGGGTTAGCATTCAGCGAGATCAGCTCCATGGTTGGTTAATGGGACATAGCTACAGGAAGGCTCTGGGGTAAGGTCCCTTCTGAACCACAGTAGGACTTTCATCAATTTAAGCTGATTGCTTTTAAGGCTACGGTTTCACAGTCATTTACTGGAGGTTCTTTAGCATTATGAATGTTGGTGATGCTGTTATCTTTTGCCTGATGCTTGACTTGTAATAATCTTGTGACTGCCAAATGGCAATAAATCCTTATCTGGATGAGGATTGAGGAAGGTATCTTGAAACAAAAGGGGCATTCCTTTTTAGTGCAGTCCATGATCCCTCACTGTCGTACAAAGGAACTTTACGCTTGCAGGGCACTGATGGAGGTAAGCTATCAGTCACTTTCTTTCTGAACGACAGCCCTACAAAAGCCGTGTTTGTAGGAAATTGTCTTCCTTTTCAAGCCCTTTCTGGATCTCTGTGATGTCCAGCTCATAGTGAAGCTGTGTAACTTCATGGTGAACTGCAGCCTGATTTTGGTTACTCTTTGTTGCAGTTCAGAGCATCCTCTTGCTCAAGCTAAAGTGCCTTCTTTTATTTGATAAATGCTATATTTTTCTAAACTATTCCTGCAGATAAGCCCTTTCTCTGCATTCATGTTAAATGCTGTTTTTTTCTGCTGAGACTTGAAATTCAGCTCATTCAATGGTTTGTGTCATTGCCTAACATTAAGATGATTGCTGAATACTTGTTTTTACACTGTTCTCTCTCTCTCTGTTGTGTTTTTTTTTCCTCCTCCTCTGACTTAACAGATATTTGGCTGTTTGGACTAAAGTTCTTGAGATTTGGTGCCTGGAGCTGTAAATTTCTACACAACTGAAAAACCTTTTCTCAGACCTGAAAAGAAAGTGCTAGTACTGAACTCTTGTCGGCCTTTTTAAAGAACACTCTAGTGTCTCTATGCATTGAAACACAATCTTGACTTCAGCAGGGAAGTGGTTTTTATGACTTAGGTGTCACATTAGTCATTGTAAAGGCCACTGAAAAAGCAGATTCTGTATGTACGTGGTGTTGTTTGTTGTTATGGTTTGATAACAGATACAGAAATATTTGGTGTTACAGATCACGTTCCTTTTAAGAGACTGAAATGGAGCCCAAATTCCCCATCCTCTCCTGTTACTATCATTAAGTAGGTTAAATCAGACTTTTCCAAGGTAATTTGTATTTCATGGTAACCATCTTAACTTGTCCTCTGACCTCTTGGGATCAATTGATTTCAGTGGTCTGTATTTTTGAAGTTCAGCTCTCTATAGAAAAGTGAAGTATTAACAGAAGACAAGATGAACGTTCAGATTAGCAGATACTGAGAGATCATTTTCTTTCTTGGATTCTGCCTGTGAAGTGGAGGCTTGTCTTTTAAGCTGTCTTAAAAATTAATATATTAATGTTCTTGAAGTACTCAGATACTGTAAGAGAACAAGAATAATGGAAAGGATCTCATCCAGTCTGTTCTTAAAATAGGATAATTTTAATGAAGAATTAGTGTCAGACATGTCTAACCTGTAACTGAGATGATAGAAATGCCAGAACTTCCCAAGGCAGCCCATTCCACTGTTTAGAGCATCTTTACTGTCAAAATTTTTCAAGTGTTTATTCTCAGTCTTGCAGCAGTTCATCATATATTGGTTCTTTCTTTCATGTTTTTGGATGCAGCTTTTAGATACTTGTCTATTCGTGTTTCTCTTCAGTATTCTCAATGCTAGACCTCAGATTCTTAAGCCATTTCTCATAACCTCTAGATCGCTGATCTTTGTGGTTTCTCTCCCCTTGGTCATTCTTCATTGCTTAGAAGTGTGATGACCAAAACGGGGCACGGTAACTGAGGTGCTGGTCGATTCCAGGTCAACTGGCAGGTTGAGTTTGTGCCTTGGTGCCTGTTTGTAATCCTCAATATGACATTTTTTTGGTTTTGCAACATGCAGTTAATTATTCCTACCCCAATTCAGAAACTTGTGCATCAGGTTACATTGTTTTTAAATGAATTTAATCCTGACCATCAGTGTATTTGTAGATCTTGGCTTTGTAACGTGCAGATTTAGTAAGTGCATTCTGTTCCATCTTCTAGGCTATTAATAAAAGTGCTGCATACTGGTAAATTCAGGATGGATCCTTTCTCTTTGTGCTTTCTTGTGGTTTCTTTTCCCATCTACTTTTCATCTACCTTTAACTTCATTCAGCCTGTGTTTTTCCTACGTGTTTATGAAGATGTGTAAGAACTATTTATACCTTATGAAACTTTAAATCGCCCTCTGTTGCTGTATTTGTGTTCTCAAATCCTCTGTGTATGACCTCCTGCTCTTTCCTAGAGGGAAGTTATTTCAGGCTGATCTAATAAATTCCTTTTGGCTGTTTCTTGTATCCTTGTTTTCTTCTGCCTACTTAAAAAGACACTGTGCCAGAATTTTCCAGGAATTAAATTAGTGATGGGTCTATACCACACAATCAGAAAATAGTTGAGATAGACTAAATCTTGAGGTGCCTTTCAAACCCCATGGCTCTTTTCATTTTCACGTTATAACATTATAGATGACCTTCATTTTCTCCCCCCCCCCCAGTGTCTCCCCTACCCTGTCCCAGTTCTCAGTGACTTTGAGATAATTTCACCCACTCTGAGTGCTCTGGGGTGAAGTTCATGTCCAGGAAATCTGCGAATATCTAATACTGTTGTGGGCTGTCTCTTCTTTTCCTACTGTTCTTTCCTATTCTTGCCCATTTGTCACTGATACTGATATTAGCTGCCACGTAACACATGAAGTCTTTGTGTAAAAAAAAAAAAAAAAGAAAGCATTTAGCAGTTTGAACTCAGCATTTTCTGTTGTTAGCTTTTCTTCTTTATTGAGAAGTGGACCAATGCTTTCCTGTCTTCTCCTAATGTGATGATAAAATTAACTGCTCTGCTCACTCCACGTACATGGTTCCCTGTGGCTGGTGGGACTGAATTTGGTCACTTAACTCTTTCTCCACATGCTTGTTAGTGCACCTCTGCAGTTTCTTTGGGGGAGGACAGCTAAGAAGTCTCTGACATAGAGACTGATTTCAGACCACCCAAGCATCCCCCATATTATAGAAACTTGGAGGAAGTGAAGAAGCTAATAACATGAGGAGAGGTCATGTGTGGCTGGATACATGGTTGAGAGAACAATTGTAGGAATAGCTGGTCCACACTCACAGTGGAGAAGAGTCGCAGTCACGTTCTGTAGAGTTCTCTGCTGTTTAGCTTGTTTGTGAATTACTTGAGAAAGGAGACAGTTGAAATGAATCGAAACTGAAGGCTGCATTGCATTTGGGGTTTGATGGATGCATCCATGAGTGCTGTGGAAGCTGGCCTGTATCATTGTGAGGCCATCTCAATTCTCTTCGAAAGATTATTGCAATCGGGAAATGTTCTTGAGGACTGAAAGAAAGCAAATGTTATTCCTATCTCCAAGAAGGGCAGGGGAAGCCAGGTACTACAGACCTGTCTGCCTTATCCTCAGTCTCTGGAAAGGTGATGGAGCAACTAATTATGGAGACCATTTCCAGACAAATGAAGGACTAGGAGGTGATCGTGAGTGGTCAGCGTGGTTTTCTGTAGTAGAAATTCTGTTTAACCAATCTGATAGCATTCTGCAATGAAATCAGTAGCTCAGGGAATAAGGGGAGAGCTGTGGATGTTTATCTTAAATGTATTAAGGCTCTCAAGACTGCTGTAACAGCCTCGTAGAAAATCCGATGGAAGATGGACTAGCTAAGTGGGCAGCATGGTGGACTGAAAACTGGCTCGGCTTGCTAGGCTTGAAGAGCTGTGATTAACAGCACAATGCCCTTACGGAGGCCAGTCACTAGTGGTGTATCCCACGTGTTCATACTGGGCCGGTAGTGTTTAACTTCTTCATTAGTGACCTGGAGGATGGGACAGAGCACCCTTAGCAAGTCTGCAGATGACACAGAACTGTGAGAAGTGGCTGATGCACTGGGCAGCCTGCGGTAGGTGAACCTGCTTTGCACCATGGGGTTGAATGAGATGATCTCCTGAGGTCCCTCCCAGCCTCAACTGTTCTGTGGTTCTGCAGAAGGACTTCCCAAGACTGAGTGACTCAGCAATAAAACAACAAAACAAACCTTTGATCAGTGAAAAAGGGTGGGCATGAAAATCACAACTTGTAAAATGTTGGCTGTGCTGATTTTCCACTTGAGCAAAATTTTGGGGCTATACTAGATCTATGAAAACAATTACTCAAAGGTGCAGTAGGGGTCAATCAATTCCTACTTGAATTTGGTAATTATTAACAAGAATTAAATACACACCCCCCCAAAAAAAACCCAGAACATAAGTATGCCACTGTGTAAATCTGTAATCTGTTCACATATTGAATTGCTGGATGCGGTCTTGGCCTTTGTCTTGGAAAGGATGCAGTAAAACGGGAAAAAAATCAGAGGAGGGCATCAGGACGGTTGGATCAGAAAAGCTTCTGTACACAGAGTAAATTGGTTTGAAAATCTTCAGCCTTGGAAAGAGCCCAGTGGGAGTGATATGGGAGGGGGCTTCAAAATTCCGCATGGCCAGGAAAGAAAAAATGTTCTTTCAACGCAGGAATGTGGAAATTTGAAGTGAAGGTTGTGGATGGCAGGCTTGGAAGGGAGAGAAGGGACTTCCCAGCAAATGCGCTGCAAGGAATTTTTGCGTTTCTGTGTTGATGGCCATAGTCATTACGAGATCCTGAGAAGACTTTTGCTCTTACTTCATACGGCTGCAGTTGTGGTGTTAGTCAGCAGGCATCACCACCACTGCTTGCCAGCCACAGGCCTTCTCTAGCTGGAAGGCCAGGCCTTGAGACATCCCAGTGACCCTGTTATGTTGATAGTTATTTACTCTGTAATGCTCTGTGGATAAGTGTTCCATAAGTCATTTACAAATTATATCATGTTGACATTCTAAGTAGACAGAAATGATCCAGGTTTATTTCAAAAAGTAGAAAATGCTGATGAGATTTATAGCTATTAACATCCAGGTGGGATACGACTGTAAATATCAGCTGCTGTGTTCAGCAATCCATCCAACAGCTCTGCATAATCTTTGTCTTAAATTAGCTAAATTTTTGTAGTTCCTTTATTAAGAGGCACAGGCATTTACTCTTCGTGACAGTGATGACTTACAAAACAAACCAGTCTTTAAAGTATATACTCTTACCAAAATCCCTTTTTTTGAGAGTCATGATATTGTTTGTGTAGCCAAAAGCGTTCAGTTGGAAGCTTCTCTAAAGCTGATTTATTTTTTATCACATTCCATCAGAAATTGATAAATGTCCCGCCCTTGTCATAAATCTAGGTATTGTCTCTTTATATATCTGTGCATTAAACTTCTCACAGCCAGACAAGATATGATGAGAAAGCTGTTTTCAAAGATCTAGGAAGAACTTACTGACTTGGTTGTCTTCTCTTTACAATGAATTGATAAATCAAATAAACTGGCTATTGAGAGTCCAATTAAAATAAAACCTTCTGTTTCAGGTGTAGCCCTTCCCTGTTTCAGCTTTGATAGAGAAGCAGAAACAAGTTACTTCAGTCTTGCTGCTTGTTGGTAGCATGTAAATCCTGCAGGAATATTAACTGGAGGCGGTGATGTAGGCTGGAATAATGCTGGGCTTACAGGATGAGAGGAGGGGGAAATTCCACCCAGCTATATTTTTGGGGAAATTTTGTCTGTGTGAAGTCTGGTAACCCTAATCTTACCCCAACCTGCTTGAAGATTAATGTGCAAAGATAAGAATCTCTCACTGATGTATTCGGGATCGGTACTTTACTATCAATGCAGATTCCCAATACATGCATCTGAATGATACAATCACACCAGAATGCTTTGATTTTAATTAAAAGGGGAATTACACTCCCAAGTAGAAAATCCCTATTATACTAAAACATTTCTTCTGATCTTTCAAAAAAAGTGAATAGTGAGAGTTGAACAAATAAACTTTGTCTTGTCTTCGGGTAAGTGACATTCTGGTTCAAAATAGGGTTTGACTTCTCTTGGTAACACGAGTAAGTTTCCAATTCTTACTAGGTTTTATGATTTTTCCGTGATGCTTTGTGTAGAATGTTTCCCATATTGGGTATTTTTTAGTTCTTGCTAACATACTTATTCAGCCTCTAACTGTATGTCATTAAATTGCATAATTAAGTATCAGGTTACAGGCGTGACCTTTGATTGGGACTCCTAATGGTAAGCTTAACGAGTTAGAGATGTCTGCACTGCTAATAATTTGTGTTTATAAAATTCTCATAATAGTATTGACATTTGGGCTGCATTGGTGAAATCAGCAAAAGGGAGATAAACTTAATCAAAATTCCTCTGTGGTGCATAGCATCCCACTGTGATTTGAGACATAACATTTGTAGTTTGTCATCACCTGTCTATTTTAATAAAGTCCTGCTTGTATTTAAAACTTTAATTTTAGCCAGGTGAATGTAGCTATACAGGGAAATCTCTACTGGAGTAGCTTGTGGCAGTTTTATTTGAAGAGGAACTAATTGCTTTGGTTTCAGGAATGTTCTTCCACACGATTAAGACCCAGCTTTTAATGTTGCCCATTCAGTGGCAATCAAATCTTGCAGCAGATGGTCAGTAATGTCCTTGATGCTCAGATGTGGGGGAACACATGTGTGGTGGTACTTGCTAAAGACTGAATGTGGGCTGCCCAACACTGGCCGAGCTTGTCTGGGTCAGGTTTGTAGCTGTCAGGTTCTCGGGGAACGTGCTGTGCCCCAGAGCTGGTATTTTTGCTCTAGGGGGGTGAGTAGCTAATGGCACTGTACAGCCGAGGACTTTGGCAGGCTGCTGAAGCAGTGGCCTGCCTTTGACCAGCCTTCTTTCTTTCTTCCTGCAGCAGCTTCTGTCTTTTATTTTTTTTATTTATCGGATAAGAAGTAATGCTTTCTCATAATAGGCAAGTTTGAGGAATAGGAAGAGGGCAAAAATCCTAGGAGGCTTTCTAAGCAAATTTGTTTTGTTTTCCCAGAGTCACCCAGCCGTAACCATGCCAGTTTGCCTTTTGGTTTCCATATGCTCCCACTATGGGAAATGAGACTTCAGGTGCAGTGTGTTACAGCCTTGGCCCTTTGCTAAGGCTGTATGTTAGCTCGCACAGAGGAGGAAAATATTTGAGCTTGTAAAGAAGTTCAGGTTTTTTGGGTTGTATAAGAGAAGCTTCTAGTGGATATAACTAGGTTGTACCTCCTTCTAGGAGAGAGATCATGAGTTGCAGGAAAACTGGGGAGGGGGGAAGGAGCAGAGTGCTCTTCATGGTTCTTTTTTGAAAGTGCACTAGAGAAAAATACTCTACAGCACAATTTTCCTGCCTCTTTCAGGATGCTCCCAGGCCTGTTTGTGTACATGTGCCCTGACTTGCCGATAGCCTTTTGATAGCCTCTCTTGCCTGAGCGCAGTGGAGCTGTTTGAGCATCAGTTTGCTTGGGATTTCCCTTCAAAGCATCACTCATCATTGAAATCCTGGTTTGTGCTGTTTGGCTACATAGGTGATCATGTTCCTCCACAAAACACGTTAACAATACCTTTTGTGACATTGATTTGACAGGAATAGCTTTTAATTTATCTATGCCTCATTCATTCCTGTGTGAAATTTGTCTTTACTGACAGTATATGTTGTTTATGTTTTTTGACTTGTAGATGCCTGAAAGTTGACTAATGAATTCTTCTTAGCTAGATCTCTTGATATTTATAGTAAATTTTTTATCTGCAGAGAAGCCCAGAAAAATCTTTCAGCTTTATTACCATGCTTACTCAGTGCAGCACTATTGCTCTTGGGGGTTTTGGTAGGGATCAGACATTCCTCATAGCAGTGTTCTCTCCTGAAACTTCATTTCAGTGTATGAACAACCTGAAAGAGAGAGAGCAGTGCATGTGAATAATACAAATTATTTTGTAGTGAGCAATTTATTCAGATTGAAATTAATTCTTTATCATTATACTGTTCAGGAGTAAGTGAAATCACAGTTGAGTATCAGTAAGTTAATAAAGGAGCAAAGTACTTGTTCTTTAAAGGCAGAATGTTGCCGTGAGGTCTGTGCAGCTGTGAGGAGACAGTTGTGTGGGGTGAGCTTACCATGTAGCTGAGACGAGCCAGAAACCAGAAGGGAAGTCATGCTGTGTGGGTGACAAATAACTCTGTGTGCCCAAACTTGTTAAGCTTTTGACGATGGTAGAGACTGAACTCGGGTCCTCTTAAGTCTGAGCTCTGTGCCATCTGTGCTGCTTTTGGATTTTCCTTTAATGTCTATCTTAAGCACTGCAGGGCTCTTGTGGGATGGTCTGCATCCTTAAAAAAGGCAAACTGCAAGAACGTGGTACATAATGAATGAATTATGAGTGTCATTCACAGCATGGAACAGTTTCCACTAATTAACTTGTTGCTTTTTACCTCAGACAATTAATGCTTAAAGATTTCTAAGGTTTTAAATAAAATTTCTTGAAATAAAACATGGAGTTTTTTTATCTTCAAATACAGTGGTCTTGTGTCCCTCGCTTGTCTGGAGCACGTGTAGGGATCTTGTGCAGCAGTGAGATGGAGCAAGGGAAAAGGAAAAGGTGCTACTGAATTCCCTACTTCTGTAATTAAACACTTGTGTTCAGAGTCAAGATTTTTATTGAGGCAGATTCCAGATGTGCTGTTTTCCCATGGGCTAGAGTGGTACAGCTTCCTCAAGGTCCCTTTCCTTGGGATGTCCTCACTGGTCTGGTCGCCGAGGTTGACAGTGACATGAGTTACACCTCTAGAGGAAGGGCAGTAGATGCTGGAGTCTGTTGGCTTGTTGTTGGTGTTATGTGTGGCCAAGGCAGTCTAAAACACTTGAAGGAGAAGGACACTTACCCTGAGTCCATGTAGGCTTAGTATTTTGCTATCTGCACATCTTTATTTTTCATGGGCAAAGTTGAAGCGATACAGTGAGGAACCTAATAGTTTTTATTGTGCTGGAAATTGCTCAGGAAGATGTAAGTTACTGAAATACCTGCTGTGTCCTAAATGTTGAAAATAAATTTGTTTACTTGTAGTTTTGTGTTTACTCTTTGACCTTCAGTATCCACTGGAAAATAGAAAAAGGTCTGCTGGAAGTACAAGGAGCTAGACAAAATCAGTTACATACTACTTTTATTTCCTTACCACTCTGTGAGCAGACAATATCCAAACTTGCTCTGATCCTGAATCTGTCTTGTACATGTCTTTTAAATTGGGCAGTATATAGCTCCCGTGTCTTTTCTAGGTAACTTCTATTTTTCTTCACTGTTCTTTTTTTCAGTTGCCTCAGCTATGATACTATACTGTGACTTTCTACTTCTTTAGGCTTTTCCCGAGTCTGATGCTCTGTGTTTAAAACTTGGTGCTGATACATGATCTCGGCTCTCCTATTTCAGCTTTTTCCAGCACCAGCCCCTTAGGATTGCTCCCAGGGAAAAGGTTTTGTCTTGATGCAGTTATCTTTTCTGTCTGGCTAGTGCTTTTGTGTATGCTGCTAGTCCCACTAAGTGAATAAAACTTCATAAGGGACACATGCTGGTGCTGCGACCTCTCTTAGTGTAGTATAAGGCATGAGGATATTAAGAAAGTTGATAAAATAGTCTGGGGCTCATGAGCTATATATGCAAAATTCCACAAGTCCTTCAGGGAAATGATTCTTGTTTGCTCTGGGGAACCTCTATCAGTTGTGTGCACACTGAGGAAACGTGCCTGTTGCCGACTGGGATGTGTCCAGCATTAGCTTGCAACCATTGTATCCTCTGTTTCCCTAGAGAATAGAATTTAAATGCCAGTGCTCATGCCAGCGTTCAAAGTCGTGTTCTTTGAATAAATTAGAGTGTTTCAGGTCTTTCTAATTACAGGTCAAGCTTTTGGGGCTGACAGTTCTAGTGGTTGTTAGAAGCCTTTTTCAGTTTTCTCAGTATTTGTTGTATGAACTTGCAATCAGAGCGCCATGTATTATATGGGACTCATTAAAGCCTCAATACCGGAGTAAAAAGTTAGGCGTTATTACATGATATTCCTTGTTTTCTCTTTCAAGAATCAGATTAAGGTGTTTGATCTGTGTCTACATGGGGAGCTCACCGTCAACTGAGTAATTCTGACGGTCTGATGCTTCATTTTCCTTACATACCTGAAAATTAAACTCAGTTGAAACCCTTCTGTGAAGGAAGGCTCCCTTTGTAGGCACTGTGTGTCCCTCTAGGAGAGAGATGAACCATATACAGTACGTGCTTGTCCTAAATTGCTAGTACATCTTTGCTTGGTGTTCAGGGCATATGAGGATGTAAAAAAAGTATCTGCAGCCCCTCACTATCTGGGAATCATCAGTATTGCTGGGACCTACACTTGGGTTTTATTGAACTGAAAAGTATCTTATTCACATGTTCACTAAGTGGTCCCTGTTGCTTTCTATTACTGACCAGAAATCATAAATCACACTTTCAGTCCTTAGCCATTAACTTGGCATGCCTAATGCATGGGAGAGCATTTGTGCTGTTCTGTGGGTTCTTTTTCCTGACCCTTGCTGGATCACTGTAATGACTCTGATTCAGTCTGGCAATTCTTTGTTTGAATTTCACTGATAAAGGAAGGCACTGAGCAGAGCTAAGGCTAATGCACATCCCTGCCAGATCCCTGTAGCACCTCTACTGTAAGCAGCAATTTCCTCTTTATTGCTGTTTCCATCGTAAGCCTGCTTTCTAAACTTGTTCTCTCTTGTTCTAGGCTGCAAGCATGTGAAAGGCATTCTCTTGTATGGACCTCCAGGCTGTGGTAAAACACTTATGGCGAGACAGATTGGGAAGATGCTGAATGCCAGAGAACCAAAGGTGGTCAATGGTCCAGAAATCCTCAATAAATATGTGGGTGAATCTGAGGCCAATATCCGCAAGCTGTTTGCTGATGCAGAAGAAGAACAAAGAAGGGTAATGTAAACATAGATAAGTAGCATGGTCAGTATGAATGTGCCTAAAGAATGGCTGGAAAGGAGGTTTATAATCAGAAAATTACTGCTTGCGTTAAAAGACTGAGTCACTGCTTAGCTTGCGATTATAGTTATTCCTTGCAAGTCACTGAATATTAACGTTCTACAGAGTCACATTCTCAGTTGAAAAAAAAGATCTTAGAACCTGAAAAGGTAGCTGGTTTTCTAGCTGGCTATGCTGAAGATGGACAATTTGTTTAGATGCCATGCAGAGTTATTCTAAAGTAACGCAGTAGGGCCCATCCTGCTGTGCTTTGTATTATGTGGTGTGTCACCTGCTCAAAAAGTGCTTAAAAATGGGATAGCAAAGTTCCTTCTTCTTTATTTTTTTGTGGCAGAGACCATTAGTCTATTTGGATTTTGCTACTGAATTCAGGTGGACCATAACATAGGATGAATTTCAAATTAGGCTTTCACAATTTCAGGTTTTGGGGTTACAGGCTTGTTAGTATGAGGATATTGTAATCCTTGAAGTGTTATAATTGCTGCATCACTAATTTTTCTCAGCAGAAAACTGATGGATGAGACTAATGTCTTGAAACTAGAGTGTACAAATTTTTGAAACTGGAAGTGGAGATAAAGAGAATGTTTTTTCCAAACTTGTTTTTTTTTTTTTTTTATCCATTACTTTAGCTGGCTATCAAAAGTACAGTCTTTAGTTTGAAGGTGTAAGTACTTAGGTGTGCTATGGTAATGTTTCCCTGCTGTGGACCACTTAATTTTGATAGATTTTCTGGTAAAGAAAATACAATGTCAGGCAAGTCACGGTTAAATATAGGGAAGTCTTTTTAGAAGACGTTAGCAGAGGACATTGTATCCCTTAATTTTATTTATGCCTTATATAAATATATAGTAAATAAATATCTAATATTATTTATAATAATATAATGATATATTTATATTTTATATTATATAATAAATATCTATTAAAATCTACAGATTTTACTAGTGGCTTGAAATCATTTAATTTTCTTCTGCAGAAGATTACTCAGTAAGTCGGCTTTGCATGGTAACCCATACTGATGTAAACAATCACCTTCTTTCTGCTTTTTGCAATATAACTGAAAGCTGTGAGCTTCTTCTCCTTTGCAATAACACACCTGTTAAAATAGACTTTATATTGGCTGGAGGGGATGGTCCTGATGACAAGTTGTAAGATTAAAAAGGTCTCGAAAAGGTTGGTATTGTAATGACTTGTGTCTGGGGCAGATTGCCAGTGACAGCACATTTACCCAGTGTTAATGTGGTCTCCGCTGTCCACAAAAGATGTTTTAGAGGTGGAATTTGAAGGGAAAAAGCTTCATAATACGGTCACAAAAAGTATGCTGTTCTCTTACCAGCTGTAACTGCTTCACCTTTGAGTGAACCTGGAAATAAGCGGTTCTTTTCCTGATCACATTGAACGAATGGGCTCCTTTAAAATTATTGAGAGCAAAGATAGTCTGGCAAGCCGTGTATTTACTGCATTCAGTACAAGCTGGGGTATGTCCCCCATCGGGTACATTCCTCCACAGGTGTGCTTTCTTCTCCATCTCCCTTTCAGAGGGCTTTCCCAGATCCTGAGTACTGTGACCCTTTGAGCTGTGTATTCCAGCTTTAGGCTGGTGCTTTTCTGGTTCAGTCTACTCCTCTTCCTTGAAATGCTGCTTCTCTTACCAGTGTCAGCTGTGGAGTCCTGTGTTTGGGCAAAGCCCACTAACTGCCCCATTTTGGAGGATGGCAAGATGTTATTCTGGAAAGGGGCCTGATACATATATAATAGGTGATATTAAAAACACATGGAGGTACCAATGTTCTGTATCTGTGTGGCTGAGCTTGTTGAGGTTAGTTTTGTTTGAATTGCTTTCAGTGTTGACATGTGTCATTCCTGACGTGTTTTTCTTTCCAATAGCTTGGAGCAAACAGCGGTGTGCACATCATCATTTTTGATGAGATTGATGCAATCTGCAAGCAGAGAGGAAGCATGGCGGGTAGCACTGGAGTCCATGATACTGTTGTGAACCAGTTGCTGTCTAAAATTGATGGAGTAGAGCAGCTGAATAACATCCTAGTGATTGGTATGAATGATGGTGCTTACTTTCTCTGTTAAGGGGTCTGGCTGAAAATTGCTGGTATTTCATCATTGCAGGTCAGCTAGGTTATCTTTACCGGTATTGGTTCTGTTTGGACTAATCCAAACTGAACGTCCGCTATCTGACAAGCATCAGTAGCAGTTTTAAAGGGAGATAGTGCTCTAATTGGCTGATACTGTTGCTTTCAACAATTTCCTCCTTCAGCTTCTGATAACAAGTGTTTTGTAGGCTGAGAAAACTTGCAGGGAATTATGTGCATTGATGTATTGGCATATAAAGGAGTGGGGCTTCTCCGGCTGTGTTGTCTGGTTGTCCTGGTGCTGGGAGCCCTGCAGATACAGTCACAAGTACGGGTTTGATCCCTATTGCCCTGACTCTGCTTCAGGGCATGACTTCTGCAATATTTCTGAAGATGGGTATTTTTTTGTCTGTTTTCTTGAGACTCTTTGAGGTATCTTCTTACCTCTGTGGGCTGTCTTCAGAAGTTGGAGACCCACTTAGTAAGCTCAGATAATGCTTATTTTGTTTTTAACTTTTGAATTTAGGAATGACCAACAGACCTGACCTGATTGATGAGGCTCTGCTGAGGCCGGGGAGACTGGAGGTGAAAATGGAGATTGGTAAGCAAGCTGGCATATCGCAGTACATAAGCTCACATGTACTTACAATAGTAAAGCAAATGTGTATTTTAAAGTGAACAATTAACCAGGGTGGCATAGGTGCTGAACTTCATGCAGCTCTTTCCGTCATATTGCATGTAAATGTAATCAGCCAATTAAAAATACCATTTTAGACTTACCTACTGATAAGCTATTGGAATATCTGATAATATAGGATTTATTAAGCCCAGATCATCATAGATTCGTGAAAACAAGTCTTTGACTTTGCATTTGAGATCAGAAGTTTGATCAGTAAAGATCATGGTGGAGTCTAAAGGGTGACTAGGCTATGCTCAATTCTGAGGTTAACAATTCATGGAAAAATGTTTGAACAGAGAAAAGCATGGGACTGATAAAAAGCTTAATGATCCTGTCTTGCAGTCAAATCACCAAATTGGTTGAGATCTGTGTTTAATTTAGAGATTGAACAATGCAGTTTCAGATGTCTAGTTTGAAAAAGCATGTAAAACGTTTTCCCCTAACCTTCCACAGACATACACGTCACAAAACATTTTCTATGTTCTGAGCTAGGCACTGACTACTGTCAAGGTAAAAATTCTCAAACTGTAGAGTCACAAAAAAGGAATAGGCAGGGGCATGTTTATTAATATGTTTTGTTTCCTTACAATTGCAGAAAATTAGATGAAAATGTCCATATAACCCTAAAAAATCATATGATACCATACTACAGTGGCAGGCAAAATTGCAGTTGTGTGTGCTGGTCTGAACTGTAGGGGAACTCTTGAAATCTGATCTATCAATGTAATCTGAAGAGCTTGCTAGGGATTTTTTCTCTTATCCTTAAAGGGTAACGTCACTCTTTGGAAGAGCCAGAAACACGAAAGAGTTTTGGTGGTAGCCGAAAAGGAAAGGTCTGAGGCAAAAGGAGGAATGAGGAAGTGAAGCTGATGACTGCTGAGGCAGCAGTGGTAACCCAGGAGCTTATGCTGATGCTCCAGAGTTAATGCTGTCCTTGAGTACTGTAGGGAATAAGTTCATATCGGGCATTACTGTTCACACAGCTCAGCAAGATGTGGGGGCTAGAGGTACAACTAGAGCACTAGCTAGGATGTAAATATCTGGTGGAGCACAGGCAGCGTGGATGGTTTCAAATATGCCATAGACTAAGACATTTGTTAGGTGCAGGAAAAAATAGACACACACTTGTGCCTACTCCTGGCTTAATCCACAAAAAAGGAAAATTGGGAAAGGAAGTGTATAGCAGCACATAAAGCATTATTGGAAGTCAAGCTGATGAATAGTAATGAGAGAATATTAGCATTGGCAAAAACTGTAGCCAGATACAGTCTTTACAAACATAACACAGCTACAAGGATTTGAAGGAAAGACTCAATAAAGAAAGCATTTTAGGGATGAAAAAGTGTAGCCGTAATGACAGTTGCCTTTGAACAGCCTCACACTTGAAAACAAATGCCTGATAACGACTGTTACTAGTAAGCACAGGTGAGATTGATTGTACTGCAGGTGTAAGACCTACATCTTTAGTAGACAAAAGTTAATTAAATTAAATAAATTCCAGGGACTGAGCAAGGCATCCCTAGAATAAATTATCAGATGATAGGGACTGAACACTGCTGGGGACTATGCACATTTTCAAATGACTTTTCACACATCCTCAGCACAAATACTCGTCAGTGCAAATTAACAGATCCTTGTAATAAAGGCTGGGAAGGTAGGTTGGAAAATGAGCTAAAGAATAGCATTATTTTACCAAGATGGTGATCTGACTTGTTATGTTTTAAGAAAAGTCTTTTCTGTATCTTCCATTATATACATTTCAGAAGGGACTTGCTAAGGGTGCAGATGGAAATTAGCACCTCCATCAGAGAAGATGAACATTTTATGAGAATGGTATGGGACAGGTGAAGAGTGAAGCCAAGACCCTGAGTTCTAGGAGAGTGAACTTTCACTTGATTATGTAATTAGGGACCCCCTGGGAAACTGCACTCGGGTGCAGACCTGGCAACTCTTATAAGGATGTTTTTCTTAATGCACCAGAGCTCTTGATTCCCACGTGTAAGAAATCAGGCAAGGAAGGCAGGAGACCAGCATGGCTCACTAAGGGCCTCCTGGTCAAACTAAAGGGTAAGAGGAAATACACAGGCATGGAACCAGGGACATGTATCCTGGGAAGAATATAGGGACACTGTCTGGATGTGTACGGATGGGATCAGGAAAGCTAAGGCACAGCTGGAGCTGAATTTGGCAAGGGATGTGAAGAATAGTAAGGAGGGCTTCTAAAGGTGCATTGGCCAGAAAAGAAAGATTAAAGAAAATGTACACCTCCATCCTGTCCCGATAGATAAGACAGGAGAACTATTGGCAACTGACACGGAGAAGGCTGAGGTATTCAACAAATTTTTCCCCTCAGTTCTCACTGGTGATCACTTTCCCTGCATCTCTCAAGTCCGTGAACCTCAAAGCAAGGACTGGGAAAAAGAAATCCTTCTCATTGTAAGAGAACATCAGTTTTGAGACCACCTGATGAACCTGGACATATGCAAGACCATGAGACCCAACAAGATGCATCCCTGGGTCCTCAGGGAATTGGCTGCTGTAGTTGCTGAGCTACACTCCATCATGTTTGAAAAGTCATGGCAGTCAGTCAAAGTCCACAGTGACAGGAAAAAAGGGAATATTGCACTCATTTTAAAAAAGAGTAATAAGATGCACTGTGGGAACTACTGACCACTTAGCGTCATTTCAGTGCCCAGTAAGATCATGAAACAGGTTCTCCTGGAGGATGTGTTGAAACACATAGAAGACAGAGAAGTGATTAGGGACTGCCAACATGCCAACAAAGGGCAAACGGAATTTGCTAAGGCAATTAGTGTAGTTGAATGTTCTCAAACAAAAAGCATTGTCACATATTCTACTTGTAAGAATGAATTGCTCATGGTGAGGAAGAGCCTTTGGAAGTAGGACCATGGAGAGGGAAGTGCTTTGCTGCAGTTGCTGTGCCGAGGCATTGATTGACATGCGTTCTGTTTAAAATCTCAGGCTTGCCAGATGAGAAGGGTCGATTTCAGATTCTTCATATCCACACAGTACGGATGCGGGAACACCAGCTGCTGGCTGAAGATGTGGACATTGCAGAACTGGCAGTTGAGACTAAAAACTTCAGTGGTGCTGAATTAGAAGGTTTAGTTCGAGCTGCTCAGTCTACTGCTATGAACAGACACATTAAGGTCAGTCCAGTCGTCTCTCACTGGGGCAAAGGGAAAGGGAAAATAATTATGTTTGGAATCTTTTCTTGAATGTTTACTTCCAAATGGGTAATAGCATCCCAGCATACCTTAGGATATGGACACCACCTTTTCACTGTGGTTTTACATGGTTCTGAATTAGCTCTTTCATCTCCTGACCTCCAGGTGGCTCTTGCATAGTGTGGTGGGAGTGGAAGGTCATTGTTTGTCAGTGAATTTTGATAAAAACTGAAAGTCTGGAGCTCAGTTTATGGATTGGGCCCAGGAGGCAAGAGGGGAAAGGGGGGACAGCCAGTCCTATGGGAGGGATCTCTGCTGGAGCCTGTGCAACTCAATATATTCATAAATGATCTGTAAAGAGGGGAGAAGAGTGAGGTTACAAGCTCATAGCTGGTTTGTGGTCATAAAGACAAATGCCTACCTGTGGAAAACTGCAGAAGGCATTTGCAATAACGCGAGTGCACAAGATGTAGTGAATCGAAGTGTACACTGGGGAAAGAAAATTCAAAAAGATACTGGCAATGATAGGGACTGACTGACCGTTACTTGACGTCAAGCTCTTGGAGTTATAATGATCTTGAAATACCAGCCCAGTCCTTACCAGTGAAAAAAGCAAACGTAACATTAGATTTTTCTAGGAGAGGTGTATAGAGCAAAACTGAGGCCATGATTATGCTGTGGTTGAATCTGTGCGATGCTGGGACACTCACCTTGAGAAGGTTATGGTAGAACTAGGATATGGAAAGGCAGCAGGGAAGGGCAGAGGTGTAGGAGGGTTTTCATTGAAAGAACGGTTAGACTGGGATTTCTCAGCCTGAAAAAAATATGGTGAAGGATCATGAAAAGTGTGAACAATCATGAGGGTACTGAAATCAATGAATGGGGAATGACTGTTTACTCTTTCCTAATACAAGAACTCGGAGAGCAGCAAACAATACCAGCAGGGCCACCGTCAAAGCAAAGCAAAGATGTTCCTTGTGTGAAGTAGTATTTAAGCTGTGGAAGGAATCCTTTGCTACAAGATGTTGCTGATGCTAAAATCTTGGTTGAATTCAGAAGAGGCTTGTACAATGTCTTCCATTTCAAATAAGTACTCGTTTGGTGATTGTCTCAGTGTCCACAGAGACTTTGTGATGTTCTCGGCTCTCTCTGTTCTAGAGAAACATTGCCTTGCTTTCCCAAGGTTTGCTGATCGCAGGAGGTCAGTGTATCTTTAAGTAGAAAGGAGTTAAGGACTGTGAAATGTCAGGTTATATTAATCCAGATGCAAACCACAGTATTCGATGGTGTTGAAATATGAGATGATTAGTTAGTGAAGAAGGAGGCTGAAAGGCACAGCCCCTTAGCTCTAGTGGCCAAGAACGGGTGTGAATTACTGCAGAGAAGAGCCTTTGACATAATTCCACGGCACTGATATATTTTTAAGTAAAAAGTCTGTTCAGCCTCAAATATGAGGAAGGCAAATCACGCTTTCATTTAAGTGAGAGAAATCATTTGGTTGCTTAGGCATTTGTATCTCTTGGGAGCACTCTTTCTAAAGGAAAAATATCTATTTCTGCTAATATTTCTTGTGTAGCCAAAATACTTAAAAAGCTATTAATAGTTTCCTATAGCAAAAACCCCACAAACATCAACAGTTTCACATTTTGTGTTCTGTCTCAAAAAAAAAAAAAATCAGCACTTCTGGAGATATTTTTATTCCTCTGCAGGCAAAACATTTTCTTTAATTTTGCTTATAGTTGATGATTTTTCAGTGCTTCAATTTTGGGTGAGTTTGGGGACCATTAGTGTTTTGCGGTATTCCCTGTTGTGCTAAAATGTCACAGTGGGAGGAGAGAGAGTGGCAATGCATAAATGTAGAAGAGCAGTCCCCTGCTTTAGGTTGGTATGTGATTGACATCTTAATATATGTATGTGTATTCCAAATGCAAAGCAGCCACGCTTTTTCTTTTCAAACACTTTGACATAGTATTTTTGGATAATTTTACTGTTTATTCTGAAGATGTCTTCAGCCAAATGATGCACTAAGGTATTTTATTTTCTCCTACGAGTACTGCAAAATTTAAAATATACATCATAGGCCTGACCTAGTTTTCAGAAGCACCTATGAGAAGCAAGAGCACAAATTAAAAATCAAGGGATATTATCCTTCTGAATCATTTAAACTCTCTGATAATCTGTCACTGTGTGTGTGTTAAAAATTAAAATTTATAACTCATTAAAGGCTAGGAAAGGAAGAGCCCCCCCTTGTTTTTAAGTGTACAAACAACTTCAGGAATATATTAATAGTTTTTAAAGTACCTTCACTTCCCTCTGCAAAGTGAAAGGGTGATCAACCTGTGCTAAAAATCTGCTAAGCTGGTATGTTGGGCACCCTGTATTTTCTGCTTGGTGGGTGTTTTTTGTGAGAAGGGACCCTTACTGTTTCAGCCATCCTCTGGTTGCAGCTGTTTGTTTGGCACAGTGTTAGTGGCCAGTCTGGGTTCCTGAGGTGGTGGTTTAGAGGCTGCATTTGCTACTCTACAAGACAAGCATAATGTGATTGTTTTTATTATCATTTTTTCCTTTCCGTTCTCAAGTGCACCATCCTAGTAAGAGGATATCTCTGAGACGCATCTTTGAGGGTCGAAGTTGTTTGACTCATCCGTCACCCTGGTCTTAGGCAAAGATAACAGAGGTTGCTGTGCCTTCCGGGAAACCCCTTGAAATCCTAAATTTTTACTTCCTGAGCTGTGAGGTCATGTGCGGCCATTATACTCTCAGGTAGAAGCAGGTGGTGTTGTTAAGACTTGGGTAACTTCAATGAAAATTATTTGGAAACTAGAGAAATGTGTTATGGTATGATTGGGAAATTATATATTTACCAGTTCCCTCTAAAGACTTTCTTGTGTGGAGAGGAAAGCAGATGGTTTGAATAGAAAAATAAACCCTCCTGAAAGAGAGGTGTGTGGATAATAATTCTTATTTTTGGTTTATATGCCAAAGATGGTGTGGGTAGACTCAGAGTTGGGTTAAACCAAATCTGAATTTGTCTTTCTGAAAAACAGTTCCACAACAAAGGAGGCCTCACCCCCTTGCCATCTAGCCCACAGAAGGCATAACAAAGAATATTTTCTACAGCCTCTAAATGTAACAGCTGTTACTTAATGACTTTGTGGGGCTGGCATAGGGATGTGGCTCTGTGAAGATGATGATCGCTCCAGTGGGATGTTGATGTCCAACAAGCGTCCTGTTAAGAAGCATTTTTCTTACTGATGTAAACCAACTATGGGTTGGATCTGTGGAGATGGAGGTTGATAAGGGGTTGTGTGCAGTACTGCTGTACTTCAGTGTCTTTTATTGCCTTTATTAGGCCAGTAACAAAGTGGAAGTGGATATGGAGAAGGCAGAGAGCTTGCGTGTGACAAGAGGAGACTTTTTTGCATCTTTGGAGAATGATATCAAACCAGTAAGTAGGCACTGTGTAACCCCTGTAATAATCACACAGCATGTTTAATGACATGAAGTAGCACCTTCCTTTTGGGATCAGACATGCAGTGGTGCACCGTGGGCTGACATACTGTGTCCTGTGCTGTAGGAATGAAAATAGGGAGCCTCTTTCTGCCTGCAGTGCTAAGGCTCTGTTTTGTACCTTTTGTTGCATGCAGTAATCATAAAAAGGAATAGAACACATAGAGAGCAACTTGGAATTTCTTCTCCTTGTATGAATACTCTCCCTTTTAGGCTACTTCAGTTAATGGGTGACAGCTTTAATATGGACTTTAGTAGGTGTAAACTTCATTTTTGAGAATTGTCTTTAACAGGTGTGGATTCAGAACCCATTGGCAGCTTGCACTGATTAGAATTTGTATAGAGGGTGTATGAAAAGATGTTTCCAGATGTGCATGGTCTCCAACAGGGTTCAGTCCTTCAAACTGAAATGTTGTCACCAATGGGTGTTCCAGTACTGGAGCATTTCACTGAAGCATCTTCCAGAGTCTTGGTCCTGGTCACTTTGGTGATGTGTAATTGCTTCATGTTTTTCTGATGTGATGCAAAATTTCTCAGTAAAATAAATGTCCCTCTCAATACAGGCATTTGGAACCAACCAGGAAGACTATGCAAGCTACATCATGAATGGTATTATTAAGTGGGGTGATCCAGTAACAAGGGTGTTGGATGATGGGGAGCTGCTTGTTCAACAAACGAAGAACAGTGACCGCACTCCTTTGGTTAGCGTTCTTCTAGAAGGTAAATTAAAGAAAAAAATATATATTAAAAAAACCAAGCTACTTCTGTACTGTAAACTATTCCTATCAGTTGCCCAAGTGGTCATGTTACATCCTGTGTCTGTATGTAAAAGAAACACGTGGGAGGAAAAATAGAATTGGTCTCTTTCAGTTTACTTGGGTGAAATTGCTTTAGGTACTAAAATTGGCTTCCCAGCCTGAGAGAAACCCTGTTCTTGGAGCAACAGAGAAGTGAATGTACCCAGTTAATAACCTAAATATGGATGGTTTACAGTGTGAACATCGCTAGCTGAGTTAGTTGCCTAAATTCTCTTTGAAGCCACTGGAGAGCTTATCAGTGTAATTAGCTGAGTTCAAACAACAGTTCGTCTGGCCACATTTCAGTGTCTGCTGTTAGAGGTGGATTGCCGTCTATCTAGACTGCTACTAACCATGAACTGCCCAGGAAACTAATTCCAATATCTGTGTTAATTGGAGTAGAATTTGACATTTAGCACTTCCCTCTTTCTTTCCCTGAAGTCAAAAAACGTGGATTACCACTATTGTTCAGCGGTCTGTGGCTTTGAAATTAACCTTTAATAGATCCCCTGAATAATTCCGCGTGCTTGTGGCCAACATATCACTTGTATATAACACCTGCTTGCGCTCCAAATTGATTTGTATTGGGTGTATAGATGAAGATGTGTCTTTGGTCTCTTTTGAATTATTCTGGTGTGAATTCAAGCAAATAACAAACTGTCTTTGTCAGTATTTACCTGGCATTCATGCTGTTGACTTGTTTGCCACAGTACCTGCAGAAGTCACGCTTAAAGGAGCATAACCGCAGTTCGAGAAGTTTCTCCAAAATACAAACACGGGCTAATATTGGTGGGGTGGCCAGTCCTACAAAATGTGTTAATGTCCTCTTTTGTGTTGGTTTCATGGCAAATCAGTGTGCATGTGCTCAAATAGTTGTACCAGTTTCCTTCATCTGGAGGATTGGATTGCACTAGGAGTTAGTTCCTTCTGCAAGTAGAAGAAAAGGTCATTTCAAAATGCAGATACCTCTGAATGAGATTATTAACATGCTTAAAATATCATCCACACTGAGCCTTACCAGAGCTGTTTTGTCCCTGTTTTTTCATTATGTTTGTCCTTTGTTTCAGGTCCCCCCCACAGTGGGAAGACTGCTTTAGCAGCAAAAATAGCAGAAGAATCAAACTTTCCCTTTATCAAGATCTGTTCTCCTGATAAAATGATTGGATTTTCTGAAACAGCCAAGTGTCAAGCTATGAAGAAGGTACTTCTGCATCTTACTGTTTTGCTTGAGTACAATCCAATTCTATGTTCCTCAGTGGACAGAAAAGTTAATTACTCTTGTGACCATTTTCTGCTCTCTGTAGGTCCTAAATTCCTCTGCGTATATTTATTTATAAAGTTGAATGAGTGTTTTTGTGGCGCTGACACAAAGTGACTCAAGGAAAATTTCAAGGCTCTGTCTCAGTTGAGTCTGAGATGTAATTGTGACTAACAGTGGAACAAAACACTTGATCTGTGATGAGTGAGTCTGGAGCTCTCTGCAAAGATGAAGGGAGGAAGGGCTTAGGGTAGCACTTGGAAAGAACAGATGCTGCCTGAATGAGGCTAGGAACAGTTTTGAGGTGGTAATGTTTAGTTAAACAAGAGTTTTAATAACTTGAGGAGCAGGGGGAATGCAAACAAGTTGAACATCTTAAATAATTCCAAGTAGCCAGGTGGAAGGAGAGAGATTTCATTTACTGAAGCAAGCTAGCACTTACTTTTCTACCTGAATGATACTGAGTGAAGCATGTAAGATCAGGTTGTTGCAGGGTTGCGTAGTTCCGAAGAGAAGCAGTGTGCTCACAGCTGGAAGCCCAGTTTATAATCTAGGTTCAAAAAGGAGGCTTTTGGCCTTCACTTGAAGTGTGCTGGAGGTAGTAGGCCTGCAGTGCCACTGATGTCCTTAGTGCTACTTATTGTTTAAACCCAAAGCTTTGCAGAACACTGGTTTGCTGCTCTGTAAGAGGTGTCGTGGAGGCTCGATCTGTACTGAGTCTGTTCTCTCTGCAGGGTGCTGTTATGAAAAATAACCAATATCCAGCTTGGGTAGAAAAGCTTCATAATTGCATTACAATTGTGGGGGATTTGTGTATATTTTTATATTATCAGTATTGCCTCAGCTCCAAAAAACAGCGTAATTGTGCTCTGTTTTGTCCATTGCTTTACAATTAAATGCTGGGCAGCTGGCTTTTTTGCAGAGTGTATGGGGTAAATGGACAAAACTGATCTCTGAATTTGTTGAGATGGTTTTATTAAATGCAGGTAGAGTCTAGTCTGTTGGTACTTATCTTTTTCATTCTCTATTCCTCTAAATACTGCTGTGTTTAGCTAAAAACATGTCAACAGGTCCTATCATGACTATTGTAGTTTTGCTGCTGAGATGAGTAATTTTGCTGTTTTTTAGATCTTTGATGATGCATACAAGTCCCAACTCAGCTGTGTTGTCGTGGATGACATTGAGAGACTTCTAGGTGAGTTAGGATGACGGGAGAGCTGTGTTGTCTGCTGTGCAGAAATACTGAAATATTTGCAATATTGAAATACTGCAAAGTGGAAGTGATCTGGAACCATTTACTTTGCCATCATTGAGCTGTGCTTGATACAGTGAAGTGACTTAAATGTGATCTGCTTAGTAGGCATGGAAATGCATTTTTCGTTTCAGATTATGTCCCAATTGGACCACGGTTCTCTAATCTGGTGTTGCAAGCCCTTCTTGTACTGCTAAAGAAGGCCCCCCCTCAGGTAAGAAAGTAATTGAGGGATGAGATGCGCTATTCCTGTAATAATTTTGACAGTGGAGAGCTTTGTGTCTTGCTGATAGCTGCTGTGCTGCCAGTGGTATTAGTGCTATTGTCTCTGATGCAGTCAAGTTAATCCAAGCCTGCTGCTGTTCATTCAGTTAGACATTTCTAGGATAACCACAAAGAATTCAACTTTAATTACCTAATTACTTAAGGCTGAATCTTCTGCAGTTAGCCCTAGAAATACTGACTAGGGAAACAAGTTTAACCTTCACCGTGTAAAGCTTAAACTTGCAAACTGCTTTCTGATTAACTAAGGGTCTGTTCATTCCAAATCAATCCCTGGCTCAGCCATGTGCTCCCTCCTTATTCAGAAATCAATTTCTAAGTAATGTGTGATTGTGGATGTCAGGGTTTTAATTTGTTCGTAACTTGAAATTATCAGGTGTTAATTACAATGGGTGAGGAAAGCTTAAGATCTTGCATCGGGTGCTGATCCCGTCTGTTTGCACTTTGTGGCTTGATGAGATTTAAGAACATCACAAGTGATGTTTCTGAAGCTTGCAATGAGTGAGACGGAGACTCTTCTTGTTTGCCATTTTTCCTGTTTACTGGAATTCTGCTGTGTGTGTGAAAGTATCTGCATGAATAAATAACATGCTAACAGGAAAACCTTGAAAGTTGGTGTCAGGAAAAAGCAGAGAAGCACAGCCTGGATGAACTCAATTTTTTTGTCATTTTTAATATCCTGGAAACAGTAATGTATGCGTGAGTATAGTTTTCATTAGAGAGTTAGGGTGAAAAGACCTTTCAAATACAGAACTTTGAAGTAATTAGTAATGCCACAGGCCCTGAAGTTCCCCTTGTGACTGTCAAACTGGGAGAACGAAGATTTTTCCCAGTGAGCTTTCTAGGCCATGTGAAGTCTCTAACATAGAACTTGGATTCTGTTATCACATACATTGGAACAGGAAGTCTGCCTGTATGTAGCAGCACAACCGTTTTCATAATCTCATGTAATCATTGACCTTTTGCTGGGTATTTCCATAGTACCAGGAAATGGTTGTTCCCATAAATCAATAGGGGAAAATAGAACTTGATTTTGTTCAGTTGTTGAAGGAACTTAAAATACTAAATTGTCCATTTAATCACTGCATCCTCTGAATATGTTTTGCTGCTTAGATGCACTTTTGTTGGCACCTGAGTCTCCCTGAAAGCAGGATGCAGGGTTTGAAGCTCTCAGATATCTGCCAAGTTTATGCACGTTGCTAGAGATTTGTGCTTTGCAATGTTTGAAATGCCCTTGAGGCTGGAAGACTTTGGGTTGACAGCCAATATTATGGTGACTTAAGCCATAAATTGTTGGAGGGTAGAAAGAGAGTTTTCTGAGGAAATGTCACTGTTTGATTGATGATGTGTTGTGGTTTTCTTTCTTTTTTTTCCCCTAAGTGTCCACTGTTGGTTGGCTACTGTAGAAATTAGGACATTGGGTTGGATGGGACCCTTTTGGCTGGCCTAGTTTGGCAGTTCTGATGATGGAGTTCTTCCTAGTGTGTGTTTCTTGTGAGTGCCCTGTGATAGTCACAGCATGTGGGGTTTGTTTTTTTTCCATTAAATAAACCAAGACAGTGCATAAGATGGAGAGTCATGCAGGAGGAGGCCTTTTCTGCTGTGAATGTCTACTGTGAAAAAGATTGAATTTGGGCATGGAGACTCTTGGGTTTTAAACTCAAGTGAGAAACCCATGAGGGAGATAATACTGCTGGTTAATCAGTGCCTTTCCAAGTTCCCTCTGAGATGACTGGCTTCCTTGGGGAGCAATTTATTTGGAAGTAATGGCTGGTTTCAGGGGTTTTCTTGTAATTTGAGATGCGGGTATGTGCTTTAAATGTACATGAGTAGCATCAGTGGTTCTAACCTGCTCCATGAGGTCAAACCAACACGAATTTCTGTAGGATTGGGATCATGATTTAGGTTCATTCCTTGTAAAAATGGAGTGTCCTGGGATATGGAGTGTCTGGGCATGTCCCTGTGCTGAGAGAAATCATTGGCAGGATGCTGTGCAGGCACTACCTGTTCTCCATTGCTATCATGTAAGTGCTTTACCATTTCTCTAGTCAGAGGGTCTTGAAATACAGAGTTGATTTGAAAAGCTTAGAACCAGGAACGCACGAAGCATTTGAAACTGTAAGCAAGGAGTGAGTGGGAAGCAGAGGACGCGTTTCAGCAGCACAGCTCTGCTGCTCCCATCTTTGTGGCCCAGATTATGTATTCACGTGGTGTTGTCACATCACTTTCAGAGTATACTTAATGTGCAAGCAGCTTCCTACAATTACTGTAGGCTGTGTGTGCAAGAGGAGCATTTCTGGGATGAAATCTTATTATACGTTGAGGTATATGTCTCTGTTGAATTGGTTTATGAAAGCTGCCTCCCAGACTCCTCTCTTCCTATTGAGGCTATATTATTTTGATTTGGTGTGGGAAGGGCAAATACTGGAAGCTTCTGGTTTTCTGGATTTTCTGGCTTGTTTGTACTTTGCAGAAGTTTTGAGAGTAAACATGTTAAGACTTTAAAGAAAACAAGAAACATCTCTGAGTTTGCTTTAAATTCCTGGTCACAGCTCATGCTTGCTAGTTCCACTCAGCAATGCTTAAATAGTGGTATCTGTTACTCCTAGTTCAAGATGACTGAAAAACATTGCATTTTGTTTAGCATCTTTTTTTAAACCAATTAAAAATCTTTTCTAAAATGGATTGAAGAGAAGAAAATAAACCATGTTCTCTTGGGTCTTTATTTCAATCAAGTTACCCTGTGTTGTGCAGCAGAAGAGACTGGGGGGGGATAGAAAGACTGAAAAGGACTGTCGCAGCAGGGAGCCAAGCGGGAGAAAAGGACTTCTCTGAGAACTAAGCAGCAGCAGCTCCGAAAGCCGAAGCTGCTTCATCTACATGCAGAGTCACACAAGGCATGGAGACACTCACCAGCCCCACAGAGGTTTCACATGTGCTTCCCTGCTGGTTCCTGTGAAAAGCTAACAATTGGCTCAAAGGGTGAAAGACCATTGCAGCATCCCCGCGCTAAGCTGGACGTACAATTTGTGCAGTGTTATGAAATGTCTGGCTTAGCGAGATGCTCTCGACCACTCTTGTGGATGCCCTTCCACTGCTCCCAGAGGCCCCCAGCCCCTTTCCTTCTCTGCGACACTGGAGGCTTTTGCCGATTTATGAAAGTTGACGGGGGAAAAGGGGGGAATAATCTCCTTGTTTGATATAATCCCAGATGCATTCCTGATTCCATGTCACTTGGTGTGAATTGGAAGCAACTCCAATCAAGAGTGACGTTACCTTTGTGCTTGTAAACCTGGGGAACTGTGTTTTCTCCCATAACATGTTAAGATTTGTTGATACCCCAAAACACATGCAT
Source organism: Falco peregrinus (assembly GCF_023634155.1). Lineage (NCBI taxonomy): Eukaryota > Metazoa > Chordata > Aves > Falconiformes > Falconidae > Falco > Falco peregrinus. Next base: position 745,358 of record NC_073738.1, read on the forward strand.
AAAAATTTACAAGAGTCCAGAGTTGAGTGAACAGCTAGTGGGTGACCAACAGAGTCACTTCAACATCCACCAATACTTGGTTATAGCATAATTCAAGTTCCTCTCAACTCCCCTTGCCTAGGGCTGGCTAGATTTGCTAAAATTCTGTAATTTGAGACTCCACTGATGTGTAGAGACTCCATTTGCTTGTCTATGTAATTCTTTTATGTTCTACTTTCTCTTTGGTAGTCAGTGCGATAATATGGTGCCCATTAGGAAATGGATACTGTGTTAGAAGAATCAATCTCATAATGCTTGAAAACGTGGTGTTTGAAACTACTCTTTTGATCTCTGGGTCCCATAGTTCTCTGTAGGATTACATGCTTTATTCAGGTAAAACCCCTGTAGGAGAGAGGCGAAATCTGGGGTTATCCTGCTTCTAGAGGGCAGTGGGGCAAAACACGCACCTCTCTGCTGGGTATCCCCCTGTCAGTGCAGAGGGATCTTGGGCTTCGAACTGGGACACTTATTGCCTAAAGCTGGGCAGAATGAATCCAGACTTGAGAGGTGCCTGTTTCTAATCTGTTGATGGAAAAAGTCAGCCTAGAACTGCCCTCTTAATGAGTCTGACACCAAATGATCTTAAGCTGTTGAAAAGCCAAGTTCCTCCTTGGTAGTTACTCTCTTGTTATGCCTGATTTTGAAGTTATATTTATGAAGTTCAGCTTGAATCCTGATCTTCTGTGGGCTGAACACATGGCATGTAGCTTTTGCAATGGCTGCTCTAGGAATGAAGGATCAAAAATGTGAATATTTCGGAAAATAAGGGCACTTCAGCAGTACATCTCACAACAGCAAGAATAAATCCATTGATGTGTTGTGACTGCAGAGCAGTTGGATGAGGACAGCTTTTTCAATTTGGCTTGATGGCTTTTCATGCTTTTGTGGTAATGCCTGGGGCAAAACTTTTCTGACTTGTAGGTTTTCCACTTGTTTGCTAAGCAAGTTGCCTGAAACTTTGAAAAGTACAAGGGACTCCTGACACTTCTTTTAGTAATTGATACAGCAGAGATTATGCTTGTATTAAGGTAACTGGTTTTCTAGTGAGCCAAGTTTAAAGGTAGCAAGTTGGAGTGCATAGCTTCTTTTGAAGAAAGCAGGGAAAAAAATTGGTTATGTTTTGGGTGGAACTCTTAAAAAAAATTTTTAAGCACTGCTTTGCAGAATAGCTATCTATTCTGAGGAGTTTTCAAACATTCAGTTGTCTGTGGTTTGGAGTCCTGAGCATGGGTCCTAACTGAAATATCTAAAAATTGCTGATGGATCTGTCATCCATTAACTTGTCCTATTGCTTTTGAACCTTGTTAAGCTTTTGCCATCCTTGGTATTGTGCTTCCTTGAGTTCAAGTGAACTGTATGATGAAAGCAAACATCCTTTGGTTCGGTTTAAAACTGATGCTTGATACTTACATTTAGTGCTCCCTAGTTTTTATTTTAAGAAACAGCAGTTTTCCCCCTCATCTCTTCTGCACCATCTATGATGTTTATTTTGTTTACCCCCCATCAATTAACCAAGAATCTATTTAGAGAAGTTTATTCCCTTTTTTTTACCATCCCCGTTGCAAATACAATTTCAGCTATTTGAAATGGCTAGGATTAGATATTGTCTTAAAGAGCACCACGGATTCATATGGTAGAATAATCCCTTTTGTTTTACTCTTTTTTTTTTTTTTTTTTTTTTTTTTTTTTTTTTTTTTTCCTTCTCCATTCTAAAAATGTCTGAGTGTTTGCGTTTTGAGTAAGGTTTAGCACTGAGCTGGTGTTTTTACAGAACTTTCCACAATGACCAATTCCAGTGGCTTTCCTAAATGGTAATAAGTCATTTAGTCATTTTTGTGTGTGTAGTAATTGTCCGCTGGCCTGATTTACAGCAAGTTTGGGATTCATCTGACTAAATGTGGCTGTCAGTGGTTTGGTTTTCTATGACCGAAGCAGTTGTTTAGGAAATAGTTTGCTGTATGAGTCCAGAGTGTAGGCAGCTTTTCTTGGAGGAGGTACATGTCATCTGGGCTCCATTAACGAAGAAGGAAATGCAGAGAGTGAGGTCATTTGTGGACACCTGAAGTTACAGGAGATAAAATTCACCTAACTACCTACATTTCTGTGCTGCTTACATCCTTTCCTGGTGAGACCTTTTAGTCTCTGATGAAACCCCAAACTAGACTCTTATTTTTATTATAGTCAAGTGTGGACTTCATCATTGTAGAATTGCTCAGGTAGCATCCTTCAAGCAGTTAATCTTCAAGTTGTCATTCCCTTGATTGATGTCTTATCTGCTGTGCCAGGCACTGTGCACATGCTTTTAGCTGTATTTTGGGAACAGATACTGCCTTGCTGGCTGCAGTTGAGCAGGTTTGGTGGTTCTTTTCCTCCTAAAATGCTCATAGTTCATGGGAAATTCTTATTAACACAATCCCTTAACCTCAGCTGTTCCGGATTTTGAGAGTTACATACAGTAATAAACAATTGCTGTTGCTTATAAAGCATATTGGTCTTGTTGGTATATCATTGTATGGATTTGTGCTTGAAAGAGCGGGCTGGTGCATGTTTTGGAGGTCTTGGTTCTATTCAAGAGTCTGTCTTTGGCTTCCTTTGCACCCTAGTACCTTACCTGTATAACGAGAAAACTGTTTGAAGGTGCCTAACAGCATGCATATGACTTGTTACAATTTTTTGAATAAGGTAGCAGAAATTCTCTTACAGAGCTTATGATGCAACTCAGTAAAACTTATGTATAATATCAGATGTATCAGCATTATTAATGAATTGAAGAAAAACTCACTGAGGATAGCGTGTTCAGGAAATACAGAGCAGCCATAAAAGCAAAGTCAATTAGAATAGAGGTGAAATTTTCTCAATCAAATCTGCTGATAATCCCTGTGTTTGCATTCTCAAGATTTTAAGCATGCGTCAGTTCTGCCATCGCATCTGCTGCTATCCCAAGTATATCTTAGCAAGTTGAAGGCACTTTTTAACCTTGTCCTTGGGTGGCAACTTCAGAGCAAATGTCAGAGGTGTTTGTACCACACTTGGGTGGTTCATGAGCAGGTAATTGTCCAAGTGTTCTTGGGGGACTCATTTCACACAGCTTCCAAGCCTGTGTTTAAAGTCTGTTTTACTAGCCCTTTCCAAAGATGAAGACCGCTGAAATTCTGTCTTCGTGTGGGCAAAAAAGCTTTTCTGTTGCTAAACATAATTTATTTTTCTTGGTCTATGAAGTGCTTTAGCTGAAAACGAGCACCTGATGGGGCTTTCTGATTTCCTTGTGAGAGTGAGGATCAAATGCCATTCACTTACTCTCCACTGAGTGCGTTCTTTTTTTTCATCTTTGCATGCAAGATCTTACTGAATTGCTCAGATTTGGCTTAGAGTTTTAAAATGATACAATATTTTCCTGGCCTTCCCACACAATGACCACCAAAAAGGAAAAAAATGTGTGATTGTAAAGCTGTGGGCATGCAGAGCATCGTGGAAGCAGCAGCCTACAGGATAGTTGTATTTATGCTTACTGTGGATGTTGTATGCCCTTCTCAAGGCTACCTACAGACATTTTTAGACACTCAGACCTCTTTCTGTTTGCTCTGTGCTGCCAGCAGGTCAGTTTTGTCTAGTAATAAAGCATCCCCTACTCCCACCACAGTTTTAAACCTGGCATTTCTGTTGTCAGTTGAGGAATTGGCTGCTTTTCCCCATTAAATTGCCTAGTAGTTTTCTGAAGATTTCCCCCTCTAAAGCAGGGACTGAGCTGGTGAGTGTGGTGCCTCCTGAGATGCAGACAGTGATTAATACACAGAAGGGTTAGCACAGTGTTTCCCTGACAAAGCCTTTGTGTGAAGCTCGTGACCTGGGGCATGCTCTGGTTTCAACCTGCCAGGCATTACTTCCTTGTGCTGTCTTAGGCTAAAAACAAACTTGAAGTGAGCACTTGAGTTCGTTACCAGTTCTGATGCTTTCTTATTGTCCGTCACCCAAAGCAGGAGTGTAATCTGTTCAAACACAAAAAGTCAAGTGAATACAATGGCACTCAGGGAAAAACAAACAAATGCTGCAAAGATGCATCATCTTCCTCAAAGATGTATTAAGTTTAATTATGTTTTCATCCTTTGTCAAAGGAATGCAAAACACTTACGAAATTAATTCTGGCTGCTCTGTGAGAATAGTTTTTAGGGTTGGTTTTTTTTGTTTGGATTGGGTTTTTTATGATGATGAACAGTGTTTGTTACGAGGTTGAAATATAGGACTTGAGCTGATGCGCAGAGACAAAGAGTAAACTTCTGAACAGCGAATGAGGAGAGTACTCGGCCGGCCAGGCCTCTCCTCAGCCCATGGGCTCCTTGTGTACTGGGTTGGAAAAGGGACTGATCACAGCTGATAATCCCAACAGCTCCTTCCATCAGCCGACGTTTATCAGTGTCTGAACACTGCATAGTGAAATGCAAATAGCGTTGAAATGGCATTTGCAAGAAGAACTAACAAGTTTATGTTTATTGGCAGCTGGTGTTTTCCATTCATTTCTCTATTATTTATAAACCCTGTTATTGCTCAGGCCAACTTGGAATTGGTGTGTGCACTGTCGGTTTGAACTTGGAGGCTGCCAGACATGGTGCTATTCTTTTATACAACCACACTGGCAGTGGGAAGTCTTACGAACTTAGGGCAACCTCCAGTGTTAAAGCGTGAGCTGTAAAACCACTGGAACTGTCTGTACGGTGGCAGAGAATTCACTGTACCCACAGGATTTCTAAAGACAGGCTGTTCCCCTGCGAAGTCATCTGTAATTCAGCTTTTGGGAATGGGGGTTTGTGCATGCTTTTAAATTTAATGAGGATTCAGTTATTTATAATGATGAATTTAGAAGGGAAGGGAAGGTAGGAGAGTGTGGGTGGGTCTTCTGTGGACCGTAATTTTTGAACCCCCTTGGTGGCATTACTCTGACTTCTGAAATGTGATCCTAGTCTTCTATGGTTGATGTTGACTACTCCAATTAATGACAGATTTAATATTATTTTTTTTAAGAGGTATTTTTACATGGCCATTTTTCATTTGTGAAACTTCCCAAGGCTGGTTCTTCTCTTGCTTTTCTTGACACTTATTCCATTGTGTGGACAGGGTCGCAAGCTTCTAATTATTGGAACCACCAGTCGCAAAGATGTCCTGCAGGAAATGGAAATGCTGAATGCTTTCAGCACTACAATTCATGTGCCCAACATTGCAACAGGGGAGCAGCTGATGGAGGCTTTGGAGGTGAGAAAAAGGTCAAGGATGACAAACCAGCTCAAAAATTGCTGGAAATGAGGGGTTTTGCAGTAGCCTTGCATTTGGGAACAGTGTCCCACTTAACTGAATTACTTTTTCATACAGTAAATGAAGGCAAAATGAGAGAACTCTAGGTCTGGGGAAAGAGTCTGTGGCGTTGACGGAAAGATTCCAAGGGCATGGAAGTGGGTAATGAATATAATTGGCACACTTAAACTGAATGTGCCTGGAGGGTGCCAAGCTCTCATGAATTGGAACAACAGCGAATTAAGGTGTTTGGTGCTGAAGAGATTATAAGTTCTTCATGAATTCATGCCCTTACTGGCTTCTTATTCTATGCCATAGTGGAAATTGTAGTGAGTATTGAAGGCTGTTAAAATAAACTTAACAGGCGAATCTTTTGTGCAAACTTGCAAAGCTGCCACAATGATAATATCACTAAAGCCTGAAAGACACAGGCACTCTTGCAGCAGTTTTGAAAACTTTCTGTGGCTTGAGCCACTGTGGACCTTCTAGACTCTAATCTGGAGGAAACCTGGAATGCATTATAAAAGAGAATTGCAAACTATTTGATTAGAGACACTGCAAGAAGAACCATTATGGAACAGAAGAATCAAAGTGTTTTGCTTTGTCTAGATATATTGCAACACATTTTCTTTCTAAGTTAGAAGATGCTTCCTAGCTTCTCGTTCCTTATTTCCTGAGTTAGGTAGCATTATTCCTCCTGACAGTGTCCTGTTGTTGATTTTTTTATGGCTTTTTTTTTTTTCATTTCCCCACCCCCCAGCTCCTGGGTAACTTCAAAGACAAGGAACGCAGCACTATTGCACAGAATGTCAAAGGGAAGTCTGTCTGGATTGGTATCAAGAAGCTGCTGATGCTGATAGAAATGTCATTACAAGTGAGTATGTTTCTGGTTCAGGAAGGGTGGGGTAAATAAAGTGGTCTTAGAGGTTCCTAATTGTCTGAAACCTGCTACTTTAGTTGTGTGGTAGGAGCCTTTGAATCGGTTTAACTGAGAAAAGAGCTACAGTGAGAAGACATTTTCCGAACAAAGATGTTACCAGGTCTTGGTCCACAGAGATCTTTAAAAGCCACAGTGCCTACAGGCTGTTTAGAGCTGCACTTCAGAGACGAGCATCTGGCAACTGGAGGGATTGGATTAACTTACCTTTCATGAAATTTCGTCTCTACACCCAGCATGTTAAGATTGCAGATAGCAATCACTTAGGATTTTTTTTAATTTTTTTTAAAAGAAGAAGGTGCCTGTGCAGGTGTATGTGCTCTTTCCCTGAAGAAAATAAATCTGTCAGGCTGTTCAGCTGCTCTTCTCTTTATTTTCCACTTTCAGCACTTTAAAGAAAATAATTGCAGAGGGTAGAAATATGTAGCTCTTAACCCTCCCCCGCACCGATCATCTATGCCTGCAAGCCAGCCATCAAGCTTGTGCTCGACAGTATATGCATGCTAAAAATGAGAGGGTGTAGCATGCAGCCCTAATCCTCCACGGCTGACATTTCAGCGCCCTTCTGAGTCCTTCCCCCCCTCGCGCACCCTCTCTTTTCACATCAAATGGATTTAGTGCAGCTGAGTGAACTGTCCTTAGATCTTCCTAGGAGAGGCTGAGCATAAGCTAAGAGGCATGTAGTTTAGCAGCATATAAGTCATGTATCCCTCTGTTCACTATTCACAATTCTGTTAAAACTTGCACAGCACTAAGGATGTGCTCTGACTGGATGTCACCTCAGGGAATAAAGTCATTTATCTAGATTACTTTTTCCTCTTCTTCCTTGGCTTTTAATTCCATACCTACAGGCAAGTCAGTAAGTCATAGCTCACATGTATTAAGTGTGTTCAAGGGGTGCAGGCCTCCAGGGACTGCCTGGCTCTGGTGCAGTCCATTTCACTTAGCCTTGACAATGGATTCCTCCTTCTGGCACGGGATATTTTCTTTTGCTGCTTTGTGGTGTTCTTTTCTAACCTGAAGGGTGAAGGTTATGTAAATTACGGACAGCTCTGAATGGGGAGCGTGGGTGGAAATGCTGACCCTGGCCCTGTTCACAGCATTGGCCTGTGGCTGCACACCTGCGATGCTGTAGGTGGGAAGTCTTCATGCTGCCCTAGACTGTGCAGACAGGCAAACTGGTCTTATGCCTTTTATTTATTTATTTATTTAAACCGGGCCACCGTTTTGTAGATGAGTCCATGACCAGTCAGGCTGGGAGAAGACAGGCAGGGCTGCGACCCTGTGTCATTTCTGACAAAAATTGAACAGCTGTGCAATGAAGGGCTGCTACTGCCGAGATAGGTGATTGATAAGCCACTATTGCTTCTGTACGTGGATGGTTGGTAGCAAGGTGACTTACGTTATTACGGTCAATTCAGGTAATTGTGCGATAGCATAGGCGATAGTGTATGGAAGCTAAATATGAAGATTGTTCCAAAAGGTTAGAGGTGTTTGCGTGACTCCGTCTGCTGAACTGCAGTACAGGCTCTCACAGAATAGGAGAACACTCATCTCTGAATGCACTGAAAGACCACAGTGATATCTGATTTGGCTAGCTTTTACAGGAAAGCAGAATATCACCAAATGAGACGTCTAAGGCTAGTTCCCTTTTTCTCTGAGCTAGACCATAGCTTTTTAGAAAGAGGTTTGAATCTAAAAATCCCTTAAAAATTCCAAGCGATGTATGAAATTTCTCAAAATTCAACTGATTAGATCCCATAGAGAATGAATTCTTTGCAAAAAACATGACCTTGTTCCTTTCTCTGCCATTACTGAATCTGCGTTTTTTGTTTTATTGCACTAGTAAACCCAGTATATGCTATATGTGGGTATTTTTAAGCTGTTCAAATGACTTTCAGTTTGTTTCAGGCTGAACCAGTCTATCAAAATCTGTTCTTGGCCTACCGTGAACCACTGCATTGCCCTGGTATCTTGGGTTGCTTTGTTACCTTGTTTGTGAGCCTTTTAAACCCACGCTTTTTGGCAGCTTAATTTTCCTCAAACTATGTTTATTGCTATTTCTGGCCTTCTTTAATGTCAGAGAACTCGTATTTAGTGTCGCATACTTTGGTTGTCTTGTATACATTGAGTGTCCTGGAATGATGTTATTTTCTTGTTCAAAAAGAAGTCTTTGATGAATGGATACACTCACGATTTGCCACATGAATCCAGAAAAGTTTAGTTATCCTTGGCTGCAGTACACGGACCACCGGTGCCCTGCTAGCTTCACCCTGCCCTGGTGCTGGGACCCTACCCTGGGGTGCTGCTGGGTACATGAGCTGCCTTTTTTCCACAGCTAGGGGCTGGTTTCTTCTGCTTGTTTTGTGTGCCTGTCTTGCTCTTGGACATTGCTGGCAACACTCCAAAACCCAAGGCCTCTCCTCCTTGGGGCAGGAACCTGAATGAGCCAGGCAGCTTTCCAGAAAGGCCCTTTTTGCACCTCCAGGATTTCCTGATTTGGTAACTTCTGCTTAGCATAAATAAAACTTCAGGTAATCTAAGCTGTTTGTAATGTATTTTAACTTACATGGGAACTTATTTTGAAAGGTCATCATATAATATTGCCTATATTATTTTAAATGCTGTGTCTGGACGTACTAAGAGTTTGGATTTTATGACAGGTTTACAGAAGTACGGTACTATCCAAGGGCGTGCACATCTTGGCAGAGTATCTCCTCTTCTCTGAACTGAAGATTAGTGAAGTCTTTTCAGCTGCCTTTTTTCCTCAGGGCTCCCAGGCGTGTCCTGAGGGTACTGCATTACCTAGAAAGGAACAATCATTTTCTTGCCACCTGTCTAAGCTGTGTCATAGCATCAGTCTCCACGCTGTTCTAGAACTTCTGTCATTGAGTTTGACAGCAGCATTTCTCCTTTCATAGGGCACTAGAGGGTTGGTTCAAGAGTCCTGAACCTGCTTCCTCTTTGCACTCTATTGACACAGACTTCTCCTTTCAGGGCTGATGTGACTTCTGGTTTTGTGCCTGCATTTTTTTAATACGCTTTTTGATCAAATTTGCCTCTTTGTTGCCTTTCAGCTTCCTGCTTTAGTCTTTTGGGCAAGATATTGTACCTGCAGATAAATGCTGTTCCTCCCAAAGAGTGTAGAAACTGTCAGTACAGATTGTGGACAAAGTGTCTTACCATGGCCACTTTATTATGTGTGAGTGAAAAGTGGTGGGGAGGCAGCATCTTGGATTTGGGGAGCAGAATCCTGGCATTAGCAAGTCTGAATTTCATCTGGTGGCACTAGTACAGGTTTTCTAGGAATGAAACTACGTTTGTTTGCATTTATCCATCTCGGATCATGTTGGCTTTTTAAAAAGAACTATCTGACTGGTCCTTTGGTGTGTTATTTCCTGATTGCGATGCTCTTCCACGCTTCCCTAAGGTTTCACCAAGGCCCTTGTAACAGGACCATCTCCTTTGCAGGTAGATAGTATTCTTGTTCCCTGTGTCAGCCAGTGAGGGAAGTAATCTTAGAATAAGCCAGGCCCTTTGACTGTTCTGTGTGACCTTCTTTTCCAGCAGCTTTGGGCTTTCCACCAATGGCCAGAAGTCATGTCTTGCTCCACTTCGGTGTTCATGGTTCCTTGGGTCAATCTGAGATGTGAAGGATTCTTTCTTTACTGACTAAATTGCCTGGTTTTGTGGACTCTGCAAAAAGCATCTTGATTCTTCACCCACTGTTCCATGCCGTAGGCTGTTGGTGTTGGCGTGCCTGGCAGCATGAACATCAGCTATGCGTGTATGGATTTTGCCGTTGGCCCGCAGCAGTGATTCTGTATGGAGTGCAAGTATTTTAAGTAGTGAGTTGCTGTTGCTCCAACTGTCGGGCTGCCTTTCACTGTTTTGTTGGATTTGCAGACTGCTCAAGATCTTAGATCATAGAATCATTCTTGTTGGAAAGGACCTCAGGACATTATCTAATCCAATTCAGACTTTTAGAAAGCGTATGTGTAGATGTTTACAGGCTTCTCAACCACCCTGTTTGACAGCATTTGATGGGACTCGGGCCTTTCCAGCTCCAGCAGGAATGGATGAAGTTGGCGTTTCAGACTGTTGCCAGCAAGGTCCACTTCTTGGCATTTCATTTGCCCAGCTCTTCGACCTTTCACATGGAGAATCGGTCTGTAAGTTTGGACCATAAATGAGAAGTCAGATCTCAGAATTTGGTGGGCTGACACTTGAGTAACTCTTCTGAAGAAGTCCTTTCGGAAGTAGGCATCTTTACTGCTGCTATCTACGAAAATGCCATGTGTCTTATCTGGGAAGGCCAGGAATCCCTCTCGGATGTACTTTTCTATTCATGGTCAAAGACCAAATGTATTTTGTCCCTTTCCTCAAATCCCTTTCTTTTACAGGCTGCCTGCAGGTTGTTGAGAGAGTGCACTGGCAATTATTTTTGCTTGAGCTTGGCCTTGGCAGCTCTGGTTCCCAGGCTTGCTTTGACTGTCCATGTAACTTAAGGTTTCAGCCACTTTTGAGCCTCCTGTCCAGGACTTGCAGTGAGCACTTTGTCTAGCTGCAGGTGATATCTGGTTCTCTAGGGTAAACTGTTCATGACCACCTTCTCTTTGGATGAATGTCACAGAGAGCAGGAAGGTGCTAAACAGGTACACTCTGCTAATTACACCCATAGCATTTTTTTTTAATCTTTGTCTGGTCCAACCCTCTGCTCTGACCAAGCATGATCAACTAGAACAGGTTGTTCAGCCAGTTGGGTCTTGACTACCTCCAAGGATGGAGATTCCATAACATCCGTGGGCAGTCCCTAACAGTGTGTGACGACCCTTGCAATGGAATGGAACCTGTGACCTCCTGCCCTGTCAATGGGCACCACTCAGAAGGGTGGCTCTCTTCTTTGCCCTCCCGTCAGGTATTACACACATTGCTAAGAGTCACCCTTCCCTCCTCAGTCCCAAGTCTTCTCTACTCCACACTAACCAATCTTACCTCTCACAGCCTCTCTTTGTATGACACATGCTTAAGACCTTTAATCATCCGTGTGACCCTTTGCTGGACTCTCTGATATGTCACTGTCTCTCTTGTACTGGGGAGCCTCAAACTGGACACTTTCTTCCAGGTGTTGCCGCTGAGAAGAGGGGAAAAATAATCTCCCTTGATCTGGTAGCAACGTTCCCCCTGATGAAGCCCAGGATGCTGTTGGCCATCTTTGTTGTCAAGGGCCCAGTGCTGGTTCACATTCAGCTTGTCCTCCAGGGCCCTCAGGTCCTTTTCTGCAAAGTCACTCTCCAGCCAGTTGTCCCCCAGCCTGTACTGGTGCATGGAGTTGTTCTTGCCTAGGTGGAAGACTTTGCATTTCCCTTTGTTGAACTGCATGAGATTTGTTTTGGTCTGGGTCTCTGAGTGACAGCAGCAGCATCAAGTGCATAAAACATACCTCCCAATTCTGTGTCATTTACAAACTTGCTGAGGGTGCGCTCTGTCCCCAAATCCCGATTGTTAATAAAGAGGTTAAATGGTACTGGCTCCCATACGGATGCCTGGTGTACTGCTAGTGACTGGTCCTCAGTTGGACTTCATGCCACTGAACACAACTTTTTGAGCCCAGCAGTGTCATGGTTTAACCCCAGCTGGCATCTAAGCCCCCACTTCTCTGTTGTCTCTGTCTCAGTGGTGGGGGAGAGGCAGGACTGATCTTTAGGGGGTGTTCCTGGTTGATGGAGCCGCAGCAGAAGTTGGCACTGCAAGTTCTGGAAGCCTTGTGCTACGATTCAGCTTTCCCTTGTGTGCTGATCCCCCATGCGCAGCTTCTTTCCTCTGGTGCTGTGCTACTGGAGCTGTAACGGGTAAGGAAGATTTTGGAAAAATTGAGGACACCTTCAGTCCCTTCTACTCCTGACTCTGTAATCTGCTGCCGCAGCTCTGGAAAGGGGCAGATAGAAGCAGACACAAACTGGACCTGGCTTGTCCAGAGCCAGACTAGAATTGGCAGTGTGGGGTGAAGCTAGCGTGCATATTGCCATGAAAACAGAAGTCCCTGATAGAAATCCTTCTGTACGTTTCCAGTCTGGCTCATCTCCCCGCTATGGGAGCACGCTAAGCCTGTGCTAATCGTTTTTTTCTCTTGGTGCTGTGCTGTATCTGCACTGCTTGGCTTGCAGGACTTCTGGATGAGCAGGCTGATCTCTGGCCTGGCCAAGGCACAGGCAGAGCAAACACACACACGTACCTCCAGCTGTCTTTGGCCTCATTTTCTTCTTGGGCTCCTTGGAAGACTGCATCATGCTGATGGAGATCTGTTTTTTTTCGTGTTTAGATGGATCCTGAGTATCGGGTGAAAAAATTCTTGGCTCTTCTGAAAGAAGAAGGAACGTAAGTAGTTTCATTTTAAAGGATTGTTTAAAACTCTCCTGTCTGCTCAGGAGCAAGCATTTCTTTGAGGGGAAGCTGCAGTGTAGTGTATCTGATCTCATTGTTGGCCCCTCCTGTATTTACAGGACTGTATTATCAGATCAGTTCTCCTTACAGCTATATGCTGGTTGTTTTGGGAAGGGGGGAGGTCCTGAAGACTTTGAGAACCTGCATGCCTGGACTCTCTGCTTTTCTTAATTTACCTGTGACTCTTTAAAATTTTATGAGATATTGTACTGCAATTTAGCTTTCTTTAACTGAAGTAAATCAGAAGAGATTCTGCTAGAGTTAAAATCCAGCTGTTTATCTAAAATCTGGAACTTTGGTTTCTTGTATTTCTCCTGTCTGAGAGAAGGATGTCCTACTCTTTCCCCTGTAGGTGTCACAGGGAATAGTTGAGCCCAGTCTTGACAGTGGCATCTCCTAGAAAATGACTTTCTAATACATGTAGGGCAGTACCTGTGCTGGGGAAACTCACAACAGTATCTATCCTGGCTACATGTGAGTGGGTTCCAGTGTGTGCTTGATGCTTTTATACATGTGCATGCTTTCTTGATGAATTTGGCTTCTTTTGCAAGAGTTCCTTCCCTAGACTGAAGGTGGACCAAGTGCAAGATCAACAGCTGGAAAAGTGACCAACCTGGAGAATATAAACTGGGATCTTTACTCTTCTGTGTTCAACACACTGGACAAAGTGAAATGCTCCCCTGTTTCCAAGAACCCAATGTGAAATCTGCATGTTTAGTGCAATACAGTATCTTTATTCTTTGTCTTTAATATACTGATGTCATGTGGAAGTGTCTTCTAGAACACTGTGCTTCTGTCTCTGTGCAGGCGAGGCTGCGTTCTCATTTGATTTTAGCATGGGGGAAATGTCCTGTAAGTCTTGAAGCTAACGCTCACTTGTGTCCAGCATCCAGTTGCTACGATAGGAGTAAAACCTGACAGTCTGTGGTGAAGGCAAATTAAAGTACTACTCGGTCTTACCCTGATCTGATGAACGGTATCTTGTTATGCCGTCCAATGCCTCACTGAATATTGAGCCAGGCTGATAGCCTAAAGACAGTGCCCACAATAATGCAGCTCCAGAACTGCCTAGATGCTAATTAATACCTGCTTTCTCTTACATCCAGGTATTTTGTCACCTGAGGAAGAGGGACTGGCTAATGGCATTAGGGACTGGAAGAAGGCAGGGAAATATGTTGATCAGAGTAGAGGGAACTTCCAAATCCAGTATTTAAGACGTTAAAACTTGCTGTTAATTCAACGAAGTTTTAGAGGTGCTGATTCCAGCCTGAAAGCTCTTCATGAGTGTGATGTAGATGGCAGCTTTGGTATTAGCCAGCCTCATTATATCCCATTTTTCTGCCATGTTACCAAAGGTTGAAATTCCTCCTTAAACGGAGAGGAAGCCAAGCTCTGCAGATGCATGAGAGATGTATCGCCATGTTTTTGCACTGAAATAAAGGAATGTACCAAACTTTGCTATGTGGTCCTTCCCCAATAGTCATCTCGTGTCTGAGATGCTGTCGACAATGACTGCATGAGGCTACTCCCCTCTCGTTCTTTGGCTCCACACGTTTAATAAGGTTCACGGAACATACCTCAATTTGGTGGGGCATGAAATCAAAGCCATTTATGAGATCTTAGTTCAGTGTAGCTTCCTAAACCTGACCAGGCATGCTGCTAAGGGCTAGCAACTTGTACCCAACCCAGGGAAAAGAGGGTGCTTCACATTCTTTCAGGCCCAGAGGTGAAGGTACTGTAGTCCTTAGTGCGTACTCACAGAGTTGGGGTATTTTAGTCACTCCACTCAGGTTTCTTTTCATTTGACAGTGCTGTTGCATTGTGATGACATTGCGAGTCCCAGTGGTTATTATTCCCTCTAATTTTGTGTATGATCTTGTGAATTTATTTGTTCCTTTCTTCTGCTAGTCCTAGTGACAGCAGCACACGTTAACTTATATTTCAGAATAAATGATGTAAACTTTACTGTGTCTTTGTCCAGAACTATACTGATGAATAAATATCTGGTTTAATTGCACATTCAATGGATTCAATAAAAAGCACAACTACTTGTGATGATCTGGGAGACATCTGTGTCTTTGGTGCTAGCTGAACAGAGGTGCGTCTATGGAGGGAGGATGTATGGCATGAAGATAGCAAAGCTGTTCGCAGGCTGCTGATGGCCAGAGGGATGCTCAGTTTGTACCTAAGCGTGGATGAATTGGATATATCCCCAGCCTGAATAGCTTGACCACAGTAGTATTGAAGGAGCTGGCTGAGAAGACCTCTGGTCCCACCCTTTCTGGAGTTCTCTAGACCTTGCAGTGCTGAGGAAGCCCCAGAGATGTACGTGTGTGTGTGCGTGCGTGTGAGTTTAGGTTTGTCACACTTGAAGGAGACTGTGTTGGAAAACCAGGGCTGACTGTTGGGTGCGACATCCCACCTTGTTCCAGCCTATTCTGAGCTCTCCATCCAAGATGTTTCCTGCAGGTGACAGATGAGAATGACTCCTGGTAGCACCTTCCCACCACATCTCTACGACGCGCTGTCTGGGCAAGAGCATCTTCATAATGAGAACGCTATTACTTTAAACGGTAAGGGCCGAATCCTTCATCCCCTTCCTTACCCTGCTGCAGCTTTTTTCTGAACCTTCCAGAAATGCAACTGTGTCTAAAATGGAGTCAGTAACCAAAAAGCGTGTTTCAAAGTGTTGGGATGGGTTTGGCGGGGATGGAGGGCAGGGCGGTGGGGAGAGGCTTGGGCTGACGGCCAGCCAGAGATAGCTTCCACTCATGAAGCTGTTCAGCTCAAAACACCGTGTGAGCCTGGACTGTTTGGTCGTCCGGTTTGTTAGCGATGATGGTGGGTGCTTGTGTAACTTCGGAGGTGTCGCTGCTGCCCTCTGGTAGAAGGTGGCACAAGCAGCGCGACGTTTCAGGCAGCACTCGGCAAGAAGGCCGATGTAATTGCTTTGTGTGCACGTTGGGGATCAGTGGAGAAATAGAGTGTCATTTAGGTTGGAAAAGACCTGTGAGATCACCAGGTCTGACCGTTAACCCAGCACAGCCAAGTCCATCACTAAACCGTGTCCCCAAGCACCACGTCTATGTGGTTTTTAAAGACCCGCAGGGATGGTGTCCCCACCACCTCCCTGGGCAGCCGGTTCCGGTGCTTGGCCACCCTTTTGGTGAAGAAATTTTTCCCGACACCCAATCTAAACCTCCCCTGGCACAACCTGAGGCTGCTCCCTCTTGTCCTGTCCCTTGTTACCTGGGAGCAGAGACCGCCCCCCTGCCTGCAGCCCCCTGCCAGGCAGCTGTAGGGAGCGATCAGGTCCCCCCTGAGCCCCCTCCTCTCCGGGCTGAACACCCCCAGCTGCTCCTTTGTGAGACTTGTTGGGGTTTTTTTACCCTTCAGATAGCTATATTTGAGGCCAGTACCGTGAAAAACTGTGCGCTTCAAAGCATTGTTAACATATGGAAGATGTTGCAGAAATGCCCATGAAATTATTTGTGGACGGGAGATGTTTTTTTATATGCGAAAATTTACATCTGGGTCTGTCCAAAGCATTGGAAGGTGGTTCAGTGACAGCGAGTGCATTGGTGGGGGCAGATGTGAAGGCTACAGCCTGTTCGGTTCAGTAATCTGTGGTGTATGCGCACTGTGCGTTGGCGCTCTATAAATAACAATCTTAGTATTTGGCTGTAAAATCTCCTCTCTTTGCTACATTTACCATCCGTCCTCTTGCATTCGTGTGACTTATGGCTGTGCATAAGTAGCTGAATGATGAGCCACCGCTCCCGTAGCCATTCAGCAGGACCTCAAGGACCTTCAGAGGCAAACCACACAAGCTGGCGAGGGCATCTTTTTGGGTTTTTTACCTTCTCTTTAATGACGTACCACAAAAAAAATGCAAGTTGAAATATATTTTTCTCCAAATATATATATTTATATAATATATAATCTTAGTTAACTCAAGTATATACATTGTATAATAAATAATGCTTATAAAAAGACAAATTTTCTGAATATAAAATAAAAAAAAATCGACCTCTACAACTTTATACAAAACTTTGGATACAGCAGATTGATGGAAAAAGATCTTCCATTCAGTGCTAGAATACCTGGCTACAGTAAAATAATTACAAGGCAATAAATGTTCTATTTAATATTAAATACCTTTTCTTGATTAAAAAAACAAACAAACAAACAAAAAAGGGATTTTTTTTTTAAAGTCAGATACTCGGGAGTCTTTCCAGACACAGAATTTAATATATACTTTTAAATAGAATGCATATCAGAAGACGGCTTATTTCTGGATCGGGGAGGTTTCTTAGAGCTCTGCTGCGATCTTTAATTTTAGAAAGCGGATGCCTCATGGGCTGCACGAACCCAGGAGCTCTTCATCATGCTCAGCAAAGGAGGGACCGAGAATTTTGCTCAGATTCTCTCCAGCTGGAGGTACGAGTGACATGGCCGTATCCTGTGCTCCACGTGAGGGGCCTGTCACCCATGTTATTGCTCTTTGCAGTGCCCTGTACTGCTCTTTCCCATGGACGAAAAAGTGAGTGCAGCAGAAGACACAGCTTTACCGGTTCGGATGTATTTCTGTGTAAAATCGCTGATGCATGAGAAGTGCTGTTGGTACGTGGTTATCGGTCCTCATTGTCAGTGGAGGAGCCCACCAGGGTGGAGAGAATATTTTTTTAATTTCAAAGGTCAGTGTGTCCTGAAAACATGAACCCAGAACGAGGGGGCATGTGGTCAAGGAGGGGGATGTGGCCTGGGGAGCAGGTGGAAGGATGAACGCTGATTCTTCTGCACTGAGATGGGTCGTGGGATGTGTGTGGCTACACCTGGGGCCCAAATCCCTGCTGACGGCACGGGGCCTCTGTGCTTGATGTGGGCCCTTTGTGAAGGATTAGCTGCTGACTTGAGAAATCCAACGGGAAGGAAAAGGTCTGCCTGGGATCGTGCTGTTGGGTAAAGGTTTCCCTTCCCCGTCCACCCTTGCCTCTCTCGCTGGATGGTTTAAGCACGTTTGTCTGATGGGGGGAGGCTGATGAGATGGCTTGAACAGGAACTTCTTGTCGTGGCTTCTCTCCCCGTCTGTTACTGATGCTCAGAGCTGCTGTAGCAGCTGGCTTGGCGGGTACCCGTCGCCAGGGAAATGCTCTGAGCTCTCTCTGGGATATAAATCATGTTAGGGAACACTTAGTAAATAGGTGCATCAACTGGGTGGATCTGCCCAGATCCGTAACAATCTTGGGCAGCTGCACGGCGAGGAGGCTGCCGGAGTAGTGCTGCGTCTGCCTGCGCTCCGCTGGTGCCCTGGGCTCTGCTTCCCTGCCATCCTCGGGGCGATTCTAGGAGCTGATCTGGAGCTATGGGGAGTGGGGAGGGCAAAGGGGAGGTGAAGGGAGAGACTGGCTGTAAGGCTCCGTTGGCGTGCTCAAACAGGTTTGTTTCTCCAACTTCATCTCCTTGGAGCAGCAGGGAAGGAACGTGGCTGGTGTGGGGAGCTGGCTCCTGCTCACCACAGCTGCTGGGACCAGGATGGCCATGCCAGCAGGCAGAGGAGCCTGTATTTGCTCACTTTTCACTGTGTAAAATTGATTTCCACCTCAACCCCCTGTATTAGCATCTACATGGGCCAGACCTCTGGAGGAGGACAGAGCCGAAGCTCTGTGCGTGCTGTGCTGGCAGCGCAGTGACCGGTGTGCCATGCCTCGCTTGGGCTCCTGCTATCCCTGCTCCTCCCCAGGCCGCCTGCCATGCCAAACAGCCTGAGAGAAGTCAGCAGGTCAGTGACGTGCCGTGTCTGCCGTGCCAGGTCCAGCCTCGGGCTGCCGTGTGTGGGTGGGATGCCGGAAGCCTCTGCGGCGCTGGTGCTGGCTGTGTGAGGGTGTCTTCCCTGGCCACGGGCATCCAGATTTTTTTGTGCCATCCTCTGAAGCGTGAGGCCACCACGTGGGGGCTGGTCACAGGGTTGATGGACCCCTTGGCCCTACTCTGGAGCAACCTCCCATCAGCTGGAGACCTACCTGCGTTTACTTGCAAGTGTGGACGTCGTAGACACGTATGCACTCCTGGCAGCTCACATAGCAGCACCAGTGGAAGATGCAGTGACACTTCTCCTTCCGCTTCTCAGTCCTGGTGTTGTGGCCACGACCGCAGCACAGCAGATCGCAACCGTCAATCCCGTGGGAGGTGACATTGCATGTTCTGTCCCTGGTCCCAAAGGAGCCCGTCTCTGGGTTTGGCTCACAAAAATTGGGGGAGTTCTCATAGTAGACCAGATCCCGCTCCGTTGGCGGCTTGAAAAGAGCATACTTGGCCCTAAGAGTTTCTACCCATCCCCGAGATTCTCGGTGCTTTTCAACCACCATCTCAGAGGCGCTGTCGTATTTATCCTTCAGGTAGTCACCAATGGCCCGAAAATCGGGCTGGGCCCACCAGCAGGTCTTGACCTCGCAGCTTCCCGAGAGACCGTGGCACTTACACTTCAGGTGCATGTGGTCCAGGATGGTCTGTCCGGGGGAGAGAGAACGAGGTGGTCAGCAGCAGTTTATGATGCCCAGCGCTTGCTTTCAGCCACGTGCCCTCACTACCTGGATGTAAATGTCTGATCTGAGCTTGGTCTGGGAAGCGCAGGCCAGTTGTAAATGCAGGGGGGCTTCGGGGTGTGGCGGAACCATCTCTAGCCAGACCCAGTGCCAGAAGAACACGACTGAGGTGGGCAGCTGCTCTAACCACCCTTCCAACCCAATCTCATCTAATGCCAAGGTCTGATCCCTTCAGCGGGGCCCTCCCTGTTGAGTGTGTGGGCAATCGGAGCCCACGGAATTTGCAGGTTGGAGGATGTCTCCCACACGTGGATGCAGACTGATCCCCTCTTCCTAACTTTGCTGACAACCCTCCGTTTTATGGCCCAAGTCCGTTTGCACTAGCAAGTAAATGAACTCGTGAATCTAAGGACATGGTGCTTTCCCTTCCCCAGCAACCTCCTCTGTGCCTGAGCAAAATAATCACTGATTTTTGTTAAAGTTACTAGAGTTTGTGGTGATTTTTTTACAGGAGGCTGTCAGTTGTTAACAAGTTCAAGCTTCTACCCTTCCACTGCTGCCGTATGGAAAAGGGGCATCTGGTGTTTGCTTCAGGCGCTGTTTGAAAGGTCTTGCTGCGACCTGGTTACAGTGCGCTGGGTTTGCAAATGACCTGGAGCGGGCGGTGGCCCAGGTATCTGCTGGCAGCAAGAACAGAATAAGAGTATTTCAGTTGGAAGGGACCGATGACTGTCACCTTGTCCCACAAATCACCGGGCAGGGCACTGTTGGAAGGGGGAGCGTGCAGGAAGGAGAGCTTGGGAGGAGAGTCCCCTTTGCTGTTGACCTGGGTGCTTGGGCGGTTGGGTTGGGTTTGTACGTGCTGCCTGGGGAGATGTTTGAGCTGGAAGCAAGGCATGGTTTAGCAATTCTTAACCCCCACCCGTCTGTTTGTTGAGAGTGGAAATGCTGTGGCCTGGAAAATAATCCTAGAAAGCTCCCGCCCGGGCATTGTGGGGGCCCCGTTACCTCGGGGGAGCCACGCTGGGCTGTCCACACAGGCGTGGATGACCAGCTCCGGACCCACCGGGCACTCACCGTCCTGCCAGCCTCATTGTTGTGTCTGTTCATGGCCGAGCGGGCGTCCGGCCGGTTCTCTCGGGCATCTGCGAATTCGCGGGACACCAGCACACCAAAGTCGGCATCCTCGCTGCATCCCCCCCATTTCCAGCCATCTCCTGGAGGTCCTTTGTGATGGGAGTCACAGCCGCAGATCGTGGACGTGCCCTCGGCGCAGGAGCGGGTTACGGCAAAGGCCACCCCTGCCGACGCGATGGCGTGGACGAAGGCAGATTCTCGCGTGGCTGGGAATAGACAGAGAATGGGATTATCAGTCAACATAACACTTCTGTTTTCCTGCCCAACCTCCTTCAGCATCATCTCATTAAAAAGCAAAAAGTTATTAATTTTTTAATGAAGACTTTTTGGATCAGGTGCTGCTGGCGTCGCCTTTGGAAGTGGGCGGGCAGGGGTGGGTGAGTCTGCTGGCTCAGACCAGCGATGACCGTGGAGACCATCCCCTCTTCCAGAGCAGGAGCCGTGAACAGTCTTCTCAGCTGCCCCATGCGTCCCTCACCTGCTCGTGCCTCGTGTCCTGGGGAAGCCTTCGTTGCAGCAGGTCTTGCTCCTTGGCCTGCAGTCTCCTCCACGGAGGTGGGCTCTGGCTTCCAAAAATCGGGCATCTCAGGCTGAGCTGATTTCAGGCCATGCAGGCAACGATAGAGGCAGCTCACGGGTATGTGCCAACTGCCGAAACGCGCATCTGTCCTCTGCTGCAGCGTGGGGAGCTTGGATCCAAGTGCCAAACGTGATCCTGACCCAGAGCTGCTCTCTCTGCCGGTGGCACCGTGCTGTGGTTTTCACTTTCTTTTAATTCAGACTCTTCCCTCCTTGCCCTTCCCACCTCCAATATGCCAGCAGAGATCCAGCCTCTACCTACAGAGGTTTTCCTTGGGTATCTTCTCGCCAGCAGCTTACACTGGGACCAGTGGGGGCTACGAGCCACCGGCTGAAGATCACTGCTCCAACTGGAGTGTTTCAGCCTGACAAAGGCTATTTGGGTGGCCTATGATCTAAAGCAGATCAGATTAGAGAGCTAGTGAGCCCTTCTGGCCTCAGACCAGGACAGCTCGGGGGCAGAGGGGGAGGACACGAGCCACTCTCCTTGCTGATGTGCCTTTGCTTTCCGTCCTGGGGAGGGGGTGAAAAGCGTTGGGCGCGGGGTGGAGAGTCGTGGCACGTTCTGTAGGTCTGTGAGTCCCTGCACAGGGCGCGGATGCCAGGGCAGGAGCTGAGCCGGGGCTGGCACTGCTATGGCTGGGCAGAGGCACGATGCAGGCCACCCTGGGGGGCTGCACCCCTCTGCAGCTGCCCCCCAGCACCCCATGTCTGCCCAGCGCGCTCTCCGCGCGGTGCCGGGGCGGGGGGGCAGCGAGCTGCACACACAAACGCCTTGCCTTGAAATTCTCCCCCGGGTCTGGGCGAGGAGCCGGGAGAATTTCCCAGAGATGAAATGCGGGAGCAGCGTTCCCAGAACCAGGGGAGGGGCTGGCGAGGGAGGATTAGAGCCGTCTTGACAGTGCACCACTGCGACTGTCTCCCAGCCAGGCCCGTTACCTGCTGGGACACTCAATTTGCCATTGTTCCCGCGGTGTCACACTGTATTACCAGCATAATGCAGAATGTTTCCGCCGGCCAGCGTACCCACGGCACAGAGCACTGGCATTCCCCAGGAGCACCTCGTAGCAACGGGGCAATGTTCCCCTGTCCTGCCGTCACCCTCCAATCCCGCCAGCCCGGCTGGGAAATCCCTATTGATGGCGCTCCCCAGCCCCCCGCCACCGGATCAGAATGGCTAAAGGGCGTGTGAATGCTGCAGCGATTTGAAATGACTGCGGCGCTGGGATGGTATCGCTCGCCCTGCCTCACAGTAGGGGAGGAAGCTTAGCTCTTTCTCATCGGTATAAGCTTATTTTTCTCTCTCCCTCTCTCCTTTCCCTCCCCCTCCCTTTAAGCTGCTGAGTTTATATCAAGACGGCCCCTGATCCCACACACCCCTGTTTAGATGCAAATGACTGCAAGTGTCATGGCTGAGAAAAGCCATGGGTTATCTCGGTGCGGGTCTGCCTTTTCACAGTTCGTGTCAGGGGCTTAGCCGAGCACACAAGGACCCCCAAAGGCAGCCCAGGCCCAGCTGCCTGTCCTGCACCTGGCCCCGCTGCCGTCACGCTCCTGGCAGCCATGCACCACGAGATGCTGCGCAGGCTGGTGCTGCTGGCAAGAGGCTGGGACCCGAGCAGGGCGGAGGGGGACCCTTCTGAGAGCCAGCGGCGTCTTCCCGGAGAAGGAGACTGAGTGAAGGGCGGCTGCGGTGTGAGGAGGCGGCAGGGGAAGAGTGGTTCCCCCACCACCTCAGACGTGGGGAAACGTATGAGCTGGCTAAGGCTCCTGCAGATCCAGCCCTGCCTGTGGCTCAGAGACCTCTTCCCTGTCCCAGGAGTTGGTCTGCAGACGCCTGTGGGGTCTTCCTGCCTCGTGCGCTCTTTCTGGGTGCTGTGCTTTAACCAAAGTGATGGACTTTATCCCCAACCAGAGAACGGCCATCACTCATCCTCCCGGAGCAGCAGCAACTCACCTGGCTGTTGGCTCAGCCTTGGCTTTGGGGCAGGACTTGGCTGGAAGAGATATTGGCTTTTAGTAGGAACTGACCTTATTTTAAAAAGAAAAAGGAAGGAGAAGAGAGAGGGGGAAAAGCAGGTTTTTCTTCCCTCCTTGTCCCAGACTGCACACCTGCAGTATAAATCATCTCAGGGAATTTGCTTGTAAAAACATGATCTTACCCCATGTTTTGGGGTTGGTTTTTGGTTGTTGGTTTTTTTGGTTTTTTTTCTTAGCCCAGGTTAAAAAAAAAAGACATGCAAAAAAGAAAACTTACAGGAAGATAATCAGTGGCCCTAGGAAACCAAAGCCTCGCCAGCTACGGCTGCCACAGGTTTTATGGCAAAAACCTCATGAGGCTGAACTTTGAGTAGAGGCCGTGGGAGGAAACTGGGTCGGTCGAGGCAGAGCCTCAGCCAGGGTCGGTGTTCAGCAGCTCCCGACAGGAGCACTTCAGCTCCCCGGGGCTTTCGCTGTGCTGCCTTCGCTGTTTATCGCTTTGCCATGAATTTGAAGCCACGCAAGAGACTGTGAAAGGAGAGACTGTAGTCATATGGTGACGGGGGGAAGAGAAATGGGATGGGGATGTGATGGGAGGCTGTGGGAAGGCCTGGGGGCAGGAATCCCTTGGACTGTTTCAGGGAGGGATGCCCTGTGCTTCCACACTGATACCAGTGCTTGTCGCCTGGATGATGTGCCCAGGAGGAACCGGGAGAGGCTTGAACACGGGTGCCACGGGAGGCTCTGCCCAGCTGAACCACCACAAATGGCTCCGTTGTTTTCCCACACCGCGTTGCACTTCAGACTAAGCTCTCCTTGAATGGAAGCAACTGTGATTAACATTTTTGCAGCTCCTTTAAAATGAAATTATCCTCAATTTCCTTTCAGGCTCTATTAGAAATTATTTTCTGTGCTATTGTAGGGAGAACTACACCTTTGAAGTTTTTTTCCAAAATACCTTAAATCTATCTAAGGGAGCAGTAGAGGAGATTAACCTAAATGTTGCTCTTTGATACTTAAGAGGTGACTTCATCCAGGTAGTTATCCTGGCTTAAATCCTGGCTATTTGGGGCTTAGTGTTTAATGTATATTGGCCTAATGCACAATGCAAGCTGCAAGAGTGATTGTCGTCTTCGTTTGAGTCCTAGTTTGTGGGGCTGCACCCCTCCATGTGTCCTGGAAGTCAACAAGCAGGGAACGCAGCAACAGCTGCCACAGACGCTCAGGGCTGGGCCAGATGTCAAAAAATGCAGCCAACGCTGATCGTGGATCTGTGTTCCGGGTTATGGGCTCAAAACTTTTGATTTCTGTTGTTGCTGCATCTAAGGAAGGTGGGACAACAGCCTGGAGAAGGCGATGCTATGAAGGCAACAGAAGTGTCCAGTAACCCTATCCACAGCCCCCTCGGCAATGAGCGGCGTTGGTCCCCGGGCTCATCACGGCTAACGAGATCTATTGGGGCAGGACAAAAGCCTTTTGGTTGCCCACGTTCTCTCTTCCTTCAGCTGAGAAAGCAGTGGCTGAAAGGTGGAGTACTCACGCTGCAGACTGGGAAGCGCAAAGGCTTTTGTAGCATCACTCATTGCTGCGTAGATGGGATGAGTCCCCTCCCGTCTCTGCCGTTAATTTTCAAGGCAGCAGTGAAAAGACATTAACACATTTAAAAAATGTAAATAATAACCACAATCAAATGGGTTGGACTTTGATGTATCACAGTTTGCAGATGATACTGTTTATTTTTAACTGTTCTACTTACAGGTTAGTGAGACATGGGAATAATATATTTTTCAAGATAATTGCCTGGCAGTACTGTCTGGGAGACTATTGATGCATCATGCTTTGATTGGGAAAGTTGTATAACAAATGTGTTCGGTAATTTTCCCCCATCTGTCAGAAGGGTTTCAGAGCTACGGATGATATTTTACTTTGTCAGCTTGAGTGCATGGAAATGTTGAGGCATGTCCACACATGAGGTTTTGCTGTAGTCCCCGCAGCCGAAAGAATCTTAAAATATTCTTCATAAATTCAAAGTTCAGTTTGCTCATTATGGGGAGGATGGTTCAAATCCAGTTTTTAAGTTGACAGAAATGGTGGTGATAGATTTTCAGTGCCTGAATGCTCTAACAGTTCTTTCATGGTGTGTTTAAAATTTTTATGATAGATTTTAAGAAAATTAAAACTTTCTGATCTTGTAAGCGATGAAGTTTAGGACATGCTTTTATTAGGGAGCAAGTAACAGTGTGGCAAGCCTCGATGACAAGTTACTTGATAGTAAATAGAGCAGCTACCCCAAAAACAGAGGCGAGTTGACTCTCTTGGTCCCTATTAACTCTATTTTATATATTTTTATATATATATATAATCTCTGTTATATATATATTATATATATAACCCTATTATATCTCTAATATGACTTCACAAACCTGATTTCTGCAAAGAATTGCACTTTAACCCAAATGAGTAATTTTCACATACTATGGATGTTTCAGGAAACTGTACCGTTATTGGAAGGCTGAAACTTGAAAAAAATACCATGAACTGTTTATATGCAGAATATTATAGCTTTATAAGAAGGATTCACCAGGACATATGCACACTCTAGGAGACTATTGGGAAATACTCTAATGTCCTGGCTTTCAGCCCTAATTTCTCCAATTTCTTAAAGGCTGTACCATAGGATTCCCGTTTCCAAACTGTCACTGGGAAGAATAATTTATTTTCAATAACAGGCTTCCCTGGGCTGCAGAGACTCAGTGCATGCCCATGCCCATGAAGCCAGGCTTTGGAGATGGTTTTGGCTGTGACAGCAAGACGTTACCTGTGGGTGTCCCTTGTGCCAAACTCCACCTGGAGTCAACAAAATCCACGGGATGGGGTAGGAAGGAGAGAACAGGAGTTTTTTATCCACCTTTTGGTTCAGTTTCATGGGATGCTAAGGGCTTGGTTTGCTAACTGGTCATCTGAGATGTGGGATTATCTGGCACCCGAGTCCTGCACAGCACCCTCCTTTCAGGCCATATTTGACTGCAGGCTGGTGGTGCTGGCGCCCAGCTGGCTTGGGGCCCAGCATCGCCCTTTTCCCCGTGTCATGCCCAGGCTGTGACCTCACTGGACATCCCACTTTATTGTGCCTCATCAACGCGCTTCCAGTGTACCTGATCCATGCCAGTGGGTCTAGGAAGGTGGTCTTTCAGGAGGAGGTATGAAGAGTAGCACGCATGCGTGTTTGGGGAGAGAAAATGCATTTATTCTCCCTCTTTTTGTTCCCAGCCCTGACTTTTGGAGCTCATCTGTGAAAAGATGTTCAGCTAAGCCTGATCAGGACCATGGATTTCAACCATGGCTTCTCACTGGTGGGGAGACTTCCTCCTACTGGCCTCCTGGGGTAGGCAGTGGGCTTCAAAGGGATTGCCTTGACCCCAAGGAATTTGACCCCAACCCCTGTCCTTTCTGCTGGACCTTGTTGTTTGGAAGCGCTGCTGTGTGCCCTGTGCAGGGATGATGGAGCCCATGATTCCAGAACATGTGAACATGCATGGGGCTGGACCTTCCCCTTCCTGTACCTTATCCTACCTGACCTTAGTGATTGCTTGTGGGACGGGCACAGACCCCCTCCCTCATCATCCCTTTTGATGTAACACACCGAAAATACTGGAAAAAAGAAATTGGAGAAATTAGGGTTGAAGGCTAGGACATCAGGCTCTTCCCCCAGTGTGTTCTTAGTAGGACATTCATGGTGCACCCAAAAGCCAAGTATGTGACAGCTCAACCCACCCTGGTGAACACGTTCCCCTGCAGCTCCCCAGCTTTGCTGTTTACCTTTGTCCAGGACCGGCCCGAAGATGGCCAGGCTGTCATCGATGGTGGTGCAGTTCCAGCGGCGGCCCCGGAACTGGTGCTGGCACTCCTGGATGCCCAGTTTCACCCCTTCGGCCACGCTGGGCATGATCTCAATGTAGTTGCGGCAGAAGCGGAGCTGCTTGGGGACAAGGCCGGGGATGGAGCCGCAGAGGATGGGCTGGGACCCCAGGGAGCTGTACTGCTGACCTAGCGCAAGGGACCTGCAAGGGACAGAGAACAGTGTGAGAGCTGGGGAACCAGCTGGCCCTCATGGTCCTGCCCCCATCACCATCCCCAGGGGAATCTGATGAGCCAAGGTGAACCAATTTCAGGGAGACAAAGTACTGAAAAGCAGGGATTTCCTAAGAAAACAAGGGACTTCCTACTGAATAGCACTGATGGGGAAAAGGGCTTTCACATCTGAAGCTCCCTGGTCCTTTGCAGGCACAGAGGGACTCAGCTGCCTACGCGGAGGCACCAGGAGCCATGCGGTGTACTCCCAAGCATCCGAGACATCCCCGGGTGGCTGGTCGATCTCACAAAGGACCTGCAGGGAGCTGTGTCCAGGGGGGGGGCAACGCCTGGAGGCTGGGGAATACCCTGGGGTGTCTCAGCTGTCAGGAGACACTGAGCTTCTGAATTGCGACCAAGGTGGGAAGCGTCCTGTCCAATGCCGAATCCATCAGCAGAGGGATCGCTGTTTGCTGTTCTGGGGTCGGGCATGTCAACGCCACGTGTCCCAGGCTGTCTTACCACGTGCAGGTGGTCCCAGCAGAGAGCGAACCACCACAGTTCCACCCTGACAGACGTCAGCCTCCAGCTGCGGCTGTGAGTCGGGCAGGTGTGCTAGCTCGTGGCCAAGGTGCCAGAGCGGCTTCGCGCTTCCCGCTCCCACCAAGTGCCGTCTGATGGTGAGGAGCTCAGCCCCACTGGGAAGACTGGTCAGCTCCAAGAAACAGGAAACAGATGTGAACAACCTTAGCTTCATTCTCCATCCAGTGAGGCCAGTACCGTGGTGAACAGGCAGGACAGCACGTTGCATTTCTCCAGGCACCCCATCTGGCAGGCAGATGCCACTCGCAGGGGGTCGGCACGCTGCAAGGGGCTTTCTCCTGCCCGGGTTTGCACAGCGGTGGAAGGGAAGTTCATACTCAGTGTCAGGATTTGCGGAGCTGTGCCTGCAGCAGCGGTTTCTCACAGAGGTGGTGGTAGAGGGTTGGCCTGGTGCGCTGGCCATGAGCTCCATGCCACGTCACGCAGGTTAGCTCTGTTGTAGCTCACCAGTGTGAAACCTGGACCAGTTTTTCATCTGGGTGAGCAGTTTGATCCCCTCAGGGCACCTGCAGAAGGCAGCAGTGCATCAAGAGTAAGGGCTGGGACTTCTGAGTAGAAAGTTCTGAGGACCCAGCCTCCCAATCAACCACAGACTTGGTCAAATCCCTTCTTTAAACTCCTGAGGCATCTCACAACAGACTTCCCTGCCTGGAAGGCCTGACGGGAGATGTGCAGTCAGTTTTGGCCCATCCGTTTTGAGGCTGGAATGGTGATCTGTTGCGTGAGAGAGGCCCCTGGGGAGGCTGGAGGCTGCTCTTGGTTGCATGTGGTCGTGCACCCAGCTGGTGAGGTCGCTTGCCCACATACAGGAATCCATCTGCTTTTGATGACCTGTTCCAAGCTTTCCCACCTTTCCTTTCCTTCCTCTTACGCAAGGTCTCCATCATTCCCAAGTGCCTGCTCTAAATTGTCCTTGACGATGGCTGAGAGCACTTTCCCTCCAGTCATCACCTAATCTTTGTTCTCATGTCAATGAACTTGTGATTTCCCCACTGCTGATCCTTCTTAGACAGACATAAAAAATCTCATTCTTCTTGGCCCACCATCCCCATCTCCCCAGAAGTCCTGGGAAGGCACACAGGTCAGGGCACTGTGGCTAAGGTGCCGCAGCTCTGCTCTAACCTCCCGGGTCCCATTGGCTGATGATTTCTCTATATAGTGGCTGAGATGTGAAGATGAAACAAAACCCATTTGAAATCCAGATCTGAGATCCCAGGGGCACGTCTTGGCTCTGCATGGCTCTAACGTAAATACCACAAGAGCTCATGGGGAGGAAGCAAACACATTAGGAAAGGAAGTATCACAGGGTGAATTTGGGATAGATGGA
Organism: Falco peregrinus; assembly: GCF_023634155.1. Lineage (NCBI taxonomy): Eukaryota > Metazoa > Chordata > Aves > Falconiformes > Falconidae > Falco > Falco peregrinus. The sequence goes on from NC_073738.1 coordinate 774,303, forward strand.
GGACATGGATAATTTTTAAAGCACAATCCACAACTCCAAGACTGGCAGCTGTGGGAGCGACAGACCCTACATGTCTTGCTTTTGGTGCTAGTGCCCTTCCTTGCTGCCTGAGCCTACGTTTCTCTAGCTCCCATCACGTCAAAGGGGAATAGTCGTTTCATACCCCTGCTCCGCTTTCCCCAGCTTTCCCCACAGAAGGTGACAGATGCATTTTCCCAGCATTAGCGCACAAGCCAGACATTTTGCAGGCTCAAGGGCAGGAGCCATAAAAGCCAGACAGCTCTGCTGGGCTGGGAGACTCCCTTTCATCACTGTGTGTACACGTGTGAGCAGACAGATGTGCACATAAAGGTAGGCTTTTGTGTGTGTGCGTGCGAGTGCAGTGCACAACACAAGGAGCATGAGTGCCTATGGCAAACGCATGGGAAATCCCTTTTCTCTTTCTCTGCTTAATCCCTTAAATCTCTCAGGAGTCCCGACACTGTCTGTCAGGCCAGGGACTCCTTTTGTTCCCATCTGATAGTGCTAGACATAGCAGAGCCGTGGATCCAGCAGTCCCGAGTTGACACTCTGTGGTTCCTATCGGTGTGGGACAAGCTTTTGAAGCCCGGGGAGTAAATGGTCTTGTGCAGATCCTCTCTCTGCAATTACTGGCAGGTATATCCTTGCATCCTTGAAGAGCTGACTCATGTCTTCCCATTGCCTCAGCATGGAAGATGCTGTGCCCACCCTCTCAATGTCATTCTTCCTACAGAGATGGCCAGCAAACTCATCTTCTACTTGGGCTACGGGTTAGAAAGACACATGGTATCAAGAAAAATCAGACCTAGCAGTATTTGAAAGTAGCAGGATCTGGCCAGATGAGAACTGTGCCAAAGCATATGAAAAGGAGTTTTTACGATGAGCACTATGGAAAGTTTCCTGCTGGCAGGAGCAAAAGCTGCTAGGACATTTCTTCTTTCCTCTCTGCAGAAGAATGGAAGCTGCATCGCTTGGAGCGCTCAGGACTGGACTGCACGGGCTGTCTGTCCGAGCTGGGTCAGACCAGCCAAAGACAAACCTTGGTGAGCCACTTCTGCAGAACAGGAGGATTGAAGCCCTTGCTGGGGGTGATGCCCCGCCTGGCTGCTGTCTGGGAAGAAAGAAGCTTCTTGGAACAAGATGTGTTCATCCTCTGCTGTGTGTGCAGGGCACGGTGAAGGCTGACCCAAAGGGTTTGCTCACATGTTTCACATTCCAGTTTCACGATTTAAAAAAAAAAAAAAAAGGAAAGTGAATTGCCAGGGGGGGACCAGCTTCCTGGGAAACAACCTGCTGTGTTTACCCCTTTCCCTTTCTCCCAAATCCCATAAGCCTGTTGCCACCTTTAGTGAGTCCTGGGAGCCCAGCTGGACTGACAGGAACCCTTTTTTCCCCTGTCTCAGCCCTGGAAAATATTGTCATTTGTGTTGAGGGCTGTACTACAGCCTTCAATGAGCTCCAAAGTGGGGCAGCATCTGTGCTTGCTGTCGCTGCCCGAGGTCAGCGTCGCAGCTTTTTACTTGAAATGCAGGGAGAAAACTTCTGGGACGTGCTGCTATGGGAGTGTTTTCTAGCTGTAAACTCAGCAACTGAAAGCAGATGAATCTGAAAAGCAATTTTTCTTTTTTCCCCACTATACTGAGGACAACACCAGCCCTGTGGCAGCTGGGCAGGAGAGCTCTGGCTGTAGAGCTGCATGTCTCCATGGATGCGTCTCGTGCCATGGAGCTGGGCACACCCTGCATTGCCGCTTTCCCTTGCCTCTCCTGAGGGATCACCCACACAAATGTAGAGATGCTATAGAGCTCCAGTACCTTGCTGTGCCATTTCCCTTGACAAAATTGTTAGAAAGAGCTTGTATTTTCATCCCGGGAGCCTCCAGCGCAGAAATCCACGGCTGGCAGCACTGCACAGAGGATGCTGCTGGCTGTGGTGACTCTGGCGATGGAGGCAGGTCACAGCAACTGCTGTGCCTGTGGGACAGGCAGGTTAGTCAGCACCACACGCTCACACACTCAGAGTTCCTTCAGCTCCCTCCTGCCCCGGAGCCAGAGCAGACCCGTGCAAAGAGCCAGCTCTCCTCAGGGCTCTGCCATGGCTGGGGGGCCACCGCATGTCACCTTCTCTCTTTGTCTCAGCGTCAATGAAATAACAACTACTCATCCTCAATGCCTTGAGAGCCATGGCTAGCGACGCTCCCTGAGGGCTCCAAGGACCCAGTAGCAATGAGGTTCTTTTAAACCATGATATTTCCTCCCACAGCAGCTCGGGTCGCTGCAGCATAACGTTACAAGGCAGATGTCCGTGCCCTCTGTTTTGTTAATGCCCCATATCAATCTCTGCGATTCTTGTAACGAACTGGGAAAACTATGAATCAGCAGGAGAAAACCAGGTCACGGTTCAGATCTTGTTTGCTACCCGCTGTCTTGGAGAAAACCTTTGTCTGCCTGGAGGGTTTTTTATTGTACTATTTTTAGACATATTTGGCATTTTCCAATTCTGGGCCGCGCTGTGCTTAAAATGGGCAATTGTACAGGCTGGCGTACCACTGCTTTACAGCGTGGAGTGGCCCAGGGGTGACACATTGAAAGGCACATTGGGAGCCAGGAGTTTTCATGCTGGCTCTTTCTCTTCATTTAGTGCTGGATAAGCCCTTCCCAGCTCCCACCAATTTTGCCCTTTCCCCCTTTTTAGCAGAGGCATCATCACACGTTTGCTTTTCAGGTAGGTAAAGGGCTGTGCAAAATCACTGCAAGCAGAGGTGCGTGATGAATAAAACCTTTCAGGAGAGCCAGACCCTGCTGGGTTTTGTTACGGTACATTTTGAACCGTCTAGTTCAGCCTGATGCAATGCTCCAAGAGTTGTTACCAAGTGGCCGGCATTCATTTTGAGCTCAGAGATGGGGAATCTCGCCCCAGCCCTGACAGAGGTGCCCTTAGACACAAAGTGCCTCCAGCTGCTAACGCTGTTCTGCTGTCTGGCCTTTGAGGGGGTATTGTGTCTGGTATAATATTCATATCTTTTAATTCTTGTAATTTGCTGACTGCAGCTCTTTGTGAACAGGGTAAGACACAAATACTTGGGTTTGTCTGAAGATCAAGAGCAGCAAGAGGGAAATTTTTGCAAGTCAAAGCATGCAATATATATGCACATATGAGCTTGAGAAATGCCAGGTCTTGACTGAATATGGAGAACAGAAAAAAAAGATGACAGAATTCAAATAAGAAACATTGCAGTTTACTAGAGAACGGGACAGCTTTAATGAATCCCACGCCTTTGCTCATAAATCACCCCCCATTTAACCTCTACTGATCGTGTCCTGAGTTGTGAGCTTTTCTGTAGAGCGGGCACTTGTGTCCTGCTATGAGACACCACCGATACCACAGACTCTCCACCAAACCTTGCAATCACTGGTGGCCTCCGCAAAACAGACAGGAATGTCATATTTTTAAAAAAGGGGTTCAACTGCCTAAGCATTAGAGGCTGATCCCCCAGGCAAGGGCAAGTCCCAAGGGAAGGAGCGTGGACGTAGGGTTTTTCTGTATTACTGCCCTGGAAAGTCTACAGGCTTTACACAACGGTGTGATGTGACCTCCTGAACAAGAGAGCATTTTTTTTTTTCCCAGCTGGTGTGTTTGAAAATTCCCTCATTAAATAGCATGTATGAACTGTGTGATCTGCACAGAACTCAGCAGCCCACAAGGCCAGATTCTGCCCAGTTAAGATTCTCCCTTAATTTATTCACACCTAAGGGCTAGAAGCCTTTCTAAAACCTCACAAAGGCAGAAGTTCACCTAGGAATCACTCCCAAACCTGTGGCTGCTTAGCAATAGGTTAAGCATCCCTGAGAGCTCTCCCAGAGGGACAGCTCAGGGTATTTCAATTCCCTTCGGTCCTGGGTGATTTTTATTTATTTATTGCCTGTGCAGCCTGGTGGTGCCTCCCTCCATGGGCTGTGTCCCCTACACCTGCAGAGCCCTCTTCCAGCAACCTCTTCTAGGAGGACTTGATCCTTCCTCCAAGCACCACGGGACAGGGAGACGTCCACAGTGGTGGGGACCACAGGAGGAACCTGCAAAGGTGGCCAGCCTGCGCGGGTTGGGAGCGCATAGCACCAGCTGGTCAGAAATTTGGCAACCTGCTCCGTTCACAGAGAAGTGTTGTGTTTCCAGAGGGAAACAAGGAGAAAGCAGTTAATGAATGGCTCCTCCACTCCGTGTACGAGGGCTGGGCAGCGTGTTCCCTGCCTACAATCCCAGCTGAAGGGAGAGGGGCCATTAATGCATGAGCTTTGCTTTTGAGATATCAGAATGATGAATGATTTCTCAGGTATTCCTAAAAAATGAATGCTACAAAAAACCACCGAAGAGGATGCTGTTTAGGGCCTGAGGAACCAGAGGGAGAGGCTAGTGTTGTTTCTTTTAACTTCCAATCAATGCTGATGTTGAAGTAACTATCGAAACACATCCAAGGCTAAAATCTGCATTAAGTCAAATGAAAAGCCCCGTATCTGCACACAGGGGAAGCTGTTCTTTGTAAACAAAGATATTTTTTTGTGTTGGCTAGATACCAGATCATCTGCTTATTCTGGGTTGATAATCTCATTTCCCTATGACCTATCACTGCAGGCAAGGAGGCAGCAGGGTGCAATAAAGCCATTCTCACAAGTGATGGTGCACCACCAAAGGAACACGCGGCAACGGGCACTGGTTTAGGGGCCTCTCAAAGTGTGGCAAGGTTCACTGTTTCAGTCAAGAAGGAATTGAAAGCCCTCTGGTAGCCCGCTGTGACTCCTGCTGCGTGCAGTGTGTGGGCAGGTTGGTGCTGGAGGCTGCGGCAGCCGATCCCTCTGACCTCGCCCCTGGGCTTGCTGTGAGCAGGTTCCCACTCCCCCCATCAACTTGTTGTTGTTTGGAACCGGTGTCCAAACAATGACATATCTTCTGCAAGAGATGGAGGGATTGGGTCCTGCTAAGTGTGAAGAACTGTCAAATCGCAGGGAAGCACCAGTGAAGTGGGGACTGTCATCTGCTGATGTTACGTCAATGGAAAACTGGCGCTGGGAAAGCCTGAGCTGCAGAACACGGGCTCAAGCCCCTGGGATCTGCTGACAGAGACAGAGGAGGACAAACAAACTCCTCAGTGTGGTCTGTGTCCTAGGAGCTACTGCCGCTTCTTGGGAAGTGATGCCGTGCACGCTGGATGATCTGGGTGATGAGATGGGTGCAAGGGCCAGGACATGCTGGGTGCTGTTACCCAGAGTCAGGATTTCAGAAAACATGGATTTCTTAAACTTTCCTCCTAACCTGAGTGTGACAGACACTGAATTGACAGTACCTCCCGTTCTCCCTCTCACTGGGAACAAGTTCACTTCTCCACTTCAAACTCCCAGTGGCTGTTTGAAGCCACTTGAAGATTTCCTGGGTAACTGGTGGGGAAAAGCAGGCACCCATGGGGCACAGTTCATCTAGTCCATATGGAGGTACCACACTCTGGGAGAGCTCCATGGAGAACTAGGGAAGGACTGCTCAGATGAGGTCCCATGAACCTGCCCTGGAGTCCCAGGCAGTGCAGTGCGCATGGGCTTTGCTGGGTGAAGGCCAAGGAGAGAGAATGACCAAGGGCTGACCTCCAAGGTCTGACCGAGGGCAAAAGGTTTGCGGTGAGATTTTTGCCATGTCAACTGAATTAAATCTTCTTGTTTTATTCCTTTTTCCCCTCCCTTACCTCCTTTTGTCCTGTGGGCATGGCATGAGCTGCACTCCTACGTATGAACTTGCCACCCATCACCCACATCCTGCATCCATTCTGCCGCTATTTTGCAGTTTTTACAGTACAGGTTGCCAGGTGTTCCCCCGCCCCTGACTTTAGAGTTTTGGTTTTGCTGAGTTAGCGTTCTGATGATTTAGCAAGTCAAATTGTTTTTGGCTTTGATCAAAAGAGATGCCAGACCTGACACCAGTGAATGGGTGGAGTGGTGCTCGGCAGGGGGGACCAGGTGCTGGCAAAGGGAAGAGAGGTGGAGCAGTAGGCCTGCCCCTTCTGAGAGGGGGAGACTGTTAGATAGACTTTGCTGTATTGGGTACCTTCTCCCTTGGTGGAAATCAGCTGAGTTTGGCTGAAGAAGTGTAAACTCCCAAGAGGACACCTAATCTGAACTTCAGCATTCATCTCTTAGGTACAGCAGTTGAATTTGGAACATGGAAAGGTCAGGAATACCTCTTGAAAAGGAAAAAGACAGTGGAGGATGCCAAAGGATAAAGTTCTTCTAGAACGATCTTGGTGGTCACCACCTGGCCGTGGCTGCCTAGCTGCCTGCTGGGGCACTCTGCCTTCCCCTGGCCGTGGCAATGCTTCTCCCCTGCCCCAGCACAGAGGCAGGAGGTAGGAGGAACTGAGATAAGAAGCAGCCAGCTCCAGGACGAGTGGCGAGCCAGAAATGGGCTCTAAGGCTTCATAACTCCTGGGCACTGAGCAAACCCATGGGCAGCAGCCCAGGGCGCTGCTGGTAGAGCTGGTGCCTGGCTTGCAGCTTTCACAAAAGGCCACCCTTTTCCATACGTCTGTCGGGTATAGGGGCACCCACCCAAGGCCGCAGCGCAACTGTGCGATCGGGGGACGTCGCAGCCTGATCACAAACGTGACTTCTCGAACGGCAGACGGCTCACGTAACAGCCGTGCAGCACTTTAATGAAGCTTGTGTAGGCTGTGAGTCATAGCCACCTACAATGGTATCTCCATGAGAATGCAACCATCTCCTTTGACATTCAGCAAAGTTAAATAAGACATCCAAGGGGAAAGAGGACAGTGTCATGTTTATGAAATTGGATTACTCAGCTCCCAGGCTCTGAGGATTGCCTACAGCTTCCCTCCTGGATGTATTGAGGATGGTTTTGTACTTCTGTTGCCTTCATCGAGTTCTGGCCAAGTGTGTACTGTCTTACCCGGTCAAGGGCACATGGTGCTGCAGCCATTACTGCAGAAACTGCACTGTTTTTTAAGCCTCCTCCTGGTTGTAAATAGGATGTTAAACATGGAAAGGGGACAAAAGAGCAATAGCAGCGAGCTGAGGCACTGGCTTATGTTGACAGTTTGATTAGTCTATTGGAAAGACTTCTGAGAGATTATTTAGTTACAGTGAGAAGAAGGGGAAGATTAAGACTTTCGGTCCAGCAGAAGAGGGCAAGACAATGGCTGGTGAGTGGGAATTCAGACCAGCAAAATGCAAAGGCACAAGTTTCAAAGAAAAAGACAAGTGTCCAACACGTTGCAGATTCTCTAACGCTGAGTATCTTCAAATCCAGCCTGTGCTTTTCTGAAAAGAACTGTTCGAGCCAATACAAATGAATTCCTCACCCTTGGGGTAAAAGGATGAAATTCAGTGGTCACAGTACACAGCCCTGCCTGGCTTTGCAAGGAGGCATTTTTTTCTCCCTGTCCTCTGGGTTCATGAAGAGAGAGAGCCCATATGCTCTGTGTCTTGCTGTGATTTCTGCCATCATGGGCCTCTGCACCTATCGATAGCAGCTGTACTGCAGAGGCAGCAAAAGGAGGAGGATGTGCTTGGGCAGCACTGGAGGAGCTTGGATCCAGCTGTAGTGCAAGGGGGGATTCTGAGAAACCAATATTCCTCATTTCCTCTCTAAATAAAGGTTAGCTCCTCCATCCATTTTGTGAGACCCCCTTAAATTATCAGGTGACACACACAGAAGTACACAGGGGTACTGGATATAATAAGTTTAAGCCAACTCAGTAATTTGAAATGACTTTATGGTAACTGCAGTCCACATAGGAATCCCAGGGTCCCGAGTGCGGGGGATGGAGGAAGGATACTGGGTTCACCAAAATGGCTGTGCTGGTCACCCCCCCAGTGCAACAGCATGTGATGCTGAAGCATTGCCCTTAAGTGCAAAGACCACTGATGAAAGTTCCTCTGTCCCCTGCAGATTTTTTTTTTTTTTGGTCCTACATCCTCTGCTGGATCTGCTCTTTTCCTTTCTAATGCAAACAAGCTTTGTAAAGAAATTAGCTTTACACTTTTTTCAAGTGGTCTGCTTGCATCTTATGCTGCAGAAGCATCCACAGTCTGAAAAATCAAACAGTGGAGCTGCTCCCACCAACCCAGGTGACTGGCTAGTTCCCTCCCATGCTCTGCAGTATCTGCCTTAGCACCTTTTCCATAGTCTCAGCTGGGTTTTGAGTCCTGATGGCTCCAGAGCAGACACGAATTCTGCTACAGGGCCCAGAGCAGTCCTGCATGTCAATCTGGGCCAGCAGCATCTTCAGCAACCCTAAGTGTAGTGTTCCTGGACCAAACCTGGACCAATTAGTGATATATGCTTCCTGCATACCCTTTGTCTCTCTCAGTTCCCCATCCTTACCAGAGATAATTTGATCTGGGGACAGCGCCCTTGTTAGGCATTTTCAGAACTATACGCGTGCTACCAGCATACAGCATGCACTTGCCCTGCGCTCCTTGTTCGCACAGCTGCTTTCAAGTTTTTCCCAGGTGGTCAAAGCCCTTTGTACAGGAGGTTGATGTCTCTTAGATCAGGACTTTGGTTGTCTCCTCTGAGCTCATGTGGACTGTTGCGGAGCATGGAGCCACGAGTACGTGGCTACGAGTTGCCTTGGCTCCCGTAAGAGCAGTCCAGGCACCGGTATGTGCTAGAACAGCAGCTCATCGTGGATGCTGGTGTCGATCTGAGGAAGATCCAAGCTTTTTTTTGGATCTCCTGGCAGAGAAGCAGGCATTCATTTCTCACAAGAGTATGGAGCACACTAGGCACTGTGACTGAGAAAAGACTATGGCAAAATTATAGCCTGAGCAGGGAGTCCTGCAACATGTGCTAAATTCCTGGTGCATTTTTTTGGAGTGTGCAGAGTCCTAAGTAAAAGAAAATTAATTCCTGATCCTCAGGAATGTTTCTCATTGTACAAATGCAAACTTTCTCTAGTCCAGTAACCAATATCACTCCAATTCTTCAAAGGCATGTTGCTTCATGCAGGGGCCTGGCACCAAGAAGCACGACAGACTAGATGGGGTTGGACATCTAAGCTGACCCTCGAAGTCCTGAGAGTTAAAGAAATAATGAAATTCAGATGCTTGTGCCGAGCACAGAAGGAAGAGACAGAAGGAAGATCAAGGTACTGGCTGGCTGTTAAATGACTCATGCACTGTTTTAATCACACAGCATAATAAGAAGACAACCCCTCATTGCCAGCAGCTCTTTTTAGAGGCAGAATCAATGTGCTGTTGGACACCACAGTGTCATAAGAAGAGAGGAGGACTGGAGACACACTGACGAAAACAAGACATACCAAGGCTGGAAGAAGGTGGTTATAAAACTGCTCAGGCTATCAGCATTGATGAATATCAGTTTCTCGGTGACAATGAGATATTCTAAGGTTGTACCTGTGTGTAAAGTAGGATTGTCAGATTATAACTGCATTTGGTAAATGGTTTAAAAAGACCTCTAGAGAAGAATACATGAACATCCAGAAAATCCTGAATTAACAGACTAGAAGAAACAATTGGAATGTGTAGTCTGACTGTTCTAAAGCAATTTAAGAACCTTTCATACCTCCACATTAGCGTCTATGACTTGTGTCTGGTTAAACCAACAAATACGAATATTTCTTATATTAAAAGGTGGATGCAGGACAACCTGACTCAGAGCAGGACAACCACCAACACTAAACAGAGTTGGTGATCGTTTTGACAAGCCAAATTTTGTAAACCTCCAAGGGCGAAGATAGCCCACCTCCAGCGGAACCTCTCCCAGGGCTGTGCCACGTCCTCTGAGAAAAGAGTGCTTCCTAACGGCCAACCTGAACTTCTCAAAAAATGTAAATTTGGTGCCTTCCCTTGTCTCCTACTAATTGTCCTGTATTGGACATAGTATATTCAGGGACATCTTAGCTGTCCTTCCATGGACCTCTTGCATTTCTAAGGATTTTGAATAGGCATTGTTACAGATTTTTTTTCTAAGTTAACAGACATTACCTTGAAAAGGTGGGTGGCTTAGGGAACTAACCTTTAGGTGTCCCCATTATGGCCAGCTCCACCTAAGCTAGTCACTCAAGCTCCCTTTGTAACAAATGGAGAAAATGATGCACTTTTAGAACACGATCCACTGGCCTGTTTTACCTGTTTGCCTCTGGGTGAGGTTCTGTGGACTGCAGCCTGGACCTTGGTTTGACATCGTGCCTACACCTCTGTCTCAGGTGGCCATAACTGACTTTTCAGCCCCACCAGAGCTGCCTCAGGCTGCGAGCACAAACCACGAAGGGTGCGTTATCTTTTGAAAAGGTGAGCAGGAAAAGCCAAGATGCTATTAGAAAAGCCATAGAGATGTTTCTCACACACTAGCACAGGAACCTTACCCACAGCAATGCCCTGTGAAAGCCAGAAGCCACCCAGCTGGCTTCCCCCCACAGCTTGACCATGGGCTGAGCGAACAGGCAGCAAGAGGCACGCTTAGACCATACCAAACCTTGTGTAACTTCCTGAGGTATTTCCTCAACTGACCCGATCAGCCGATGTTCACATTTGGAGATGGTTTTCATATTACACCACTCACCAGGCTTTGGTGATGGCGACTGCACTGCCTGGCTGGCCCTAGAAGCACCTTCCTTACTGCGTGTGGGAGGGAGAGGGTCCCTGGAGTGGAGCAGAACAGCAGGGGTGTGCAGAGGGGTCACTGCCATAGCACCGATGGCCTTGCAGCCTGCTGCTGATGTGGGTGGCTGCTAGGGAGGGACCGGGGACTGAATGCTCCTCAGATCAGACTGGGTGCGATGCACGGTCCCGCTGGGCCCTCAGGGCCTGACGCGGCCTTATAGAGGAGTCCCTCTGCCCGGCCAGGCAGCGAAGGGAGCTTTGTCAGATCCCCCCTCGCTCCGTTTGTGGGGTCAACCAGCCAGAGAGCAGAGAGCGGGGTCAGATCCCAACCATTCGCCTGCACGGAGACTGGGTCCCTTTAATGTCGGAAACCTGAGGAGTCCCCACAGCACAGGGCTTCCCAACAGAGCAAGCAGATCCCTCTGTATTACTGTCATTTCCCCTTGTCTGAGCATGGCGTTGAGCAAACGAATCTGCTGTTGCATCCCTTACATTATCTCTCTGCCCACTGGCGTGTGGATTAGTGTTGCTGCAGCAACAGCACTTTTGTACGATGAGCCCATTCTGGGAGAGCTGCTCCAGTTTGGGTGACTCAGGGCTCTGTCATGGGCTTGAAAGTGATTTGGCATCTGCTTCCACCCCTTTGTCTCGGCATCCCATACGGTTCAGCCCTGACTTATTTGCCAGCGAATGCTGGAAGGATTTGGGAGGGGGGCGGTGGGGGGGCAGGGCTTGGGAGCCGGAGTCTGCTTCTCTTCCTAACGAATGCAGCCTGAATAAAGTTGCTTGACAAGGGTGTGTGTCCAGGAGCCCGGCTCCTTTATTGTTTCGTGTATCAGATATAAATGTTATGTTCAGTAATGCCTGGTCAAAGCAATGTCACTCTCAGTTTAGAAAACACAATTGAGTGATTTGCCATGGGAGAGAATCTATTCTGCAGAGACTGTGATAATATTATTCACCCATGAATTTACATAAATGCATATGATTTGCATATGCAAATGGAGGCTTCCAGGCTGTGACTGCAATAAACACAGCAAGATTGTCAGCGCTGCAAAACCTTTCCTCCAAAGAGAGACGCTGAAATGTGTTTGGAGGCTTGCTCACTCCAAATTGGCGAGCCCTGGCAGGGCTGTGGGTTTCTGTACACACCGCCTGCCATTGAGGCCCCCGCGCCTGCCAGTGCTGCTGCCCCCTTGCCACCCCTCCCACCACCAGTCCTGCCTGCCAGGTGCCCCCAGCAAAGCCACAGCCCACCACTCGGATTCTCCTTCCTTTCCTGCCTCCTTCCCCAGAGCTGGTGCTGATGGAGGGAAATGTCCTACCAGGGAGAAGGAGGTGATGGGACACTCAACACAGAATGGGGCATTGCAGAAATCAAGGGAAGGAAAAACCCTTCCCCACCCAGGCCAGGGGGGCTGCTGGTCATCCCCCGCTGGGCAGCCAAGCCCTCTCCACATGCCTCCAGTCTGGGGTGCTTTGGAGAGACCTTGGTGGTGGCCAACCTCAATACGTCCTTAGTGCCAACTGTCTGGAAACCACCCATTGGGCGCCACCATGTTTGGCACCAAAAAGCATCTGCCCAATGCTCAGGTACTACGGGAACACCCCGCGGAACGCTGTGGATGAGAATTACTACGCCCATCCACTCGGCCCGTAACCTGGGGCCGATCTACGGTGGGTGCCTGGGGCTGCCTCTCTTTGGAGTATTCTTCACTGCGCCCTGAGGGCAGGACTGAAGATAACAGGGCTGATTCCGCTCCTACAAACAGCCTGAGGCTGCCCCAGCAGTGACGTGCCCTGGCCCAGGAGGGGATGGCGGGTGCCACCCCTGCCCATCCTGGCCACTATAGCTGAGGCTAAGGCACACAGTTCTGTCTCAGCTGGATGAACTGGATCTTGAAGTGCTTTATGTCAAATACAGTATGGAGAAGCTGCATTGAACCTTCTGGAAACTGGATTTGGAATTAGTCCTGTTGGTTTATTGTGGTGAAAAATTACATCTCTGCTATCCTCCTTCCATGGAGAGCAAAGCAGCCCTGAGTGGAGGGGTGCTGGGCTCCAGAACGATGTGAGACACAAACTGCCATGAATATTGCAGAAAAAACTGAACTGGCTGACTCTAGGTCTGCTCCAAAGGTCAAGGTAGCCAGTGTTCTGCCTCCTTCACAAACAATCTCAGCGATGTAGGGAAACACCATGAGAAACGAGGCAAGGGTAGAACATGGCTTTGCCCAGGGTACGCAGGTTCCAGCAGTGATGGGATGTGGGTTTCCCAAGCTGAAGTTTAGCGCTGGATTGTCATGCCGAAGGGCTACCAGCGGGGTGATTCTCAGTGATTTTCTCCAAGCCACTTCTCACCCCATGGTGTAGGTAGCCTCCACAGTGCTTTCTGGAAACAAGTTCCACAATCTAATGACACGCTTCTCTCAATTTTAAACCCAAGGGCCAATCATGTCACTGTGGAGCAGCAACAAACCTCTGGACAAATCAAACAGGAGACGGCTCATGCAGTAGCTCTTGGGCCAGTCCAGGCAGGACAAGATGTGAGAAACATGCTTTACACCCTCCAAACAAAAAAAAGAGGTATTAGCAGCATATGTAGGGGTTTGAGCCACTTCAGAAGCAGCTGGTACTGAAGCACAGCTCCTCCTGGAACCTCATCTGCCCATGCTGGGCTGGACGTTTCCTCTGCACACCATGCACTGACACTGCATGGAGTAAGTGGATCACACTGATCACAGGCTTAAATGGGAAACCCTGATGACCCAGGAATCGTGGAAGTGATCATGGACTGACAAGAAGGCAGAAGTTTTGGAGCATCACCAGGTGAGGTGCCTCATGCTGAAGAGCCCCCACTGTGTGATAAACTACTGACTAACCAAAAAGCCGGGGGAAGAAGGAGGAAGATGATGTTTGGAGTTACGGCATTTGTCTTTCCAAGTAACCATGATGTGAGATGGAGCCCTGCTTTCCTGGAGGTGGCTAAAATCTGCCTGCTGATGGGGAAGTATTGAATTAATTCCTTTTTTTGCTTTGCTTGTCCGTGCAGGTTTTGCTTTATCTATTAAATTGTCTTTACCTCAACCCATGTCTCCCCATCCTGCTGGCAGGGAGTGAGCAGCTGTGTGGTGCTTAGCTGCCAGCCTGGGCTAACCCAACACAGGTTCTTAAATCCCGAGAAATAAATGTCTTTTCCTACGCACACTCTTGTCATCATTCATGATCTGTAAGGTCTGTATTGTGTCATTGTTCTCTAAGCTGCAAATCTAAATATTGTCCCCTCAACTGAAGGCATTCAACCCTTCTGGTCCTTGTGGCTGTTGCCTTGTTTGTGTGCTTTCCTCATTTTACAGAACAGTTTTGGGAAATGTGACGGTCAGATTGCAAACAGACCTGTCATTTATCTTTTAGGATAAGGGTTAAGGGTTGCCCCCAGGGTGTGAGACCACTGCCTATGGTAAGACTGGGCAGCCTGCAGACATGGCCCCAGCAGACGGGGCTTTTGGTAGAACTTAAGTCTCCAAAACGATGAAGCTGAACATTGCACTGCTGTTGCCTTAGTTTGAGGCAAAGGTCCCCTTTTTGTAAGGGCTTGTATCAGCTCCCAGACTCTTTCAGCTTTCTCACTTAACCCAACAGAAGCAACAGGCCATGTCCCACAAAAGCCACAAAGGAGGTCTTATTTTTAGGAGATTTACAGGAAAAAATGATCAAAGTGAAATGAAAAGTGAAAATATACACATAACCATAACTCAGTGTACTGCATAAACTACCTGTCAAACAGAAATCAGATTAATTTAATTAAAAACTTATTAAAGATGATTTGGTTTTTACCAGAGATAATAAGGCCAAAGGACACATGACACAATAATCAGAATTAAAAAAGACAACTGAATAGCAACAATGAAACAACAACAAAAAACCAAAAAGCACCCATAAGTATTGAAAATATCGCAGTCATGGGAAGAACATATTAGGAAATCAGGTGAAAAATAGATCAGCAATGAGAGCATTGCACAGCTGAGGCATGGGGTTCCTGTGCTATTGGCTGAAATGTGGGCTGGAGGCTGAAACAGTAACTCCTACAAGAAAATTAAGTAATTTTTTGGATTGCGGATAAGCCTGGACCCAGCTGTATTGTACACGCAGATGATGGGAGTCATCTGATGGACTGCAGACGTGTCAGCTGAGACCGTTGGCCTGGTCTGCCACCATAATCCAAGGAGCAAAATAGACACTCATCTGTAGAGGAATTCTAGAGGAATGGAGGCAGGTTAATTAACATGGATAATGTACAGCTGTGGGCTGGCTTCAGGGGCGGTGGGCTGGCTGATATGGATAACGTGCAGCTGTGGCTGGTCCCTGCTAAGCAGTTAAACAGCTCTGAGGGGTATGGAAGAGGAGCTCTGGGTGAAGAGAGACTTGGAAGAAGTAGAGGGAGGACAGAGAGTGCCTCAGATGTAGGGGAGGCCCTTGGGGAAGCAGGGGGGCCTGGATGAGGAGAGGCTGGCTGGAAGAGGAGCCTGGAGAAGGAAGAATCAGGATGCAGCAGAGGTAAGAAGCAGGATGGACTGGCCTGAAGAGGATGGAGAAACAGCGCAGACAGTAGATGGACTTTTAAAACCTTGTGGGGGATTGGTGGCTGTGCGGGGACAAGGTGTGGGAGCTACTTCTTGAAGTTAACCTGGTGTGGGATGGTAAAATCCTTGTTGCGGCCACCTAGTTTTGATAGTGCTGCAACACTCGTCTCATTTTTAGACCTGTGCAAGTAAAAGTCATGCTGCCAACATGCTGGTGTCAGTAAGGTGACCCATGAACACAAGGTGAGTATCACCAGTGAGAGGAGAGCAGTAAGGAGTTGAAGGCACTTCTCAGGGCTCCGCTGGAGCTGTGAAAAGCCCCTGTGACAGTTCTCAAGCATCACTGCAAATTTCTTAATTATAATTTGTCACAATTTCTAGAAAGTTGCTGCAGGGAAACTGGATCGTTATGAGACACAGAAATGGGATCAGAATAAAAAAGTCAAGATCTTATCACCTAATGCTAACCCCTTCTGTTTTAAACTTGGGGAGTCTGTTTGTTGAAAAGGTAGAGGAGCACGTCTGGTGCCTGAGCCAATGCAATACTAGAGGGGCTCAGGGAGAGTGTTTCTCATTCAGAAATGAAAGGTGCAAATACTGGGAAAGTTGCCAGTTAGACTTGATTAGATGTGTAAGATTAATTAAAACCAGACAGGTTCAGAGAATTGTGAAAAAGACAAATTAGCAAGTTACCAAATCAGAAAACCTATCTTTAGAAAAGGAATTAGAAAGTTTGGCTCATTTATCGTAGCAAATTTGCTTATCAAAGTGTAGCTCTTCCGTGTTTTCAGAGATGGCAAAGCAACTACGCCAACAGTCCTGGTGGTCAACATTTTTGTTGTTACAGGGTAAATATTCCTTTTTTTCAAGCCTCTGCAGTAGAAGCCCTTCCAGCCAAGGATGACTCGCAGTTTCTCTCTTAGGTGACAGTAGAAGTTTTCTTGAGCACCCTGCGTCAACACTGGTCTGTCTGTCAGCTAAACACGCTGGATGTATGATGTGGAAACAGGCACCCCCTAGCTGGGGTAACGTGTTAGACAAAGGAGAAGAGAGATCTTTGTAAAGCACCGCTGTCTTGTCCAGTGGTTTGCAAATATCTTCTGTTTTGGGGTTATTTTGGAATGTTTAAGGAGTCCTGGCTACACTCCTGGTCAGTGTATATGGTAGGAAAAGGAGGGCTCCTGGACTTGAAGTGGGGACTCTCAAGGAATGCCTAGTCCTAAGCTTGCTTTTCCTATCCTATCACAGGAAGAGCTGTAAATCACCCACAGCCAATGCCCAGATAGTGTTAAAAAGGCACTAAGTGTCAATCGTGACACAATGGTTCTCAGCCAATAACCCCATTCAGATATGACCTTCATCCTGGAAACTTCAACTAAAGAGTCTTAAATAATACACCTGATATCAGAAGCTCTTAATTACATCCAGCATCACTGTAATATTACTCAAGTTTGTAGGCAATATTAAACCACTTGCATTTGTACATACTTTTGCTGACTTAATCTGAGGTTCATTTTGTAAGATTGCACCTGCCAAGAGCAGGCTAAAATTAAACTTTGAGTAATTTAAAGAACATGAGCTATAACTGTCTATATATGTGATATGTAAATTATACAGCCAAATTGCTAACAAATCCTTCTCATTTCAGAACCTTTAGGAAAATCACTGGTAGATCCACTGAGTGGTTTTGGGAGCTGAAGAAGCAGATTAGGAATGCCACCCTACTGGATTTTTATTTCCCCGTTTGTCCATATTTCCTGGGATGTGATCATATCCATAAGGACACAAATAAGATACATGAATTCATCTTCAAAAAGTCTTTCGTTTTTGTAATGTTGAAAAAATGGTAATAGTTACTTGGAAGTACTTCTTGGATGGACAAAGGCCTTGACTTTCATCAGGGACTTCAGGTATGTTCACATTGCTGAATGGCTGGACTCTGAATCCAGAATTCTGTCTTAATGCTCAAAAATGTTCTGTATTTGACATGCCATCACATATTAAAATGAGTCAAACGCTAATCGGTGGGAAGACGGTAACTAGCAACTGTAAAGACTCCTACTAGACGTGCCTAGGTTGTGTCACTCAGGCCTGGCAAAAACTTTAAAACAGGCTCAATTTGAGCCAACTTGCCATAGGTGGTACTGCAGCTCAACACAAGTCATGCAAATCGGATCTGCCATGCTAAGAGAGTGTTAGCAGCAAGACACATCTAAACAAATACCATCGTTACCCTGGCTAATGATTTTTGTATGTTAAGCACACATTGATTAAAGCAGCTTGGCTCTTGTAAGGCAAGAGGGATATCATTGCAATTCCTGTTGGCAGATTGACCAAAAGCTTCCACGTCTCAGCAGGAGACAAGGTGTATTTCTAGATGGCTGGCCCATCTGCTGGTAAGCCTTAGAAACAGAGGTCTGTAGTATACATCAGATGAAGACATTTTTCAGTTGAATCTGTGACAGAGATAACAGAGAGTGCTGTGCATTATATCTGCATCTTTTCAATACCCAGCACAATTCTTCAATCTTTATTATTTCATATTTAAAGCTTGTTCTTTAAAACTGGCTACGTTTTCCTGCCTTTCCTTACAAAATCCAGCCAATAGTGCAGGCTGAACTGTTTGACTTGGCAGTGGAAGGGCCTGAGGAGCATCACTGAGACCCTATCACCATTGTCAGGTGGAAGATAATGTTCTACCTCCTGGTTACCAGCCCTGGTGAGTATGTGGGCGGTGTTGATTTGGCCTCCAGGACAGCAGTGGAAATAAAGTGCCTTCAGAGCATCAGTTAAATTATGAAAGTTTAAAAGTCAGAAGTGATTTAGTGACCTTGGAGTCGTGCCCTCTGGAGGCTTGGACTGCCCAGGTCTGCGCTGTTCCTGCAGAGAGGGAGGAAGGGCTGAAGGCATCCTTGCATCTCTCCTTGGCTTGCACACCCAGTTGAGCAGTGACGGTGCTACAGGAGCTGGAGAGCAGCACAGCCAAGACAGAGGCGGTGAGAAAGCACTAGCTAAAGACCTGTCATGACCTAGTCGGCACGGCAGTGAGTCATACCCGGGCACAGAAGATGTAGCATATAGCAGGGGTGACCTGAGTGACCATCAGGTCTCTCCTTGGCACGTGTGTGCTGGGCCGTGTGTTGTCATTGTAAGCCTTGGGCTGTCCCATGGATAAGGGGTGCTCAGTTGTGCTCAGGGTCCTAATGAAGGTCCCCGCCCCATGTTAGGCATATGCTGGGAACTGAGTAATCCAGGACCTAAAAAAGGTCTAACACCTTGCCTCTTTTGCAGCACCACTGTTGGCCTCAGCTGTGTGTCACAGCCAGTGAAGCGATGGCTGAGAGGATCCTGGGAGGTCTCTAGGCCAAGCACCTGCTCGGAGTAGGATACTCCCCGGCACCGGCCCAGGGTGGCCAGGGCTTCAGGCAGTTGAGTCCTGCAAATGTCCCAGGACAGCACCTCCTCACCTCCTTGAGCACCTGGCTCGGAGCCACCCCACCCTGGAGCAAGGTGGGTCTCCTCATGCAAGCATGAACCTTTGAAGTCCCAGCCTGTGACAATTGCCCTTGGTTATATAGCTTGGCACTGCAGTGAAGAGACTGGCTCTACCATATTTGTAAGAGCCCTTCAAGAAGACATAGGCTGCTACTGAACCGCCCTCCACCGCCTCATGGCCAGACCCTTCCTGGTGAGCTGTGCCCCACATCTTTGCCGCCACCTTGGAAGCACCCACTGGCCACCATCTAGCTTGTCTAGCTCCTTCTTGAGCTGCCGGGGGCACTTCCCAACACGGTATTACAGGTGCTGCAAATGCCAAGCAGAGGATGACAGCCCCCCTCGATCTGCTGCCCCCAGTCCTCCCAGTGTAGCCCAGCACCCGGCTCATTTTGTCGGAGACGAGGACAACTGTGAGTTCATATTCCTGCTGCTAACTGCAGCCATCGGTTCCTGCCTGCAAACCCACAGCTCTGTGGGTGGGCTGTGAAGTTTCCACCTGACCACACGGAGGTGAGTGGTGACGTATAGCTAGGGAAGCAAGTCAGCGTGCAGAACAGCTGGCATGTGGATTCACTGGCTGGTGGCCTCCTGCATCCCCAACACCCCACCACCAGCCCTCAGCTAAGACTACCGGGTGGCCAGAAGCACCCCCTAGATTTCCAGTGCTCTTGCATGGGGTCCCTTAGGCAGGTGCTTCACTTTGCCGACTGCTGCTTTTAATGAAGGACTCAAATGAAAAGCAATCAGTTTGCAATTAAACTGCCTCTTAAAAGCTCTTTGTGACCACTTACATTTACTTCTGAATTTGGTTACGGGAATGGTAACAGATTTCTGGCTTAAGGACAGAAACACTTTTAAGTCTTTGTGTGAGTTGAAGCCCTCCTCCCTGCGTGCACCTGGCCCCAGGCTGCTGCTGGCCCTGGAGGACAGAGTGGATCCCTGGGGCTGGGACATCCCGGGAGACGCGAGTTGTTAGTTTTTGGGGGAATGAGGCTCCCTGATATTTAGGGAAATGCGTACATTTCTTATTGCTCTGTGTTGTTGTTGTTCTAGTAGCATTTTGAAGCTGTTGCTGCCCTCAGGACTGTGCTGTGCTCTGCCGTGTAGGGGAGAAAGAAAACCCCTCGCGAGAAGCTGCCTGGCCATGCCAGCACACCGCCAAGCCTGGGGTATGCTGAGGTCCACAAGGCTGCTTGTCCTCGAAGCTCCCCTCTGGCAATGGTCAGGGCTGCCCATGGCTGTTTGCTCTATGGGACAGCTGATAAAGCTGAATTCCAGCCTGAAAAGCTCCTGCTTGCATGGCAAGGACCAACCATCCTGTTTGGCCGGGTGGTGACGTGGATTCCCACTGGCTATGCCTGGCTGCAGAGAACGCTGAAGAAAACCTTTAAAACCACAAGATGCTTGCGGCCATTCAGTTGACAGCTGTTTTCACGAGCGGGCACGTGTCACCCCAGCACCTCTTGGCGTTACCTCTGGCCTCGCTGTGGTCCCCAAGGAGCCTCACCTGCCGCGTGGCGGATCTAGGGGCAGCAGCCGGTGGCACGACCCTGTTTGCACCCTGAGGTGTTCGCACCCCTCCAGCAGCCTCAGCAGAAGGTGACTTCTGGTTTGGGCGTCAGCTCTTCCAGTTCAGAGGTTCATGTGCCAGCGCAGGCTGCTGGTGGGGCGCCTTGGCTTCGTGTGCCAGAGCAGGAGCTGGAGCAGCACCTCCGGGCTTGCACGGTAAGTGCAGTCAGCTCCGTTCCTGACAAACTCCATCATTATCTTAGTCATTTGCCCTAGAACCAGCTGCATTTTAAGCTGTAGGAAAATTATACGTGGGGTCTTTTTCTTCCTTTGTGGTGCTACAGCAGCTGGATTTGCATCAGGAAATCCACTCCCATGGTGTGATGCTGCTCTGCAATTTTATTCTTTTTGAAGAAAGCTTTAAGCCTATAACAAAACATGGGCTGTGGGATATAAATATTTTGAACCTTCAGAGAATGAAAAAAACCAAGACTGTCAAGAGAATGAAGTCTCCCACTTGTTTCAGCAAGGGGAGACACTGAAAGCTAAAGGAGACGAGTCACATGTCACTTCAGACTGCATCTAAATGTAAATGTTTTTCACATACAGTCTTTTTTTCTAATGAGGAAGCTACTGTGGGAGCAGTAAGAACATGTTTTTAAGTTTGTCTCCCTTTCCCTGGGGGCCCAAGGCCACTGGGATCCTCAGCCAGCTGCCAAACCTCCAGCTTCCCCTGAAAACATTTCTGAGGGATAGAAATAAAATTTAATAACTTTTGACAGACAAAAGCCATTCTTCTAGTTGCCAAGCCCTTGGCTTAGAGGCCAATGAATGCTGACTGGTAAGACGCACTTTACAGGAGTCACAGTTATGGGCAGGGACCTATTAGTGCTATGTCTTGAGGAATGATGAGAGGAGCGGGGCTGGATATTTTACTCTGTTTACACCAATGACTCCAAATCTGGCTTCTTCCTTCAGGCTAGTGACACGCCAAAGTTTTTCAAGACTTCTTGGTGAATGGTGCTCAAGGAAGAGGACAGCGCTTGGTGTTTCTTCTCAGTTCATAGGTGGAGTTGTCTCCCTGACTGTCTTCTTCAGCCTCTGCACATGTATCAGTATATTGGGAATGGTTTCTAGTTGTTTCCTGGGTCACAATATCTCTGTAGGCCTGCACTGCCACAGCTCTGGCCTCGGGCTAGATTTTCATCTAAATTCTGGTGATGTCCTGAGAGAAAGCTCTGGGCCCATCCATCACTATCTATAATGCTGCATTGACCAGTCTTTCATGCCTTGATGCCCCCAAACCCCAATGATTCAGATGTGTTCTGTTATGTATGCTGTCATTAGGGTATTTGGGATTACACCTGCAGTCATTTTTTTTTTTAGTCGGCGTCACCACTATCCCTTCTGATGGCACCTAAAAAGGCTATTGGTGTGACCCACGACTGCTGCCTGCAGGGCTGGGATGGTAGCTGTGACCCTGTTGCCCACTTTGCTTCCACCCATGCCATTCCTGAAGGGTCAGGAAGAGCAGCAGTCTTGGTCTTCATGGCCTCACTCCACCTCTCCATCTCATCCTTCCTCGCCTCTCTTTTAGCAGCAGTAACCCAGACAGCATGTATTGGACACTTATCTGAGGAAGCTTATGTTGGCGTCGGCACTCTGGCAGGCAGCATTTAGATGACCTTTTCCCATCTGTGCCTCACTTGTTCCTTTTCCCATCTGCTGTACCAGGATGGAAGCACGTGAAGAAGGGTTGGACCTACGGCAAAATACCAGCCCTGCTCACTGAAGCTTATGTCTATGGTCCGTGCTACCCCTGGACCTTGGTCAGGTATTGCCTGGGAGCACACTAGTTGGTCAGGGACAGGGTGACATCAGGGAGTTTCTAAAAATCAACCAGGCTGGACTGCAAACCCCGCTCCTGGCTTTGCAGCCCAGTGCTCCACCTTTCCACTGCCACCTGTGAGCCTGGACGCTGCAGGTCTGTATTTGCCCCACAAGGTCCTTCCCTTTGCGTGGTGTCTGCCCAGGCTGCTCCCTGTGCCAAGAGCCGATGGCTTCAGCCTCACACATAATGTCTCACCACTGAGGCCCAGGGCAGGACGCTCCCCCCGCCCCCCCCCCCCCCCCCCCCCAACACGATGGTGTGTGAGCTGGAGGGCTGCTGTTGAGTTATGCTCTCTCTAGATGCTATAACCAGATGGCAGCATCCTTCCCTGGCCCCTCAGTAAAAAATATAATGCAGTGCAAACCCTCAGCAGCTTCATCTTTTTGCTTTTATCCCTTCCACTGCACTGTCATCAATGTAGTGCTTGCCGGCATTGTCTGACTGCACTGTGGAGTAGCTGGATTATTCCAGTCACCCCTAAACCCATTTACCAGGTGCTGAGACCCCGTTCTTATTGCAGTTCTTTTCCTTGTGCACATTTAGACGCTTCCTCTCTGCCACAGGAATAAATGTTTTTCCCATTTATGTCCCAAAGCAGGAATGATCTGTTCTGATTTTGCTGCCAAAATATTCCCTATTCAGTGGAAAAATACCCAGAAAAGTTGCACCAGAGGATGGGGCACTCTGTCAGCAGTCCCAGGGTCCTGCAAGATGACCAGTCTTCCTGAAGGTCTCGTATCTAGGAGAGATGGGTTTACCTGAGGATGAGGAACCACTGATGATCTCTGGTCCAGCCTGCCCTGGATGGGTGCAGGGGACTGGGCTGATGCTGTGCCCATCTTTGCTTCCCTTCCTCTGTTTTGGGGTGCATTGGATCCTGCAAATGGGACTCATTCCCCCAAAGTCTGCCCTGTGCCTGCCTAAAGGTCAGAGGATCAGGAAGACAACTGGAAAAACATCCTTTTCTTTAAGAGTCTGTATCACATCACGCTACACACTGTACGTGAGACCTCAGCTCCAGAGAGCAGATATTCAAAGCCCTCAGTGGGGACTGAAGGAGACATTTAATTTTGTGTGCTGCGGGAAGCATTGTCTCTGCCTGAGCAGTCAGGGAGCCCTGGCCCAGATTTTTCTGCCCTTCTGCTCACTCAGCCTTCAAGAACCCTGAAAAAACTGATGCCATTTTTGATAGCCCTCGACCCTACGTGGGGTACCTCCTCCCATCCCTGCGGTGCAGCAGAGGCTCTCGGGCACTTTGGTGTTCCCAGAATCTCAGACAAATCTGCAAGATGTGAATCTATGGCATAAAATTCTGCATATGGCTTGTTCAGCTGCCTCCTTTCCCATGGATGCTGCTTGCCATACCCCTGGTGTTTCTTACATGTCCTCTGCATTGTTCATTTCGGGTGAACTTGTAGGGATTTTGGGGAAGGCAAGAACATGGGGCAGACACCTGTCTGCAGCGTCTTCTCCTGAAAACAGGGAGAGGCATTTTGCTCGCGGGGACATTTTTTTGCCTCACAGGGGAAAAAAACCAGACCTTTTTGTCAAGAACATCTTGGTTCATCACTCTGAACGTCAAAACCCTCCTTGATTCTGCTGTTAAATCCCAATTTATATCAAAGCGTGAGGCAGGTCAGGAGCTGGCAAGACCCTGGGAGAGCTGATGGCACAGCGAGGTATCGCTGCCCCATGCAGATTCGTGCCTTTAGATCCAGCCATGTAATTTTGACCTGTTCTACAACCCACCGCGCAACCCCATTCAGACACACCGTTCCCCAGCTGAAGGAGAAAAGGGATATAAGGAATCAAAGTGATGCTGTCTATATTTCAGGAGGCTCCCCTGCCCCAGGCTTCGGTCCTGAAGTTGAGCAGCCGTGCTGGGGGCGAGGAAATAATTTAATTCTTCAGTAAAACATGCTGTGATTTAGCCATTTCATGAACCTGTGTAGCTTTTAAATGCTTCCTGAGCATGGACTTCTCATTGTATGCTCAGTCTTTCTCTACTGGAACTGCACATTTTCATTCTCAAAGTCCACGGTGATAAATGGATTATTTTAAAAAAACAATTCGGCTTTTCCCTTCTGATTTCTAAACATTCCCAGACATGGCAGTCCACCTCCAAGTTCACTCCCACCTACTTCTTGCCATCTCCATGTTGGCACTGAAAGGATCTAATTCAATAATCAAAAAAAAAGACTTCTCTGGAAAGGTGAAAATAACCCAAGAATCTCCGTAGCACCAAATTTCAACATCTCCCTCTTTACCCTACGGATGATTAGGCTTACAGCCCCTACCTGGCACATACAGAAACTTAACGAGATATATTCCAATGAGAAATCCTACATGATAAAGAGGGAAATTAACTGAAATACTATGTTATGCAACTCGCTGTGTGCTGTGTTCAGATGACCTGAAATGTTTTATTCTGTATTTTTTGTTCTAAAGTGCTTCCAATTACATTTTGTTAATACATTTATTTCTATACTGCTGTATTTATTTTTAAAATAAGTAACTTGGGTTACTTATCAGCCACAATAAGATATAACCAGTTCTTTAAAAAATTATTTATATTGTTGGTGAAAGGAAATAAATGACATTTCCAGAATTAAAAAGAACAAAATCCATCTTTGAGGAATTTTACTAATGAATATTTTCTCAGGTGCCATTTGCGTTCTTAGCTTATTTGCTGGACTAAATTCACATGACAGAATACAACAAAAGAAGAGAAAGAAGTCCAAAAACTGCAGCAGCCAAAAAGAAAATAGAATTAAATATTTTTTAAAGGACTGATCACAGTTTGATGGAAAAGAAAAAAATACCTGCTACACAGTCATGCGACAGATAAAATTGCTATTGCACAAGAAAATAAAAATGCATCCTTTTACATCCAAAACAAATGCCTATTGCTACAGTGACGAAAATGGAGAAATTAAGAGTGGTGGGGAAGACTCCATTTGCGGAAAGGGAAACCTAGACATTGCCCTTTAAAAATACCCCCCAAACTTTTCATTAATTACCCATCAAATCTGAAGAAATTATGCTTAGAATCAAACACGCAGTCATGGCCAGCTCAGCAGGGCAAAGGGTGAAAAGGAAGGGGCACACATACACACAGATCCCATAGCTAATAATTAATTAATTAATTAATCAACCATAGAAAGAGGGGAAGGGGGGAAGAAATCTTACCACCAAATTGGGTAACCAGCTAAGACCTTTGTGCCATTGAAGAGGAAAGATAAAATTAGTCCGAGCAGGTGGTAATCCATTAGTCCAGGCTGGTGCAAGGGGAAAATCCTAACGAAGTTTTCAGAAAAACATCAAGTGCGAAAATGAAGAATCCCCCCTCCTTCCAGAAAAAAAAAAAAAAAAAAAGAAAAAAAAAGAAAAAAAAAAAAAGGGGGGGAGAAAAAAAAAAAAAAAAAAAAAAAAAAGAGGAGTTAAGGCAAGTCCGTGCGGTGCGGGTGACTTTGCGGCGGGCAGGAGCGCACCTCGCCCCGCTCCCCCGTGGCCGCACAGCCCAGGCGAGGCGCGCGCGGGGCCGCGGTGGCCGCGGCGGCCAATCAGGGCCCAGGTGCGGGATGAGCCCCCGCGCGCGCTGTCAATCACCCCCGCCCGCAACTTCGCTCCTCGCCTCCGGAGACGAACCTCTTTGCAAGGGACTTCACTGGGGCGCTGAGATTTTGGGTGTCTGTGGGTGGGGGTTTTCCCCTTCCAATTTTTTTTTTTAATTAATTTTTTTTTATTTTTTTTTTTAATTTTTGTTGTTAATTTCACTTAGAAACCCAGGAGGCACGGACCCTGCTTCTGGCTGGGCACGGCAAGGCTTTGCAAGGTAAGGATGAAGGGTGACTGTGACCGAGCTTAATCTCACGGTGGGGGTGAGATAGACAACTTATTCTTTAGATGGAGAGGGAGGTGAGCATTAACCCTTGCAGGAGGCAGAGCTGATGGGAGCACCAAAGAGGCAGAATAACCCTCTGAAAGCGTGGATGTGAGCCCCACGGGCAAAAGCGGTTATAAACTTTAAATGAGAACTGCACTGCCCAGTTTTTTCAAAGTGTGTGGGTGGGATGGGTGGAGAGGGGAGGCAGTGGCAGCCTCATTTCTATTGAGAAAAAAATGCTGGGTCATGGTGAGAGTGGAGCAGGCAGACAGGAAGATGTCCCATTAATGAATTTCTTGTGAGGTGCCTCTCTGGATGCAGAAAGGTGAAAATAGGATAGAAAACCCACCCACTCACTGTTTTTACAGGAGCTGTTGTGTCAGAGTAGCAGATCTAGGGAATGACTCAACAGAATGGGACAAAGAATGAGGAAGTTAAAAAAGTTGCTTTTGTTCATAAAGCATCCTCAGCAAGCACAGCTCTGTTGCCTGCGTTGGCTCTGCCCAGTTTCTAACCACCTGGAGATGAGGTGCTTTAGGAGTAGCCAAGAAAGCAATTTATTGCAGAGCAACGGCTGTAACAGAGGTCCAAGGTGGTATCTTGGGCAGCCCAATGCATCTCATGGTTTTGAAGGTTACAGACCTTCTCCTGAAATTAAAGCTCTGGGTGCAAATGCATTCCTTCTTGCTGTTTAATCGTGGGGATGCACCTGCCTTGTGTCTCTGTCTTTCTTGATTCTCAGTTCTTACAGATTTTATTGTATTTGGACAATGAGTTAGTGCAGAGCTGTTCTTGTAAGTGGTAACTGGTTTCCTGGCCATCATGCACCCAAGAGAGGACACCCGCCAGCATTTTGCTCTGCACCTCACCTCTTCATCAGTCCCTGCAGCTGCTGCGAGGACTCAGAGGCCAAGCTTCTCCAGGCTTAGTCCAACGGGTTTTCCAGCTGTCAATGACCCATCAGAGATGTTAAACATGGCTTGTTCCTTTTGTGTGATTTCAGATTGGGTGTAGTCCGTCCTGGCAAATCTCTGACCTGGCCCCCAGCTCTGTTTCATTGAATGCCATCACTCAGGGTTAGGAAAGCAATGATTTTCAAACAAGCGTTTGGGAGACACCTGGATTTAATCTGCTCCCCTAAATTAAGCACTCTGTGGGCATCTTCCCCAGATCTTGAGCTCTGTTGCCCATGTGTTTAGGTACGAAGCATTAGCCTGACCTGGCCAATTTGCACAGCCCTGAAGAAATTTTAGTCACAGTTTGGCGTTAGTATGGAACAGGAACTATTCCAAATAGACCCTTAAGATGTGACCCACCTCTTCTGGAGGTTATGTGGGTTTAGCAGGGTGGGTGAAGGTGGTCCTGTGCCCCTGTCTCTCTGGTTCCAGTGCCAGGGAGTGGTCACAGGCACTTTTAAT
This sequence comes from Falco peregrinus, assembly GCF_023634155.1. Lineage (NCBI taxonomy): Eukaryota > Metazoa > Chordata > Aves > Falconiformes > Falconidae > Falco > Falco peregrinus. The sequence goes on from NC_073738.1 coordinate 801,734, forward strand.
GTACTGGTTCAAGTAAGTCATGGAGTATGTGAATTGCTACTAAAGAGCCTATAAGTCTATCTAGCAAAGCAAGGCCTTAAACTGCTATGTAGGGCTGTGCCTCTACTGGTAGGTGTTTTGGAGCTGCACAGAAACAGAATAAGGCTTAAATGCACTGAGCTAGAGAATCTCTGCCATTACAATGTCAAACTGTTAAAGGGGCAGCAGGAGAGACTGAAGTGAGGTATCTCAGATGATACTACAGGTGACTGACATCCCATGGAAGAGGACAAAAAATCCCCAACACTGCAGAAGGACGATTGGGGAAGGCTTTTGAAATCTGAACTGAATCATTAGTTGGGGGCTGTCATCAAGGTCTTGGTGGCTTGGATGTTCCTGTCCATCAGACACTGGGGAACAATACAAAGCATTCTTTATCCATTCCTTGATGGTAGGATTTATAAATCAAGCCCGTAATAAGTTACAGAGTGCTTTGTCTGCAGACAACCAAGTGGGGGAAAGTGACCTAAGACCCAAACCCCAGAGAATTTATGTGCAGGGGGCAGAGGTCTCAGTGTTGCCTCAGGAAGGGCTGCACTGCAAAAGCAGCAGAGATGCTAAAGCACCTGCCCACACCCCAGTAACTGCCCAACGTCATGTTGATGTGGTCACAGACAGGTTTTGAAAGATGAGCAGGATATTGGTAAATATTTGATCCCAAGCATGCTGAAGTCAAGGGAAAGCTCTCTATAGAATCTGACAGGCATCTGATGAAGATCATCGAGTTGCCTGCCCTCCCACCATTGCTCTCTTTGTCTCTCAACCATCCCTTGCTCTCTTTGCTCTGAACCTCATGGACCGCTTGCCACAGCATCATAAGCAGTTCAGGCTGTCCCACCATTTGGGAAGAGGCTGTGTCTCAGGCATGTCTGCAGTTGCTTTGGCTTGGAGAGCCTGGGAGATCCTGCGAGTGGAAGGTCCTTACTGTCTCTAACCCTGTCCACACCTGGCTCATAGTGACTCTTGGCTCTGCATTTCTCCCACTGAAATGAGTAGAAAAATGAGTAGAAAAGCAATGGCAGGTTTCAGTTGTGTCTTCGGTTGTATCAGCCTAGACCCCCGAAGCCTTCAAATGGCAGGCGTGTCTCACGGAGGGGTACGACCTGTCTCACAGGGATGAAGACTACATTGTCTGTGAGACGAACAGACTTACTCTCAGTCTTCTCTGCTGTGAAATGAAAATCTGATGCGTACATGCTAAAATTATCCTGGGGATATTTCATGCTAGCCTGAACAAATATTTATAAGTTCTACAGCAAACATTAATTTAAAATGTAATTTCTAAGAGCAAATGACAGTTATCCAAATGAGTACAATTTCAAAATTTCACTCATAGATACTTCCTTGTGCTGCTGACTGACAGTTTTATTTACTGAGGGTCTTTTCAGTCACATCAGTCTGTCTAGTTTGGCAATATTGACTCTTATAGACCAGTTTCAATATGCCCAGAAATGAAAAAAAAAATGAGGAAGCTAGAGGTTTGGCTGCTCAAGAGAAGTCCTGTTGCCTTTACAATGTCGGTATAAAGGTCCTTCTGTATTGTGGTACTGCAAACTCAACCACTGTAGGTGCCCAGGCATCCAAAGGGATCCTTTGGTTTATTCTAACCGCACTCCAGCAAAGGAGCGTTGTAATCACATTGAAAACACGCCTCTCTTTCCCCTTGGTGCTCTTAACTTTTGTAACTGCCTTCTTTTAGCTTTTCTTCCTTTCTCCATCAGAATCTACAAGCAGGAAGAAACCAAGTGCTTGGGGAAGGTGACAGGACCATGGAGTCTCCTGGATTTGTTCTCATCACGCATTTCAACACACCGAGCCGCTGATGAGTGTGAGACACCAGGAATTCAATCCCTTCCTGGTACAGTTCAGCTGCTCTTGGGAATTACCCCACGGCTGGTGTGACCTGAAAAGGATGACTCAAACAGCACAGTGAAGGGCAAGAGATGGATGACCTGACAGAGGGGGTTTAGATGCCTGGTTTGGTATGTTGAGGAAGGCAGGGCATGTACAAGACCTGTGATCCATGGTGCAGCACTAAGCAAAGGTGTCAGAATGCTTGATTTGCAGGTTGACTTGGGTTCAGTGGTGGGGGGTGGCTTAGCTGGGTGCTAGACGTTGAATCGCACATTTGGGCACTTCTGGACATGGCCAGAAACTGTAAAGGTGGGTCCCTTGGGACCATGATCTTTTAAGGGGTTTCAAGTCCTAGAAGCAGCTGAGTTTGTTGTTTTGAAGATCTAAAAGTGGAGGTAAAATAGGAAATTAGTTCTTCGATGGCTCTAGCCATCAGTCCCAAAGTAAGTAATTATTAGAAAGTATGTAAAGATCTGAAGAAATCCTTCTTGGAAGCATGAGTGAGCCATCTGAGTGCCCTCCACCGTAAACTGCTGAAATCCTGTGTGTTTCTGAGGGCTGTTTGATGCTGACTTGTGACTGGTGGTATTAACATTTCTCTTGAAACTTGCCTGTTCCTGTTTTCTTGGCCAAATCTCTTCTCTCCTAGATCCTCGTGTTCCCTCTGGCTCTGACAGACTGTCCTTCTCTGCTGTTTCTCGTTCCTCATATCCCACCGCCTGTTAGCTGGGCGCACCAGGGCTGGAACAGCCTGGAAACAGCAATCCTGTATGAACATCTGCGCAGGGTGATTTAAAGAAGGGCCTTGATGGATATTGCATCACTTCTGAGCTCTGCACAGCAACACCTTTGCACGTATCCACGTATCTTCTCGATGTGCTCTACCACCAATGACCGGGGGGTATGCTCCAGCACGTTGATGTTGCATGGACCGACCTAGCTTCCCCTCACTCCTGTCAGGTGCCTCGTCTCCATGTTTACTCCTGCAAAGCTTTAACGCTACCTCCAGGTCACAGGAACACTGCTTTCCTGTTTGCTTCCTCTGACGTCCAGCAGAGCACTGCCTGCAGCTGATGTGCAAAGCTGTTGTGTGCCCACAGGAACATGAGCCACAGGGGAAACAATCCACAGTGGCAGGAAAACGGATCTTCGCCTGTTCAGATGAGTACTATGGTGGTGTTTGTACTTGGGGTTTTTTTGAGATTTCTCTTTGCTGAAGACACAGGTATAAAGCAGAGGAAAGTCAGGCTTTAGCTGCAGGTCTGGTGACTGTTGAGATGATGGTAACAGAAAGCTCTGAGTTCAGCAAAACCCTTTGCCATTGTTTTTAGTGGTTTAGGAATAACTTCATGGCTTCCCCCCCCCCCAATAGTCTTACCTGACTCCATTCTTTTTACAATCTTTTTAAAGCTCATGGCACAGAAATCCTGCACTTAGGATATTTTTGTCTTCCAGTGATGATAGAAACTCCTTCGAACTAAACTTTTGCTGCAAGATCTCAGAAGGTTTTGTGGCTGAGGGACTGGCACTTCTGGGTATTTTGTTGTTTAGAAACAAAAGATTACATTCTTAAACCAGTGGTGGATTAACCTGCTGTAGTACAAGAAACTTGGCTTGTGTTCTCAGAATTGCTGATGACTCCTCGTATGATTTTTGTCGCCCAGGTTCCTTATCTGTCCTTGTATTTCTTGCTTGTAAAACTTGGGAAATAATTGCTTCTGTGTATATCCTGTTAGTTCCTTCAGGAGGGAACTGTCTCGTCCTCTGTTTGTGCAGTCCTGAGCTAGAACATCAAGGGACAGCTATGAATCACTGACTCAATAATTAACAGTGAGCTGATGAACATGAAAGTAGAACTGGAATCCCAGTCCTTGTATTGGAAGGGTAGAATGAATGCTAAACGGTGCTTCCCCATGGGTTATTTTTTCTCCTCCTTTTATTCCCATATAACTTGTTCTGTGGCCAGGGGATCATAGGAAATATGTGAAGTGGAAATGCTGACTGCCTATTCCTCCACCATCACCAGTGAGGCAGAAATCTGAGGACGCTTTGTCTCAGTGGCTGGGTGCCCCTGAACTGCAGCCGCTACAGACTTGGAATAAAACCATCTTTCTTTCACTGTCACCTACTTAAATTCCTTTAGCACCTCACAGTTCAAACTCTGGTTAGATTTTCAGATCTTTCTGGCCATGGAGATGTTCAGAAAAAGAATATAACCCCCCTAATGAATCCCTAAGATGCACAGTTTTCCAGTGACTATGGCAGCTTGGTGCACAGGGAGCTAGCAGTGGAACCGATCTCAAACTCGGGTAAATACAAGATGTAGAGGAATGAAGGCAGGGGGTTGATTGTCATGGACGATGTGCAGCTGCAGCTCATCCTGCTAAGTGGTTAAATAGCCCTGAGGCGTGTGGGAGAGAGGCTGGTTGGAGGAGGAGCAGGGAGGAGCTGGATGTAGCCGAGAGAAGCAGCAGTGTGGCCTGGCCTCTGGAGGATGGAGACACAGCATGGACAGTAGGATGTGACCCATGGTGAAGCCTTGCTACAGCATGCTAGCTTGCTTGTGCTGTGACACAAAGATATAAATATTATGTTTGACTGGCACAGTTTTGCCTGAAATAGTGTTGACCCATGTAGCATTGGGGGGGACGCTGCTTCAGCAATAAGCTTAGAAAGGGGCAGTACTTGTGATGAAGCTTTGAAGTCTTCTCTGTTAACCTTCTGTTCTTCCATCCAAGTCATCCCTACTCTCCCCTGAAGTAAAGGGAGAACTGAGTCTGGCAGAGCAGGACACTTGCTCCATCAGTCATTAGTTGTTAGTGGGAAAATTATTTCCAAGTAACTTTTAAGTTCTGCTCACTCTTCACCTGAGCCACTTTGGGCAGGCTAATGCCCAGTGGAAGAGGGGCTCAGAAGGATTTCTTGCACGATGATGTGATTATTTATTGTTTTTTTCCCCATCAATTTTATCAATATCAAGTGATAAAAGGTCAGGATACAGGAGAGGTGTGACCAGGACAGTTGAGTTTGTGTAGAGCCCTGATGGCCAATGTGTATGTGTGTGGTGTACGCACAGGTGGGTGTGAGCAAGCATAGATGGCTGAGGGTGGCTGAGCAGGGGTAGATGAGCGGTTATAGGCCACTGGCCACAAGGTCATAAGGCCTTGCTGGTGGGGCATCAGCCTCAAGGCAAGTCCCAGAGGTTTCAGGGAAATGGGTCCGTTATAAAAAGCACTGTCAGGCTAGCACACATTGTGCCCCTGAAATTGCACAGTGAAGGGCAGTTTTACACCTTATCTGAGGGCAGCCTTGCTCGGCGGGAGAGGCTGAGCTGCCTCTCACAACTGCAGTAAATCTGACTAATTGGACTGGCTGAGCAGATGAAGAAACTATGCCCCGGGTCTTGGGCTTGTTTGAAAACAGCTCTGTCTACCCTGACATCTGGAGGAATGCATCCTGGGGACGGGGGAAGGGATGGAGAGCAGAGGGAGCAGAGTCACTCCTCTCCCTTCCCTCCTTCCCCAGGACTCCAGCCTAGTGGTATCCCGAAGGCTGGAGGACGCGTGGTGAAAACGAGACCAGCTGTTCTTTGCTGCAGGCTGTGACTTTCCACCCTGCGGTAGCTGGAAATCGGGGGGCCCTCTGAGGTAGGGAGGTGCTCGTGCTGTCGGAGCCAAAGGAGCTGCATGCGTTCATGTCAACGTTGCCCGCCTCCCGGGCTGTTTGCTGAGCCACGCTTGGGGTAAGGGTCGGCACTGCCACTGGAGTGCTGCTAGTGCTGGAGACCTCCTTGCTGTGACCCTGCCACCTGCCCAGGCTGCAGTGCCCACCTGTGATGTGCCCACCTGTGATGTGCCCACCTACTCGCAGCCCAGTCCTGAGCGTGCCAGCGGGGAAATGCCATAGCCCAGCACAGCCCACGCGACACGCGAGCAGGTATAAGCGATATATTTTGCTTTTTCACCTGGCTCCAAGGAGCTGCACTCCCCGTGCTAACTACTGCAAAGGTAGGGGTTGATGACACAGATCTCGGTCTTTCTTGCATCTTGGGTTATCACCTGTGTTCCCAGAGTGGGTTGGAGTTCTGTGCTGGGTCTGGCATTGCTGTGCCTGGCCAGGACTTTGTCAAAGGGCATGGTGCTCTGCAGGCTGCCGGCAGCCCTTGCCGTGCCCCAGTACTCCCTGCAAGATGGGCTCTGCTTAGACCTGGCTTGCTTCAGCTACGTGTGGGCACGCGGAGCAGGGATGCCAGCTCTGGATTGCCCCTTCTGAGAAAGCTCAGCCTCAAAGATTGGGGAATCACAATTTTTGCTTGACCACTATGAGGATGTTGGGCTGAACTGTAAGAAAACACTGGGGAGGGACAAACTGGGGGGGATGGGACACATATCCCAATGGGAAGCTGGGCTGGGCTTTACTGAGCTGGGGCTGGGTTTGGACTGGGTTTTGCTGGGCTGGGGCTGAGCTTTGCTGGTCCAGGGGATGAGAAAAGGTGAGGGCAGCTGGCTGGAGGCAGGCAGGAGGTCTGGAGCAGTGCCTGCGGAGCAGCCTGGTGGGGATTCAATCCGGGAAGTTTTAATGACACAACAACAACAACAACAAAAGAGGAAAGGGGGGAAAGGAAGAAAAGGCTCCTGCAGGGCTGGTTGCCACGGAGACCCCAAGGAAGTTTGAACCAGTCCTGCTCTTTTCACAGCCGCCTTTGAGCCAAGGAGGGAATTATGGCTGGCGATAAAAGGGGACATGTGGCCCTTTGCTCACAGGGACCGGCCTCTGCAGTTACGAGTCTTCAGCTCATTTTCCCCCTTGTCCCCTCCTACAATTATACATTCGGATCTCGGGAAGAAAAAAAAAAAAGGGGAGGGAGGGGGGGAATCTAGGACAAGTTGTGCACCCTTTGCCCTGGGGACCCATCCCTGCGGGGCAGACCATACCTCTTTCAGCCCATTATTCCCCCTGCCGCAACGTGCTGCCCCCGTTTCCTCCTGGTTATTAATTTTTTACGTGTTCAGAGCTGATGAACAGCTCACGCCAGCTGTCATCACACCAGCCCCTGCACCGAAACAGCCTCTTTGAGGAAGGGGGGGCTAAAGACCTTTCTCCAGGGGAGCTGGAGACAGTTTTCTTGCTTGCCACAGCTTTGGGGTTTTCAGGAGGTATCTGGCTGACCAAATGCCAAGTGAAAGGGATAAACTGAGCTCTGCGCTGCCTCCTCGGATTTCTCCAGTGACAGTTGCATTATAATGCAAGCCCTGAAGTCGTGTTGTAGTGCTCAGGTTATGCTCTTGGGTCTTCCTCATTGTGGGGTTAGAGCTGGATACTTGCACTTCCACTCCACAGTGTAATATGCTGGAAAAAATCCTGCTCAGGCCCATTTGATGTTCTACACAGGCAGCACAGAGGCACAGGGAAGGCAGAGGTGCCAGCAAGAGAAATGAGTCTCCTGCAGGTGTACCAGAGCACTGGGAGTAAAGTATATCTCTGCTTGCAGCACTTGCATCCTGGCCAGGTGGACTCAGCTGCGTTAGCAAAGCCCAAATCTCCTTTTTCATGTATGGTCAGGTATTCAGATCTTCTTGGACCTTTGGTGCTGAGTGTCACAGTGAGCTATGAAAGAGTAGGTATGGCTGGGGACGTGGTGGGGTGGCCAGGACTGGGATCTGCTCTCCCTCCTAACCCTTAGAACATTGCTCCAGAGCCCATTTCCCCCTCTTGTGCTGAGCTGTGGTGTTAGATGCCGTGGCATGAGTGAGGCAGAGAGGCCGGGCCAGGATGGGTGACCTACTTCTGGCCACCACCCTACAGCTTTCTGCTGTTGAGAGCAGAGATACTTCTGGAGCCAAAGACTGAATGGGACTGGAGGGTCAAAGTGCCAATGTGGGGGCTGGGCTGATGGAATTGATATGATTGTGCAGATCTCAGTTTTACATCAGCTTCTTGGGTTTCTTTTTAAACCCAGAACTGTGTTTGAAGGGATCTCATTACCTGGAGAGGCTGTGGGATGTCCCTTCTTGGAGGTTTTGGGCACTCAGGCAGACAAAACCATGGAATGCCTTCTGACATTAGTCCCGCTTTCAGCAGAAGGTTGGATTAGAGATCTCCAGAGGTTCCTTCCCACCAGCGCTTCTCTGAGTTGATGATGATGCTGTATTGCTTTACAAGTAAACTAACCATTTAGTCTACTTTTTGTGCATGATAATAACACAAACCATGTAAATAGTCCAGAACACATTCACAGGAGTCATCTGACCGATGGGTTACAAAGCCAAGATCCTGCTTGCTTGTTCTCCCAGGTTCCGTGCAGCAGGTAAGGCATCTGGCTGGCCGGCTCAGTGCTATGCGTGCTGTGCGTGGTGCAAGCAGATGTCCCCTGGAAGCTGTCCTGAAAGTGGGCACAGTCCTGGGATCACTGTAGCAATTCAGGCATGGACCCTGTTTGCTTGCCAGAAGCTGAATGATGTCTGGTCAGCAGCCCCATTCCCAGTGATGAACCCCGCTGCTCAGGACGAACCGATCTTTAATGAAGGGAGATTAATATTAAATGAAGAGCAGCTGCAACAACTGAGAATTTATTGGACAAGTGTTTGCAGATATGATTTTGCCTGCCTTTGCCAGATTTTAGTATTCTGGGTAACTATGTCTCCCATTCCCACTGATGGTCTCTGGACACAAAACCATGATTCCCATCCTCCTTTTATTTCTCTGCTCCTGCTTTGCAGAGCAGCCAATAATTTCCAGGCTTTGTGCTCAGTACTTTCTGCACTGCCTGAGGACATTCTTGCTTGCTGTCTTCAGACAAAAATAAAAGAAACTTGCACCCCTCAGTGTGTGTAAGCATCACCTTTCCTGTCATATAGCTTGGCAAGTGTGTCACCCTTGGAGGTGTCATTGCTGGGGGAAGCTGGAGCTTCCTCGAGCGAAAAAGCTACCGGAGCTTTGCTTTTCATCCCTGTAAATCCACTTCTGTTACCTAAGAAGGCACTGTGGTCCTCTCCATACCCACCCCACAGTGTTCCTAGTCCAGACAGAGTGGTTAGTGCTCCTCAGACCTTCCTTGGTGACTGCTTTGGCTTAAACTTCTCTGTCACAGTGTCATCACAGCCATGTGTTACCCCCCCTGTTATGCTGGTATCCGGTTTGTGGGGCTAAGTGATGATTCACAGCTGAGCTGCCCTAAAAATAACCTTTTTTTTTTTTTGTGGGGGTAATCTCTATTTATATATATATATACTACATCAGTGCCACCTTTGTATATTGTTCCTTTTGTTATCAAATTTTTGATGTAAAGTGCATATAGGAATGAGTAGGTTTTCTGTGTATTGGAGCAGGATCACTGCCTCTATGACCATGCGAGTGTGTCTGTATCAGAACTGGAACATGCAGCACATTGTGTCCTGCTCATACTTTTGTGACCAGTGGCTGATTCTCAGCATCTCTCGAAGACCATCTTTATTTTAAAGGAAGACTGTCCTAGAATGCAATGCAGGTGGTGCAGTAACCACTGGTGACCTGCAAACCAGCTGCATCTGACCTGCGGTCTCTGGGATCTGGGGAACAAGCGTGAAAGGGTGGGGGGGACTTGCCAGGAGCTCGGGAGTGTGGGACACAGTGCCATCCAGTGGACCTCCACAGCTGGCCGTGTAGCTTTACAGGGTAGCAAGTCCATTTGGGATGTGGGTTGAGGCACTGGGTCGTATATGATGCTCTCCTGGTCCCACCACAAAACCCCTGGGTTGTTCAGCAAGGCACACGTACCAGATTATATCCCTGAAAGCACCTACCCCAAGGTCTTGGGTACCTGATCGTGCCCATCACTTGGGTGTCCCAGCTGGGAGAATGCAGGAGGACAATTCCAGGAGAACCATACACAAAGGACAAGCCCATAGCATCCCATCTCCCTCAGCTACCTGCGATGGAAGTGCTCCAGGTGATGGAGGGGAAGCAAAAGCCAAGGTGACGTCAAGTGTGTGGTTAGTGCCACTGAGGAGCGACAGGCGCTCCCCCTGCAAGCGGACACCGTGCACTCCACATCCCTTATCTCAGGAGCACAGGGCGAGAGTGATTCGCAGAAAAAAGGGGCTCCGAGAGTGGTAAGGTGAGTAGGCAGGGCAGAGAAAAATAGCAGACGCCTCTCCCAGTTGTTTGGCAAGGTTTCTCCTGGAAAAGCCCCTCCAAAGGCGGCCTTGCTCCGGCCATCCCTGGGGGCACAGTACCACCTGCCGGCAACGCGGCGGTAGCAGAGCGAGGGACGCGACGCGCGGAAAACCCGGCCCAGGCGATTTGCTCTTTCCCAGAATTAGAGCAGGACTCGTGTTTGCTGCTCATTCACTCTAGTTTTAAATATTTAGGTTGCAAATGTAGTCGAGCCATCCTTGCGAGGGGCAGATTTCCCTCTCAGACGATCGGAATCACTGATGTTCAGCCTGCAACATTTTTCCACCTGCAAAAGGAAGGCAATGCAAATCCCCAAACAGACCCCAGTTTGCCAAATCTGTATGAAGGGTTTATATGGGTAGATTTTAATAGCTTTTTCTGTGGTTTCTTATTAAACTGTAGGATAAATAGAAATGTTTTCAACACCTCCCTTCTTCCTCACCAGGGTATGCATTACATCAATGCTGCCTACCTTCCCTCCCAGCCCAAATTTATTTCTGTTCTGTTCTTTTCTATTCATCTCAGCACAGCGTTTGGCTTCTCAGTCTTCTAGGCTCTACCCAACTTCAATTTATTTGCCTAAGAAATAGCAGACTATTGATCTGAGGCTGTTAGCAGTTCGCTTCTGCTCTCAGAACCCTCACATCTAGCAACCACATCCACTGTTTGTTTCCCCTTCACCACTTTCCTGCTCTCGTGTGTTGTGGTTTGTCTTCTCCTTGGTTATTTCGCTGAGCAGTTTCTGGAGTGCGCAGCTGATGGCAGAAGAAAGCTCTGTGCACTTAGCTACTGGCCCACACAATGTGGCCAGGAAACTGTGGTTTAAAGCAAACCCAGAGGATTCAAAACACAACTCCTGAAAGCGTTTGTTAAGCTACGTGGGTTCAAATATGATCCAGGACTTGATCCCACGCTTGGAATGTGGTCCCACTGGTTGAGGATGGGTAAGGGGCAGGACAGTCCCTGTTTATCTGCACTCCCTGGATTTTGTTTTCATAAACCTGACTCATCTATCAAAATGCACCTGATTGATGAGATGTGTGCTGAGTCCTTTGGGAATAACAATTTGCTCATACCTGCAAAATTATCAGCTTGTGCCAATGCTTCATCCTGAGAGCCGCAGACACACCTGGGTTAACCAGCGAAAGGACCAAACTGAAGACGAGTTGAATTCAAGACACTTTGGGTGAGGTTCATCTTACCCAAGCTCAGATGCTGACAGTCCAGGGCTCAGTCTAACACGTAGTCCATGCTGTGGCTGAAGGGGTTGCCTACCAGACCACAGGTGGGTCTGAGTCTGGATGTTCTCGGGGGAAGTTCCATGAGATGGTGTGAGCACAGCCAGCAGCTACCTACTGACAAAAGGAGCAGTCTGCTCTCCACATCTTTTCTGCTTCTCCACCGAGGGCTGTGTACCCATACATCCCATCTGGAGCCAGCTTGGTTCCCCCCGAGCTCTCCACGGAATAATTCAGCTCACTAATTACACAGAATATGGCAAAAAAGAGCTTGTGCAGAACAGTGGTCAGGACTGCTGCTGGGAGCAGAGGGGAGATGAAGAAAGGAGCGATAGGATGATTCCTCTTTAGGTGGCAGTGAGCTGTTAGACCGGCTCAGTTTGTCAGTTGTTGGCATCCTCAGATTTCCCTGTTGGAACCCAGCAACTCTACGTGGACTGCTTGAACATTAATTGTGATCAACAGTCCTTTTCCATTCATCCAAGATACTTCCTTGGAGGCCTCTCTGAGCTGCTGGCCTTTTCCTAGGACCTTAGCAAGACTACAGTGTTTTGGCATGACCAGGGATGGGTGACCTCCACTCTCCTGTTTCTTCCAGAGTGCAAGGATTACCTTGACCCTGCTCTTCTCTCCTACCTTGAGCAATCATGGAAACATAGAATAGTTTGGGTTGGAAGGGACCTTTAAAGGCCATCTAGTCCAACCTCCCTGCAATGCTCAGGGACATCTTCAATGAGACCAGATTGCTCAGAGCTCCATCCAACCTGACCTTGAATGCTTCCAGGGATGGGACACCTACTGCCTCTCTGGGCAAGCTGTGCCTGCCAGTGTTTCATAACCCTCAACATAAAAAAATTACTACCCACAACCACAGGTGATCGTGGATCTAGCTGCTGGACCCTGATGCCTCTCCAGACAAGACTACACTAGGAAGCCTCCACGAGCAACTTGGATGCCATTAGGGAGCAATGGGCGTTTCCAGAGGAGTTTCATCAGGTTCTGTTCTGCCTTCCTTCTTTCCAAGTTTTGCATGTTTCTGATACTTCGACATGTCCTTTGCTTTAATTTTTTCCATCTTCGTAATTTGATTTTTCTTTTGATCTGTTACCCAATTTCCCCAGTTTTCTGTTTAGATTTTCAAATTTGGCTCATGCCCAGTAGTGACACTGCAAGAGCAGATTCCTTAGGAAACGTACAAGAACAGAATGTGCACGTAGAGACTCTTCTCCTGAAAAATTTCCCAGACACCAAGAATTTGCAGCTTAGGGACTTCCCCAGCCCAAGGTAGTGTTGATGGTTTTAGTAACAGTGGGGTTTTCCTTCCATAAATCTACATGGTTTCTCCTTAAACTACATGCAAACATTTGGCTTCTGTGACACAGCGCAGCCTGCAGTCCCACATCTCCTGTTGACAATATCTTGGTTGTGTGAAGAATGGCATCCTGTGTGGTTTTGGTTGTGGTTTTTTGTTGTTTTGGTTTAGGTTTTTTTTTTTTTTTTCAAATGCCACTAGGGGGCTTAATTTGATGCCCCAATAATTTTAAGTTTGGCCACCCTCAATCAGCCACTTCATCTGGAAGACCTTCATGATATCCCTATCAGTTGTCACTTTTCCAAACCGAAGAATGCCACCCTACTCAGTAGCTCCTTCTACAGGTGCCCTTCTCTCTCTTTGATCAGTGATGCTGATCTCTAAACCTTTCCTAGCTCTATTGCACCCATATTTGAGATGTGAGGGGGTGACCTGTGCCTGAGTCTCAAAGCGCCATGGAATCAAACTGCTCATAGGCAACAGCTGCTGGTTTTTGCTGTTCCTGCTGGCATGGGCTAGGGAAGAACACAAGCCTTCCAGATCCATGGTCAGTTGAGTGTTAGCAATGCTGCAGAGTAATGCTTACATCAAGAAGTACAGAAGCAGACGGTGCTCCAGAATATTACCTGCGATGAGCTGAGGATCTTTAGTTTATAGCTGGTGGGAAAAGCAGCGTTTTCACAGGTTACTGCAACACAATGGGACATGGGAGGTCTGTCGCACGACAGGAGGATGTCTGCAATGTGAATGTCTCCATCCGAGCTAATTCACCAGTTTCTTTTTACAGACAATGAGTTTCCAACATACAGCAAGTGCTTGATTAAGTACAACCTTGTGGTGGTTTGACCTTGGGTGAGTGTCAGGTGCCCACCAAAGCTGCTCTGTCACTGCCCTCCTCAGCTGGACAGGGGAGAGGCAATATAACAAAAAGGCTTGTGGGTTGAGGTAAGGACACACATGGTAAGTAATCATGGGTCAAACAGACTCAGCTTGGGGAGATTAGTTTAATTTATTACCATACAAATCACAGTAGGACAATGAGAAATAAAACCAAACCTTAAAAAACCTTTCCCCCACCCCTCCCTTCTTCCCAGGCTCAACTTCGCTCCAGGTTCCTCTCCCTGCTCCCCCCGAGAGGCGCAGGGGATGGGGAATGGGGGCTGCAGTCAGGGTATCTTTTCTCCTCTTAAATCCGTTATCCCAGGGGCACTGGGATGTGCTGATGGGCTCAGCCTTGGCCAGCGGCGGGTCCAGCTTGGAGCCAGCTGGTGTTGGCTCCATCGACCATGGGGAAAGCTTCTGGCAGCTTCTCGCAGAAGCCACCCCTGTAGCCCCCTCCTACCAAAACCTGGCCATGCAAACCCAGTGCAAGCCTTCTATAAAAACATCATCGCTAATCTTCTGGATGGTCATCATTGAGAACTGAACATTGGGAATTACTGCTGGAGACCAAGACAGGAAACACATTTGGAATGCACACCGTTCTGCTCTCCTCATTGAGAGTGAAGATCCAGGAGAATCAGAGCAGGCACTGGGAAATGTGACAAAGATAATCGAAGGTATTGAATGGCAGCATTGCTAAAGGAGGCCTAGGGCTCTTCAGCTGGAAGACCTGGGGTCTGTCAAAAGGGCGAATGCGATCCTTACTCAGGCGGTTGCCAAGCTGCCCATAGTTGTAATTCCTAACAACCATGGGAAGGATCACTCGCAACTTGGGCAGTCCAGGCACGCTCAGTACACACCATGGCCTGGAGATAGGATGTTTGGTGCTGTCCAAGTACGTCTGCTTGCACTGCTGTGAGAGGAGTTCAGCAGAAGCAAGAGGATCATGCAACGTGCTGGGCTAAAGGTACATTGGGAGAAGTCTTTGAGGGCAGGCATGCCCTCTGGCACCCCAGACTCTGAGGTATAGGTTTTGCTAATACACACGATCAATATATGAGTATCAGAAATTCCTATGAAGCCAAACTGCAGTTATAGAAACATTGAGCGAGACTTCTTTTTTGGTTCTCATGAACCCCTCAAAATATCTTTTCTTCAAAATCTTACAATATATGCCTCTTTCTTATGAATCAAAGTGAGGTGGCAGCTGAAATTCAATTAAAATATCCTTGAAATGCCATAGAAGTAAAAACTATGTAAACTGTAGGTATAACTATTACTATAGATACCTGCTCAAATGGCTGTAGGACAGTGAATAGAGCAGCAAGAACTTGACTCAGATATCTGTTTTAGAAGAAATATAGGCCTCGTGCCTTGGCAAATGTCACAAAAAGCTGAGATGTGTGTTGGGCAGAGCAGCATTGGACTCGCTAGAACTGCCAAAACTACTAGAAGCACCACAGTTGTGTCCAGGAGCCACCACCCCTCCCACTCCCCTTGACCTGCTGGCAGAGGTGCTGCATGAACTCTGCTCTGCCCGCGGGTCTTCGCACAGTTCAGGCCTTCCCTGAGTTCCTTTGGGCTGAGGCAGGACAGGGAGGAAGCAGGACAGGGAGCAAGCATCCAGGCAGCTCCTCTGACACACCAAGGGTTACAGGCAGTGCTGAGCACCTGGGGGTGACATGGTGCCAGAGCTTCTCAGAGCCTGGGATGAGGGACCTTGGCTACTTTAGTACCCCAGGGTTTGGGACTCTGGTGCACGAGAGCACCCAAATTTGGAGAGCAAGCCCCAGCAGGAGGACGGCAGAGGCTGCACTGTAGCCTTCTCTGCCAAGGACATCAAGATTTGATTGTGATGCTGGTGAGCACAGCGTGGTGTTCTCCACACATTTCCACTCTCAGAGTTGGAGGCAGGTGGCTGCCTTCTTGTTGAACTCTTCCCATGGTCTGGTGGGATCTGGCTGGTGGCATTTTGGCACTGTGGCTGAAGACTGCATCTGAAGAATATTCCCAGATGCCGAATTGCATTCCCTGATGTACTGTCAGTAAATACTCATATCCATGCTTCTTTGATGCCCAGGTTTGCATCCTCTAAATGCCGTCATGGTAACAAGAAGTGAGTCAAGAAATGAGAGGGTTATCAAAGGCAGCCCCCTGCTCCTAGTCATTCCTATACAATTTGGTGAAAAAACAGCATCAGAAGACATTCTTACGTCTTGGTAACAAAATCGGTGGGTCTCTGTGCCGCACCTGGTGAGCCCTGCCAAGAGCAGGAAAGGAGGAAAGCTTCTCGGGTGGGTAGGCAAAACGGGACTTTTGAGGCAGGTGCCTCTTCAGCTTTTCCTCAACGCATCCGTCCCCTCCCCTGCGCAAGCGGCTGCCCGGAGCCGTGCTGCACCGCCACAGGCAGCGGCAGGTCTTGGAGGTGGGATGCTCCCCGCTGCATCCACCGTTATCCTTCTCCATGGCACCGTCGAGCATCCCGCAGCCCGGCGCGGAGGCTGCCCGTGCCCTGCCAGCCCGGAGAGGCCCCGGCGCTGCCCTCGGAGCCCGCGGCCGGGGGCGCTCGGTGGGGCACGACCCGGCACGGCGTGCCCGGGGGCCGGAGGGGCCAGCGGGTCCCCAGGGAGCCCCGGGGGTACCCGGCGCCGTCCGCCACGGCGTCGCCGGCGGCTGTGGGACGGGACGGGACGGGACGGGAGGAGGGGGCCGCCCCGCCTCCCGCTTAAAGAGCCGCGGCGCCGGGCGGCCGCGCAGCGAGCTGCGGAGCGGCACCGCCAGGCACCATGCACCGCGCTGCCGCCCTCTGCCGCATCTTCCTCCTCCTCCTCCTCCTCCTCCTGCTCCTGTCGCCGTCGCCGCCCGCCGCCGCCTACTTCGGGTCAGCACTGCCCGCGGGGCTCGGCCCCCGGCGCCGCCTCCGCGCCGCGCAGCCCGGCAGGGAGCGCGCAGGGTGCGCGGGGAGGGGACCCTGGCAGGGAGCGCGCAGGGTGCGCGGAGATCCCGGGAGGGAGCGCGGATTCTCCGCGCATTCTGTGCTGAGAGGAGGCCGGAGGCTCCGCGGGGCTGCCCGGCGGTGCGGGAGGGTGGCCCGGCCGGGCCGCGCACCTGCAGCACCCCGCGCATCTTCGCAGCCGCCAGGGGAGGGGTGGGAGGTAGGGGCGAGGGTGCTGGGTGTCGGCAGGAGCCCCCACTCTGCTCCTGGGCACCCCGGAGGAAGGGAATGAGGGAAAGATCAAGGTGCACAAGAGCAGGACGTAAAAACGGGGTGTAAGATGCTCCTAGCTGGAAGAAATAGCCAAAAAAATCGTCTTGTTTGTGTATGTATACTCCTCGAATTTGCTTATGAGTGCTCCTTGCACTGCTCAGCTTCTGTCCGGGGTGTGAGGTAGCCCTGGGTAGCTGCTGGCTTTGATACCTCTCTCCAGGCTGCTTCCTTGGAGGGAAGAAAGTGGGAGGAGGGGGCTGGGGGTGGGAGCCAGGGCTCAGCAGAGGGGTGGGCAGCATGTGGGTGCTGTGGGGCTCCATGAGGCTTGAAGCCAGCCCAGGGATGGAGGGTGCACTTGGGTGCAGAGAGGCAGAGCTGATGCTCCAGCCTGGGATACTGTGCAGGATCACTTGGGCGTGCTTGTCCCCAAGTGTGTGTGCTCCCCTCACGTTTTAGTTTGCTTGGGTTAAAGGCAAAGATGGTTTTTTTAACAGGCTGGCTCAATGCAGTTTTCCATGAAGATGTGTTTTGTTTTATTTTGGTTTTTTTCTGAGTCAGCTGCTTCTCAGACAGCTTTTTCAGACTCTTATGGTAACCAGAGCTGTTAGTGCATTTGTTACAGTGAGTGCAGAGGCGACACAAACTGATGCGTTCAGGCGCTGCTGTGTGTGGCCGTGACCCTCTGGACAGATCTGTGCTGACTTACACTCCTGGAGGGTCTTGGTCCCTCACTGCTGATCCTCCCATCATATGCCAGACACCTCCCTGCATTCGCGTGCAAGTTTCTGCTGGCTTGTCAGTTGGCTGCGACAATGACTGGTATTTAATTTCTGCTGCAAAGCTTTCTTAAAACAGCTGGATTTCAAGTTTATTAATGGTATCATTTAGCCTAACTCCTGCCTAAGCACCTGCTGACAGGGTGGGGGGCAGGGGGGGGGCTCTCCCTTCCTTGCTCATTGATAGTGTGTATACACACGTGCTCTGTCAAGGAGCTGCGTCACAGTGCGGGTTTGGCTTCCCAGGCACAGGGGCAGGTGCACACGTTATATTCGGTGGAAGTGAATGTACCTGTGCTCCCCTTTCAGGTCACTAACATGAAGCAGCTACTATTGCTCAAGCTGGACTCTGTTGTTAAAGCAACCTGAATGATTCTTCATTTTGTGACAGTGATCTGTGTGGTATAAGCTGCTTTTTGGGCATAGGAAATCCAGGTGTGCTGCCTCCTGATGATGCACAGCTTAGGATCTGAGGCTGTAGTTTCACTTTTTAATGTCTTTTCCTCGAGGGGTTTGACACAGGTGTGTCCTGCATATTCTCACCTCTCCATTTAAAAATCACAAGGAATACAAGAAGGAAACTGAAGTCTAAGAACTCAGGGAGTGTTTGGTGGTGATTAATAACACGATGCACGTGTGCTTTCAAATACAAATTTGAGTTGATAGACTAGAGAGGAACCTGAATATTTTAAAAGTCCTGATGTGAATGTCTGATATGGCTCAGTCTGGGAGAAAAGCAATCTCACGTCCAAATTACTACTGAATCGGAGGGGACTTTAGATCCTCGTTCAGCGGTCTACCTCTGTGTTTTGGCCAATAGGAGAGATTTATGAGAGACTTGTGAGACACATGAGCCATATCTTTGCTTTCCAAACACTTAATTGAGAAAACCTGCAGAGAGGTAACAAAAAGTGAAGGAGGCTTTTGGGTGGCTGTCTGGAGAGACAGGACCTGAGCCCTTTTTCTTGCATGCAGGGGATTTGGCAAAGGTGAAGTATTGCTGGCTGAAAGCAGTGAAGTAAATTCAGGATTGATTCCATCAGGACAAAGGTAAGGCAAGAGGTGTACAGGCTTGTCCAGCAAAAATGGTCCAAGGGCCCGGGAAGGATGAAGATCATCTGTAAATACACAAAACAGAGTCTTGCCAGAGTGCACACAGCCTTACAATGGAGCAGCAATGGCAGCTGTGGGCAGGTCTCAGCAGACCACATTCCCAGTCTTGGGGGTGGTTTGGCTGTGTGGTGTCAGTGTGCCGGCTGTGCTTGAACAGACCTGGAACTGCCAGTGCTGGGTCTGCAGAGGGGTGAATTAAAGCCTACTTCTACAAGAAGGGGAGAAAATAATCTGCATGAAATGTGGTCCCGCTGTTGCTGAGGTTATGTCAGGCTTGCCTGGCTCATTAGATGCAGGAATCCAGGAGTGGCTGTCTCCCTTGTATACAGACAGTGCACACCTCAGTTTCCTTCGTGCTTGTTTTGTTTCACCCTTGCTTCAGTCCTCCCCCATGCTGCAGCCTCCTGTAAGCTATTCTCCCCTCGTCTTAGCCATGCTTTTTCTTTCAGGGGGTGGGTGGGAGTCACTCTAGACCTCACCCAGAGCTCCCAGCCTCCTGTTGCCTTCTTGGGGGCTGTTTCACAAAGTGAAAGGTAGTTTAGGGTGTGCTGGAGGGCAACGAGCTTCGCACAGAGTCTAAGAGGGTCTTTCCCTAGAATGAGACCAGGGCAGAATGCAGAGGAGACCCACCTCTGGTAGGATGTGGTTGGGTAGGCAGAAGCACCAATCTGGATGAAAGCCTTCTTCTGGGGAGACCTCCATGGAGCAGGCTGCAGCATGTCTCCTTCATGGGCCAGTTTGGCCTGTGCTCTGTGGGCAGCTGGATCTGCTGGAGCGTTGCTTTATAACTCATCCTGAAATACCTGTGGTAGGTACAGAGGCGCCAGGCTTCCTGGAATTTCACATGATGTGCTGTCTTGATTCACAGCTCCTCTTACTTCAGCCTACCTGTGTCCTCTGTATTTACTGCTAATTCTGTTCCTGTTGAAGTCAGTGGCACAAATGTTGCTCTTTTCAGGATGGAGTAATTTTTTGGGGGGCCCTTAGAGAGTAAAAGCAACATGCGACTTGCAGGTGTATTGAAGCTTGGGCTTGCATAGTTTTGAAAATAGCATAATATGTCAAATGACATCTTAATGTAAATATAAGTGTGTTCAAAAATGCTGTCCTTGCCTCCCCTGTATCCTTCTAGAGATGATGAGTAAGCTTTGATTTTCGCCAGTTACCTCTGTTCTTACATTTTCTTTGGTAACTGTTATTGCAGCATTTCCCTGATAAATCTAAACGACCAAATCTACTGCAAGTCAGGGCTCTGCTGTCCAGTTCTGAGTGCTCCTGGAAAGATTTCTGAAGATGTTTTTCTTCCTGTTGAGCAGATAAATTAAATGCTTATATTACTTACAGGTTGCGTAATCATTCCTTAAAGTACAGTATATCAGAAGGATTTGTTACAGAATCTTTTTTTGCATTGTCAGTCACAGAATACTGGGATATTTTAAAAGAGTATACTAGCAGAAAGAGAGCAGAAATGGAGAGGGAAGGCAACTTTCAGCTGAGACTTGAGAAGGTGGAGCGTGCAGTGATTGCCACAGCAGAGGTGATGTGGGACTACAGATGCATTGAATAGGTAAGGGCTTTTCATGGATGCCTTTTATCTTCAGTTCCCAGATTCTTTTTAGTAACTGTCTCAGGGTATCATATTTTCTGAAAAATCATCCCGCTGGGCGTTGAGTGCTTCCTGTAGGGAACACTCCAGGGAATGCGGCCAGTCCAGGGTTAGACCGAAGTTCTGATCTCCCATGTAATGATTGACCGGACTGCTGGCCTGGGCTGGGGGGCAGCAGCAGGGAGCGCACTGCCCCTGAGATCGGGAGCTACACGGTGATATTTCATGTGACTGAGCTGAGGTGGAAGGACTTAAACCAAGTATGCCCAGGCTGTGGAGCCCAGAGCAGATAAGGGTGAGGAACCCAGCTGCAGTTAGTGACCCAGGTCAGCTGGCGCGTAGGCACTAACTGCAACCATTCCCAGCTAAATCCTCACACCAGGTTACACACCTCTCAGCCCAAACCAGCCAGCTCTTCTGATGTAAGAATTTTGTATGCTGTTCTGTGTGGAGTTTCAGGAGAATTATTTTTAAAAGCTGAGTCTGTATCTGGACGCATCATCTGTTGCTGGTCGCAAAAACTGTTTGCAGCAAGCAGAAAAGCCCAATACAAAGGATTTCAACTCAACCTCATGTAAACCTCACCTGAGTTTTTAATTCAAGCTTTTTTTTCCCTTGTGAGGAGCTGTGAGAAAGCTTGACAGCAAACCAGGAGGATAACAGGTATAAAGCCACCTGCTAGAGGGTCTGAAATGACAGCTCTGATAGAGAAAAGTAAAAAACATTTGAGATCAATACTTCACCCTGAGATGCTGCTGTGAGGATTTCAGCCACCTTCTCTGCAGACAGCGGGTGGTACGAAGCATGGGAGACCACCTCATCTGGCCAAGACAGCGCAACCCTGCTGCTGGCCATCCATTTGTCCGGGGGCAGATGCTGAGGATTCAATAGTGTTGCTTCTGAAAGGATTAAAACTCTATTCCACTGAGCTGCTGGGGAGAGAGGAGAGCTGAGGACCTGTTGTGCACTGCAGTGGCCTGGATCTGATCTCTCGTCGTCCCATATTCTCTCAGCCTTTTCCGAACGCTCGTTGCAGCTATCTGTGGGGTGTAGGTATTTCTGTGGAACATGAAAGGCCCGTGAAATCAGATATGGAGTACTGTTGTGGCTCCCTTTGATTTTTCTCCTTGCTTGGGAGAGGTAGAAAAGGCATATTTTTAGGGTTTTTTAAGACTTTTCAGATCCAGAGGACATTGGGCATTGCACAGGAACAGGCTCTCATTAAAAGTCTCTTAAGCAGCCGGAATGTGGCTGGAAGGAGATTAAAGGAAATAGATTAATTTAGCAAAGTGCTTAGACAGAAAAGCAGAGAGAAATAAAAGTTTGAGATCCTTATTGTTCTTTAAGATTGCTAGCAGGTGTGCATTAATTCAAAGAGTTCATTTTTTTTTGCCTTACGATCTGTAGATAATAAACTCTAAATCATCTAAAAACGATACCCAGTTTGCCTAACTGCAAATATCTGCATATTTTATATTTAATCTTGTGAGAATGTTCTCGTACTGTGATCTTGATCTTTTCCTGTGTTAGTTTTACCCTAATAAAACACAGTTATAGTTAGAGCCTACAAGCCTCTGCTCATGTGGGTGATCCTGGTTGTGTCTGTTACGACTCTTGAGAGTGGCTTTTCTCTCAGCTCTGCCACTGGTCAACTGCATGACCTTGGTCGACTCCTTTAATTTCTTTGTCTACTTATCTAAATTGAAAGTTACGTGAGACTAGTTTTGAGAGTTCTGTCTGTGCACTGATCTTAGGGAATGAATCCTGAACTCTGTAAAAGCCTCCAAGCACAGCAGTGTATTTTTTCATGCCAACATCTACTTGTCTTAGGGAACGAGTGTGATAGTTCACATGAGGGAGACTTTCACAGAAAGGTGTATTCCAGGTGGCTTTAGTCACATGTCTTAGATTAACCAATTTACTGCTTGTTTACTCCTCAATGCATTATTTCCATCTGGTTATTTCCATCCTCCCTTTCTAGAGGAAAACCAATTTACTTTGTGTGATGCAACTTTAGAAATTCACAACTAAAATTAAAAGCAAAGAAGCATTAACTAAACTTGCCTGTGCAACCAGCTGTTTGTGTAGGGTGCTGCATTACCTCTGTCAGAATTTAAGGTATTGCTGGATCCAATTTTAGAAGGTGTTTTTCCCATGAAGCTTTTGCTTTGCATAGTGGAAAAGATGAATTAGACTTGGTATCTTTGCTCTGTGTGTGGTCCCAGGCTGTATTTGCTGTGCACTATTGAGATTGCTCTGAAAATGGAATCGAATTCTTCAAAGGTTGTTTTTATGGTGCCTATCATTATTCTATTTGAGTTTTCCGCATATATTAACATCCAACATCCTTAAGGTCAGGAGAATGGCAACAGCACCTTCTCCCAGATCTCACTGGCCACTGATGGCCATCCTTGAGGTAGTCCCTGTCCATGATCATAGGAACAGCTGTCCTGGGTCAGACCAGGTCTCTGACTTTCTGGGTGCATGTTGTCATTCCCCCAGCTGATGTAAACAGCAACATCTCTTCCTGAACGCAGCATTGTCCCAGTGAGTTAGGTACAGTTTGAACCTTCCTCAGAAGTCAGGCTTTTGTTGACATCTACACCTCTCCCTGCCCATGCTAGAGTTGGCATACCTTGACATTCTTGAGCATCGGAGCTTGTGCACAGCACATGCTTATGCACTCAGAGAAATGTAACTCCAATGAACATGTGTATCGGTTTTTAAGCACCACAGCGAGGCAAAGCACTCAAGCTTGCTCATCATGCTTTGGTCTTGCTCACTTGCCACTCTTGTGTCCCTCACCACAGTTCCTCCAGCTCAGGACTGCCGTGTCCCCCATGCACCTGCTGTTGCTGGCCCCTCTGTGCAGTGTTCGGTGCCAGATAGGGCTTTGAGCTGTGCAGTCTGAATTTCTCTCTGAAGCTCGTCAAGCCATGCTAGTTCCAGTTTCTTGTGCCAAACCTGACCCCAAATACTTGTCTGTGTTTCCAGTATTGCCTGTTTATTTCTTGGCTCCCACTGGAACATCTCATGTTTCTGTCCCCCAGTTCAGCAGTGACAATGGGATTGAAACATTTTCCTCAGCCTCTTGGTTTCTGAAGTTTAGTACTTGCTGTGTGATTCACAATGATTCCTTGGTTCTTGGTTAGTTTGCAGTTTGCAGGTCTCTGGATGATTTCTGTGTGTTAGTTAATCATACTTGTTCCTAATTACCGATGTGCGAGTGCACCTGGAAATTGTAGGCTACTGTGAGAATGCATGCCGAAGTACTGCAGGGTTAGGTCAGCGGAGCTGTGGTATAACTGCTGTGCCTGGACAGACTGGATTGACTACAGAGAGATCCAGACGTCTAGCTGAGAAATAGATGTTGATAAAGTATTTGGAGGACTAAAACTGAAGCCGCTGTGCTTGACTTGCATCCTCTGTAACGGAAGTAATATCCCTGATAAGAGTATCGCCCTCACTTGAACAGCTGAGTGTTAGAAATGCCTGTCTTTTGTCGAGCTGGGTAAATTTTCATTTTGGTCACCTCTATTGGTTAAAATTCTTTACTTGTGATTTGGAGTGTGGTAGACAATGTGGCCACTTGTCCTGTTCACCCGCACAGGCTGCCCTCTCCTCCCTCCACCAGCGCAGGCTGGCGTTTGCTGTGCCGAAACACGCACCTGGAGACGTGCCCGGTCAGACCTGGCCGGGTAATTTAGCTGTGTAAATTTTCCTTTCACAAGGAACCTGATAATGGTGCAGAGGTGCAGGATCTCCCTTCCTACACTGCTGTGGGGAATTGCTTCTTTGGCATTGTACTGGCTTGCTAACTCGTGCCCATCTCCATCTGGCTTGGTCTGCTTGGGCACTGATCTGTGCAGGGCACAGGTGGCTGCGCTGCTGGGGGGGGGCAGTACCAGAGAGTCTTGGTAGACATGCTTCAGAGATTGCTCCTGATTGCATCCCTCCCTATCCAGCTTTGCTTGTCCGACTCCCACAGTGGCTTTGTGGAGCAGCATAGCCCCACTTGTCTCACTGGGGGAGAGGAACAAGAACCAGCTGGCTCATCTCTTTGCCCACGTTGCACTACCTGTGGACTTGCAAAGAAAACAGCAGGGTTTGGGGGAGGGAAGGCATACTCTGCAAATGTTAATGTTGGGGCTGAGAGGTGTCCAAAAGTAAATGTTCTAGGATGTTTCCATTTGTCTGTCTGGCTTGGGTATTTTTGGGGGTGGGGAGGCTGAGGCACTCTGTGATTCTCACCTGTTTAGTAATAAGGAGAGGCACTCCTGATTAGTGTTGTGCAAATGCATGACTGTTCCCAGCCCTCAAACCTTGCATCAAAGTAAAGTAATTTCTCTGTGTTTTCAAGCATCCTAAAGCTATTAAGGAAGACAAATTTTGCAAGAATATTGTCTTGCCATGAAAAATGAAACCATTTGCCTTGAAAACTTGAGATATTTTTCAGCTGAATTACGTATAAACACATGTAAGTGCATTGCTGTTGCATTAGGCCATAGGTTTTTAGTTGACCTTTCCTTTATTTTTTCAGCGAGAAAATGTTTTCCAGCAAAAGTCACGCTTACTTTAGGAAGGTGGCCATTGATAATGCCTCCCTGTGTCTTTCCTGTGTCTAGTGGCATGGTACCCGTGTACACAAAACCCTGGAAGGACGTGGTTAATACTTCATGGAGTTGGCACAAAGCTGTGACATACAGTGACCTGCAGCACCATCGAGTAAACCAAATCTCTGTAGGTGATGGTGGATGCACTGTGAAGGAGTCAAAGCTGCAGGGCTGTAACTGTGTCCTCTTGGTGGAGTCAAGAGAACTTCCCACCTGAGGCTGCTGGAGACAACACATGTGCGTTTCTCCTTTCTCCCCACAGCATTAGTCTGCTACTTTGCCTTGTGTGTGGTGGAGATTGCATAGTAGATCAAATCAATCTGTATTGATTAATCTTCTGAGCTGGTAAAGCACCCTGACCAGCAGCTTTCTGCATATCCTGCCCTCTGATCACCTTTTCCGTGACTGCCTGCTTCCGTACCTCACTGCTTTTTCTGCTTCCTTTCAGCTTGACTGGGAAAGAAGCTCTGACCCACTTCCCAGCCCTGGGACCCTCCACAAACTCTGCCCAGGGGAAGGTCCACGTGAAGCAGTGTGACTTGCTGAAGCTGTCCCGCAAGCAGAAGAGGCTGTGCCGGAGGGAGCCTGGCTTGGCGGAGACCTTGCGGGATGCCATCCGGCTGGGGGTCATGGAGTGCCAGTACCAGTTCCGCAGCGAGCGCTGGAACTGCAGCCTGGAGGGACGGACCAGCCTGCTGAAGCGAGGTACAAGGTAGTTTTTTGTTTGCAGTGCGCAATCTCACCTGGTTCTGCAGCCCCTGCAATATGCATCTCAAATTAAGCAAAGCGGGAGCAGTAACCAGGGGGTGCAAAAATCATCTGTTTTGCCCAGAAATGGGAGCTGTGCAATTTGGGCTCTTCTGCCACAAAATATGTCTTATCCTCATTTTTCCTGCGTGGTTTGTCACGGTTTGAAAAGCAGAAGGAAGTTCACACCCTTGGCTTGTGGATTTTTGTCCTAGGCCGGAGATTCCTAGACTGACCACCTTCCTTGGCTGGCAATCAGGGACAATACTGTGAAAAATGAGAGTCAGTGCTTTGCTAAGGGACACTTTAGGAAAAGACCCTTTTTAGCTCTTCTGATATTTTGTATGTAGATCTCTGATAAAGAATTTAACCCTAATTTACTGTTGCAAAAAGCTATTTATGGGTATTAAGGCATTGCAGTGCATGTTGACAAATATCTCCTAAGACTCTTTCACGTATATTTGGAGTCTCTGCAGAAGTTTGCACAGAGCAGACAGAAGAGCCACTGGTTTCTGGTTCACAACATGCTTCAGAGGAAGAAAATGCCCTGTAAGTTCTGTATTTGAAGTAGGAGGGAACATAATAAATCCTTCAAAACAGAAGACCTTGAGAAAAATAGAATGAAGACAAACCCTGAAACTGTTTCTTAATAGAAGTTCCCAGAGCTTGCATGTACGTGTTGCTAAACCCGTCCTCACCCAAACGATGCCTGCCTGCCTGTTCCCGAGTTTCAGCCCCTCCGTAATGTTTAGCAACATTTACTAAGCTTCAGTCTTCGGTATTATTGACTTTCAGTCCTTTGATAATGTTTAGTAACTTCATGTTTTAAAAAAAGGGGGCCTGAATAAGCCAATATTAACTTTGATGAAATTTAAATGTAATTTTTAATTAAAAAATAAGATCTTGATTTTAATTAGCATTGGGATTGAAACTTTTTATCATTTCCATTTCAAATGATCGGATTTTGTTGAAGTAAATATTAAGTTAATATTTTAGTAAAACAGCACATACAAGACCAGATTTACTTCACTGCAGGCTCCGTTGTGAATTTTTAAGCACACTGTGAAAGAAGCTGTTTGTGATCATTTTGAGTGTCTTTCTGACATCCCTACCTTCATCAACCTCAAAGAACTTGAAAATGACAATTGAATAATCCTCATCTTCAAATAGCTGGAAAACATTTAATTATCTCGTGGTGGCATGCCTTAACATTTCCATGGACTCCTGACTGACAAAATAAAATATCACCTGTAATTTAAAACCTGTTTTGGCAGATGAGGGTAAGTGTTTGAAAACTTTTATTACACAATCTTAAGGATCAAATGATGATTTAATACAGAAAAGTATGCCGTATACATCTCCTCTATAAGAAGACAGTTGGCTGGAAGCAATTATTAGTTCTCATTTTCCTTTAGCTTGCAAATAGGTTATTTCTTTCACAAAGAACATGAAGACTTTCAGCTGCCACTTTTGATCTGTTTCTCACATATTCCTACTCCTGTTTTTTCCTGTCGCTGCCTTGGAAATTGCTGGTCGGGCAATGGACTGTGCTCCTTTCGCCCAAGTAGTTATGAAGAGTTTTAGGTATGATTAAGTGATTGATATTGCCATGGTCTTAGAGAAACTGTCAAGAAAAACAGAGACTTTTTAACATTTTTTAATGGTCTTATGAGTGCAAAAGGGGAAAAAAGATCGTGTCCCAGTGAGATGGTTCATTTTTGTAATAGGTGAAAAGCCAATCTTAATTTGCAATCACATTGGATCACCAACACTTTTCCTGCTTCTAGAGGTGCCACCATCTTTTTTGCTCTATTTGAAACAAGGTGATTCAGGGAGAAACCTCCTTAAGAAATGAGCTCCCTACAAGCGTTCCATCCATTAATCCATTTTTTTGCTTCGCGTTGGTTAGATACTTTGACCTTCCAGCAGTGGCTTCACTGATGTCATGAGCAAGCAAGGGATGGCACAGCGCAGGAGCAGTGGCTCAGAGACAGAATTTCCATCATTGGAGATTTGGAGAACTCAGTTGGACAAGCCCTGAAAAACTGTTTCTGGCATTGTAGTTAGCCCTGCTTTGAGCAGGAGGTTGTATTAAAGACCTTGAGGAGTCCTTCCATCCTAAATCTTTCTACAATTCTCTAGCTTTCTGGTCGGCTCTGATTGCTTGCTTATTTGTTTGTTTGCTTGCTTTTTAAATTTGTCTTGGTTTTTTTTCTCCCCAAAAGATGCCTCTTCCACTTGCTCTGAAACGCTCACGCTGTCTTTATTGTAACATTGAAAAATCTTTGACCTTGGGCATCTTTCCTTTGGCAGAATCACCACATGGCTAAACTCCTCCTATTATAGTTTTCCTTGTGGTCTAGAGCACACCATGCCACAGAATAGTGTCTTGCCATTGCAGCAAACGTCTTTCTGTATTTATAGGCTGCTGAGCTAAGAAATAATTCCAGCGAGCTCAGGGCAAGACTTGGACATGTGCAAGGTCCTACCAGAGGGAGCTGGCTTGCTTCAGCATCTTGAAATTCAACTCCGTGCTGGATGTTTGCAATCAAACTGCCCAGCAAAGACATCTGCATTTAGATGTTCCCTCTTGCACCAAGTGTTTAAAATTTCGCGTAGTCACTGGCAACACAGTCGATGGGGTCAGGATAATGACTCATCCCTAAAAGAGACCCTGACAGCCTGGACATTAGCTCCAGGCTCCATGGGCTATGGTGACAAGAGCTCCATTGACACAGCAGGAGGACAGGTACACAGAACCCGTGGAGAAACTTCTCTTTAGATCTTCTCAAATCATGTTTTTTGGAGCTGATTGCTGCTCATTTGTGCTGTGTCCTACCGAAAATCCAGCTTCAGCAGCTGCTCTGCGACTCATTGTTATTCCACAAGCTCTTAAGGACCATTCAGTTATTCCATTACTCATGTGATTTGTGAATTAATTAAATAGTGATCAATCCCTTATGACAAAGCAGAAGGAACCATCTTAGACTTTTCAGGCAAGCATTTGGCAGCCTGGTGGCATTGAACCTTTGCCATAAAAGGAGGTGGAAGAGGGGGGAGAAGAAGGAGACGATTTGAAAGTATGCTCGTTATCTTCAGTTACTGCTGTCTGCAGTGGCCTCACCACAAGCAATGCTCTCTGATTTCCAGTGGGTTGACATCTAGCCAGCACTTACGTGGAGTGCCACAGAAGAAACAAAACCATCACTGGTCAGAAATACCAGAAGCAGTGTGGTACTCCACAAAGTCAGATTTAGCAGGGTATGTGGAGCTGACTGGTACTGCTAGCTTTATATGGTATGGGAAAGTGTTTCTGAAATGCTGTCCTCTCTTCTGGTATCAGTATGTCAGATAGGATACTGGGAATCAGCTGAGCACTTGGAGATTAACTTCTGGAATTATTTTTCAGATTTTCTATCTCAAATATTTCATCCTCTCTTAGCTCCTTCTTTTGCGTTGGCCACTGCTGGAAAATGTGTGAGCGTTGTGTTGCTATCCATAATCTGTATTTACTGTGTCCTATACCAGCTTTTCCAAAACTTTTGATGGATTTTGTGACATTTTTTCATTATTCTTCCACTACCCTTAGAGATTTTATAGAGCATCATCAACTGGAGAGCTTAGTTGCAAGTTACTTGTCCCAGTGACAGAGCAACTGAAATGGTGAGGTAGGAAGTAGTTTGGTGATTGATCTCCTTGACCTCCTCCACATTTTCCTGACTCTCTCATCCACATCCTTACTGTTGCTAGATCTTTCATCTGAAATTTTGGAATTCCAAAGAGCTCCTGTGAAGTCTGTATTGAAGTCACTAACACAACCTCTCCATTACATTCACGATTAGTTTGTTTTTTATTCTTCTTACTGATAGCTATCAGAAGAACTCTTCTTCCTGTTCTCTGGTCATGTTTACGGTGAACTCACTCAGATCTCAGCAGTCAGTGGTCTGAGCTATTATTACAGCTGGATGGGAATTCTTTGAGGGAATAGAATGATGGGAAAATTGGGAGTTGGACTGGGTGAATTCTAGAGGTGCTTCCAAATTCTGCTCAAAGCAGAGCTAACTGCAAGACTAGATCAGGTCTCTGTGGTTCTCTCTTCCATTTTTTCTGAGAAACAGATCTGTTTCCTTCTGATGTGGAAGGAAATTCGGAATTTTCCAATGTGGAATATTTGTTTGCTTCACTGTGCTTTCTTCCATGCAATGTCCAATTGCTTTATTTTTTATAAATCAAGATTTTTCTATTTCAGCCAATTTTATCCATTCCTTCACTCTGAGCTATTGATCAGTCACCTGTCTTTCTCTTCTTTGCACTCTTTGCTAAATTGTGGGCTTGTTAAGCAGTTTCCGATGAATAATTTTGTTTTCTGCAAATGAACTCTGGAGGAAATACTAAGATTTTCCCCTGGACTAAATAGGAATATTTTGGGGTTTAGGTTAGGTTTGTGTCAATCAGGGTTTTCTGGAACTTCTGTGGAGCTCACGGGTGTCATATGAGATCAGATAGGAATGGGTATGTTGATGTCTTCAGGTTGAACTCCTATTCAGGCACTGTACTTTCTTTTCTGGTTAAAATGTCATGGTGTGTCATGGTCACACACCTCAGGGCAAACGTGGTCAAGCTGGGAAGCCTCATTTAGGAAGGAGGATAGCTTCAGAAAGCATTGCCATGGTCACTGGGAGCAGGTGATTTATCACAGGTAAGTCAGAAAACCCACTCACAGGTGGGAGAGTTGTCCTCCTTGCGCAAGATGTCCTTCAGCAGGGAACCTCTCCTAGTCAAACCACATGTGATCTTTCCATATGAAATACTACTACTGTGCCAATGCAGTCCCAATGAAACACATTTTTAAACAACAGGTCAGATTTTTGAAATGTTTTTTTCAGTTTCTACTAAATATTTCCTGATTTTAAGCCAGAACATGATTTCAGTGATGATTCGTACCCGTCAGCTCTGTGGTGAGGATGAGGAAAACAGTTTCATGACTGTTGTTTTTTGCAGTTGAATATTTTCCCAGGACCGTTTGGCTGTTGCCACCCATCCCTAGGTTCAGGAGTGGTCTCCTGTCCCCGTATTGAGTCACTCACAGCCACCAGGAGAGACTGGGGTGTCACTACACCAGTTAATTCAAACATGATACTGAGTTTCTCTGCTGGGAATGGTGTGCGGGTAATGGCAGTGTGTTGTCTCTTTGTATCTCTAAGTATTGTGCTTGGGCTTAGTTCATGCACAGTTCTAGTCAGGAGAGCCAGTGAGGCAGATAAACGCCTTATTTTGCCTTTCCTGCTCCTACCCTCTCCTAATCCCTCTCCTGTGCAGGTTTTAAGGAAACTGCCTTCCTCTATGCCGTGTCCTCTGCAGCTCTCACCCATTCCTTAGCCAGAGCATGTAGTGCTGGGCGCATGGAGCGCTGCACCTGCGATGACTCCCCAGACCTGGAGAACCGCAAGGCCTGGCAATGGGGTGTTTGTGGAGACAACCTCAAATACAGCACCAAGTTCCTGAAGAAGTTCTTGGGTCAGAAGAGGATTGGCAAAGACTTGCGGGCCAAGGTGGACATCCACAACACCAATGTTGGGATCAAGGTGAGGAGCTGCACTAGCAGGCCTAGAATGAGGTTAGGACTCAGTGCGTCTTCGAACCCGTCCTCAGCTGAGGCTGTTGCGAGAGGGGTATTCGCTGTCCCTACTCACAAACCAGACCCGTCTACCCGTGTGTTGTGGATCTTATGGTACTGAGAGCTCCCTGGAAAGTCTCCTGAACTCCGGTGTAAGGAGATGCATGTTGAGTGGCAGAGTAGCATCCTGCATCCTCTAGCGGTACCAGGGGCTGAGTGACAGCAGTATGCACGCAGCAGCAGCCGTAAAACTCAGCAGCTGAGTTACTCCATGGGTTATGCCACCATCACAGGGAATTTTGAGAACAGCTAGAGCTTCAGAGCTGGTGGGACATGTCAAATAGATAAAGGGTTGACACTCTTGAGATCAATGATGAACCTGCTGGTGATTTCCTACGGAACTAATCACATGACAAGTTTGGGTCAGGGAGACCATTAGATCAAACATCTTAGACTGTCTGCTACAGGCTACTGACTAATCATTGTTTTCAGTTTACTGAGTCAAATTACTTGTTCGATTAGAGCACTGTCTTCATTTGAATATACTGAAGGGAATCCACCATGCTGGAAATACTCAGTTTTATGGTTGACTACTCCAGCTATTCCAAATAGGCTTAGTGAGAATTTAATCAGTATTCAGCCATTTGTCCTCATTCAGGCTTTCTGCTCTCTGGCTCACCAGTCAGCTCTGTAGTCAGTACTCTCTTTTGTTTTGGTTTTTAGTTTCTCTTCCATGAAATAGGAATAATACTAATAAAACTGAAGTGTTTCCAGGCTGTCTGCAGTCTGAGGTGTGGCCTCTACCCAGAATTAGGCTCACGATCCTGGCAGATAATGACTACCACTTCTCTTTCTCATCAGGCTGTGAAAAATGGTCTCAAAACCACGTGCAAGTGCCATGGTGTCTCCGGCTCATGTGCTGTCCGGACATGCTGGAAGCAACTTTCACCTTTCCATGAGATTGGACGACTGCTGAAGCTGCGCTACGATGATGCTGTCAAGGTCTTCAGCACCACCAATGATGCTGTGGGACACTCGGAGCTGGCTGGCCCACAGAGACACAGCCACTCCTCCAAGCACCCCGCTTCACCCCGCTCTACTGACTTGGTGTATGTGGAAGACTCCCCCAGTTTCTGTCGTCCAAGCAAATACTCCCTGGGAACCGCCGGGAGGACCTGCTCTCGAGAAGGCAACTGTGACAGCATGTGCTGTGGAAGAGGCTACAACACCCAGAGCCGGCTGGTTACCTTCTCGTGCCACTGTCAGGTGCAGTGGTGTTGCTATGTGGAGTGCCAGCAGTGCATGCAGGAGGAGGTGGTCTACAGCTGCAAGCAGTAAGGACACTTCCAGAGGTTCAAGTCCTAGAGCACAAGGAAGCAGTAGGGAGAGAGAGAGACATGATTCTCTACTGTGGGCTGAGGGCAAAGGCAAGCACCAAAAATGTCCAGTGCTCCGATCATCTCAATCTTGAGAGCCTCCGATCTGGGGAGAGCCCCTGTATGAGGGGTGAAAACCAGAGAGTTTGTCAGGTATCAGATAAGGAAGGAGGGACAGAGAGTGGGGGTAACATGGGGACAGCAGAAACACTGGAGCAGTCAAAAATATCTCTCTCGGGCTAAAACTTGTACTCGTCTGCAGTAATAACCCCCTCCTCCATGCCTTACTTGCACTTAGGTAAGTGCATTGGGGTGGTGACACCAAAATACTGAGGGATTGTGCCCTGGCTCCTGGAGAGAAGAGAATTAAGGGACTGGGGAGGCAACTAACAAGAGCCTGGATCCTGAGGTGGCAGGACGGCTGTGGTCCTGCACCAAGGCAAAAGGACTCTGGCAGCAGGGGATTGTCAGTGCTGTTCTGTGGGAGCTGGTTGAATCCTTTCTGCTTTGAGCTCAAAGACACACTGCCGCGTAGTCTCTTGATGCGAGAATTGTTCGGAGCGCATTTTAACCATGTTTTAACCTTGCTGCGCACAGGAGACCTGGAATCGCCTCTGTTACAGTGCACGTATCACAGGAACTCAGCTGAGGTCTGTAAAGTCACCCCGCTGCAGCATGCTGCCTCGCAGGGGGTTATGTTATGGTGGTGAACCCAGGGTGATGGTGCCAATTATGCATCCCCCCTCCCCCCCCAATCAAACTATCAATCAGCTTTTTGTCGTACGTGTACCACTCTGCCCTGGTGCTTGAGGCACAACACATCCCATAGTTCTGTCCTGTGCTAATGGCAGGTGAAATTTCTGAAACGGAATTGGGAACCACGGGAATTAGGGCATCTTAGAAATGTGCAAGTCATGAGTAAAAACCTCTGCACTGCGATGTTAGATACGTCTAGACAATGCAGGCATCTGGCATGGGAGAAGGTGACCTGGGGGAAAGGGCACAGTCCACAGTTGTGACCCCCTGACTCTGAGTCGTGTTTTTCTAGTTAACTCTAAGTTGAACACAACAAAAACAGCCTGTTTTGTTTCTTTGGCTGTGTTTCAGACAGCAGTTTTGGGCATGGCAGTGAGGCATTCCCTGACCTGGCCACCAGGAACAAATAGTTGCGTGTAGCACAACCTGTCTGGGTGTTGAGCTCCATTACAGTGCTCAGCTGTGTATTTACCTGCTCTGGGGCTTCTGTTTCATCCTGCAGCAGCAGTTTGGGTGTTTCTACTGCGAGATCTCCGCAGAGTCCCTGAGATAACCAAGCAGCTGTATTGACTGTCCCGGTAATAGCTATAAACCAGCAAGCGGGATGCCTGTGTGGAGGTGGGCTGGTGCTGAAAAGAGCACTTCAGTCCTTACACTCAAATCAGAATTCATTGGCAGTGTAATGGATGAAGGTGCTGGTTTGGGATGCACTACCCATAGGCTGAACTGGGCACGCTTTCACTGTGATCGAGCGGTGAGATCTCACCTGTGAGCTCCAGCTTTTGAGTGTGGATCTGCCAAAATCAGGCAGATCATCTGTTCATTTCCACGTGCTTTGAACAGTTACTTTGCAGTGATGAGTGTGTACTCACACTCTTTTCACCTTGACCTTGTTGCCTTTTTGTTTTTTACAACTATTTTTGATATCTGCTTCATAACAGGATGGAAGAGAACCACCTCAGAGCAGATCTAGCCATTAACTGGCTCTTTAGAGGCCACTAAGACCTTCCCTCTGGCTAGTTATAGGTCTTCTAATAGGCTTATTCCTTTTTATCTTTGTTCTGGCTCAAGCTGACTTAACTGAATTAGACTGCTTATGACAGACATAATACTGCAAATAGGGTTAATTGGCCTTATTTTTCTTTTTACCTCCTAAATACCTAAGAACTTAACATTGAGCAGACCATTTACATGTTGCTTTTAATCTTTTTGGAGCTGAAATCTTCCCACGAGTCTCAGCATCGAGCACTCAATGAAAAAGCATCACAATAAGTTAAAATTGGCATCGTAGATGAAGTAACAAAGGAACTAGCTCTGTTCTACAATATTGTTCCCAAGTCACCTGCCCCACTGCCCTCCTGGCTTGCCCAGCATCAGAGAGGAAGGGAATACCACATCCAGGAGGGTTGTTTGGGGATCACAGGCCATTCCATGGAGCATTATCATTTAAACAGGGACTGGGACTCAGTGGAAGGAGCAGGGAAGCACAGCTGGATACCATTCTTTGGGGAGCAAGTGGAAGAGACACCACTCTGTCCTCTTGCTTTTATCTAAGCTGCGCTCCTGAGTTGTAATTCTGGGCACGCACAATCCATTCTCCCTGCCCAGATGTCATGATCTGAAGGCAGTGAGGATGCTTCTATGTGGTGGCAAGTGTTCTTGTTAGTCTTGTGTCCTTTTACTTCCTCTTTGGACTAATGTTGCTGAAGTGAACTAAGGGGGTTTCAGCAGACACATCACTGCAGGTTGGGATTCACACATTGTGCAAATCAGGCACTTGCAGAAGGTCAGTGCAGGCAAAACCTCAGGGTAGAACTGGTTTTCAATGGTTTAGTAAGTTCTGTCTCCAGTTTTGCCATGAAGTCTGAAAAAGAAGAAACACTTCAGTAACCTCCTAGTAACGTTATCTGGGCCAACGTCACCTGCTGATGGCTGGATCCTAGTGAGGGGTTATGAATCTGTTATCTTGTTTCTTAAAAGCAGGCTGTTTATGTCACTTTGAGTGTTAGGTCTTCTCTTAAGGGCTTTGTGTTCACTGAAGTCCAAGTGACCCTGCTCAGCAGCGTGGTGTTTGACTCTGCAGTAGGAACTGTCAGGCTGCACGCTGGGAGCAGATCTATGAAGCGCTGATGTACTCCTGCCCTCCAAACCCAACCCGGACCTGTCGGAGAGCATCTACCATCCATCTCACACATAACTGAAAATCTGTTTTGTCCCCTTCCCACTGACTCCAGTAACAGTGTAGAGGTTGGAGCCTGGCTGAGGTGGCTGTTGGGCTACGGGCTAAACAGGAGCCTCCTTGGACCTGGCTGGTCTTTGTAGGGCCCTTAGGGTACCCTCCAGGTACCTGCAGAGTGCACGCATTTCAAAGTGAAGTTTTTTGGCTTGCTCAGACTCACTCTTTTGTACTATTCCTGTAAAAAAAAAAAAGACAGGAGAAACCCACGCAAGAACAGACACGTAGGTAAGCCTTTTAGTCTTCTCCAATGACCTGGTCCTGTTCCGCAGTGAGCGTGGAAGGGAATGCATGTTACTAACACCTTTCATTTTGTTGTGAAGAGTGTTTCAAATCTGTAGGCTAGTTTTCCCATCCAAAAGGCAAGCCTGGCTTCCGCATAGCAAAAAGTGTTATTTTAATAATACCCTTTATCTGGTTCCAAATGTTCCAATGTTTTGAGCAGTAGGTGTAAGCATTTCAGAGGCATGTTAGGTGTTTTGCACCACAGACTCAAAAACAAGACCAGAAGGACGGTAAGATGATTATTGAGGCAGAGAGGAATACGGTCAGACTAGTAGACCTTGCAACTTTAGTTATTTGTGTCCTTTGCAGCTGAAACACTGATGTGAGTGGGAACAGGACAGCTTTGTGGCAAGGGGGCTGGATACTTTATTTAGGCAGCTCAATCAAGCCCCTCCACTGTGGATGTTTTGGGCTGAATTAGTCCTTCGGCACTCTTTCAGGCAAAGGAGACTTGTTTAGAGCAGGATTAGATACAGCTTTGCAGCACTTGCAAAAATATCTTGGTTTTTGTGTGTGTAGCCTGTGTCGTTTGGACATTCATGCTTTTAAGGTGGTGTCACCAAGTCCCTTGCCACTGAAAATACTGGCGCCTGTGAAATGTGCAGGGCTTACCTCTAGCAGTGGAGGTTTTTAGCAGTGATCTGTGTGACCATTGGAGCTGTGATCTGTTGGGACTGGCAGTGTCTAAGCCATACCATGTTTTTGTTCAGTCTTGCTGCCAGCAACTATGAGGTGGAGCTGTCCCTTGTCTGGAGTGTGGGGTTAGCACAGTGCTGTGGGGATCTTGCAATAACTTAACTGGAGTCAAAGAATCACCTAAACAAAGTAAATTGAAAGGTGAGGTTGTACCTGGAGGTCCTGGTGCCGCACAGGAATTGTTGAATAAGAACCGGACAATAATACAACAACAACAACAGGAAGGTATTTCAGGGGAAAATTAAGTACTATTTTTTCATGTGCCAGAGGGGACTCTTGTGCCTGAAGTTCCTTGCCCTGCACAGGTCAGAGCTGCTTGAGAAATGGAGAATGTGGAGAAGACCTGAGGAAAAAATGGTTTCTCTGGTATCCTTGGGATGAGTTTGGGCTCAGTTGGAATATGGAGGTTTGGCATTTGGCTGAAGTAAGATTTGGTTGTTAGCTGGTGAGCCAAGGCTGGGCAAGGAAGGCTGGTGTCCTTTGCCTTGGCTCTGCAAGGTGAATTCAGAGCCTATTTCAACCCGTCACAGCTGAAAAGCCTTCTGTTCAGCCCCTGCCAGCCAGAACAGTCAGCCTCCCTCAGTCTGGAAACCAAATGGTGAAAACTGATGGGAAACAAATAATTTGACATGCTCCATATGAGGTCTGGGGAAAAGGCTTGAGCATATTTTGAGTTCGAGGCAATGCTGATACGACTCCTTTTGGTATCCTTCAATACTAGGCATTTTTAAAATGATGGTATGGATAAGGGAGTGAAAAAGTTTGCTTGAGGCAGATAGCTTCTTTTTCCATTTTTAAAAATTTATTTATTCAGTTGTCCAGTGCTGTTTTATTACCAAAACTTGAGGTAAATTGGGTCGATATTCAGAAATGTGATTTACTTCAACTAACAGCAGTGGGAGTCTTTGTGTGACCAGGAAGCAAAACTTGGGTCTGTTTGGCATTCAGTGTTCTTAGGCTTGAATTGTATTTTCTTCAAGAATCAAGACTGAGCATCATCTTGAGCAAAGCTCTTCTGCCACCTCCTGGAGATATGGGATGTGGAGACCTGGGCCTCCGTTTGGTCTGTGTGTGAGCTTGTCAGCTGTGCTGCACACCTTACCACGTACTACAGATCCAGTGGATGTGCCGCCTCTTTGGTTATACGTGCAAAGAAGTTACTGGAATGAAAAGCTGGAGATATAAGGGGATCACACTTAAATCTTTACGTCAAAATCTTTTCAGGAGCAAAGGTGAAAGGTTGTGCCCTGGCTATAAAAATATTCTTTCCCAAGTGCAAATGTACCTCAACATGACTAGTGATGGTAAAAATCTGAGCTGCACGTGCTTTCCTGTATAGTTTTTTGATTCAGGATGAATCCTTGCCTCTGTACCTAAAAAGCCCAGTAACCTGGGAACGGTGATAGGTCTAATATTCCTGGCTGGCTGGGATCCTCACTACCCACACGAGCGGTACCCTGCAGACACAGTCCCTGTCCCTCTGTATACTTCCTACTCCAATTTTTATTGCCTGTCCTGGTACATTGTTGTGTTGGGCTTGGTAGTAGTGGATCCATCATGCTTATTGCAGGAGGGAAATAACAATCCATCAGAAAAGTTTTCCTGAAGTATATAAAGTTCTGGTGTGGATGGACCCCACCATTTCCAAGTGAAGAGCTGAACCTGCTTGGGAAGAAATCCCATATCTGGAAGCTGCCCCATAAAATGATTATACACCAGTAATTCCTTGAGGCTTAACCAGGGATCCATGCCGCAGTGTTGCTGAGATGGAAGGGCAGTGCAATGCGGGGGTCGGGGGTGCTTTATGAGATCAACAAATAGGGCCATGTAAGCCAAGAAACACTAATGAGCAAAGTAATAAACGCCACTTAGGCAACAGGCACTTCTACACCCTCAGATACCTTGTGTAAGACTGGAAGGCCAATTGGTGACAATGTAATATGTCACTTGAAAAAAAAAAAAAAGACTGTTCTTTAAGGGAAACAAAACCTTTGTCTACCTCAAGATGTACAACTTTTGTGACAAGAAGTATGGACATTATTTATATTTCTTATATATCCTCTAGAAAGAAAATGGTGCTATGGGTTTTGAGTTGCATTACAGTCCTGCTTGTACCTTGTCCTAATGCTTTATCTAATCCTTTTGATTATAACACGCATATTTGTGTAGCTGGCTGTGTTGTCCAGTATTGCACTAGTGTCTGCACTGCTGGTGTTCTTGTCAGTCAATAAATACCAGTTGTTTTCTAAGAACGTACATTTCTGCCTTTCAAGGGACATCCCTGGGAAATAGCTTTGAATAACTCCATTCCTCCATTGGCACATTGATGTTATTCCTTTATGTTGTGGTTTAAGCTCGGCTGGTAATTAAGTACCACACAGCCGCTTGCTCACTCCCCCCTCACCCAGAGGGATGGGGAGGAGAGTTGGAAAGGAACGTAAAACTCGAGGATTGCGATAAGAACAATTAAATAATTGAAATAGAATAAAAATTAAAGAACAATAATAACAATGATGACAATAAGTTATAATGAAAGGGAGAAGGGAAAGAATAAAATCCAGAGGGAAAGGAAGAAAGGAACGCATCGTGCTCAGTGCAGCTGCTCACCGCCTGCCAACCGATACCCAGCCAGTCCCCGGCCAACTACCTGCCCACCCTGGCCAAACCCCGGGGGGATATACCAGGCATGGTGCCCCGTGGACACCTCTCTGGCTAGTTGGGGTCAGCTGCCCTGGCTGTGTCCCCTCACAATTCCTTGTGCCCCTCCAGCCTTTTCACTAACACGGCCTGAGGAACTGAAAAGTCTCACATCAAAGCCAAAAACCAGCACCACACTCACTAGCTCCTAAGAAGATAATTAACTCCATCCCAGCTGAAACCAGGGCACTTCAGTTCTCCTTTAGCTGCACCCACTCCAGAAGATAACTAGAAATGCCCATTTCTGCCCACCCAACAGTAAGGGTTTCCCAAGTGGGTGAGCTCAGGAATGTTTGTGTTAAGGAGATGTGACAGTAGTGAGCCAGATGTGATCAAGAACATGTCAGCAGCATATTTCCTGCAGCAGCGAAACAAACTGGATGCTCGTGTACCCCTGCTTGTTCTGTTCTGCTGCTGATGCCTCTGTGTCAGCTGTCTGGATGCAACTACTTGTGGAACTTGGCAACTGGGTTGATGCAACTGGTGCAAATGTTGCTCAGCCTTAAAGACATGACTCCAAGGTGCCCTGTGCTCCTCAGACTCTCCCTGGGGAGGTGAAGGCGGTTGTCTGAGGAAAGCCTGTGGACTTGCAGAGGAACACCAGATCCTGGGTTTTGCAGGAAGGGATGATGGAGCTGGCCTCGTGTTGCAGTGATGACACCAGACTAATGGCTCCTCTTGCCCATCATCTTGGGCACATGGGAGCTGCTGGCTCCAGCAGTTCTGAGCAACAACTGAGAGTGGGTTTACCAGGTGATCCCAAATAGCTCCCCCAGACCTTGGTCTGGCACCAGCCCACCACAGCACGGTGACACCTCATCACATTGTGGTGCTCAACAGTGACCACACAAGGCCAGAGGAAGGGCCATGGCCACAGGCTGTGTCTGATGCACGTGCCAAGCTCAGCCCTACAGGAAACGTGGTTACTGCTCGTTCCAAGGCTCAGCCCAGGCCATGGCCAATGCGTGCAACTGCCCAGGCCCAGCATGGCCCAGAGCTGCCAGTCGTGGGCCACAACGGAGCCACTTCACACTGCGGTTTGCCTTCTAGTTGGACCTTGTTGACCCATCCCTCTTCCCCCCTCAGCTTGCTCCTCTGCTCTTGCACATATCTGGAGCTCCAGTTCTGCCCTGTTAGAAGGGAGCGCGGTGTTGCCCAGCCCGAAAGGTCCCCACAGAGCTGCTCAGTTCCTTGCACACACCGAGCTGGAAGCGTGTCAGAAATGCCATTCAGAGTGGTCAGGTTGTCCTGGGTAAAGCATGCCAGTGCACTGGGGATGATAAATAATTCAAGACACCCATGGGTCCTCTCCCAACCCTCTGCCCTAGCCTACACTTCTGGTAGTCCCTGCTTTCTCCTAAGGGCCACCTAGCTCATCAGCCGGGGTAGGGCAGTCCATGCAAAGTCTGCTGCCCAGGAAAGGTGGAGCAAACAGTAGATCTCTATGGACAGGCTTCACAGGGTCAGCGGCATTTCCTTGGGGATCGGATGAGGTGAGGCAAGCAGATCTAGCACTGGCCTCATGCTAGGAATGTCTGTCTGTCATAGGCACCAGCATGGCTCAGGGTTTGGGTCAGCCTAGTGTCCTCAGGAATGTCCCCTCCTCCTCTCAAAACAGCACTGCTGAAGTGGAGTAACCACGATCCCTAGAAGCTCAAGGAGAGCCACACAGCTGTCATGTATCAGCCTCTTTAGCTTCTTCATTGACGAGCATTAGGTGGCTTCTTAGGGAGATGCTGGTCTTACCCTTTCTTGGGGCTTGTTTTGCAACCCCAGCTGTCCCCAGTTAATGTTCCTCCTGCCCCAGTAAGGCAGCCGTATATAACCACCTCCTGGGTGGTTAAAGAGTGCTGGCTCTGGGATTTTTTGGGCAGGTTGTGGCAAAGCCTGTTAAGAATTCCTACCTAGCTTGGCTCTGCTGTCTTATGAAGCGGCAGTGGCTACCACGCTCTTCTGGATGCTCAGCAGCACATAGACAACAAGGAATCAGCCCTCAGGCAGATCAGGAAAAGGTGCTGAGGAGAGGTAGGCTTTGCCTGTGTGCTGGTTTAAGTCATTTGCAGGCTGAATCTACCCCAGGATGTCACCTTAAGCATATCTTTACTGGCTCCTTTTGCCTGTCAGCTGTTTTGGCACCAAAAGGCAGAAGGGCTGTTAGGTCCAGGGTCAGGGGTTAAATGGAAACATCAGTTCTTTCTGCAAGAGGAAATGGTCCTAGGTGAAAAGGAGCATTGATGGAGACCTGGGTGGAAGAACATGGTAAGGTGCACCACCCTCCCGCAGCAGCCTCAGGTGGAACAGAGCCTGGGCACAGAAGGGGCCAGCCAAGCCTTTAACAGGCAGATGGTTTCCCTGAGATCATCCTGAGTCCAAGTCCTGGACTAACTGTGATGCAAAGTATTTGTTTTCTTGGTCCTACTGAGTGCATGGAGTGGAGGGGTTGTGCATGTGCTGGATGGCTGCGGTGAAACCTCCTCGTGTTGCTTGTTACTGTCACAGTGGGATTAAAATGTCATGGGAAAGAGCTTCTAGAAAATGAGGCAAGTAGGATGCCCACTCATTTGTGCAGCCATGCTGAAAATATCCTGCCTTGCTGGATGGAGAAAAGCTGGACCATTGAGGCTGGGCAGGCCTCCTGTGTTTTTGGGAGCTGTGTTGGGTTTGGGGCAGATGCATTGTGACGGCTCCTGGCCAGCCCTGCCATCGCTCTCCCAGGCAGCAGAAGCCTCCAGTAAGCTCTCTGAAGTCACAGCTCTCACTAGACAAGAGAGCAGCGAGAGCCCCAGACACAAAAAACACAGGGTAGTTTGCAAGTCACATCTTA
Source organism: Falco peregrinus (assembly GCF_023634155.1). Taxonomy (NCBI): domain Eukaryota; kingdom Metazoa; phylum Chordata; class Aves; order Falconiformes; family Falconidae; genus Falco; species Falco peregrinus. The sequence goes on from NC_073738.1 coordinate 843,763, forward strand.
GCTACAGGAAATGCTGGAAATGACTTTTCTTGACAGATTAGTGTCTTCTAACCCAGATTGCTTCTCTAAGTAGCATCCTGGATGATCAATGTCCCGCTGCTTTGTGGGGAGCAAGCAGCTCAATGGAAACAATTAATAAATAGCACAAGTTGCATTCCTGTTTCAGGGGTATTACTGTCACTGGGTAGCTCTGGCAGTTCCCAACCAAGCAATTTTTCCCTCTCATCTGCAATTGCATCTAAACTATTGTACAAATGAAATGTCCCCTACAGTGACAGATGCAAAGTGTTAGCTCTGTGTCCTCAGCATGGCTTTGCCACTGTTGGCATTATCAACCTGGATGCTGAAATACCAAGCGATGCTCTAGCTGCTTCTGTGCCAGCATTTGCTCTGACGCATAGGGGTGATGGGGGCAATCCCGTGGCTGGCGATCAGCCCATCTGCGCTCACCCAGAGAGCCTTCACTGAGCTGTGCTACTCCTGCAAAACCTCTTTTTGTGCTCCAGTTTCTGTAACGGCAAGGCCAGGACTCAAGGCGTGTTCTTGGGCATATATTTGTATGTGCTTCAGATTCTAGTTTCCTAAAACGGAATGCTTTAGGGATTTCCGACCTAACTTGAGAGGTCTGAAAGCTTAAGCTGTAAATACGAGTCAGTCAAGGGAAAGAAAGCGGCATCTCCCAGAGCAGGCATCTGTATTAACAGTTGAGGGCAAATGAAGTCTGCTTTTTTCCCAGCTTATGCTAGTTTTAGATCTCTTAACTGTGCCTAGGACAGTGGCCTCTGCAGTCTGTGATGTGTTTGCTAATGCTTTTCTTCTGCAACTCTCTGAAAGGCTTGTGGAAAGTTTCTGCCAGCTCTCATTTTTGAAATGTAAAAGGCATGGTACCTTCTGCAGGCTTTTCTGGGCCTAAGGTGACTCTTTTACTTCCAGCACTGATGTTGTCCCAAGGCTTTGGTTAGAAACCTGAGTTGAGAGTGTCGGATGGTGTTGTCTGTCAGCTCCTAGCCAAACTACCCATTCCTTTCAGCACCCCACATTACGCAGCACATTTTAAATATTAATGTCTATAGATAAGGCATTTTGGCAGCTGTACCAAATAGAGACTACCCATCAAAATATAAATTTCTGAAAGATTTATATCCCTTTTTTAAGTGGATAGAGACATGTCATTAGTTTTCTGTACTTACCAATACACCTCATTTCCTATCAAGATAGATATTTTTCCCCTGAACTTCCATTTTCCTGCTGTTTTTTAACCCAGTGTCACAAACACCTTCCAGAGCATTTTGGAGATTCATGTCCTTTTTGTCTCGCTTAGCAGAATATCAGCTCTGCAAATGCTGATGCCTTAGATCTATCAGATATTGATGATATTGCCAATATCTGTTGGTAAAACATTTTGGATGCAGAAATAAGTCCCAAGACTGCATGGGAATGATCCCTTCCAAACGATGTATTAAAACTGCTCAGCTGCTAGCCCTGTTTTAGGGACCTGGCAGAACCGAGGCACACTACCTACAGGGATGCTTTTAATTGAATGCATGACAGGGCACTTAGATTTTTGTCACCTTCTCTAACTGCTGCCAACTGCATTCCCATATCACTACAGGCAGCTAGGAATTGGTGTTAGACCCCAGGCCCAGCATGTGTTGAGCTATAAGATGCTTTAGTGCCAGGTGCAGTATCACTTGTAGAGGCATGTGTGTTCTCACATTTCAACTGCTTTGCACCTCCATAGACCCCTGCATGTGTAGGGAAATGTTAGATGTCTGTGCAGAACTCTGCTGAACAGCTTTGTTGCACTTCCCCCCCCCGTCCCCACCCTGAACCATCTCCACAGATCCCCAGCTACACACACTGCTCCAGGTCCCGGTTCTTGGGACCTGCCTGACCCTGACAGGTCTGCTGATGTGACTCTGCATATGGATGGGATGAAGAAGCTGACCAAGACAACACTGTGTGCTGCTGAAACTTCTGCACAAGGATGTCTTCTTGGATTGAGCTGTTACGTATTAAATCAGTTATTCTTCTGAGTCACCTCTCAGCCCTTGGAAGGGCTCTGCTGTGAATCTAAGCTTGCCTGATCGTGTTGTAGAGATACAAATCCATGCCCGGTAGTTGCCTTGATACCACCACCTTCTTGACTGCTGCCTGACCTGATCTGCTGGCTTTCCTCCAATGTCCCTTCCCTCACTTTGCTTTTTATCCAGTTTCTGTTCCTTCCTCCATCCCTGATTCAACCCAGATTCTTTGTCCTTTCCTCTGTGCTGCTCTTGCCAAAATCCACCTGCCTCTTCCATTTCTCCATCCCCTCTTGCTTTTAGTAGGAAAGTTATTCATGGCATTGCACTGCCCCAGGCAAGCTCCTGTGCAAAAATACCTTGGGAGCATGGGGGCATGGCTGAGGTGAGCAGGGTAAGCAGGGCCAAATCCAGCCACACCTTGAAAACAGGCTGCTCAACCATGCTGGGAAAAGATGTTATATGTGGAAAGGAGGTCTCCCAGCTCCCTGTGTGGCTGCAGCTGTGGTTTGTACTCATCTGCAGGGCACTTCTCTCCAGCTTTTGGGACTTTTGCTTGTGCTGAGAAGAGCTGTCAACTGGGTGTGAGTTGCAGTACTCATGTTGTCACTCCAGCTCCTGTCAGAAAGTCACTTGGTCCCTGAGAGCTGGGAGATGTAAACAGGCACTTGTCCCCTTTTCTGTATCTGTTACAGTCCAAAATCAGGGCTTGTTTTGATTTTCCTCTCTCAGTTTTGGGGCAAGCTCCTTCAGTGTTTAATCCTTTTACACCTCCCCAAATTCAGCAGGTCTAGTGATGGAGAGAAGGAAATGGAGGAAAGGAAAGATAGCAAGGACATGACTAAGAAACTGTATCATCACCCAGCTAAGGGCCCAAGTGACCTACAAGGAAAGCAGAAGCTAGGAGGCAAGTGCAGGTGAGGTGGCACCATGTTTGCCTGTTTGCCTGGACAAGCCCAGCAGCGTGAAAGACCAAGAAATCAGTATCAGCAGTTTGCACTGATCAGGTTGTGACTGTTGTGTTACTGACTTGGGAGAGGGGGAGCTTGATCCCCTCCCTGCTATCCAAAAACACCCTGAGGTCACCTGAAACCAGCACAGTTTTATTTTTTAAAAAAAATTCCTTAAACTTGTTTTCCCCTCCTCTGTGCTGAGCTGCTCTCCGGCTCACCCTGCGTGCCCAGAGGCTCTGAGAGCCACAGCCCGTGCAGGTGTTGTGGAGGATGGAGGGCTCTTCTCCCACCCTGGCTCCGGAAAGGATGGGGGAATTGCTGAAGGGGGAGGGTGACACACATCAGGAACCAGAGCTGCCAGCGTTACGTCTCACGTTTCCTCCGCTCGGGCTGTGGAAAGAGCTGGGTCAGGTTTGAACAGGAGGTTTAGTCTGTGGCTCATAGCCCAAGGTCAAATGAGATTTCTGCAAGACAGACAGTGGCATGTCATATTAGGTTCTTACAGCGATAACCCAATGCCCTCCACAACCCTCAGCTGCCGGAATCCAAGCAAAGGTTTTGGGAGGACCAAAGCAGCACGGCCATCCTCTCCTCTGATGCGTGACTCCAACGCTGTCTTCCGAGCTCTGCTGTTGATGTGTCTGTGACCACGGGCAGCTCCTCTATGCCCTTGACTGTTATGTTTTGGCCAGTATAGTACAAAGATGCCCAGGCTAATAGTGGGTCTCCAGATGTTAACATAACACGATAGTAATTGCCATTAACATTAGTAAGTAAGGGCATGCACATTCCTGTGGAATTATTGGAGCCTGTCTGAATTTCAGACGAAGGAGTGATGTTGTGCCAGCCTACCTCTGTGTGGAGGTAGAATTCAGTTTGATCCAAGAGCATCCTGGGGCTTGGGAAGAGTAATGAGCAGCATAGGAGCATTTGTTCCTGGGCTGTCTTTCATTGCCATTGAGTTTTTTCCATCATTTCAGTAAGAATTCATGTAAAACTCCAGAAAGGTCAGCTTCTGGAGTGACTGAAGAGATTTTATTTGGGAAAGAGGACCACCTTCAGAGCATCACCCATCACCTGTCACTGTGCTGTGAGTCAACTCCCCGGCCTGTGAATGAGGCACAGTTTTCCAACCTTGTCTCCCTTGAAAGTTTAACTCTGACTGGTCTGGCTTGGCTGCAGGGTCCACCATGTCACCTGCTTATGGTCCTGCAAGGCAACCCCCGAGAAGATAAAGCCAGTCACTTTAAGTCACAGTCACTTACAAACTTGTGGCTGCTCAGGTTACTACTCTGGCTGCATTGCTAATCCCAAGGGATGAAATTGGTTGTTTAAAAAGCAAATGAATTTAAGAAAAGATATAGATTCTAAAGCATGAGACCAAAAAGGTCTGTAGTGACTTGAGGCTTTTCCTTGATTCTGTACTTCAGTTTCTGCTTCTTTGATATGACGTAGATGAATACTGACTCGCTTCTAGATTGAAATAATTCTCTATTAATAAATGGAAATACAGCAATTCTACGGTCCTCTTAGAGGCCAGAGTTGCAGACCAGTGATGTGAGGATGCAGTTATATTCAACTGCAACAATTAGCTCCTTCCTATCCCTTTGGTTTCTACATAAGATGTTCAATCTTTTTGTAGTGACTCGGTCAAATAAATGGCAGGTCAAATAAATGGCAGCTGTGAATTTAAAAGGAATTGGCTAGGAACAGGGGTCCTCAAACTTTTTAAACAGGGGCCGGCGTGCGGATGAAGTGGCAGGCAGTCATCTGCAGCTGCTCGGTTCCCCCCCCGCCCCAACCCCCGGGGGGGCAGGGGGTGTCTGTAAATACCAGGGGCCGGATCTAGTCCACGGGCCGTAGTTTGAGGACCCCTGGCTAGGAAGCTTGGAGTCATTAGCAAAGTTGTTTAACAAATCTTGGGTTACTGGAGATGTTATGGGGAGGAGGGGAAAAGGTCCTGTTGAATTGTGGACTGGTTTCACTAATGTCCAGAAAATGATGGAAAAGCTGACATAAGGTGTAATATAGATCTGTCCAGCTTCAGCTGCAAACTGTTAACTCAAGTTGTCCATTACCTATTAGAATAAATAGATATCTTTTCCTGGAAGCCTCTTCATTCAATGTCTGCTGTTTATCTCCCTCTTTGATCAACTAAGTGGGATACTTGTCTCTTTTCTAGGTATGAAGGATACTTTCTGTAGCTAGAGTCATTCATTTGGTATAGTGACGGAATATGTTCTGTTTTAAAAAGCCAAAATAATTATTGCCCATTCTGAATCAATATAATTGAGACTGATAAAGCAATTACAAGGGAATTATTCTCTAACAGGTATCTTCATAGAAGGGTTTGTTCCTCGCATAGCCACATTCAAAACATGCTGGTGGCTGGACTAGTGTAAATTATTATCAGTAAAAGCTGCAGAAGACCTAAATATTGTGTAATTAAAACCAGAAGCTGGGTTTAAAGAATACTCTGGACTACATTGCAACCAAGCTTATTTAAATAGCATGGTTGTGACTCATCTACTTCGTGCAAACGCTGTGCAGACCCTTGAATATGAGCTGCTTGAGTGGGTTCACAGCAGAGAGGCAAGCGCTTCTTGAATTGAACCCCCTTATTTCTCCATCAGCTGTAAAAAGTATTTAGGAGTGGGTTTTATCAGAGTACATGGGTGTGTAGAGGGGGAGTCCATCTCCAGCTGCAGTGTTGCAATATTTATCCCCTTTCGAACTGTAGAGTGCACCGTGCAGATACCTGCCTCTGCATATCTCAGCTCAGCTTCTAGCTGAATCAGGACCTAGTCAATACAGCCATAGCACAACCTGCTACTGAAACCAGCAAGATGCACAGATCCTAAAACTACATCCAGGAGAGCACTGTTAGGAAAGGGGCCTTGTACTGGTACAAACCTTAGTAAGTTGTTTTGAAAAAGTGCCTGCCCTGCTTTTTCCCCTGCATCAGTGATCTGATCAAAGCAACAGCATTCAGACCAGGCTCTGAGGAAAAGCAGATGCTTGGAATGGGTGTACTTCAACACTGGGTGGTCTAACATCTCTGTTCCCACTATTGCCTTTGGGGACTGATAGGGTGTCTGCTAGGCGAGAGGCTCTGCAGCCCATCCACAGTGCCCAGAACTACCTGGGACCCCCTCCCAACACGATGCCATTTCTTAGATCTTTGAGCAATCTGCTCTGCTCAGCCTCTTCTTCCCCGATTAATAATGTTGCTGTCAGTTTGGATTACAGCCCTCTACTTTCATTGTCTCAGCTTAAAATACTTGTGGTTTCATATTCTGTCAGAAGAGATATATAAGAGAAGAGCTTTGCTCAAAGTGTAGATGATGATGGAAAAGGAATGTGTTGCTACGAATTCCTGTAGGAGTCTTTATTGGATTCCTCGGGACTTATTGAAAGGCACAAATACAGGGAGGGAGTGAACGGGGGTGGGGGTGGGGTAGGTGGGGGGTGGGGGGGGTGGGCAGAGCTCATAGGTGCTGTGTATGTGGCACTGTGGGAAAGATAAGACAAGCCTGTGGCTTGAACAGAGATAACAGTGAAAGAGTTTCTACAGTTATCTCTGCAAATTCATTGCTTCACTATTTGTCTGGGGGGGGGGGGGGGGAGGAGGGGGGGCGGAAACCCAACCACCCAACACCCAAACCAAAACTGAATGCCCAGCTGAAGTTGTTTTTATGGAAATTGAAGTCCTTTGCTTCTTATTGCGTTTCTGACAGGAAGAAATTTCCTGTGACTGGTTGGCTGGACATGGTCCTTCCATGTCACAGAGATCCTGGGTACCTTCTGGAGTAATGCTTTTTCTTCTGCCCTGACTTCACAGTATCACCTGCCAACTCCTGTAGCTCAGCAAACTCATTTCTAAAAAACATAAGACCCCAAACTTGTCTCAACTTGGAGGCAGAATCAGTCCTTTACATATTATCCATCTTAAGAAGCACCCACACCACATACATCTCATGGGGTTTATATCTTCTAGCTTTCCTGAAGGAGACAACATGGGTGTGGCATTTACTTTTTTAATACATCATTTCCCCTCTGCTTATTTTTTTGGATTATTCCTCAGTCTCTCAGACTTCATCTTCATATGAAGTGCCATCTTTCAGTGTGTCTGCTACCCCTCTAGATCTCTGTTCCCTGAGAATGAGGGATGTTGGTCTTAACTCCATTTCGGTTTGCCTTGCTAACTGAAACAACAGCTGTTCCACTTACCAGTCTGAGATTTTGCTAGTGACTTAGACTGGGCATCCATGCCTTACGCAGCAAACCCACTCCTGATTTAAGCTAATATAGCTGTATTAATTCTGTTGCATTCTCTACGCAATGGAGATTAATTTCTAACTGGTAAATATTTGTTGAGTTGGTAATTCTTCAAAGCAGATCCAAGATTCAGTGTTAGATCTGTTAGGAATAGTGTATGAAATGTGGATTTGAGGCTGACAAAAACTGTGGCGGGGCACAGAGGTATCTATCGCTGTCCTTTGCAATGCTGGATTTAAATTGAAATTGCAATTGCAATGGATTGAAGGTGCCCCTACCAAAGTGGGCGTACCCATAGAGAAACTGAGGTGGCTGTAAACAGAATTCTTCCCAGTTCCGGAAAGAAGGGTTAGTCACGACAGTAAGATCGAGGTTAACAGCTAATTTCAGAGTTGATGATGTGAGAATGGTTTTTGATTTCCACCCATTGTTGGAATTTGATTCCACACCACTGATGGAATAAAAAGGCAGAGAAAAAAAGTGATGTGAGCAGCTGTAGGTTTGTGTATTTGATCTCAGTTGCAAGCAAAGGATTTTGATGGAACATTTAATTGAAGAAGTAGGATTTAGCTAGAACACTGGTTTGTCAGAGGACGATTGTGTTAGACGAGTCAAACAGTTTGATAGAGCAACTGTTTTCCTAAAAAAACCCTGAAATCTGAACTCATTTGAAGTGAGTTCTTTGCTTGTCTTTTAACATGGAGGAAGACGTTGCTTGGTTGCCATCACCTATAGGTTCAGAAAAGGCATTCTTTATGGCAGTATCCTGATCATGAGCTAAGGCAAATTAGCATTATACCAGAACCAGGACTGAACTGGGGGCATTGCATGAAGTTTCATGATGAAACTTCAGAATCACTCCCTGGAGATACCTTATTGTCGCTGGAGGTAACCTATGTTTTTCTAACCTACTTCAGTGACTGAGGTGAAAACAAGAGGTGAATTCACTTGCTTCTCTCTTAGCCACCAGGCTTGCTACCCTTGCAACGGAGCTGAGCTGTTTTGGTGTCATCTCTTCTTGAAAAGTCAGTGTCAGCTGTATCTTAATTTAATGTGTTAATAGCACACAGCTGGGAGGCACTGCCAAGGCAGAAGTAATACTGATATCCTGGGACATGTCTCTATGCCCCTGACAACGTGTAATAGGAAAGGGACGTCATTCAGGAGTACAGGCTGGAAAGATGTACATTTACAGCCGCCTAACAGCACCTTCTGCTGTAAATTTAGAGCTCGTCTCTGCAAAGCATCAGGGAAGAAGAAAATCTTATAAATAGAGCCAGTCACTAAACAGATCTGAAACTTCATGTGATGCAGCCATGAAAACCAGACATGAGATGTTCAGAGGGTGGGAAGAGTAGGGGGGAGAAAGAAGAGGGGGAACTGCACAAATGTAGAACGCTTGTTGCCATCAGATTGCTTCAGTCTGGTACTGGCTAGTGATTAATAAATCTGGCACACATAATGGTGGGATTGAGAAGGGTAATTCCTTGTGTGTCATTACTGCTCTCTGGTTCAAGGAAGGACTACAGCCCTGAAAGAAGTTTTCTGAGCATACCAACTCTTGCTTGTCAGAAGTTACAAAGAACTGACATAAATATTTAATCTGGTATGGCTGACCCTCTGGGCTGTAATTGCTCTTGTGTGTTGCTGGATGACAAATAAGGGCAGAGTCATCTCCAACCACCCTTTCTCATGCAGGGGAGGAACAGAGGAGCAGATAAGAAATCCATCTGTGACCAAGAGCTAGTGTGAAGAACCCAAAGATTATGGACCAAATTAGGCAGGATATGCCCTGCATATCTGCAGGGGCTTCGGCCACTGCACCTGGAATAGGCACGAGTCTTGTAGTAAGCGTCCTCTTTTGGGTCTGACATATATGAAAATACCTGCCTCTCCATCCCAAGCCTGTCTGCCTAAGGCTGCTTTGAGCATGGTGATTTCCAGGTATTCCTTTCTGTTTCAGCAGCCAATTAATTGATTCAAGTGTTACTGATCTTGGTACTACCATGTACAACTTCACTAAGTCTATCTCAACAAAGTTCTCACTCCAGGCTCTTGCACTGGTACCTTGAATGATATGTTCAATTGGGCAGTTTCTTTCTGCCATGTAAGTCTACTCTTATATCACCACTGAGGCGTCGCTCAAATGCAGAGCAGCACCCACTAGATGGACCCTGGATGGAACCCGGACAAAACACATTTTCAGTATTGCTTATCCAGTTGCTTTCTCTTACAGAAATTATTTCCCTTAGAGGATTTTATCTTTATTCTAGTCTCCAGGAAGCCTTTGCACTGTTGGTGTCTAGCCCATGTGGCATCATAGCAATGGAGCTATTTTCTTGATTTTCTTTCTGCTTTCTTCTTCCACAGTTAGGTTCTCAGCCCCTTCTTTTGTTGTCCCCAAATGCTGCTTTTATTCATTGGTCAGAGAGAAGTTCGCTTATTTCATGTGTTGACCATAAAATCTGTTTCTTTTGCTTTTTACTGTTGTCTTTTCTAGTCTGAGTTCCCTCACTGTTGTTGGCAACCTCACCTTCTGCCGTATATGAGGATGCTGGACCTTAGATTTTGCAGAAGTTCCCCCTTGGTGGGGGCCAGTGACTCTCCTGATCTTTTCTCCTCCCTGTGTGCATTTCCATTCTAGCACTGTCTTTCACCAAAAATGGGCATAGATGTTAGGGGCTGGGTAAGCAGTGAAATGCAGTTGTCTCCAGATTTGCAGCTGGAATTTCTGGGGTTTTTGAGTTAGTGCCTGAGCAGACGTCAGGGGTTGTAGATAGAACATTGTCCTGTTAGTGCAAGAGCTGGTTCCTTATGGTGCAGGATGGATATCACAGGAAGAAAAGGATCTAGGCAAGCACCGAAGGGGCTATGTACAGGGCACACTTCTTCATCCCTCCCCCATTCCTTATTATACCAGACACCCAAGAACAGCCAAACTGAGAGTCAGGGGAGCAAGAACAGGTAGGACAGGTCTGCTGTGCCTGTGGCTTTTTCATGTGCCTACACCCAGCAGAATGAGAGGTATTGCATGCCCCTCCATCATAAGCTGCTGCTAATGATTCCTTCTGCCCGGAGGACACAGTTGAGATCGATGGAGGGTCAGCCGTTAGACATGCATTTCCCAATGCCCAGCATAGCACACGGGGTCAGGGAGCTAATCATCACTCCTATCTTGCCTGCCTTGCTGTGGTGTCCAGCCTAGGGCAATTGGAGGTGCATTAAAGATTAAACAAGAGGTGGAGGGTCTAGTGAGTGTGTTGGAGTAATTCCAGGGTGGGTGGGCAGCGGTTGGCCCAAGCAAGTGGATTTCTGCTGCAGCGGCCCCTACTTCAGATCTTTCAGCCGAGCAAACCAGCGGCATCTCTCTGGAGACAAAAAAATGCCTCTAGCTAAAATTCCACTATCTGACCTCAGAAGGGCTCCAGCTGTTTCTGCCACCAACATAGCAGCTAGAAGAAGAGTTTTAAAGAAGTTGGCCATGCTGAAAGAGAAACCCACTTCATCAGAGGGCCTGGCAGGACAGAGCCTTCCTCTTCCTTGTTCACCCCTTTCAGCGTAAGTGTGAATACGGTGTGGCATGAGTGTTGGCTGTTCCCAGATGAGTGTCTGCCACTTGCCAGCACCATGCCATGTAGATTTACTGCAGGACCTTGACTCCTTTTCTAAGTGGGAGGACTAAATGATTGCCTTGCTTGACATACTCATTACTAATGCTTCCAACCTCTAAAATCAGTACCTTGCAACTCCCACCCCTACTGAAATAAAAACATTTTCATGGGATTAGCAAAACACCTCCATCTGAGGTGTGCTTACTGGCACAGGGGCTCATTCTATGGCTCTCAACACACTGATATCAGTCCTGGAGATGATTTAGGCAGGCAGTTCACATGCCTTCCCCCTTTGCAGGGCTAATCAGTGTGTTGCATGCTAGTGTCTAGTGTTTATGTGTCTGTTCTGACTCCAGTGGACATAGGAGTGCATTCATATCTGGCTTGGGTACCTACGAGTTGTCACTGGTAGCTGTGCCTGTAGAGGCTGACTGCAACACTTGGCACTCGAGTGAGGTAGGAAAATGGTACGTCTGGCACTTTGCAGTGCTGTCTGGAGCTGCTCAGGCTCAGGTGGGCTCAGGCTGGTGCTGGCTGTTTGAAATCCTGCTCTTTGGTTCCCCAGATCCACAGCCTTTCAGTGAGCCTACAGCCATCGTTGTGTAGTGAGCAAAAGAAGATCAGCGGAAGAGATTAATCCAGAGTAATGTGCTATGTCAGAGTTGCAGCCGTGAGGTAAAGGTGGTACTCTCCATTCCTTCTGGCAAGTGTTAAAACCTGTCCACTTCAAGGAGAATCAGGTTCAAGACTTGCCATTTAGTCAGTGATCCTTCCTAAGGAGTGCTGACGTGGTCAGGGCCCTTTGTCAGAGCTTCCTCAACTAACAGTTCAAGGTCCTCACCTGCGTTAGTTACTCTGTGCTCCCTTCACGGCCAGTGGAAGAATCAGGCCCTCAAAGGATGCATGCTCTTTAAGAAGGGCCAGATGAATTCCTCTGAGACTTTTTTCTTCACTGAGTATAAGCAGAGCCTGTGGTGCCTAGCTCACACTTGGCATCTCACTTTCCAGCTTCAGCAAGGAGATGAATCCCGTTTGTGTGGTCTCAGGCCCTGGGCACCCACCTGCACGCTATTCTTGAGGATTGGAGGTAATGTTTTCAATGGCATTAATGGCATTAATTGAAACAATTTTTAGCTGTGCTGATCAGCTAGGATTGCTTTTGATCATGGGCCTTCACGTTCTCCTGCTAGACTGATTGTAAAGCATTATCTCAACAGGCTCCCGCCCAGGCTTGCCATTGCCAGGAGAGCAGTTCAGAACATGGGCTGCAGTTGCTATTTTTATAAACTGAGCATTATGTATTTTGTGTGATATGAGGGGAGTGTTATTCATTTACTGGAATTATCCTTTTATCAAGTCAGTTTCCTATTGCATTTCACCCTTCATTGCACTGGCAGTTCAGTCTTTTAACAAGGCTGTTTCTATTCTTGAAAGTATATTTAAGAGGTTTTGTAATTTCACTGTGAAACACAGAACATTTCCTTTTGTTTTAAAAAGTGTGTTCCAAGCATCCTTAAATTCTGGAGAACTTGGAGTAACAATGAACAAACGAAACCTATCATGAAATTAAAAGACAACAAACAGGGCCTCACAAGAACTTTCCCTAAGTTTCCTTTGAAAAGAATCTGTTATTGTGTTTAATTTTAAGGACTTTCTCCTTGTCAGATTTTGTTTTCTATTTCCTGTTGTAGCCGTTGTTTCCCCAGTCCTGACTTGTGCTGGAAACCTGCTCCTGGGTGTGTTTGTAAACTTCTGGTAAGACTCATGAGGGGGATTCAAGCAGTGGTGTCCAAATTGTGCAAGGCGTGATCTGAGGTATTGAGGCACGCACGACCCCAAATACAGCATTTGTGAGGAGGGTCTCGCCTGCAAAGCAGGACAGCGTGGGGTAACTAATCCAGCAGCAGGCAATGCTAGAGCAAAGGTGTGAGGCTTAATTCTGCCTCTCTGGGCGTCATAGGCAGATGATGGGGACAGCGCTGAAGCCATGAGCCGAGTCTGGGCAGGAATCGGGAAGTGAGGTTGAAAGCCAAGAGTCAAACCACAAATGACCTTGGCACTTGCCAGTAGCTCTGTGCATCAGCAGCAGAAACGCCCCTGCTGCGGGTGTTTGTTAAGCATGGACATAAAGTTGCAGGAAGGGCAAATTTGTCCCTAATACAAGTGAGCCCTCAGTAGCTCTGCTGGGTCCCCTCTGAGTGGTCTCAGAGTGAAGGGATGAAAGGGCACATGTGTGAGGAGATTCCTTTGCCACAACTGCATCCTGATTATTTCGCAGGGGCTTTGTATCACCGCTTTTTGATTCTTAGCTCTTACATCCTGGTCAATTACAGATTGTCATTTCTATCAGGTTTTTTTCAAGACCCATCAAAAAAATCTCTTCTAGGGCTTGATCAGTCAGTGGTCTGGGTGGGGGAGTCGGCTGTGTGGGCAAAAGCTTATGAAGGGAGGCTTTAAGAAGGCGAGGGAAGTTGGGTGTATCTTCATGGGGGAGTGCGGTGGGTTGGCCGTGGCTGGGTGCAGGGTACCTCCTGCTGTGTAAGTGCCCTGGTGCTTCACTGACGGGTTCATTCTCTGCTCATCTTGCTCCTGTCCACCTTCCTTAGAGATTTCCCCCGGCCACAGCCAGGGACACAGCACTGAGCAAAAAGGATCTTGGACTCGATTCAGATTTGACAGTCCTGTGTCCTCATGTCTAAACCAGGAGGGCTGTGCAGAGTCTGTCCAGCTCTCAGCTATGTTTAGGTGTACTGTCCACACTTGTGCCATTCTGGGAAGAAACAGACAACTGTCCAGCTGCTAAGGCATTGGATGAGAATGGTTTCTTAAAAATAAATAATTTGTGATGCACTTCAACAAACAAAAGCTGACCAGATGAAATAGATTCCGCTTTGTCTAAATGAGAGTGAATGGCTGGTTGGCAAAGAAAATGAAAAACAAATGAAGAGTCCTTCTACTGAATTGTTTAAAGAAATAGCAATTAAAGAGAAAGTAGTTTTTTAGACAGCACGACAAATTGACGATCCCATTTCTACATTTCAAAGACTTCATTGTCCCAAGGCAAGACAAACAAAACGGTATTTGCATATTCACTGACACTGGAACAGTAACCAAAGGCATCAGGCAAATGGAAGAAATTGAGAGAAGGGAGGTGAAATTGGCATACAACGTATTTCCTCAAATTGAAAAAATTAGGTGGAAGGAGTAGGAGGGGAAGCTCCTAAGAGAGTCCTTTGATGCTTGTTTTTTCCTGAAAGGAAAAAGTACATGGGGGAGTTGTGATTTAAAACTGCAGTTCATTGATACGCTAAATCTAACTTGTGGGCTTCCAGTGCTTACTGCAGGGATACCACAGCCTCACGACTAAACGTGCTGATTTGGAATAAACTTTTTGTGCCACTTCAGATCTGTAGATTTGTTCAAATAGGGCTGATTACTTAACTTTGTGCCAGCATATTTCATGTCAGATACGCTATCAGTATGCAAATGGGAGCAGAGTTTTGTTGGACCTCCCTTGGCTTGTCTGTGGGCCTTTCCATCAGTCCCTTCTTGTGAGTCCTTCATGTCTCCTTCATGGTTTCCTCAGAAAGACCAACGTAGGATCAAGTCCTAGACACTTGATTGCTTTCTTATCCTTACCAAAGCAGATGAAGCTACTAACAATGACCAGGACTGAAACAGATTTGACTCCTTTGAAAAATCAGGGAAAAAAGCATTTTGGGAGGTATCCAAAGTCATTCTTGCATCTTCTCCAACTCAGCATGTTGCTGTGGACTACTCTGGTGGTTGTACAGAACAAGTGCGACCCAAAGCCAGGTCTAACCCCCTCGATACCTGCTCAGTTACCGCCTGACAGGCAGGAGAGCTTGCCGGGGGTTAAGCAGCATGGTTTGACAGTTATTGTTTGCTAAAGTGAGCAGCCAAGCCTAATGCGTGACCATTCATTACAGACTTTCTGAACGGTCAGCTGCAGTATTAGAGCTGGTCAAAGGTCTCTCCAAACATTTACCATCCATTAAAAGCTAACCTTTCTGTGTGTATGTTTGAGCTTTGAGTTCTTGAATAGCTGCAGGCTATGCATAAGACTCGGTGCTTCTCTTGGGGGTCTATTACACTGTCAAACACAGCTCAGCCTTCCTAAATGCCCAAGCAGCATTCCTGAAGCGGACTCTCCCTCCCCGCCTCCCATCACTCCTCCAGGAGCCTGAAAGCCGTGAACAGCTTGCTGGCAGCTGGACATTCCTTATGGGCACTGTCAAGTTTGCTGGTCTTCTCCCTCCAAAAATAAACAGCAAAACTTATTTGAGATCAGAGCTTAGTAGGAAATGGTTTTCTCTCCTTCCCAGGGCAAGTTTTCAAAGATTTGGAAATTTTCCCATCGCATATTTTGATCAAAGTAAAAATTAGGAGCGTCAGGTTGAGCTTACAGTCTGGTTTTTCAATGGGGTCAATCAGATTTGTCATTTTGGGAATGTTTTAAATGGAATGATAAGAACAACCTCTTTTCAAAAGCTGGAGAGATGCTGTTTTAGGGACAGTGGCTTTATCAAAGCTTGTGCTTTCAGATGACACTTGGCTATTGGTGCTGTGTGCCAGAGCCAGGCATTCCTCCTACTTTTCTCCAAGTCTGAAGTTTACTGTGAAAAAGTCAGCAGCCTCAGGTTCACCTCTCCTCTCTCACGCGCTCAGCTTTGCATTGTTTTTCATAAATCCTGTGTCAGAAGGCACACTGGCTGCTTTTGCTTCACAAATAGGATTTCTTATGTCTTTCCCTCCCCTATTTTCTAGTTCTCCATCATTTAATCACCTCTTTCCTACCTCAAGGTTTTAGAGATGCTTCTGGCAAATAGCTGATGTGCCTTACTTTGCAGGCAGCCTCCTATCACCTGTGATTTCATGGCTTCTAGTTTCAAGCTAGATTGTGTTTGGTGATTTTTGGCTTGAAGTGTTGGCATAAGGAGCTGGCAGTTGCTTGAAAATAAAGCATAATATACCTTCAGGAGTGCTTATATGTGAGAAAAGGATTTTTATTCCTGGCAGTTAGGAGTGCTTGAATTATGGCTACCTTGGGAGGAACCAAGATACTGTGAATTCACACACTATCTGGTGTGCATTGTTTTTATCTAGATAGTCCTCAGACCCTTGAAGCTGGCAGGTTTGGGTCTGAATTTTTGAGCTGGTTGATTTGTTCCTGGCTTTCAGAATTTTTGACTTAAAATAAAGCACTTATACCTATAAATAGGTACTAGAAACAATCTATTTGAGTTTCACATCTGCTGAAGGACTGTTCCTCACACTGCTGCTACTGGTTTTACCCTCACAAGGGGAGAAGACAACTATGCATACCAAATTCTTTGTACAGCTTTATGTTAATATGGCTCTGGATGAAGTGAGCTATAAAGAGTTTGAAAGACAAACATGGGAAATGGAAACTGAGAGGAACGGAAAGCTTTTCCCTATTCAGGAAGGTTCTTCCAGAGCACTAGCACCTCCCTGAATAAAGGAGGCATCAGCCAGCACTAGCATCTATCCAAGGTGATCAACCAGGAGAGATCAGCAGAGTTCAACTACAGGGACAACCAAGACAGCCACAGCGTTAAATCAGACTCACAAAATAAGTAGAAAGTATCTCAGAATGTCCCCATCCAAGCCTAATTATCTGCTGACTTCTTAGACGTGAGAGAATTTTCTTTGTCTATTTAATTTCATGCTTATCATCAAACCAGTCATTAAATGGCTGAGTATTAGGGGAAAAATTCAAGGCTTTCTGGTCTGTCTTGTTTAATCCTTCAGCCCCTCCCTCCACTCCTCCCCACCCCACTTTCTCTCTGGCATGGTCAGGCAAGGGGAAAGGAGGCAGGCTGCTGCGCTGGGCAGTGTGGCACAGTCTCTGCGTTGTGGTCCTGGAACGGGCCAGCCGTGAGGGTGCGTCATCGCCGGTACGGGCTGGGATGGAATATCCCCCAGTGCCATGCCGGAGCTTGGCAGCGCAGCTCTGGCTCTGGCAATACGTACTTCGCATCCCATGGGATGCAGCAGAATTGCAGAGGGCCCCAAGACTGGGATGAGACCCAGAGCTCTGATCGCTATAAGGAAAATTAATTGTCTGTGAGTCAGGTAAATGGTTACAAACATAACCAAAATGATTAAACCGCAAAGGATACTGGGCTTTCCTGTCTCACAACATATTATTGTGGGATATTACATGAAATTGGAAAATATAAAAATTTCAGCTACTGAAAGGCTTTTGCATGTCGGATGAATCAAGGATGTAGAATTGCTGCTTTGGGCTGTACTTGAAATCAGTAATATAGAAACATTTAAGTAGACATCAGCTGTTTAAACTGATGACAGCACTACCCCACTGGCATGAATTACTTGTTAGGTCGTGGCTGCTCTTCAGCTAGGCTGTTTGGAGGCAATGGGGGTAGGATAGAGCCTGTAACAGCTACCTGCAGCCTTGTTTGAAAAAACTTGCTCTGGCCATGGTAGGATTTTGGCTTAGCTAGATCAGGATCCATCCAGTTAGGCAATTCCTACATTTACAAGTATTTGTGGCAATGTCCTGTCTACTTCTCAGTATGATGTATTTCCTTCTGAGGGGACATCACGGCAACACTCACTGTCCGATAAGGCTATACAGCAAGACAGTCCCATCAAAAGGATGCTTGATTAAGTGTTTTGCCTTGATGCCACTACTGCTGCTTTCTGCGGCTTGGTTTCTAACGTCCAGGAGGAACCATTTCCCCAGCAGCAGTCTCCAAGCCTTAAACTTTTGACCTGAGCTAATTACTGAATTCACTTTATAGAAGTAATGAGGTTCTGAGCCTTTGCAATGCCTTGGAGGCTCTAGAGAGTCCGAGCCAAAACCTGAGCTCCCTAATCAGTTCTGACTGTTTTTTTTTTTTTTTTTTATTCATTTACTGAGCGCCCTGAGGCACTGCCGCTCCTTGAGCTCTCTGGGAGGAGCTGCAGCGCTGTTCCCCATTCTGCAATGGGGCGAAACATCCCCGCTCAGGGCTGCAGGTAATACTCAGCACCTTGGTAAAGAGAAGAGGAGATGCGATGGAGACCAGTGGTCAGAGCAGCAGGCACAAGAGAGCTGTGCTCTAGTCTTCCCTCAAGTCAACTATTAGACAACTTGGGTGTCCTCCCGCTGCCTCAAGTTCTCCAACAAAGAAACAGACAGCACTTTGCTATCCGTGGGTAGAATGTTGATGAAAGAAGGTGAAGACTTGCTGGACAGGACCATACATTGACACTGGCAGCAAGACCACAGCTGGGAACAGGCTCCCATGCTGCGGAAATGTGTTTCTGTGCTCTAGTCAACCTGGGCAGTCACCATCTCCCTCCTTTTGCTGAGTTCATCCCACCCAGTACAGACAGGCCTTAAGCAGTGGTCCAAAACTAACTCCATCTTGCCTTTCACTGGGAACATCCAGGAGCTGTCAGCAACTGAAAAAGAGCTGGAAACCTGCACCGGACGCCTCAATCTCTAACTCCACCACTGGTCGCTAGTTGCTCACAGAGCTAAAGGTCCTGGCTTTCCCTCTCCAAGGACTCCTCTTGCCCTTGCTCTGTTTCTCCCCCCAACTCTCATAGGCAGAAGCACACACAGGGCTGAAACCTTGCTGAGGGGCAGGAGAAGGTGAGACTGCGTCACCCAGGTAAGGATGCTGCTGACCACGTTCTGGCTCCAGCCCTCAACTCCAGCAAGTGACCTCCCACTCTGGGGCAGTGTGGTGACAAGAGCATCCCCCCTTTCCAAAAGGGTGATGGAGAGCAGGCGGCGTGCTGTCGCTGGCTACCCTCACGACTGTTTTGAGGGAAGAAACAATGTTTCTTCAGGTTCTGCAGGGAAACGTGACCTCCTGATGCCAAGTCAGCTGTATTGCCATGGTGGTCTCCTACTGAGCCTCGTCAATGGGCAGTGTGGGACCCCAAGGTGAGCTGTGCTCCACAGTGGACAGTGTGGAACCCCACGCTGAAGCACCCACAGCCACATCCTTTCCACTCATGGCAGGGTGCAGGCAGACAGAGCTTGCATCTGCCTGACAAATACTCCAGCCCTTATATGTTTAGCGCTGCAGTGTGGGCAAGAGCAGCATCAGCTCGAGCACCTGGAAGGCAGGGCTCCCACACTGCAGCTGGCACAACGTAGGGATGGACCTGATGCTGCTGTAGATACATGAAAGCAATCCTGGTCAGGAGGAGGGAAACCTGTACCGGGCTGAGTGTCAGGCGCTCAGGGCCAGCACACCGTCATTAGGGTGGGCTTGGCAAACAGAGCTCTCCTTGCTAAGAGTGGTGTGGCTGGTAATTACAGAATGATGCCAGTTTTCCTTCTTCTTTTTTTCTGTCTCATTTCAGGCAGACGGTTAGTGATTCAGAGAAGTGGAGACTATGAGAGCATCCTTGTGTTCAGCCTTACAGCTGAAAATAATGGGGTTTAACATGCAGAGAGATCACCTTACCTGGCACAGGCCAGAGGAATTAACCTCATAATTTGCAATGAAAATGATATTTTCCTTTCTAGTATAAAGATTCCCTAAAAATACATATTTCTAGTTTTAGCTCATAATCATGGAAGTGAAACTTGTAGCATCTGAAATGCTCAAAAAAACATGTGTCTTATAACAGCTGTAGCAGGAAAGTGAAGTGGGCTTGGGGAAGCAAGCCCAGCCAGCTCGTGATATGGACGCTGGGGAGAAGAGTCTTGGCAGGTGGAAATGCACCAGAGCCTTTCCCCATCAATGGAGACAGGTTGACATTGCATCACTTGCTGTGAACAAAGAACTTATCTGGTTTGAAGGTTGCAGGGAAGTGATGCAGAAAGGTCTGTGACTGGGGAGAGAGAGATAAGTTGTGAATGCCTGTTACCAACAGTTTTATAATATTATAGAATTATAGTATATAATAGTATATAATGTTTGTAATTTCTCAAATCATCCTTTTAAAACTATAAGTTAAAACTATATCCTGGGAAACTCAGATCCACAGGGACAGTAAGCTACCACCCATTCAGTGATGGATATGGCCAACAGAAAATGATCTTGAATTTCAGATACTTTTCCAAAACCAGGAAGAAAAAACGATAAAAACACATGTTAAAAAAATTAATCTCTTCATGACGTGTCGGTCACGTTTCATATTCAGCCCTCCTACTTCCTCCACAGATGCCAACATCTTGTACTTCATGGTCAGATTAGCTTGCTGGGCATATTGCTTACTGTCAGCAGAGCTGCCCCAGCCATGGGAAGCACCCCTGGGTAGTCTCATAAGACATTGGTTTACCATGGACTAAAGTGGTTAGGGATTCCTCCTGACATGGGCAATCCAAAATTGCGTATAGAGTGCAATGAATCCTGGAGCTCTTGTGCCACTCCTCAGAGACCCAGCAGCGGCACCGTGCTGCACCTAGGTGCACCGTGATGCTTGGGTCACCGGAACGGTGTTGGAAAACTTGAAGGAGCATTAAAATAAAGCCATGTCATTAAAACAGGGAAGACTGGTAGATGTAATTTTGAAGATCGTATTCATTGTTGTCAGTGTGCCTTGTACTGGGGCAAATAAAATCCTGCTGCCAGTGCTGTCAATGACTAGAGTGGGCAAAAGCAACTGAACCTGGAAGAAGACTGAACTGTAAAGTGAGAGGTGCAAGGCTGGCTGCTGGAGGTAGATTTTTTTGTGATTAGACCATCCAGTCTAGTCAGAAAAAGCAGATAAGCTTTAGGAAAAACAAGCCCTTCTTTGAATTTGAAATAGAAGTGGCAAATTGACAGATAGCTCAGGACAGCAAACAGAGCAGTACAGCAAGGCCAGGCTAATCACTGGAGATAACATCTCAAACAGTGATGGGACAGGCAGTCTAACATCTCCTGCTGTGGCACCTTCCCTCTCCCTCCAGACATCCTAGCAAGGGGATAAATGCCACCACACCAGTGGAGTGACCTCAGTTCCACGTGAGGTCACCTGCAGCTCCAGCTGCCTGCATCAGTGCCTGGTCCACTTGTACTGTTGAGGAGGCTGAACCACAATGATGCAAACAATGCTTCTCAGCCTGTAATGTGTGTCTTGCTCTTAAAGAACATAAAAGTTAATGAAAGGCAATCTACTTCTCCATCCCTTTTCAGGTACCTTCCAGCCCCAAAGAAACATGGTTTATGTTACGTACAGGTACCAAAACCATCTTGTGAGAAGATGGCAAAATTAAATTCTCAAGGAGAAAGTTTGCAAAAGCAGCAGAAAATTCAGTGTTAAGGCTAGATTTTCTTTATAGCAGCGTGTGTTGGATGATGAGTGCAGACTTGGTAGAAAGAAAGCCCCCTGAAGAGATCCCTGTCTGGACCCTAAGCTGTACATCCCTGAAGGCCACTACAGTCCATAGTTTACTGGGCTATAAGAAACTCCTGGGACCCCTCTGAGTAAAGCATCGGTCTTACTTGGGGATTGGAAAATGGCCTGTAAAGCACCATGCTGTTGTAATTACACCCTGTCTGAGCAACACCCCATCAAGCTGGCTACTACAGACACACTGGCATGGGAGCTACCAGGCTGGACTGAACGGTGAATTGTATCTTTTACATCTGCATTCAGTCCTCACACTTTCTCCTGGCCTCTGTTAATGGCAAAAGACGTGGCAAAGTTTTGTTCAGATTACTGGAGAAGGTTTTAGGAAAATTCCTCTATGACATTCTTCAGAGGACTCTCCCCACCCTCCCCTCACCCATACAGACAATCCAGTTTTCCCTCTTGGGGGGCTCCAGCTGGATTGACAGAAGAAGACATCTATCCTGTGGATGCATGCAGCTCCCGGGGCCTCTTTGTGTCAGGCTGTTTTAACAACAAACACATCACAGCCCCTGGAGCATCCAGTTCAGCATGTGAGAAGCACGGAGAGTTAGTCTGGCATGTCCATCTATTTATGCCTGCTTATCCAGTTGATGAAACATGGATGAAAAAATTTTTCACATTATTTTTTTATTTATTTTGAGATTCCCCCATATTGACAAAATGTGAGCGTGAGGCGGATTGACATCCAGATCTGACTTGGAATGCAATTCAGAATTAACCTATTACAATAATGAACAAAGCAGTACGGTTATCTGGATTGGTTTGCCAAAATTGGATCTAGCAAATGGGTGTTTATTCAGTGGAAAAGAGGAGCACATAAAAGACCTGCGCCTAAAATTTTCCAAAGCAGCTGATGATTTTGTCTAGCTCTGATGGAATTCTTAACCTGATACATTTCAGAGAGACTGACCCCTGGGAAATCAGGATAACAGCACACAGTTTTGCTCACATATTTTAAGATTTTCCTATGTAAGTCTTAAATTATGCATACACCTCAGGGCTGCATTAGCACAAAACAGAATCTGTCCTAATACACTTATATATCAAACAGGGCTGCCCAGTAAATAAATTCAGATTTGCAAAGCCAGAGCTTTGAAGGACTGGACACACAGATTGCGATGGGATTTGGGATTAAGGGGGAATGCCATCCCAGTAGAAGGCAGTTGAGGCTCCTAACATGTTCCTGATGCTGGGCAAATGGATGTACGGTGCTACATTTCTTGGCAGGATTATTGTCATTTCATCTGTTTGTTGACTGGGGAACGCAATGTCATTTCTTGCCCCTTCTGCCTCCTTGGCTTTGTTGGAGGAGGCTCTTTATTCCTGTTTCCTGAATTTTGTTGATAAGGTTAAACAGAGACACGATTGGCAGGGAAAAGGCACAAGGAACTCAGTCCTGCATGGAGGACTTCAATCGTTACTATGATAATATAACACATTATACTGCAATGGAAGCACAGAGGTACCAAACATACCCAACGCGGTGCAGGTACCAAAAATCCATGCAGGTCAGTACTTTACCTCCAGCAGTCATTTGTGGATCTCACCCAGGGAAAGATAAAACTATGAGGCAAACATACTTGCCCAGGATATTCTCCAAACCTCCAGCCACTTGTGTCTCAAAGATCCCTAAGGCTGGGGAATGCTGCAGTATTTCTCACCACTGGGTAATTTTTTTTTCCATTTGGTGTCTATTTCTATCATATTTGCCTGGCATCACTGCAGAAGGGAGGGAGGTAGTGAAATGGTAGAGGTGTTGCTTGACTGCTTTTTCCATTGGCCTGACCTTCCCCATCCTTGCTGTATCCCTTTACCCGGTACGTTTATGAAGAAGGCAATGATGGCCGATGCATTTGTGACACTTGTAGCCACAGAGCAGTCTCAAACCTGACTGTGACAGTAGTGCAGAAATGTTCTTAATTTGGGAAGATGAAAAGGAAGGTGCAATGTGTCTTTAAAAAACTTACAGCCCAGGAAAACCTGGGTCCAGCACATCATCCAGCAGGCCCAGAAATTTGATAGATGAGTCTCCGACATTCTTGTCATGTCTCCTCTTCTCTTTTTCTCCACTTCTACAGCCTCAAAATGCTGAGAGGCGTGCTGTGAGGTCTGGCTTGTGTAAGGGAGTCTGTCAGAGCTGGGACATGCAGCCCCATGGCCTGCAGCTGGACTAAGTGAGGAGTCTCCATCAAGCATTCATCTAAATGTCTTGCCTCTGCGGCATGCCCTCAGGTTCGGCACTCCTTTGTTTTTAAAGCCACAGTTATTAGTATCAAGAAAGCATGCAAAGAGCTTAGGAATACTTTCTGTGCCTGAAAAAGAGAGGGAGGGAGGGTGTAGGTGGGGGGGGAAGAGTTTCTATGCCTGTTGGGATCATGCTTAGAGAAACAGGGAGACACATTATTAGGCTCTGGTTTTAAAAAGAGCGTCAAGGTTGGGTGTTTTTTTTTTTTTTTTTGGAGACAGAACAAAGTCCTGTAGCTGTGAGGGGAAAATGGGCTGCTGCAGACAGAACAAAGGAGACCCTACAAGCTTTCCTTTTGGTGCTGCAAGGCTTTAAACTACAAGCCAGGGGAGAGCAATGGGGAATGCACCAATGGGGGTTTGAAGGCTGCTGCTGAATGCACATGATGTCTGCAGATTGTTTGATAGAGACAATCCCCACCAGTTGGCTTGGGGTTTCTAAGACTGCGGTGCATATGAAATCCTTTTTCTCCAGTAGGTGCTACACAGGAATGACCTGGGGACACATTAGACAGTGATAAGTGACTCTCTCCATCCCCTTTTATCCTGTTTACAATACAGAGGCTTTCCTTGAACAACCCCCTTTTTTTTACTCTCCATGCTCCTGGCTGTTGTGTCTAAACGAGCCAATTTGCTGAAGGACTCCTCCTGGAAGGACCTGAAGTCTAACAAGAACAGATGCTTGGTTGCAGCATGTTGTCTCTGGCAAAAATCAATTTCTTCACAAAAGAACAGAAATTCAGTTTTGTATTTCAGTGCTTGCCACTTCATCAGAACTCTTGTGATACTTCTTAAAGCCCTGGCCAGGAGGGAAATCCCAGCATCTATTTTCATTCAACCTCTCTATTGCCAGAAAATATTTGAAAACAGGGTATAACTACTCAAATAAGGGAGAGCAAAGAACGAGGAGTGAATGTATTTTTTACTGCTGCAGTTAATGTTTTTTATTGATACACTGTTTATTCTTAGGCTGATGTGATTTCTGTGGCTCAAGTTACTATTAGACATCCAGGGGATAATAATTTGCCAGACCTGCTGCATGGCAGGGCAGGGCAGACAAAGAAAGTTTCACGCATCAATTTAAGATGCCAGGGATGGATCCATAGGAACAAGAATCTCTCATTAATTAAAAATATGTGGTTATTTCACTCATGTATACCTGTATGATGCTCAGTGACTACCCTTTTTTTGATACTCCACGTACTCCTTGGTTCTCCTACACAGTTAAAAGGTTGCAGGAGTTCAGGTGGCTCAGCAGACTATGACCATAAAACATGTTAGATTTTGTAGTCCAGCACATACAGGAAGCAGCGGTGGCTTCAAGATTACCTGGTTGAAACAACTGAGCACAGATGAGCTAACTGGAAGCAGCCTTTCAGGCAGCCCCAGAGCATGGCCTGAACTGCCAGCCCTGGAAAAAATGACAGAGGAACCTGCTGCTACACGGTGAATGGGTGATAACCTGTCGTAGGGAATGTAGTGCAGCTGAAGGTAAGCGGAAAACCCAGGATTATTAAGAAAAGAAAGCTGTTTGCACAATGGATGCTGTGAGCTGACCACGACCACTTGTGAACAAGCCTTTGGAGTTAAAAGCAGTTTTATGGAAAGGAAAGACTGAACGGGACAGCTAGGCAAGATTCAGACAAGGTGGTAATGGTGGTCAAAGAGCTGGAATAGCTCTTTTGGAAGGGTTGCTGAGATGTAGGGTACGTTTCACTTCCCGCTCAGTGTCTGCATCTCCATGTGCACTAGTCACCATGACTTCTAGAGATGACCAGACTTCTAGAGACCCCCCCCGGGAGCACTGTGCTCAGCTCTGGGGCACTCGGTGTACGATAGACAGGGACCTGCTCGAGCAGGTCCAGAGGAGGCCATGAAGATGATCGGGGCTGGAGCACCTCTCCTGTGCGGACAGGCTGAGAGAGCTGGCATCCTTCAGCCTGGGGAAGGCTCTGGGGAGACCTCAGAGTGGCCTCTGGTACTTAGAGGGGGCCTCGGCAACCACAGAATTCCAGCAGGGGGCTGGGCTGGCACTAGATGTGCTGTAAGGTCCCCTCAGCTCCAACCGTTCCGTGACGTGACGCTGCGGAGCGGTCGCAGTTCGCGTGGCCGAGGGTAGCCCCGGCAGCCGCCACCCGCACCGAGCGCGGGGCTCCTTCGCACTGCGGGCACCCGGGTTGGGTTGGAGGGGCCTTCCAAGGTCACCCAGCCCAAACCCCGCGCAGTGGAAGGGACATCTGCTCCACCGGGTCGCTCAAGCCCCGTCCAGCCTGGCCGGGGGCACTTCCGCGGGACACCCACCCCCCCCCGCGGGAGCCGTGGCCCGGCTCGGGCGCCCTCCGGCCGCGCCGCTCTCCGGGAGGGGGGGAGGGGGTGCGGAGGCCACGAGGCCGGGCGCGGGCCAGGCGCAACCCCCGCTTGACGCGGCCACCGGGGCGACCCGGCCGGTGCCAGGCGGAGGCCAACGGCGCGAGCCCCGCCCACACAGCCCGGGAGCCCGGCCACGGCCCCCGCCCCGGCGGGGCGGCAGCGCCCCCTCGCGGCAGCGCAGGTGCCTGAGCAGGAGGCGGCGGCGGGAAGTGGCCGCGGCCGGCGGAAGCGGAAGTCGGCGGGGCCGGAAGCGGACGGCGGCGACGTGGGCGGCGGAGCGGGGCCGGGCGGGCCACGGCGCCGCGATGGAGGGGCTCTACCACCAGACCAACAAGTGCGTGGGGTGACGGGGCGGCTGCAGGGCGCTGAGCCCCCGCGGGAAGCCGGGCCCGGCCGCGGACTTTGCGGGGGTGTAGGGGGAGGGCGGACGCTGCTGGGCCCGCCGCGCTCGCAGCGCCCTTCCGGAGCTTTTCCCTGTGAAAAAACACCCCAGAAGTCGCGGCTGGCGCGGCGGGGCGCTGCCTGGGGCTGTCAGCCGTGCAGGTAAAGGCCTGGCCGAGGGGGCCGGGCCCAGCGGCTGCCGGCCACGTCAGTGCGCAGGCGAGCCGGGCCTGCTCGCCTCGGGCTCCTACAGCTCCGCATTGCAAGTGGCCGCTGGAAGCCAGTGCTTATGTTTTATTCAGTGTACGTACGTGTAAGGCGTAGTAATTTAGCAGGGGCTTTATGGCAGCAGGGGTTTTGAGATGGTTAGCAGACACAATTTAAACGACCTCAGGAAACGTGTGATTCCCTGACGGTAAAACCGCTCCGTTTTGCTGATAATGCTGATCCCATGAGGTGGAAGTGGTATGGAAATTGCAAAATAAGGTGAAAAATCTTGCAGCCCTGGGTGATACAGAGTAACTTGTGGGAAGGAGGTCGAAGGAGACAGTTAATCCAAATATTTCAATTTTTTGTGGTAACGGGGTTCTTTGTTGAGCTCTGTTGAAGGAGGTGCTGTGGTAAGAGACCCTCCTTGAATAAAGATACAGAGTGACCCTGTAGGGAGGAGCGGGCAATCCTGCTCTTGACCTAGAAATGCATACCCGTAATAGTAACTTATTGATAAGGGGAATAATCTTGTCTTGTTCCTGTTTCCATATTGCCTTATTTTGCAATCATAAAATGGGTTGGAAGCACCTTGAGAGACCACCCGGTCCATCCTCAGCCGCGGTCAGGGACATCTATCGCCGGACCAGGTTGCTCCAAGCGCCATACAGCCTGACCTTGGACACTTCCAGGGATGGGGCACCCGCAGGTTCTCTGGGGATTGTAGTCACCGAGTTCTGGTTTTGTTGCAGTTTGCTGTCAGTCTGGGGATACCTTGAAGTTTTAAACTCCTCCCACCTTTTCCTCAGACTTACTGTATTTTCTGGCCTGGGAAGAGTCCTGGTGAGTGCGAGGTAGTTTTTCTGAGCCTGTTGCACATGGTCTGATTTGCCTCCTACGCCTGGGATTCTAAACAGGCATTTTAAGAGCAACGCAAGTCTCAGGCTGTTAGGGGCGTCCTAGGGAAACTGAAAACAGAACTATAGAACAAGTATGGGTTGCAAGATACTGGATGTTGAATTTGCTCTCTAGTTAATTCCAAGTAATGCAGGGCTTATGACATACTCGGTGATCTCCTTAGCAGCACAGTGTCATGATTTGGAAGATAGCCCTGATAGTTATTAAAAAGTCTCATGTAATAACTGAAGAGTAAGTGTTGTATTACTCTGTCAGGTAACCTGGTTTCAGAGATCTGGCTTTATAAACGTTTGTGCTGTAGTTATCAAATGGTACATACACCAGAAAAAGAGTCACTAATGTGACCAAAATTATGATCTCTTAAAATGTTTTGAAAAATGGTCATGGTGTTTTTGTAACTTGAAGTCTGAATCCCAGCTGCTGTGAGATTGTTCACACCAGGTATGACCAGAGGTCTGCCTGTCCCAGTGTGTGCGCAGCATTGCCTAACTGCAGAGCTCTAGGAAACAGTAAAAAATGGGCAAACATGCACAATGCTTTTGTTGAATACCGTCCCAGTCTCCCAGAAACGTGAGTCGTTGGGGTTCTTGAAGCAGAAAAATTTAACAACTGTCAGTGTCTGGGGTTTGTTGTTGCTTTTTTGTTGTTTTCTTTTGCCACTCTTTGTCCAGCAACAGGAGTTCCTTCTCTTCAATTTTAAGCTTGTAATTTCATTTGATGTTTCTGTAATTCATATGTTGTAAAAGACAGTGAAAATCATTCCTTATTCACCGTCTTTTGTGCTCTAGGATATCTCCCTGCTATCATCTCCAGTCCAGACTGAACAACTGTTTCTTGTATAAAAGCTGTTTGGTACTTTAATAATCTTTATTGTCCTTCTCTGAGCCTTTGCCAGTGCTTCTGTTTTCTTTTTGAGAAGGGAGGGACAAAACCTCTGTTTAGTGTTGAAGATGTGTACTACCTGTTTATGCCATGACATAAAGGTATGGTGTC
Source organism: Falco peregrinus (assembly GCF_023634155.1). Taxonomy (NCBI): domain Eukaryota; kingdom Metazoa; phylum Chordata; class Aves; order Falconiformes; family Falconidae; genus Falco; species Falco peregrinus. The sequence continues at coordinate 872,095 of NC_073738.1, forward strand.
TCATCTGCACTCTTGACTTGAGTGGTGTATGTAGGTAGTATTTCACCGCAGATCTATTATTAAGGTCTCACTTTTACCAGCTCTTCTCCCAGTCAGATTTTGCCTCTGCTGTGCTTATCGCTTGTGAGTTCCTGCTGTGAATCTGAAATCTTGTCTCCGTGGTTGTCTCGGAGTAGGTAGATTCTAATGGCAGGTCAGGTTATAAATACAAAAAGGAACCTAGAACTGGACTGGAAAGCTTTGAAGAAGAAAAGCCCTTTCACCTTGATTGTTGGTTTTAAACTGAAAGTTATTTTGTCTGTGCATATTAAGTGAAAGTACAGCTTTCTTCATACTGAAAAATTTAGTTGTTTTTTTGTGTTCAGTGATGGGCTGTACACACTGAATACCATGTAGCTGATTCCTATTTTGTTCTAAAAAGTACTTTTAAGTAAAAGAAGCTGAAAAGTGAGGTATTGAAAAATTATTTGTTTTATAGCTGGTAACTGACTTCTCCTGTTAATTTACTCTGTCTCTTGATAGGCAAGTCCACGAGGTCCAGTCTTACATGGGGCGCCTGGAGACTTCAGACAAGGAGTCAGTACACTGTAAGTAATTAATCAGTAATAAAAGTCCCACTTCAGTACTGATTTGATTTAGCTTGTTACTTTAACCTTTTGTGCTTTGTCTTACTAGAACAAAATGGCTCTTTAGTCATTGTGATCAGCTGGTGAGACACATCACTGATTTGGAATGCATTAAAATTATTTTACTATTTCACTTCAATAAGGTGATGTTTTATATGAAGGACAGAGTGGAAAAGACAGAAAAAGGATTTATTTCAAATCATCTCTCAGTTTTAATTCTTTAATTGACAAATAACTTTTACTGTACATGCTTCTACAATGTCTTGGTGTGGGAATGCAAGATAGTTTTTGGAACTCATTGTCAGGCTGTACTGTGGAGGCCTTCAACATAAACGGGTTAAAAACCTCCACGTTGATGCATTTGTGGAGGTATCAAGAACACACTGGTGTGGACAGAACTGCAGATTCAGAACATCACCGGGCCAGTTTTTTAGGAGCTCAGAAAACTGAGACTTGTGATTGTCTATCTGTCCTGTTATTTTGCTATTCCTTAAGCATCCACTAATTGGCAGTCTTCCCCAAAAGATGCTTAGTCCAGTTTCTGGGGAAAATGCATGTGATTTGGTGTGCAGGAATTTAAGCAGGGTGGTTCTGATAGTTTCTGCGTGCATCAGAGTCAGAACCTGTAATTCCATCGGCTTGTGAGAAATATGTAGGACAGTTAAGTCTGAAATTGCTTCAGTAAATTTGGACTATAACCCCGTGGTAATAAAATGACTGTAATAAAATGATATATTTTGACAGGACTTTTTACCCCAGTGCAGGATTGGCAAATGTATTTTGGACCTGTGTTTGAAGCCTTAATTACCGTGTGAGTAATTGCTAATGGGCCTCATCAGGAGCTTCTGAAGTGAAAGGACACTGCATTGACGTTTGCTGACTTCTGTTACCCTAAATGTATTTGTGAAGCATGATTTCACTGTAGAAAGGGCCATGATAATTTTGCTATCAAAAAATAATGGCTTGTGTAGACTTTCCGGACTGCTGTTCACTGGATGTGATTTTGGAACCTCTTGAAAATTAGTGTAATTTTCCATCTTGCCTCTGCTACTTGAGACCATTTCAAGAGATAGGATTATGTGCCATCTCATACAGTCAATAAATGAATGTACTGTTTGTCTATATATGTAAAGATACAGATATGTGCTCTAGATATTATTGCAGAATTTATGGGGAAAAGGATTATCTCTTGGCTGAAGAGCAGGAATAGGAGCCAGGAAATCAGACTTTCTATTGCAGCTTTCCTTTTCCGACTTTGGGCAAATAATCTTTTCTTGCTGAGAAAAGTGTAAGATGATCAAGGTAGTAATACTGTTGTTCGGACTAGCAAAAGCTGACGTAATTACCTGTCTGCTCTCTTGGTTGCTTTTCTGTTAAGTTTAGCTGTACCAAATGATGGAGAGATGAATTGGGATGATTCGATTGAGTTGTGTCTATATACGTGAGTTAGTTACTCTGTGAGATCGAAGGGCAAAGAAAAGGGGTTGTGTGTGCTGTTTGTTTTCCTGGATTCTGCTGCATGTGATTTTCTGGAAAGTCCTGCGGTACTGTGGAGTAGTTAGAAGTTGGTTAGTAATGCTTTCCTGTATACCTCTTCAGTCTAAATGCAAAGTAAGAACTTTACAGAGGTGTCTGTAGGACTTGGTGATTATTTCTGCTGTCTGACCACGGCAGTCTGAGACTTCAGGACTGTCCTCATGGCTGCGCAGACGTGACGATGCTTCTGTCCTCTATACTCAGAGTCTGGATGTGCTCTGGAGGGTGCGTGCCTTCAGCCTTACAGCTCACCCTCTTTGAACACAAGAATGTCAGACAATTAATAGTGCCTCCTGTCTTTCCCCCTTTTGTGCAATTCTAAGTTGTGAAATGCTGGATTGTGACATGGTTAGAAAACGTGGTTGTCAAATGAGGAAGGGGTTGTGGCTCGTACTGAGTTTTGCTGTACGACTACTACAGTAAGTTGTATCAGTATCCACCTCATTAAAGTGTTTATGACTTTGTGGCGTGTACTGTTGCCCCTCTGCTGTTTCTATGCAGGTTATCAGAAGCAACGGCAATGTAAATGATTACAGAGGCAGTTCTTTGTGGCCTTGTTTTCCCACTTGGAAGGGCTTCAGCCCTGTTTTGGCCATGTCTTTCTGAGCAGTCTGTCCAGTCTGCCAATTCCTGTCAACTCTGAATCCTTCCCATGCTCTGTTAGTTTCCCCTGCTATAGGTATGGATGATGTATATTATTAACTCTGCGTTAACAGTTTTCAGAGGTTTGAATCGCCGTTGTTGTGAGAATCATCTCGGCTATTAGCCTGCGTGAGCAAATCCTGCCGAGGGAACAGGAAGGGGCTGCAGGGGGAGTGTGGGAGCTTTAAATCCTAATACATGGAGCTGGTGGGGAAAGGCTCAGATACCTTGAAAGAGCAGGGGCTTTTCTAGCTCCCTTCTCAGAGGAGAAGGGAAACTTAAGAGTCTCTTATGACCGAGTTAAAGAAGTGGCTTTTCATTATATGTTCTCAGTTATCCGATTTATTTATTTTTTAATCCAGTAAGGATTTGTATCTGTTGGGTTTTAAATACTGGTTTGAATGCTTTTGAGCTTTTACCATCACTCAGATTGCAGTTCTTTAATTCAAACCAAATTACATTTTTATTTCCTTGCAGTAGTAGAAAATGAGATTCAGGCAAGAATAGACAATATATTCAGCAACTTGGAACGTCTGGAAATCCTGTCCAGCAAAGAACCTCCCAGTAAGCGACAGAATGCTAAACTGTAAGTTCACCTTCTTTGCTATGATAGTGTAGTGTAATCTTTGTAATTATTTTCATTAAATTTATTGAAGCTGTTTGCCTTTTGATTTGAGTGAGAAACATTTATACCTTGCATAACTTACCTTTGTGCTCTATAGTAGCAAAATTGAGGCACAGAGGCAAAACCACTTTCCTGCATTTAACCACAGAGGGGTGATGGACCTGGATTAATGGCTCTTTTCTGAGATGAGCAGAACATGGCACTTGAATGCTTTAAAAAATTTTCTACTCTATATGGCATTTGTGTAGGTAAGGAGTAAAATTACTTCAGTTGGTGTCATTTTCTCTGGAACGTTTTCCTAGATGTTGGTGACGAAAACAAGGAAGTTCCTAAAGTGAGTGCTGGTTTGAGCAGCAGGTTGGATCAGAGACCTTGGGACTTCCTGTTCTTATTCATTCTGTGACTCTACCATTAATGTTTAGTCCCAGAATGTCTTTGTAGATGCTAGGGATGGATTTCATGTCGCCTGTACTATAGAGGTCAATATCTGAAATAGTCATCTAGGCTTTCTTCATAGTAATCAGTCATTTCATCGTTGACAACGGAGTTCTGGACATTACTTGTTTTTTAGCTTAATGGAGGCATCTCCTGTATTGCCGGCTGAGTTTTAAGCTCCTTATAATAAAAACTCAAACTTAAGACCGTGGTGCTAATTAATGAAACTTGAAAGCATAACCTTTTATGTGAATGGAGGTCATAGAATCCTACTATCTTTCCAAATCTGTGGTAAATGAGGAATATATACATATATAACTCCTGAAAAAACTAGTCGTGGGGTAGAATGTCCAAGAGAGCTCAAGAATTGTGCTTCACATTCTGTCATTAGCCTCCAGTTAAATAATCACCTGTTTAGTAGAAAAACAAGGCATGGAACATCTAGGTCTGAATAGACGCCTAAAATTGAATTACCTTTATGTTCTAGATAAGTAGAACCCTTCAGTCTTTAGTATTTGTCACTGTTAATTTATAATGCTTCATTGTTCATACAAAAAAAATGCTGGAAAAGAATTCTATTTTTATCCCTGGGAATGTCTTCCTGTTGTTGATTTTTTTCTAGCCGAGTTGACCAGCTGAAGTATGATGTTCAGCATCTGCAGACAGCTCTGAGGAACTTTCAACATCGCCGTTACATCCGGGAGCAGCAGGAGCGACAGCGAGAAGAGTTGCTTGCACGTACATTCACTACTAATGTAAATATTCTTTATTTTAGTTCTCTGTCTTCTAGGAGACATAGTCTTTCAGAGTAGTTTCAGGCAAGATGAAAGGATGGCTCTCAGATTGCTGCTGTGAGATGCAGAGTACTGATAGAAAAGAATAACAATATGTGTTGAAAAAGAACAACTCTCTCATGAGGAAAAATAGGGCTATTAAGAAGTAGTAGTAAAAGGCTCCAGAAACTGCTGTTCCTATTTTATCCAGTGCAGCTCTGCCTGAATTTATATAGCAGTTTTGCAAAAGGATGAATGAGGTAGGTACCAAAGTATACATTTTACTTGGATTTGTGTCAAAAGTCTTTGTCAAATCATGAGATTTGTAAAATGTCTGGCTTTTATACACCCTACTGTCAGTAGATGTCAGCAAGCTTTAATTTGTTCAAATATAAATCACACAGCTGGGAAAAAAACCCTTGCTTTTTACCTATAAATGATTCAAAAGTTTTTAGTAACAGGAATGTGTTTCCACCTGTTCTTGTTAATTCTTAGATCCTCTGCTGGGAAGTCCCCCCAGTGTAAGTTCCTAGAGGAATTTTGCTCTGAATAATGTAGGTCTGCTTTCAGATTTCACCTTTTTGTAACCCAAAAGCTAGGCTTTTTCGTTTGTTTTAGATTTTGTTTGGTGGGTTTTTTCTTTTTTTTTCTTTTTTGTTAAAGGCATATAACCTAATGTTCGTTATCTGTGTTGTCATTCACTGTTAGGGAAAGAATGAATGTGAGCGGTCCTGGTTTTTTTGAGACTTGGGGAGTTCAGTGCACTTCCCAAAGCCTAACGGAAGGATGGCAGCTAGCATTTTCAAAATTATAAACAAGAGTTGACTTCAGAGGAACACTGACATTTGAAACTTATTTTCAAAACACCATTGTGTTCCTCTGCAAATATGAAGAATTTTTCCTAAAGGAAAACTTCTTGCACAGATATAAAACGTGTAAGGGGAACAGTTCTGAAAAGCAGTAGCAGGCTTGCAGATGCAAAATAAATGGTGGATTTTTTTTTTCTCCGTTAGATGTTGAAAGGTGTCTCAGGATGAAACAAAAAAAGCGTGGTTATATTGTATTTCTTTTAACTCATTACAAAAATGTGACTTTTAGGGTAGAAGGACCTTTTAATAGGAATATGATGATTTATTTGTCAGTTTATGGCCTGTCTGTTTTGGTTAGAAGTTTACACAGTTTCTGTTTATATACTACTCTATTCTATTAAAGGGAAATGTCAGCTGAGCATGTAAACATCCTGAGTAAGTCACTGTAACATACATACCAACTTTTGAAAGCTGTAGCAGTGTTCTGAACGTTTTGCTTGATTCGGAGATAAATATGGTCTTTATCTTTAAAGCTTCCTTTGTGTCATTCTGGAGAAACCCCCTAACAACAAATGAAGAATATGATGCTATCTAGTCTCCTTGTGAGGAGGGTCAAAAATCTACTTTGATATTTTTCTTGCTACCTGGTGGTGTACAAAAAATAAACAACCAACCCCTACAAGCTCCTTGTACAGGAAATGGAATCCCTGCTGATTTGAAGTTTAATAATATTTCGAGTAATAGCCATTCAGCTGCAAATCCAAGTGCTTCTGTTCTGCAAACTCATGTAAGACAAGACACTTGTTTCAACCTTAGTGCTTCATTAACATTTGCTCAGAGAGATGTGTATGCTGTCACAGCTTCTTCATCCAGTGACTTTGACCCTACAATTGCTGACAGGTCTGTCCTTTATTCTTCATTTTACAGTAAGCAGAATACTTGCCTAGGCAGGATAACATCTGACACTGGATTGTACATGTCATTCCCATATTGACACTTTTTTTAAAACAATCCCCAGAGTCTACTCAAAGCAAGTTTGGTGATCCTACATGCTTGTAACCTACAGCTGATAGTCAGATGTAGGGTATTAACCATCTTCTGCCCTAAATAAGAATTCTACATTTTGATAGTTCTTGTTCTGAGCACATGGAAGCAGGTAAGCCAGCGTTTCCACACTTGCCTCTTACCAATGTCATGATTCCTGTTCGTAAAAGGACGAGCTATTATCTTGACTTTCTCGATGGAATGGTGTCCAGAGAAGATTAAACTGGAGGCCTTTGAAAGACAGAAGTGATCACATCCTCTGACCTCTTGTGCAGTCCAGATTACAAAATCCAGTTATTTCCATTTCAAGATCCATAGCTTCTGGTTGAGCTAATGCATCTTCTCTGGAAAAACTTTACTTATTTGTAATTTGTTTTTTAGATAAGGCCTTGGGTGTTGAATGAGTCAGACCGTCAGGGAACTAGGTTCATGGCTGTTTGCCTTCACTAGAAGAAATTTGCACCATGTTGTGAATTCACAGAATGTAGTCTCCCAGACACTGTGTTTTGCAGGCCTTTTGTCACTTAGAAATGTGATATTAAAGTCTTCCAAACGTCTTTCACTTGCCATAATCAAATGACTCCTTGTTAAACACCTTCTGTTAGTTTTGATGTTCTCTCTTGTAATACCCTTTCCTACATATATCATGAACTGAGATTATGAAAAATTATCTGCTTTTAATCTAATTTTTTATCCTTTGAGATCTAACTGCAGTTGAACAGCTGATCAACTTTGCCTTTTGGCTCGCTTCCTGTAGGCTTCTCTAAATTACTTTTTTACTCAAATATTAATGTTGTGTTTAATATCCTTGTTTAATACCCTTATGAAAAAATGTTTAAAACATAATCCTTCAAGTCCTGTCAAGCTTTTGCCACATTTGTTTCTGCATGTTCTTTTTCTGGATCTAACTTATGTGTGGGCAGTATGAGTGAGCAGGCAAGGTAACCAAGACCCTGCGTTTCCCCTACAGGACTCTGACACCACCATACCGATCGACGAAACATTACAGTTTAATGAATCCCTCCAGAATGCCCATCGTGGCATGGATGATCTTATTGGCAGTGGGACCAACATCCTTCAGGGGCTGAGGGACCAGAGAGTGACATTGAAGGTGGGGGCATCATTTTTTACCAAAAAGACCCCACATTTTTCTGTGTTTGTGATGACCAGGCTAAGTAAAATAAATACACAGGTTTGTTTCACTACAGTGCTTCAAGCTGAGAATGCTGGGAAGGGCCCAAACTCCATTTTAACTAAACCTGCAATCTTAACATGTTATCATCTTACTAGGAACATCTTTAAGCTCTTTTTGTAGCTGGATGACCTAGCAGTCTTCACCTGCCTGTTGGTTAGTATCTGGTGTGCTGAATGTTATGTTTTATTCTCCTACATTTTGTTTGGGTTTTGGGTTTTTTTTAAAGTGAAGAATGGGAAGTAATAGCTAGCTTGCAGATAGACGTTGACTCAGATGGACATCACTCAGAGCAGCGACAAAAGGCAGTGCATACATCGTAAGTCAGGAGAACTTAACCACGGCTGGCAAATAAGATGAAGGAACACTTGCAGGGCATGCTGCTTCAAAGAGATGGAGAGGAAATACTACTTCTCGTTGTAGTCAATAGTCCTGTCTTGCTTCTTTCGCTAGTTACGATTGCAGTAATGTGCCTGGATTCCTATTAGATCATGATGGGCCTTCTGCAAATGTCAGTGTGCCTTGTCTCAGCTGCCAGCTTGTAGCAAGTCAAGCATACTTCGGGTCAGAACTGTAATAGTAAAGTTGTTAGTGAGTCTATGCCCACTGCTACTGATAGTAAGATAGTAAGGTGTTTTTGGGAGCATCATGTTCTTATGTTTTCAGGGGGATATTTCTTCTCACTCCAGATGAGAAAACATCTGTTCATGTTCCTTTTCCCCTTAGCCTAGCTTTTCTTAAACTATCAAAGACTGTTGCCTGATGACAGATCTGGCAGAAGCAGCTAGCATAAAGACATCTTACAAAGATAAATGGGTTAATTTGGAAGCATGCTGTTCTGTGTAACTTCTTGGGTATTGGGTATAAATAGACAAGTATGAACCAAGTATTCCCAAATGGTTGCACGGCTTTAACTGTTCTAGTTGTACAATTCCATTATTCCACGGACTATAAGAACTGAAGAGTCTTCACTTGCCTATTGTTTGCTTTCATTTTAAAGCTTCCTATTTTGGTTTCTTTTCTCCAAGCAAGGTTTTCTTTTGTTCTGAAGTACGAATGGGATGGTATCCACTTCCGAACAGTGCCCACAGTACCTCTCTGTGCCTGTATTTCATATGGTTTCCTTTGAACGTTGCCCTGAAATGAAGCAGAATCATTCCTGCTGCACTGCTCATGTCCGGGTACCTCCAGTTCTGCAGCTCACTCTGTTTATCTGTCATGTGGTGGGATCCACATTCTTAATAATACCAACTGCTTCAGCAGTGAAACAAAACCGAGGTGTGGGCCTGCCTGCAGTGCACCTGCAGTCTTTGTTTAGTGCTTCTCTGGATTTCTTGAAATTGCATTAATTACACTTTTATATGCCTGGACCTCCCCCTGTTTCTGGACCTCCTTTTCAATCTGTTGTTGGTGACCGCTGTACGTCAGCGGGTGGGAGGGTCTGCAGGAAAGGTTGTCTGATCAAGAGGCTTCAAGCCTTTATTAGACCCTTATCTTAAAAGGTACCAGAAAAACTCTTAATGCCTCTGTAGGGAGTGCTTTTTCTCTGAGCCGCTTTCATGGGTCTCTATCCAGACTAATTGTTTTGTAACCACACTCCTGTTCATGTGTGTGAATTAATTAGTCTCATCATCCACCTATTTCCAGGGTCCTGTGGCCATCTCTTCTTAACTTGTAGGAAGTGTTGGCCGATAGCAAGTTCCATTGATTAGGATTCATCACTTGCCACTCATGATGAAATGTTCTTGGACTGTGGAATAAGAAGTGTTGGACCGTGAGGTTAATAGTTTCTTTGCTGTCTTTTTGTTCTTAGGGTACTCACAAGAAGATCCTGGACGTTGCCAACATGTTGGGCTTATCCAATACAGTAATGCGGCTGATTGAGAAGCGAGCCTTGCAAGATAAATACTTCATGATTGGGGGAATGATTTTGACTTGTGTAATTATGTTTCTCGTCGTGCAGTATCTGACATGAGCTACTGAACTATTGCCAGAGGAGATCCGTCTTTTGGAGCAAGACGGACTGTCCTCCAAACTGTACTTTCCTCCGAGTGCTGCTTTGGATGAGCCCCTCCTGTGAACTTCAGAGTTTACAAATCACTCTCAGCCACATGTCATGTGGAAAGCATGCAGGGAATCTAATTTCCCTGGGGAGAATGGCCCTATAAAAATAACTGTAGCCTTTACTGCTCTCACCTTACTGTTTGCAAGTTTAAGAATCTGGTAAAATAGGAAGCAGAAGTGAAAATTTTGCCCAGCTGTTTTTGTGAGGTTGGAATGTCCTTTTGGGTAGGTAGGGATAAGAGGATGCAAAGGCAGAGCGTAAGATGTAGTGAGCCTTTCCTGTGCTAGCTAGACAGTGACCCTGATGACTGCATTTTGCAATGGAAGAAGGCCACTGAGGAGAATTTTGCATTGTTTGTAGGCACACTCGTGCGGAGTAAGTGTGCAAAAAGGGGGGAAGTGAAGGGTCCCCATCTGCAAACTCACTGTTTCAGTTGGAGGGAGAAGGGTTTGTGAGGGAAGGGTCTTAAAGCATGGTTATAACCTCAGCTAGCTTTTTTGTTTACACATACAGTATTAACCAGCCCAAATCTTCCCGTTTCAGGTTGAAATGTTTCTCATCTCATCTGAGTTATGTTTTGGTACCTTTTTATGCCCCGCTGCTTCCCAGTGGAAGCTGAACACTGTACTTCTACCTGCTTTCAGTCCGATGCACGATGCCTGTGTCATCTCACTGTGCCTGGTACCAACTCCAGCCTCTGAAAACTAAACTGACATTTTTAATGCTAGTGCACATCATGGCTTGGTGTATTTGTTTTTTTGAGGTGGTTGGCTGGGGTTTTGTGCTCTGTAGCTGATGGGTTTTGAATCCATGAAGCGGGCAAGTATTCGCTGTGCTCAGGTTCAGATTTGTGATTTTTATGTTCATGGAGCTGGAATGGGCTCTCTCTGCTGTTCTTTACATTCAGAATAACAGGGGGATCAGGGCAATAGACCTTTCAGTTAAAATCAGTTGTTGTTAAAGTCTCCTGAAATTACGTGCCTTGGGATGGTAAACATCCCTCATCCTTGGGAAGGGTGTTATTTGCGTTATCCTTTGTAGAATTACTGTGAAAGACATGCTCATGCCTATCACCTCACAGAGGTGATGGCCAGCTTTGACATATCTCCTTGGTTGTAGATACCTATCCACATTTAAACATTACCAGTTACGAAATGCCTCGTTGTTTAAATGCGGTACTCCTTTCCCTGCAGACTGGGGGGGCTCTGTTCAGAGTGGCCATCCTGAGATTTTTGGGTATCATCCGTTTCAGTCAGCCTTCAGGTACATTCCCATCCCGATTTGTGTACAAGTCTGGAGCGTTTCCAGGTGTCTGACAGTGGCACAGGACTGTCAGACAGATTCAGATGGTGTGGCATAATGCTGGCAATTCCTCATTCTTTTTCTGTCTGGAATGGTTGTGGGTCTTTTAATTTGTAAGATTTACAAGTTCTGCATTCTGTCTTCGCTGCAGTAAGCTTTGCTTTTATTACATAGCCTGTTGCAAACTTGGAGAAATGGTATTAATAACTGTAAAAAATGAGTTCTGGTTAATAAGGCAAGTGAAACAGGCTTTTAGCTGTGCTTGTTTTACCATTGCATAACTGAAGTAGTTACGGACTTGAGTGCTTTGGCAGAGCTTTAAAGCCCAGATGCGAGTACCCAGCCTGATCAGCTGTCACAGGCCAGTCAGCTTTGTACTGGGAACCCAGGGCAGGAGGCGAGGCAGCGGCCAGAGCGCTGGTCGGCTGCACGGCGGGCACAGCAGTGGAGGCCAGGGTGCTGTCGATGCCTAGATAGTCCTATCGGGCAGCAGACGAAGGCAGGAAAGCCTGCGTGCTTGTTGAATATCCTGCGTGCTTGTTGAATATCCTGCGTGCTTGTTGAATATCCTGCGTGCTTGTTGAATATCCTGCGTGCTTGTTGAATATCCTGCGTGCTTGTTGAATATCCTGTGTGCTGCATGCCTTCTGGCTGTCCGTCTTGTGCTTCTCGATGTGTTTGACACTTCTGAAGTGTTCCGTGCTCTTTGTGTTCCTCAGTCAGCTTGGCTTTCCTAAGGAAATACATTGGCTGGCCAGGTACAGCATCGGTTTTCATTTGAGCCCAAGGGACAAGGGAATTGAAAGGAAAAGAGGAAGTCTGCAGTGATAGATCATCTATCTTGCTGTATCTTTAAATCTTAAATCTAAATTTATCTTTAAATTTATCTTAAATATGGAATCTGACAGATTTAGCATACTACGCAGCTGTGAGATCAGTTGGGCACCTTGTAAGGGATCCCTAGCAAATCTTTTTCTGTTCTGATAAACTGGTCCAATTCCACCTTGGTTTTACACCTTTATGGTTTAGTGTTTAAAGGATGTCATTTGATGGTGTTTGAAGTTTATATAGTTGTGACCTGATGTAGCAGTGTTTGTCTTAACACTGAGGTGGGACTCCAGCCAATTTATTTCCTTTTTTGGCTTGTGGTCAGAGCCATAAAATAATTGGAACTGGATTTTTTTTCCTGGTTTTGAGACTAGCTTGGCATTTTAATACATGTTTCTCTGTTTGTTTATTTTGCCCTTTTAGAGTCTCCTTGTTCTTGTGTAGGCTGTTTTCCCTTTTGTAAGCAAAGTGTCCTTGTTGTTTGCTATGTCTAAAGGTGAGATGTGGGGCTTGAAGGAACCACTTGGGTAACTGAGTCTGATGATGTGCAACGTCAAACAAATTTGTACTACATGTGAAGTCCAACATGATTTATAAGAGCATCTTGCACTGTGTCAGATGGTTAGTGCAAAACCCTCAAAGCCTCTGCCACTGCAGTGTGCCATAGTAGAAGCACAGGTAGGATCAAGATCCCTGCGAACATGAAATGAGGCAGAGCTGAAACCTTGGTGGCTTTACACATGTTGCTGCTACAGATCTCTGTAACGTTCCCTTTCTTACGAAAGACTGCGTTTCCTTCAGCAGAGCTGCTTTGCTTCTGTGGCGCAGCAAGCATTCCAGCTGTGGGATGAACTGCTCTCTCACGAGAGGACACTGTGGAAATTAACTTGCCTCTGGAAAAAAACTTTTTACCAGTATTTTATACATAAAGGGGTAAGGGTGGGACATGATGCGATTCATGTGATGTGTTACGTGAATAAAGATTTTTCAGCCAAAATGAAGTTTTTTACCTTGACTGACATGTAAAATGTCAAATACTTAAACAAGCTGGACAAATTCCAATATTCTAAGCATTGAGGCAGGTAAGGCAGGAGGCTGGCTCACAGCATGTGGAAGCAGAGGTCAGCTGTCTGCCGAGGAAAGGACAGATGTTACTCCAGGGTCAAAGCCAGAGCTCAGCTGCCATCGAAACTAGTGAGGCAGAAAAAGGGCTTGCATAAATGCATTGGTAGCAAAAGGAAACAAAGCTACCTGCCGAAGGGATGCGGACATTAAAAGGAGGTGACTCGATGGCAGTCTGTCCTCCACCAGCCTCCCAGTTTTTGCCCAAAGGAAGGCGTGTGGTGGCAGATGCTGCACCTCAAGGGGGAAACACATGAGGAGGCATACACCAGGAAGGTCCTGCATATGGCGGGAGAAAGTGCAATGAAAAAGATGGGAAGTGAATTTTCCAGTTTACTGGGAATGGCTGGAGAGAGGAGGAGGGTTCTGCAAAGAAGGTACCACCAGGGAGAAGGTCACGGGTGCTGTGGAGTAGCCCAGTCTGTGTCTCAGTAGGAAGCACGTCCCACTGCACTGGGGTCAGGTGGGGGAGAGCGTGTGACCTGGCTCCAGACCAGGCACTCCTGGTGATGGAATCACTGGTGAGACTGGTGGTGACGTGGCAGGCTTCCATGGCCCTGGAACTGGTGATGGCTCAGAAGGGAGGTAGAAATGGTGGTGGACTGGGCTGGCTGGGTAGGAGGCAGCTGGGTGCCTGGGGAACTGCGCTGCCGCAGGGAAGACATCCAGGACCTGGGTGTGCTCTGGCTGCTCCCACTTTGGAGAGGGACCAGACCTTCCCCTCTCCTGCCTTGTACCTGGTAATTGCAGGTGGGGGCTGGAATCCCAGTGTCCTGCACAACCTTTCTAGGTTCTAATTAAGGATAGCACAGGAAAAGCTTGGAAAGCAAAATGTAGCTGTTGATAAAGAGTTTGTGGATTTCAAATGTGAGATCAAGGGGTTAGATTATCTTTCTCTTTCATTTATGTTTTGTTTTGCAGTAATCCAAGTTGCCCACAGTTACGAAACACTTACTAAATCAGAAAATAGCCAGCAAAGAATGCAAAAAGTTACAAAGTCATCTAGTGATGTAGGCATAAACTAGATACATAGATCAGATCAGCCTTTGGCAGTCTGCTGAGACAGGTCTTCACAGTTTATCTTCGAGGGTGGTCCCCTGAAGGATTTCAATATGATAAGCAGCAGCTCAAGCCTAGAAATAGTGTTGCTTCAGCAGTGTGCTTTGTGTGACTGCATGTGTAGAAATCTAGGAGGGTATAAAACAAAGACTAAGGCTAAGTGTGGTCAGTATTGTGGCAGTTAAAACCAGAGTGAAATGTGGCTGAGGTATACGCAGATTGGAGGGAGAGACAGTAAGACATTATGATTGGGTGGGACAGAATTAATTTAGAAAGAAGATAGTACAGGTAAGTACTAGAGGATGTTTATACTGGTCTAGTAACCAAAACTTAGGTGTGCCTATATATGTATATTGGTTCCAAATGTTAACCTGATCATGCATGATTAGAACAGATAGGTGTTAAAAATCACCACCACCTTTCGCATAAACCAGACCCACTGGTAACACCGCCATGACTATATAACAATATTGAATGTCTCACCTCTTTGTGAGCTGGAGCGCAAGCCAAAGGTGAGGTACTGTGTTCCCGCAGTAACTGTAACAGCTTTGATAGCTGCTCTGCAGAGGGTGCTCCTGCCTTGCTCTGTTTTGTCTTGCCTAAGGCCTGTGGGTGCTGAAGCCTTTCCCTCTGCAGAGCCCCCCACCTCCCCCAGCCCCTTGGTCCAACTCCAGCTCTCCTGTACCTGGCAAGCACCAGCTGCTGCAGTCCTGGGTAGATTCTTGGCAGTCATCTGCCCTTTTCCTCCCCAGGCAATCATTTGGCTCCTGTTCTACCACTCTTGGTTATCTTTGTACCTTGGTTTAGCAAGGTGAAAAGCTAAGAGCAAGAGAGACGTGGGGAGAAGGGAATAATAAAACAGTGACAGGACCAGGGAATAACAGTAAGTCATCAATGTTCTGGAAATGGGCAGTAGAAATTACAACCCGCTAGACTTCAAATGATACCAGACTCGCAAAATACAGGGCAGGTACATTGTCGCCAGAGATCAGTTGTGCTGGACACGCTAAGGGGGGTCTGCTGCCCTCGGCCATCGCCATACCTCCAGACCAACTCAGATGCTGGCATGGTGCGTCCCCTCTTTATGGACAGGGAGGAGGGCGCAGCTGGGCTGGCTGGTGGCACGTAGGAAGAGCCCTACAGGAATCCTCAGGCACTTTGTTTGTCTGCAGAGCCTGGGATCGCACCTGGTTTGGTGGCAGGGCTCTGGGATGAGCATGCAAGTGCCCATCTATCGCTGAAGCCCAAGTGCCAGGGGCGAGCTGGGAGCAGTAGGCACGGCTGCCCATGCAGCTGCCGATCGATACCCGCGATCCCAGTGGCTCACAGCAGCACTCCCAGGACAGGGACATCATAGCAGCAAGGATGAGACACGACAGCCACAGTCCTTCCCACGGTGACCTGTGCACTCCAGGGAACATCACTCCAGCTGCCATGAGGCACCCAGACATCAGCAGGGCTGGAAACTCTGCACAGGAAGATCTTGCCAGACACGGGATCGGAGAGGAATTAGGCTGTTTCCATCTACCTGCTCTGGACTGTGCATGTCAGAGCCACATAAGGAGACACCTTGCCTGGACGGTTTGGCTAACGCTTCGAAAGAAACACGCTTGGTTCTGCAGCTGTGTGGGCAGCCCAGGCAGCTACTGCTTTGATTTGCAGCCTATTGCTGAGCAAGCACTTGTAAATGATCTCCAAGCTGAAACCATGCTTTTGGCTTTATGAGTTATAACCTGGACTAAAAGCCAGGAACAGGGAAATGACTTCTTAAATGTGGTTTGGTTGTACAGTTGAGATCTGGGGCCAGAACCTGATCTGCCAGGAAAAGGAGACTTCGTGCCGCCTTCAGTAACCCCAGGCAGTCTCGCCTGCTGGAACCTGATGTTCAGAAGCAGGAGGTAGTTCCCTGGGGAGTTAAACGAAACACCACATGCAACTGAACAGCGTAACTCAGGCTGAACTACTGCGGCAAAGCGAGGGGTGCACCTAGAACACAAAGGCGATGGTCTGGCAAGAGTCCCTGGACAGCCTGGTCCCCACCCCCCCCAGCTCTTCTCCACCAGTCTTCCTGACACAGCACAGGCAAAGGAGCCAGACACTGAACTCCAAAGGCAAAACAATAGTGGGAGCTTGCTCACCTTCCAGAACAAGTGTGAAGGGGCGTTTCTGCAGCTGGTGTTTCCTTGCCCCACAAATCTGTGTGCAGGCCTGGCTTTGGCCACGTGAGTGGGGATGGAAGGAGCTTATCCCTTCCTCAGTGCTCTGGAACTGGTGGGAGAAGAGGGAAGGATGGAGAAAGGACATGTCTTACCTGTGCCCGTGGACTGCAGCTCTGCTGAGGGCAAGCACGTGCTGTGTCCTGCAGCTGAGAACAGCAGAGACAGTGCAGGACGTGGCAGAAGGCCCTGCACCTGCTGCAGCTGAAGGCTAAGCAGAGAGGAGCTGAGCACCCTAGACCGGACTGCCAAGGTGTGGAGGAGGGTCTGACTCAGCAAGGATCCAGCAAGCGAGGGCCCCGAGAAGGGGAACTGCAGGGAGCTAGCGGTGCTGACTGGATCACAGCCCATGGGAACACAAAGCCCACAAATGGGAAGCAATCTGGTTCCCCATTGATCCACACAGGCCTGTGCACCTTGCTGTGCTCCAGTCCCAGCGGGGCACAGAGATAGCACCAGGGTGTCCTGCAGTGCAAGCTCAACCCTTTGCGGGGGGAGAAAGTCAGTGCAGAAGTGTAGAGTGAGCCACTGGTGGGACCAGGAGGTGCACCAGCAGCGTGGGTGCCCCTCACCAGTGAGCGGAGCTGCTGCACCTCTGCAGCCAGCTGGGAATCGAGGCGAGGGAGACCCATCAGACACTGCACAGGCTGCGGGCACTGGGAGAAACAACAAGGAATTCCAGCGTGTCCAGGCTCCCCAACACAGAGGAATCTGTGCCTGAAGGCAAACGCCGCCTCCTCTCCTCCCTCCCAAGTCACCAGTGACAACTGCAGACGCAACCATTTCTACCCTAAATTTCCACAGGCATTTCTAGTCAGACCAGTCCTGCTGCCACAGAGCTGGCAGCTCAGGCAAGGCAGAAACGGCCAGCAGGCAGGGTGCACCCACAGGAGTGCTCAGAGCGAGCACAGGCACTGTTGAGCTACCAAGAAATTCAGGCTGGGGAAGTCACCCAGGCATGTGTTCTGAAACCCTCCCTGGCAGGCCAAAAGGGCCCAATATTTCCCTACATCCCAGCAGCTTCTGGCAAGGGATGCACCCAGCCTCTAGAGAAGGGGGTGAAGGCTCCATCGCTGCACAGTCGGCCCATCGCAAGAGAGACCGAGGATTTACCACAGGAACATGTGGCTGTGACCACAGTGATGGTCACATCAAAGTCCTCACTCCACCACCTTGGAGCAGGTGCCACTTGGCATAGTCTAAAATCTTGTCCAGTCCTAAACACAAAAGAATCAGAGGGAGCCAACAGCCCAATGCCAGACAATACTGGAACTTTAAATAATCATAACTGACTGGAGGAGGGTCATCTTTGTGTTTTACATCCTTACAGCCTGTTAATCACTCCCAAATCACTGCAGGGAACAGAAAAACGATGCGTTTCCTGCTCTTCACAGGCACATGCAGGACATGCTAGAGGAAGATGCCCAGAAGGATATGGGATTTCAGATCTCAGAGCTCTGTCACATGTTGGCTGCATGTATCCTACAAGACAGACCTACTTCTTGTGGTCCCTATCCCCTCATCATTATGGCCAGGGGATGTTTTGAAGTCACAACCACGACCTTCCAAGCCCGTCTGGTCCTTTCCAGGAAAGCAGGGCTAGCAGAGAACTATGATCTCCCAGGACTCAACCTGACAAAGAGCTGGGGCCTGTGATAATGTTCCTCCTGGGAGTAGGTGCACCCAAAGCTCACCTCCTCTGCAGTCCAGACAGGTAGCAAGACCCACAGAAAAGCAGGTAGCTACTGCACTAAGTACTGCCAGTCTTTCACCAACTGGCAATTAAATGAGCTTAGGATAATGGAGTCCAATTATGGCATTTATTTGTAAAATTATAATGCTCTGGCCCACAGATCCTGAAAATAAGCTACTGCAAACAAACCACAAACCAACAGTTGACATTTGTCACCACTTTCATTCAAAGGGACAAAATAATCAAATAAAGGCCGAGTGCAAGATTTACTGTGTGAGCATTTACTTATTCAACAGGGGTATAACAAATCATTGCAGTTGTCTTCTAGAAATAGAAGATGGGTCCAAGAGCATTCGTAACCTTTTTATTCTAAATTGCCAACAAGAACCTGGACAGAACTCAACTTTGAAACTACCCTAATTTTGCACATTCTAGTCAACATGTATTATTTTACACTGATAGTAATACAAATGATGAAAAATCAGTACTTTGAAGAACATTCTTTTCAAAACGTGAAAGGCATTGATTTCTTTCTAGACAAATACCATGTCTGGTTTCTTAATTATTTTTTGTGCTTGTATATTTAGATGCCATTTTGTAATCTGCATCCAAAGTTATTAGAAATATACTGCTTGATCCAAACATTTACACAGTCCCCATTCCTGCCTCCTCCCCCCTCAACAAAGAACAGTTATGTTAGAGCTCTCAAACGTGTTTAAAGTGTTAAAACCTACAAAAATCTGATGGAAACTAGACAGGTACTTAAGTGTACTATTTAAACTTCACCTGTTTGTTATTATGCATACTCTAGGGAACTCAGAGGATTCCCCATTGTTCTATGACTTGAAGCACCACGCATCCACATGATAGAGTTTAAGGCCTGAAGCTGCAAAGGTGTGATCAGGATGCTTTCTAGGAAGAAAACAGAAATCTCTGTAAATGTCCATGTAGTTTAAAACCAAAACTGTTCATTTTACATATGCTATGTGGATAAACTCAGATGTTGACAAGATAAAAAGCAAAAAGCGCAGGCACAGAAAAAATACTCCTAGGTTTGGCTGAGCCAGATGATTTTAATTAAACATTAGACAGCAGGAAGTCTCAGCCTGTTTACAGGCTGGAGAAACTCTCAGAACTTAATTTATGCTCTCCAGGCTGTAACATGCCCTCAAATATGACTTTGCTAGCTACACATTATAACTACAGTTTAGCGCACAGAAATTTTTCTGCACCTCCCCAGCAAACAAACAAACATTCTCACAAATGTCCAGTAAAGGTTCCACAGAAATCACTCTAGACACCACATACTCCTGAGAACAGAAATATGCAACGTTGCTTTGCAGATGCAAGACATGCTTATGGTGCAGGGTAGAAATTCCTGGAAATTACACTGTTGTGTGGTTCCTGACTTCCACTGAAATGGGACTATAATAGTTCCTGCCACCCCAAGGCCTCAATTCACACAAACCCACCATTTTTGCAGGGCGCTTCCTCCCCCCTCCACTCCACCCCCCCACCCCCAGCATAATTGCATCCCTTCATTTACAGTTAGCACAAAACATCACGTACACAATTCTGAAGGGGCCACCTCTGCAAATGTACACACTTGTCTTAAAGCACCAAGCTAAGGGACAAGATTTTAGTGCTATGTGCAACCCCCCATGCTGTTCTGTTTCCTGCTATCACTTCCCTGATTAGCAACCTAATCATACCCTACCTTCTCTACTTAAAATCACCCCCACCTCCCCACCCCCTCCCTTAAAACCCATCACCACTTCAGAAGAGCCCTCCTGATGTTTCCAAATCACTGCCACAAATACAACAACTTCAGAGATCATCTGCGCTGCCATTTGATGAGTGAACCAACAGAGACTTGCCAATTCCTGCATTTTTCCTGTTAACTAACCACTGCTGTCTGAGGAGGGAAGGTTTCTTAGTTGGTACTGGTCAAATTTATTGATCCATTTACTCAGTAATAAATATCACCAAATGGAGACGAGGGTAACTTATGAAACAAATGCTTGGAAAAAAAGATTTGGCAGCCAAGGACAGTTTTACAAACTCAGATGTTGCAAAAACACGTCATGCTGCAACAGCCAAGTTTAGAGAGTCCTGCCATCAGATCCAGAGAACATCTGCCATCTGTGGGAGCTCTATGGTCCTAGGAAGGAAGCCATTCAGTGCTGGGGGAAACGAACTTCCAGGGGGAAGAGATACCAATACTCCAAAATCTGAAAAGGGCAAGACACTTTTTTTTTTTTTTTGCATGGTGGAGAAAAATACAAGCGTTTCCTCCACTCCCGAAGGTGAGAGTGGTCTTTGCTGAAGCAGCACTTGCCACCTTGGCAACAAGACTTACCTACAAGTGACATTTCTATTTAATTTGGCAGATTCAGCCTAACACTATGGCAATTGCACAGTCACTGGCTTGTGCAGAAGCCATGCCTGCAAAGCTCTGAGTACTGGGTTAGTTGCTCCAAGTGGGAAACAAAATAGTAATTCCTCAAAGCACCTTTAAGCTCTTGCTTTGCTGCTAATGGCAAATAATGGTCTGCAACTTCAAAATCAGTTTTCAACAAGGGAAACTCCCTCCCTCCCTCCTCCAGATGTAATTTGATAGGTTCCCTCCCCAGTCATGCTAGTTTAAGCAGCCCTAGTTTTACCCTTGCTTTGACTTAGCTGCGTCTGACAGCGAGCAGAGTTGCACAAAGCAAGAAAATAATTTGGTTTTAAGTTGGGGCGGGGGAGGGGAAGGTCGGGGGGTAACAGGGTTAGATAGTGTGGAAGGATTTCTTTAGTGAGGCGGAGTCCAAGTGGCTAGGGAGCAGGGCTGCTTAAACCAGAACACTGTAATGAAGGGCCTGTCAAGAATATGAAATAAAGAATACAGAGGATGCTCCAAAGAAAAGATAGGATGATCCAAGCATCAGATTCCCTTAGAAGCTGCTCCGAAGGAGGCAGGCGTTATGTACTACCCTTCCTGTCAATGCAGCAGTGGCCATAAAGCACTGCTGCAGCCAGCGATTTCAGCAACTCTTGTTATCTACAGAAGTCACAGTGCCAAAGCCACACGCATAGTACTTACAGCCTTTCCATGACACAGCATATGGGAAGGACTCAGGGGCACGTAATCTTGCAGGTAAGCAATTCCTTTGTTCAGAGGTGGTGGTACTGGAACTGAAAGACTTCAGTTACTTCTCCTAACAAACACACTTGCTCAAATGTATGCATTTCACTGTAGCATGGAAGACAGCAGGTACATAAGGGGATGGTACTTCAGCACTTGGAGGTGGTGCTGCTTAGAAGAGCTACATACGCCCTAAATACTAGAAAGTTTTCCAGAAAATGTAACAAGTAAAACCAGGTAGCACCGTTGTCACCCCTTACAGAAAGAGGGGTGTATCATGGTTGAGTTCATACAGAACTGCAGAGCTGGCAAGTGCAGGACTGTTGCCGTGTTTGGGCCTAGATGAGCCTTAAAGCATGCTTTGGCCATCTGGCAGTGCCATCACATCTTGTATACAGCCTGCAGTCATGCTCCACTGTTGAATCAATTAAACCAGTCAAGGCAGCTGCATCCAGTTTGCAGCTGGCAACAAAGCTCCTCACTCCCCCAAACCCGAACTGTGATTATGCTTTGCAAAGGGCAAGAAGGGGAGGTTTCCCCTAACAAGGCCCTAACACCAGCACATCTGCCAAGTCTAAGGGGGCAGGAGGTCACAAGGGACTGCTTCAGCTCAACAGAAGCTCCAGTAACTGCTTGAAAAGGCTCCAGAGGGAGGCACCTGGCCACATTTCCCAAGGTTCAGCACCTTTCTCCCTCGCACACTGGCCAGACACCCAGCAGGACTGAACATAGGCCACAGGCAGGAAGAGCACCCTGCCACACGCACAGACGAACAGAGAGCATCTGTGTTATTAAGGGCTTCCTTCTCTCATACGGGTCAGTCATATGAGAAAGCAAGCAATGCTGAACCAGCACCCTAAAACATTCACTCTTGATCAGTATCCCTCCTCCCAGGGTTTGCACAGCAGCAAAGTCAGCCCACGTCCAGCCATCAAGGTTGGGTTGGGAGTAGACTGCAATATTGCTCTACACAGAACATTGTTGTAAGGAATCAAATTTGCATTCACTACCTGTTTATGCCAGAGCTGGTCGTGCCCCAAATAAAAGGAGAATCTGACTGCTCTGACGACTCTGCAAAAAGAACCAGATGTTGTGGCTCAGAACTAAAACTCCAGCAACCACCAATATCTGTCATATTTCTGCACATTCAAGAGGGAGTAAAAGTTGCTCTAATGATGCCTGCTGCACTGTCTTTTAACTGAGGAACATAAAAGTTATCATGTTTCCATTGTCATCACTGCACATAAGGTACAAAAGCTTATATGGGAAGGAGCAGACCCTTGGAAACGTATCTCCATGCCAGTTACGGCAGGCACGTGGAATAGTTCTCTATACCAAGAAAAGCCTGCTGGGTGGAGAGATGCATGTTTTCAGGAAAGAGCATAAGCAAGGTGTCCTACAAGTGAAACCTAAGTGAACAGCATCTCTAGACTCACACTGTCCCAAGTGGAGTTGAAAGACAGGACCAGGGAGAAGGCAGCAGTGAGGCAGATGAGGAAGTTCCTTACCTGTTTCCCAGTCTTCATCACAGGGAGGTGCCTGCCACGTGCTCACAGCATTCATCTGCTCACTCTGGAACCTAAAGGACTGATTCACTTCAGGAAGAAAGAAAACTCATTGACTAGTAGTCAGTCCTGCTTCAAAGGCATTAAGTGCTTTGGATCAAGCTGTAAAACACCTCTTGGCTTTAGAGGAAACCCTGCACAATGAAAACAAGTTGAGTACATGCAGGAGCCAGGTACTGATCTGAAATTGAGCAACTTCAAATTCACATTTTTCAGTGAACAGGAAAAGACTCTGCCCCATGGAACTTTGTGCCAGGAATGCTCGAGTGAACAGGAAACCTGCTTACATGAATGCAGGCATCACTACGAGTCTCAGTGCAACTCTGCAGAAGACAGAAAACTATCTGTCTGCTCTGTAGTGTGGCAATCAAAGAGCCACTGCAGGGGATGGAAAAAACAAACATTCCTAGATATTCTAGTGGTCTTGGACAGCACTCCTCCCACCTTGTCTCACTGGGCAGGAGGCTGAAATCTTAATTGTACAGCAGATGAAGAAAGCACAGTAGCAGAGCAGCCTGAAAGAGAAGCTGCTCTATCTCTTGGTGAGAGTGAACTATTCAGGTTGCCCCCATGGAGAACAGCTGCAGGGGCTTCCATAGCTTAAACAGCTGTTTGGTAGAAATCAGCTTTTCACACAGCTTGATCAGTGATCAAGCCTCAATGAAGAGAGATCAGCTCTACGAAAAGAAGGGCCTGTCCTTCTGGTCATTAAATCATCCCAGCTCCTGCTGGAGGTACTTCAACATGCACAGTCCAGGGTACAACCTTTTTTTTCTTTCAACAAGCCTGGTAGTAAAACATGTACAAGGCCTACCAGGCAAATCCGCAGTATTCTCATGAACCTACCAAATAAATCACAGCAAATAAGACTAAAGTTTCCCAAAACTGTTGTGTCACACAAAACCACAGACAATAATTGGATTCCCAGTTTTCGGTTATTCTATGAGCTATCCTTACAGACAGGAGACCTCAGTCCTCAGGGTGAACAAACATCTTGGAGCACAGGTGTTTCTCGTACCTACATCTTGCTCAATGAACCCTTTGTCATTGCACTTCATCATGTGATCACTGAGGTCAGCTTGAGGAACTAGATGGCGAGCGTTGAAGGGGCACGTGGCCAATTCCTTTGCAACTTCAGGGTAGCTCTAAACAAGAGAAAACCGAAATCATGTGCCGTATCTCTCAAGTTCACTTATCTCATATTTATTTATCCATAGGGGAATAAAAAGGATATTTGTGATGTTGCTTTAAACAAAAGACTAAATAAGGAATGGCAACACATTGTTCAGAGCTTACTAAGACTGCAAGGGGAAACTAACATAACTATTCTTCAAAACACAATTCACTGAGAAACTGAGCCACCCTTGAGCCGACTGAAATGAAACATACCCTCAGCTAAACTCCCTACAGTTTGCTGCAACACTGGCAATATGGCTGCATAGTTTAAAGCACAGATGAAATTATTTTTAAAATTATAGGGGAGAGATATTAGGCAAATCTAAACCATTCGGGTATTTCTTAAGTAAGCAGGCACAAAGGCAGAGACATTCCTTAAACCTTTCAGAACAGCTAGGGAGTTGGTAGCATTCCACCTGCAGACTTTGGTGCTACAGAACAAGCAGAACTTTTATCACAGACACAGGTTCTAGTGGCAGTGCTTAGTTGTCACACAGTAAATTACTCCACCTCCTGCAAACGATACAGCCTTTACTGGGAAAAGCACAACTCTGCCATTGTACCAGTGCCTGTGTGGTTCTAGCTGATGCAGCTGTGCTTGTCAGGGATCAGACTCGTACCTGAGGCTGATGCAGAAGCACCTTGTACAGACGCTGCTCAAGGCAGTGTCTCCACTGCTCCCGATACATGGCTGAGCACAGGCTGCAGGCACATCCAAGGCAGTTGTCATTACAAGATCTATACAGCCAGGGTTGCTGTGTCCTCATGTGTCCGTCGTTGGCTTCAATGAGCTTGAAGCAAGCTATTCTGGCCACACAGCAGAAGCCTCTCAGTGCTAATGCTGTTCAAGCTGAGGTTACAACTTGCTCTGCTTGCACTGTCCCCATTTGCATGGCAAGGCTGCATTCTGCACAAAGCAGTGGGAAGCTGAGGCAGGTGGAAGCATTTAATTGGATTTTATGCATAGAGTATGCAAATGAAATTCAACAAGCTACCAAGCAAGAAGGACAATCTGCACCCAGGCACTTGCCACTGTAAATAAATACACAATGGAATCTCCAAATGGATCAGATTATAATCCCCGAGCCTTTCTTCTGCTAACTACTTACAGACACCAACTTTGCCTGATTGGTGATCATTATCTCACCTCATCCTCCTAACTAGGTAAGCTTGCCAAAACTGCCTGGTCATCAGTCATGCAACACAAGGACAAAACCAATATTGTTAAAAGTTTACTTGCCAACATTGTTCACCTAGCTCACATGCACATTCTTGCCAAAGTTTGCAGGGGGTCAACAAGGAAAAATTCAGCCCTCTTAAATGCTGGAAGGATGGAGGTACTTGCCACTTAGCTCTGCCTACTACTTCCACTAGTTATTTAGTATTTTTTAAGGCTCTAGTTCCACTAAAATGAATTGTTTGCAAGTACTGATACCAGGGCACACCCCCTGCAACTGCACCTGAACTGGAAGGCACTGCAACACCATTTTGAAAACACATTGGCTAACTTAATGAGGAACAATTGGGATTTAAAAAGTTTCAGCAAAAACCCAAAGCTCAGTCAGATGCTAGCACTTGACAGGTCTAAAGAAAACAAACTATGAGGACAACAGAGAAGAAAGGAAGGAATGCTTCCTATTAAATTACTTGTATCCAAATACTGGATAAAAAATGGAGAGAGGAAAAAAATTTCTCCCATATGTGCTGAGCCCAGGATGTGCAGTTTCTGCCAGATAGATGCACATGAAATAGTTACTAGCAAAACAAACAAACAAACCCCCAACCCTGCCGTGCAGCTGCATTTCCAGCACTTAAAGAATTGCAACATCACAACACTTCTACTCTGAGGAGCCAGAAGGCTGCACATAACTCAGACTAAATTCTCTCTGCAACTTAAAGTAGAAAAATGTATCTGACCTCCATGTGAGCTGATGGAAGGGACCAGAATTTCCTTCCTCACCTAACCACAGAAAATCTCCATCTCATTTCAAGAGAGCCACACCAGTCTTCAGTGAATTAACATGTGCTTGAAGCTATTACTACACAAATAATAAGGTTATATGAAATAAAGGCTAAACAAAGCTATGTGTCAGCCAGCCAGAAAATGCAACAAGAATGAGAACATGCACATCGTATTTACATGCACAAAATTACATTCAGTGACTTGTTTGGCAGTCCAGCTTACCTTCCTACACTTTACAAGGTGATAAGGAAAACGACAGGCTCTGATTTGATGATGTTTATTATATGGACACTGTATTAATCTCTCTGGATCCAAAATATCTAGTAAAACAGAAGAACAGAAAGAAAAAAAAACCAGAGAAAAAAAATAGTTAGACAAGATCTAGCACCACTAACACAGCGAAGTGGGAAAAAAACATACCACCACATCAGGGCTGTGATCTTAGGGAGTTAAACCAGCTGCTCTTCGTTTGAAACCATTCATTAAGGCAGGGACCTGTTTTGCATAATCAAAAAAAATAATTTTGGACTTCGCACACCTGGGATGTTAGTCAAAACAGACACAGACTAAGTTGCACTGAGCATAACTACTCCTTAAGTTACTATATTTGGTAGGTAACCACACTTACTCAAAGCAAATGAAGACAGCAGTACTTCTCCAGCTATCTTAGAGGACAATCAGCGGGATGATGATGTGCCCCCCAGCACCTTCAGTAGCATCATCAGTCTGAACCAAACCTTTTTTGACCAACAGCTAGTTTTGCTGGAGGAAGAATGCTGGGCGATTTAGTTTCATTTCTGATGAAGGAGCTTGCCTAACATAGCACACATGACTTCTAAATGAAATGTTTCATAGGTCATGCAATTATTTAGGAACTGAGGAGTTACTAAACTGGCTAGATCACCTAAGAATCTAGGCACTGAGCAGTGAAGCAACACGAGTGCATGCATTCATGATATAACTTTTTACCTATCTATAGAGGAAATATGTTAAAATATAAATATTAATATCTCTTAACCCCCCCACACATTTCCATATTCTCAATGAGGAAGAGAGGCAGCCAGAAGCAGACACAGGTCCCCCCTGCTGCCTGTGGGGTACATCCCAGGGAGCCACACCAGGCTTCTTTCCTCCTTTCTGCTCTGCCACTCTTTTTGCACAGGCTTTGGGAACATTTAGGATTTGATTACACTGTATCTTAAACAGAACTAACATAGGTGGTATGGGTTGGAAGGGCCCTTAAAGATCATCTAGTTACAACACCCCTGTGTCCATGGGCAGGGACACCTTCCACTAGAGCAGGTTGCTCAAAGCCACATTATTACTTGGCCTTGAACACTTTCAGGGATGGGGCACCCACAGCTCCTCTGGGCAACCTGTGCCAGTGTTTTGCCACCCTCACAGTAAAGAATTTTTTCCTAGTATCTAATCTAAATTTACCCTCTTTTAGTTCAAAGCCATTATCCCTTGTCCAATCACTACATGCCCTTGTAAAAAGTCCTTCTCCAGCTCTCTTTTAGACCCCTTCAGGTACTGGAACGATGCTTTAAGGTCTCCCCAGAGAGTTCTCTTCTCCAGGCTGAACAATCCCAACTCTCTCAGCTTGTCTTCACGGGAGAGGTGCTCCAGACCTCTGATGATCTTTGTGGCCTCCTCTGGACTCGCTCCAATAGGTCCACGTCCTTCTTATGTTGAGAGTCCCAGAGCTGAACGCAGTATTCCAGGTGAGGTCTCACCAGTGCGGAGTAGAGAGGGAAAATCACCTTCCTCAGCCTGGTGGCCGTGCTTCTTTGGATGCAGCCCAGGGTACAGTTGGCTTTCTGGGCTGCAAGTACACACTGCGTGGCCATGTTGAGCTTCTTGGCCACCAAGACCCTAAGACACTAAGGCCCTGCTCTCAAATCCATTCTTCACCCAGCCTGTAGCTGTGCTTAGGATTGCCCTGCCTTAAGCACGGACTGCTGCTGTTCAGCCTCTCCCCTGCCATCATATCCCCTTCTCTTACACATGCCTTGCTGCTCGGCTGTCTCAAGAGCCGTATCAGGGAACTGCATCAGCCCACCAGCTGACAGCTAGTTACGGTGTTGTTCCACAAGTCACGACAAGCAGACCTCACGCCGTGAGCTACTAGGAGGGAAGGAAGGAAGGAAGGACCTAACCCTTCTTTCCCTCTCAGCTGTGCAGTGGTGCTGCTGTGAGCACCGCTCACCTCCGTTAGCCAGTTTAGGTCATTAGAACAGCTGAAAACTAAAGACTTCAGCATTAAGAAGGATTGACAAGCTTTGTAGTGTTTCAGCAGCCCTTGGAAGAGCAATCAGAAGTGATTTCTCTCTGTGAACTGGCTCAACGCCAACATCAGACCAAGTGCATTAGCAGTAAAAGCAAGGAGGCAGCCCGGAGACCCAGAAGAAGAGGAAAACGCAAAGCAGCAAACACAGAACCTCAAGAGGAGCTGGCTCCATCAGGTAAACAGCCGTGGTTAACACGAGGCTGCAACACACGCAGCCAGGACCGCAGCGCCACGCGCGAAGGCGCTCCCTGCCCGGCCGCGCCGCTGCACCGCTGCCCGTGCGCGCCTGCAGCCGGCTGAGACAGCTACAGGCCGGAGCAACACTTTAACCAAATTAGGTCACTTTATTCCGACACTTCCTAAACCCCAGGCACCCTCCCCCGGTAACGACATATGCATTAACCTTGTTCAAACAACACACAGCCCAGCAGGGGCGGCTCGGCCCGGCCGGGGCTGGGGCTGGGGCTGGGGCCGGGGCCTGGCCGCAGCAGAGGGCAGCCGCCTATCGCCTCCCCCTTCCCTCCCCTGCCCCACGGCCGCCCCACGCCGCGCCTCACCGGGGTCATCCTCCAGCTCCATGGCGCAGCACGGCTCGGCGGAGCGCGGGGCCTGCGGGGCCGCGGCTGAGGCACCGCCGCCCCCTCCCCGGGGCCGGCCCCTCCCGCCGGAGGGCGGTTGCCGGTTGCCGGTTGCCGGGGCAACGCCGACTCTGGGGGCTCCGTCGCCCGCCATTTTGCCCGCCCCTGGTGGTGCGCGGGAGCCCGCTTCCTCCAGGGCAAAGCACGGCCTGCGCCGGGGCCCTCCTCGCCACCGGCTCCCGGGATGGGGACTGAAACCTCATAAACCCTTTCCCAGGGCAGGGGGAGTGTGTCCCCGCGCTGGGAGTCTGGCAGGAGGCTGCTGCTGGGAGGGAGCTGGAAGGCGGCCGAGGGCGCGGAGGGGCCGTGTGCTGCGCAGCCCTGCTGGGTGGCCAGACCTGCCGGGCTGTTTCCATATGTTTGGAGCAGGGCGATTTGGTTACCCTGCCTGATTTGTGTTCCCATAGGTCTCCTACCTCAAAGGCTCAGAGCAAAGAGACAGCTTCCTCACTCGGGACCTTGCGGGGCTGCTGCCCTCCCAGGGCCCTCCGCAGCCCAGGCTCCTCAACCACGCCTGGGAGCGGCCACACAGCCCTTCTGTGGCACAGGCACCGAGGCGAGGAGACCATTCCTGGGCAGAGGCTCAGCGAAGCTGTGCCTAATGGCCAGGGGCTCTGAGGAGTCATGGATGCCTTCCTTTCTCACTTGCAAGTTACACTGCCTGAAGGGGGCCGGCTGCGCTGTGTCCCACCGTCCCCCCCTTCGGGAATAGCGAAGGTTCTCTGTGCCCCAGCACATCCCTAACTTCCCAAGAGAAATGCCCTTCCCCTTGACTGTATGCGTCTGGACTGTCCACAGAGGGAAGGACCACACAGTGGTCCACACATGCACCACACAGTGACAGTTAACAATTATTGTGTTAACATCCACTGCACAATCGTTGCCAAAAACCCCTCCCAGAACCAGCCCTGATCAACACGTCTCTCCCTGGGCATCTTATCTTGGGAGAGCATCTGCAGGGTAAAGGAAGACAAAGAGACATGAATTGGGAGGCAGCAGAACTTTAATGAGTCAAAAGAGGGAAACAAGGGTGCTCAGAGTGGAGGCCCCAGTGCAGGGAGCACCAGGGGCAGAAAGGAGTCTGTGGCCCTTCACTGTGGTGGACATCGTACCAGCCATCTGCCTGCCCCACAGAGGGAGCAAAGCCAGAAGGTCTTTACTAGACTGGCTTTCTGGTGCCCACAGCCCACGGGACTACAAGAGAACAAGGACACAGGAGGCAAAAGAGAGAGTGGAAGCAGGGAAAGGCAGACACGGGCTGTGCTTTCTGAGAGCCCAGGCTGCCCCATCCTTTTGCAAGGGGTGCTGGGGTTGCTCAGCCCCTCTGGAAGCAACAAGCCGATGCTCCGTCCCCAGTGCGGTACCATCGTGTGGGTCCCTGGGTGCCTTCTAACCCAGGGCCATGGCCAGCAGCTTTAGCAGGGGAAGCACCTCCTGCCGCAAATGCCGCTGCCCAAGCCAGAGAGGCTGAAGCCCCCGGAGTTGATGGGCACTCCCTCAGAGCTGAGGATGCTGCCAACGGCAGCGGAGGTGGAGGAGCCCACGGCGGTGTTCTGCGGGAAGGAGCTGAGGATGGGGCCGGGCAGGGTCACCACCACAGCAGGGGGCTCGATGACGATGGTGGAGTCCTGGCACTGCCTGACACAGGGCTCGTTGCAGCTGTTGGCCAGCGGGGTCGGGCCGCAGGGCCGGCAGGGCATGCACGGGCTGTAGCAGGACATGCTTCAAGGCTGGAGGTGCACCTGGGAGAGAGGGCAGTGGAAAACAAAGCATGAGTGGCTTTTGAAGAGCAGCCTGTCACCCTACAACAAGGAAGGCAAGGCACACACCAGGTGGGGAGCAGAATTCTGCTTAGAGGAGCAGAGAAAAGAAGAGAGAGGGCTTCAGACTCACCTGATCCTCAAGGAGAAGGAGGCAAGAGAAGTGGTTGAAAGACTGGGTATTTGTGCTGGTTTTTATACTGCTCCAGCACCGCCTCAGGTGTGCAGTCATGCTATATACAGGCATTAATTTTCCTACAGACACTCTAATTGAAGACATCCCAGCCAATGCACAGTCTTCCACAGTTCAGTGCTTTCATATTGTGATTTATGCCATGGCCATTTCCCTTTGAGTCTCCTTTCAAGTGCCGAGATGAGAGACCCAAGTATTTTCAGGTCAGGAATGCATCATTATGGGCTTTAAGACTTGACCCAGTTGCTGGATAAAGATCCATTGGAGGCAAGTAACAATGGCCTGAGATTTTCATGTGGGGTTGTTTGTCACCCTGTTCAAAATAAGGAGTCCAGCATGCTCCAGTGGTCCCTGGTCTACTTTCCAGTGAGTGGGCTCCACTGCTCATTTTGAATGTCCTCCTCCTGATGCTCTTGCTTTTGGGACAAATCTGCCAGACTCTTTTATCATTTATTCTCTCTGAGCAATCTCTTGGGGTCTCCAACCAATGCCTTCAGCATGTTAGGATTATTTCGCTGTACAATCTATGTGCAAACAACATCTATGTAACTTCACATATATGCATGCATACATATGTGGTTTCTCACTTTTGTGTCTGTATTCATTCTTATTTCAAAAGATGTCAACCCCCCCCCCCCGCCTAGAATCTGGGATACATGCATGCTTAACTGTGTCTGCAATGCTGCATCCCTGTATATGTCTCCTTCTCAAAAGGTGTGCTGGTCATGGATGGTGGGGGCACTCACCACTACTTTGTACATGAGCACCACAGAGCAGCAGGTTCTGCAGGCCAAAAGGAGCCCAGTGGCAGCTGAACAGCAGTGGCGTGAACCTGGCAGAGACCTGCCCTCAGCACCAGCACCGAAACACAGTCCCTGTCTCCTGAGCTCTCCTTTTCATGCTTCTCCAAAGCTCACACTCTACTACTGCAGCTTTCAGAGCCTAGCAAGGACAGCTTCACACCAGTTTAGAAACTGTTTAAATCATTGTATCAACATTCAAAGCATCTCAGCATGACTGCCATTCACCACTCCCTGCCTCTTCAGGTCAGGAAACATCTCCCAGTGTTGAGGCATTCAAAACAACGGCATTAGCTTTATGTACAGGCAGAAAAGCCAGGAAATAGTGCCCACCTCATGAAAGGTGCTCCTCAGTGAATCTGCTTCTGTTGCAGTGTTAACAGTACGTGCGATGGGACATCCCTGCTGCTGTTCAAGTCAAAGCCAGGGGCACCTCTGCAGCTAATTGACCTGACACCGAGTCTGGCAGGGGCTGAGACCTTGAGTCACTACCAAACACAAGGATGCATGCATGAACTAGTGTCACGCACTTTGAGAGGAAGGACAGACCATCTAGACTGCAAAGGGAGAGCTAGACAGCTGACAACTCATTTGGTTTTCAGCCACACAGTGCTTTTATGTCCCACATGGAAATCCTATTCTGGCAAGATCTGTCTGGCAGGGAAGGATTGTCTGATTCATGGCCACACTCCCCAAACGCTGCTGCTATCTGCTGAGGAGTGTCAGGAGAAGAACTCTTTTCCTCAGAGATTGTTGGCAGTGAAAGGAAAGGCACTACAGGAGAAGGGAAATGGTCTCTGCATTGAGAACTGCTTCTGCAAGAAACTTCTTTGCACTTCACCTTGGGGGCTCTTCCTCTCAGTAACCTTCCTTTCTTCCAGACATTTTCCATGTCTCTAATCACTGCACAGTGGTGCTTGCTTGTGGGGAGCAGGGTGTGCAACAGCAGAGAGAAATTCTCTACCTGTGTCTGAATCCCCTCTTGCCCTATTCCTCCATGGCTCTTCAACACCCCTGGGCACATTTCCGCCCACACCCCCTTCATCTTGATGCAGGTAAGATGCATTGGCTTTGGGCTGCTGAGAGTCTCCAAGAGACAGGCTCTCACTTTGCTGATTCCATTCCATTCCAATCATCCCATTCATTCCATTGATGTTTTATCCAGTCCTTGAGATATGGAAGTGGGAATCCTGTCACTTCTGGGTGCTACAGCCACTTACATGTCACAGGCTGGGCTGCACACCTATAGAGAGACCAGATTGGAGAGGAGGCCAAGAAAGGGTGGAAGTTTCTCCTCAGACCAAGCAGTATAAGGAAAGCTGAAACCAGAAGTGCAGCCCACTGGCCTGAGGAGTGACTACTACTGACTGTCAGAATGAGCTGGGAGAGAGAGACAGGGGGATGGAGCAAGTCCTTGTGCATAGAAACATGTGAGTATACAACTAAGGACTGTAACACTTGGAGTACTTGGGACACTTCCTGAAAAAAGAGTTGCAAAAGAGCCCACCAAGGTACCCCAAGCCAGTGTCCCCTGCCTGTGTGGGACCTCGTCAGCACCTGAGTTGTGTCGTCAGTACTGTTGCATTCCTGCCATGGAAGTCCTTGGGACTCTAATTCCAGCATTTGACAGGAGTGTCTCTGGCACAAAGGGCATTTCAGAAGCGAGGAAATGAAGAGAAGGCAATGAAGGAAACAAAATTACAAACTGTGTGACTAGGAAGGGTATTCTCCATTTAAGATGAGTCTGTTGAAAATTACTGCCTGCGCAGAGACAAGCTCAGGGCCTGGGGCGGTGCAAGAGCAGTATAAAAGTAAACTGAAAGCCCTGTTCTCTCATCTACTTCTCTTGCCTTGCTCTCCTTGGGAATCAGGTGAGTCTGAAGCCCTTTGTGCTTCTCATCCTTCCCCAGAGTGAGGTCTTACACTAATGCATACTTCAGCTGATGCCTGCTTCATCGTACCACAGCAGGACATGGATGTCCTTGTTATAGAAATAGGAAGGAGGGAGAAGGTCCAGCAAAGAGAGAGACTGGGTCTTTGCTGAGGTATCTCCTGAACTATGCACTACTTGGGGACCTCCCTGGGCTTGGCTGCTCTTGGTGGGCACTTTTGGGCTGAGGGGAAGGAGAAGCTCCTGGGTCTCACTACAGAAACTCCAGTCCTCTGCCCAGTACGTTCCTTGGCTCCTCATAGTGGGATGATAGGCTGCTCCTCATCCATCTCCCCTGCTCTACTTCTCCCTGCCCTCTCTCCCAGGTGCACCTCCAGCCTTGAAGCATGTCCTGCTACAGCCCGTGCATGCCCTGCCGGCCCTGCGGCCCGACCCCGCTGGCCAACAGCTGCAACGAGCCCTGTGTCAGGCAGTGCCAGAGCTCCACCGTCGTCATCGAGCCCCCTGCTGTGGTGGTGACCCTGCCCGGCCCCATCCTCAGCTCCTTCCCGCAGAACACCGCCGTGGGCTCCTCCACCTCCGCTGCCGTTGGCAGCATCCTCAGCTCTGAGGGAGTGCCCATCAACTCCGGGGGCTTCAGCCTCTCTGGCTTGGGCAGCGGCATTTGCGGCAGGAGGTGCTTCCCCTGCTAAAGCTGCTGGCCATGGCCCTGGGTTAGAAGGCACCCAGGGACCCACACGATGGTACCGCACTGGGGACGGAGCATCGGCTTGTTGCTTCCAGAGGGGCTGAGCAACCCCAGCACCCCTTGCAAAAGGATGGGGCAGCCTGGGCTCTCAGAAAGCACAGCCCGTGTCTGCCTTTCCCTGCTTCCACTCTCTCTTTTGCCTCCTGTGTCCTTGTTCTCTTGTAGTCCCGTGGGCTGTGGGCACCAGAAAGCCAGTCTAGTAAAGACCTTCTGGCTTTGCTCCCTCTGTGGGGCAGGCAGATGGCTGGTACGATGTCCACCACAGTGAAGGGCCACAGACTCCTTTCTGCCCCTGGTGCTCCCTGCACTGGGGCCTCCACTCTGAGCACCCTTGTTTCCCTCTTTTGACTCATTAAAGTTCTGCTGCCTCCCAATTCATGTCTCTTTGTCTTCCTTTACCCTGCAGATGCTCTCCCAAGATGCCCAGGGAGAGACGTGTTGATCAGGGCTGGTTCTGGGAGGGGTTTTTGGCAATGATTGTGCAGTGGTTGTTAACAATATTATTAACAATAATTGTTAATTAAAAGGCTGTGGGCAGTCTTTCCAAAGTAGCCATTTGTTAGACACTGGCTGGGCATTGGTCTGCTGGTGCGATGGGTGGGTCATTGCCTTTGCACCACTTTTTTTCTTCTGTTTTCCTTTTCCCTTTTAGACTGTCCTGATCTTGACCCATGGGTATTTTGCTCTCTTGAACTTCCAATTCTCTGTGCATTCCACTGGGACAGCAGAATGAGAGAACAGTGGATTGGTGCTTAATGCTTGCCAGGAACAACTCACCACACAGACTCACAGGCAATGAATGTCGTCCTTGCCCTGCTCCTTTCCTGTCTGTGTCCAGTGCTTCCTGGGAATGTTTCTAAAGAGAAGGAGGAATTGGGCAGGAAGAAAGGCAGTGGGTGTGGGCTCAGTGTCTCATAGGACTGTCCAGAATCTTTCCAAAGTAGTGTGGTGACCTGCAGCAAAGGCTGCAGAGAGACTTGCAGCCAGTGAATTGGAGCTGCTGAACTGCTGCAGGACACAGCTGGGTGCAGTATACATGCCCACCCAGACCCCTGAATGGCAGCTGGCTTGGTAGTAACCAGCACTGTCTTCCCACACATCCTTCAGCTCCTGTGAAGCAACAGCCCAAAAGCAGGGCCAGGAAAAGGTACTTTTGTGGTAACACAATCAAAACTGTTCCTGGACACCAAGGACTGTCATCAACATCCTGGGCAATATGAGCACTACTCATCCCACTCTGCTCAGCACTCACAGCATCTAGAACACTGCTATAATACAAGAAAGATGTAATACAGGAAAGACTTTGACCAAGTGGAGTGACTTCAGCAGAGAGCATCCAGTATGCTGAGGAGCTGGAGCACTTGATTGGGAAGGAGAGACTGAGGGCATGGGGCTTGCTGAGCATGAAGAGAAGGCTTTGGTGAGACACCTAAGAGCACTTTGGAGTAACTATGGTAAAGTACCCCAGAAGACAGATCCAAGCTCAACACTGTGGCAGTGTGTGGTTAGAGGACCAGAGAATCTGGGTTCATGTGGAAAGATGAGAGGTTTGAACTTGATAGGTGGAAAATCATTTTCACCAAGAGGAGAGACAGGTAGCAGAGAGGTTACCTGGGGAGAAGTGCAGTAACCCTCCTTCAATGCTCATGGCTTACTGAGCTTGGAGCCCAATGACCTCTGGAGTTCCTTTCCAACTTGATTATGCTATGATCCTATGGTCTCAGGACTGCCTTTTTGAACTTCTTCTCATTGGAGATAGGACCAGCAATGAGGAGAAGCGACTCAGCTAGGTAGCCGAGGAGACAGGCAGTGTGAAGGAGCTCTCCTGAATGCTTTTTGGAAGGAAAAAAAGATTGCAAAAAGCATCACTGAAGCATCTGCAAGACCACAAGGCCTGTGGACCACAGCTGATGTATTCCCAAATCTATTGACAATGTATTCCCAAAGATGCCGTGGCAGTATATTCTCTACTGTTCTCGTGCTTTTGTTTTCCACCTGCACTTCTCATCACGCCGCAACTCTGAATCTCAATGCTGTGGGTAGCACAGGTTCTCCTAGGCTCTCCTGGGAAGGTCTTGCCACTGCCTTGTCAATGACATATTGATCTCTCGTCCTCCTGACTACTTGCTTCACAACGTTGAGATGACCAAGGAAAAAGAAAAGTAGACAGCAATGCGCAAGTAATACATGAACTACCTTGGGTCATTCTATCCCAGTAGAGTCCATGTAGGCAGAGAAGTTTAGAAACCAGAGGGTACACCCAACTCACCACTAAGCACACTCAAGGCAAACCTGTGCTGACAACGGCTGCACAGCCATCCCCAACAACTCCTTCCCAGAACCAGCCCTGAGCAACAGCTGTCTCTCTGGGCATGTTGGGAGAGTGTGTGCTGAAAAAAGGATGACACGAAGGCGTGGGCTGGGATGCACCAGAACTTTAATGAGTCAAAAGAGGGAAAGGAGGGTGATGTGAGCGGAGGCCTCAGTGCCAGGAGCAGCTTTAGCAGGGGAAGCACCTCCTGCCACAAATGCCGCTGCCCAAGCCAGAGAGGCTGAAGCCCCCGGAGTTGATGGGCACTCCCTCAGAGCTGAGGATGCTGCCAACGGCAGCGGAGGTGGAGGAGCCCACGGCGGTGTTCTGCGGGAAGGAGCTGAGGATGGGGCCGGGCAGGGTCACCACCACGGCGGAGGGCTGGATGAAGACATTGGAGTCCTGGCACTGCCTGACACAGGGCTCGTTGCAGCTGTTGGCCAGCGGGGTCGGGCCGCAGGGCCGGCAGGGCATGCACGGGCTGTAGCAGGACATGCTTCAAGGCTGGAGGTGCACCTGGGAGAGAGAAGCAGGGCATGGGGGCTGGGTGAGGAGCAGCCTGTCATGCCACAACGAGGGAGCCAAGGCACGAGCTGGAGACGAGAGCTGGAGGCTGTGTAGGGAGGCACAGGGGCTGCTTCTTCCCTATGGCCCAAAAGTGCCCTGCCATGAGGGACCAAGCCCAGGCACCTTCCCACCTAGCCCATAGCTCAGGAGACACCTCAACCGAGACCCAGCCGCTCCCCACGCCACAACTTCAGCCCCATTCCCTGTGCCATGAAAGCTGCTCCAGGACCCACGGTAGGAGAAACCAGCAGCTCTGTGCCGAGAAATCCCAGAGGAGGAGGAGGCGGAGAAAGGTCTTCAGACTCACCTTGTTCACAAGGAGACGGAGGCGAGAGAAGTGGATGAGAGAGTGAGGAGAAGGGCCTGCTTTTATACTGCTTCTGCACCGCCCCAGGCGCACAGTCACTGCACGCGGGCAGTAATTTTCCAGCAGGCTCACCTCCAAAGCAAAATGTCCTACCTAATGGCACATGTTGTGTTTTGGTTTCCGTCAGTGCTGCCATTTCATTTCCTCATTTCTGACATGCTTGCTCTGCCGTGCAAGTGCCTTTCATGTGCTGGGATGAGACGCCCAGGGGTATCCTGGGCAGGACTGTGTCAGCGTGGGCAGAGGATGGCTCCTCAGTGGTGGAGGAGTCCCGCGCAGGCAGGGGATGTTGGCTTGGGGCAGTGAAGTGCGAGTGTTTGCAGCTCCCTTGGCAGGAAGAGGCCCAGATGTGCTCCACGCCGCACGTGTCAGCAAGCACCCGCAGACTCCTCGTTTTAAGGACGTGCCGTGTGCTTCTCTCTCTTCCCTCTGCCTCCGCTCGCTCCCACGGTCACTAGCCATGGCGTCTCCAGGCAGCCGGGCTGTGCCAATGGTTTCAGCCGTGTTCCTCTTGATGCCCTTTGCTCTGGGGAGAGCTGCCCGAGTACGCAGGGCTGGTCTTCAGAAAGCCAAAGCCCACCTGGTGTTCGATCAGGCAAGGCACGTGGAGGGCACTGAGGAGATCTTCTTCCACAGAGGTCAGCAGCAAGGCTTGGCCAAAGTCAGCTGCAGCGCTGAATGGGGCAGCTTCACCGGGCACAGGGGTTACAGGCAAGGCGGAGGTGCTGCGGGGGTTCGTGGCCTTGGTCTTCAGGTTTTCAGATTCAGTGATGTTGAACCTAGAGGCTTTCTGCATGCAAACATGACACTATCCACCTCTTTAAGCATTGTAATTGTTTTATGGAAAATACAGTTAAGGACTTACAGTGATAAGCAGAGACAGCTTTGGGACAGGCTGGCAAGGTTATTTCTTCCTCCTGTGCAGACCAAGTCATCTGGAAAGCCATCTGAGCTCCTGGCAAGAGCTGCTGTCGAGGGACCGGGCCTCTGCCATTCCTTGGCAAGTCTGGGGCAGGGAGAGTCTTACCCACAGTCGAGGAGGATCCGGTGTGGGGACATTTAAACCGATTGGAGAGACACGAGTGCATGCCACCAGATGCCTGCATACCCCGTGGAGGGAGAGGAGGGGTTGCAGAAAACGTGTCCCCACCGGCTGGGGCTCCTCCCTGGCCGTCAGGCGATACACCTTCTCTTGGCATTAGTGCTTCATCATGTCGTCTTTCCCAGGCCCCAAAGGCCTCCTCACCTTGGAGCACAACCCGGCACCACTGGAGAGGCAAGTGAACTTCCCCCAGCTCTCCCAGGGGTGACGGCTGGCAGGACCCTGCCGTGCCACGTGCGTGGGGTTGCTCAAGGTGGGGGTGGGCTCGGAAGGCACGAAACCAGCTCTCAGACTACATCGAGGAGGTGATGCTCTTCCCTGCCCTGCAGACATGGAGGCAGCTGGGACGCGTCCCAGGAGGGCAAGGCGATGCCTGCAGTAGGCAGGCTTCCTGGGATAGACTCTCCCTACCCACGGCCAGTCACACTCTAATTTTGGGTTGGCGTGTGTCAGCCCTTTGGCACGAGGCCAAGCCAGGAGCGAGGGCTGCCTGCAGGCCCGTGTCCCATCAGGGCTGAGGGCACTGCTTGCGCACCCCCAGAGGCTGCCACGACAGGGGTTGTCTTTGCCAAGGAAAGCAGCAAATGTCTTCCAGAAAGGGAAGTTTTCCTTGGGCGGAGCCATTTGAAACCGGCCGCGCAGCCCACCTGCCCATAGAGGCAATGATCAGCGACTGCTGGCGCGAGCAGAGGGGCAGGGAGGGACAGTCCTGCCCAGGGAGAAGGACGCGGCCTGTCCTCATTTGGAGAAGCTTTGGGCACTCAGGGGAGGACGGCATTGGTGGGAAGACATGTGCACCCTCCTGCACAGGGTTTTGAGAACAACCTCACTGTATCGCCTGAGAATGATGTCCTCCATCTGCACAGAGCCCTCCAGTGCTCAGGGGCATGTCTTCTGGCCATGTTGACATGGTCCTGCTCAGGAAATCCTTGGGCTCCTCATCCCAATCTTCAAAAGAGCCTCCGTGCCCTAGTGGTCATGTCAGAAATGAGGAAATGAAATGGCAGCACTGACGGAAACCAAAACACAACATGTGCCATTAGGTAGGACATTTTGCTTTGGAGGTGAGCCTGCTGGAAAATTACTGCCCGCGTGCAGTGACTGTGCGCCTGGGGCGGTGCAGAAGCAGTATAAAAGCAGGCCCTTCTCCTCACTCTCTCATCCACTTCTCTCGCCTCCGTCTCCTTGTGAACAAGGTGAGTCTGAAGACCTTTCTCCGCCTCCTCCTCCTCTGGGATTTCTCGGCACAGAGCTGCTGGTTTCTCCTACCGTGGGTCCTGGAGCAGCTTTCATGGCACAGGGAATGGGGCTGAAGTTGTGGCGTGGGGAGCGGCTGGGTCTCGGTTGAGGTGTCTCCTGAGCTATGGGCTAGGTGGGAAGGTGCCTGGGCTTGGTCCCTCACGGCAGGGCACTTTTGGGCCATAGGGAAGAAGCAGCCCCTGTGCCTCCCTACACAGCCTCCAGCTCTCGTCTCCAGCTCGTGCCTTGGCTCCCTCGTTGTGGTATGACAGGCTGCTCCTCACCCAGCCCCCATGCCCTGCTTCTCTCTCCCAGGTGCACCTCCAGCCTTGAAGCATGTCCTGCTACAGCCCGTGCATGCCCTGCCGGCCCTGCGGCCCGACCCCGCTGGCCAACAGCTGCAACGAGCCCTGTGTCAGGCAGTGCCAGGACTCCACCTTTGTCATCGAGCCCCCTGCTGTGGTGGTGACCCTGCCCGGCCCCATCCTCAGCTCCTTCCCGCAGAACACCGCCGTGGGCTCCTCCACCTCCGCTGCCGTTGGCAGCATCCTCAGCTCTGAGGGAGTGCCCATCAACTCCGGGGGCTTCAGCCTCTCTGGCTTGGGCAGCGGCATTTGCGGCAGGAGGTGCTTCCCCTGCTAAAGCTGCTGCTGGCACTGAGGCCTCCGCTCACATCACCCTCCTTTCCCTCTTTTGACTCATTAAAGTTCTGGTGCATCCCAGCCCACGCCTTCGTGTCATCCTTTTTTCAGCACACACTCTCCCAACATGCCCAGTGAGACAGCTGTTGCTCAGGGCTGGTTCTGGGAAGGAGTTGTTGGGGATGGCTGTGCAGCCGTTGTCAGCACAGGTTTGCCTTGAGTGTGCTTAGTGGTGAGTTGGGTGTACCCTCTGGTTTCTAAACTTCTCTGCCTACATGGACTCTACTGGGATAGAATGACCCAAGGTAGTTCATGTATTACTTGCGCATTGCTGTCTACTTTTCTTTTTCCTTGGTCATCTCAACGTTGTGAAGCAAGTAGTCAGGAGGACGAGAGATCAATATGTCATTGACAAGGCAGTGGCAAGACCTTCCCAGGAGAGCCTAGGAGAACCTGTGCTACCCACAGCATTGAGATTCAGAGTTGCGGCGTGATGAGAAGTGCAGGTGGAAAACAAAAGCACGAGAACAGTAGAGAATATACTGCCACGGCATCTTTGGGAATACATTGTCAATAGATTTGGGAATACATCAGCTGTGGTCCACAGGCCTTGTGGTCTTGCAGATGCTTCAGTGATGCTTTTTGCAATCTTTTTTTCCTTCCAAAAAGCATTCAGGAGAGCTCCTTCACACTGCCTGTCTCCTCGGCGACCTAGCTGAGTCGCTTTTCCCCATTACTGGTCCTTTCAACTCTTTTAAAGTTCTGCTGCATCCCAGCCCATGCCTTCGTGTCATCCTTTGCCCTGCAGATGCTCTCCTATGATGCCCCGTGAAAGAGACGCAGGGCTGGGGCTGGGAGGGGGTTGTTGGGGGTGGCTGTGCAGTGACACAGGCTTGCTTTGAGTATACTTAGTCACGCCTCGGGTGGCTGACCCTTTTCTTCCTATATTTCTCTTCCTATCTGGGGCTGGAGAGGATGACTCAATGCTCTTCAGTGACC
The DNA here is from genome assembly GCF_023634155.1 of Falco peregrinus. NCBI lineage: Eukaryota > Metazoa > Chordata > Aves > Falconiformes > Falconidae > Falco > Falco peregrinus. Next base: position 913,439 of record NC_073738.1, read on the forward strand.
ACAGCTACTCCAGGCGTGGTTGTAGGTCTCCCACCAAAGCATTCTCTTCTCCACGCTCAGCGAGCCCCATGCCGCCAGCCTTTGCTCCCTTACCAAGTGCTCCAGCCCTCTCACCATCCTGGCCACCCTCCGCTGAACTCACACCACTTGGTCAAAACCTTTCTTGCGTTAGAGCCCAAAATGGGACGCAGTGTTCTACATGCTGTCAGATGAGTGCCGAGCAGAGCAGGACCGTCGCTCCCATCGATCCCCTGGCTGTGCTCCTGCTCATATAGCCCAGGCTGTTGATGGCAGTCCTCGGTGTCTGGGAAGAGTGCTGGGAGTTGCACCTGCTTTGATGGTGTTACCTCAAAAGCAGCTTCCACAAGGCCAAGTGCAAGGCGCTGCACCTGCGTTGGGGCAGTCCTCAACGTCGATACAGACTGGAGGAGAAATGGTTGAGAGCAGCCCTGTGGAGAAGGGCTTATGGACAATGGTGGCTGAAAAAACTGGAGACGAGCCAGCAATGTGAGTAGTGCGTCCAGCCTGGCGTTCCCAGTATAAAAAAAGCCATGGACCTGTTAGCGCAGCCCCAGAGAAGGGCTACAAAAGGCATCAGAGGCCTGCAATAGGTCTCCTGGGATGAAGGGCTGAGGGAGTTTGTGGTTTTCAGCCTGGAGGAGAGAAGGCTCTGGGGAGCCCTTGTTGCAGCCTTTCGATATATAAAGGGGACTTAGAAGAAAGCCGGAGAGGACATTTAATCAAGGCCTGGGGTGATAGGACAAGACGCAACAGTTTCAAACTGGAACAGGGTAGACTTAAGTTGGACATAAGGCAGAAATATGTTACGATGAGAGTGGTGAGACACTGGAAAAGGCTGCCCGGAGAATGACGGCATGACCCATTGCTGGAAGCGTTCAAGGTCTGGTTCAACGGAGCTTTGCGTGACGTGACGTAGTGACAGATATCCCTGGCCATGGCAGGAGCGTTGGTCTAGGTGATCTTTAAAGGTCTCTTCCAACCCCAAACCACCCCATGATAATATGGTTCTATGATAAGGCAAACCACTGCACTGCGTCGCTCATTTTGAGAACACTGTGGATAGGATGGCTTCTCCTGGTGTGCCCTGGGAAGCCTGAACCCATGTCTTCTCAATAACATGTTCCTTCCTGACTACTTGCATCATGGACTTGAGCCTAGCAAGGAAAACAAAAAGGTGTGCACAACAAAGTGGATAGCAGTCACTGAACTACATTGGCTAATCCTATCCCAACGCAAACAGGCAGATAAATTTAGAGACCAGCAGGTCAGCCAAGGCATGACTAAGCATACTCAATGCCAGCCTGCGTTGACAAGCACTGCAAAAGCATCCCCCGTAACCCCCTCCCAGCCCCAGCCCTGAGCAACATGCGTCTCTTTCACTGGGCATCTTGGGAGAGCATCTGCAGGGCAAAGGATGACACGAAGGCGTAGGCTGGGATGCACCAGAACTTTAATGAGTCAAAAGAGGGAAAGGAGGGTGATGTGAGCGGAGGCCTCAGTGCCAGGAGCAGCTTTAGCAGGGGAAGCACCTCCTGCCGCAAATGCCGCTGCCCAAGCCAGAGAGGCTGAAGCCCCCGGAGTTGATGGGCACTCCCTCAGAGCTGAGGATGCTGCCAACGGCAGCGGAGGTGGAGGAGCCCACGGCGGTGTTCTGCGGGAAGGAGCTGAGGATGGGGCCGGGCAGGGTCACCACCACGGCGGAGGGCTGGATGAAGACATTGGAGTCCTGGCACTGCCTGACACAGGGCTCGTTGCAGCTGTTGGCCAGCGGGGTCGGGCCGCAGGGCCGGCAGGGCATGCACGGGCTGTAGCAGGACATGGCTTGGGGCTGGAGGTGCACCTGGGAGAGAGAAGCAGGGCATGGGGGCTGGGTGAGGAGCAGCCTGTCATGCCACAACGAGGGAGCCAAGGCACGAGCTGGAGACGAGAGCTGGAGGCTGTGTAGGGAGGCACAGGGGCTGCTTCTTCCCTATGGCCCAAAAGTGCCCTGCCGTGAGGGACCAAGCCCAGGCACCTTCCCACCTAGCCCATAGCTCAGGAGACACCTCAACCGAGACCCAGCCGCTCCCCACGCCACAACTTCAGCCCCATTCCCTGTGCCATGAAAGCTGCTCCAGGACCCACGGTAGGAGAAACCAGCAGCTCTGTGCCGAGAAATCCCAGAGGAGGAGGAGGCGGAGAAAGGTCTTCAGACTCACCTTGTTCACAAGGAGACGGAGGCGAGAGAAGTGGATGAGAGAGTGAGGAGAAGGGCCTGCTTTTATACTGCTTCTGCACCGCCCCAGGCGCACAGTCACTGCACGCGGGCAGTAATTTTCCAGCAGGCTCACCTCCAAAGCAAAATGTCCTACCTAATGGCACATGTTGTGTTTTGGTTTCCGTCAGTGCTGCCATTTCATTTCCTCATTTCTGACATGCTTGCTCTGCTGTGCAAGTGCCTTTCATGTGCTGGGATGAGACGCCCAGGGGTATCCTGGGCAGGACTGTGTCAGCGTGGGCAGAGGATGGCTCCTCAGTGGTGGAGGAGTCCCGCGCAGGCAGGGGATGTTGGCTTGGGGCAGTGAAGTGCGAGTGTTTGCAGCTCCCTTGGCAGGAAGAGGCCCAGCTGTGCTCCACGCCGCACGTGTCAGCAAGCACCCGCAGACTCCTCGTTTTAAGGACGTGCCGTGTGCTTCTCTCTCTTCCCTCTGCCTCCGCTCGCTCCCACGGTCACTAGCCATGGCGTCTCCAGGCAGCCGGGCTGTGCCAATGGTTTCAGCCGTGTTCCTCTTGATGCCCTTTGCTCTGGGGAGAACATTTGCCAAGCTGCCCGAGTACGCAGGGCTGGTCTTCGGAAAGCCAAAGCCCACCTGGTGTTCGATCAGGCAAGGCACGTGGAGGGCACTGAGGAGATCTTCTTCCACAGAGGTCAGCAGCAAGGCTTGGCCAAAGTCAGCTGCAGCGCTGAATGGGGCAGCTTCACCGGGCACAGGGGTTACAGGCAAGGCGGAGGTGCTGCGGGGGTTCGTGGCCTTGGTCTTCAGGTTTTCAGATTCAGTGATGTTGAACCTAGAGGCTTTCTGCATGCAAACATGACACTATCCACCTCTTTAAGCATTGTAATTGTTTTATGGAAAATACAGTTAAGGACTTACAGTGATAAGCAGAGACAGCTTTGGGACAGGCTGGCAAGGTTATTTCTTCCTCCTGTGCAGACCAAGTCATCTGGAAAGCCATCTGAGCTCCTGGCAAGAGCTGCTGTCGAGGGACCGGGCCTCTGCCATTCCTTGGCAAGTCTGGGGCAGGGAGAGTCTTACCCACAGTCGAGGAGGATCCGGTGTGGGGACATTTAAACCGATTGGAGAGACACGAGTGCATGCCACCAGATGCCTGCATACCCCGTGGAGGGAGAGGAGGGGTTGCAGAAAACGTGTCCCCACCGGCTGGGGCTCCTCCCTGGCCGTCAGGCGATACACCTTCTCTTGGCATTAGTGCTTCATCATGTCGTCTTTCCCAGGCCCCAAAGGCCTCCTCACCTTGGAGCACAACCCGGCACCACTGGAGAGGCAAGTGAACTTCCCCCAGCTCTCCCAGGGGTGACGGCTGGCAGGACCCTGCCGTGCCACGTGCGTGGGGATGCTCAAGGTGGGGGTGGGCTCGGAAGGCACGAAACCAGCTCTCAGACTACATCGAGGAGGTGATGCTCTTCCCTGCCCTGCAGACATGGAGGCAGCTGGGACGCGTCCCAGGAGGGCAAGGCGATGCCTGCAGTAGGCAGGCTTCCTGGGATAGACTCTCCCTACCCACGGCCAGTCACACTCTAATTTTGGGTTGGCGTGTGTCAGCCCTTTGGCACGAGGCCAAGCCAGGAGCGAGGGCTGCCTGCAGGCCCGTGTCCCATCAGGGCTGAGGGCACTGCTTGCGCACCCCCAGAGGCTGCCACGACAGGGGTTGTCTTTGCCAAGGAAAGCAGCAAATGTCTTCCAGAAAGGGAAGTTTTCCTTGGGCGGAGCCATTTGAAACCGGCCGCGCAGCCCACCTGCCCATAGAGGCAATGATCAGCGACTGCTGGCGCGAGCAGAGGGGTAAGGAGGGACAGTCCTGCCCAGGGAGAAGGACGCGGCCTGTCCTCATTTGGAGAAGCTTTGGGCACTCAGGGGAGGACGGCATTGGTGGGAAGACATGTGCACCCTCCTGCACAGGGTTTTGAGAACAACCTCACTGTATCGCCTGAGAATGATGTCCTCCATCTGCACAGAGCCCTCCAGTGCTCAGGGGCATGTCTTCTGGCCATGTTGACATGGTCCTGCTCAGGAAATCCTTGGGCTCCTCATCCCAATCTTCAAAAGAGCCTCCGTGCCCTAGTGGTCATGTCAGAAATGAGGAAATGAAATGGCAGCACTGACGGAAACCAAAACACAACATGTGCCATTAGGTAGGACATTTTGCTTTGGAGGTGAGCCTGCTGGAAAATTACTGCCCGCGTGCAGTGACTGTGCGCCTGGGGCGGTGCAGAAGCAGTATAAAAGCAGGCCCTTCTCCTCACTCTCTCATCCACTTCTCTCGCCTCCGTCTCCTTGTGAACAAGGTGAGTTTGAGGCGCTTTTTGTCTTCATCTCATGCTTGACTCTTAACCTCCTCTTCCTCCACCTCCTCCTCCTCTGGGATTTCTCAGCACATACCTACCCTTTGTCCTGTGCTGTGTTTTGAGGCTGCTTGCCATGGGAGAGCGAAAAGGAGCAGAAGGTGTGGCATGGAGAAGGGCTGAGATTTGGCTGAGGGGTCTCCTGAGCTATGAGCTAGGTTGAGACCTCCCTGGGCTTTGTCAATGTCGGTGGGGCACTTTTGCTCTGAGGGAAGGGGTCTCCCTCATTGTAGGGTGACAGGCTGCTCTTCAACCATCCTCTGTGCTTTGATTTCCCCTGCTTCTCTCTCCCAGGTGCACCTCCAGCCCCAAGCCATGTCCTGCTACAGCCCGTGCATGCCCTGCCGGCCCTGCGGCCCGACCCCGCTGGCCAACAGCTGCAACGAGCCCTGTGTCAGGCAGTGCCAGGACTCCAATGTCTTCATCCAGCCCTCCGCCGTGGTGGTGACCCTGCCCGGCCCCATCCTCAGCTCCTTCCCGCAGAACACCGCCGTGGGCTCCTCCACCTCCGCTGCCGTTGGCAGCATCCTCAGCTCTGAGGGAGTGCCCATCAACTCCGGGGGCTTCAGCCTCTCTGGCTTGGGCAGCGGCATTTGCGGCAGGAGGTGCTTCCCCTGCTAAAGCTGCTCCTGGCACTGAGGCCTCCGCTCACATCACCCTCCTTTCCCTCTTTTGACTCATTAAAGTTCTGGTGCATCCCAGCCTACGCCTTCGTGTCATCCTTTGCCCTGCAGATGCTCTCCCAAGATGCCCAGTGAAAGAGACGCATGTTGCTCAGGGCTGGGGCTGGGAGGGGGTTACGGGGGATGCTTTTGCAGTGCTTGTCAACGCAGGCTGGCATTGAGTATGCTTAGTCATGCCTTGGCTGACCTGCTGGTCTCTAAATTTATCTGCCTGTTTGCGTTGGGATAGGATTAGCCAATGTAGTTCAGTGACTGCTATCCACTTTGTTGTGCACACCTTTTTGTTTTCCTTGCTAGGCTCAAGTCCATGATGCAAGTAGTCAGGAAGGAACATGTTATTGAGAAGACATGGGTTCAGGCTTCCCAGGGCACACCAGGAGAAGCCATCCTATCCACAGTGTTCTCAAAATGAGCGACGCAGTGCAGTGGTTTGCCTTATCATAGAACCATATTATCATGGGGTGGTTTGGGGTTGGAAGAGACCTTTAAAGATCACCTAGACCAACGCTCCTGCCATGGCCAGGGATATCTGTCACTACGTCACGTCACGCAAAGCTCCGTTGAACCAGACCTTGAACGCTTCCAGCAATGGGTCATGCCGTCATTCTCCGGGCAGCCTTTTCCAGTGTCTCACCACTCTCATCGTAACATATTTCTGCCTTATGTCCAACTTAAGTCTACCCTGTTCCAGTTGAAACTGTTGCGTCTTGTCCTATCACCCCAGGCCTTGATTAAATGTCCTCTCCGGCTTTCTTCTAAGTCCCCTTTATATATCGAAAGGCTGCAACAAGGGCTCCCCAGAGCCTTCTCTCCTCCAGGCTGAAAACCACAAACTCCCTCAGCCCTTCATCCCAGGAGACCTATTGCAGGCCTCTGATGCCTTTTGTAGCCCTTCTCTGGGGCTGCGCTAACAGGTCCATGGCTTTTTTTATACTGGGAACGCCAGGCTGGACGCACTACCTCACATTGCTGGCTCGTCTCCAGTTTTTTCAGCCACCATTGTCCATAAGCCCTTCTCCACAGGGCTGCTCTCAACCATTTCTCCTCCAGTCTGTATCGACGTTGAGGACTGCCCCAACGCAGGTGCAGCGCCTTGCACTTGGCCTTGTGGAAGCTGCTTTTGAGGTAACACCATCAAAGCAGGTGCAACTCCCAGCACTCTTCCCAGACACCGAGGACTGCCATCAACAGCCTGGGCTATATGAGCAGGAGCACAGCCAGGGGATCGATGGGAGCGACGGTCCTGCTCTGCTCGGCACTCATCTGACAGCATGTAGAACACTGCGTCCCATTTTGGGCTCTAACGCAAGAAAGGTTTTGACCAAGTGGTGTGAGTTCAGCGGAGGGTGGCCAGGATGGTGAGAGGGCTGGAGCACTTGGTAAGGGAGCAAAGGCTGGCGGCATGGGGCTCGCTGAGCGTGGAGAAGAGAATGCTTTGGTGGGAGACCTACAACCACGCCTGGAGTAGCTGTGGTCACTGAAGAGCATTGAGTCATCCTCTCCAGCCCCAGATAGGAAGAGAAATATAGGAAGAAAAGGGTCAGCCACCCGAGGCGTGACTAAGTATACTCAAAGCAAGCCTGTGTCACTGCACAGCCACCCCCAACAACCCCCTCCCAGCCCCAGCCCTGCGTCTCTTTCACTGGGCATGTTGGGAGAGCATCTGCAGGGCAAAGGATGACACGAAGGCATGGGCTGGGATGCAGCAGAACTTTAAAAGAGTTGAAAGGACCAGTAATGGGGAAAAGCGACTCAGCTAGGTCGCCGAGGAGACAGGCAGTGTGAAGGAGCTCTCCTGAATGCTTTTTGGAAGGAAAAAAAGATTGCAAAAAGCATCACTGAAGCATCTGCAAGACCACAAGGCCTGTGGACCACAGCTGATGTATTCCCAAATCTATTGACAATGTATTCCCAAAGATGCCGTGGCAGTATATTCTCTACTGTTCTCGTGCTTTTGTTTTCCACCTGCACTTCTCATCACGCCGCAACTCTGAATCTCAATGCTGTGGGTAGCACAGGTTCTCCTAGGCTCTCCTGGGAAGGTCTTGCCACTGCCTTGTCAATGACATATTGATCTCTCGTCCTCCTGACTACTTGCTTCACAACGTTGAGATGACCAAGGAAAAAGAAAAGTAGACAGCAATGCGCAAGTAATACATGAACTACCTTGGGTCATTCTATCCCAGTAGAGTCCATGTAGGCAGAGAAGTTTAGAAACCAGAGGGTACACCCAACTCACCACTAAGCACACTCAAGGCAAACCTGTGCTGACAACGGCTGCACAGCCATCCCCAACAACTCCTTCCCAGAACCAGCCCTGAGCAACAGCTGTCTCACTGGGCATGTTGGGAGAGTGTGTGCTGAAAAAAGGATGACACGAAGGCGTGGGCTGGGATGCACCAGAACTTTAATGAGTCAAAAGAGGGAAAGGAGGGTGATGTGAGCGGAGGCCTCAGTGCCAGGAGCAGCTTTAGCAGGGGAAGCACCTCCTGCCGCAAATGCCGCTGCCCAAGCCAGAGAGGCTGAAGCCCCCGGAGTTGATGGGCACTCCCTCAGAGCTGAGGATGCTGCCAACGGCAGCGGAGGTGGAGGAGCCCACGGCGGTGTTCTGCGGGAAGGAGCTGAGGATGGGGCCGGGCAGGGTCACCACCACGGCGGAGGGCTGGATGAAGACATTGGAGTCCTGGCACTGCCTGACACAGGGCTCGTTGCAGCTGTTGGCCAGCGGGGTCGGGCCGCAGGGCCGGCAGGGCATGCACGGGCTGTAGCAGGACATGGCTTGGGGCTGGAGGTGCACCTGGGAGAGAGAAGCAGGGCATGGGGGCTGGGTGAGGAGCAGCCTGTCATGCCACAACGAGGGAGCCAAGGCACGAGCTGGAGACGAGAGCTGGAGGCTGTGTAGGGAGGCACAGGGGCTGCTTCTTCCCTATGGCCCAAAAGTGCCCTGCCGTGAGGGACCAAGCCCAGGCACCTTCCCACCTAGCCCATAGCTCAGGAGACACCTCAACCGAGACCCAGCCGCTCCCCACGCCACAACTTCAGCCCCATTCCCTGTGCCATGAAAGCTGCTCCAGGACCCACGGTAGGAGAAACCAGCAGCTCTGTGCCGAGAAATCCCAGAGGAGGAGGAGGCGGAGAAAGGTCTTCAGACTCACCTTGTTCACAAGGGGACGGAGGCGAGAGAAGTGGATGAGAGAGTGAGGAGAAGGGCCTGCTTTTATACTGCTTCTGCACCGCCCCAGGCGCACAGTCACTGCACGCGGGCAGTAATTTTCCAGCAGGCTCACCTCCAAAGCAAAATGTCCTACCTAATGGCACATGTTGTGTTTTGGTTTCCGTCAGTGCTGCCATTTCATTTCCTCATTTCTGACATGACCACTAGGGCACGGAGGCTCTTTTGAAGATTGGGATGAGGAGCCCAAGGATTTCCTGAGCAGGACCATGTCAACATGGCCAGAAGACATGCCCCTGAGCACTGGAGGGCTCTGTGCAGATGGAGGACATCATTCTCAGGCGATACAGTGAGGTTGTTCTCAAAACCCTGTGCAGGAGGGTGCACATGTCTTCCCACCAATGCCGTCCTCCCCTGAGTGCCCAAAGCTTCTCCAAATGAGGACAGGCCGCGTCCTTCTCCCTGGGCAGGACTGTCCCTCCCTGCCCCTCTGCTCGCGCCAGCAGTCGCTGATCATTGCCTCTATGGGCAGGTGGGCTGCGCGGCCGGTTTCAAATGGCTCCGCCCAAGGAAAACTTCCCTTTCTGGAAGACATTTGCTGCTTTCCTTGGCAAAGACAACCCCTGTCGTGGCAGCCTCTGGGGGTGCGCAAGCAGTGCCCTCAGTCCTGATGGGACACGGGCCTGCAGGCAGCCCGCGCTCCTGGCTTGGCCTCGTGCCAAAGGGCTGACACACGCCAACCCAAAATTAGAGTGTGACTGGCCGTGGGTAGGGAGAGTCTATCCCAGGAAGCCTGCCTACTGCAGGCATCGCCTTGCCCTCCTGGGACGCGTCCCAGCTGCCTCCATGTCTGCAGGGCAGGGAAGAGCATCACCTCCTCGATGTAGTCTGAGAGCTGGTTTCGTGCCTTCCGAGCCCACCCCCACCTTGAGCAACCCCACGCACGTGGCACGGCAGGGTCCTGCCAGCCGTCACCCCTGGGAGAGCTGGGGGAAGTTCACTTGCCTCTCCAGTGGTGCCGGGTTGTGCTCCAAGGTGAGGAGGCCTTTGGGGCCTGGGAAAGACGACATGATGAAGCACTAATGCCAAGAGAAGGTGTATCGCCTGACGGCCAGGGAGGAGCCCCAGCCGGTGGGGACACGTTTTCTGCAACCCCTCCTCTCCCTCCACGGGGTATGCAGGCATCTGGTGGCATGCACTCGTGTCTCTCCAATCGGTTTAAATGTCCCCACACCGGATCCTCCTCGACTGTGGGTAAGACTCTCCCTGCCCCAGACTTGCCAAGGAATGGCAGAGGCCCGGTCCCTCGACAGCAGCTCTTGCCAGGAGCTCAGATGGCTTTCCAGATGACTTGGTCTGCACAGGAGGAAGAAATAACCTTGCCAGCCTGTCCCAAAGCTGTCTCTGCTTATCACTGTAAGTCCTTAACTGTATTTTCCATAAAACAATTACAATGCTTAAAGAGGTGGATAGTGTCATGTTTGCATGCAGAAAGCCTCTAGGTTCAACATCACTGAATCTGAAAACCTGAAGACCAAGGCCACGAACCCCCGCAGCACCTCCGCCTTGCCTGTAACCCCTGTGCCCGGTGAAGCTGCCCCATTCAGCGCTGCAGCTGACTTTGGCCAAGCCTTGCTGCTGACCTCTGTGGAAGAAGATCTCCTCAGTGCCCTCCACGTGCCTTGCCTGATCGAACACCAGGTGGGCTTTGGCTTTCCGAAGACCAGCCCTGCGTACTCGGGCAGCTTGGCAAATGTTCTCCCCAGAGCAAAGGGCATCAAGAGGAACACGGCTGAAACCATTGGCACAGCCCGGCTGCCTGGAGACGCCATGGCTAGTGACCGTGGGAGTGAGCGGAGGCAGAGGGAAGAGAGAGAAGCACACGGCACGTCCTTAAAACGAGGAGTCTGCGGGTGCTTGCTGACACGTGCGGCGTGGAGCACAGCTGGGCCTCTTCCTGCCAAGGGAGCTGCAAACACTCGCACTTCACTGCCCCAAGCCAACATCCCCTGCCTGCGCGGGACTCCTCCACCACTGAGGAGCCATCCTCTGCCCACGCTGACACAGTCCTGCCCAGGATACCCCTGGGCGTCTCATCCCAGCACATGAAAGGCACTTGCACGGCAGAGCAAGCATGTCAGAAATGAGGAAATGAAATGGCAGCACTGACGGAAACCAAAACACAACATGTGCCATTAGGTAGGACATTTTGCTTTGGAGGTGAGCCTGCTGGAAAATTACTGCCCGCGTGCAGTGACTGTGCGCCTGGGGCGGTGCAGAAGCAGTATAAAAGCAGGCCCTTCTCCTCACTCTCTCATCCACTTCTCTCGCCTCCGTCTCCTTGTGAACAAGGTGAGTTTGAGGCGCTTTTTTTCTTCATCTCATGCTTGACTCTTAACCTCCTCTTCCTCCGCCTCCTCCTCCTCTGGGATTTCTCAGCACATACCTACCCTTTGTCCTGTGCTGTGTTTTGAGGCTGCTTGCCATGGGAGAGGGAAAAGGAGCAGAAAGTGTGGCATGGAGAAGGGCTGAGATTTGGCTGAGGGGTCTCCTGAGCTATGAGCTAGGTTGAGACCTCCCTGGGCTTTGTCAGTGTCGGTGGGGCACTTTTGCTCTGAGGGAAGGGGTCTCCCTCATTGTAGGGTGACAGGCTGCTCTTCAACCATCCTCTGTGCTTTGATTTCCCCTGCTTCTCTCTCCCAGGTGCACCTCCAGCCCCAAGCCATGTCCTGCTACAGCCCGTGCATGCCCTGCCGGCCCTGCGGCCCGACCCCGCTGGCCAACAGCTGCAACGAGCCCTGTGTCAGGCAGTGCCAGGACTCCAATGTCGTCATCCAGCCCTCCGCCGTGGTGGTGACCCTGCCCGGCCCCATCCTCAGCTCCTTCCCGCAGAACACCGCCGTGGGCTCCTCCACCTCCGCTGCCGTTGGCAGCATCCTCAGCTCTGAGGGAGTGCCCATCAACTCCGGGGGCTTCAGCCTCTCTGGCTTGGGCAGCGGCATTTGCGGCAGGAGGTGCTTCCCCTGCTAAAGCTGCTCCTGGCACTGAGGCCTCCGCTCACATCACCCTCCTTTCCCTCTTTCGACTCATTAAAGTTCTGGTGCATCCCAGCCTACGCCTTCGTGTCATCCTTTGCCCTGCAGATGCTCTCCCAAGATGCCCAGTGAAAGAGACGCATGTTGCTCAGGGCTGGGGCTGGGAGGGGGTTACGGGGGATGCTTTTGCAGTGCTTGTCAACGCAGGCTGGCATTGAGTATGCTTAGTCATGCCTTGGCTGACCTGCTGGTCTCTAAATTTATCTGCCTGTTTGCGTTGGGATAGGATTAGCCAATGTAGTTCAGTGACTGCTATCCACTTTGTTGTGCACACCTTTTTGTTTTCCTTGCTAGGCTCAAGTCCATGATGCAAGTAGTCAGGAAGGAACATGTTATTGAGAAGACATGGGTTCAGGCTTCCCAGGGCACACCAGGAGAAGCCATCCTATCCACAGTGTTCTCAAAATGAGCGACGCAGTGCAGTGGTTTGCCTTATCATAGAACCATATTATCATGGGGTGGTTTGGGGTTGGAAGAGACCTTTAAAGATCACCTAGACCAACGCTCCTGCCATGGCCAGGGATATCTGTCACTACGTCACGTCACGCAAAGCTCCGTTGAACCAGACCTTGAACGCTTCCAGCAATGGGTCATGCCGTCATTCTCCGGGCAGCCTTTTCCAGTGTCTCACCACTCTCATCGTAACATATTTCTGCCTTATGTCCAACTTAAGTCTACCCTGTTCCAGTTTGAAACTGTTGCGTCTTGTCCTATCACCCCAGGCCTTGATTAAATGTCCTCTCCGGCTTTCTTCTAAGTCCCCTTTATATATCGAAAGGCTGCAACAAGGGCTCCCCAGAGCCTTCTCTCCTCCAGGCTGAAAACCACAAACTCCCTCAGCCCTTCATCCCAGGAGACCTATTGCAGGCCTCTGATGCCTTTTGTAGCCCTTCTCTGGGGCTGCGCTAACAGGTCCATGGCTTTTTTTATACTGGGAACGCCAGGCTGGACGCACTACTCACATTGCTGGCTCGTCTCCAGTTTTTTCAGCCACCATTGTCCATAAGCCCTTCTCCACAGGGCTGCTCTCAACCATTTCTCCTCCAGTCTGTATCGACGTTGAGGACTGCCCCAACGCAGGTGCAGCGCCTTGCACTTGGCCTTGTGGAAGCTGCTTTTGAGGTAACACCATCAAAGCAGGTGCAACTCCCAGCACTCTTCCCAGACACCGAGGACTGCCATCAACAGCCTGGGCTATATGAGCAGGAGCACAGCCAGGGGATCGATGGGAGCGACGGTCCTGCTCTGCTCGGCACTCATCTGACAGCATGTAGAACACTGCGTCCCATTTTGGGCTCTAACGCAAGAAAGGTTTTGACCAAGTGGTGTGAGTTCAGCGGAGGGTGGCCAGGATGGTGAGAGGGCTGGAGCACTTGGTAAGGGAGCAAAGGCTGGCGGCATGGGGCTCGCTGAGCGTGGAGAAGAGAATGCTTTGGTGGGAGACCTACAACCACGCCTGGAGTAGCTGTGGTCACTGAAGAGCATTGAGTCATCCTCTCCAGCCCCAGATAGGAAGAGAAATATAGGAAGAAAAGGGTCAGCCACCCGAGGCGTGACTAAGTATACTCAAAGCAAGCCTGTGTCACTGCACAGCCACCCCCAACAACCCCCTCCCAGCCCCAGCCCTGCGTCTCTTTCACTGGGCATGTTGGGAGAGCATCTGCAGGGCAAAGGATGACACGAAGGCATGGGCTGGGATGCAGCAGAACTTTAAAAGAGTTGAAAGGACCAGTAATGGGGAAAAGCGACTCAGCTAGGTCGCCGAGGAGACAGGCAGTGTGAAGGAGCTCTCCTGAATGCTTTTTGGAAGGAAAAAAAGATTGCAAAAAGCATCACTGAAGCATCTGCAAGACCACAAGGCCTGTGGACCACAGCTGATGTATTCCCAAATCTATTGACAATGTATTCCCAAAGATGCCGTGGCAGTATATTCTCTACTGTTCTCGTGCTTTTGTTTTCCACCTGCACTTCTCATCACGCCGCAACTCTGAATCTCAATGCTGTGGGTAGCACAGGTTCTCCTAGGCTCTCCTGGGAAGGTCTTGCCACTGCCATGTCAATGACATATTGATCTCTCGTCCTCCTGACTACTTGCTTCACAACGTTGAGATGACCAAGGAAAAAGAAAAGTAGACAGCAATGCGCAAGTAATACATGAACTACCTTGGGTCATTCTATCCCAGTAGAGTCCATGTAGGCAGAGAAGTTTAGAAACCAGAGGGTACACCCAACTCACCACTAAGCACACTCAAGGCAAACCTGTGCTGACAACGGCTGCACAGCCATCCCCAACAACTCCTTCCCAGAACCAGCCCTGAGCAACAGCTGTCTCACTGGGCATGTTGGGAGAGTGTGTGCTGAAAAAAGGATGACACGAAGGCGTGGGCTGGGATGCACCAGAACTTTAATGAGTCAAAAGAGGGAAAGGAGGGTGATGTGAGCGGAGGCCTCAGTGCCAGGAGCAGCTTTAGCAGGGGAAGCACCTCCTGCCGCAAATGCCGCTGCCCAAGCCAGAGAGGCTGAAGCCCCCGGAGTTGATGGGCACTCCCTCAGAGCTGAGGATGCTGCCAACGGCAGCGGAGGTGGAGGAGCCCACGGCGGTGTTCTGCGGGAAGGAGCTGAGGATGGGGCCGGGCAGGGTCACCACCACGGCGGAGGGCTGGATGAAGACATTGGAGTCCTGGCACTGCCTGACACAGGGCTCGTTGCAGCTGTTGGCCAGCGGGGTCGGGCCGCAGGGCCGGCAGGGCATGCACGGGCTGTAGCAGGACATGGCTTGGGGCTGGAGGTGCACCTGGGAGAGAGAAGCAGGGCATGGGGGCTGGGTGAGGAGCAGCCTGTCATGCCACAACGAGGGAGCCAAGGCACGAGCTGGAGACGAGAGCTGGAGGCTGTGTAGGGAGGCACAGGGGCTGCTTCTTCCCTATGGCCCAAAAGTGCCCTGCCGTGAGGGACCAAGCCCAGGCACCTTCCCACCTAGCCCATAGCTCAGGAGACACCTCAACCGAGACCCAGCCGCTCCCCACGCCACAACTTCAGCCCCATTCCCTGTGCCATGAAAGCTGCTCCAGGACCCACGGTAGGAGAAACCAGCAGCTCTGTGCCGAGAAATCCCAGAGGAGGAGGAGGCGGAGAAAGGTCTTCAGACTCACCTTGTTCACAAGGGGACGGAGGCGAGAGAAGTGGATGAGAGAGTGAGGAGAAGGGCCTGCTTTTATACTGCTTCTGCACCGCCCCAGGCGCACAGTCACTGCACGCGGGCAGTAATTTTCCAGCAGGCTCACCTCCAAAGCAAAATGTCCTACCTAATGGCACATGTTGTGTTTTGGTTTCCGTCAGTGCTGCCATTTCATTTCCTCATTTCTGACATGACCACTAGGGCACGGAGGCTCTTTTGAAGATTGGGATGAGGAGCCCAAGGATTTCCTGAGCAGGACCATGTCAACATGGCCAGAAGACATGCCCCTGAGCACTGGAGGGCTCTGTGCAGATGGAGGACATCATTCTCAGGCGATACAGTGAGGTTGTTCTCAAAACCCTGTGCAGGAGGGTGCACATGTCTTCCCACCAATGCCGTCCTCCCCTGAGTGCCCAAAGCTTCTCCAAATGAGGACAGGCCGCGTCCTTCTCCCTGGGCAGGACTGTCCCTCCCTGCCCCTCTGCTCGCGCCAGCAGTCGCTGATCATTGCCTCTATGGGCAGGTGGGCTGCGCGGCCGGTTTCAAATGGCTCCGCCCAAGGAAAACTTCCCTTTCTGGAAGACATTTGCTGCTTTCCTTGGCAAAGACAACCCCTGTCGTGGCAGCCTCTGGGGGTGCGCAAGCAGTGCCCTCAGCCCTGATGGGACACGGGCCTGCAGGCAGCCCGCGCTCCTGGCTTGGCCTCGTGCCAAAGGGCTGACACACGCCAACCCAAAATTAGAGTGTGACTGGCCGTGGGTAGGGAGAGTCTATCCCAGGAAGCCTGCCTACTGCAGGCATCGCCTTGCCCTCCTGGGACGCGTCCCAGCTGCCTCCATGTCTGCAGGGCAGGGAAGAGCATCACCTCCTCGATGTAGTCTGAGAGCTGGTTTCGTGCCTTCCGAGCCCACCCCCACCTTGAGCATCCCCACGCACGTGGCACGGCAGGGTCCTGCCAGCCGTCACCCCTGGGAGAGCTGGGGGAAGTTCACTTGCCTCTCCAGTGGTGCCGGGTTGTGCTCCAAGGTGAGGAGGCCTTTGGGGCCTGGGAAAGGCGACATGATGAAGCACTAATGCCAAGAGAAGGTGTATCGCCTGACGGCCAGGGAGGAGCCCCAGCCGGTGGGGACACGTTTTCTGCAACCCCTCCTCTCCCTCCACGGGGTATGCAGGCATCTGGTGGCATGCACTCGTGTCTCTCCAATCGGTTTAAATGTCCCCACACCGGATCCTCCTCGACTGTGGGTAAGACTCTCCCTGCCCCAGACTTGCCAAGGAATGGCAGAGGCCCGGTCCCTCGACAGCAGCTCTTGCCAGGAGCTCAGATGGCTTTCCAGATGACTTGGTCTGCACAGGAGGAAGAAATAACCTTGCCAGCCTGTCCCAAAGCTGTCTCTGCTTATCACTGTAAGTCCTTAACTGTATTTTCCATAAAACAATTACAATGCTTAAAGAGGTGGATAGTGTCATGTTTGCATGCAGAAAGCCTCTAGGTTCAACATCACTGAATCTGAAAACCTGAAGACCAAGGCCACGAACCCCCGCAGCACCTCCGCCTTGCCTGTAACCCCTGTGCCCGGTGAAGCTGCCCCATTCAGCGCTGCAGCTGACTTTGGCCAAGCCTTGCTGCTGACCTCTGTGGAAGAAGATCTCCTCAGTGCCCTCCACGTGCCTTGCCTGATCGAACACCAGGTGGGCTTTGGCTTTCCGAAGACCAGCCCTGCGTACTCGGGCAGCTTGGCAAATGTTCTCCCCAGAGCAAAGGGCATCAAGAGGAACACGGCTGAAACCATTGGCACAGCCCGGCTGCCTGGAGACGCCATGGCTAGTGACCGTGGGAGCGAGCGGAGGCAGAGGGAAGAGAGAGAAGCACACGGCACGTCCTTAAAACGAGGAGTCTGCGGGTGCTTGCTGACACGTGCGGCGTGGAGCACAGCTGGGCCTCTTCCTGCCAAGGGAGCTGCAAACACTCGCACTTCACTGCCCCAAGCCAACATCCCCTGCCTGCGCGGGACTCCTCCACCACTGAGGAGCCATCCTCTGCCCACGCTGACACAGTCCTGCCCAGGATACCCCTGGGCGTCTCATCCCAGCACATGAAAGGCACTTGCACGGCAGAGCAAGCATGTCAGAAATGAGGAAATGAAATGGCAGCACTGACGGAAACCAAAACACAACATGTGCCATTAGGTAGGACATTTTGCTTTGGAGGTGAGCCTGCTGGAAAATTACTGCCCGCGTGCAGTGACTGTGCGCCTGGGGCGGTGCAGAAGCAGTATAAAAGCAGGCCCTTCTCCTCACTCTCTCATCCACTTCTCTCGCCTCCGTCTCCTTGTGAACAAGGTGAGTTTGAGGCGCTTTTTGTCTTCATCTCATGCTTGACTCTTAACCTCCTCTTCCTCCGCCTCCTCCTCCTCTGGGATTTCTCAGCACATACCTACCCTTTGTCCTGTGCTGTGTTTTGAGGCTGCTTGCCATGGGAGAGGGAAAAGGAGCAGAAAGTGTGGCATGGAGAAGGGCTGAGATTTGGCTGAGGGGTCTCCTGAGCTATGAGCTAGGTTGAGACCTCCCTGGGCTTTGTCAGTGTCGGTGGGGCACTTTTGCTCTGAGGGAAGGGGTCTCCCTCATTGTAGGGTGACAGGCTGCTCTTCAACCATCCTCTGTGCTTTGATTTCCCCTGCTTCTCTCTCCCAGGTGCACCTCCAGCCCCAAGCCATGTCCTGCTACAGCCCGTGCATGCCCTGCCGGCCCTGCGGCCCGACCCCGCTGGCCAACAGCTGCAACGAGCCCTGTGTCAGGCAGTGCCAGGACTCCAATGTCGTCATCCAGCCCTCCGCCGTGGTGGTGACCCTGCCCGGCCCCATCCTCAGCTCCTTCCCGCAGAACACCGCCGTGGGCTCCTCCACCTCCGCTGCCGTTGGCAGCATCCTCAGCTCTGAGGGAGTGCCCATCAACTCCGGGGGCTTCAGCCTCTCTGGCTTGGGCAGCGGCATTTGCGGCAGGAGGTGCTTCCCCTGCTAAAGCTGCTCCTGGCACTGAGGCCTCCGCTCACATCACCCTCCTTTCCCTCTTTTGACTCATTAAAGTTCTGGTGCATCCCAGCCCACGCCTTCATGTCATCCTTTTCTCAGCACACACTCTCCCAACATGCCCAGAGAGACAGCTGTTTCTCAGGGCTGGTTCTGGGAAGGAGTTGTTGGGGATGGCTGTGCAGCCGTTGTCAGCACAGGTTTGCCTTGAGTGTGCTTAGTGGTGAGTTGGGTGTACCCTCTGGTTTCTAAACTTCTCTGCCTACATGGACTCTACTGGGATAGAATGACCCAAGGTAGTTCATGTATTACTTGCGCATTGCTGTCTACTTTTCTTTTTCCTTGGTCATCTCAACGTTGTGAAGCAAGTAGTCAGGAGGACGAGAGATCAATATGTCATTGACAAGGCAGTGGCAAGACCTTCCCAGGAGAGCCTAGGAGAACCTGTGCTACCCACAGCATTGAGATTCAGAGTTGCGGCGTGATGAGAAGTGCAGGTGGAAAACAAAAGCACGAGAACAGTAGAGAATATACTGCCACGGCATCTTTGGGAATACATTGTCAATAGATTTGGGAATACATCAGCTGTGGTCCACAGGCCTTGTGGTCTTGCAGATGCTTCAGTGATGCTTTTTGCAATCTTTTTTTCCTTCCAAAAAGCATTCAGGAGAGCTCCTTCACACTGCCTGTCTCCTCGGCGACCTAGCTGAGTCGCTTTTCCCCATTACTGGTCCTTTCAACTCTTTTAAAGTTCTGCTGCATCCCAGCCCATGCCTTCGTGTCATCCTTTGCCCTGCAGATGCTCTCCCAACATGCCCAGTGAAAGAGACGCAGGGCTGGGGCTGGGAGGGGGTTGTTGGGGGTGGCTGTGCAGTGACACAGGCTTGCTTTGAGTATACTTAGTCACGCCTCGGGTGGCTGACCCTTTTCTTCCTATATTTCTCTTCCTATCTGGGGCTGGAGAGGATGACTCAATGCTCTTCAGTGACCACAGCTACTCCAGGCGTGGTTGTAGGTCTCCCACCAAAGCATTCTCTTCTCCACGCTCAGCGAGCCCCATGCCGCCAGCCTTTGCTCCCTTACCAAGTGCTCCAGCCCTCTCACCATCCTGGCCACCCTCCGCTGAACTCACACCACTTGGTCAAAACCTTTCTTGCGTTAGAGCCCAAAATGGGACGCAGTGTTCTACATGCTGTCAGATGAGTGCCGAGCAGAGCAGGACCGTCGCTCCCATCGATCCCCTGGCTGTGCTCCTGCTCATATAGCCCAGGCTGTTGATGGCAGTCCTCGGTGTCTGGGAAGAGTGCTGGGAGTTGCACCTGCTTTGATGGTGTTACCTCAAAAGCAGCTTCCACAAGGCCAAGTGCAAGGCGCTGCACCTGCGTTGGGGCAGTCCTCAACGTCGATACAGACTGGAGGAGAAATGGTTGAGAGCAGCCCTGTGGAGAAGGGCTTATGGACAATGGTGGCTGAAAAAACTGGAGACGAGCCAGCAATGTGAGTAGTGCGTCCAGCCTGGCGTTCCCAGTATAAAAAAAGCCATGGACCTGTTAGCGCAGCCCCAGAGAAGGGCTACAAAAGGCATCAGAGGCCTGCAATAGGTCTCCTGGGATGAAGGGCTGAGGGAGTTTGTGGTTTTCAGCCTGGAGGAGAGAAGGCTCTGGGGAGCCCTTGTTGCAGCCTTTCGATATATAAAGGGGACTTAGAAGAAAGCCGGAGAGGACATTTAATCAAGGCCTGGGGTGATAGGACAAGACGCAACAGTTTCAAACTGGAACAGGGTAGACTTAAGTTGGACATAAGGCAGAAATATGTTACGATGAGAGTGGTGAGACACTGGAAAAGGCTGCCCGGAGAATGACGGCATGACCCATTGCTGGAAGCGTTCAAGGTCTGGTTCAACGGAGCTTTGCGTGACGTGACGTAGTGACAGATATCCCTGGCCATGGCAGGAGCGTTGGTCTAGGTGATCTTTAAAGGTCTCTTCCAACCCCAAACCACCCCATGATAATATGGTTCTATGATAAGGCAAACCACTGCACTGCGTCGCTCATTTTGAGAACACTGTGGATAGGATGGCTTCTCCTGGTGTGCCCTGGGAAGCCTGAACCCATGTCTTCTCAATAACATGTTCCTTCCTGACTACTTGCATCATGGACTTGAGCCTAGCAAGGAAAACAAAAAGGTGTGCACAACAAAGTGGATAGCAGTCACTGAACTACATTGGCTAATCCTATCCCAACGCAAACAGGCAGATAAATTTAGAGACCAGCAGGTCAGCCAAGGCATGACTAAGCATACTCAATGCCAGCCTGCGTTGACAAGCACTGCAAAAGCATCCCCCGTAACCCCCTCCCAGCCCCAGCCCTGAGCAACATGCGTCTCTTTCACTGGGCATCTTGGGAGAGCATCTGCAGGGCAAAGGATGACACGAAGGCGTAGGCTGGGATGCACCAGAACTTTAATGAGTCAAAAGAGGGAAAGGAGGGTGATGTGAGCGGAGGCCTCAGTGCCAGGAGCAGCTTTAGCAGGGGAAGCACCTCCTGCCGCAAATGCCGCTGCCCAAGCCAGAGAGGCTGAAGCCCCCGGAGTTGATGGGCACTCCCTCAGAGCTGAGGATGCTGCCAACGGCAGCGGAGGTGGAGGAGCCCACGGCGGTGTTCTGCGGGAAGGAGCTGAGGATGGGGCCGGGCAGGGTCACCACCACGGCGGAGGGCTGGATGAAGACATTGGAGTCCTGGCACTGCCTGACACAGGGCTCGTTGCAGCTGTTGGCCAGCGGGGTCGGGCCGCAGGGCCGGCAGGGCATGCACGGGCTGTAGCAGGACATGCTTCAAGGCTGGAGGTGCACCTGGGAGAGAGAAGCAGGGCATGGGGGCTGGGTGAGGAGCAGCCTGTCATACCACAACGAGGGAGCCAAGGCACGAGCTGGAGACGAGAGCTGGAGGCTGTGTAGGGAGGCACAGGGGCTGCTTCTTCCCTATGGCCCAAAAGTGCCCTGCCGTGAGGGACCAAGCCCAGGCACCTTCCCACCTAGCCCATAGCTCAGGAGACACCTCAACCGAGACCCAGCCGCTCCCCACGCCACAACTTCAGCCCCATTCCCTGTGCCATGAAAGCTGCTCCAGGACCCACGGTAGGAGAAACCAGCAGCTCTGTGCCGAGAAATCCCAGAGGAGGAGGAGGCGGAGAAAGGTCTTCAGACTCACCTTGTTCACAAGGAGACGGAGGCGAGAGAAGTGGATGAGAGAGTGAGGAGAAGGGCCTGCTTTTATACTGCTTCTGCACCGCCCCAGGCGCACAGTCACTGCACGCGGGCAGTAATTTTCCAGCAGGCTCACCTCCAAAGCAAAATGTCCTACCTAATGGCACATGTTGTGTTTTGGTTTCCGTCAGTGCTGCCATTTCATTTCCTCATTTCTGACATGACCACTAGGGCACGGAGGCTCTTTTGAAGATTGGGATGAGGAGCCCAAGGATTTCCTGAGCAGGACCATGTCAACATGGCCAGAAGACATGCCCCTGAGCACTGGAGGGCTCTGTGCAGATGGAGGACATCATTCTCAGGCGATACAGTGAGGTTGTTCTCAAAACCCTGTGCAGGAGGGTGCACATGTCTTCCCACCAATGCCGTCCTCCCCTGAGTGCCCAAAGCTTCTCCAAATGAGGACAGGCCGCGTCCTTCTCCCTGGGCAGGACTGTCCCTCCCTGCCCCTCTGCTCGCGCCAGCAGTCGCTGATCATTGCCTCTATGGGCAGGTGGGCTGCGCGGGCCGGTTTCAAATGGCTCCGCCCAAGGAAAACTTCCCTTTCTGGAAGACATTTGCTGCTTTCCTTGGCAAAGACAACCCCTGTCGTGGCAGCCTCTGGGGGTGCGCAAGCAGTGCCCTCAGCCCTGATGGGACACGGGCCTGCAGGCAGCCCGCGCTCCTGGCTTGGCCTCGTGCCAAAGGGCTGACACACGCCAACCCAAAATTAGAGTGTGACTGGCCGTGGGTAGGGAGAGTCTATCCCAGGAAGCCTGCCTACTGCAGGCATCGCCTTGCCCTCCTGGGACGCGTCCCAGCTGCCTCCATGTCTGCAGGGCAGGGAAGAGCATCACCTCCTCGATGTAGTCTGAGAGCTGGTTTCGTGCCTTCCGAGCCCACCCCCACCTTGAGCAACCCCACGCACGTGGCACGGCAGGGTCCTGCCAGCCGTCACCCCTGGGAGAGCTGGGGGAAGTTCACTTGCCTCTCCAGTGGTGCCGGGTTGTGCTCCAAGGTGAGGAGGCCTTTGGGGCCTGGGAAAGACGACATGATGAAGCACTAATGCCAAGAGAAGGTGTATCGCCTGACGGCCAGGGAGGAGCCCCAGCCGGTGGGGACACGTTTTCTGCAACCCCTCCTCTCCCTCCACGGGGTATGCAGGCATCTGGTGGCATGCACTCGTGTCTCTCCAATCGGTTTAAATGTCCCCACACCGGATCCTCCTCGACTGTGGGTAAGACTCTCCCTGCCCCAGACTTGCCAAGGAATGGCAGAGGCCCGGTCCCCTCGACAGCAGCTCTTGCCAGGAGCTCAGATGGCTTTCCAGATGACTTGGTCTGCACAGGAGGAAGAAATAACCTTGCCAGCCTGTCCCAAAGCTGTCTCTGCTTATCACTGTAAGTCCTTAACTGTATTTTCCATAAAACAATTACAATGCTTAAAGAGGTGGATAGTGTCATGTTTGCATGCAGAAAGCCTCTAGGTTCAACATCACTGAATCTGAAAACCTGAAGACCAAGGCCACGAACCCCCGCAGCACCTCCGCCTTGCCTGTAACCCCTGTGCCCGGTGAAGCTGCCCCATTCAGCGCTGCAGCTGACTTTGGCCAAGCCTTGCTGCTGACCTCTGTGGAAGAAGATCTCCTCAGTGCCCTCCACGTGCCTTGCCTGATCGAACACCAGGTGGGCTTTGGCTTTCCGAAGACCAGCCCTGCGTACTCGGGCAGCTTGGCAAATGTTCTCCCCAGAGCAAAGGGCATCAAGAGGAACACGGCTGAAACCATTGGCACAGCCCGGCTGCCTGGAGACGCCATGGCTAGTGACCGTGGGAGCGAGCGGAGGCAGAGGGAAGAGAGAGAAGCACACGGCACGTCCTTAAAACGAGGAGTCTGCGGGTGCTTGCTGACACGTGCGGCGTGGAGCACAGCTGGGCCTCTTCCTGCCAAGGGAGCTGCAAACACTCGCACTTCACTGCCCCAAGCCAACATCCCCTGCCTGCGCGGGACTCCTCCACCACTGAGGAGCCATCCTCTGCCCACGCTGACACAGTCCTGCCCAGGATACCCCTGGGCGTCTCATCCCAGCACATGAAAGGCACTTGCACGGCAGAGCAAGCATGTCAGAAATGAGGAAATGAAATGGCAGCACTGACGGAAACCAAAACACAACATGTGCCATTAGGTAGGACATTTTGCTTTGGAGGTGAGCCTGCTGGAAAATTACTGCCCGCGTGCAGTGACTGTGCGCCTGGGGCGGCGCAGAAGCAGTATAAAAGCAGGCCCTTCTCCTCACTCTCTCATCCACTTCTCTCGCCTCCGTCTCCTTGTGAACAAGGTGAGTCTGAAGACCTTTCTCCGCCTCCTCCTCCTCTGGGATTTCTCGGCACAGAGCTGCTGGTTTCTCCTACCGTGGGTCCTGGAGCAGCTTTCATGGCACAGGGAATGGGGCTGAAGTTGTGGCGTGGGGAGCGGCTGGGTCTCGGTTGAGGTGTCTCCTGAGCTATGGGCTAGGTGGGAAGGTGCCTGGGCTTGGTCCCTCACGGCAGGGCACTTTTGGGCCATAGGGAAGAAGCAGCCCCTGTGCCTCCCTACACAGCCTCCAGCTCTCGTCTCCAGCTCGTGCCTTGGCTCCCTCGTTGTGGCATGACAGGCTGCTCCTCACCCAGCCCCCATGCCCTGCTTCTCTCTCCCAGGTGCACCTCCAGCCTTGAAGCATGTCCTGTTACAGCCCGTGCATGCCCTGCCGGCCCTGCGGCCCGACCCCGCTGGCCAACAGCTGCAACGAGCCCTGTGTCAGGCAGTGCCAGGACTCCACCTTTGTCATCGAGCCCCCTGCTGTGGTGGTGACCCTGCCCGGCCCCATCCTCAGCTCCTTCCCGCAGAACACCGC
Organism: Falco peregrinus; assembly: GCF_023634155.1. Lineage (NCBI taxonomy): Eukaryota > Metazoa > Chordata > Aves > Falconiformes > Falconidae > Falco > Falco peregrinus. The sequence continues at coordinate 937,376 of NC_073738.1, forward strand.
CGTGGGCTCCTCCACCTCCGCTGCCGTTGGCAGCATCCTCAGCTCTGAGGGAGTGCCCATCAACTCCGGGGGCTTCAGCCTCTCTGGCTTGGGCAGCGGCATTTGCGGCAGGAGGTGCTTCCCCTGCTAAAGCTGCTGCTGGCACTGAGGCCTCCGCTCACATCACCCTCCTTTCCCTCTTTTGACTCATTAAAGTTCTGGTGCATCCCAGCCCACGCCTTCGTGTCATCCTTTTTTCAGCACACACTCTCCCAACATGCCCAGTGAGACAGCTGTTGCTCAGGGCTGGTTCTGGGAAGGAGTTGTTGGGGATGGCTGTGCAGCCGTTGTCAGCACAGGTTTGCCTTGAGTGTGCTTAGTGGTGAGTTGGGTGTACCCTCTGGTTTCTAAACTTCTCTGCCTACATGGCCTCTACTGGGATAGAATGACCCAAGGTAGTTCATGTATTACTTGCGCATTGCTGTCTACTTTTCTTTTTCCTTGGTCATCTCAACGTTGTGAAGCAAGTAGTCAGGAGGACGAGAGATCAATATGTCATTGACAAGGCAGTGGCAAGACCTTCCCAGGAGAGCCTAGGAGAACCTGTGCTACCCACAGCATTGAGATTCAGAGTTGCGGCGTGATGAGAAGTGCAGGTGGAAAACAAAAGCACGAGAACAGTAGAGAATATACTGCCACGGCATCTTTGGGAATACATTGTCAATAGATTTGGGAATACATCAGCTGTGGTCCACAGGCCTTGTGGTCTTGCAGATGCTTCAGTGATGCTTTTTGCAATCTTTTTTTCCTTCCAAAAAGCATTCAGGAGAGCTCCTTCACACTGCCTGTCTCCTCGGCGACCTAGCTGAGTCGCTTTTCCCCATTACTGGTCCTTTCAACTCTTTTAAAGTTCTGCTGCATCCCAGCCCATGCCTTCGTGTCATCCTTTGCCCTGCAGATGCTCTCCCAACATGCCCAGTGAAAGAGACGCAGGGCTGGGGCTGGGAGGGGGGTTGTTGGGGGTGGCTGTGCAGTGACACAGGCTTGCTTTGAGTATACTTAGTCACGCCTCGGGTGGCTGACCCTTTTCTTCCTATATTTCTCTTCCTATCTGGGGCTGGAGAGGATGACTCAATGCTCTTCAGTGACCACAGCTACTCCAGGCGTGGTTGTAGGTCTCCCACCAAAGCATTCTCTTCTCCACGCTCAGCGAGCCCCATGCCGCCAGCCTTTGCTCCCTTACCAAGTGCTCCAGCCCTCTCACCATCCTGGCCACCCTCCGCTGAACTCACACCACTTGGTCAAAACCTTTCTTGCGTTAGAGCCCAAAATGGGACGCAGTGTTCTACATGCTGTCAGATGAGTGCCGAGCAGAGCAGGACCGTCGCTCCCATCGATCCCCTGGCTGTGCTCCTGCTCATATAGCCCAGGCTGTTGATGGCAGTCCTCGGTGTCTGGGAAGAGTGCTGGGAGTTGCACCTGCTTTGATGGTGTTACCTCAAAAGCAGCTTCCACAAGGCCAAGTGCAAGGCGCTGCACCTGCGTTGGGGCAGTCCTCAACGTCGATACAGACTGGAGGAGAAATGGTTGAGAGCAGCCCTGTGGAGAAGGGCTTATGGACAATGGTGGCTGAAAAAACTGGAGACGAGCCAGCAATGTGAGTAGTGCGTCCAGCCTGGCGTTCCCAGTATAAAAAAAGCCATGGACCTGTTAGCGCAGCCCCAGAGAAGGGCTACAAAAGGCATCAGAGGCCTGCAATAGGTCTCCTGGGATGAAGGGCTGAGGGAGTTTGTGGTTTTCAGCCTGGAGGAGAGAAGGCTCTGGGGAGCCCTTGTTGCAGCCTTTCGATATATAAAGGGGACTTAGAAGAAAGCCGGAGAGGACATTTAATCAAGGCCTGGGGTGATAGGACAAGACGCAACAGTTTCAAACTGGAACAGGGTAGACTTAAGTTGGACATAAGGCAGAAATATGTTACGATGAGAGTGGTGAGACACTGGAAAAGGCTGCCCGGAGAATGACGGCATGACCCATTGCTGGAAGCGTTCAAGGTCTGGTTCAACGGAGCTTTGCGTGACGTGACGTAGTGACAGATATCCCTGGCCATGGCAGGAGCGTTGGTCTAGGTGATCTTTAAAGGTCTCTTCCAACCCCAAACCACCCCATGATAATATGGTTCTATGATAAGGCAAACCACTGCACTGCGTCGCTCATTTTGAGAACACTGTGGATAGGATGGCTTCTCCTGGTGTGCCCTGGGAAGCCTGAACCCATGTCTTCTCAATAACGTGTTCCTTCCTGACTACTTGCATCATGGACTTGAGCCTAGCAAGGAAAACAAAAAGGTGTGCACAACAAAGTGGATAGCAGTCACTGAACTACATTGGCTAATCCTATCCCAACGCAAACAGGCAGATAAATTTAGAGACCAGCAGGTCAGCCAAGGCATGACTAAGCATACTCAATGCCAGCCTGCGTTGACAAGCACTGCAAAAGCATCCCCCGTAACCCCCTCCCAGCCCCAGCCCTGAGCAACATGCGTCTCTTTCACTGGGCATCTTGGGAGAGCATCTGCAGGGCAAAGGATGACACGAAGGCGTAGGCTGGGATGCACCAGAACTTTAATGAGTCAAAAGAGGGAAAGGAGGGTGATGTGAGCGGAGGCCTCAGTGCCAGGAGCAGCTTTAGCAGGGGAAGCACCTCCTGCCGCAAATGCCGCTGCCCAAGCCAGAGAGGCTGAAGCCCCCGGAGTTGATGGGCACTCCCTCAGAGCTGAGGATGCTGCCAACGGCAGCGGAGGTGGAGGAGCCCACGGCGGTGTTCTGCGGGAAGGAGCTGAGGATGGGGCCGGGCAGGGTCACCACCACGGCGGAGGGCTGGATGAAGACATTGGAGTCCTGGCACTGCCTGACACAGGGCTCGTTGCAGCTGTTGGCCAGCGGGGTCGGGCCGCAGGGCCGGCAGGGCATGCACGGGCTGTAGCAGGACATGGCTTGGGGCTGGAGGTGCACCTGGGAGAGAGAAGCAGGGCATGGGGGCTGGGTGAGGAGCAGCCTGTCATGCCACAACGAGGGAGCCAAGGCACGAGCTGGAGACGAGAGCTGGAGGCTGTGTAGGGAGGCACAGGGGCTGCTTCTTCCCTATGGCCCAAAAGTGCCCTGCCGTGAGGGACCAAGCCCAGGCACCTTCCCACCTAGCCCATAGCTCAGGAGACACCTCAACCGAGACCCAGCCGCTCCCCACGCCACAACTTCAGCCCCATTCCCTGTGCCATGAAAGCTGCTCCAGGACCCACGGTAGGAGAAACCAGCAGCTCTGTGCCGAGAAATCCCAGAGGAGGAGGAGGCGGAGAAAGGTCTTCAGACTCACCTTGTTCACAAGGAGACGGAGGCGAGAGAAGTGGATGAGAGAGTGAGGAGAAGGGCCTGCTTTTATACTGCTTCTGCGCCGCCCCAGGCGCACAGTCACTGCACGCGGGCAGTAATTTTCCAGCAGGCTCACCTCCAAAGCAAAATGTCCTACCTAATGGCACATGTTGTGTTTTGGTTTCCGTCAGTGCTGCCATTTCATTTCCTCATTTCTGACATGACCACTAGGGCACGGAGGCTCTTTTGAAGATTGGGATGAGGAGCCCAAGGATTTCCTGAGCAGGACCATGTCAACATGGCCAGAAGACATGCCCCTGAGCACTGGAGGGCTCTGTGCAGATGGAGGACATCATTCTCAGGCGATACAGTGAGGTTGTTCTCAAAACCCTGTGCAGGAGGGTGCACATGTCTTCCCACCAATGCCGTCCTCCCCTGAGTGCCCAAAGCTTCTCCAAATGAGGACAGGCCGCGTCCTTCTCCCTGGGCAGGACTGTCCCTCCCTGCCCCTCTGCTCGCGCCAGCAGTCGCTGATCATTGCCTCTATGGGCAGGTGGGCTGCGCGGCCGGTTTCAAATGGCTCCGCCCAAGGAAAACTTCCCTTTCTGGAAGACATTTGCTGCTTTCCTTGGCAAAGACAACCCCTGTCGTGGCAGCCTCTGGGGGTGCGCAAGCAGTGCCCTCAGCCCTGATGGGACACGGGCCTGCAGGCAGCCCGCGCTCCTGGCTTGGCCTCGTGCCAAAGGGCTGACACACGCCAACCCAAAATTAGAGTGTGACTGGCCGTGGGTAGGGAGAGTCTATCCCAGGAAGCCTGCCTACTGCAGGCATCGCCTTGCCCTCCTGGGACGCGTCCCAGCTGCCTCCATGTCTGCAGGGCAGGGAAGAGCATCACCTCCTCGATGTAGTCTGAGAGCTGGTTTCGTGCCTTCCGAGCCCACCCCCACCTTGAGCAACCCCACGCACGTGGCACGGCAGGGTCCTGCCAGCCGTCACCCCTGGGAGAGCTGGGGGAAGTTCACTTGCCTCTCCAGTGGTGCCGGGTTGTGCTCCAAGGTGAGGAGGCCTTTGGGGCCTGGGAAAGACGACATGATGAAGCACTAATGCCAAGAGAAGGTGTATCGCCTGACGGCCAGGGAGGAGCCCCAGCCGGTGGGGACACGTTTTCTGCAACCCCTCCTCTCCCTCCACGGGGTATGCAGGCATCTGGTGGCATGCACTCGTGTCTCTCCAATCGGTTTAAATGTCCCCACACCGGATCCTCCTCGACTGTGGGTAAGACTCTCCCTGCCCCAGACTTGCCAAGGAATGGCAGAGGCCCGGTCCCTCGACAGCAGCTCTTGCCAGGAGCTCAGATGGCTTTCCAGATGACTTGGTCTGCACAGGAGGAAGAAATAACCTTGCCAGCCTGTCCCAAAGCTGTCTCTGCTTATCACTGTAAGTCCTTAACTGTATTTTCCATAAAACAATTACAATGCTTAAAGAGGTGGATAGTGTCATGTTTGCATGCAGAAAGCCTCTAGGTTCAACATCACTGAATCTGAAAACCTGAAGACCAAGGCCACGAACCCCCGCAGCACCTCCGCCTTGCCTGTAACCCCTGTGCCCGGTGAAGCTGCCCCATTCAGCGCTGCAGCTGACTTTGGCCAAGCCTTGCTGCTGACCTCTGTGGAAGAAGATCTCCTCAGTGCCCTCCACGTGCCTTGCCTGATCGAACACCAGGTGGGCTTTGGCTTTCCGAAGACCAGCCCTGCGTACTCGGGCAGCTTGGCAAATGTTCTCCCCAGAGCAAAGGGCATCAAGAGGAACACGGCTGAAACCATTGGCACAGCCCGGCTGCCTGGAGACGCCATGGCTAGTGACCGTGGGAGCGAGCGGAGGCAGAGGGAAGAGAGAGAAGCACACGGCACGTCCTTAAAACGAGGAGTCTGCGGGTGCTTGCTGACACGTGCGGCGTGGAGCACAGCTGGGCCTCTTCCTGCCAAGGGAGCTGCAAACACTCGCACTTCACTGCCCCAAGCCAACATCCCCTGCCTGCGCGGGACTCCTCCACCACTGAGGAGCCATCCTCTGCCCACGCTGACACAGTCCTGCCCAGGATACCCCTGGGCGTCTCATCCCAGCACATGAAAGGCACTTGCACGGCAGAGCAAGCATGTCAGAAATGAGGAAATGAAATGGCAGCACTGACGGAAACCAAAACACAACATGTGCCATTAGGTAGGACATTTTGCTTTGGAGGTGAGCCTGCTGGAAAATTACTGCCCGCGTGCAGTGACTGTGCGCCTGGAGCGGTGCAGAAGCAGTATAAAAGCAGGCCCTTCTCCTCACTCTCTCATCCACTTCTCTCGCCTCCGTCTCCTTGTGAACAAGGTGAGTTTGAGGCGCTTTTTGTCTTCATCTCATGCTTGACTCTTAACCTCCTCTTCCTCCGCCTCCTCCTCCTCTGGGATTTCTCAGCACATACCTACCCTTTGTCCTGTGCTGTGTTTTGAGGCTGCTTGCCATGGGAGAGGGAAAAGGAGCAGAAAGTGTGGCATGGAGAAGGGCTGAGATTTGGCTGAGGGGTCTCCTGAGCTATGAGCTAGGTTGAGACCTCCCTGGGCTTTGTCAGTGTCGGTGGGGCACTTTTGCTCTGAGGGAAGGGGTCTCCCTCATTGTAGGGTGACAGGCTGCTCTTCAACCATCCTCTGTGCTTTGATTTCCCCTGCTTCTCTCTCCCAGGTGCACCTCCAGCCCCAAGCCATGTCCTGCTACAGCCCGTGCATGCCCTGCCGGCCCTGCGGCCCGACCCCGCTGGCCAACAGCTGCAACGAGCCCTGTGTCAGGCAGTGCCAGGACTCCAATGTCGTCATCCAGCCCTCCGCCGTGGTGGTGACCCTGCCCGGCCCCATCCTCAGCTCCTTCCCGCAGAACACCGTTGTGGGCTCCTCCACCTCCGCTGCCGTTGGCAGCATCCTCAGCTCTGAGGGAGTGCCCATCAACTCCGGGGGCTTCAGCCTCTCTGGCTTGGGCAGCGGCATTTGCGGCAGGAGGTGCTTCCCCTGCTAAAGCTGCTCCTGGCACTGAGGCCTCCGCTCACATCACCCTCCTTTCCCTCTTTTGACTCATTAAAGTTCTGGTGCATCCCAGCCCACGCCTTCATGTCATCCTTTTTTCAGCACACACTCTCCCAACATGCCCAGTGAGACAGCTGTTTCTCAGGGCTGGTTCTGGGAAGGAGTTGTTGGGGATGGCTGTGCAGCCGTTGTCAGCACAGGTTTGCCTTGAGTGTGCTTAGTGGTGAGTTGGGTGTACCCTCTGGTTTCTAAACTTCTCTGCCTACATGGACTCTACTGGGATAGAATGACCCAAGGTAGTTCATGTATTACTTGCGCATTGCTGTCTACTTTTCTTTTTCCTTGGTCATCTCAACGTTGTGAAGCAAGTAGTCAGGAGGACGAGAGATCAATATGTCATTGACAAGGCAGTGGCAAGACCTTCCCAGGAGAGCCTAGGAGAACCTGTGCTACCCACAGCGTTGAGATTCAGAGTTGCGGCGTGATGAGAAGTGCAGGTGGAAAACAAAAGCACGAGAACAGTAGAGAATATACTGCCACGGCATCTTTGGGAATACATTGTCAATAGATTTGGGAATACATCAGCTGTGGTCCACAGGCCTTGTGGTCTTGCAGATGCTTCAGTGATGCTTTTTGCAATCTTTTTTTCCTTCCAAAAAGCATTCAGGAGAGCTCCTTCACACTGCCTGTCTCCTCGGCGACCTAGCTGAGTCGCTTTTCCCCATTACTGGTCCTTTCAACTCTTTTAAAGTTCTGCTGCATCCCAGCCCATGCCTTCGTGTCATCCTTTGCCCTGCAGATGCTCTCCCAACATGCCCAGTGAAAGAGACGCAGGGCTGGGGCTGGGAGGGGGTTGTTGGGGGTGGCTGTGCAGTGACACAGGCTTGCTTTGAGTATACTTAGTCATGCCTCGGGTGGCTGACCCTTTTCTTCCTATATTTCTCTTCCTATCTGGGGCTGGAGAGGATGACTCAATGCTCTTCAGTGACCACAGCTACTCCAGGCGTGGTTGTAGGTCTCCCACCAAAGCATTCTCTTCTCCACGCTCAGCGAGCCCCATGCCGCCAGCCTTTGCTCCCTTACCAAGTGCTCCAGCCCTCTCACCATCCTGGCCACCCTCCGCTGAACTCACACCACTTGGTCAAAACCTTTCTTGCGTTAGAGCCCAAAATGGGACACAGTGTTCTACATGCTGTCAGATGAGTGCCGAGCAGAGCAGGACCGTCGCTCCCATCGATCCCCTGGCTGTGCTCCTGCTCATATAGCCCAGGCTGTTGATGGCAGTCCTCGGTGTCTGGGAAGAGTGCTGGGAGTTGCACCTGCTTTGATGGTGTTACCTCAAAAGCAGCTTCCACAAGGCCAAGTGCAAGGCGCTGCACCTGCGTTGGGGCAGTCCTCAACGTCGATGCAGACTGGAGGAGAAATGGTTGAGAGCAGCCCTGTGGAGAAGGGCTTATGGACAATGGTGGCTGAAAAAACTGGAGACGAGCCAGCAATGTGAGTAGTGCGTCCAGCCTGGCGTTCCCAGTATAAAAAAAGCCATGGACCTGTTAGCGCAGCCCCAGAGAAGGGCTACAAAAGGCATCAGAGGCCTGCAATAGGTCTCCTGGGATGAAGGGCTGAGGGAGTTTGTGGTTTTCAGCCTGGAGGAGAGAAGGCTCTGGGGAGCCCTTGTTGCAGCCTTTCGATATATAAAGGGGACTTAGAAGAAAGCCGGAGAGGACATTTAATCAAGGCCTGGGGTGATAGGACAAGACGCAACAGTTTCAAACTGGAACAGGGTAGACTTAAGTTGGACATAAGGCAGAAATATGTTACGATGAGAGTGGTGAGACACTGGAAAAGGCTGCCCGGAGAATGACGGCATGACCCATTGCTGGAAGCGTTCAAGGTCTGGTTCAACGGAGCTTTGCGTGACGTGACGTAGTGACAGATATCCCTGGCCATGGCAGGAGCGTTGGTCTAGGTGATCTTTAAAGGTCTCTTCCAACCCCAAACCACCCCATGATAATATGGTTCTATGATAAGGCAAACCACTGCACTGCGTCGCTCATTTTGAGAACACTGTGGATAGGATGGCTTCTCCTGGTGTGCCCTGGGAAGCCTGAACCCATGTCTTCTCAATAACATGTTCCTTCCTGACTACTTGCATCATGGACTTGAGCCTAGCAAGGAAAACAAAAAGGTGTGCACAACAAAGTGGATAGCAGTCACTGAACTACATTGGCTAATCCTATCCCAACGCAAACAGGCAGATAAATTTAGAGACCAGCAGGTCAGCCAAGGCATGACTAAGCATACTCAATGCCAGCCTGCGTTGACAAGCACTGCAAAAGCATCCCCCGTAACCCCCTCCCAGCCCCAGCCCTGAGCAACATGCGTCTCTTTCACTGGGCATCTTGGGAGAGCATCTGCAGGGCAAAGGATGACACGAAGGCGTAGGCTGGGATGCACCAGAACTTTAATGAGTCGAAAGAGGGAAAGGAGGGTGATGTGAGCGGAGGCCTCAGTGCCAGGAGCAGCTTTAGCAGGGGAAGCACCTCCTGCCGCAAATGCCGCTGCCCAAGCCAGAGAGGCTGAAGCCCCCGGAGTTGATGGGCACTCCCTCAGAGCTGAGGATGCTGCCAACGGCAGCGGAGGTGGAGGAGCCCACGGCGGTGTTCTGCGGGAAGGAGCTGAGGATGGGGCCGGGCAGGGTCACCACCACGGCGGAGGGCTGGATGAAGACATTGGAGTCCTGGCACTGCCTGACACAGGGCTCGTTGCAGCTGTTGGCCAGCGGGGTCGGGCCGCAGGGCCGGCAGGGCATGCACGGGCTGTAGCAGGACATGGCTTGGGGCTGGAGGTGCACCTGGGAGAGAGAAGCAGGGCATGGGGGCTGGGTGAGGAGCAGCCTGTCATACCACAACGAGGGAGCCAAGGCACGAGCTGGAGACGAGAGCTGGAGGCTGTGTAGGGAGGCACAGGGGCTGCTTCTTCCCTATGGCCCAAAAGTGCCCTGCCGTGAGGGACCAAGCCCAGGCACCTTCCCACCTAGCCCATAGCTCAGGAGACACCTCAACCGAGACCCAGCCGCTCCCCACGCCACAACTTCAGCCCCATTCCCTGTGCCATGAAAGCTGCTCCAGGACCCACGGTAGGAGAAACCAGCAGCTCTGTGCCGAGAAATCCCAGAGGAGGAGGAGGCGGAGAAAGGTCTTCAGACTCACCTTGTTCACAAGGAGACGGAGGCGAGAGAAGTGGATGAGAGAGTGAGGAGAAGGGCCTGCTTTTATACTGCTTCTGCACCGCCCCAGGCGCACAGTCACTGCACGCGGGCAGTAATTTTCCAGCAGGCTCACCTCCAAAGCAAAATGTCCTACCTAATGGCACATGTTGTGTTTTGGTTTCCGTCAGTGCTGCCATTTCATTTCCTCATTTCTGACATGACCACTAGGGCACGGAGGCTCTTTTGAAGATTGGGATGAGGAGCCCAAGGATTTCCTGAGCAGGACCATGTCAACATGGCCAGAAGACATGCCCCTGAGCACTGGAGGGCTCTGTGCAGATGGAGGACATCATTCTCAGGCGATACAGTGAGGTTGTTCTCAAAACCCTGTGCAGGAGGGTGCACATGTCTTCCCACCAATGCCGTCCTCCCCTGAGTGCCCAAAGCTTCTCCAAATGAGGACAGGCCGCGTCCTTCTCCCTGGGCAGGACTGTCCCTCCCTGCCCCTCTGCTCGCGCCAGCAGTCGCTGATCATTGCCTCTATGGGCAGGTGGGCTGCGCGGCCGGTTTCAAATGGCTCCGCCCAAGGAAAACTTCCCTTTCTGGAAGACATTTGCTGCTTTCCTTGGCAAAGACAACCCCTGTCGTGGCAGCCTCTGGGGGTGCGCAAGCAGTGCCCTCAGCCCTGATGGGACACGGGCCTGCAGGCAGCCCGCGCTCCTGGCTTGGCCTCGTGCCAAAGGGCTGACACACGCCAACCCAAAATTAGAGTGTGACTGGCCGTGGGTAGGGAGAGTCTATCCCAGGAAGCCTGCCTACTGCAGGCATCGCCTTGCCCTCCTGGGACGCGTCCCAGCTGCCTCCATGTCTGCAGGGCAGGGAAGAGCATCACCTCCTCGATGTAGTCTGAGAGCTGGTTTCGTGCCTTCCGAGCCCACCCCCACCTTGAGCAACCCCACGCACGTGGCACGGCAGGGTCCTGCCAGCCGTCACCCCTGGGAGAGCTGGGGGAAGTTCACTTGCCTCTCCAGTGGTGCCGGGTTGTGCTCCAAGGTGAGGAGGCCTTTGGGGCCTGGGAAAGACGACATGATGAAGCACTAATGCCAAGAGAAGGTGTATCGCCTGACGGCCAGGGAGGAGCCCCAGCCGGTGGGGACACGTTTTCTGCAACCCCTCCTCTCCCTCCACGGGGTATGCAGGCATCTGGTGGCATGCACTCGTGTCTCTCCAATCGGTTTAAATGTCCCCACACCGGATCCTCCTCGACTGTGGGTAAGACTCTCCCTGCCCCAGACTTGCCAAGGAATGGCAGAGGCCCGGTCCCTCGACAGCAGCTCTTGCCAGGAGCTCAGATGGCTTTCCAGATGACTTGGTCTGCACAGGAGGAAGAAATAACCTTGCCAGCCTGTCCCAAAGCTGTCTCTGCTTATCACTGTAAGTCCTTAACTGTATTTTCCATAAAACAATTACAATGCTTAAAGAGGTGGATAGTGTCATGTTTGCATGCAGAAAGCCTCTAGGTTCAACATCACTGAATCTGAAAACCTGAAGACCAAGGCCACGAACCCCCGCAGCACCTCCGCCTTGCCTGTAACCCCTGTGCCCGGTGAAGCTGCCCCATTCAGCGCTGCAGCTGACTTTGGCCAAGCCTTGCTGCTGACCTCTGTGGAAGAAGATCTCCTCAGTGCCCTCCACGTGCCTTGCCTGATCGAACACCAGGTGGGCTTTGGCTTTCCGAAGACCAGCCCTGCGTACTCGGGCAGCTTGGCAAATGTTCTCCCCAGAGCAAAGGGCATCAAGAGGAACACGGCTGAAACCATTGGCACAGCCCGGCTGCCTGGAGACGCCATGGCTAGTGACCGTGGGAGCGAGCGGAGGCAGAGGGAAGAGAGAGAAGCACACGGCACGTCCTTAAAACGAGGAGTCTGCGGGTGCTTGCTGACACGTGCGGCGTGGAGCACAGCTGGGCCTCTTCCTGCCAAGGGAGCTGCAAACACTCGCACTTCACTGCCCCAAGCCAACATCCCCTGCCTGCGCGGGACTCCTCCACCACTGAGGAGCCATCCTCTGCCCACGCTGACACAGTCCTGCCCAGGATACCCCTGGGCGTCTCATCCCAGCACATGAAAGGCACTTGCACGGCAGAGCAAGCATGTCAGAAATGAGGAAATGAAATGGCAGCACTGACGGAAACCAAAACACAACATGTGCCATTAGGTAGGACATTTTGCTTTGGAGGTGAGCCTGCTGGAAAATTACTGCCCGCGTGCAGTGACTGTGGGCCTGGGGCGGTGCAGAAGCAGTATAAAAGCAGGCCCTTCTCCTCACTCTCTCATCCACTTCTCTCGCCTCCGTCTCCTTGTGAACAAGGTGAGTTTGAGGCGCTTTTTGTCTTCATCTCATGCTTGACTCTTAACCTCCTCTTCCTCCGCCTCCTCCTCCTCTGGGATTTCTCAGCACATACCTACCCTTTGTCCTGTGCTGTGTTTTGAGGCTGCTTGCCATGGGAGAGGGAAAAGGAGCAGAAGGTGTGGCATGGAGAAGGGCTGAGATTTGGCTGAGGTGTCTCCTGAGCTATGAGCTAGGTTGAGACCTCCCTGGGCTTTGTCAGTGTCGGTGGGGCACTTTTGCTCTGAGGGAAGGGGTCTCCCTCATTGTAGGGTGACAGGCTGCTCTTCAACCATCCTCTGTGCTTTGATTTCCCCTGCTTCTCTCTCCCAGGTGCACCTCCAGCCCCAAGCCATGTCCTGCTACAGCCCGTGCATGCCCTGCCGGCCCTGCGGCCCGACCCCGCTGGCCAACAGCTGCAACGAGCCCTGTGTCAGGCAGTGCCAGGACTCCAATGTCTTCATCCAGCCCTCCGCCGTGGTGGTGACCCTGCCCGGCCCCATCCTCAGCTCCTTCCCGCAGAACACCGCCGTGGGCTCCTCCACCTCCGCTGCCGTTGGCAGCATCCTCAGCTCTGAGGGAGTGCCCATCAACTCCGGGGGCTTCAGCCTCTCTGGCTTGGGCAGCGGCATTTGCGGCAGGAGGTGCTTCCCCTGCTAAAGCTGCTGGCCATGGCCCTGGGTTAGAAGGCACCCAGGGACCCACACAATGGTACCGCACTGAGGACGGAGCATCGGCTTGTTGCTTCCAGAGGGGCTGAGCAACCCCAGCACCCCTTGCAAAAGGACAAGGCCAGCCTGGGCTCTCAGAAATCACAGCCCGTGTCTGCCCTTCATGTGCTTCCACTCTTTCTTTTGCCCCCTGTGTCCTTGTTCTCTTGTGGTCTCCTCAGCTGCGAGTACCAGAAAGGCAGCCTGGGGGGTGGCCAGCTGGCCCTGCTCCCTCTGTGGGCAGGCAGATGGACAGCTGGCAGCATCTCTGCCTAGCTGAGGGCTGCAGACTCCTTTCTGCCCCTGGTGCTCCCTGCACTGGGACCTTCACTCAGGGTGACCTTATTTCCCTCTTTTGACTCATTAAAGTTCTGCTGCATCCCAGCCCATGTCTCTGTGTCATCTTTCTCAGGCAGATGATCGCCCAGCACATTCAGGATGGTTCTGTGAGGGGTCTGTTGGAAATAAATGTGAAGCGATTACTAGAAGCATCGTAGAGGGTCTTCCTGGGATTGACTGAAGTTGTTTTGTTAAGAACCAGTTACCTGGTTCTTTGTAGTTTTAGGTAGAATGGTCTTGAGAACACATACGTGGTTTGGGTTTTGCTGGACAGTGTTTGCTAAGCAGCAACCTTGTCAATCCAACCCATTCCCCAAATAGCAAGTAGGCTGGGTGTGGACAAGAGACTGGGAGGGGACACAGGCAGGACAGCTGACTCAGACTGACCAAAGGGATAGTCCATACAATATGACATCATGGTCAGCAATACATTCTAAGAGAAAGATCAGTGAGCATCAGGGGACATTCATTATTAGGGAGTTTCTTTTCTGAAACAACTGCTAAGTGCATTGTGCTCTGCTTCGCAGGAGTGGCTGGACATTGCCTGCTGATGGGAAGTAGAGAATAAGTCCTTTTGCTTTGCTTCATTTCCACACATTTTCCCTGCTTTACTTCGTTCAACTACCTTTATCTCGACCCATCTGGTTTTAATCTTATTTTCTCCCCCCTTTCTCTCTGAGGAAGGGCAGTGATAGAGCGCCTTGGTGGGCACCTGGCAGCCAGACAAGGTCAACTCACCACAATCTTTTTGGTGTTCACCATGGGACTCGGGACATCAGCAGTTTCGAATTGAGCATGGTATAGCTGTAGTAGTTACTAACTGGCATGCTTTTGTGTGAGTTTAAGAGTGCACTTGCTGCACCCTTTATCTCTTTATTTTGCTAAGCCTGGGAATACATTCACAGAACCAAAGACTATGGCTTTGCCCTGGCACTGACGCCCTTACTGTGCTGGGGGAGCTATCTACTGGAGAGGGTGAGGAAATACACCCTCTTCCAGTCTAGGACTGCTGTGAGTTGTTTCGTTGTGCAGGCTCCTGAGGTCCTTATTCACCCTAATGTGAGGTATTTAATGTTACCTAATTAACACTGTTGGCTTAATGTGGGGTTTGCAGAATCTGATGTCAGGCTGGTGTAAGAGGAGGCAACTTTTGGGTGCAGCAACAGTGAAACATGCCCTGAGGTGATTGTTGCCTGGGTGACAACTGCTTGAAAACCAGCTGCTTTTAGCGTGGTACTGGGGCTTGCAGTGAGTCTGTCAAGCCACGATTCAGTACTATCAGAGGATAGTGGTTAAGACAAGGACCCAAACTACCTCCAAGAATGCCATGATTGAGCCAGGCATCCAAACTACAATTAAGAACATGGCAGTTGAGGCAGAGACTTAAACCCCATCTGAGAACACCATGGTTGAGACAAGGAACCAAACACCACCTACAGTAATTGCTGCAGTAGTGAAAAAGAAATAGCAGACAATGAAGTCAATGGGTCTATGTCATTGATTAGTAAGGGAGTGAGGAGGAGGAAGAGTCTGATGGGTAAGCAGGTACTTCAGCAAAGAAATGGGAGGAAGAAGTGAGAGAAATCACTCAAGAGACGAAGTACCCAGTCCCTGACCTTGAGAGAACCTGGGGAGTTCTGGTGGAAAGAGTTCTGGTGGAAAGAGTACAGGCATCAGACAGGTAAGCAGATGACTGCCTGGCAACTCCAGTGCTGGGAGAGTGGGGTCAATGGTCAGGAACTGGAAGGTAAGGAAGCCCAACAGCTGAGATCCCTCGCTAGGGACTGGGGAGCTGATTGTGGAATTGGAAAAGAGGCAATGAAATACAGTCTTGGGAGGCGTCTCCTGTCAAGTGTGAGAGCAAGATATCTGTTCAAGGAAGATTTTGTGGTTTAGCAAGGAAGGTGGACTACCACTTAGGAAGGCATCAAGTACTTGAGAGAATTAGTGGTGCTGGAAGTCATCTACCATGATCTCAATGACAACAAGGTCTCCGAAGGTCTAGATAATGCTCTGTATATATGGTTGTCCAAAATGCACCTGTGTCATACTTTAACAGCTTGGCAGCAACATATTGCCCAGGTTTAGATACATTAACTGTGGAGAGAGCATCTTCCTGTCTGAAATTTTGAAGAAAATCTCTCTCCCTCCGTGTCTTCACAGGCCAACACCTCAGCTGTGAAGAGTGCCCCACAGAGCCAATCCCCTCCTGCTGTGGTCAGGGGGAAAGGAAGACCAGGACCACGCTCCATGTCCCTTTCTGATTCTTCCTGTGTGAGCAGGGGAAGGGGGATGGTGAGCCCACTTTTAAACTGGAATCTTGTGTATGCACATGAACTGAGAGGGAAGACAACTGCTAAGGGGCCATGCAAGAAGGCTGTCAGTTTAGTTGCTGTTTAGTTACCCCATCATGTGGGTCAAGAAAGCAGAAGTGTTTGAGCAGGGCAAAAGAATAATTCTGACTCTTCTGAAAGGTGGATTTGCCACGAAATGAAGCAAAGTCAATGAACCTGCACAGGACATGCAGTTTTGGTGGGTAAAATGGGAGGGCGAACGTTGTCACATCCTCTGTAAAGGAATGAAGGCAGTGGGTTGGTTATCATTGATAATACGCAGCTGTGGCCTTGTCTCAAAGGCAGTGGGTTATTGTCATGGACGATGTGCAGCTGCAGCTCATCCTGCTAAGTGGTTAAATAGCCCTGAGGCGTGTGGGAGAGAGGCTGGTTGGAGGAGGAGTGGTGTGGTCTGACTTCTGGAGGAAGGAGAAACAGCATGGATGGTAGAATCTGACCCACGGTAAAGCCTTGTTGCAGCCAGCTAGTTTGTTTGTGCTGCAACAATTGGTACCTGCTGTGAGGCTGAGTTGGACTACGACTACAACAGCTGGTGTCCAATGTAGCTGAGACAAGCGGGAGAACCTGTGACCCATAACAGACACTGAGAGGTGAGCAATTGACAACCAATTGATATGGGTGTATTGCAATATTTCTTGTCTGTCTTAACTCAACTTACAACTGAATCCCCATCACCTGGCAGCCAGACAATATCAACCCACAGCAAGCACAGTTGTTAATTGCATCTGCATGGTCCTTCCCTCTGTGGAGGCTGCAGCACAAAGGGTGATGAGGGCATAGTCCTGAGGATGCATGGGGAGCCTTTACTGCTCACAAAAGGAGGGGACGGAGGGACACAGCATAGTGGCCCTGTTGGGGGCACTGTCACTTTCAGGAGAGGAAGTCATCCATGACTCCTCCAGACACATGGCCATCAGGCCCAGCTTTGCTGAGCCTTTGCCCAGATATACCTTCTTGGCCTCAGTGCACTTGCTTCAGAGATGTGTGTGGCCACTGCTGATGTCAGTTGAGGAGCCTAGGCTGTGGGAGGGCAGCAACCCCACAGGCGTCTGGGAATTATTCAGGTGGGGTGAAGAAAAATGAGGGCGATGGGGGGTAGCAATTCCTCTTGCCCTTGTTGCTGCTGTGCTGGAGAAGGAGGCTCAGGCAGGACATGACCACGGAATGGTTGACCAAAAATGATGAAAGAGCTGTGACATGCTGTAGAACATCACACCTGGCAATAAAAATGTAGGTAGAGCCCAGATCAACAACTGGCTTGGCAGCAACCAGCTATGTCTCCCCACGTATCCTTCAGCCAATGCTAAGCAACAGCACAAAAGCAGGGCCAGGAAAAGATGCTTTTGCAGTGATCCCATCAAAAGAGGTGTGGCACTCAGCACTGTTCCTGGACACCAAGGGCTGTCATCAAGATCCTGGACTATATGACCAGAGGTGTAGCCAGGAGATGGATGGGAATGATCATCCCACTCTGCTCAGCACCCACCAGACACAATCTAGAACACTATGTCATCTTTGGGGCTGTAATGCAAGAAGGACCTTGACTAAGCGGAGTGAGTTCAGTGCAGAATGGACAGGATGGAGAGAGGACTAGAGCACTTGCTTGGGGATGAAAGGCTGCAGTAAACATCTTGATGAGCGTTGAGAAATTAATGCTTTGGTGGGAAACCCAGAAGCAGCTTTTGAGAGCTATGGTTGTTGAACTGTGTGAGGTAATTCTTCCAGCCTCAGCTAGGCAGAGAAATTCAGATAACAGAGGGTCACGCTAAGTACACTCAAAGCAAGCCTTTGTTAAAAATCACGGCAGGACCACCCCTAAGAAACATATCTTTCCCCGGACATGTTGGCAGGATATCTGCAGAGAAAATGATGACAATAAAGCATAGTATGGGATGCAGCAGAACTTTAATGAATCAAAAAAAGGAAGTGGGGTTGATGTGAGTGGAGGCCCAAGCACAGGGAACAACAGAATTCATGTCTGCCCAATGGCTCTTGCAGAGATGCCACCAGGTGTCCATCTGCCTGCCCCGAAGAGGGAACAAGGCCAGAAGGTGCTTCCTAGGTGGCCTTTGTGGTGTTTGCAGCACAGGAGACCACAAAAGAATGGTCTTCCCCAGGGCCATGGCCAGCAGCTTTAGCAGGGGAAGCACCTCCTGCCGCAAATGCCGCTGCCCAAGCCAGAGAGGCTGAAGCCCCCGGAGTTGATGGGCACTCCCTCAGAGCTGAGGATGCTGCCAACGGCAGCGGAGGTGGAGGAGCCCACGGCGGTGTTCTGCGGGAAGGAGCTGAGGATGGGGCCGGGCAGGGTCACCACCACGGCGGAGGGCTGGATGAAGACATTGGAGTCCTGGCACTGCCTGACACAGGGCTCGTTGCAGCTGTTGGCCAGCGGGGTCGGGCCGCAGGGCCGGCAGGGCATGCACGGGCTGTAGCAGGACATGGCTTGGGGCTGGAGGTGCACCTGGGAGAGAGAAGCAGGGCATGGGGGCTGGGTGAGGAGCAGCCTGTCATGCCACAACGAGGGAGCCAAGGCACGAGCTGGAGACGAGAGCTGGAGGCTGTGTAGGGAGGCACAGGGGCTGCTTCTTCCCTATGGCCCAAAAGTGCCCTGCCGTGAGGGACCAAGCCCAGGCACCTTCCCACCTAGCCCATAGCTCAGGAGACACCTCAACCGAGACCCAGCCGCTCCCCACGCCACAACTTCAGCCCCATTCCCTGTGCCATGAAAGCTGCTCCAGGACCCACGGTAGGAGAAACCAGCAGCTCTGTGCCGAGAAATCCCAGAGGAGGAGGAGGCGGAGAAAGGTCTTCAGACTCACCTTGTTCACAAGGAGATGGAGGCGAGAGAAGTGGATGAGAGAGTGAGGAGAAGGGCCTGCTTTTATACTGCTTCTGCACCACCCCAGGCGCACAGTCACTGCACGCGGGCAGTAATTTTCCAGCAGGCTCACCTCCAAAGCAAAATGTCCTACCTAATGGCACATGTTGTGTTTTGGTTTCCGTCAGTGCTGCCATTTCATTTCCTCATTTCTGACATGCTTGCTCTGCTGTGCAAGTGCCTTTCATGTGCTGGGATGAGACGCCCAGGGGTATCCTGGGCAGGACTGTGTCAGCGTGGGCAGAGGATGGCTCCTCAGTGGTGGAGGAGTCCCGCGCAGGCAGGGGATGTTGGCTTGGGGCAGTGAAGTGCGAGTGTTTGCAGCTCCCTTGGCAGGAAGAGGCCCAGCTGTGCTCCACGCCGCACGTGTCAGCAAGCACCCGCAGACTCCTCGTTTTAAGGACGTGCCGTGTGCTTCTCTCTCTTCCCTCTGCCTCCGCTCGCTCCCACGGTCACTAGCCATGGCGTCTCCAGGCAGCCGGGCTGTGCCAATGGTTTCAGCCGTGTTCCTCTTGATGCCCTTTGCTCTGGGGAGAACATTTGCCAAGCTGCCCGAGTACGCAGGGCTGGTCTTCGGAAAGCCAAAGCCCACCAGACATTGAACCGCGCAAATCCTTTGGAGGGCAACAAGAATATATTGTTTCAGGTCGGGAACCAGCCAAAGGGAGGTTTGGGCAAAGGCTGAATGGGGCAGTTTCACTTGGAGACAGGAGTTATGTGAAACTAATTCTTGACAATAGAGACCAGGCTGTGGTGAGGAGCTCTCCTGAATGCTCCATGGAGGGAAATAAAGGTTTTCAGAATACATGTCCCTACCAGCTACGATTCATTCCTGGATCTCAGGGAATGCATCCCCTTTCAGCATAAGGGCTTTAGTATGTCTCCTTTCACACATCCCAAAGGCCTCCTTAGAGTGGAGGACAACACCACTGGCGAAGCAGGGAAGCTTCCCTCCACTTCCCAATGAGCAAGGACTGTCAGGACCCTGCAGTGCCATGTGCCTGGGGATGTGCCCCTCTGCTCAGTGAGGGGATGTACTCAGAGGGGCCCTGGGTATAAAACCAACCCTGAGACTACATCGAGGAGGTGATGCTCTTCCCTGCCCTGCAGACATGGAGGCAGCTGGGACGCGTCCCAGGAGGGCAAGGCGATGCCTGCAGTAGGCAGGCTTCCTGGGATAGACTCTCCCTACCCACAGCCAGTCACACTCTAATTTTGGGTTGGCTGTGTCAGCTTTTTGGTTTGGTGCACAAGCTGGGAGTGTGTGCTGTCTGCATTTTTGTGTCCCACACAGGGCAGTTCCACCCCTGCCCCAGGAAATCCATCTTCAAGTTCTGGGCTGTACCCATGTACACAGCTCCAGGCAGCCCCAGCAGCCATTACACCCAACATGACCTTGCCAGCTCTCCCAGAGCTTGAGTGGCTTGCAGGGCAGTCAGTCTGTATTGCAAGAGCGCCTAGGCCTTTTGGTCAGGGTCTAAAGTGTGCAACGAAACTGCGTGGTGGTGTGAGGAGAGTAGGAGGAATAAGGCACTGTACTGTGTTCCTATGGTGGTTTTGAGGGACCCGAATCTATAAGGGTTGTTGAGGAATCACAGACTTTGAGTGGGCAACATTCTCCTTCTGCAACACTGCTGATGGTAATGGTTGGGGACCCCCAGAGAGCCATGAGAGAGGATGACTTTGCCAATAATCTGGCAAATTTCTTCCCAGAAGAAACTTTCCTTGGGCAAAGTTCTTTTAAATGAGCAGCACAGCCTACCTGCCTGTAGATGCAATGACCAGTAACTGCTGGAATGAGCAGAGTGCTAGGTAGGGAGGGAGAAGACATGGGCTGTAAACAACCTCACCAGATTTCCCCGCACCTGTGTTTGCTGCCTATGCAACACCTCTCCAGCACTTGGAGGCACATCTTCTGCCTGTACTAGCATGATCCTAATCAGCACGTCCTTTGAGCTTCTCATCATGGTACTTGAAAGGAGCCTCTGTGGCATAGTGGGCATGTCTGAGATGAGGAAATGAAATGACGGCTTTGACGGAAGCCAAAACACAACCTGTGCAATTGCAGGTTGGATGTTTTGCTTTGGAGATGAGCCTGCTGGAAAATTACTGTCCGCGTGCAGTGACTGTGCGCCTGGGGCGGTGCAGAAGCAGTATAAAAGCAGGCCCTTCTCCTCACTCTCTCATCCACTTCTCTCGCCTCCATCTCCTTGTGAACAAGGTGAGTTTGAGGCGCTTTTTGTCTTCATCCCATGCCTGACTCTTAACCTCCTCTTCCTCCGCCTCCTCCTCCTCTGGGATTTCTCAGCACATACCTACCCTTTGTCCTGTGCTGTGTTTTGAGGCTGCTTGCCATGGGAGAGGGAAAAGGAGCAGAAGGTGTGGCATGGAGAAGGGCTGAGATTTGGCTGAGGGGTCTCCTGAGCTATGAGCTAGGTTGAGACCTCCCTGGGCTTTGTCAATGTCGGTGGGGCACTTTTGCTCTGAGGGAAGGGGTCTCCCTCATTGTAGGGTGACAGGCTGCTCTTCAACCATCCTCTGTGCTTTGATTTCCCCTGCTTCTCTCTCCCAGGTGCACCTCCAGCCTTGAAGCATGTCCTGCTACAGCCCGTGCATGCCCTGCCGGCCCTGCGGCCCGACCCCGCTGGCCAACAGCTGCAACGAGCCCTGTGTCAGGCAGTGCCAGGACTCCAATGTCGTCATCCAGCCCTCCGCCGTGGTGGTGACCCTGCCCGGCCCCATCCTCAGCTCCTTCCCGCAGAACACCGCCGTGGGCTCCTCCACCTCCGCTGCCGTTGGCAGCATCCTCAGCTCTGAGGGAGTGCCCATCAACTCCGGGGGCTTCAGCCTCTCTGGCTTGGGCAGCGGCATTTGCGGCAGGAGGTGCTTCCCCTGCTAAAGCTGCTGGCCATGGCCCTGGGTTAGAAGGCACCCAGGGACCCACACGATGGTACCGCACTGGGGACGGAGCATCGGCTTGTTGCTTCCAGAGGGGCTGAGCAACCCCAGCACCCCTTGCAAAAGGACAAGGCCAGCCTGGGCTCTCAGAAAGCACAGCCCGTGTCTGCCCTTCATGGGCTTCCACTCTTTCTTTTGCCCCCTGTGTCCTTGTTCTCTTGTGGTCTCCTCAGCTGCGAGTACCAGAAAGGCAGCCTGGGGGGTGGCCAGCTGGCCCTGCTCCCTCTGTGGGCAGGCAGATGGACAGCTGGCAGCATCTCTGCCTAGCTGAGGGCTGCAGACTCCTTTCTGCCCCTGGTGCTCCCTGCACTGGGACCTTCACTCAGGGTGACCTTATTTCCCTCTTTTGACTCATTAAAGTTCTGCTGCATCCCAGCCCATGTCTCTGTGTCATCTTTCTCAGGCAGTTGCCTGTTCAATATGCACAGTGAGAAAGATGTTGCTCAAGGTTCATTCTGGAAGGATGTGTCTGGGGATTGTTTTTCAGTGATTGCTGACATAGCCGTGCGTTGTGTGTGCTCAGTCACTGGATTACTCTCTGCTTTCTAAACTTCTCTGCCTTTTTCTAGACCAGCAGGCTGATAATATTGCAGCTGCAAAAGGGGTTTTACTCTGGATGACATCCATGGTGAACCTGAAACTCTATGGAAGGAAAATGCACACAGTGTGTCAGTGTTTCTCTAGTGCACCAGGATAACTTGGTCCACATCTGGCAACCCTTTCCATGCCATGGTATATCCACTGTCTTATGAGTTGAGGGTCCACTTGCCACGGAAACTGCACACCTTTTTTTCTGCATAGATGATCCACATAGGGACAATCCCTTTTTTCTGTGTTATGGGAAAATGTCCTCTGCAGAAGTCAAAAGTTTTTGATACAGAGGCTGGACTTGGAGGATACTTTACTAGTTTCTTTTGGTCTGTGGATTTTGCAGAGACCAGGTCAAAATAGCCCTGTGTAGCTACAGTAAGTGTGGTCCTGTCCTGGGATGTGGAGAGAGATCATTTCCACCATATAGGCTTTCTCACGCTTTGGCCATGCTCTGAAGAGTGACCATTTTCAGAAAGAGGTTCATTGTCTGGACATGCCTGGCTGTGGAGGTAAAATAGCGCAGCCAGGGGAGACCTGGCCCCAGAGCTCAACCCTGGACAGGAACACCTCCTCCCTTTTCCGCAATTTTTCCCAGCAGAGGAAGCTCCCTGCACTAGGGTGTCATGGACAGCACAGAAGGACAAAACAGCATCAGAGACCTCAAATTCCTCCAGCCACTGGAGCTTGTATTTCCCCATGGTGCTCAGCTGTGTGGTGAGTTGGCTGCTCTGCTTGGGGCCAGCTGCTCTGCGATATGAGAGCAGAGGCAGTGTTTGAGCTCCCTTCTGCTGGTACCAGAGCATGGCACGAAAGCAGCATATCTGATAAGAGCAGGTGGTCTTGAAGGTGCCTCTTTCCTCCACCATGACTAGTCCCTTCTGCTGACTGACAGTGGTCTTTTCCACGGAATCTGGAAAAGGTGGGAGTCAATTACTGCACAGTGAAAGGCTCCACGATCCAGGTGATCCTGGAGAAGGCAACAAGTTCCTGACTCTGCAGCAGGAACTGGAAGGCTGGAGACAAAAATCTGGGCAGTGGTTTGGGGCAGGAACTCAGAGCTCTTGGCTCAGTGTGGATCCAGCAGTACATTAATGATGTTCACCTCTCGTAGGATGGCCTGGTAGGGTCGCTGTGCTGTGCCCCTGCTTCAGATCCCTGGTCTGCTGCTGACCAGAAGCCCCAGGAACAGCCTGTAGTGCTTGGCCCTTATGTGCTGAGACCAGGACACCTCCAGTGGGGTGCAGTTCTGGTGTGGATTTGAAGGAGAGGAGTTCCTTGGCTGGGCAAGACTCCATCAGCCTTGGGATCCTTCACATATTCAGGAATACTCTTTGAATGATGAGGGGGTGAAGAACTTTGGGGGAGTGGGGAGTGGAGGGAAATGCAAAGCAAGGCAAGAGCCCTAGATAACAGTGCAATACATCATCATGCAGGAGGAAAGCAGCGCTGCTCGGCATAAGTGTGTACTCAGACAAAGATGCTGCTGGTCTGGCTGCACGCTGGGTGGCCAGAGAAGTTCACCGGGGAGCCTTTGGCCCCTGACAGGGATGGCTGTGAGGGTCGTGTCCTTGGCCGCCTCCATCATCTCCTTCAACCTGGGAACTGCCGGTCCAGCCCTGGGAACTGTCAGCAGCTTCCTACCTGCCTATCTGAGGTGCACGGCTCCCCGTGGACAACCTGGCACGGAGTTTTGCAAGAGGCGGCGGTTTACAGGCAGGTAGGATTGCCTGCGGGATGTTCAGGGCTCTGATGACCAGCAGGATTTTGAGAGGTCGAGCTGTGGCCTGGCTGCACCAGTTGGAGGCTCCCAGCACTGGAAAAACTGTTTCTGGTACTGGGGAGCCTGGGGCCCAGCACAGGTGGCTGCTTGATTCCCTTCGTTTGGCTGAGCGAGCGGTTTAACCACGAGGCGATGCGAGCAGAAAGGGTCCCTGGGGCAGAGGAGTGGGAGCCCAGGCAGCCCTCAGAGCACTTTGTTCCACCCTTTGGGCTGAAGTTTGGAGCTAGTTTTGAGGTGGCAGCGGGAGGAGAACGCTCGAGCTGGCAACCTTCAGCTTCCTGGCAGCTCCCTGGGCACTCTGGTGGAGGCAGGGCGTGACGCGGTCCAGGTTTCCTGGGCAACCTCAGTGGCACTGGCAGGGGCTGGTGCCACAGGGGCATCAAGCTGGGGAGCAGCAGGGCGGTGGGTCACTGGGACTGGAGGGGGAAGAGGGGAGGCCTGACCCTCTGGCAAAACCCGGAGCTATCTTACCCGGAGGGCAGAGGCCTTAGATGGCAAAGGATGGGAGGCATGTTGCGAGCAATGGGCATGAACGGGGGAACAAGGCTCTGCACACCTGCCGCAGGGAGAGAAGCCCCCATGAGACAAGAGCCACCTGCCAGGAAAGGCTCGCAGGTGCTGCTGGATGCAGGAGCAGCTCCCAGTGCCACTGCCACCAGCCAGTGTGGCCGGGGCCGTGGGCTTCTCGCTCGGGCACTGGTTGCGCACCCCATCATCTGCAGGGTGTGCTCCAAGGCTGAGGAGGGCATCTGTGCGCAGGGGTGCAGCAAGGCAAGCCCTGACGCTGCTGACTCTGCAGGAGCCAGGGACATCTTCCTCGGCTGCAACGGGCGGTGTCTTGGAAGGAGGCCGCTGCCTGTGTCTGACCCCCCTTCCTCCGGGAATGCCCATGGCTCTCCTTCATCCCTGCAAGCTCTCCCCAGAGCGACACCTTCCTTTCTGCCAGCTGGGGAGAGCATCCGGAGAGAGAAGGACCACGTGGAGGCCCAGGCTGCAATGCAT
Organism: Falco peregrinus; assembly: GCF_023634155.1. Lineage (NCBI taxonomy): Eukaryota > Metazoa > Chordata > Aves > Falconiformes > Falconidae > Falco > Falco peregrinus. The sequence goes on from NC_073738.1 coordinate 961,987, forward strand.
CAGAGCTTTAATGAGTTGAAAGAGGGAAAGGAGGTCCTCTGCGTGGGTGCTACGGTGCAGGGAGCACTAGGAGCAGCTAGGAGTCTTTGCCACTTGGCCAGGGTGGAGCTCGCACCAGGCGTCTGCCTGCGCACCTGCCTGTCCCTGAGAGAGAGAGGGGCAGCAGGTCCTTCCTCAGATGGAGCTTAGCAGGCGATCACAGCCCAGGGGAGCAGAAGACAACAGCAAAAAGAGAGAGAAAGAAGAGAGGGAGAAACAGGCAAGTCAGACAAGGGCCATGTTTTCAGAGGGCCCAGGTGCACCTCTTCCTGCTTTCCTTTGCAGGTGGAGCCGGGGATGCTCAGTCCCTCTGAAAGCAACGGCCAGGATCTCCGTACTCAGTCCATTACCATCTTCTGTGTTCCTGGGGGTCCCTCTGTGTGGCTGCCTGCGGAAGCTTTAGCATGGAGGACATCTGCTGCCGCAGTAGCGGCTGGTGATGCAGGAGAGGTCAAAGCCCCCGGAGCTGATGGGCACTCCCTCACAGCTGAGGATGCTGCCAACGGCAGCGGAGGTGGAGGAGCCCACAACGGTGTTCTGCGGGAAGGAGCTGAGGATGGGGCCGGGCAGGGTCACCACCACTGGAGAAGGCTCGATGACGATGTTGGAGCTCTGGCACTGCCTGCAACAGGGCTCGTTGCAGCTGCTGGCCAGCGGGGTTGGGCCGCAGGGCTGGCAGGGCTGGCACGGGCTGCAGCAGGACATGGCTTGGGGCTGGAGGTGCACCTGGGAGAGAGGGTAGCGAGGAGTACAGGGGCACGTAAGGAGCAGCCCGTCCACCCACCACGAGGGAGCCGAGGCACATACTGGCTGGGGAGTTGGAGACCGTGCGGGGGGGGCCCTCACCTCGTTGCCTGTCCCCCTGGGCACCGAGCAAAGGGAGCCAGGCCCAGGAACGCTTTTTCCTAGCCAAGAGCCCAAGAGCCCCCTCAACCCAGCCCCAGCCCCTCTCCACACCAAACCTTCCCCCTGCTTCCCCTCCCAGGACAGGCTGCCCCAAGGCCTGGTACAGGACAGAGCTTCCAACTCACTTGCTTCCAAAGGAGAAGAAGGGGAGCAAAGTGGATGAGAGAGTGAAGAGCCTCAATGCCTTTTATACTGGCCCTGCACTGCCCCAGGTCCAGAGGAAGCCTCTGCGGAAGTAATAATTTTCTGAGAAACAAATCTGAAATGCAAAACACCCAGCTAATGATACGGGCTGTGTTTTGGTTTCCTGCATGGCTGCCTTTTCATTTCCTTGTTTGGCCGTACCCACTCCCCCTTGAAGGCTCCTTTTCAGTGCTGGGGTGGGAGGCCCCAGGATTTCTGGGACAGGAGCGCATCAGTGCCAGCGGAAGATGAGTCCCAAGTGCCGGAGGGGTCGCGTGCAGGCTGGGGACATTGGCCTGCGGCACTCGTGTGGGCTTGTTTGTGGTCCCATCGGCAGGAAGGGCCCTGCTGCTCCCAGCCCTGCAGTGCTTGCCTGGATGCCAAAGGGCTCCCAAGCGGGATGATGTGCCGCGTCACCTTTCTCCCACCCCCCAAGGTCTCTCTGATGGTCACTGGCCATTGCCTCTGCAGGCGGGTGGTCAGCCCTGCTGCTTTTGACACTTTCTCCCAGTGCTGCTCTGGGGAGGCCTTGGTGCCCCTGCTGGGCCTTCTGCGCTCTCTTGGCTCTCTCTTGTGGTCCTCTACCAACACCAACAGATTATATGGTATAAAACCAGAGTGGTACTCACCAGGATGTATGAGGATGGTGGGAGAACGGGGAGCTTGCAATTGCAGCAAGTTTCTTTCAGAAGCAGGGGGGTGGGATGGAGAAGGAGAGGTTGTACTGGCAGTGGAGAAGGATCTATATACTGGATGGGAAACATGCAGCAGAGGGAAGGGAAGGGAAGGGAAGTAACAACTATATCTGGAGTTACTCTGATGAAACAAGTAACTCTGATGAAACTTGGCAGCATATATGAGAAGAGAGATGCAAGGCATTTCCCACTTGGCTATGATTGTGCTGTTCTTTGCATCTTCACCCAACCCGCTACCTGCCTCTCCCAGGACAGAGGAATGTCTGTTTCCAACAGTACTGTTGCTGCCTCTGCTCAACCCACTGATCTGGACCCAAAAAAAGCAGAAGGTGGTAGGATTCTGTGGGAACCTAACACTACAATCAGTGAGACCACTTGGTGAGGAAAGTCCATCTGGCCACAAAGGACAGCTCACAAGGCAAGAGAGCTGTAACGATGCTTGCCAGTTGCTGTACAGAGACAAGACTCTGGTCAAAAACACTGCCATTTGCTCGGAGTTTTCCATGACCCCTTCACTTCCTGGGACGGCAACTGGGGTTATGATAAGAAAAGTTATGGAGAAGTCATTGAAGAGGAAGAACTATTCTTCTAGGAGATTGTCGCTAAAATTGATGGTGATTGATTATATGGTACAGACAACTGTTCCCTGTGGGACGTCATTGACGATCTGCCTACTATTCCCAATGTCTTGCCTTTCCACCACTGTCAACCAAGTCCCAAAGAAGCCTGAGCTGGGTTGCAGCACCTTGCAACTCCAGAGCAGCCATCTCTTCACCATGGAAGCCATTGTACACTGTGATCAAGGCAATCACACATGCTGGCTGCAAATTATTTGTTTCATCAGAGTAACTCCAGATATAGTTGTTACTTCCCTTCCCTTCCCTTCCCTCTGCTGCATGTTTCCCATCCAGTATATAGATCCTTCTCCACTGCCAGTACAACCTCTCCTTCTCCATCCCACCCCCCTGCTTCTGAAAGAAACTTGCTGCAATTGCAAGCTCCCCGTTCTCCCACCATCCTCATACATCCTGGTGAGTACCACTCTGGTTTTATACCATATAATCTGTTGGTGTTGGTAGAGGACCACAAGAGAGAGCCAAGAGAGCGCAGAAGGCCCAGCAGGGGCACCAAGGCCTCCCCAGAGCAGCACTGGGAGAAAGTGTCAAAAGCAGCAGGGCTGACCACCCGCCTGCAGAGGCAATGGCCAGTGACCATCAGAGAGACCTTGGGGGGTGGGAGAAAGGTGACGCGGCACATCATCCCGCTTGGGAGCCCTTTGGCATCCAGGCAAGCACTGCAGGGCTGGGAGCAGCAGGGCCCTTCCTGCCGATGGGACCACAAACAAGCCCACACGAGTGCCGCAGGCCAATGTCCCCAGCCTGCACGCGACCCCTCCGGCACTTGGGACTCATCTTCCGCTGGCACTGATGCGCTCCTGTCCCAGAAATCCTGGGGCCTCCCACCCCAGCACTGAAAAGGAGCCTTCAAGGGGGAGTGGGTACGGCCAAACAAGGAAATGAAAAGGCAGCCATGCAGGAAACCAAAACACAGCCCGTATCATTAGCTGGGTGTTTTGCATTTCAGATTTGTTTCTCAGAAAATTATTACTTCCGCAGAGGCTTCCTCTGGACCTGGGGCAGTGCAGGGCCAGTATAAAAGGCATTGAGGCTCTTCACTCTCTCATCCACTTTGCTCCCCTTCTTCTCCTTTGGAAGCAAGTGAGTTGGAAGCTCTGTCCTGTACCAGGCCTTGGGGCAGCCTGTCCTGGGAGGGGAAGCAGGGGGAAGGTTTGGTGTGGAGAGGGGCTGGGGCTGGGTTGAGGGGGCTCTTGGGCTCTTGGCTAGGAAAAAGCGTTCCTGGGCCTGGCTCCCTTTGCTCGGTGCCCAGGGGGACAGGCAACGAGGTGAGGGCCCCCCCCGCACGGTCTCCAACTCCCCAGCCAGTATGTGCCTCGGCTCCCTCGTGGTGGGTGGACGGGCTGCTCCTTACGTGCCCCTGTACTCCTCGCTACCCTCTCTCCCAGGTGCACCTCCAGCCCCAAGCCATGTCCTGCTGCAGCCCGTGCCAGCCCTGCCAGCCCTGCGGCCCGACCCCACTGGCCAGCAGCTGCAACGAGCCCTGTTGCAGGCAGTGCCAGAGCTCCAACATCGTCATCGAGCCTTCTCCAGTGGTGGTGACCCTGCCCGGCCCCATCCTCAGCTCCTTCCCGCAGAACACCATTGTGGGCTCCTCCACCTCCGCTGCCGTTGGCAGCATCCTCAGCTGTGAGGGAGTGCCCATCAGCTCCGGGGGCTTTGACCTCTCCTGCATCACCAGCCGCTACTGCGGCAGCAGATGTCCTCCATGCTAAAGCTTCCGCAGGCAGCCACACAGAGGGACCCCCAGGAACACAGAAGATGGTAATGGACTGAGTACGGAGATCCTGGCCGTTGCTTTCAGAGGGACTGAGCATCCCCGGCTCCACCTGCAAAGGAAAGCAGGAAGAGGTGCACCTGGGCCCTCTGAAAACATGGCCCTTGTCTGACTTGCCTGTTTCTCCCTCTCTTCTTTCTCTCTCTTTTTGCTGTTGTCTTCTGCTCCCCTGGGCTGTGATCGCCTGCTAAGCTCCATCTGAGGAAGGACCTGCTGCCCCTCTCTCTCTCGGGGACAGGCAGGTGCGCAGGCAGACGCCTGGTGCGAGCTCCACCCTGGCCAAGTGGCAAAGACTCCTAGCTGCTCCTAGTGCTCCCTGCACCGTAGCACCCACGCAGAGGACCTCCTTTCCCTCTTTCAACTCATTAAAGCTCTGATGCATTGCAGCCTGGGCCTCCACGTGGTCCTTCTCTCTCCGGATGCTCTCCCCAGCTGGCAGAAAGGAAGGTGTCGCTCTGGGGAGAGCTTGCAGGGATGAAGGAGAGCCATGGGCATTCCCGGAGGAAGGGGGGTCAGACACAGGCAGCGGCCTCCTTCCAAGACACCGCCCGTTGCAGCCGAGGAAGATGTCCCTGGCTCCTGCAGAGTCAGCAGCGTCAGGGCTTGCCTTGCTGCACCCCTGCGCACAGATGCCCTCCTCAGCCTTGGAGCACACCCTGCAGATGATGGGGTGCGCAACCAGTGCCCGAGCGAGAAGCCCACGGCCCCGGCCACACTGGCTGGTGGCAGTGGCACTGGGAGCTGCTCCTGCATCCAGCAGCACCTGCGAGCCTTTCCTGGCAGGTGGCTCTTGTCTCATGGGGGCTTCTCTCCCTGCGGCAGGTGTGCAGAGCCTTGTTCCCCCGTTCATGCCCATTGCTCGCAACATGCCTCCCATCCTTTGCCATCTAAGGCCTCTGCCCTCCGGGTAAGATAGCTCCGGGTTTTGCCAGAGGGTCAGGCCTCCCCTCTTCCCCCTCCAGTCCCAGTGACCCACCGCCCTGCTGCTCCCCAGCTTGATGCCCCTGTGGCACCAGCCCCTGCCAGTGCCACTGAGGTTGCCCAGGAAACCTGGACCGCGTCACGCCCTGCCTCCACCAGAGTGCCCAGGGAGCTGCCAGGAAGCTGAAGGTTGCCAGCTCGAGCGTTCTCCTCCCGCTGCCACCTCAAAACTAGCTCCAAACTTCAGCCCAAAGGGTGGAACAAAGTGCTCTGAGGGCTGCCTGGGCTCCCACTCCTCTGCCCCAGGGACCCTTTCTGCTCGCATCGCCTCGTGGTTAAACCGCTCGCTCAGCCAAACGAAGGGAATCAAGCAGCCACCTGTGCTGGGCCCCAGGCTCCCCAGTACCAGAAACAGTTTTTCCAGTGCTGGGAGCCTCCAACTGGTGCAGCCAGGCCACAGCTCGACCTCTCAAAATCCTGCTGGTCATCAGAGCCCTGAACATCCCGCAGGCAATCCTACCTGCCTGTAAACCGCCGCCTCTTGCAAAACTCCGTGCCAGGTTGTCCACGGGGAGCCGTGCACCTCAGATAGGCAGGTAGGAAGCTGCTGACAGTTCCCAGGGCTGGACCGGCAGTTCCCAGGTTGAAGGAGATGATGGAGGCGGCCAAGGACACGACCCTCACAGCCATCCCTGTCAGGGGCCAAAGGCTCCCCGGTGAACTTCTCTGGCCACCCAGCGTGCAGCCAGACCAGCAGCATCTTTGTCTGAGTACACACTTATGCCGAGCAGCGCTGCTTTCCTCCTGCATGATGATGTATTGCACTGTTATCTAGGGCTCTTGCCTTGCTTTGCATTTCCCTCCACTCCCCACTCCCCTCTCCTCTCCTTTCACAGACATTCCTTTTTTTCCAGGATAGGGCCCTCACAAGGCAGACTTACTCTTCTGGCATTTGCACTTTCTGTGTGCTGCCCGGGTCCCTGTCCCTTCCACCCGTGCCCATGTGTCTGGCTGTGGTCCTGCTTGGGGGCAGTTCCTGAGGCCATTCACCCAATTCCACTCCTGCTGTCTTTCCATCCAGTCTTCTGTCTCAGCCTACTGCTCCATCACAGCTCCACTCAGAGCAGGAGGAACTGTCTTCCCCAGTAGCTTGTGTAGCTGCAACCTACGCTATAACCTCCTGCAGCACCCCTCCCCCCCGCCCCCCCCCGTTCCCCACTAGAGGTCAGCAGAAGACAGGTTTCCCATGTCCAGGACACACTCCCAGCCTGAAGGGGCCTTTCTGGGCAGAGGCTGACCTAGGCAGTCCTTGGTGGCCACTGTCATTTGGGCAGCTGGCAACATCTTCCACAGGCCCAAAGGACACTGCACAGAGCTTCCTAGGGCAGTGTGCCACAACCCCTTCTCCCCCTTCCCAGTGAAGGGTGCCCTGTCATTGTGTTCCTTTGACCAGAACAATGCTTTTGTTCCTGAGTAGTTTGAGAGAACATCCTGAAAGAGAAGTATCACACAGAGGCTCAAGTTGGGTTGCAGCAGAATTTTTATGATTTAAAGGAGGGAAATGAGGTAAATAAGTGGAGGTTATGATGCAGGGAGTACCAGATCTTCAAAGAGACCATGTGCTGGGGCCAGGGTGGAGTTCACAAAGGGTGCCAAACTGCCTACAGCACAAAGGCAGGAGGACAGCAGATACCTACATGGATGGCTTTGGAAAAACCCATGGCCCAGGAGAGAAGGAGACAACAGAGAAAAAAAGAGTGAGAAGTAGTCAAGTCAGACAAGGGTTATGCTTTCAGACAGCTCAGGCACATCTCTTCCTGCTTGCCTTTGCATGTGGAGCCAGGGATGCTCAGTCCCTCTCAAAGTGATGACCCAACACTGTGTCCTCAGACCAGATCATATCTTAGGTTCCTGGGGTCCTTCCTGTGGGAAGTCACCAGTGGCTTTAGCAGGGGCGACACCTGCTGCCGCAGTAGCGGCTGGTGATGCAGGAGAGGTCAAAGCCCCCGGAGCTGATGGGCACTCCCTCACAGCTGAGGATGCTGCCAACGGCAGCGGAGGTGGAGGAGCCCACAACGGTGTTCTGCGGGAAGGAGCTGAGGATGGGGCCGGGCAGGGTCACCACCACGGCGGAGGGCTGGATGACGATGTTGGAGCTCTGGCACTGCCTGACACAGGGCTCGTTGCAGCTGCTGGCCAACGGGGTCGGGCCGCAGGGCTGGCAGGGCTGGCACGGGTTGCAGCAGGACATGGCTTGGGGCTGGAGGTGCACCTGGGAGAGAGGGTAGCGAGGAGTACAGGGGCACGTAAGGAGCAGCCCGTCCACCCACCATGAGGGAACTGAGGCACATACTGGCTGGGGAGTTGGAGACCGTGCAGGGGGGACCCCTCAGCTCTTGCCTGTCCCCCTGGGCACTGAGCAAAAGGAGCCAGGCCCAGAAACACTCTTTCCTAGCCAAGAGTACCCTCAACCCATACCCAGCCTCCTTCCATGCTAGATCTTTTCCCTGCTTCCCCTCACAGTTAGTCCCAAGCCCCAGACAGGGCAGGTATTATCTGACATGTCCACTGAGACATGGCTTCATCCTGTAGGAGCAGAAGAAGGGACTTCAGACTCACCTGGTTCCCAAAAGAAGGAGGGTTAAGTGGATGACAAAGCAAGGACCTACACTTGCTTTTTATACTGGTCCTGCACTGCCCCAGGCCCAGAGATAGTCCTAGCAGGGTTAATAATTTTCTGAGAAGCTCTTCTGAAATGTAAGACATCCCAGGTAATGATACAGGCTGTGTTTCAGTTTCCTTGTGCCTTTTCATTTCCTTGTTTATGTCATGCTCACTTCCTCATGGATGTTTGAGTGTGGAATGAGAGTTCCTAAAATTTCTGGGGCAGAAACATGTCATTGCAGGCAGAACACTCACACCAGTTGCTGAAGGGGTCATGTGCAGACTAGGAATACTGGCCTGGGGTACTCCTAGGGGTATGTTTCCTGCCCCATTGACAGGAAAGACCAAGGTCCTTTCAGCGCTGTAATCCTTGACCAGTCACCCAAGGGCTCCCACACGTGAGGACATGACATGGCCTTTTTCCTCTCTCCCTCCCAGCCCTTTCTGGTTGTTACCAGTCTTTTTCTTCCAAGAGAGGCAGACTGCACTTCTGAGTTTCAACGTTTCTTCTTCTAACATCAACCCTAGAAGAGATTTTCCAGGCTGCTTGGCTTCCTCCATTCTCTAGGCCATCTCTTGGGATTCCCAGCCAGCCCAGCTCAACCTTTCTTGGAACTCTGCAAGCAATATGTAAAGGTGAAAGCATGACATAGTCCAGTTTTTTCTGGCAGCCTTGGTGGGACTTGCAGCCTTTGGTGAGATGTGTCTTTCAGGCTGGCAAGGATTGGAGCAAAAGAAGTTGCTGACCCAGGCCTCTCAGATGCTGCTGTGGATGGGTAGCTCCAAACTTTGCATAGATTCAGGGAGAGATTCTCCTCTGTGCTGTCTGTGGACAACTTCCAGGTGCTTTCCCCCGTGTAACGATGCCAAGCTACAGGACAGCACCACCTGTCTCACCACTGAGCCCACACTGGTGCCCACAGCATGCAGCATCAGACAGAAAGAGGGTATATGTGTATGTTCCTCGTGGAGTGGTTTCCTCCCCAGAACTGTGTGCATGTAGGTCAGTTCTCAGCTTTTCCAGCAATAGCCTGTTGAGGTGGTGGTGGGGTTGGGTCTCTACCTCCCCAGCCTGTGCAGCACAGACAAATGTTATTAACAGCATGCTGGTGTGACTTCTGTCTGAATTCAGAGCCAGTGACTTGGTAAAAGAGCAAAATAGTCCAATAAAACTGTCACTTTCAAGGAGTACTTGGACATGGAGGAGAGCTTTTGAGGGATGCCACATGGACCATACCAGACTTCATCAACCCCCCTGAGCTGAAACTAGCTGTGGCATGGGAATGAATATTAAAAAGATGTGTCTGATCAGCTTGTCCTGCTCTTACTGCTCCCTCAGCCTCCTCTGGAGCATGCTGCTGCAGAAGAGAGCCTTTGTTGTGAGACATGACTGCTTTCATGGTTTTATCTCCCAGCCAAAATAGCCCAAGGAAGGAAAATCTCTTCCTATCCATGCACCTGGGCATCAGCCAAACCCTCAGCATGTGAAAAAAGCCCGTCAGCCCTAGACTGGGAAAGATTTTCTGTTTAACCGGATTAGCACCCATACCCCAGTCTGCTCCACTGCTTTTCATCGCTCTCCTCTCTCCCAGGGGAATCACCATTGCTTTGCTGGGAGGAATCTCAGTGCACCAATTTCCTGACAGAAATCAGCTGTTCACTCTGTTTCCATCTTGGTGGAAAAAAGAGCTGACCTTGGAGACCAGCTGTGTTGGAAGCTGACAAAATGAATTGTGGTGGATGCAGAGAAGTTTAGCTGTCATCTGTAAATATTGTTGAGCATAAGCTGTGTATTTTTGCAAGATGCCCAGGAGAAACTTGTGGTTACCCCTCCTCTTCTCTTACACATCTGTTTGAGACCTGCTCAGGAAATTTTCCTTGCTCTGTGATGAGCAGATGGATTAAATTCCAAGGCTAAATCACCTGGAAAAACCTGGTTGCTGATGTGCTGGTGGTGGGAGCTGACACTACTGGGATCTGAGTCCCCTGATTCTGCCTCCATCAATCCTGATCTGCCTACTGTCACCACCTCCTTGTGCATGTTTGTCCTGGTTTTGGCTGGGATAGAGTCAATTTTCTTCTCAGTAGCTGGCACAATGCTTTATTTTGGATTTAGTATAAGAATAGTATTGATAACACACTGATGCTGTAGATGTTGCTAAGTAATCCTTACTCAAAATCAAGGACTTTTCATGTTTGCCAGTGAGCAGGTGCACAAGAAGCTGGGAGGGAGCAGAGCCGGGACAGCTGACCCAAACTAGCCAAGGGTTGTTCCATAGCATAGGCTGTCATGCTAAGTATATAAAGCTGGGGGAAGAAGAAGGAAGGAGGGGAAGTGTGGAGTGACGGCGCTTGTCTTCCCAGGTAACTGTTATACATGATGGAGCCTGGCTTTTCTGGGGAAGGCTGAGCCCCTGCCTGCAGTCGGAAATTGTGAATTAATCCCTTGGTTTGCTTTGCTTTGCTTCCTTGCACGCACGGCTTTTGCTTTACCTTTAAACATAATCTCAACCCACGAGTTTTCTCACTTTTACTCTTCGGATTCTTTCTTCCATCTCACTGTGGGAGGAGTGAGTGAGTGAGTGGCTGTGTGGGGCTTAGTGGCTGGCTGGGCTTAAACCATAGGAGTGCTTTATAGTGCCCCATGTTGGGTTTAACCCCAACCACACAGCTGCTCACCCACTCCTCACCAGGCAATGAGATGGGGAGGAGAATCAGGAAAAAGGTAAAGCTCATAGCTTGAGATAAGAACAGTTTAATAATTAAAAGAAAATATAATAATGATAATAACAACAACCACTACAAGAACAACAAATACAACAATTGAAATGGAAAGAGAAGGTGAGATTAATAATTCCCAAAAGGTAGGAAAAAAAAAAAAGTGATGCACAGTACAATTACACACCACCCTCCAACCACTTCCCTGCCAGTCCCCAAGGAGCAATAATCAGGACACAGAAACAATGGATACCTGAGGGATGCTGGGGTATAAACCATTACCCCATGCTGAAGGCCAAGGTATAAAAAGAAATATTTTACTATTACTGAAAACAATACCAAAAAGCTGACATTAACAGGGAAGACACACATTGTTTGCATAGGGAAGACAGAAACATGAAATGAGCAATAGAGGATTTAAGGAGTGTGGAAATACGCAGAAAGTAAGGATGTGATTGCATCATCGGAGTGTGGCTGATACCAATGCTAACTTGTGGATTCCCTCCACCCTGCATGTCTGGGCGGAAGCTGGGCCCTACCAGGGACTGAAGGACTGTGTGAGGGACCTGTCTCTTCTGCCTGTACCCATGTATGCCGGCCATGAACCCTTGATCGGTCAACGGAGACAAGAAGAAGGCAAGCATGAGGCTGTGGGCTGTCCCCAGGTATTATTGTTCCCCATTCCCACTCCTGCCACACTTTGGAGCCATGATTTCACCGATGACCATTAGCTATGGAGTAGCAAGGGATGTTTTCCACTGATCCAAGGGAAAAGGCACCAAAGAGAACACACTGCAGGCAGTTCTACCCTCCCCTTCCTCCCCCGTTATTCCCCGGGCAGACTGGGAGAGCTGCCACAGAAGGAGGGAGGACTCGGAGGCACAGGCCTGGATGCAGCACGACTTTAATGAGTCGAAAGAAGAAAAGGAGGTGGCTCCGAGGCAGCGCCAGGGGCAGCCGCTGAGGTGCGGTGGAGCTCCTGCAGGGTGTCCGTCTGCCTGCCCTGCAGAGGGAGGGAGGCCAACAGGTGCCAGCCACGCTGGTGCTGGGAGGCAGCGACAGCAAAGGGAAGAGGGCAAAAAGGCTGAGTGGAAGAAGGGGCCAATGGCACGGAGCTCCATCTCCGGTCCATGTTCTGAGGTCCTGAAGGTTCTTGCCCAAAGCTGTTGCCAGCACCTTTAGCAGGGGCGACACCTGCTGCCGCAGTAGCGGCTGGTGATGCAGGAGAGGTCAAAGCCCCTGGAGTTGATGGGCACTCCCTCAGAGCTGAGGATGCTGCCAACGGCAGCGGAGGTGGAGGAGCCCACGGCGGTGTTCTGCGGGAAGGAGCTGAGGATGGGGCCGGGCAGGGTCACCACCACGGCGGAGGGCTGGATGACGATGTTGGAGCTCTGGCACTGCCTGACACAGGGCTCGTTGCAGCTGCTGGCCAGCGGGGTCGGGCCACAGGGCTGGCAGGGCTGGCACGGGTTGCAGCAGGACATGGCTTGGGGCTGCAGGTCCACCTGGGAGAGAGGGCAGGGGAAGCCAGAAACGGGGAAACATGAGAAGCAGCACTGCACCCAACCACAGCGGGGCCACCGCATCTCCTGGCCCAGCACGCGCTGCCCAGCTGAAAGCCCAGGAGCCACCTCAGCTACGTCCCAGGCTCTCTCTGCAGAAGACCTTCTCCCCCCTTCCCTCTCCCGTGAGAAGCAGCTCCCAGCCCGGGGCTAGCACAGCCCACACGAGCTGAGCCCTCCATGGAGGAAAGACCTGGTCTGGAAGGAGGAGGGCAAGAGACTTCACACGCACCTGATTCCCAAGGAGAAGGGGGCAAGAGAAGCGCATGAGAGCGCAGAGAGTCGGGCCGCCTTTTATAGCAGTCCTGCACTGCCTCGGGCCCAGAGGCACCCTCTGTGGAAGTAATAATTTTCTGACAAGTTCCTGGCAAATGCAGACCATCCCACCTAATGGTATGGGCTGTGTCCTGGTTTCCTGCACCGCTGCCTTTTCATTTCCTTGCTTACGGCACGTGCTTTCCCACATGAAGGCTGCTCTAAGTGCCGGCATGAGAAGGCCAAGGATTTCCGGGACAGGAACGTGCCGGCGCAGGAGGAAGACGCAGCTCAAGTGCTGGTGGCATCCCATGCGGAGAGGTGATGTGCGCCTGGCTCATTCCTGTGGGCTTGCTTGCGGCACAGTTGTCGGGAAAGGGGCACCGCTCCCATGCTTCTCATCTGCGTTGGCCCCAGGACTGCCATGGGAGAGGGCACGGCACATCCTTTCCTCTTGCTCCCCCCATCTCTCTCTGATGGTCGCTCATTGCCATTTCCTGTCTTTCTGTAAGTGTGCAGAGGTTTGCCTGGTTCCGTGCAGGCATGAATGAGCACACGTGTGTCAGCCTGTACTTGCGTGGGTCAGGGTGAAGACCTTGGCCTTCCCGGGGGTGTCCCTGGGCACTGCAGAGCAGCAGATTGCCCTTGCCAGCCAGAGCCCATTACAGCTGAGAGGCGGTGCCTTTGGCCGGGCAGAGAGGTGCCCAGGGAGCTGAAACACAGCCTCTGCCCCCGCACCCCCACCTCTTGCTCTAAGTACAGGGCCAGGAAAGCCTGCCCGCCTCTGCGGGCCCCTGACCCTGAATCGGTCCCCTTATGGTGCCGTCTTGCTGGGGGCTGGGGCGGGACGCAGGCTCCTCGTGTCCAGGCCAGGGCCAGGTGCACTTCGGCCTGGTGCTCAGTGAGGCACGGCCTGAGACCTCGTGCCAAATGGGTGTGGAAGGGAAGGGACGGGGCTCCGCATGTTGCTCGGCTGTGAGATGGGGTGCCACAGGGGCAGTCGCGCAGCTCTGAGTCCAGCTCCTTTGGTGTTCAAGCTCCCTGAGTTCCAGGTCACGCACAGAACACGGAGTCTGAAGGCCGAGCACGTGTGTCTGGGGAGGCAGAGACAAGGGGTTCAGGGGAAGGTGCCAAAACCCGGCTGCTTCTTCGTGAGCAGGTCAGGTGCAGTCCCTCTTTGCGCAGAAGGAAACTTGTGTGTGCTGACCGCAGCCCCCGCATCCGCAGCCCCCTGCGCTGCTGCGCGGTGGGGGAAATAGAAGAGCCGTGAATGAAGGAGGGAAGCTGAGGCTGTGGAGAAGACGTGGGGACGGGGTGGAGGCATCTTAAGGGCTTTTTTGCTGTTTCTCTCCACCCTGCTCTATTTTTCATTGGCAATATGTTTGAGGAATGTTCCCCCAGTCAAGTCTGTTTTTCCAGTGAAAGTAACGGGTAAGTGATGCCCCTGGCTTTGCCTCGACCCACAGCCTTTTTCACCTTCTTCCCCCCTCTGTCGCGTTGCGCAGGGAGAGGGAGAGAGCAGCCTGGTGGGTCTGGAAGCCAGCCAAGGTCTTTTCAGTATTGCCCCACTTATGGTTCATGCAAGTGCCATGAGTGTTTGTCATTTATGTGCTTTTTTCCTGCTTTCTCTCTGTGCCATCAGGAGCAGACTCCTTCTGCCACAGATGTTCCCCTCAGAGGACAGTGGGCAATGATGCCCATTGGCCTCTGCAGGGACCCGCTGTACGGACGTGACGGAATGAGAGGGGACTTGCCGTAGCTACCCTTGCCCTCGGATGCACACCCTGCCCCTTCCTCCTGGAGATGGGTGGGGAGGTGAGGAGGAGGCGGCTGTGGGCTCTAGCCAGGGTGATTTCTCCTGCTATTCCCTCCTTCCGTCCTCGTCGCCACCTTCTGTCTGAGCCTTCTCCCCCAGCACAGCTCCATCCAGAGCAAGAGGAACTGCCCTGAGTGCCCGTGGGGCTGCTGACCTCCCAGGGCCTCCTGCAGCACCGGGCTCGTCCCATGAAGACAGGGCAAGCTGGCATCACCATCCGCAGGGCTTGTTTGGAGGCCAAGGGGACTATTTCTGGGCAGACACACAGCACGGGAAGGGCTGATGGGCACGGGCTGTGCAGTGGCCAGAGATGTTGTCCTCAGCTCCGAGGGACAGCGACCAAAGGAGGCCATGGGGCTGTGTGTGCTGCCCTCCCATTGGTCTAGGAATGAGAAAGGATCCACTTGCTCCCCCATTTGTTCCCTCCCGGCGCATCTCCTTCCTCCCTGCGCAGCTTTAGAGAACATCCAGAGAGGAAAGGACCACACAGAGCCAGGGGCTGGGATGCTGCGGAGTTTAATGAGTCCAAAGAGGGAAACAAGATGTCTCTGAGGGGAGGCCACAGGGAAAGGGTCGCGCGGACAGCCAAGAGCCAGTGCCCCACAGAGGGAGAGGGACAGGCAGGTCCCCCCCTAGGCTGGCTTTGGTGGGCCTCATGGCCCAGGGGAGTGGACAAAAACAAAGGCAAAGGAGGAAAAGGAGAGAGTGGAGGAAGGCAACGAGAGGCATCGGTCATGTTTCAAGAGAGCCCAGGCTGGCCCCTTCCTCAGGGCTGACACCCGTTGCAGGAGGCGTGAGGCATGCTCAGCCCCTCTCAAAGCAATGGCCAGAGTCTCCGTCGTTCAGCCTGGCATCATCTTCTGGGTTCCAGCGGATCCTTGTCCGGGCCGTCACCAGTGGCTTTAGCAGGGGCGACACCTGCTGCCGCAGTAGCGGCTGGTGATGCAGGAGAGGTCAAAGCCCCCGGAGTTGATGGGCACTCCCTCAGAGCTGAGGATGCTGCCAACGGCAGCGGAGGTGGAGGAGCCCACGGCGGTGTTCTGCGGGAAGGAGCTGAGGATGGGGCCGGGCAGGGTCACCACCACGGCGGAGGGCTGGATGACGATGTTGGAGCTCTGGCACTGCCTGACACAGGGCTCGTTGCAGCTGCTGGCCAGCGGGGTCGGGCCGCAGGGCTGGCAGGGCTGGCACGGGTTGCAGCAGGACATGGCTTGGGGCTGGAGGTGCACCTGGGAGAGAGGGCAGGGAGGAAGCAGAGCACAGGGACACCTCAGGAGCAGCCTGCAACCCCACCAAAAGGAAGCCAAGGCAGGGGGCTGCACAGCGGGAAACAAGGGCTTCTTTGCCCGAGCTCAGCGGGGTCCTGCGCATAGCAGCCAGGCCCAGGGGTGCTCATCACTAGCCTGGAGCAAAGGGCCAGCTCAGCCCAGCCTCAGCCTGTCTCCGTGACAGACTGTCTCTCCTCTGACCTCTCCCGCCACCCCCGTCTCGGAGCACTAACATAAGACCAAGGAGCAGGTACCAGCTGAGCTGCCCTCGAAGGCTAGACCCTGTCCTGGAGGAGGAGGTGGAGGAGAAAAGGGGCTTCCAGCTCACCTGGTTCCCAAGGAGAAGGAGGTGACGGAAGCGGCTGAGAGAGCCATCAGTTGGGCTGGCTTTTATACTGGCCCCACGCTGCCTCAGGGCCAAGGCAGCCGCTGCATAAGCAGCAATTTTCCGGCATGCTGCTAATGAACGGAAACATCCCCGGTAATGACATGGCATGTGTTGCTCTTTCCCTCTACGCTGCCCTTGCGTTTCCTGGTTTATGTCATACCCGTCCCGTCACAGACGTCTCTTTTGAGAGCTGCGATGAGAGGGCCCGTGGTTTCCGGGGCAAGGCTGCCTCACTGTGGGCAGAAGACACGGCCTAAGTGCCAGAGGGGTCCAGTGCAGGCAGGTGATGTCAGCCTGGGCTCTCTCTTTTGGGTGTTTTTGTGATCCTTCAGACAGGAACGGCTCCAGCTGCTCTAGCCCTGCAAACTTGGTCTGCTGAGACCTGACCTTGTTTTCGCGTACAAACCAATGGGCATAAAAGGAGCACTGAGACTCCACACTGGTATTTTTGTAATGTCTGCAAGTTCCTCTTGATGTATTGTTCTTACGTAGATGTTTAGAGGAAGAAAGGAAAAGAGATCGTATAGGCCTTATCTTCCAGAATTACTGAATAAAACAAAGTCAGGTTGGATGGAGCTTTGAGCCACTTGTCCAATGAAGAATGTCCCTGCCCAAGGCAGAGGGCTTGGAGCAGGTGATCTTCCATGGTCCCTTTGAACCCAAACATGCTACGAGTCTATCGTTCTATGAAAACGAGTTGTACGTAAGTAGGAATGGACTAAGTCCTTGGAGCCACACAGTGAAGCCGCTTCAATGCTAGAAGGGATGAAATGCTGAAGTACCAGGCATGGGCAGGTGACGTTGAATTGTGCAGGAAATTTTTGGTAAGATGCACAAGCAGAACGGAAGCAAGAAAGTTGATGTCTCCTCCTTCTGAATGAGACTGTCACTACAGGCCGTTGGGTGACACAGAAAAAAGTGACGGACTCACACCCTTGTGAGATACTGTGGAAAGCAGCATGAGCTGCCAGGTTTGAGTATCAGGATGGACGTGAGCCATCCTGATCTTATATTGCAATATAAGATTGTACAGATACATCGATCAGCATTTTTGAGAGTATAGAGAGTGAGACGAGGAATGAGCAGAAGGAATGAGCTAATAAGGTGATGGAGAGCTGGATACACAGTCCGGCAGTGTAAAAATAACTCCAGCTCTCGGGTGGATTCAGGGAGGTTCTTTGCCCTGTCTGCGGAGTAGTCCCTGGTGCTTCTCTGCGTGCCGGGTGCCACGCTGCCAGATAACATTGGCTCGTTGGGCAGTCCTTAATGGCATGGAATTTAACACGACTAAGTGCCAGATTCATGCACCTAGGACGGAGTAACACCAGATACAAGTATGAATTAGGAGATGAGTTTCTGGAGAGCAGCCCTGCAGAAAAGGGCCATGAGGGGACTACTGGATGGACAGCAGGATGGGGTTGGTCAAGCAATGTGGCCCTTCTCCAACTGACCTGCCTGTACTAGGTTATCACAAGCCTGTCAGACCCCTCCATGCTGTGTGACAGGTATGGTGCTCACAGCATTGAGGGCTCATTGAATGTGGAGAAAGGCCCCAAAACCCTCCAGCTGATAAACCCAGGGAAATTTTTCAGAAGGCCAGAGGAGCGGGGATCTCTGTCCACACTGCTGGTAATTCAGCCAGGATGCAGTAGCCAGAGCTACCCTCTCCCTTGCTCTCAAATTCCTGGTCTGCCTTGGATCCATGGATTTTGGAATGCTGGGGCGATGGCCAGGAGAAACTGTTTGCTCTCTGGCCTGTGTGGGGAAAGCCTTGCAGGGCAAAGTAGGGCTGTTTGAGCCCCGCTGCCAAAGCCACGCAGCCTGCATGTGCCAGGGTGACCTGTTTACCCTGTCCTTGCTCCCCCGTCCGCATTGAGCACGCTGAAAACCTGGGGAAGAGCAGGATGTGACAGAGACCAGGCATGCAGGAAAATTGTCACGTCCTTTGGCCCTGAGGCAGCGTGGGGGCCAGTATAAAAGCCAGCCCAACTGATGGCTCTCTCAGCCGCTTCCGTCACCTCCTTCTCCTTGGGAACCAGGTGAGCTGGAAGCCCCTTTTCTCCTCCACCTCCTCCTCCAGGACAGGGTCTAGCCTTCGAGGGCAGCTCAGCTGGTACCTGCTCCTTGGTCTTATGTTAGTGCTCCGAGACGGGGGTGGCGGGAGAGGTCAGAGGAGAGACAGTCTGTCACGGAGACAGGCTGAGGCTGGGCTGAGCTGGCCCTTTGCTCCAGGCTAGTGATGAGCATCCCTGGGCCTGGCTGCTATGCGCAGGACCCCGCTGAGCTCGGGCAAAGAAGCCCTTGTTTCCCGCTGTGCAGCCCCCTGCCTTGGCTTCCTTTTGGTGGGGTTGCAGGCTGCTCCTGAGGTGTCCCTGTGCTCTGCTTCCTCCCTGCCCTCCCTCCCAGGTGCACCTCCAGCCCCAAGCCATGTCCTGCTGCAACCCGTGCCAGTCCTGCCAGCCCTGCGGCCCGACCCCGCTGGCCAGCAGCTGCAACGAGCCCTGTTGCAGGCAGTGCCAGGACTCCGTCGTCGTCATCCAGCCCTCCGCCGTGGTGGTGACCCTGCCCGGCCCCATCCTCAGCTCCTTCCCGCAGAACACCGCCGTGGGCTCCTCCACCTCCGCTGCCGTTGGCAGCATCCTCAGCTGTGAGGGAGTGCCCATCAACTCCGGGGGCTTTGACCTCTCCTGCATCACCAGCCGCTACTGTGGCAGCAGATGTCGCCCCTGCTAAAGCCACTGGTGACGGCCCGGACAAGGATCCGCTGGAACCCAGAAGATGATGCCAGGCTGAACGACGGAGACTCTGGCCATTGCTCTGAGAGGGGCTGAGCATGCCTCACGCCTCCTGCAACGGGTGTCAGCCCTGAGGAAGGGGCCAGCCTGGGCTCTCTTGAAACATGACCGATGCCTCTCGTTGCCTTCCTCCACTCTCTCCTTTTCCTCCCTTGCCTTTGTTTTTGTCCACTCCCCTGGGCCATGAGGCCCACCAAAGCCAACCTAGGGGGGACCTGCCTGTCCCTCTCCCTCTGTGGGGCACTGGCTCTTGGCTGTCCGCGCGACCCTTTCCCTGTGGCCTCCCCTCAGAGACATCTTGTTTCCCTCTTTGGACTCATTAAACTCCGCAGCATCCCAGCCCCTGGCTCTGTGTGGTCCTTTCCTCTCTGGATGTTCTCTAAAGCTGCGCAGGGAGGAAGGAGATGCGCCGGGAGGGAACAAATGGGGGAGCAAGTGGATCCTTTCTCATTCCTAGACCAATGGGAGGGCAGCACACACAGCCCCATGGCCTCCTTTGGTCGCTGTCCCTCGGAGCTGAGGACAACATCTCTGGCCACTGCACAGCCCGTGCCCATCAGCCCTTCCCGTGCTGTGTGTCTGCCCAGAAATAGTCCCCTTGGCCTCCAAACAAGCCCTGCGGATGGTGATGCCAGCTTGCCCTGTCTTCATGGGACGAGCCCGGTGCTGCAGGAGGCCCTGGGAGGTCAGCAGCCCCACGGGCACTCAGGGCAGTTCCTCTTGCTCTGGATGGAGCTGTGCTGGGGGAGAAGGCTCAGACAGAAGGTGGCGACGAGGACGGAAGGAGGGAATAGCAGGAGAAATCACCCTGGCTAGAGCCCACAGCCGCCTCCTCCTCACCTCCCCACCCATCTCCAGGAGGAAGGGGCAGGGTGTGCATCCGAGGGCAAGGGTAGCTACGGCAAGTCCCCTCTCATTCCGTCACGTCCGTACAGCGGGTCCCTGCAGAGGCCAATGGGCATCATTGCCCACTGTCCTCTGAGGGGAACATCTGTGGCAGAAGGAGTCTGCTCCTGATGGCACAGAGAGAAAGCAGGAAAAAAGCACATAAATGACAAACACTCATGGCACTTGCATGAACCATAAGTGGGGCAATACTGAAAAGACCTTGGCTGGCTTCCAGACCCACCAGGCTGCTCTCTCCCTCTCCCTGCGCAACGCGACAGAGGGGGGAAGAAGGTGAAAAAGGCTGTGGGTCGAGGCAAAGCCAGGGGCATCACTTACCCGTTACTTTCACTGGAAAAACAGACTTGACTGGGGGAACATTCCTCAAACATATTGCCAATGAAAAATAGAGCAGGGTGGAGAGAAACAGCAAAAAAGCCCTTAAGATGCCTCCACCCCGTCCCCACGTCTTCTCCACAGCCTCAGCTTCCCTCCTTCATTCACGGCTCTTCTATTTCCCCCACCACGCAGCAGCGCAGGGGGCTGCGGATGCGGGGGCTGCGGTCAGCACACACAAGTTTCCTTCTGCGCAAAGAGGGACTGCACCTGACCTGCTCACGAAGAAGCAGCCGGGTTTTGGCACCTTCCCCTGAACCCCTTGTCTCTGCCTCCCCAGACACACGTGCTCGGCCTTCAGACTCCGTGTTCTGTGCGTGACCTGGAACTCAGGGAGCTTGAACACCAAAGGAGCTGGACTCAGAGCTGCGCGACTGCCCCTGTGGCACCCCATCTCACAGCCGAGCAACACGCGGAGCCCCGTCCCTTCCCTTCCACACCCATTTGGCACGAGGTCTCAGGCCGTGCCTCACTGAGCACCAGGCCGAAGTGCACCTGGCCCTGGCCTGGACACGAGGAGCCTGCGTCCCGCCCCAGCCCCCAGCAAGACGGCACCATAAGGGGACCGATTCAGGGACAGGGGCCCGCAGAGGCGGGCAGGCTTTCCTGGCCCTGTACTTAGAGCAAGAGGTGGGGGTGCGGGGGCAGAGGCTGCGTTTCAGCTCCCTGGGCACCTCTCTGCCCGGCCAAAGGCACCGCCTCTCAGCTGTAATGGGCTCTGGCTGGCAAGGGCAATCTGCTGCTCTGCAGTGCCCAGGGACACCCCCGGGAAGGCCAAGGTCTTCACCCTGACCCACGCAAGTACAGGCTGACACACGTGTGCTCATTCATGCCTGCACGGAACCAGGCAAACCTCTGCACACTTACAGAAAGACAGGAAATGGCAATGAGCGACCATCAGAGAGAGATGGGGGGAGCAAGAGGAAAGGATGTGCCGTGCCCTCTCCCATGGCAGTCCTGGGGCCAACGCAGATGAGAAGCATGGGAGCGGTGCCCCTTTCCCGACAACTGTGCCGCAAGCAAGCCCACAGGAATGAGCCAGGCGCACATCACCTCTCCGCATGGGATGCCACCAGCACTTGAGCTGCGTCTTCCTCCTGCGCCGGCACGTTCCTGTCCCGGAAATCCTTGGCCTTCTCATGCCGGCACTTAGAGCAGCCTTCATGTGGGAAAGCACGTGCCGTAAGCAAGGAAATGAAAAGGCAGCGGTGCAGGAAACCAGGACACAGCCCATACCATTAGGTGGGATGGTCTGCATTTGCCAGGAACTTGTCAGAAAATTATTACTTCCACAGAGGGTGCCTCTGGGCCCGAGGCAGTGCAGGACTGCTATAAAAGGCGGCCCGACTCTCTGCGCTCTCATGCGCTTCTCTTGCCCCCTTCTCCTTGGGAATCAGGTGCGTGTGAAGTCTCTTGCCCTCCTCCTTCCAGACCAGGTCTTTCCTCCATGGAGGGCTCAGCTCGTGTGGGCTGTGCTAGCCCCGGGCTGGGAGCTGCTTCTCACGGGAGAGGGAAGGGGGGAGAAGGTCTTCTGCAGAGAGAGCCTGGGACGTAGCTGAGGTGGCTCCTGGGCTTTCAGCTGGGCAGCGCGTGCTGGGCCAGGAGATGCGGTGGCCCCGCTGTGGTTGGGTGCAGTGCTGCTTCTCATGTTTCCCCGTTTCTGGCTTCCCCTGCCCTCTCTCCCAGGTGGACCTGCAGCCCCAAGCCATGTCCTGCTGCAACCCGTGCCAGCCCTGCCAGCCCTGCGGCCCGACCCCGCTGGCCAGCAGCTGCAACGAGCCCTGTGTCAGGCAGTGCCAGAGCTCCAACATCGTCATCCAGCCCTCCGCCGTGGTGGTGACCCTGCCCGGCCCCATCCTCAGCTCCTTCCCGCAGAACACCGCCGTGGGCTCCTCCACCTCCGCTGCCGTTGGCAGCATCCTCAGCTCTGAGGGAGTGCCCATCAACTCCGGGGGCTTTGACCTCTCCTGCATCACCAGCCGCTACTGCGGCAGCAGGTGTCGCCCCTGCTAAAGGTGCTGGCAACAGCTTTGGGCAAGAACCTTCAGGACCTCAGAACATGGACCGGAGATGGAGCTCCGTGCCATTGGCCCCTTCTTCCACTCAGCCTTTTTGCCCTCTTCCCTTTGCTGTCGCTGCCTCCCAGCACCAGCGTGGCTGGCACCTGTTGGCCTCCCTCCCTCTGCAGGGCAGGCAGACGGACACCCTGCAGGAGCTCCACCGCACCTCAGCGGCTGCCCCTGGCGCTGCCTCGGAGCCACCTCCTTTTCTTCTTTCGACTCATTAAAGTCGTGCTGCATCCAGGCCTGTGCCTCCGAGTCCTCCCTCCTTCTGTGGCAGCTCTCCCAGTCTGCCCGGGGAATAACGGGGGAGGAAGGGGAGGGTGGAACTCTTACAGAATCGGATCTCCTCAAGGCACTACTGGGCTCAACAGAACAACTCAGACACACGGCACCCCATGGATGATGTAAGGTTCCCCTCAGGCTCTTCCTTCCAACAGTTTCGGGCAGAGAAACCATCTATTTCAATGTCACTGACCACTGGGCACCTTTTGGCAGTACGAGACAGGCCCCCACCTAACCATAGCACAAATGCTGGAGATGGCCCTGCCCAGACTCAGCTACCCTTCCTCACCCAGTGCTCTGAGGCAAGGCCAGTCTGAGCTCTGCTTACACTACCACTGCTCCTCATTGCAGAGCAGGGTCTTCTAGCACTGCAGCCTGTAGCCAGTGGCCATCTATCCGCCAACAGACCCTGCACTCCACTTGGAGCCACATGGGCACAATGAAAGGCAGGGCTGTGCCCTCACAGTAGGACACCTGCCTCACACTGGGCCGTGCGGGGAACCGGACCCGTCTGGGCAGTTACACTGGCAGGACGAGTACTGGTACTAATCCCAGGAAGGCATCTCCCCAGCATGGGTCCAAGGCCCTGCTCTGCCCTGCGCCCAGGCAATGGACCCCGGGGTGGTGTCCTTCAAAGTCAACAGAGCTGTCATCTAGAAGACCTAGATAATCAATACCAATACACTCCTCTGGGCACATCAATCTGACACCTTAGAAGTGTAATATGGACCTGCTGACTTACCCTTTGGGGACCGTCATTTCTCTTGATCACTACAAAAGCCTTCTAGAGAAGAAGTTCAAAAGTTCATGTTCCTCTCTGCTATTCCCTGCCTATAGCATATGAGTCTTTAAGTGAACAAGTCTAGGAAATGAAGAGGACGATAACCATGCAGCATTTAATTTTCTCTGCCAAAAATGCTAGTCTTGGTTGCCATAAACTCTTTTGGAATGCAGATTTTCTTTGTCGTGACGGTGGTGCAGTGGAGTGGTTTGTATAAAGTGACGTCATGATTGAAGGACATCACTGAGACGATCATAGAATCATAAGATAGTCCAGGTTTGAAGGGGCCTTCAGAGATAACCTGGTCCAATCTTTCATGGGATAGGAGGCCTAGATGAGATTATCTAACCACCTTGTCCAGTTGCATCTTGCAAACCTCCAGCAATGGGGACTCCGCCGTGTCCCTGGGGAGGCTGTTCCAGGGAATGGTTGTTCTTACTATAAAAATTGTAGTTCTTACGTCAAGGTAAAACCTCTCCAGGTGCAACTTGTACTTGTTGGCCCTTGTCTTCTCCATGTGGCTTCTTGTGATGAGAGAGCCTCCCTCCTCTTTGTAGACAGCCTTTAAGTACTGGAATACTGTGATCAGGTCCCCCACCAGAGAAAAAAGGCCTAACTCCTTCACTCTTTCCTCACAGGACAGGTTCTCCAGCCCTTTGGTCCTTTGACACATGAGAGGGGCTGGTGGAGCTTGCAAGAAGCAGATTTTCTTGCTCATGAGAGTGGTGTAATGGAGCAGTTTGCATATGATGAAATCATGATTAAAGGACATGTTGCGGTTTAACCCCAGCTGGCAACCAAGTACCACCACACAGTTGCTCGCTCACTCCTGCCCACACCACACCACCCCCCACCCTCCCCATTGGCATGGGGAAGAGAATCAGGAAAGGTAAAACTCACATCTTGAGATAACAGCAATTTAATAATTGATGTAAAATGAAATATAATAGTAGTAGTAGTAGTAGTGTGACAAAAAGGGGAGGGAGAGAGGAATAAAATCCGAAAGGGAAAAACCAAAACAAGTGATGCACAATACAATCGCTCACCACCCGCTTACTGATGCAACAACCAGACTGCCCAAACCGCTCCCCCTGAGTTTATATACTCAGCATGACATTCTATGATATGGAAGATCCCTTTGGCCAGTTTGGGTCAGCTGTCCTGGCTGTGTCCCCTGCCATTTCCTTGCACACACACCCCACACCCCCACACCCCCCGCCTTATCACTGGCAGGGCCTAAACAACCCAAAAGTCCTGGACTTAGTATAAATGTTACTTAGCAACAACTAAAACCATCAGTGTGTTATCAACATTATTCTCATACCAAACCAAAAACATAGCATTGTACCAGCTATGGAGAAGAAAACTAACTCCACCCTGGCCAAAACCAGGGCAGGACATCACTGAGGGGATCACAAACTCAGTGATAACCAGGAAAAAGGGGAAGAATGGCTGTGCCTGCCAGCAGGCAACACCAGCATTTTTTCTGGTGACAAGAACATCTACATCGTTTTTGACACGCCAGTGATGGTATACCAGGCCTCCATGAAGGGAGCCTGATGAGGATGTAGAAATTCAGCAAGGTCTGCAGGTGCTGACTGCTCCACACAGTGACAATGAGGAGGCCATTCCCCACCAAGGTTAGAAGACACATGGAGGAAATAATGGCACATGGGAGCATGTGCCCACCTTGGGAGATGTGGGAAGCCCGGGGGAATGACATCACTTACAGATGTCCTGCTCTTCTTTGCTGTGGCCCAGTACATGACCGGGAGGAATCAGCTGCCCAGACCAGACTGAAGGAATAAAGCTGTGGTCGGTTAAATCTATTCTCTCTATTGCTGTCAGACGGATAATCAGAACCTGTTGCCAACTGACAGAACCTGACTATCCAAGGTGAAGGTCTGACCATGCCTGGGCAGAGGTGTGCGTGGTAGACCAGAGCAGAGAGGACTTGGCAGACATCTGACCAACACTGCTGGTTTGCTGCAACTGACCATGGCATGATATTGCTTGTAGAGGAATGAAGGCAGTGGGCTGATTACATTGATAACATGCAGCTGTGGCCTTGCCGCAAAGGCAGGGGGTTATTGTCATGGACGATGTGCAGCTGCAGCTCATCCTGCTAAGTGGTTAAATAGCCCTGAGGCGTGTGGGAGAGAGGCTGGTTGGAGGAGGAGCAGGGAGGAGCTGGATGTAGCCGAGAGAAGCAGCAGTGTGGCCTGGCCTCTGGAGGATGGAGACACAGCATGGACAGTAGGATGTGACCCATGGTAAAGCCTTGTTGCAGCTTGCTAGTTTTGCTCGTGCTGTGACAATTGGTGTCCCATGTGAGGAAAACTGCTTGGGCCTCAGTCTGTAACAACCACTGACACCTGTTGTAACTCACTGAATGTCTGTGTTTCCAGGGTGCTTTGGTTTCTTGATTGTCTCATTCTTAATTGCCTGCTTCAAATATCCAAGATGCCTGACAGCTATATATCTATAGACCATGGGTGGGGGTTACATTATGTGTGATTAGGACCAGGAGAGAATGCTGGCTGAGAGCTGATACTGTCATTGCCCAATGAAGCATGACACACCTGCTAAGCTGACCATCCTTCAAAAGCAATTACCATGGGTTCATCCACAAAAAAAACCCCATTAAATTAATTTAGCATGTTGCCAAGTGATAGAATCCACTGCAGGGAGTTCTCCCCTTCCCCTCCCCTTCCTCCCCCGTTATTCCCCGGGCAGACTGGGAGAGCTGCCACAGAAGGAGGGAGGACTCGGAGGCACAGGCCTGGATGCAGCACGACTTTAATGAGTCGAAAGAAGAAAAGGAGGTGGCTCCGAGGCAGCGCCAGGGGGCAGCCGCTGAGGTGCGGTGGAGCTCCTGCAGGGTGTCCGTCTGCCTGCCCTGCAGAGGGAGGGAGGCCAACAGGTGCCAGCCACGCTGGTGCTGGGAGGCAGCGACAGCAAAGGGAAGAGGGCAAAAAGGCTGAGTGGAAGAAGGGGCCAATGGCACGGAGCTCCATCTCCGGTCCATGTTCTGAGGTCCTGAAGGTTCTTGCCCAAAGCTGTTGCCAGCACCTTTAGCAGGGGCGACACCTGCTGCCCGCAGTAGCGGCTGGTGATGCAGGAGAGGTCAAAGCCCCCGGAGTTGATGGGCACTCCCTTCAGAGCTGAGGATGCTGCCAACGGCAGCGGAGGTGGAGGAGCCCACGGCGGTGTTCTGCGGGAAGGAGCTGAGGATGGGGCCGGGCAGGGTCACCACCACGGCGGAGGGCTGGATGACGATGTTGGAGCTCTGGCACTGCCTGACACAGGGCTCGTTGCAGCTGCTGGCCAGCGGGGTCGGGCCACAGGGCTGGCAGGGCTGGCACGGGTTGCAGCAGGACATGGCTTGGGGCTGCAGGTCCACCTGGGAGAGAGGGCAGGGGAAGCCAGAAACGGGGAAACATGAGAAGCAGCACTGCACCCAACCACAGCGGGGCCACCGCATCTCCTGGCCCAGCACACGCTGCCCAGCTGAAAGCCCAGGAGCCACCTCAGCTACGTCCCAGGCTCTCTCTGCAGAAGACCTTCTCCCCCCTTCCCTCTCCCGTGAGAAGCAGCTCCCAGCCCGGGGCTAGCACAGCCCACACGAGCTGAGCCCTCCATGGAGGAAAGACCTGGTCTGGAAGGAGGAGGGCAAGAGACTTCACACGCACCTGATTCCCAAGGAGAAGGGGGCAAGAGAAGCGCATGAGAGCGCAGAGAGTCGGGCCGCCTTTTATAGCAGTCCTGCACTGCCTCGGGCCCAGAGGCACCCTCTGTGGAAGTAATAATTTTCTGACAAGTTCCTGGCAAATGCAGACCATCCCCACCTAATGGTATGGGCTGTGTCCTGGTTTCCTGCACCGCTGCCTTTTCATTTCCTTGCTTACGGCACGTGCTTTCCCACATGAAGGCTGCTCTAAGTGCCCGGCATGAGAAGGCCAAGGATTTCCGGGACAGGAACGTGCCGGCGCAGGGAGGAAGACGCAGCTCAAGTGCTGGTGGCATCCCATGCGGAGAGGTGATGTGCGCCTGGCTCATTCCTGTGGGCTTGCTTGCGGCACAGTTGTCGGGAAAGGGGCACCGCTCCCATGCTTCTCATCTGCGTTGGCCCCAGGACTGCCATGGGAGAGGGCACGGCACATCCTTTCCTCTTGCTCCCCCCCATCTCTCTCTGATGGTCGCTCATTGCCATTTCCTGTCTTTCTGTAAGTGTGCAGAGGTTTGCCTGGTTCCGTGCAGGCATGAATGAGCACACGTGTGTCAGCCTGTACTTGCGTGGGTCAGGGTGAAGACCTTGGCCTTCCCGGGGGGTGTCCCTGGGCACTGCAGAGCAGCAGATTGCCCTTGCCAGCCAGAGCCCATTACAGCTGAGACGGCGGTGCCTTTGGCCGGGCAGAGAGGTGCCCAGGGAGCTGAAACGCAGCCTCTGCCCCCGCACCCCCACCTCTTGCTCTAAGTACAGGGCCAGGAAAGCCTGCCTGCCTCTGCGGGCCCCTGACCCCTGAATCGGTCCCCTTATGGTGCCGTCTTGCTGGGGGGCTGGGGCGGGACGCAGGCTCCTCGTGTCCAGGCCAGGGCCAGGTGCACTTCGGCCTGGTGCTCAGTGAGGCACGGCCTGAGACCTCGTGCCAAATGGGTGTGGAAGGGAAGGGACGGGGCTCCGCATGTTGCTCCGGGCTGTGAGATGGGGGTGCCACAGGGGCAGTCGCGCAGCTCTGAGTCCAGCTCCTTTGGTGTTCAAGCTCCCTGAGTTCCAGGTCACGCACAGAACACGGAGTCTGAAGGCCGAGCACCGTGTGTCTGGGGAGGCAGAGACAAGGGGTTCAGGGGAAGGTGCCAAAACCCGGCTGCTTCTTCGTGAGCAGGTCAGGTGCAGTCCCTCTTTGCGCAGAAGGAAACTTGTGTGTGCTGACCGCAGCCCCCGCATCCGCAGCCCCCTGCGCTGCTGCGCGGTGGGGGAAATAGAAGAGCCGTGAATGAAGGAGGGAAGCTGAGGCTGTGGAGAAGACGTGGGGACGGGGTGGAGGCATCTTAAGGGCTTTTTTGCTGTTTCTCTCCACCCTGCTCTATTTTTCATTGGCAATAATGTTTGAGGAATGTTCCCCCAGTCAAGTCTGTTTTTCCAGTGAAAGTAACGGGTAAGTGATGCCCCTGGCTTTGCCTCGACCCACAGCCTTTTTCACCTTCTTCCCCCCTCTGTCGCGTTGCGCAGGGAGAGGGAGAGAGCAGCCTGGTGGGTCTGGAAGCCAGCCAAGGTCTTTTCAGTATTGCCCCACTTATGGTTCATGCAAGTGCCATGAGTGTTTGTCATTTATGTGCTTTTTTCCTGCTTTCTCTCTGTGCCATCAGGAGCAGACTCCTTCTGCCACAGATGTTCCCCTCAGAGGACAGTGGGCAATGATGCCCATTGGCCTCTGCAGGGACCCGCTGTACGGACGTGACGGAATGAGAGGGGACTTGCCGTAGCTACCCTTGCCCTCGGATGCACACCCTGCCCCTTCCTCCTGGAGATGGGTGGGGAGGTGAGGAGGAGGCGGCTGTGGGGCTCTAGCCAGGGGTGATTTCTCCTGCTATTCCCCTCCTTCCGTCCTCGTCGCCACCTTCTGTCTGAGCCTTCTCCCCCCAGCACAGCTCCATCCAGAGCAAGAGGAACTGCCCTGAGTGCCCGTGGGGCTGCTGACCTCCCAGGGCCTCCTGCAGCACCGGGCTCGTCCCATGAAGACAGGGCAACGCTGGCATCACCATCCGCAGGGCTTGTTTGGAGGCCAAGGGGACTATTTCTGGGCAGACACACAGCACGGGAAGGGCTGATGGGCACGGGCTGTGCAGTGGCCAGAGATGTTGTCCTCAGCTCCGAGGGACAGCGACCAAAGGAGGCCATGGGGCTGTGTGTGCTGCCCTCCCCATTGGTCTAGGAATGAGAAAGGATCCACTTGCTCCCCCATTTGTTCCCTCCCGGCGCATCTCCTTCCTCCCTGCGCAGCTTTAGAGAACATCCAGAGAGGAAAGGACCACACAGAGCCAGGGGCTGGGATGCTGCGGAGTTTAATGAGTCCAAAGAGGGAAACAAGATGTCTCTGAGGGGAGGCCACAGGGAAAGGGTCGCGCGGACAGCCAAGAGCCAGTGCCCCACAGAGGGAGAGGGACAGGGCAGGTCCCCCCTAGGCTGGCTTTGGTGGGCCTCATGGCCCCAGGGGAGTGGACAAAAAACAAAGGGCAAAGGAGGAAAAGGAGAGAGTGGAGGAAGGCAACGAGAGGCATCGGTCATGTTTCAAGAGAGCCCAGGCTGGCCCCTTCCTCAGGGCTGACACCCCGTTGCAGGAGGCGTGAGGCATGCTCAGCCCCTCTCAAAGCAATGGCCAGAGTCTCCGTCGTTCAGCCTGGCATCATCTTCTGGGTTCCAGCGGATCCTTGTCCGGGCCGTCACCAGTGGCTTTAGCAGGGGCGACACCTGCTGCCCGCAGTAGCGGCTGGTGATGCAGGAGAGGTCAAAGCCCCCGGAGTTGATGGGCACTCCCTCACAGCTGAGGATGCTGCCAACGGCAGCGGAGGTGGAGGAGCCCACGGCGGTGTTCTGCGGGAAGGAGCTGAGGATGGGGCCGGGCAGGGTCACCACCACGGCGGAGGGCTGGATGACGACGACGGAGTCCTGGCACTGCCTGCAACAGGGCTCGTTGCAGCTGCTGGCCAGTGGGGTCGGGCCGCAGGGCTGGCAGGACTGGCACGGGTTGCAGCAGGACATGGCTTGGGGCTGGAGGTGCACCTGGGAGAGAGGGCAGGGAGGAAGCAGAGCACAGGGACACCTCAGGAGCAGCCTGCAAACCCCACCAAAAGGAAGCCAAGGCAGGGGGCTGCACAGCGGGAAACAAGGGCTTCTTTGCCCGAGCTCAGCGGGGTCCTGCGCATAGCAGCCAGGCCCAGGCCAGCTCAGCCCAGCCTCAGCCTGTCTCCGTGACAGACTGTCTCTCCTCTGACCTCTCCCGCCACCCCCGTCTCGGAGCACTAACATAAGACCAAGGAGCAGGTACCAGCTGAGCTGCCCTCGAAGGCTAGACCCTGTCCTGGAGGAGGAGGTGGAGGAGAAAAGGGGCTTCCAGCTCACCTGGTTCCCAAGGAGAAGGAGGTGACGGAAGCGGCTGAGAGAGCCATCAGTTGGGCTGGCTTTTATACTGGCCCCCACGCTGCCTCAGGGCCAAAGGACGTGACAATTTTCCTGCATGCCTGGTCTCTGTCACATCCTGCTCTTCCCCAGGTTTTCAGCGTGCTCAATGCGGACGGGGGAGCAAGGACAGGGTAAACAGGTCACCCTGGCACATGCAGGCTGCGTGGCTTTGGCAGCGGGGCTCAAACAGCCCTACTTTGCCCTGCAAGGCTTTCCCCACACAGGCCAGAGAGCAAACAGTTTCTCCTGGCCATCGCCCCAGCATTCCAAAATCCATGGATCCAAGGCAGACCAGGAATTTGAGAGCAAGGGAGAGGGTAGCTCTGGCTACTGCATCCTGGCTGAATTACCAGCAGTGTGGACAGAGATCCCCGCTCCTCTGGCCTTCTGAAAAATTTCCCTGGGTTTATCAGCTGGAGGGTTTTGGGGCCTTTCTCCACATTCAATGAGCCCTCAATGCTGTGAGCACCATACCTGTCACACAGCATGGAGGGGTCTGACAGGCTTGTGATAACCTAGTACAGGCAGGTCAGTTGGAGAAGGGCCACATTGCTTGACCAACCCCATCCTGCTGTCCATCCAGTAGTCCCCTCATGGCCCTTTTCTGCAGGGCTGCTCTCCAGAAACTCATCTCCTAATTCATACTTGTATCTGGTGTTACTCCGTCCTAGGTGCATGAATCTGGCACTTAGTCGTGTTAAATTCCATGCCATTAAGGACTGCCCAACGAGCCAATGTTATCTGGCAGCGTGGCACCCGGCACGCAGAGAAGCACCAGGGACTACTCCGCAGACAGGGCAAAGAACCTCCCTGAATCCACCCGAGAGCTGGAGTTATTTTTACACTGCCGGACTGTGTATCCAGCTTTCCATCACCTTATTAGCTCATTCCTTCTGCTCATTCCTCGTCTCACTCTCTATACTCTCAAAAATGCTGATCGATGTATCTGTACAATCTTATATTGCAATATAAGATCAGGATGGCTCACGTCCATCCTGATACTCAAACCTGGCAGCTCATGCTGCTTTCCACAGTATCTCACAAGGGTGTGAGTCCGTCACTTTTTTCTGTGTCACCCAACGGCCTGTAGTGACAGTCTCATTCAGAAGGAGGAGACATCAACTTTCTTGCTTCCGTTCTGCTTGTGCATCTTACCAAAAATTTCCTGCACAATTCAACGTCACCTGCCCATGCCTGGTACTTCAGCATTTCATCCCTTCTAGCATTGAAGCGGCTTCACTGTGTGGCTCCAAGGACTTAGTCCATTCCTACTTACGTACAACTCGTTTTCATAGAACGATAGACTCGTAGCATGTTTGGGTTCAAAGGGACCATGGAAGATCACCTGCTCCAAGCCCTCTGCCTTGGGCAGGGACATTCTTCATTGGACAAGTGGCTCAAAGCTCCATCCAACCTGACTTTGTTTTATTCAGTAATTCTGGAAGATAAGGCCTATACGATCTCTTTTCCTTTCTTCCTCTAAACATCTACGTAAGAACAATACATCAAGAGGAACTTGCAGACATTACAAAAATACCAGTGTGGAGTCTCAGTGCTCCTTTTATGCCCATTGGTTTGTACGCGAAAACAAGGTCAGGTCTCAGCAGACCAAGTTTGCAGGGCTAGAGCAGCTGGAGCCGTTCCTGTCTGAAGGATCACAAAAACACCCAAAAGAGAGAGCCCAGGCTGACATCACCTGCCTGCACTGGACCCCTCTGGCACTTAGGCCGTGTCTTCTGCCCACAGTGAGGCAGCCTTGCCCCGGAAACCACGGGCCCTCTCATCGCAGCTCTCAAAAGAGACGTCTGTGACGGGACGGGTATGACATAAACCAGGAAACGCAAGGGCAGCGTAGAGGGAAAGAGCAACACATGCCATGTCATTACCGGGGATGTTTCCGTTCATTAGCAGCATGCCGGAAAATTGCTGCTTATGCAGCGGCTGCCTTGGCCCTGAGGCAGCGTGGGGCCAGTATAAAAGCCAGCCCAACTGATGGCTCTCTCAGCCGCTTCCGTCACCTCCTTCTCCTTGGGAACCAGGTGAGCTGGAAGCCCCTTTTCTCCTCCACCTCCTCCTCCAGGACAGGGTCTAGCCTTCGAGGGCAGCTCAGCTGGTACCTGCTCCTTGGTCTTATGTTAGTGCTCCGAGACGGGGGTGGCGGGAGAGGTCAGAGGAGAGACAGTCTGTCACGGAGACAGGCTGAGGCTGGGCTGAGCTGGCCCTTTGCTCCAGGCTAGTGATGAGCATCCCTGGACCTGGCTGCTATGCGCAGGACCCCGCTGAGCTCGGGCAAAGAAGCCCTTGTTTCCCGCTGTGCAGCCCCCTGCCTTGGCTTCCTTTTGGTGGGGTTGCAGGCTGCTCCTGAGGTGTCCCTGTGCTCTGCTTCCTCCCTGCCCTCTCTCCCAGGTGCACCTCCAGCCCCAAGCCATGTCCTGCTGCAACCCGTGCCAGTCCTGCCAGCCCTGCGGCCCGACCCCACTGGCCAGCAGCTGCAACGAGCCCTGTTGCAGGCAGTGCCAGGACTCCGTCGTCGTCATCCAGCCCTCCGCCGTGGTGGTGACCCTGCCCGGCCCCATCCTCAGCTCCTTCCCGCAGAACACCGCCGTGGGCTCCTCCACCTCCGCTGCCGTTGGCAGCATCCTCAGCTGTGAGGGAGTGCCCATCAACTCCGGGGGCTTTGACCTCTCCTGCATCACCAGCCGCTACTGCGGCAGCAGGTGTCGCCCCTGCTAAAGCCACTGGTGATGGCCCGGACAAGGATCCGCTGGAACCCAGAAGATGATGCCAGGCTGAACGACGGAGACTCTGGCCATTGCTTTGAGAGGGGCTGAGCATGCCTCACGCCTCCTGCAACGGGTGTCAGCCCTGAGGAAGGGGCCAGCCTGGGCTCTCAGAAACATGACCGATGCCTCTCGTTGCCTTCCTCCACTCTCTCCTTTTCCTCCTTTGCCTTTGTTTTTGTCCACTCCCCTGGGCCATGAGGCCCACCAAAGCCAGCCTAGGGGGGACCTGCCTGTCCCTCTCCCTCTGTGGGGCACTGGCTCTTGGCTGTCCGCGCGACCCTTTCCCTGTGGCCTCCCCTCAGAGACATCTTGTTTCCCTCTTTGGACTCATTAAACTCTGCAGCATCCCAGCCCCTGGCTCTGTGTGGTCCTTTCCTCTCTGGATGTTCTCTAAAGCTGCGCAGGGAGGAAGGAGATGCGCCGGGAGGGAACAAATGGGGGAGCAAGTGGATCCTTTCTCATTCCTAGACCAATGGGAGGGCAGCACACACAGCCCCACGGCCTCCTTTGGTCGCTGTCCCTCGGAGCTGAGGACAACATCTCTGGCCACTGCACAGCCCGTGCCCATCAGCCCTTCCCGTGCTGTGTGTCTGCCCAGAAATAGTCCCCTTGGCCTCCAAACAAGCCCTGCGGATGGTGATGCCAGCTTGCCCTGTCTTCATGGGACGAGCCCGGTGCTGCAGGAGGCCCTGGGAGGTCAGCAGCCCCACGGGCACTCAGGGCAGTTCCTCTTGCTCTGGATGGAGCTGTGCTGGGGGAGAAGGCTCAGACAGAAGGTGGCGACGAGGACGGAAGGAGGGAATAGCAGGAGAAATCACCCTGGCTAGAGCCCACAGCCGCCTCCTCCTCACCTCCCCACCCATCTCCAGGAGGAAGGGGCAGGGTGTGCATCCGAGGGCAAGGGTAGCTACGGCAAGTCCCCTCTCATTCCGTCACGTCCGTACAGCGGGTCCCTGCAGAGGCCAATGGGCATCATTGCCCACTGTCCTCTGAGGGGAACATCTGTGGCAGAAGGAGTCTGCTCCTGATGGCACAGAGAGAAAGCAGGAAAAAAGCACATAAATGACAAACACTCATGGCACTTGCATGAACCATAAGTGGGGCAATACTGAAAAGACCTTGGCTGGCTTCCAGACCCACCAGGCTGCTCTCTCCCTCTCCCTGCGCAACGCGACAGAGGGGGGAAGAAGGTGAAAAAGGCTGTGGGTCGAGGCAAAGCCAGGGGCATCACTTACCCGTTACTTTCACTGGAAAAACAGACTTGACTGGGGGAACATTCCTCAAACATATTGCCAATGAAAAATAGAGCAGGGTGGAGAGAAACAGCAAAAAAGCCCTTAAGATGCCTCCACCCCGTCCCCACGTCTTCTCCACAGCCTCAGCTTCCCTCCTTCATTCACGGCTCTTCTATTTCCCCCACCGCGCAGCAGCGCAGGGGGCTGCGGATGCGGGGGCTGCGGTCAGCACACACAAGTTTCCTTCTGCGCAAAGAGGGACTGCACCTGACCTGCTCACGAAGAAGCAGCCGGGTTTTGGCACCTTCCCCTGAACCCCTTGTCTCTGCCTCCCCAGACACACGTGCTCGGCCTTCAGACTCCGTGTTCTGTGCGTGACCTGGAACTCAGGGAGCTTGAACACCAAAGGAGCTGGACTCAGAGCTGCGCGACTGCCCCTGTGGCACCCCATCTCACAGCCGAGCAACATGCGGAGCCCCGTCCCTTCCCTTCCACACCCATTTGGCACGAGGTCTCAGGCTGTGCCTCACTGAGCACCAGGCCGAAGTGCACCTGGCCCTGGCCTGGACACGAGGAGCCTGCGTCCCGCCCCAGCCCCCAGCAAGACGGCACCATAAGGGGACCGATTCAGGGACAGGGGCCCGCAGAGGCGGGCAGGCTTTCCTGGCCCTGTACTTAGAGCAAGAGGTGGGGGTGCGGGGGCAGAGGCTGCGTTTCAGCTCCCTGGGCACCTCTCTGCCCGGCCAAAGGCACCGCCTCTCAGCTGTAATGGGCTCTGGCTGGCAAGGGCAATCTGCTGCTCTGCAGTGCCCAGGGACACCCCCGGGAAGGCCAAGGTCTTCACCCTGACCCACGCAAGTACAGGCTGACACACGTGTGCTCATTCATGCCTGCACGGAACCAGGCAAACCTCTGCACACTTACAGAAAGACAGGAAATGGCAATGAGCGACCATCAGAGAGAGATGGGGGGAGCAAGAGGAAAGGATGTGCCGTGCCCTCTCCCATGGCAGTCCTGGGGCCAACGCAGATGAGAAGCATGGGAGCGGTGCCCCTTTCCCGACAACTGTGCCGCAAGCAAGCCCACAGGAATGAGCCAGGCGCACATCACCTCTCCGCATGGGATGCCACCAGCACTTGAGCTGCGTCTTCCTCCTGCGCCGGCACGTTCCTGTCCCGGAAATCCTTGGCCTTCTCATGCCGGCACTTAGAGCAGCCTTCATGTGGGAAAGCACGTGCCGTAAGCAAGGAAATGAAAAGGCAGCGGTGCAGGAAACCAGGACACAGCCCATACCATTAGGTGGGATGGTCTGCATTTGCCAGGAACTTGTCAGAAAATTATTACTTCCACAGAGGGTGCCTCTGGGCCCGAGGCAGTGCAGGACTGCTATAAAAGGCGGCCCGACTCTCTGCGCTCTCATGCGCTTCTCTTGCCCCCTTCTCCTTGGGAATCAGGTGCGTGTGAAGTCTCTTGCCCTCCTCCTTCCAGACCAGGTCTTTCCTCCATGGAGGGCTCAGCTCGTGTGGGCTGTGCTAGCCCCGGGCTGGGAGCTGCTTCTCACGGGAGAGGGAAGGGGGGAGAAGGTCTTCTGCAGAGAGAGCCTGGGACGTAGCTGAGGTGGCTCCTGGGCTTTCAGCTGGGCAGCGCGTGCTGGGCCAGGAGATGCGGTGGCCCCGCTGTGGTTGGGTGCAGTGCTGCTTCTCATGTTTCCCCGTTTCTGGCTTCCCCTGCCCTCTCTCCCAGGTGGACCTGCAGCCCCAAGCCATGTCCTGCTGCAACCCGTGCCAGCCCTGCCAGCCCTGTGGCCCGACCCCGCTGGCCAGCAGCTGCAACGAGCCCTGTGTCAGGCAGTGCCAGAGCTCCAACATCGTCATCCAGCCCTCCGCCGTGGTGGTGACCCTGCCCGGCCCCATCCTCAGCTCCTTCCCGCAGAACACCGCCGTGGGCTCCTCCACCTCCGCTGCCGTTGGCAGCATCCTCAGCTCTGAGGGAGTGCCCATCAACTCCGGGGGCTTTGACCTCTCCTGCATCACCAGCCGCTACTGCGGCAGCAGGTGTCGCCCCTGCTAAAGGTGCTGGCAACAGCTTTGGGCAAGAACCTTCAGGACCTCAGAACATGGACCGGAGATGGAGCTCCGTGCCATTGGCCCCTTCTTTCACTCAGCCTTTTTGCCCTCTTCCCTTTGCTGTCGCTGCCTCCCAGCACCAGCGTGGCTGGCACCTGTTGGCCTCCCTCCCTCTGCAGGGCAGGCAGACGGACACCCTGCAGGAGCTCCACCGCACCTCAGCGGCTGCCCCTGGCGCTGCCTCGGAGCCACCTCCTTTTCTTCTTTCGACTCATTAAAGTCGTGCTGCATCCAGGCCTGTGCCTCCGAGTCCTCCCTCCTTCTGTGGCAGCTCTCCCAGTCTGCCCGGGGAATAACGGGGGAGGAAGGGGAGGGTGGAACTCTTACAGAATCGGATCTCCTCAAGGCACTACTGGGCTCAACAGAACAACTCAGACACACGGCACCCCATGGATGATGTAAGGTTCCCCTCAGGCTCTTCCTTCCAACAGTTTCGGGCAGAGAAACCATCTATTTCAATGTCACTGACCACTGGGCACCTTTTGGCAGTACGAGACAGGCCCCCACCTAACCATAGCACAAATGCTGGAGATGGCCCTGCCCAGACTCAGCTACCCTTCCTCACCCAGTGCTCTGAGGCAAGGCCAGTCTGAGCTCTGCTTACACTACCACTGCTCCTCATTGCAGAGCAGGGTCTTCTAGCACTGCAGCCTGTAGCCAGTGGCCATCTATCCGCCAACAGACCCTGCACTCCACTTGGAGCCACATGGGCACAATGAAAGGCAGGGCTGTGCCCTCACAGTAGGACACCTGCCTCACACTGGGCCGTGCGGGGAACCGGACCCGTCTGGGCAGTTACACTGGCAGGACGAGTACTGGTACTAATCCCAGGAAGGCATCTCCCCAGCATGGGTCCAAGGCCCTGCTCTGCCCTGCGCCCAGGCAATGGACCCCGGGGTGGAGTCCTTCAAAGTCAACAGAGCTGTCATCTAGAAGACCTAGATAATCAATACCAATACACTCCTCTGGGCACATCAATCTGACACCTTAGAAGTGTAATATGGACCTGCTGACTTACCCTTTGGGGACCGTCATTTCTCTTGATCACTACAAAAGCCTTCTAGAGAAGAAGTTCAAAAGTTCATGTTCCTCTCTGCTATTCCCTGCCTATAGCATATGAGTCTTTAAGTGAACAAGTCTAGGAAATGAAGAGGACGATAACCATGCAGCATTTAATTTTCTCTGCCAAAAATGCTAGTCTTGGTTGCCATAAACTCTTTTGGAATGCAGATTTTCTTTGTCGTGACGGTGGTGCAGTGGAGTGGTTTGTATAAAGTGACGTCATGATTGAAGGACATCACTGAGACGATCATAGAATCATAAGATAGTCCAGGTTTGAAGGGGCCTTCAGAGATAACCTGGTCCAATCTTTCATGGGATAGGAGGCCTAGATGAGATTATCTAACCACCTTGTCCAGTTGCATCTTGCAAACCTCCAGCAATGGGGACTCCGCCGTGTCCCTGGGGAGGCTGTTCCAGGGAATGGTTGTTCTTACTATAAAAATTGTAGTTCTTACGTCAAGGTAAAACCTCTCCAGGTGCAACTTGTACTTGTTGGCCCTTGTCTTCTCCATGTGGCTTCTTGTGATGAGAGAGCCTCCCTCCTCTTTGTAGACAGCCTTTAAGTACTGGAATACTGTGATCAGGTCCCCCACCAGAGAAAAAAGGCCTAACTCCTTCACTCTTTCCTCACAGGACAGGTTCTCCAGCCCTTTGGTCCTTTGACACATGAGAGGGGCTGGTGGAGCTTGCAAGAAGCAGATTTTCTTGCTCATGAGAGTGGTGTAATGGAGCAGTTTGCATATGATGAAATCATGATTAAAGGACATGTTGCGGTTTAACCCCAGCTGGCAACCAAGTACCACCACACAGTTGCTCGCTCACTCCTGCCCACACCACACCACCCCCCACCCTCCCCATTGGCATGGGGAAGAGAATCAGGAAAGGTAAAACTCACATCTTGAGATAACAGCAATTTAATAATTGATGTAAAATGAAATATAATAGTAGTAGTAGTAGTAGTGTGACAAAAAGGGGAGGGAGAGAGGAATAAAATCCGAAAGGGAAAAACCAAAACAAGTGATGCACAATACAATCGCTCACCACCCGCTTACTGATGCAACAACCAGACTGCCCAAACCGCTCCCCCTGAGTTTATATACTCAGCATGACATTCTATGATATGGAAGATCCCTTTGGCCAGTTTGGGTCAGCTGTCCTGGCTGTGTCCCCTGCCATTTCCTTGCACACACACCCCACACCCCCACACCCCCCGCCTTATCACTGGCAGGGCCTAAACAACCCAAAAGTCCTGGACTTAGTATAAATGTTACTTAGCAACAACTAAAACCATCAGTGTGTTATCAACATTATTCTCATACCAAACCAAAAACATAGCATTGTACCAGCTATGGAGAAGAAAACTAACTCCACCCTGGCCAAAACCAGGGCAGGACATCACTGAGGGGATCACAAACTCAGTGATAACCAGGAAAAAGGGGAAGAATGGCTGTGCCTGCCAGCAGGCAACACCAGCATTTTTTCTGGTGACAAGAACATCTACATCGTTTTTGACACGCCAGTGATGGTATACCAGGCCTCCATGAAGGGAGCCTGATGAGGATGTAGAAATTCAGCAAGGTCTGCAGGTGCTGACTGCTCCACACAGTGACAATGAGGAGGCCATTCCCCACCAAGGTTAGAAGACACATGGAGGAAATAATGGCACATGGGAGCATGTGCCCACCTTGGGAGATGTGGGAAGCCCGGGGGAATGACATCACTTACAGATGTCCTGCTCTTCTTTGCTGTGGCCCAGTACATGACCGGGAGGAATCAGCTGCCCAGACCAGACTGAAGGAATAAAGCTGTGGTCGGTTAAATCTATTCTCTCTATTGCTGTCAGACGGATAATCAGAACCTGTTGCCAACTGACAGAACCTGACTATCCAAGGTGAAGGTCTGACCATGCCTGGGCAGAGGTGTGCGTGGTAGACCAGAGCAGAGAGGACTTGGCAGACATCTGACCAACACTGCTGGTTTGCTGCAACTGACCATGGCATGATATTGCTTGTAGAGGAATGAAGGCAGTGGGCTGATTACATTGATAACATGCAGCTGTGGCCTTGCCGCAAAGGCAGGGGGTTATTGTCATGGACGATGTGCAGCTGCAGCTCATCCTGCTAAGTGGTTAAATAGCCCTGAGGCGTGTGGGAGAGAGGCTGGTTGGAGGAGGAGCAGGGAGGAGCTGGATGTAGCCGAGAGAAGCAGCAGTGTGGCCTGGCCTCTGGAGGATGGAGACACAGCATGGACAGTAGGATGTGACCCATGGTAAAGCCTTGTTGCAGCTTGCTAGTTTTGCTCGTGCTGTGACAATTGGTGTCCCATGTGAGGAAAACTGCTTGGGCCTCAGTCTGTAACAACCACTGACACCTGTTGTAACTCACTGAATGTCTGTGTTTCCAGGGTGCTTTGGTTTCTTGATTGTCTCATTCTTAATTGCCTGCTTCAAATATCCAAGATGCCTGACAGCTATATATCTATAGACCATGGGTGGGGGTTACATTATGTGTGATTAGGACCAGGAGAGAATGCTGGCTGAGAGCTGATACTGTCATTGCCCGATGAAGCATGACACACCTGCTAAGCTGACCATCCTTCAAAAGCAATTACCATGGGTTCATCCACAAAAAAAACCCCATTAAATTAATTTAGCATGTTGCCAAGTGATAGAATCCACTGCAGGGAGTTCTCCCCTTCCCCTCCCCTTCCTCCCCCGTTATTCCCCGGGCAGACTGGGAGAGCTGCCACAGA
This sequence comes from Falco peregrinus, assembly GCF_023634155.1. Lineage (NCBI taxonomy): Eukaryota > Metazoa > Chordata > Aves > Falconiformes > Falconidae > Falco > Falco peregrinus. The sequence continues at coordinate 1,002,156 of NC_073738.1, forward strand.
AGGAGGGAGGACTCGGAGGCACAGGCCTGGATGCAGCACGACTTTAATGAGTCGAAAGAAGAAAAGGAGGTGGCTCCGAGGCAGCGCCAGGGGCAGCCGCTGAGGTGCGGTGGAGCTCCTGCAGGGTGTCCGTCTGCCTGCCCTGCAGAGGGAGGGAGGCCAACAGGTGCCAGCCACGCTGGTGCTGGGAGGCAGCGACAGCAAAGGGAAGAGGGCAAAAAGGCTGAGTGAAAGAAGGGGCCAATGGCACGGAGCTCCATCTCCGGTCCATGTTCTGAGGTCCTGAAGGTTCTTGCCCAAAGCTGTTGCCAGCACCTTTAGCAGGGGCGACACCTGCTGCCGCAGTAGCGGCTGGTGATGCAGGAGAGGTCAAAGCCCCCGGAGTTGATGGGCACTCCCTCAGAGCTGAGGATGCTGCCAACGGCAGCGGAGGTGGAGGAGCCCACGGCGGTGTTCTGCGGGAAGGAGCTGAGGATGGGGCCGGGCAGGGTCACCACCACGGCGGAGGGCTGGATGACGATGTTGGAGCTCTGGCACTGCCTGACACAGGGCTCGTTGCAGCTGCTGGCCAGCGGGGTCGGGCCACAGGGCTGGCAGGGCTGGCACGGGTTGCAGCAGGACATGGCTTGGGGCTGCAGGTCCACCTGGGAGAGAGGGCAGGGGAAGCCAGAAACGGGGAAACATGAGAAGCAGCACTGCACCCAACCACAGCGGGGCCACCGCATCTCCTGGCCCAGCACGCGCTGCCCAGCTGAAAGCCCAGGAGCCACCTCAGCTACGTCCCAGGCTCTCTCTGCAGAAGACCTTCTCCCCCCTTCCCTCTCCCGTGAGAAGCAGCTCCCAGCCCGGGGCTAGCACAGCCCACACGAGCTGAGCCCTCCATGGAGGAAAGACCTGGTCTGGAAGGAGGAGGGCAAGAGACTTCACACGCACCTGATTCCCAAGGAGAAGGGGGCAAGAGAAGCGCATGAGAGCGCAGAGAGTCGGGCCGCCTTTTATAGCAGTCCTGCACTGCCTCGGGCCCAGAGGCACCCTCTGTGGAAGTAATAATTTTCTGACAAGTTCCTGGCAAACGCAGACCATCCCACCTAATGGTATGGGCTGTGTCCTGGTTTCCTGCACCGCTGCCTTTTCATTTCCTTGCTTACGGCACGTGCTTTCCCACATGAAGGCTGCTCTAAGTGCCGGCATGAGAAGGCCAAGGATTTCCGGGACAGGAACGTGCCGGCGCAGGAGGAAGACGCAGCTCAAGTGCTGGTGGCATCCCATGCGGAGAGGTGATGTGCGCCTGGCTCATTCCTGTGGGCTTGCTTGCGGCACAGTTGTCGGGAAAGGGGCACCGCTCCCATGCTTCTCATCTGCGTTGGCCCCAGGACTGCCATGGGAGAGGGCACGGCACATCCTTTCCTCTTGCTCCCCCCATCTCTCTCTGATGGTCGCTCATTGCCATTTCCTGTCTTTCTGTAAGTGTGCAGAGGTTTGCCTGGTTCCGTGCAGGCATGAATGAGCACACGTGTGTCAGCCTGTACTTGCGTGGGTCAGGGTGAAGACCTTGGCCTTCCCGGGGGTGTCCCTGGGCACTGCAGAGCAGCAGATTGCCCTTGCCAGCCAGAGCCCATTACAGCTGAGAGGCGGTGCCTTTGGCCGGGCAGAGAGGTGCCCAGGGAGCTGAAACGCAGCCTCTGCCCCCGCACCCCCACCTCTTGCTCTAAGTACAGGGCCAGGAAAGCCTGCCCGCCTCTGCGGGCCCCTGTCCCTGAATCGGTCCCCTTATGGTGCCGTCTTGCTGGGGGCTGGGGCGGGACGCAGGCTCCTCGTGTCCAGGCCAGGGCCAGGTGCACTTCGGCCTGGTGCTCAGTGAGGCACGGCCTGAGACCTCGTGCCAAATGGGTGTGGAAGGGAAGGGACGGGGCTCCGCATGTTGCTCGGCTGTGAGATGGGGTGCCACAGGGGCAGTCGCGCAGCTCTGAGTCCAGCTCCTTTGGTGTTCAAGCTCCCTGAGTTCCAGGTCACGCACAGAACACGGAGTCTGAAGGCCGAGCACGTGTGTCTGGGGAGGCAGAGACAAGGGGTTCAGGGGAAGGTGCCAAAACCCGGCTGCTTCTTCGTGAGCAGGTCAGGTGCAGTCCCTCTTTGCGCAGAAGGAAACTTGTGTGTGCTGACCGCAGCCCCCGCATCCGCAGCCCCCTGCGCTGCTGCGCGGTGGGGGAAATAGAAGAGCCGTGAATGAAGGAGGGAAGCTGAGGCTGTGGAGAAGACGTGGGGACGGGGTGGAGGCATCTTAAGGGCTTTTTTGCTGTTTCTCTCCACCCTGCTCTATTTTTCATTGGCAATATGTTTGAGGAATGTTCCCCCAGTCAAGTCTGTTTTTCCAGTGAAAGTAACGGGTAAGTGATGCCCCTGGCTTTGCCTCGACCCACAGCCTTTTTCACCTTCTTCCCCCCTCTGTCGCGTTGCGCAGGGAGAGGGAGAGAGCAGCCTGGTGGGTCTGGAAGCCAGCCAAGGTCTTTTCAGTATTGCCCCACTTATGGTTCATGCAAGTGCCATGAGTGTTTGTCATTTATGTGCTTTTTTCCTGCTTTCTCTCTGTGCCATCAGGAGCAGACTCCTTCTGCCACAGATGTTCCCCTCAGAGGACAGTGGGCAATGATGCCCATTGGCCTCTGCAGGGACCCGCTGTACGGACGTGACGGAATGAGAGGGGACTTGCCGTAGCTACCCTTGCCCTCGGATGCACACCCTGCCCCTTCCTCCTGGAGATGGGTGGGGAGGTGAGGAGGAGGCGGCTGTGGGCTCTAGCCAGGGTGATTTCTCCTGCTATTCCCTCCTTCTGTCCTCGTCGCCACCTTCTGTCTGAGCCTTCTCCCCCAGCACAGCTCCATCCAGAGCAAGAGGAACTGCCCTGAGTGCCCGTGGGGCTGCTGACCTCCCAGGGCCTCCTGCAGCACCGGGCTCGTCCCATGAAGACAGGGCAAGCTGGCATCACCATCCGCAGGGCTTGTTTGGAGGCCAAGGGGACTATTTCTGGGCAGACACACAGCACGGGAAGGGCTGATGGGCACGGGCTGTGCAGTGGCCAGAGATGTTGTCCTCAGCTCCGAGGGACAGCGACCAAAGGAGGCCATGGGGCTGTGTGTGCTGCCCTCCCATTGGTCTAGGAATGAGAAAGGATCCACTTGCTCCCCCATTTGTTCCCTCCCGGTGCATCTCCTTCCTCCCTGCGCAGCTTTAGAGAACATCCAGAGAGGAAAGGACCACACAGAGCCAGGGGCTGGGATGCTGCAGAGTTTAATGAGTCCAAAGAGGGAAACAAGATGTCTCTGAGGGGAGGCCACAGGGAAAGGGTCGCGCGGACAGCCAAGAGCCAGTGCCCCACAGAGGGAGAGGGACAGGCAGGTCCCCCCTAGGCTGGCTTTGGTGGGCCTCATGGCCCAGGGGAGTGGACAAAAACAAAGGCAAAGGAGGAAAAGGAGAGAGTGGAGGAAGGCAACGAGAGGCATCGGTCATGTTTCAAGAGAGCCCAGGCTGGCCCCTTCCTCAGGGCTGACACCCGTTGCAGGAGGCGTGAGGCATGCTCAGCCCCTCTCAAAGCAATGGCCAGAGTCTCCGTCGTTCAGCCTGGCATCATCTTCTGGGTTCCAGCGGATCCTTGTCCGGGCCGTCACCAGTGGCTTTAGCAGGGGCGACACCTGCTGCCGCAGTAGCGGCTGGTGATGCAGGAGAGGTCAAAGCCCCCGGAGTTGATGGGCACTCCCTCACAGCTGAGGATGCTGCCAACGGCAGCGGAGGTGGAGGAGCCCACGGCGGTGTTCTGCGGGAAGGAGCTGAGGATGGGGCCGGGCAGGGTCACCACCACGGCGGAGGGCTGGATGACGACGACGGAGTCCTGGCACTGCCTGCAACAGGGCTCGTTGCAGCTGCTGGCCAGTGGGGTCGGGCCGCAGGGCTGGCAGGGCTGGCACGGGTTGCAGCAGGACATGGCTTGGGGCTGGAGGTGCACCTGGGAGAGAGGGCAGGGAGGAAGCAGAGCACAGGGACACCTCAGGAGCAGCCTGCAACCCCACCAAAAGGAAGCCAAGGCAGGGGGCTGCACAGCGGGAAACAAGGGCTTCTTTGCCCGAGCTCAGCGGGGTCCTGCGCATAGCAGCCAGGCCCAGGGATGCTCATCACTAGCCTGGAGCAGAGGGCCAGCTCAGCCCAGCCTCAGCCTGTCTCCGTGACAGACTGTCTCTCCTCTGACCTCTCCCGCCACCCCCGTCTCGGAGCACTAACATAAGACCAAGGAGCAGGTACCAGCTGAGCTGCCCTCGAAGGCTAGACCCTGTCCTGGAGGAGGAGGTGGAGGAGAAAAGGGGCTTCCAGCTCACCTGGTTCCCAAGGAGAAGGAGGTGACGGAAGCGGCTGAGAGAGCCATCAGTTGGGCTGGCTTTTATACTGGCCCCACGCTGCCTCAGGGCCAAAGGACGTGACAATTTTCCTGCATGCCTGGTCTCTGTCACATCCTGCTCTTCCCCAGGTTTTCAGCGTGCTCAATGCGGACGGGGGAGCAAGGACAGGGTAAACAGGTCACCCTGGCACATGCAGGCTGCGTGGCTTTGGCAGCGGGGCTCAAACAGCCCTACTTTGCCCTGCAAGGCTTTCCCCACACAGGCCAGAGAGCAAACAGTTTCTCCTGGCCATCGCCCCAGCATTCCAAAATCCATGGATCCAAGGCAGACCAGGAATTTGAGAGCAAGGGAGAGGGTAGCTCTGGCTACTGCATCCTGGCTGAATTACCAGCAGTGTGGACAGAGATCCCCGCTCCTCTGGCCTTCTGAAAAATTTCCCTGGGTTTATCAGCTGGAGGGTTTTGGGGCCTTTCTCCACATTCAATGAGCCCTCAATGCTGTGAGCACCATACCTGTCACACAGCATGGAGGGGTCTGACAGGCTTGTGATAACCTAGTACAGGCAGGTCAGTTGGAGAAGGGCCACATTGCTTGACCAACCCCATCCTGCTGTCCATCCAGTAGTCCCCTCATGGCCCTTTTCTGCAGGGCTGCTCTCCAGAAACTCATCTCCTAATTCATACTTGTATCTGGTGTTACTCCGTCCTAGGTGCATGAATCTGGCACTTAGTCGTGTTAAATTCCATGCCATTAAGGACTGCCCAACGAGCCAATGTTATCTGGCAGCGTGGCACCCGGCACGCAGAGAAGCACCAGGGACTACTCCGCAGACAGGGCAAAGAACCTCCCTGAATCCACCCGAGAGCTGGAGTTATTTTTACACTGCCGGACTGTGTATCCAGCTCTCCATCACCTTATTAGCTCATTCCTTCTGCTCATTCCTCGTCTCACTCTCTATACTCTCAAAAATGCTGATCGATGTATCTGTACAATCTTATATTGCAATATAAGATCAGGATGGCTCACGTCCATCCTGATACTCAAACCTGGCAGCTCATGCTGCTTTCCACAGTATCTCACAAGGGTGTGAGTCCGTCACTTTTTTCTGTGTCACCCAACGGCCTGTAGTGACAGTCTCATTCAGAAGGAGGAGACATCAACTTTCTTGCTTCCGTTCTGCTTGTGCATCTTACCAAAAATTTCCTGCACAATTCAACGTCACCTGCCCATGCCTGGTACTTCAGCATTTCATCCCTTCTAGCATTGAAGCGGCTTCACTGTGTGGCTCCAAGGACTTAGTCCATTCCTACTTACGTACAACTCGTTTTCATAGAACGATAGACTCGTAGCATGTTTGGGTTCAAAGGGACCATGGAAGATCACCTGCTCCAAGCCCTCTGCCTTGGGCAGGGACATTCTTCATTGGACAAGTGGCTCAAAGCTCCATCCAACCTGACTTTGTTTTATTCAGTAATTCTGGAAGATAAGGCCTATACGATCTCTTTTCCTTTCTTCCTCTAAACATCTACGTAAGAACAATACATCAAGAGGAACTTGCAGACATTACAAAAATACCAGTGTGGAGTCTCAGTGCTCCTTTTATGCCCATTGGTTTGTACGCGAAAACAAGGTCAGGTCTCAGCAGACCAAGTTTGCAGGGCTAGAGCAGCTGGAGCCGTTCCTGTCTGAAGGATCACAAAAACACCCAAAAGAGAGAGCCCAGGCTGACATCACCTGCCTGCACTGGACCCCTCTGGCACTTAGGCCGTGTCTTCTGCCCACAGTGAGGCAGCCTTGCCCCGGAAACCACGGGCCCTCTCATCGCAGCTCTCAAAAGAGACGTCTGTGACGGGACGGGTATGACATAAACCAGGAAACGCAAGGGCAGCGTAGAGGGAAAGAGCAACACATGCCATGTCATTACCGGGGATGTTTCCGTTCATTAGCAGCATGCCGGAAAATTGCTGCTTATGCAGCGGCTGCCTTGGCCCTGAGGCAGCGTGGGGCCAGTATAAAAGCCAGCCCAACTGATGGCTCTCTCAGCCGCTTCCGTCACCTCCTTCTCCTTGGGAACCAGGTGAGCTGGAAGCCCCTTTTCTCCTCCACCTCCTCCTCCAGGACAGGGTCTAGCCTTCAAGGGCAGCTCAGCTGGTACCTGCTCCTTGGTCTTATGTTAGTGCTCCGAGACGGGGGTGGCGGGAGAGGTCAGAGGAGAGACAGTCTGTCACGGAGACAGGCTGAGGCTGGGCTGAGCTGGCCCTCTGCTCCAGGCTAGTGATGAGCATCCCTGGGCCTGGCTGCTATGCGCAGGACCCCGCTGAGCTCGGGCAAAGAAGCCCTTGTTTCCCGCTGTGCAGCCCCCTGCCTTGGCTTCCTTTTGGTGGGGTTGCAGGCTGCTCCTGAGGTGTCCCTGTGCTCTGCTTCCTCCCTGCCCTCTCTCCCAGGTGCACCTCCAGCCCCAAGCCATGTCCTGCTGCAACCCGTGCCAGCCCTGCCAGCCCTGCGGCCCGACCCCACTGGCCAGCAGCTGCAACGAGCCCTGTTGCAGGCAGTGCCAGAGCTCCAACATCGTCATCCAGCCCTCCGCCGTGGTGGTGACCCTGCCCGGCCCCATCCTCAGCTCCTTCCCGCAGAACACCGCCGTGGGCTCCTCCACCTCCGCTGCCGTTGGCAGCATCCTCAGCTGTGAGGGAGTGCCCATCAACTCCGGGGGCTTTGACCTCTCCTGCATCACCAGCCGCTACTGCGGCAGCAGGTGTCGCCCCTGCTAAAGCCACTGGTGACGGCCCGGACAAGGATCCGCTGGAACCCAGAAGATGATGCCAGGCTGAACGACGGAGACTCTGGCCATTGCTTTGAGAGGGGCTGAGCATGCCTCACGCCTCCTGCAACGGGTGTCAGCCCTGAGGAAGGGGCCAGCCTGGGCTCTCTTGAAACATGACCGATGCCTCTCGTTGCCTTCCTCCACTCTCTCCTTTTCCTCCTTTGCCTTTGTTTTTGTCCACTCCCCTGGGCCATGAGGCCCACCAAAGCCAGCCTAGGGGGGACCTGCCTGTCCCTCTCCCTCTGTGGGGCACTGGCTCTTGGCTGTCCGCGCGACCCTTTCCCTGTGGCCTCCCCTCAGAGACATCTTGTTTCCCTCTTTGGACTCATTAAACTCTGCAGCATCCCAGCCCCTGGCTCTGTGTGGTCCTTTCCTCTCTGGATGTTCTCTAAAGCTGCGCAGGGAGGAAGGAGATGCGCCGGGAGGGAACAAATGGGGGAGCAAGTGGATCCTTTCTCATTCCTAGACCAATGGGAGGGCAGCACACACAGCCCCATGGCCTCCTTTGGTCGCTGTCCCTCGGAGCTGAGGACAACATCTCTGGCCACTGCACAGCCCGTGCCCATCAGCCCTTCCCGTGCTGTGTGTCTGCCCAGAAATAGTCCCCTTGGCCTCCAAACAAGCCCTGCGGATGGTGATGCCAGCTTGCCCTGTCTTCATGGGACGAGCCCGGTGCTGCAGGAGGCCCTGGGAGGTCAGCAGCCCCACGGGCACTCAGGGCAGTTCCTCTTGCTCTGGATGGAGCTGTGCTGGGGGAGAAGGCTCAGACAGAAGGTGGCGACGAGGACGGAAGGAGGGAATAGCAGGAGAAATCACCCTGGCTAGAGCCCACAGCCGCCTCCTCCTCACCTCCCCACCCATCTCCAGGAGGAAGGGGCAGGGTGTGCATCCGAGGGCAAGGGTAGCTATGGCAAGTCCCCTCTCATTCCGTCACGTCCGTACAGCGGGTCCCTGCAGAGGCCAATGGGCATCATTGCCCACTGTCCTCTGAGGGGAACATCTGTGGCAGAAGGAGTCTGCTCCTGATGGCACAGAGAGAAAGCAGGAAAAAAGCACATAAATGACAAACACTCATGGCACTTGCATGAACCATAAGTGGGGCAATACTGAAAAGACCTTGGCTGGCTTCCAGACCCACCAGGCTGCTCTCTCCCTCTCCCTGCGCAACGCGACAGAGGGGGGAAGAAGGTGAAAAAGGCTGTGGGTCGAGGCAAAGCCAGGGGCATCACTTACCCGTTACTTTCACTGGAAAAACAGACTTGACTGGGGGAACATTCCTCAAACATATTGCCAATGAAAAATAGAGCAGGGTGGAGAGAAACAGCAAAAAAGCCCTTAAGATGCCTCCACCCCGTCCCCACGTCTTCTCCACAGCCTCAGCTTCCCTCCTTCATTCACGGCTCTTCTATTTCCCCCACCGCGCAGCAGCGCAGGGGGCTGCGGATGCGGGGGCTGCGGTCAGCACACACAAGTTTCCTTCTGCGCAAAGAGGGACTGCACCTGACCTGCTCACGAAGAAGCAGCCGGGTTTTGGCACCTTCCCCTGAACCCCTTGTCTCTGCCTCCCCAGACACACGTGCTCGGCCTTCAGACTCCGTGTTCTGTGCGTGACCTGGAACTCAGGGAGCTTGAACACCAAAGGAGCTGGACTCAGAGCTGCGCGACTGCCCCTGTGGCACCCCATCTCACAGCCGAGCAACATGCGGAGCCCCGTCCCTTCCCTTCCACACCCATTTGGCACGAGGTCTCAGGCCGTGCCTCACTGAGCACCAGGCCGAAGTGCACCTGGCCCTGGCCTGGACACGAGGAGCCTGCGTCCCGCCCCAGCCCCCAGCAAGACGGCACCATAAGGGGACCGATTCAGGGACAGGGGCCCGCAGAGGCGGGCAGGCTTTCCTGGCCCTGTACTTAGAGCAAGAGGTGGGGGTGCGGGGGCAGAGGCTGCGTTTCAGCTCCCTGGGCACCTCTCTGCCCGGCCAAAGGCACCGCCTCTCAGCTGTAATGGGCTCTGGCTGGCAAGGGCAATCTGCTGCTCTGCAGTGCCCAGGGACACCCCCGGGAAGGCCAAGGTCTTCACCCTGACCCACGCAAGTACAGGCTGACACACGTGTGCTCATTCATGCCTGCACGGAACCAGGCAAACCTCTGCACACTTACAGAAAGACAGGAAATGGCAATGAGCGACCATCAGAGAGAGATGGGGGGAGCAAGAGGAAAGGATGTGCCGTGCCCTCTCCCATGGCAGTCCTGGGGCCAACGCAGATGAGAAGCATGGGAGCGGTGCCCCTTTCCCGACAACTGTGCCGCAAGCAAGCCCACAGGAATGAGCCAGGCGCACATCACCTCTCCGCATGGGATGCCACCAGCACTTGAGCTGCGTCTTCCTCCTGCGCCGGCACGTTCCTGTCCCGGAAATCCTTGGCCTTCTCATGCCGGCACTTAGAGCAGCCTTCATGTGGGAAAGCACGTGCCGTAAGCAAGGAAATGAAAAGGCAGCGGTGCAGGAAACCAGGACACAGCCCATACCATTAGGTGGGATGGTCTGCATTTGCCAGGAACTTGTCAGAAAATTATTACTTCCACAGAGGGTGCCTCTGGGCCCGAGGCAGTGCAGGACTGCTATAAAAGGCGGCCCGACTCTCTGCGCTCTCATGCGCTTCTCTTGCCCCCTTCTCCTTGGGAATCAGGTGCGTGTGAAGTCTCTTGCCCTCCTCCTTCCAGACCAGGTCTTTCCTCCATGGAGGGCTCAGCTCGTGTGGGCTGTGCTAGCCCCGGGCTGGGAGCTGCTTCTCACGGGAGAGGGAAGGGGGGAGAAGGTCTTCTGCAGAGAGAGCCTGGGACGTAGCTGAGGTGGCTCCTGGGCTTTCAGCTGGGCAGCGCGTGCTGGGCCAGGAGATGCGGTGGCCCCGCTGTGGTTGGGTGCAGTGCTGCTTCTCATGTTTCCCCGTTTCTGGCTTCCCCTGCCCTCTCTCCCAGGTGGACCTGCAGCCCCAAGCCATGTCCTGCTGCAACCCGTGCCAGCCCTGCCAGCCCTGTGGCCCGACCCCGCTGGCCAGCAGCTGCAACGAGCCCTGTGTCAGGCAGTGCCAGGACTCCGTCGTCGTCATCCAGCCCTCCGCCGTGGTGGTGACCCTGCCCGGCCCCATCCTCAGCTCCTTCCCGCAGAACACCGCCGTGGGCTCCTCCACCTCCGCTGCCGTTGGCAGCATCCTCAGCTGTGAGGGAGTGCCCATCAACTCCGGGGGCTTTGACCTCTCCTGCATCACCAGCCGCTACTGCGGCAGCAGGTGTCGCCCCTGCTAAAGCCACTGGTGACGGCCCGGACAAGGATCCGCTGGAACCCAGAAGATGATGCCAGGCTGAACGACGGAGACTCTGGCCATTGCTTTGAGAGGGGCTGAGCATGCCTCACGCCTCCTGCAACGGGTGTCAGCCCTGAGGAAGGGGCCAGCCTGGGCTCTCTTGAAACATGACCGATGCCTCTCGTTGCCTTCCTCCACTCTCTCCTTTTCCTCCTTTGCCTTTGTTTTTGTCCACTCCCCTGGGCCATGAGGCCCACCAAAGCCAGCCTAGGGGGGACCTGCCTGTCCCTCTCCCTCTGTGGGGCACTGGCTCTTGGCTGTCCGCGCGACCCTTTCCCTGTGGCCTCCCCTCAGAGACATCTTGTTTCCCTCTTTGGACTCATTAAACTCTGCAGCATCCCAGCCCCTGGCTCTGTGTGGTCCTTTCCTCTCTGGATGTTCTCTAAAGCTGCGCAGGGAGGAAGGAGATGCGCCGGGAGGGAACAAATGGGGGAGCAAGTGGATCCTTTCTCATTCCTAGACCAATGGGAGGGCAGCACACACAGCCCCATGGCCTCCTTTGGTCGCTGTCCCTCGGAGCTGAGGACAACATCTCTGGCCACTGCACAGCCCGTGCCCATCAGCCCTTCCCGTGCTGTGTGTCTGCCCAGAAAATAGTCCCCTTGGCCTCCAAACAAGCCCTGCGGATGGTGATGCCAGCTTGCCCTGTCTTCATGGGACGAGCCCGGTGCTGCAGGAGGCCCTGGGAGGTCAGCAGCCCCACGGGCACTCAGGGCAGTTCCTCTTGCTCTGGATGGAGCTGTGCTGGGGGAGAAGGCTCAGACAGAAGGTGGCGACGAGGACAGAAGGAGGGAATAGGCAGGAGAATCACCCTGGCTAGAGCCCACAGCCGCCTCCTCCTCACCTCCCCACCCATCTCCAGGAGGAAGGGGCAGGGTGTGCATCCGAGGGCAAGGGTAGCTACGGCAAGTCCCCTCTCATTCCGTCACGTCCGTACAGCGGGTCCCTGCAGAGGCCAATGGGCATCATTGCCCACTGTCCTCTGAGGGGAACATCTGTGGCAGAAGGAGTCTGCTCCTGATGGCACAGAGAGAAAGCAGGAAAAAAGCACATAAATGACAAACACTCATGGCACTTGCATGAACCATAAGTGGGGCAATACTGAAAAGACCTTGGCTGGCTTCCAGACCCACCAGGCTGCTCTCTCCCTCTCCCTGCGCAACGCGACAGAGGGGGGAAGAAGGTGAAAAAGGCTGTGGGTCGAGGCAAAGCCAGGGGCATCACTTACCCGTTACTTTCACTGGAAAAACAGACTTGACTGGGGGAACATTCCTCAAACATATTGCCAATGAAAAATAGAGCAGGGTGGAGAGAAACAGCAAAAAAGCCCTTAAGATGCCTCCACCCCGTCCCCACGTCTTCTCCACAGCCTCAGCTTCCCTCCTTCATTCACGGCTCTTCTATTTCCCCCACCGCGCAGCAGCGCAGGGGGCTGCGGATGCGGGGGCTGCGGTCAGCACACACAAGTTTCCTTCTGCGCAAAGAGGGACTGCACCTGACCTGCTCACGAAGAAGCAGCCGGGTTTTGGCACCTTCCCCTGAACCCCTTGTCTCTGCCTCCCCAGACACACGTGCTCGGCCTTCAGACTCCGTGTTCTGTGCGTGACCTGGAACTCAGGGAGCTTGAACACCAAAGGAGCTGGACTCAGAGCTGCGCGACTGCCCCTGTGGCACCCCATCTCACAGCCGAGCAACATGCGGAGCCCCGTCCCTTCCCTTCCACACCCATTTGGCACGAGGTCTCAGGCCGTGCCTCACTGAGCACCAGGCCGAAGTGCACCTGGCCCTGGCCTGGACACGAGGAGCCTGCGTCCCGCCCCAGCCCCCAGCAAGACGGCACCATAAGGGGACCGATTCAGGGACAGGGGCCCGCAGAGGCGGGCAGGCTTTCCTGGCCCTGTACTTAGAGCAAGAGGTGGGGGTGCGGGGGCAGAGGCTGCGTTTCAGCTCCCTGGGCACCTCTCTGCCCGGCCAAAGGCACCGCCTCTCAGCTGTAATGGGCTCTGGCTGGCAAGGGCAATCTGCTGCTCTGCAGTGCCCAGGGACACCCCCGGGAAGGCCAAGGTCTTCACCCTGACCCACGCAAGTACAGGCTGACACACGTGTGCTCATTCATGCCTGCACGGAACCAGGCAAACCTCTGCACACTTACAGAAAGACAGGAAATGGCAATGAGCGACCATCAGAGAGAGATGGGGGGAGCAAGAGGAAAGGATGTGCCGTGCCCTCTCCCATGGCAGTCCTGGGGCCAACGCAGATGAGAAGCATGGGAGCGGTGCCCCTTTCCCGACAACTGTGCCGCAAGCAAGCCCACAGGAATGAGCCAGGCGCACATCACCTCTCCGCATGGGATGCCACCAGCACTTGAGCTGCGTCTTCCTCCTGCGCCGGCACGTTCCTGTCCCGGAAATCCTTGGCCTTCTCATGCCGGCACTTAGAGCAGCCTTCATGTGGGAAAGCACGTGCCGTAAGCAAGGAAATGAAAAGGCAGCGGTGCAGGAAACCAGGACACAGCCCATACCATTAGGTGGGATGGTCTGCATTTGCCAGGAACTTGTCAGAAAATTATTACTTCCACAGAGGGTGCCTCTGGGCCCGAGGCAGTGCAGGACTGCTATAAAAGGCGGCCCGACTCTCTGCGCTCTCATGCGCTTCTCTTGCCCCCTTCTCCTTGGGAATCAGGTGCGTGTGAAGTCTCTTGCCCTCCTCCTTCCAGACCAGGTCTTTCCTCCATGGAGGGCTCAGCTCGTGTGGGCTGTGCTAGCCCCGGGCTGGGAGCTGCTTCTCACGGGAGAGGGAAGGGGGGAGAAGGTCTTCTGCAGAGAGAGCCTGGGACGTAGCTGAGGTGGCTCCTGGGCTTTCAGCTGGGCAGCGCGTGCTGGGCCAGGAGATGCGGTGGCCCCGCTGTGGTTGGGTGCAGTGCTGCTTCTCATGTTTCCCCGTTTCTGGCTTCCCCTGCCCTCTCTCCCAGGTGGACCTGCAGCCCCAAGCCATGTCCTGCTGCAACCCGTGCCAGCCCTGCCAGCCCTGTGGCCCGACCCCGCTGGCCAGCAGCTGCAACGAGCCCTGTGTCAGGCAGTGCCAGAGCTCCAACATCGTCATCCAGCCCTCCGCCGTGGTGGTGACCCTGCCCGGCCCCATCCTCAGCTCCTTCCCGCAGAACACCGCCGTGGGCTCCTCCACCTCCGCTGCCGTTGGCAGCATCCTCAGCTGTGAGGGAGTGCCCATCAACTCCGGGGGCTTTGACCTCTCCTGCATCACCAGCCGCTACTGCGGCAGCAGGTGTCGCCCCTGCTAAAGGTGCTGGCAACAGCTTTGGGCAAGAACCTTCAGGACCTCAGAACATGGACCGGAGATGGAGCTCCGTGCCATTGGCCCCTTCTTTCACTCAGCCTTTTTGCCCTCTTCCCTTTGCTGTCGCTGCCTCCCAGCACCAGCGTGGCTGGCACCTGTTGGCCTCCCTCCCTCTGCAGGGCAGGCAGACGGACACCCTGCAGGAGCTCCACCGCACCTCAGCGGCTGCCCCTGGCGCTGCCTCGGAGCCACCTCCTTTTCTTCTTTCGACTCATTAAAGTCGTGCTGCATCCAGGCCTGTGCCTCCGAGTCCTCCCTCCTTCTGTGGCAGCTCTCCCAGTCTGCCCGGGGAATAACGGGGGAGGAAGGGGAGGGTGGAACTCTTACAGAATCGGATCTCCTCAAGGCACTACTGGGCTCAACAGAACAACTCAGACACACGGCACCCCATGGATGATGTAAGGTTCCCCTCAGGCTCTTCCTTCCAACAGTTTCGGGCAGAGAAACCATCTATTTCAATGTCACTGACCACTGGGCACCTTTTGGCAGTACGAGACAGGCCCCCACCTAACCATAGCACAAATGCTGGAGATGGCCCTGCCCAGACTCAGCTACCCTTCCTCACCCAGTGCTCTGAGGCAAGGCCAGTCTGAGCTCTGCTTACACTACCACTGCTCCTCATTGCAGAGCAGGGTCTTCTAGCACTGCAGCCTGTAGCCAGTGGCCATCTATCCGCCAACAGACCCTGCACTCCACTTGGAGCCACATGGGCCCAATGAAAGGCAGGGCTGTGCCCTCACAGTAGGACACCTGCCTCACACTGGGCCGTGCGGGGAACCGGACCCGTCTGGGCAGTTACACTGGCAGGACGAGTACTGGTACTAATCCCAGGAAGGCATCTCCCCAGCATGGGTCCAAGGCCCTGCTCTGCCCTGCGCCCAGGCAATGGACCCCGGGGTGGAGTCCTTCAAAGTCAACAGAGCTGTCATCTAGAAGACCTAGATAATCAATACCAATACACTCCTCTGGGCACATCAATCTGACACCTTAGAAGTGTAATATGGACCTGCTGACTTACCCTTTGGGGACCGTCATTTCTCTTGATCACTACAAAAGCCTTCTAGAGAAGAAGTTCAAAAGTTCATGTTCCTCTCTGCTATTCCCTGCCTATAGCATATGAGTCTTTAAGTGAACAAGTCTAGGAAATGAAGAGGACGATAACCATGCAGCATTTAATTTTCTCTGCCAAAAATGCTAGTCTTGGTTGCCATAAACTCTTTTGGAATGCAGATTTTCTTTGTCGTGACGGTGGTGCAGTGGAGTGGTTTGTATAAAGTGACGTCATGATTGAAGGACATCACTGAGACGATCATAGAATCATAAGATAGTCCAGGTTTGAAGGGGCCTTCAGAGATAACCTGGTCCAATCTTTCATGGGATAGGAGGCCTAGATGAGATTATCTAACCACCTTGTCCAGTTGCATCTTGCAAACCTCCAGCAATGGGGACTCCGCCGTGTCCCTGGGGAGGCTGTTCCAGGGAATGGTTGTTCTTACTATAAAAATTGTAGTTCTTACGTCAAGGTAAAACCTCTCCAGGTGCAACTTGTACTTGTTGGCCCTTGTCTTCTCCATGTGGCTTCTTGTGATGAGAGAGCCTCCCTCCTCTTTGTAGACAGCCTTTAAGTACTGGAATACTGTGATCAGGTCCCCCACCAGAGAAAAAAGGCCTAACTCCTTCACTCTTTCCTCACAGGACAGGTTCTCCAGCCCTTTGGTCCTTTGACACATGAGAGGGGCTGGTGGAGCTTGCAAGAAGCAGATTTTCTTGCTCATGAGAGTGGTGTAATGGAGCAGTTTGCATATGATGAAATCATGATTAAAGGACATGTTGCGGTTTAACCCCAGCTGGCAACCAAGTACCACCACACAGTTGCTCGCTCACTCCTGCCCACACCACACCACCCCCCCACCCTCCCCATTGGCATGGGGAAGAGAATCAGGAAAGGTAAAACTCACATCTTGAGATAACAGCAATTTAATAATTGATGTAAAATGAAATATAATAGTAGTAGTAGTAGTAGTGTGACAAAAAGGGGAGGGAGAGAGGAATAAAATCCGAAAGGGAAAAACCAAAACAAGTGATGCACAATACAATCGCTCACCACCCGCTTACTGATGCAACAACCAGACTGCCCAAACCGCTCCCCCTGAGTTTATATACTCAGCATGACATTCTATGATATGGAAGATCCCTTTGGCCAGTTTGGGTCAGCTGTCCTGGCTGTGTCCCCTGCCATTTCCTTGCACACACACCCCACACCCCCACACCCCCCGCCTTATCACTGGCAGGGCCTAAACAACCCAAAAGTCCTGGACTTAGTATAAATGTTACTTAGCAACAACTAAAACCATCAGTGTGTTATCAACATTATTCTCATACCAAACCAAAAACATAGCATTGTACCAGCTATGGAGAAGAAAACTAACTCCACCCTGGCCAAAACCAGGGCAGGACATCACTGAGGGGATCACAAACTCAGTGATAACCAGGAAAAAGGGGAAGAATGGCTGTGCCTGCCAGCAGGCAACACCAGCATTTTTTCTGGTGACAAGAACATCTACATCGTTTTTGACACGCCAGTGATGGTATACCAGGCCTCCATGAAGGGAGCCTGATGAGGATGTAGAAATTCAGCAAGGTCTGCAGGTGCTGACTGCTCCACACAGTGACAATGAGGAGGCCATTCCCCACCAAGGTTAGAAGACACATGGAGGAAATAATGGCACATGGGAGCATGTGCCCACCTTGGGAGATGTGGGAAGCCCGGGGGAATGACATCACTTACAGATGTCCTGCTTTTCTTTGCTGTGGCCCAGTACATGACCGGGAGGAATCAGCTGCCCAGACCAGACTGAAGGAATAAAGCTGTGGTCGGTTAAATCTATTCTCTCTATTGCTGTCAGACGGATAATCAGAACCTGTTGCCAACTGACAGAACCTGACTATCCAAGGTGAAGGTCTGACCATGCCTGGGCAGAGGTGTGCGTGGTAGACCAGAGCAGAGAGGACTTGGCAGACATCTGACCAACACTGCTGGTTTGCTGCAACTGACCATGGCATGATATTGCTTGTAGAGGAATGAAGGCAGTGGGCTGATTACATTGATAACATGCAGCTGTGGCCTTGCCGCAAAGGCAGGGGGTTATTGTCATGGACGATGTGCAGCTGCAGCTCATCCTGCTAAGTGGTTAAATAGCCCTGAGGCGTGTGGGAGAGAGGCTGGTTGGAGGAGGAGCAGGGAGGAGCTGGATGTAGCCGAGAGAAGCAGCAGTGTGGCCTGGCCTCTGGAGGATGGAGACACAGCATGGACAGTAGGATGTGACCCATGGTAAAGCCTTGTTGCAGCTTGCTAGTTTTGCTCGTGCTGTGACAATTGGTGTCCCATGTGAGGAAAACTGCTTGGGCCTCAGTCTGTAACAACCACTGACACCTGTTGTAACTCACTGAATGTCTGTGTTTCCAGGGTGCTTTGGTTTCTTGATTGTCTCATTCTTAATTGCCTGCTTCAAATATCCAAGATGCCTGACAGCTATATATCTATAGACCATGGGTGGGGGTTACATTATGTGTGATTAGGACCAGGAGAGAATGCTGGCTGAGAGCTGATACTGTCATTGCCCGATGAAGCATGACACACCTGCTAAGCTGACCATCCTTCAAAAGCAATTACCATGGGTTCATCCACAAAAAAAACCCCCATTAAATTAATTTAGCATGTTGCCAAGTGATAGAATCCACTGCAGGGAGTTCTCCCCCTTCCCCTCCCCTTCCTCCCCCGTTATTCCCCGGGCAGACTGGGAGAGCTGCCACAGAAGGAGGGAGGACTCGGAGGCACAGGCCTGGATGCAGCACGACTTTAATGAGTCGAAAGAAGAAAAGGAGGTGGCTCCGAGGCAGCGCCAGGGGCAGCCGCTGAGGTGCGGTGGAGCTCCTGCAGGGTGTCCGTCTGCCTGCCCTGCAGAGGGAGGGAGGCCAACAGGTGCCAGCCACGCTGGTGCTGGGAGGCAGCGACAGCAAAGGGAAGAGGGCAAAAAGGCTGAGTGAAAGAAGGGGCCAATGGCACGGAGCTCCATCTCCGGTCCATGTTCTGAGGTCCTGAAGGTTCTTGCCCAAAGCTGTTGCCAGCACCTTTAGCAGGGGCGACACCTGCTGCCGCAGTAGCGGCTGGTGATGCAGGAGAGGTCAAAGCCCCCGGAGTTGATGGGCACTCCCTCACAGCTGAGGATGCTGCCAACGGCAGCGGAGGTGGAGGAGCCCACGGCGGTGTTCTGCGGGAAGGAGCTGAGGATGGGGCCGGGCAGGGTCACCACCACGGCGGAGGGCTGGATGACGATGTTGGAGCTCTGGCACTGCCTGACACAGGGCTCGTTGCAGCTGCTGGCCAGCGGGGTCGGGCCACAGGGCTGGCAGGGCTGGCACGGGTTGCAGCAGGACATGGCTTGGGGCTGCAGGTCCACCTGGGAGAGAGGGCAGGGGAAGCCAGAAACGGGGAAACATGAGAAGCAGCACTGCACCCAACCACAGCGGGGCCACCGCATCTCCTGGCCCAGCACGCGCTGCCCAGCTGAAAGCCCAGGAGCCACCTCAGCTACGTCCCAGGCTCTCTCTGCAGAAGACCTTCTCCCCCCTTCCCTCTCCCGTGAGAAGCAGCTCCCAGCCCGGGGCTAGCACAGCCCACACGAGCTGAGCCCTCCATGGAGGAAAGACCTGGTCTGGAAGGAGGAGGGCAAGAGACTTCACACGCACCTGATTCCCAAGGAGAAGGGGGCAAGAGAAGCGCATGAGAGCGCAGAGAGTCGGGCCGCCTTTTATAGCAGTCCTGCACTGCCTCGGGCCCAGAGGCACCCTCTGTGGAAGTAATAATTTTCTGACAAGTTCCTGGCAAATGCAGACCATCCCACCTAATGGTATGGGCTGTGTCCTGGTTTCCTGCACCGCTGCCTTTTCATTTCCTTGCTTACGGCACGTGCTTTCCCACATGAAGGCTGCTCTAAGTGCCGGCATGAGAAGGCCAAGGATTTCCGGGACAGGAACGTGCCGGCGCAGGAGGAAGACGCAGCTCAAGTGCTGGTGGCATCCCATGCGGAGAGGTGATGTGCGCCTGGCTCATTCCTGTGGGCTTGCTTGCGGCACAGTTGTCGGGAAAGGGGCACCGCTCCCATGCTTCTCATCTGCGTTGGCCCCAGGACTGCCATGGGAGAGGGCACGGCACATCCTTTCCTCTTGCTCCCCCCATCTCTCTCTGATGGTCGCTCATTGCCATTTCCTGTCTTTCTGTAAGTGTGCAGAGGTTTGCCTGGTTCCGTGCAGGCATGAATGAGCACACGTGTGTCAGCCTGTACTTGCGTGGGTCAGGGTGAAGACCTTGGCCTTCCCGGGGGTGTCCCTGGGCACTGCAGAGCAGCAGATTGCCCTTGCCAGCCAGAGCCCATTACAGCTGAGAGGCGGTGCCTTTGGCCGGGCAGAGAGGTGCCCAGGGAGCTGAAACGCAGCCTCTGCCCCCGCACCCCCACCTCTTGCTCTAAGTACAGGGCCAGGAAAGCCTGCCCGCCTCTGCGGGCCCCTGTCCCTGAATCGGTCCCCTTATGGTGCCGTCTTGCTGGGGGGCTGGGGCGGGACGCAGGCTCCTCGTGTCCAGGCCAGGGCCAGGTGCACTTCGGCCTGGTGCTCAGTGAGGCACGGCCTGAGACCTCGTGCCAAATGGGTGTGGAAGGGAAGGGACGGGGCTCCGCATGTTGCTCGGCTGTGAGATGGGGTGCCACAGGGGCAGTCGCGCAGCTCTGAGTCCAGCTCCTTTGGTGTTCAAGCTCCCTGAGTTCCAGGTCACGCACAGAACACGGAGTCTGAAGGCCGAGCACGTGTGTCTGGGGAGGCAGAGACAAGGGGTTCAGGGGAAGGTGCCAAAACCCGGCTGCTTCTTCGTGAGCAGGTCAGGTGCAGTCCCTCTTTGCGCAGAAGGAAACTTGTGTGTGCTGACCGCAGCCCCCGCATCCGCAGCCCCCTGCGCTGCTGCGCGGTGGGGGAAATAGAAGAGCCGTGAATGAAGGAGGGAAGCTGAGGCTGTGGAGAAGACGTGGGGACGGGGTGGAGGCATCTTAAGGGCTTTTTTGCTGTTTCTCTCCACCCTGCTCTATTTTTCATTGGCAATATGTTTGAGGAATGTTCCCCCAGTCAAGTCTGTTTTTCCAGTGAAAGTAACGGGTAAGTGATGCCCCTGGCTTTGCCTCGACCCACAGCCTTTTTCACCTTCTTCCCCCCTCTGTCGCGTTGCGCAGGGAGAGGGAGAGAGCAGCCTGGTGGGTCTGGAAGCCAGCCAAGGTCTTTTCAGTATTGCCCCACTTATGGTTCATGCAAGTGCCATGAGTGTTTGTCATTTATGTGCTTTTTTCCTGCTTTCTCTCTGTGCCATCAGGAGCAGACTCCTTCTGCCACAGATGTTCCCCTCAGAGGACAGTGGGCAATGATGCCCATTGGCCTCTGCAGGGACCCGCTGTACGGACGTGACGGAATGAGAGGGGACTTGCCGTAGCTACCCTTGCCCTCGGATGCACACCCTGCCCCTTCCTCCTGGAGATGGGTGGGGAGGTGAGGAGGAGGCGGCTGTGGGCTCTAGCCAGGGTGATTTCTCCTGCTATTCCCTCCTTCTGTCCTCGTCGCCACCTTCTGTCTGAGCCTTCTCCCCCAGCACAGCTCCATCCAGAGCAAGAGGAACTGCCCTGAGTGCCCGTGGGGCTGCTGACCTCCCAGGGCCTCCTGCAGCACCGGGCTCGTCCCATGAAGACAGGGCAAGCTGGCATCACCATCCGCAGGGCTTGTTTGGAGGCCAAGGGGACTATTTCTGGGCAGACACACAGCACGGGAAGGGCTGATGGGCACGGGCTGTGCAGTGGCCAGAGATGTTGTCCTCAGCTCCGAGGGACAGCGACCAAAGGAGGCCATGGGGCTGTGTGTGCTGCCCTCCCATTGGTCTAGGAATGAGAAAGGATCCACTTGCTCCCCCATTTGTTCCCTCCCGGCGCATCTCCTTCCTCCCTGCGCAGCTTTAGAGAACATCCAGAGAGGAAAGGACCACACAGAGCCAGGGGCTGGGATGCTGCAGAGTTTAATGAGTCCAAAGAGGGAAACAAGATGTCTCTGAGGGGAGGCCACAGGGAAAGGGTCGCGCGGACAGCCAAGAGCCAGTGCCCCACAGAGGGAGAGGGACAGGCAGGTCCCCCCTAGGCTGGCTTTGGTGGGCCTCATGGCCCAGGGGAGTGGACAAAAACAAAGGCAAAGGAGGAAAAGGAGAGAGTGGAGGAAGGCAACGAGAGGCATCGGTCATGTTTCAAGAGAGCCCAGGCTGGCCCCTTCCTCAGGGCTGACACCCGTTGCAGGAGGCGTGAGGCATGCTCAGCCCCTCTCAAAGCAATGGCCAGAGTCTCCGTCGTTCAGCCTGGCATCATCTTCTGGGTTCCAGCGGATCCTTGTCCGGGCCGTCACCAGTGGCTTTAGCAGGGGCGACACCTGCTGCCGCAGTAGCGGCTGGTGATGCAGGAGAGGTCAAAGCCCCCGGAGTTGATGGGCACTCCCTCACAGCTGAGGATGCTGCCAACGGCAGCGGAGGTGGAGGAGCCCACGGCGGTGTTCTGCGGGAAGGAGCTGAGGATGGGGCCGGGCAGGGTCACCACCACGGCGGAGGGCTGGATGACGACGACGGAGTCCTGGCACTGCCTGACACAGGGCTCGTTGCAGCTGCTGGCCAGTGGGGTCGGGCCGCAGGGCTGGCAGGGCTGGCACGGGTTGCAGCAGGACATGGCTTGGGGCTGGAGGTGCACCTGGGAGAGAGGGCAGGGAGGAAGCAGAGCACAGGGACACCTCAGGAGCAGCCTGCAACCCCACCAAAAGGAAGCCAAGGCAGGGGGCTGCACAGCGGGAAACAAGGGCTTCTTTGCCCGAGCTCAGCGGGGTCCTGCGCATAGCAGCCAGGCCCAGGGATGCTCATCACTAGCCTGGAGCAGAGGGCCAGCTCAGCCCAGCCTCAGCCTGTCTCCGTGACAGACTGTCTCTCCTCTGACCTCTCCCGCCACCCCCGTCTCGGAGCACTAACATAAGACCAAGGAGCAGGTACCAGCTGAGCTGCCCTCGAAGGCTAGACCCTGTCCTGGAGGAGGAGGTGGAGGAGAAAAGGGGCTTCCAGCTCACCTGGTTCCCAAGGAGAAGGAGGTGACGGAAGCGGCTGAGAGAGCCATCAGTTGGGCTGGCTTTTATACTGGCCCCACGCTGCCTCAGGGCCAAGGCAGCCGCTGCATAAGCAGCAATTTTCCGGCATGCTGCTAATGAACGGAAACATCCCCGGTAATGACATGGCATGTGTTGCTCTTTCCCTCTACGCTGCCCTTGCGTTTCCTGGTTTATGTCATACCCGTCCCGTCACAGACGTCTCTTTTGAGAGCTGCGATGAGAGGGCCCGTGGTTTCCGGGGCAAGGCTGCCTCACTGTGGGCAGAAGACACGGCCTAAGTGCCAGAGGGGTCCAGTGCAGGCAGGTGATGTCAGCCTGGGCTCTCTCTTTTGGGTGTTTTTGTGATCCTTCAGACAGGAACGGCTCCAGCTGCTCTAGCCCTGCAAACTTGGTCTGCTGAGACCTGACCTTGTTTTCGCGTACAAACCAATGGGCATAAAAGGAGCACTGAGACTCCACACTGGTATTTTTGTAATGTCTGCAAGTTCCTCTTGATGTATTGTTCTTACGTAGATGTTTAGAGGAAGAAAGGAAAAGAGATCGTATAGGCCTTATCTTCCAGAATTACTGAATAAAACAAAGTCAGGTTGGATGGAGCTTTGAGCCACTTGTCCAATGAAGAATGTCCCTGCCCAAGGCAGAGGGCTTGGAGCAGGTGATCTTCCATGGTCCCTTTGAACCCAAACATGCTACGAGTCTATCGTTCTATGAAAACGAGTTGTACGTAAGTAGGAATGGACTAAGTCCTTGGAGCCACACAGTGAAGCCGCTTCAATGCTAGAAGGGATGAAATGCTGAAGTACCAGGCATGGGCAGGTGACGTTGAATTGTGCAGGAAATTTTTGGTAAGATGCACAAGCAGAACGGAAGCAAGAAAGTTGATGTCTCCTCCTTCTGAATGAGACTGTCACTACAGGCCGTTGGGTGACACAGAAAAAAGTGACGGACTCACACCCTTGTGAGATACTGTGGAAAGCAGCATGAGCTGCCAGGTTTGAGTATCAGGATGGACGTGAGCCATCCTGATCTTATATTGCAATATAAGATTGTACAGATACATCGATCAGCATTTTTGAGAGTATAGAGAGTGAGACGAGGAATGAGCAGAAGGAATGAGCTAATAAGGTGATGGAGAGCTGGATACACAGTCCGGCAGTGTAAAAATAACTCCAGCTCTCGGGTGGATTCAGGGAGGTTCTTTGCCCTGTCTGCGGAGTAGTCCCTGGTGCTTCTCTGCGTGCCGGGTGCCACGCTGCCAGATAACATTGGCTCGTTGGGCAGTCCTTAATGGCATGGAATTTAACACGACTAAGTGCCAGATTCATGCACCTAGGACGGAGTAACACCAGATACAAGTATGAATTAGGAGATGAGTTTCTGGAGAGCAGCCCTGCAGAAAAGGATCTTGGAGTTGTGTTTGACAGCAGGTTCCATAGGAGTTAGCATTGTGCCCTGGCAGCAAGGGGGCAAACCTTATACCAGGGTGTATTAAGCACAGTATAACCAGCTGGTCAAAAGAGATGATTATTCTGTTTTTTATAGCATTGATGTGGCCTCATCTTGAGTTCTGTATGCGGTTCTAGGCCTCACAATTTATGGTGGCTGTTAAGGTACTTGAATGTATCCAGAGAAGGGTAACAAAGCTGGTGAAAGGGCTGGAAGGTATGTCCTATGCGGAGCAGCTAAGGGCTTTGGGGTTGTCTAGCCTGGAGAAGAGGAGGCTGAGGGGGAACTTCACTGCTCAATACAGCTTCCTGAGGAGGAGAAGCAGGGGTGGAGGTGCTGAGCTTTTCTCCCCAGTACTCAGTGACATGACGTGTGGGAATGGTTCAAAGTCACATCAGACGCGGTTCAGACTTGACATTCAGAAGCATTTTTTTGCTGAGCTGGTGGTCAAACACTGAAGAGGCTTCCTAGAGAGGTGGTTGACGCCCTGTGCCTGTCAGTATTTAAGAGGCATTTGGACAACGCCCTTAATAACATGCTTTAATTATTCTTTGGCCCTGAAGTGATCAGGTAGTTGAACTATACAATCATTACAGGTCCCTTCCAGCTGAAAATATTCTATTCTGTTCTATTCTTTCCTATGCAATCCTACCTTATCCTATCCTATCCTGTCAGGGATGACTGGACTTCCAGAATGGGAGTTCACCTGTAGGTGAGCAAAGGCAGTGGGTTGATTGCTTTGATGATGTACAGCTGTGATCCTATAGCAGAGTGGTTAAATAGCTCTGAGGTGTGTGGGAGAGAGTGGGTGTCTGGATGAAGCAGAAGGATTGGGATGAGACAGAGGGAAGGAGCAGTGTGGTCTGGTCTGGTCTGGTCTGGTCTCTGGAGGATGAAGAAACAGTGCAGACTGTAGAGTTTGCCCAATGGTAAAGCTTTTTGCTGTTTGCTATTTTATTTGTGTTGTGCTATTTCCTGACTGCTGTAACTAAAATTTCAATGTTTACCCACATTTTCTCTGGCATGCTGCTCTCTGCCATGCTGATCTGTCACCTCTCCCTGACCAAGAAAAAGGTTGTTTTTTGTTTTAATTATGCTTTCAAGCTAAACCATACTTCTTCTGTCTCTGTAAAACACACATAAGGTTTGGTGGTGTGGGGCTGTGCCTGCAAAGTCAGAGCTGGGGCCAAAAAAGCTTCTCAGTACTCAGAGGAGTCGGAAAAAAGATTTCAAATACCTGTGTCCTGGTTTTGGCTGGGAAAGAGTTAATATTCTTCTTGGCAGCTGGTGCAGTACTGTTTTGAATTTGGGGTGAGAAAAATGTTGATAGCACATTGATGGTTTTGGTTGTTGTTACTTAATGTTTATATGAAGTCAAGGACTTGTCAGTTTCTCAGGCCCTGCTAGTGAGAAGGTCTGGAGGGGCACAGGAAACCGGGAGGGGACACAGCCAGGACAGCTGACTCCAACTGGCCAAAGGGTTGTTCCATACCATATGATGTCATGCTTGGTATACAAACTGGAAGGGGTGAGCCAGGGCCTGGGACCACTGCTTGGGGACTGGCTGGGTATCAGTCAGCAGGTGGTAAGCAACTGTATTGTGCATCGCTTCTTTTCTTTCCTCCATTCCCTTTGGATTTTGTTGCTCTCTCCTTCTTCCTCCTTTTCATTATAACCGTTAGTAGTAGTATTATAGGTTTTCTTTTATTTAAATTATTAAATTGTTCTAATCTCAACCCTCAAGTTTTGCATTCCTTTTCAATTCTCCTCCCCATTTCTCTGGGTGATGGGGGAGTGAGTGAGCAGCTGTGTGGTACTTAGTTAAAGGCTGGGGTTGAACCACAACAACATGCCACAGGTAAAGCAGTGTCAATTTGGGGAATCTTATAAAATTTCATTTCCTGCAAATCAAAACAAATATCTGGTCACTGAGCTGGAGGTACTTAAGGAGAATAAGGACCCAATTTAGAGAAAAGGATGTTGTGGGACACAATGTCAAAGACCTGATGCCAGAATGCAGGGCTTGTTCCCCACTGCCTTAGAAGGAGCTGACTATGTCTTCCTCAGCTCCAAGAAACAGTGACTGAGCATCAAGGGACTCGTTGTCCTGTCCCACCCTCCCCTTCCTCTGGGAATGGTGAATGATCTGCTTGTGTCCCCACCTTATCCTCCACCACCCAAGGAAATGCTTTTCTTCCTCAGCAGCTCGAGACAATGACACCCAGAAAGGATTACACTGAGGCAGAGGCTGCGATGCAGAAAGCTTTAATGACTCTGAAGCAGGAAATGAGTTCCCTTGTAGAGGAGGCTGCTGGTGGTGGGAGATCACCGGCAGCTGCCAGAAGTTTGTGCCCGTCACCCATGGTGGAGATCCCACAGAGCAGCCATCTGCCTGCCCCACAGATGGAGAGGGCTTAGCAGATCCCCCCAGTTGTCTCTGGGAGACTTACAGCCCAGACACACAGAAGACAGGAGATGGGAGAGAGTCAAGCAGGGGAAAGCAGACTTTGGCCATGTTTCAGAGACCCCAGCTCATGCTCAGCATCTCTGAAGTCAAGGGCCAGGAGCTCTGTCCTCAGTCTAGGTCTGGATTCCTGGGGGTCCTTGTCCGGGTTGTCACCAGTGGCTTTAGCAGGGGCGACACCTGCTGCCGCAGTAGCGGCTGGTGATGCAGGAGAGGTCAAAGCCCCCGGAGTTGATGGGCACTCCCTCACAGCTGAGGATGCTGCCAACAGCAGCGGAGGTGGAGGAGCCCACAACGGTGTTCTGCGGGAAGGAGCTGAGGATGGGGCCGGGCAGGGTCACCACCACGGGGGAGGGCTCGATGACGACGGTGGAGTTCTGGCACTGCCTGACACAGGGCTCGTTGCAGCTGTTGGCCAGCGGGGTCGGGCCGCAGGGCCGGCAGGGCATGCACGGGTTGCAGCAGGACATGGCTTGGGGCTGGAGGTGCACCTGGAGGGAGGAAGCAGAGCACAGGGACAGGTGAGGAGCAGTCTGCCACGAGTCCATCACCCCACTGTGAGCTCTTCAAAGACAGCTGCTGAGCTGCGGGGTAGAAACTGAGCAGAGGAGTTTCATGGCCTCATCCAGACACAGTTTGGCAAAGTACCACCATGCCCAGCCGAGCTGCTGCCTATCTCTTCAAGTAACAGCTCCCTCAGCCAAGCGCTAGGCCTTTGCCCTTCTCCCCCTCCCATGACAAGCAGCACCACAACCCAGCATCAGGTGGAGGATCACGCATCTGCGTGGCCACAGAAGGACATGGCGAAAGCGCTTCGGACTCACCTGGTTCCCAAGGAGAACGAGGAGAGAGAAGTGGATGAGAGAGCGAGGAGCTGCGCTGGCTTTTATACTGGCCCTGACCTGCCCCAGGCCCACAGGTGGCTTCTGCGGAAGTGGCAATTTTCAAAGCTGCTCATGAGGTGAATGGAAAACATCCCAGCTAACAACATGGGCTGGGTGGCTGTTGTCCTGGATGCTGCCTTCTCATTTCCTGGCTAATTCCCTCACAGAGGCTTCCTCTGGGTGCGGGGACTGGGAGGTCCCAGGTGTCCAGGGCAGGAACGTGTTGGCATCAGGGTGCAGTGCACCCGAGTGTTGCTGGCCTGGGGCACGCTGGTGGGGTTGCCTCGGGCTGCGTTGACAGGAAGGGGCCCAGCTGCTCCCAGCCCTATAATCCTTGGCTGGTGACCCAAGGGCTTCCCTGCCTGAGGACATGCTGCGCCTTTCTTTTTGCTTCCCTCCCAACAGGATAAGGACAGCTTCCCTGTGTGGGCTGCCTGATGCTCCCCCAAGCCCTGAGGGAGTACTTGAGAGCCCCTTTTAGCCCCCACCCTCGAATACCACAGAGGTGCACGTCATGGCTTCCACAGAGTGCATCAGGTGGTGGGACTGGCTGATCCAGAGGTTTGGAGCTAGACAATATGTAGAAAGATAGAGTTATTACTTTCTATCAGGCATTACTTCTCTAAATGAAACTTGTTTAAACTTGAAACTTTACAGGCAGAAAGATGATATCTTTTTTGCGACCTGAGCATAGTAAGAAAATCCAAGTGATAAGGCTGGTTTTAAATTCTTTGTGGGGAATATTTGGACAGAGACCCAACCTCCTTGACGTTAACATTGTAAAACAACCAGATGAGTATCATGGTTACCTCTTTTCTCCAGCTTATGGAGAAAGTCTTTTTTTGGTGCTTTTATTGATGAAGATACAGCCACGGTCTCGTGGAACCACACCAAGGGTACGTGACCCTGGAGTGTACAATACTAACATTTCTGTAGCTTGCTTCACAACAGGGTATGCACACCTAGAGCTTTACAATCTCTCAGGTGCCCTGCAAAACCATTCCCTTTATCTTGTCACAGCCTCTGTGATATCTGTGAGTCATCTGGGGTGCTGGGACCCCCTTGCCCAGTGAGTTGATGGGCAAGTGTCTGCCAGATAAGCATATCATGGAGTTTGTGTCATTGGGCCCTAAATCTTACTGCTGCTTGCAGTCTAAAGAAAAGGGTAATTTCAAGGTTAAATGCATCACTTTAAGTGCAACAGAGGAAAGATCAATTTTGAGGCACTGAGGGATCTTGTGTTGTATTACAGTGCAAATCTAGACAGTCACAACCTTAAAAAGGTTCTGATAGACCAGTGCTGTATCACCAGGAACAAGCAGAAGTGTGCAATAGATACCAAGGCCCCTTTGGAACATGCAGGAGGTAGTCTATGACAAAACAGTAATGACTGAAAATTTAAAAGCCTCTTTTATGAGCATGCACTGAAAGCACCCTTTTCTGCTCTCCTGGAAAGGCATAGCAACTGTAGGGAATTTGTAAAAAGTCTTCTGGAGCATCACAGAATGGTTGAGGTTGGAAGGGACCACTAGAAGTGACCTTGCCCAACCACACTTCTGAAGCAGGGTCACCTAGAGCAGGTTGCCCAGAATTATGTCTTGATGGCTCTTGAATCCCTTCAAGGAGGGAAACTCCACAACCTCTCTGGACAACCTGTTCCAGTGTTCAGTCACCATTACAGGAAAAAAGCGTTTTCAGACAGCCTCCTGTGTTTCAGCCTGTGCCCATCACCCATGGCACTGTCATGGGGCACCACTGAGAAGTTGTCTTTGCACCTTGCCTTCAGTTACTTATTTATACAGTGTATTGTGTTTACATGACAAGGTTTTGGCAGTGGAGGGGATTCCAGAGGTGGCTTCTGTGAGAAGATGCTAGAAGCCATTCCTGTGTTGGATGGACCCAGTTCCAGCTAGCTCCAAGAAAGACCCATCTGCGGCCAAAGATGAGCCAATCAGTGATGTTGCTAGCATTTCTCTGATAACATATTTAAGAAGAGGTAATAAATTGTTGTGCAACATCACCTGGGAGAGAGGTAAGAATAGGTGAGAGGAAACAATTATGCAGACACCAAGGTCAGTGAAGGAGGGGGAGGTGGCATCAGAGCTCCAGGTGCTGGAGCAGATTTCCCTGCAGCCTGTGGTAGAGACCATGGTGATGCAGGTTGTCCTGCTGTAGCCTATGGAGGTCCACAGTGAAGTAGATATCCACCCTGGAGACCACAGAGGACCTCCTACCAGAGCAGGTAGATGTACCTTGAAGGAAGCTGTGAGCCCATTGAGAGCTGGAACAGGTTCCTGGCAGGAATGTGGTCCCACAGGGCACCCGTGCTGGAGAAGTCTGTTCCTGGAGGACTGCACCCCATGGAAGGGAGCCACACTGCAACAAGTTCATGAAAAACTGCAGCCTGTAGGAAGGACTGACATTAGAGAAGTTTGTGAAGGACTGTCTCCTGTGGGTGGGACCCCATGCTGGGGCTGGGGAAAAGCATGAGAGGGAAGGACCATCAGAGACAACATGTGACGAACTGACTGCACCTCATCATTGCCTGTCACCCTGCACCCCTTGAGGGGAGGAGGTAGAGAAGTCAAAAATGAAATTGAGCCCTGGAAGAAGGGAGGGTTGTGGGTAATGTGGATTTAGATTTGTTTGTATTTTTCATTATCCTGCTCTAATTTTGATTGGAAATAAATTCTTGAATATAGAGGAATTCTAGAGGAATGAAGGCAGGTTAATTAACATTGATAATGTACAGCTGTGGGCTGGCTTCAGGGGTGGTGGGTTGGCTGATATGGATAATGTGCAGCCGGCTAGTTTGGGTAGTGCTGTGACAGCTGGGCTGAACGGAGGAGGAGCAGTGTGGCCTGGCATCTGGAGGAAGGAGAAACATCACGGACAGTAGAATCTGACCCATGGTAAAGCCTTGTTGTGGCCTGCTAGCCTGCCTGTGCTGTGACGCTCCAAGTTGACTCTGTGCTGCCAGCAATGGTAACTGCTAAGTGATTTCCCTGTCCTTATCTCAACCCATGGGCTTTCCATTGTATCTTGTGCCCCTACCCAGCTGAGGAGTGATAGAGAACCTTAGTGGGCACCTGGCAGCCAGCCAAGGTCAATCCACCACACATTATGAAGATCTCTCCTGAGCTTTCTGTTCTCTAGGGTAACCAGTTACAGTTCTCTCAGCCTTGCCTCATAGCAGAGATGCTCCAGTCCCTTAAATTATCTTTATGACCCTTCATTGACTCTTTCTACTGCATCCATATCTCCATTGTACTAAGGAGCCCAGAACTGGAAACAATACCACAGGTGTTCTCTCATTGGTGCTGAGGGAAAGGATCACCTGCTGGTAACAGTCCTCCTAACGTAGTCCAGGTCATTGTTAGTCGTCTTTTAGGAAAGGGTCCATTTCTGGCTCATGATCAACTTGGTGTCCAGCAGGATAACCCAGGTAATTTTCTGCAAAGCTGTGTTCCAGTTGATCAGCCCCCAGCACAGAGGAATGACCCTGTCCTCCACCCTGCTCCTGTGGTGCTGGCAGTCTGTGGGGTCTGTGTAAGGGCAAGCCCCCGCACCGCAGGGTCCCCAAGCCTGCCGATGTGGGAAGGACTTGTGTAGAGGAATGAAGGCAGTGGGTTGATTAACATTATGTGCAGCTGTGGCCTTGCTGCAGAGGCAGTGGGTTGGTTGACATGGACGATGTGCAGCTGTAGCTCATACCCACAAAATGGTTAAATAGCCCTGAGGAGTGTGGGAGGAGGAGGCTGGATGGAGGAGGCAGCGGTGCTGGAGAAGGAAGAACCCAAATGTAGCAGAGAGAAGGAGCAGTGTGGTCTGGCCTCAGGAGGGTGGAGAAACAGCACAGACAGTAGACTCTAACCCACGGTAAAGCCTTGTTGCAGCTTGCCAGCTTGCTTGTGCTGCGACAGACTTGGCCTGTGCATGGGGAGCTGCGATGCTGCATGAAGTACAAGGGCACGCCAGCCCCGGAGCTCAGGGAATGCTGATGGAGCTTGGTGCCTGGGGGAAGGCACCCCACCCCACGCTCCAGCATGTGCCCCATGGTTGGGCTGGTGCCAACACTCTGACATTCGGGCACAGCTCGGGGATCCTGCTGAGTGCAGAGTCAAATCCCACTGCCATGTCTCTGCAGAGCTGGGGGCATCTCCTCTCACGCAGCACCTTTCTAGAGCAGAGGCCACTTGTGGGACTGTAGAGTTTCTGGGACTGTAGAGTTTCTGGGCCTGAAGAAAGCTGCTCCTTGCTAGGAGGAAAAAAGGCACCAAAGAGCACCCATGTGTGGTTGGTCACCAGTCAGTGTCATAAGGCTGTTTTCACCCAAAGGGGAGCTGGGTTCACCAGGACAGGGGACTCTAGCACAAGGCCTGCTGCAGCTGGTAGCTACGCTAACTTGTGAGCTCCTCAGCCCTACACACGTGGGCTACAGAAGGGCTGTGGCAGACACTGTGCTGAAGGGTGACAGGGCTGCATGGGGAAGTTGTCCCTGCTGCCCATGTGCAGGCAGGCTGACCATGGCCCCTAGATCAGGTGATGGAGGGAAGGAGCAGGTGCAGTAGGGAGTGTGGGCCATCCCCAAAGCTATTCACCCATTCCCAGTTCCTGCCACCCTTTGGCAACTTCTTCTTCTGAGCCTCCTTGCCCAGCAGAGCTACCTCCAAAACAAGAGAAGCACTCTTCCCCAAGGCTTTACTGACATCCCCAGGACCTCCCACGTGCCCACAGTTCTTCTCTGGAGGACAGCAGTTGTCAGGAGTTCTCTTATTCACCAGTTCCAAGGGGATATTTCTGAGAAGAGCCACAGCAAGGAAGGAGTGATAGCTGTTGGGTGAAGATTAACTAGGCTCCTCTTTGTCAGCTTCAAGAGGCAGTGCCTGAAAGAGGACTCGTTGCATTCTGTTCCACCATCCAATGCCTCTAGGAGTGATGAAGGGTCCCCCTGTGCCCCCACCTGTTTCCCCTTCAAAGCAATGTCCCTCCCTCGGCAGTCAATGTGCAGATGAAAGACAACCAAAAGGACACAGACACAGTTGCAGAAAATTTTTAATGAGTCTAAAGAGGGAAAGGAGATCTGTCCAAGTGGAGACCACCAGTGCAGGGAGGAGCAGAAGCAGCCAAGAATCTGTTTGCCTTTTCCTGCAGCAGAGTTCCCACAGCGTATCCGTTGGCCAGCATGGCAAAGGGAGACAGGCTGGCAGGTCACTCCAAGCTGCTTTCTGGGGTCCTCACAGCAGGCTTTGAGGGCAGCACAAGACAAGAAAGAAGAGAGAGAAAAAGTCCAAGTGGAAGAGAGGAAAGGTAGACGTTGGCCATGTTTTCAGAGAGCCCAGGGTGACACATTTCAGGCTGCCCTTGCAGGACAAGCCTGAGATGATCAGCTGCTCTTAAAACAATGGCACAAAGTTTGATCCTTTGTCCAGCATCGTGTTTCTGGGTTCCTGGGAGTCCTTATCCAAGGCCGTTGCCAGCACCTTTAGCAGGGGCGACATCTGCTGCCGCAGTAGCGGCTGGTGATGCAGGAGAGGTCAAAGCCCCCGGAGTTGATGGGCACTCCCTCACAGCTGAGGATGCTGCCAACGGCAGCGGAGGTGGAGGAGCCCACAACGGTGTTCTGCGGGAAGGAGCTGAGGATGGGGCCGGGCAGGGTCACCACCACTGGAGAAGGCTCGATGACAACGACAGAGTCCTGGCACTGCCTGCAACAGGGCTCGTTGCAGCTGTTGGCCAGCGGGGTCGGGCCGCAGGGCTGGCAGGGCTGGCACGGGTTGCAGCAGGACATGGCTTGGGGCTGGAGGTGCACCTGGGAGAGAGGGCAGGGAGGAAGCAAAACATGGGGATGCATGAGGAGCAGCCTGTCACCAAACCATGGGGGAGCCAAAGAACATGCAGGGCCGGAGGAGGAGGCTGTGCAGCGATGTATGAGGGTTCCTTGGCCTCATCCTGCCAGGGCCCAAAAAGAGCCACCAGGACCTATGTGGCTACTGCCTAACCCCTGTGACCAGAAGCCACTTCAGGACAGTCCTAGCCTCCCTCCATGCCTAACCTTCTCCCCACTTCCCTCCCCATGACAAGCAGCCCCTAGACCTGGCACAGAACAAAGTCGGCACCAGCTGAGAGGTCCGCTGAGGTGAGAGCTTTGAGAGACAGCAGAGAAGGAGAAGGGGCTTGAGACTCACCTGACTCCCAGGGAGAAGGAGGCAAGAGAAGTGGATGAGGGAGCGAGGAGCTGGGCTGGCTTTTATCATGGACCTTCAGTGCCCCAGGCTGCCAGAGGCATCCCTTGTGGAGGTGATTATTTTCTGACAAGCTCATCTTGAATGCAAAGCATCCCAGCTAATGCTGGGGGCCGTGTCCTGGCTTCCGGAATTGCTGCCTTTCCATTTCCTGGGCACATTCCCCGGTCAAGGCATCTTTGGCGTGACAGGATGAGAGACCCCAGCATTTCCTGTGCAAAACATGCCAGCGTGGGCAGGGGACTCATCTCACGTGCTGGAGGAGTCTGGTAAAGGTCAATGATGTCAGCCTGCGTCACTGCTTTGGGGCTTTTTGTGGCCCTGCTGGCAAGAAGTGTCTCAGTTCCTGTGTTTGACCCTGTCCTGCCTACCACTGCTCCCAGTAAAATTCTGCTTGCCTGTTTTTCCTCCTTTTCTGCACCAGGGAGAGGGTTTGGGCACGTCTGGGGCGTTTTCCTTCACCTGAGTGCTCTAGTCTTGCTGTGGTCATCCCCAGATGTCCATGGCAGAGTCCACGATTGGTTGTGTTCCTGTACGTGTTCTTTTGTTATGTGCACTCGTGTGCAGCTGGGTCTGTGTGAATGCACGTGGGTGCAGAAATGTCTGCGTGATTCCATGTTGATGTGCATGAGTGTGTGTGTCTCCCTCCTCAGGAGGGATTGTTCTGCTCACAGCAGCGGCATTCTCCACTGCTCTGTCAATGAGCTCCACAGAGTAGCCAGAGTCAGGAGGACCCTGACTGCACACGAACCATAACAGAACAAACCTGGCAGAGAATTGTCCCCAGCACAGGCACTGAAATGCTTTCTCCAGCCTCAGTGAGCTGTCCCAGACATTTTCCCAAATGCCACCGAGAAAGAGAGCACAGCTGACAAGGGTGGGCATCAGCCTGACCTTGGGCACTGGTGCCTGGGCCAAATTCAGGTGCACACAAGAGAGCCACCTCCAGAAGCACCACTGCTTCCAGAAGGGAGGAGTAGATGTTCAGTCCAGACTCAGTCATCCCATTTGGAGAGCTCTACACCCAGGTGAAATCAACCCCACACTGCTCACAAAGGTGTGTCTGCCATGTGGATGCATCTTCCCTATGAAATGGTCACATGGACTCCCTTCACTGTCAGTGCACAGCAAGAAGAGTTTGGAGAATGATTCAGCTATTCTGAAATGAAAGTCATATGAAGGCAGAAAGCAAGTGCCCTTTGGAAGTGCTAATGTCCTCCCGGCGTGTGTACAGAGAGACTTGTGACCCAGCCAGCCTTGCACAGCTCTGCAGTTTGGGGACTTTGCCAGCCCCATTAAAGTGTTTCCACAACAAAGCCCGAAATGGGTGGAACTATGGACTGTTGAAAATTGATGTGGGGTTTTAGATGTGGAAATACCCTGACACATCTAGCATGAAGCACAGCAATTTGCGTATTTTTAATAAAAAATTAAAAAGTTCTTTCAGAGACTGGATAGAGGAAAGAAGGGGAATGTAAATTTTATTGATGGTCTTATGCTAGAAATAATGACTATAGGTAGAGATATCAGACATTGTCAAATTTTATCATGAGCCAGAGTAGGATTCAATGAAACAGCCACAAGAGTGGGGCATAGATACACCCAGAAAATATCAAACTAAACAGAAAAATACAAACCTATTTCCTAAAGCAATGAGGCAGCTGCTGGGACTTCTTTAGGGGATTCAGATGAATCCCTGAAAAAATGGAGCACATAGCAAACTGCAATACAAACCTGTGGGAGGATCACTCCTCCAGTGTTCTATCAGAGGAGTGTTTCTGGATGGGGTTTGTGACCTTTTGCAAGCGCTGGTCTTTAGAGCACTGGGAGGCATTCAAGGTTTACCCAGGAATGAACAGGGGGAGATGGAAGCATTAGCCTTGAGGCTCAGCCCAGCCTAAGATGAGCTTACTGGGGAACTGGTGGCTTCTCACTGCCTGAGTTGCCCAGGTGCACTTACACTTTGGTGAGGAACTTCTGCAGGGCAGAAGTCGTGGGAGGGAGAGGGTGAATCTCTTTGCTCCCACTGAAGCCTGTTGAAAAGCCACTTCATTTCTTCTGGAAAGCCCGACCCAGAGCTTGCTTCACTTCTTTGTTCCTGAGTGTGTAAATGAAGGGGTTCAACAAAGGGGTTACAACTGTGTTGAAAGTATTCACGAGTTTGTTCAGATCCAGGGATTTCTGGGCTGATGGCTTGACGTACAGGAACATGGTGGAGCCATACCAGATCATGACGACACTGAGATGGGCAGAGCAAGTGGAAAAGGCCTTTTTCCGGCCATGGGCTGAGTGGATCCTCAGGATGGAGGAGATGATGTATATGTAGGAGACCAGGGTGACCACACAGGAGGCCACCACAACAATTAAGGAGACAAGGAAGGTTGCCAGCTCCACGGGCCATGTGTCACTGCAGGAGAGGGCAAGGCAGGAATCTATATCACAGAGGAAATGATTGATGACATTTGGCCCACAGAATGTCAGCCTGGATGTCAGAAAGGCCAGCACTGAGATGGCCAGAAAGCCTCCCAGCCAGGAGCTGAGTGCCAGCCGAGTAGAGAGGACGCTGTTCATGAGGGAGCTGTATCTCAAGGGGTAGCATATGGCTAAATAGCGATCATATGCCATCACAGACAGGAGAAAACACTCAGTGGAGCCTAGAGAGAGAAGAAACAACAGCTGGAGGATGCAAGCACTGAAGGAGATAGTCTGGCTACTCCCCAGCATGACTCCTATGGCTTTGGGAACAGCACCCGTAGTGTACCAGATCTCCAGAAAGGAGAGATTACAGAGGAAAAAGTACATTGGGGTATGGAGGTTACTGTTCATCCAGATGAGGGCTATGATGGATGCATTGCCTATTACTGTCAGGCAGTACATCAGTGCAAATGCCACCACAAGGGAGATCCGGGAATGCCACATGCCCGGGAAGCCAAGAAGGATGAATTCTTCCACACCTGTTCCGTTTGCAGTGGGCCTTGACGTGTTGAGGTTCATCTGCAAAGACAAATTTTCTGTGAGCATTTGCATGCCTGTGCTATCCTTCAGGTGCTACTGGTAGCGAAACAAAGCCATCATCCCTGAAAAAGCAGTCAGTGCAGAGCACGGGAAAACAGCATCTACTCTAAGTTAAAATTGCCAGGGAAATCCTTCCCCCAGAAACACCTTTGGGCAACTGGTCTGACCCTGAAGGTCAGGGTTCGCCAAATGAACCTGGATAATTGTTTATCCATGCCTCAGTGGCTTAAGACAAAGTCCTCTGAGCTGAATCCCATCCTCTAGGATGGTAGCTCTGCTGAGAAGGCAGCTGAACTGAGGGGTTTTATCTATGCCCTCCCTGCAAACAAGGGAGGATTCTTGATCAGTTGTTTAGGGGAGAACTGATCTCATCCTCAGGTAGGTATCTAAGACAGATGGAGTTGAACCATCACCCAAAGGATTCCTTTCTCTCCTTTCTTCCTCCTCAGGAACTTACATCCCAGAAATCTCATGTGGCTAAAGAGCAGAGAAATCCCCCTTAATCTGGCTCTCCTTAAGTGTGCAAGGCACTGGAAGTCTAAGCTGTATGACTTAGGCAGGCTTCACTCACCAGCTCAGCCATGGAAATGATCCAAACAACATGTCTTCATGGACCATCCTTCAGATGAAGCCATGGTCCCCTTGGCTGAGGGAGAGCATTGGGAAGAGGTTGATTTATTTGGGGGAGCTCTGAATGCCGTGATGTCAAAGGAATGTCCACCTGTGCATGGACAGGTCTCACCTTGCCAACTCACTTCAAGCTGCATGCAACTGCCTGGGGTTGCTTCCTCTCCATCCACCTTGTAGGTACTGACAGCTTGTGCTGCTGATCTTCTTCTCCCCTTCACAGCCATCACTGCACTTCCACGAGGAGCTTTGTGTGCACACACAGTGGAAAGCCTCTGCAGTTTGTTTCCATCTAGTGAGAGCATACATCAGAGAGTCACCAGCATCATTAGCATAGGAACATCCCCACACCCACCTCATTAACACACTGAAGCTCAAACTGGCTAGACCTGGGAGACGTTTGCTGTTTTCCTTCTGTGGCCCACAGGGAGTTTGACCTCTGGGGGATCTTAGGGGCTTGTGGAGATGGATAATGCTCCCTCTTCACACAGGCCAATTAAAGGCCAGCAGTGCAATTCTCTGGAGTGGCTCTCGGGCAGGGTGTTTGCCTCCTGCCCGCAGCTGTGGTATGTGAGTCTTGTCAGTAACTCGGTGATCTCTTGTGTACCCATTTGCTGATGCACAGGAGATGTCTGAAACAGCCATGTCCTGAAAGACTGGAAATGTCAAGTATTTGGTGCTGAACAGTAACAGGGGCTTGAAACCCCCAGGGTGAGAGATAACTAAAGGCGACTATGGGACACATGAATACTGAGAGAGTAAGTTCCAGGGATTCACCTACCTCGTTGCAGAGCCTCTAACTGCTGTTAAAGCCTAAGTCTTCAGTCCTCATTGAACTGATCTAGGTAAAGATCTAAGCGCAAAGTCAGAGCGGAGATGAGGAGGGGGGAATTGATCTCCCTTCCCTCCAAAGCAGGTGTCTCTGGGTGAGCTCCACTGATCATCAGTGGAGAGAAACAGGCACTGTCAAAACTTGGCTCTCTCCTGGCTCACACCATGCCCTGGCTATGCATTCCTCCTGCATTTCTGCATTGCCAGAGCTTCCTTTTCCCTCTCTTGATCTCAGAGCCTTCTGAGAGGACAGGGAATCAGGAGCAGGATGAAACACCTTTGCAGCAGTTCCCAGGTTCCTCACACTGTTGGCAGTGTTCTGGAGCCAGCTCTGAAGGGCCAGGCACCACAGGTGTTCCCCACAGACTCCAGGCAATGCAGCAGTGGAGACCAGAGACCTGGGTGAAAGCACAACTCTCCTCTGGTGTTAACGTTGTGGGAAGTAATTGGCATTATTTTGCTGTGGCATCCACACTGATCTGAGGTCCCCTATCCCAGCCAACACTAGGACAAATGACAAGACACTACCAAAGAGAGAGACACCTTCCAGGCCACCTGCACCTACCAGACTGCTAACTTTTATGGCTTGTTCTAGTACCAGGAAAAGAAAGGCCAAGCCCCACGGCATGTGTTCTGTCAGGCAGTAGCTGGCCCCAAGATCTCAATGGGGGAGCAGTCCACCATGCAGAAGCAGGCAGCATGCCCACCAGGAGAAGAGCTGGCCTGCGGGAAGCTGCTTCATGCCTGGGGGAAGGCCAGGGGCCACAGGGCACAGACCACTGTGAGTCACCATAGCCCTGCCCATCTGTGTATCTGCTGTGCTGTGCTGGGAACTATTTGTGGGACAGAGGGTATATAGGTGACCTGCCCTTGCTATCCTTGCCCTTGGATGCAGGCCATGCCCCATCATTATTGGGGCAGGTGGGAGGATAAGGAGGAGAAGGTCTTGGACTCTAGTAAATGCTTTTTCTTACTCTATCCCCACTCCTGCATCCTTTGCAGTAATCTTCTCACTGAGTTTCTTCTCTCAACACAAAGCTACTCAGACTATGAGGAACTCCATTCTTCACAGACTTCTGAGCTGCTGACCGCTCATGTGCTCCAGCAGCATCAGGATCCTCACTGAGGGACAGCAGTGGCTGGGCTCCCCATCTGCAGGACGTGCTCTGAGGCCAAGGGGCTGTGTCTGAGCAGAGATGCCATAACACAGACCCTGATTGCCAATGGCTTTCAAGAAGCTGACTATGTCTTCCTCAGCTCCAAGAAACAGTGACTGAGCATCAAGGGACTCGTTGTCCTGTCCCACCCTCCCCTTCCTCTGGGAATGGTGAATGATCTGCTTGTGTCCCCACCTTATCCTCCACCACCCAAGGAAATGCTTTTCTTCCTCAGCAGCTCGAGACAATGACACCCAGAAAGGATTACACTGAGGCAGAGGCTGCGATGCAGAAAGCTTTAATGACTCTGAAGCAGGAAATGAGTTCCCTTGTAGAGGAGGCTGCTGGTGGTGGGAGATCACCGGCAGCTGCCAGAAGTTTGTGCCCGTCACCCATGGTGGAGATCCCACAGAGCAGCCATCTGCCTGCCCCACAGATGGAGAGGGCTTAGCAGATCCCCCCAGTTGTCTCTGGGAGACTTACAGCCCAGACACACAGAAGACAGGAGATGGGAGAGAGTCAAGCAGGGAAAGCAGACTTTGGCCATGTTTCAGAGACCCCAGCTCATGCTCAGCATCTCTGAAGTCAAGGGCCAGGAGCTCTGTCCTCAGTCTAGGTCTGGATTCCTGGGGGTCCTTGTCCGGGTTGTCACCAGTGGCTTTAGCAGGGGCGACACCTGCTGCCGCAGTAGCGGCTGGTGATGCAGGAGAGGTCAAAGCCCCCGGAGTTGATGGGCACTCCCTCACAGCTGAGGATGCTGCCAACGGCAGCGGAGGTGGAGGAGCCCACAACGGTGTTCTGCGGGAAGGAGCTGAGGATGGGGCCGGGCAGGGTCACCACCACGGGGGAGGGCTCGATGACGACGGTGGAGTTCTGGCACTGCCTGACACAGGGCTCGTTGCAGCTGTTGGCCAGCGGGGTCGGGCCGCAGGGCCGGCAGGGCATGCACGGGTTGCAGCAGGACATGGCTTGGGGCTGGAGGTGCACCTGGAGGGAGGAAGCAGAGCACAGGGACAGGTGAGGAGCAGTCTGCCACGAGTCCATCACCCCACTGTGAGCTCTTCAAAGACAGCTGCTGAGCTGCGGGGTAGAAACTGAGCAGAAGAGTTTCATGGCCTCATCCAGACACAGTTTGGCAAAGTACCACCATGCCCAGCCGAGCTGCTGCCTATCTCTTCAAGTAACAGCTCCCTCAGCCAAGCGCTAGGCCTTTGCCCTTCTCCCCCTCCCATGACAAGCAGCACCACAACCCAGCATCAGGTGGAGGATCACGCATCTGCGTGGCCACAGAAGGACATGGCGAAAGCGCTTCGGACTCACCTGGTTCCCAAGGAGAACGAGGAGAGAGAAGTGGATGAGAGAGCGAGGAGCTGCGCTGGCTTTTATACTGGCCCTGACCTGCCCCAGGCCCACAGGTGGCTTCTGCGGAAGTGGCAATTTTCAAAGCTGCTCATGAGGTGAATGGAAAACATCCCAGCTAACAACATGGGCTGGGTGGCTGTTGTCCTGGATGCTGCCTTCTCATTTCCTGGCTAATTCCCTCACAGAGGCTTCCTCTGGGTGCGGGGACTGGGAGGTCCCAGGTGTCCAGGGCAGGAACGTGTTGGCATCAGGGTGCAGTGCACCCGAGTGTTGCTGGCCTGGGGCACGCTGGTGGGGTTGCCTCGGGCTGCGTTGACAGGAAGGGGCCCAGCTGCTCCCAGCCCTATAATCCTTGGCTGGTGACCCAAGGGCTTCCCTGCCTGAGGATGTGCCATGTCATTCTCTTTCCCTCTCTTCCTCTGTCCCACCCTACTTGCCCCAGTGCTCATTTGTGGTCATCTTCCCAGCCATCTGGGCTGCAGTGGTGGATTTCATTCTCTTCCTCCTCAAGCTTTCCATATGCCTTTTAAATATCTCAAAGGAGGAAAGCCCAGAAGCTCTCTGGGCAATGACAGTCCTTGGTCCCCTTCACCAGTTTAAAAAAGAGTTTGCTGATATTTAAGACTGAGCTTTCTGTGTTTCAGCCTGTGCCCATTGCCTGTGGTCCTGTCGCTGGGAGTTTCTAAGACGGGACTGGCTATTTTCTTTGCACTATGTATTGATTTTGCATGGCAAGGTTTTGGTAATACGGGGAGCCACAGGGGAGACTTCTGTGAGAAGCTGCTAGAAGTTTTCCCCATGTCCAACAGAGCCAATGCCAGCCGGCTCCAAGACGGATCCACCACTGACCACGCTGAGCCCATCAGCGATGGTGGTTGTGCCTCTGCGATAGCTTATTTAAGAAGGGATAAAAAAACCTACTCCTGTGGAACAGCCACCAGAGGACAGGAGTGAGAACATGTGAGAGAAAGAACCCTGCAGACACCAAGGTCAGTGAAGAAAGGGAAGGAGGAGGTGCTTCAGGTGCCAGATCAGAGATTCCCTGGCAGCCTGTGATGAAGACCATGGTGCGGCAGGCTGTCCCCCTCAGCCCATGTAGGTTAATGGTGGAGCAGATACCCACCCACAGCCCGTGGAGGACCCCACGCTGGAACAGGGGGATACCCGAAGGATGCTGTGTCCCCATGGAAAGCCCATGCTGGAGCAAGCCCCTGGTAGGACCTGTGACCCCGCAAAGAGAAGCCCACCCTGGAGTGGGTTTGCTGGCAAGGGACCCACACTGAAGCAGTCTGTTCCCAGAGGATGGAACCCCATGGAAGGGATTCAAGCTGGAACATTTAGTGAAGAACTTATGTTGGAGAAGTTCATGGAGGAATGTCTCCCATGGGAGGGACTCCATGCTGTAGCAAGGGAAGGTCATGAGAGGAAGGAGCAGCAGAGGCAATGTGTGATGAGCAGACCACAATCCTCACTGCCCAGCACTCTGTGCTGCTCAAGGAGGCGAGGAGGTATAGAACATCGGGAGTGAAGTTGAGCTTGGGAAGAAGGGAAGGGTGGGGGGAAGGTGTTTTAAGATTTGGTATTATTTCTCATTATCCTACCCTGACTGGATTGGCAACAAATTAAATTAATTTCCCCAAGTCGAGTCTGTTTTGACTGTGGCAGTAATTGCTGAGTGATCTCCCTGTCCTCATCTTGATCCACAAGTCTTTCATTATATTTTCTCTCCTCCGTCCAGCTGAAGAGGGGTAGTGACAGAGTGGCTTGGTGGGCACCTGGCGTTCAGCCAGGGTCAACCCACCACACCCTCCCTTCAGGTATTTATATAAGTTGGTAAGATCCCCCCTGAGCCCTCTCTTTGGTGTTGAACAGTCCCAGCTCTCTCAGCCTTTCCTCACAGGAGAGATGCTCTAGTTCATTCATCATCCTTGTGCCCCTTCTTCGGATTCTTTCCAGTAGTTCCATAGCTCCCTTGTACTGGGGAGGATAGAACTGGAACCAGTACTCCAGGAGTGGCCTCATCAGTGCTGAGTAGAGAGGAACCATCATGTTCCTCAACTTTCTGGCAACACTCCTCCCAGGGCAGCCCAGAACACCACTGGCTTTCTTTGAGGCAAGGGGACATTGCTGGCCCATTGTCAAGTTGGGGCCCAGCAGGACAACCCAGGTCATTCTCTGCAAATCTGCTTTACAGCTGGACAGTGCTCAGTACATACTGGTGCATGGGGTTGCTCCTCCCCTGGTGCAGGACTTTGGCTCCTCTGAGCCCATTTTGCCAGCCTGTTGAGGTCCCTCTGAATGGCAGCAAGATCCTCTGCTCTGCATGGGGCGTTTTGTAAAGCAGGGATAGACTATGTGAAAAAAATTTATCTGGTGCCTGGAAATTAGCTCAAGCAGCTACAGGTCCTGCCATTACCCAGAGAAACCATGAGGGCTGATGTGGTCCACTCTGTGGATGCTGAAATAGGGTACATTCTCCAGAAACCAGGTTTGATGGCCTATGAGATAGCTAGGGTCTATACAGCTCTGGAGTCCACCATGCACAAAAGACATGGTCCTGTTGGAGTAGGTGCGGAGGAGGCCACAAAAATGATCAGAAAGGTGGAACCTTTCCTATGAGGAAAGGCGGAGAGAGGTGGCATTGTTCAGCCTGGAGAAGAAAAGACTCTGGGGAGACCTTATTGTAGCCTTTCAGTACTTAGAGGGGGCTTGCAAGAAAGATGGGGACAAACTTTTCAGCAGGACCTGTTGCAATAAGACAAGGGGTAACATTTTTAAGCTAGGAGAGGATAGATTCAGACTAGCTATCAGGAAGAGATTTTTTAAATAAGGCCAGTGAAACGCTGGCACAGGTTGCCCAGGAAGGTGGCGGATGCTTCATCCCTGGAAACATTCAAGGTCTGCTTGGACAGGGCACTGAGCAACCTCATCTATTGAAGATGCCCTTGCTCATTACAGGGGGGTTGGACTAGATGACGTTTAAAGGTCCTTTCCAACGCAAACTATTCTATGATTCCATGACTTGATGAATCCTTTGCTTCAAGAGGCAGTGCCTGAAAGAGGACTCGTTGCATTCTGTTCCACCATCCAATGCCTCTAGGAGTGATGAAGGGTCCCCCTGTGCCCCCACCTGTTTCCCCTTCAAAGCAATGTCCCTCCCTCGGCAGTCAATGTGCAGATGAAAGACAACCAAAAGGACACAGACACAGTTGCAGAAAATTTTTAATGAGTCTAAAGAGGGAAAGGAGATCTGTCCAAGTGGAGACCACCAGTGCAGGGAGGAGCAGAAGCAGCCAAGAATCTGTTTGCCTTTTCCTGCAGCAGAGTTCCCACAGCGTATCCGTTGGCCAGCATGGCAAAGGGAGACAGGCTGGCAGGTCACTCCAGGCTGCTTTCTGGGGTCCTCACAGCAGGCTTTGAGGGCAGCACAAGACAAGAAAGAAGAGAGAGAAAAAGTCCAAGTGGAAGAGAGGAAAGGTAGACGTTGGCCATGTTTTCAGAGAGCCCAGGGTGACACATTTCAGGCTGCCCTTGCAGGACAAGCCTGAGATGATAAGCTGCTCTTAAAACAATGGCACAAAGTTTGATCCTTTGTCCAGCATCGTGTTTCTGGGTTCCTGGGAGTCCTTATCCAAGGCCGTTGCCAGCACCTTTAGCAGGGGCGACATCTGCTGCCGCAGTAGCGGCTGGTGATGCAGGAGAGGTCAAAGCCCCCGGAGTTGATGGGCACTCCCTCACAGCTGAGGATGCTGCCAACGGCAGCAGAGGTGGAGGAGCCCACGGCGGTGTTCTGCGGGAAGGAGCTGAGGATGGGGCCGGGCAGGGTCACCACCACTGGAGAAGGCTGGATGACGATGGTGGAGCTCTGGCA
Source organism: Falco peregrinus (assembly GCF_023634155.1). NCBI lineage: Eukaryota > Metazoa > Chordata > Aves > Falconiformes > Falconidae > Falco > Falco peregrinus. Next base: position 1,046,209 of record NC_073738.1, read on the forward strand.
CTGCCTGCAACAGGGCTCATTGCAGCTGCTGGCCAGCGGGGTCGGGCCGCAGGGCTGGCAGGGCTGGCAGGGCTGGCAGGGCTGGCACTGGTCACAGCAGGACATGGCTTGGGGCTGGAGGTGCACCTGGGAGAGAGGGCAGGGAGGAAGCAAAACATGGGGATGCATGAGGAGCAGCCTGTCGCCAAACCATGGGGGAGCCAAAGAACATGCAGGGCCGGAGGAGGAGGCTGTGCAGCGATGTATGAGGGTTCCTTGGCCTCATCCTGCCAGGGCCCAAAAAGAGCCACCAGGACCTATGTGGCTACTGCCTAACCCCTGTGACCAGAAGCCACTTCAGGACAGTCCTAGCCTCCCTCCATGCCTAACCTTCTCCCCACTTCCCTCCCCATGACAAGCAGCCCCTAGACCTGGCACAGAACAAAGTCGGCACCAGCTGAGAGGTCCGCTGAGGTGAGAGCTTTGAGAGACAGCAGAGAAGGAGAAGGGGCTTGAGACTCACCTGACTCCCAGGGAGAAGGAGGCAAGAGAAGTGGATGAGGGAGCGAGGAGCTGGGCTGGCTTTTATCATGGACCTTCAGTGCCCCAGGCTGCCAGAGGCATCCCTTGTGGAGGTGATTATTTTCTGACAAGCTCATCTTGAATGCAAAGCATCCCAGCTAATGCTGGGGGCCGTGTCCTGGCTTCCGGAATTGCTGCCTTTCCATTTCCTGGGCACATTCCCCGGTCAAGGCATCTTTGGCGTGACAGGATGAGAGACCCCAGCATTTCCCGTGCAAAACATGCCAGCGTGGGCAGGGGACTCATCTCACGTGCTGGAGGAGTCTGGTAAAGGTCAATGATGTCAGCCTGCGTCACTGCTTTGGGGCTTTTTGTGGCCCTGCTGGCAAGAAGTGTCTCAGTTCCTGTGTTTGACCCTGTCCTGCCTACCACTGCTCCCAGTAAAATTCTGCTTGCCTGTTTTGCCTGCCCATGTTTTACACCAGGGAGGGGGACAGGGGAAGATGTGCAGGCTGCTTTTCAGAAGAAAAGGCCAGATAGCAAATAACATAATAAAATGGCTGTTTTAGTAAGATAGAATAAAAAGACAAATAAAGCTAACGAGTAAACCTTTTGTCCCTTCAGATGCTGGGAACCCTGTGTTCATGCAGCATCACATGGACCCAGGTAGACTTTGCCAAGGCACACTGCGCAGATCCCTCCCATGGAGATCTTCAGATTCCTCCCCCCCGCATGCCATGGTGTCTTTTATTTTACTTAACAAATAAAAAAAAAAAATCCTGTATCTTCTCCTTACACACTGGAAGGTTATTTCTGCCATGACACTCACCAGGGTGCAGCACATGATGGCACTGGGCACTCCAGCAGATTCCCTTGCAGCAGTTACTCATGCTGGTGTACAGGCTCCTCAAACCTTTAGTGCAAGGTCCAATAGAGCAGATAGGTCTTTCCTAAGAACACTGACTCCTTGAATACTATGCTTTCTTCACAGCCTCTGATACAACTCCCCTCTGTGCAATACCATGATCACATGTAGGACCTTGTCCTTCCCTGCAATGCTCCCCCCAAATCCCCGCTGGTGTCCCCAGGGTGTCCCTAATTGAGTGCAAAGTTGCTCATGTTTATGCATGTGTTCTCTTATCTGCACTGGTCTGCATGCTGGATTTGTGCAAGGGGCCCAGGGGATGGTGGTCAGCAACATAAAACCAAGCTGGAGGCCAGTGACTAGTGGTGTGTTCCATGGATCAGTACTGGGTCCTGCTGAACCTCTTTGTTAATGATCTGAATGATGGAACAGATTGTACCCTCAGCAGGTTTCTAGACAACACCAAACTGGGAGGAGTGGCTGATATACCAGTATAGAGGAATGAAGGCAGTGGGCTGATTACATTGATAACATGCAGCTGTGGCCTTGCCGCAAAGGCAGGGGGTTATTGTCATGGATGATGTGCAGCTGCAGCTCATCCTGCTAAGTGGTTAAATAGCCCTGAGGCGTGTGGGAGAGAGGCTGGTTGGAGGAGGAGCTGGATGTAGCTGAGAGAAGCAGCAGTGTGGCCTGGCCTCTGGAGGATGGAGACACAGCATGGACAGTAGGATGTGACCCATGGTAAAGCCTTGTTGCAGCTTGCTAGTTTTGCTCGTGCTGTGACAATTGGTGTCCCATGTGAGGAAAACTGATTTGGACTCAAATTGCAACATACCAGAGGGTCTGGCCACCATCCAGGGGGACCTCACCAGGTTGGAGAAATAGGCTGATTGGAACCTCATGGAGTTCAAGAAGGAAAAGTGAAAAATTCCTGCCCCTGGGGAATAATAACTCCATGTACCAGGGCAGCCTGGGGTCACCCAGCTAGAAAGCAGCTTTGCAGAAAAAAAAAAAACTAATGGTCTGGTAGACACCATGTTGGCCATGAGCCAGCAATGTGCCACTGTGTCAAGGAAGTCCAATGGTATCCTCGGCTGCCTTAGACAAAGTATTGCCAAGAGGTCAAGAGAGGTGATTGCTCCCCTGGATTCAGCACTGATGGGCCACAGCTGGAGTTGGCATCCTCTCCCATATCTACTTTACGACCAAAGTGGTGACAAAAGGTTTCAGTAAGAGGATGGTAGGGTGAGTGGAACATTGGCTGGACTACCAGGCTCAAAGAGTTGTGAGTAGTGGTGCAAAGCCCAGTAGGCAGACAATAGTTGGGTCTCTCAGGGATCAGCAGTAGGATGAATTAATTTCCATAAATGCCAGAAGTAGGAAGGATACTTTCCACAAGTTTGAGGATGATGTTCAATCACAGGGAACAGATGGTACATCTGTAGAGCCAGATTGTTCCCAGCAGCAGCAGGAACTACCTGTTCAAAGGAAAGAGAAGACTGACTAGCCGTGGAAGTGCTCTGCAACAGGCGGAGTGGCAATGAACAGCTGCTGGAACATGGGGAGTTCTCCTTCAGCCACAGGCTAAAAGAAAATCTGAGAACTGGCATGGCTGTCCCTGGCAGCTTCTGCAATCTCCATCAGAGCAGCCTGATCTAAGGGGAACTGTTCCAAGCAGGGGCTGATCTCGATGACCTTGGGAGCCCATTCTGCCCAGCACCGTGATCCCCCAACACTGCTGCTCACCCCGACCCCTGCACGGGCGCTTTGTCCCCACACCGCCTTTGCCTCTGCACAGCTCTTGGGGCTGGGGTGCAGGGAGGCTGCGGGGCTCCTCGCTGCCGCCCGCAGGGATCCGAGGCCGCCGGTTCCAGCCCCTGAGCTGGGAGACAGCGCTGGGAAGCTGCTCCATCCCCTGGATCAAGGTGCTGCTGCTGGCGCTGCGCAGGCGGCTTCTGGCTCAGCCCTGGGCGGCGCTGGCGGGGGGGTCGGGGGGAGCGGGGCGGCCGGAGCGGGGAGCCGGGGCCGGCGGGGGGGGGGTCGGGGGGAGCGGGGCGGCCGGAGCGGGGAGCCGGGGCCGGCGGGGGGGGGGGCGGGGGGAGCGGGGCGGCCGGAGCGGGGAGCCGGGGCCGGCGGGGGGGGCGTCGGGGGGAGCGGGGCGGCCGGAGCGGGGAGCCGGGGCCGGCGGGGGGGGGGGGGTCGGGGGGGGGCGGGGCGGCCGGAGCAGGGAGCCGGGGGGGGGCGGGGGGGGGGGGCGGGGCGGCCGGAGCGGGGAGCCGGGGGGGGCGGGGGGGGGCGGGGAGGCCGGAGCGGGGAGCCGGGGCCGGCGGCGGAGCGGCGGGATGCGGCGGGGCCGGGGCTGGTGGCTGACGGCGCTGGCCGCCGTGCTCCTGGGTGCGCGGGTCTGGCGGGGGTCGGGGCTGAGCGGGGGTGGCCCCCGCAGGTCCCTGGAGGCTGCTGTGCGCTCTGGCTTCTTCCCGGAGCGCTGCCCCCCCGAGCCGCCCTCCCGTCCGTCCCTCCCTCTGCCACCGTCCCGCGTTCCCTCAGGAAATATGGCGCTGGCCGCTGCGCAGCCCCCGCTGCCTCCGTCCCCCCGTGTCTCCCCGTGCAGCGCCTGCAGTCACTGCTTCCCCTCTGCCTTCCTCCCCCTCGTCCCGCTGGTTTCCCCACTGACCACCTTCCACCCGCCGTCCGCGCACTCCTCTCTCCACCGACTGTTAACGGACGCTTCTGCCAATGCACAGGCCGACACCCTCTGGAAACCTCGCCTCTCCGGATGCTCCTGACTGGGTTTTGTTCTGGGAAACAGCGGGCAGGGCTGGGCACAAAGCCGGTTTTGAGGATTCTCCCTTCTTTTTCTCCTCGGCAGTGGCCGCGGCCAGAGCCCAGGTGCACCAGAAGCCATCGGCGGAGACCACCGAGGGGACCAGCATCAGCCTCAGCTGCTCACACCCCAGTATAAAATCTTACGACTTCATCTACTGGTACCGCCAGCTCCCGGGCCAAAGCCCCACGTACATCGCGAGCGGTAGCGAAGGGACCTCACTGGTGCAGGACCCTCCGGGGCGGCTCTCGGTGGCGGCAGACCGGCGGTCCAGCTCCCTGTGGCTGACCCGGCCCCAGCTCCGGGACGCGGCGGTGTACTACTGCGCCGTGGGAGAGACACGGGGAGCGGGGCCGGGGCTGCGGCCGGGCACGAACCGCCGGGGGGGCGGACCGGGCGGCTGGGGCGGGGGGCAGGTCCAGCCAGGCCCGCCAGGGGGCGCTGCCGCTCCGCCCGCCACCGGCCCCGGCCCCTTTGGCACCGCGTGCACAGCCGGCCGTGCAGCCTCAGAGGATGCCCAAGCGCCTCCTGCCTTGGAGGGCTGTGAGAAGCCCAGCTGCGCCCTGGCTGCCACGCTGACAGCCTTCCCCTTGGCCCTTGCAAACCTGCACACTGGAAGGGTCACAGTTCGGTGCCTTTCCTTGCTCTGAGCACTTTTAACAATTTCTTCTCCTTCTGGCAGTGTGTGCACACCTGACTCGGAAGAATCTCTTCTTCATCCCCTCCCATCAGGTATCTGCACTCATAGCCAAGGTCCTCCCGAGCCTTTTCTTCCCTGGGATGAACACTGCCATCCCCTCAGCCAGTCCCCGTAGGAAAGATGCGCCATTTTCCTGGGCTTGCTCCAATAGATTGTGCTGGGGAGCCCAGAACTGGACCCAGCACTCCAGAGGTGGCCTCACCAGCACTGACTAAAAAGGAAGGATCAGGTCCCTTTTCCTGCTGGCAACTCACGTCCTACTGCAGCCCAGGATGCTGTTGGCCTTCCTTGACACAAGGGTGCATTGCCAGATCAGACTCAGGAACACCCCTGAGATGCTGAAGCAGAGGGCGACACGGCAGTGAGTATTCAGGAGAAGTATCCCAGACGATTGTCCAACTCTTACTCTTTCTTCAGCGTCCACCAATGACCAGTGTTAGAGGAGGGGGCTCTTGGTAGGAGACATGACTGCTTCTGTGGCTTTCCCTCCTGGCCAAAGAAGCCAAAGGAGCAAAAATGTCTTCCTAGCTCTGCATCTGGGGATTAGCAAAAGCCTCCACAGGTGAGCAAGACCCATCAGCCAGACACTGGACAAGATTCTCTGTTGAACCCCTTGAGCTATCCCCCCTGCTTTTCACATATCCCTTCTCCAGCTCTGGGGACTCACCAGTGCCTGGCTGAGAGGAGTCCCCACATCCCTGAGACCCTGTGAGTTCTCTGCCTGATAGAAAGATGCTGGTGGCTACAGTTCTGGGATTGAAAAGCAAATTGCTGGCCCTGGAGAGGGGAGGCTGTGGGGGAAGCTGACAAAAGCAGCCGTGGTGACAGGCCAATGTGGTCTAACTACTGGAGTGATGTCACCTCAGTAGGCCATGACACAGAGGCTGTTGGCAGCAAGGCCTTCTGAGGTGACAAAGACATTTTCAGGTCTTTTGGAAGAGAGGGAGTGGGGAATATGTCCAAAGGTGACATGGGCCAGAGGGAAAGAGGAGACAAAGGGAGTGAGGCATCTGGAGAAAAGTGTCTCTGTGAGGTACAAGGAAGATGGATGAGAAGCCCATTCCCACCTGGATGGGTAAGAAAGGTATCATTCAGATCCCACCTGGAGGTGGAATTCGTGCTGGACTGCATGTACGTAAAGACATCAGAGAGGTCTTATAGGAAATATAGTACATCTGGAAGAGCAAAGAATAAATATTTTGGAATATTGGAAACATGAACTGGCTCTTTCCAGAATTACATTTCACGTGTCCTGAGTGTGGTTTTACAACCACATTGCATCAAAACCGCTCATTTGCCTATCTTTCCCTTTTCCTTCATGTTTGTAATATCTCGGGTGTCCTGGAACATGAATGTCATGGCTTAGCACTGCTGCAGGTGTTGCAGGGAGACACTCCACACACTGAGCTCAACATGGGGTTTGCCCCCAGAGCCCGTACCCAAAAGACTCACTTTCTCTGGGGACAGGAGCCTTTCAGCATCTTCAGGGACTTGCACACCTCAGCAAGTTCATCAGAGGCCACTGTAAGGGCCTGTTAGTCTAATCTCAGTGCCTGGGAAAGTTATGGAGAAGATCATACTGGCTGCTGCTGAAAGGTATTTAGAGACCAACGCAATCACCAGGCACAGCCAACATGGCTCCATAAAGGGAAAGTCCTGCCTAACTAATTTGATACCCTTCTGTGATAAGGTCACCTACCTAGTGGATGAAGGGAAGGTGATGGCTGCAGTTTTTCTGGCTTTTAGTAAGGCTTTTAATACTGCTCTCACAGCATCCTGGTGGACAAGTTGACCGACAGGGAGATGAGCAGGTATGTGGTGCAGCGGGTGAAGAACTGGCTGAACGGCAGGGCTTGACGGGTTGTAGTGAATGGGGCTACATCTGGCTGGCAACCGGCTGCCAGCGGTGTTCCTCAGGGCTCACATTCCAGGGCCAATCCTGTTTAGTATTTGTATTGATGATCTGGATAGAGGACTTGAATGCACCATTAGCCAGTTTGCTGATGATACCGGACTGGGAGCTGCTGTTGAGCATCTCGAGAGACAAGAGGCCTTGCAGGGGTCTCTGGATAAATAGGAGCACTGGACAGTTAGTAATGGTAAGAAATTTAACAAGTTCGAATGCTGCACTCTGCACCTGGGATGGAGTAACACCAGACACAGGTATAAATTGGGAGAGGAGTGTCTAGAGAGCAGTCACACAGAAAGGATGTTGATTATTTGAATGCCCCCAGAGGAAGGCAGCAAGGCTGGTTAAAAGGCAGTAAGGTATGCCCTGTGAGGAGTGGGTGAGCGCCGGGTTTGTCTGGTTTGGAGAAAAGGAGGCTGAGGGGCAACCTCATTGCTCTCTACGGTTCCCTGAGGAGGGGGAGTAGAGAGGGAGGTGCTGAGCTCTTCTCCTGGGTTCCAGGGAGAGGGCACATGGCAATGGTTCAGAGCTGCATCAGGGGAGGTTCAGATGATATTCAGAAGCATTTCTTTGCAGAGTGGTCAAACACTGGAACAGGCTTCCTGGAGAGGCAGTCGATGCCCTGTGCCTGTCAGTGGTTACGAGGCTTTTGGACCATGCCTTTAGCACCATGCTTCAATTTTTGTTCAGCCCTGCAGTGGTCAGGCAGTTGGACTAGGTGGTCACTGCAGGTCCCTTCCTTCCAGGTGTAACGTTCTGTTCTGTTCTACTCTGCTGCATTCTATTCTATTCTATCCCTCACCTAGCCCAGAGGTTGTCCTTACCTTAGTACTAGGGGGAGACACTGCCTGCTTCCCCATGGCACCTGGGGTCTGGGGCTCTTCAAGCTGCTGAATCCCAGACAAAATCTCCCTTTCACCTGCTTTACGCTGCACAGCTGGCTCACTTGCAACTGCTCGCCAACTGACAAATGCCAACTGCTTGCTGTCTGTTATGCCTGAGAGTATTTTGTGGTGTTACAGTTCCTGGCAAATGCTGTATCAGGAAATACCCTTTTATGAAATCTGTGAAGAACTTCAGTTTTGCTCTTCTGCTCATTACAGGGCTTTTGGTAAAGCAGCGATGAACTGTATGAAAAAAAATTATCTGGTGCCTGTAACTTAGCTCGGACAAGTATGGGTGCTGCCCTTACCTGGTGCAGTCTACTCTTCGGATGCTGAAATGAGGGGCATTCTCTAGAAACCCAGTCTGGTGGCCTATGAGAGAGCTAAGAGGTACATGGCCACTCTTCAAAAGTACTTGGCACAGCAGAAGCAGAGCAACCAGAAAAGTGGAAAAGTAACTCCTGCTTTCCCAGAAGAAAACAAGACAGAGGTGTAAAAGCCCCTGGAGACTCTTGAGGACTCCAGCCATGTTGTTCAGAAAGGGCCTGATAATGTGCATCCATGGTATTGGAGAAATATGGAAGTGTTCCGAGGTAAACTAGGGCAGCACAAACATATTTTTTCTTGGGAAAAACATCCCCAAGGCTATTTACCCATTCCCAGTTTCTGCCACTCTTTGACAACTTCTTCTGAGCCTCCTTGCCCAGCACAGCTCCCCCCAAAGAAGCAGACCACTCTTGCTTGTAACTAGGGTTACATCCTAGAGTAACTAGGATGAAAGGTCCCCCTGTGCCCCTACCTAATTCCCTTCACATGCAATGGCTTTCTTCACCAGTCAACATGCAGATGAAAGACCACCTAAAGGGCACAGACACAGTTGCAGGAATTTTTTAATGAGTTTAAAGAAGGAAATGAGGTCACTCCAAGTGGAGGCCCTCAGTCTGAGGAGGAACAGGAACAGCCAAGAATTTCACTTTTCCTATCAACCTGCCCCACAAGAGGAGACAGGCTGGCAGGTCACTCCAGGCTGCTTTCTCAGGGCACAAGACAAGAAAGAAGAGAGAGAAAAAGTCCAAGTGGAAGAGAGGAAAGGTAGACGTTGGCCATGTTTTCAGAGAGCCCAGGGTGACACATTTCAGGCTGCCCTTGCAGGACAAGCCTGAGATGATCAGCTGCTCTTAAAACAATGGCACAAAGTTTGATCCTTTGTCCAGCATCGTGTTTCTGGGTTCCTGGGAGTCCTTATCCAAGGCCGTTGCCAGCACCTTTAGCAGGGGCGACACCTGCTGCCGCAGTAGCGGCTGGTGATGCAGGAGAGGTCAAAGCCCCCGGAGTTGATGGGCACTCCCTCACAGCTGAGGATGCTGCCAACGGCAGCGGAGGTGGAGGAGCCCACGGCGGTGTTCTGCGGGAAGGAGCTGAGGATGGGGCCGGGCAGGGTCACCACCACTGGAGAAGGCTGGATGACGATGGTGGAGCTCTGGCACTGCCTGCAACAGGGCTCATTGCAGCTGCTGGCCAGCGGGGTCGGGCCGCAGGGCTGGCAGGGCTGGCAGGGCTGGCAGGGCTGGCACTGGTCACAGCAGGACATGTCTTGGGGCTGGAGGTGCACCTGGGAGAGAGGGCAGGGAGGAAGCAAAACATGGGGATGCATGAGGAGCAGCCTGTCACCAAACCATGGGGGAGCCAAAGAACATGCAGGGCCGGAGGAGGAGGCTGTGCAGCGACGTATGAGGGTTCCTTGGCCTCATCCTGCCAGGGCCCAAAAAGAGCCACCAGGACCTATGTGGCTACTGCCTAACCCCTGTGACCAGAAGCCACTTCAGGACAGTCCTAGCCTCCCTCCATGCCTAACCTTCTCCCCACTTCCCTCCCCATGACAAGCAGCCCCTAGACCTGGCACAGAACAAAGTCGGCACCAGCTGAGAGGTCCGCTGAGGTGAGAGCTTTGAGAGACAGCAGAGAAGGAGAAGGGGCTTGAGACTCACCTGACTCCCAGGGAGAAGGAGGCAAGAGAAGTGGATGAGGGAGCGAGGAGCTGGGCTGGCTTTTATCATGGACCTTCAGTGCCCCAGGCTGCCAGAGGCATCCCTTGTGGAGGTGATTATTTTCTGACAAGCTCATCTTGAATGCAAAGCATCCCAGCTAATGCTGGGGGCCGTGTCCTGGCTTCCGGAATTGCTGCCTTTCCATTTCCTGGGCACATTCCCCGGTCAAGGCATCTTTGGCGTGACAGGATGAGAGACCCCAGCATTTCCCGTGCAAAACATGCCAGCGTGGGCAGGGGACTCATCTCACGTGCTGGAGGAGTCTGGTAAGGGACACCCAAGAAAGACTAAACAGCTCTCTTAGGCAACGCACAGAGCTTGGAACGCATCCTAGGGTGTTCAAGGAACCAACTGGACAGGCCCTGCTCATTTCCTGGAATGACGATGGAGCAAATACTCTCAGAAGCCATTCCTAAACTGATAAAAGGTAAGAATGTGACTGGGAAGAGCTCACATGGGTTTACTGAGGGCAAAGCATGCTCACCAACCTCATTGCTTTCTGTGAGAAGGTGTCTGGCACTGTGGGGAAGGAGAGGGGCACTGGCTGGGGTCCACCTTGACTTTAGCAAGACCTTTGGCATACCCTCATAGGTGCACACACAAAGAACCGTGTACACACAGAGGTACTCACATTCCAAGGCAGGCACACACACAAATATGTGTGCTGGTGGCAAATTTTTATTGTACCCCTTGAGGCTAATTAGATGCATGTTTTTCCTACATATATGTAGACCAGTCACACACATTCGTGCTCTCTTGCGTGAAGGCATGTGTAAATGCTAAAACACATACACGCCTGTGGATACAGTTGCCTACGCACACGCACAGACAACATTTGTGCACACCCATGTTTGCATGTGCATTACCACAAGCACACACATACGCATGCGAACACACCCAGGAACACAGCCAAAAGAATTTGTACATGAGCATGATGGTGTTTACACACCACTGAGACCCAGGACTCCCAACACCAGCTCTCAGCCCCTCCAGACCACTCTAGGCAAGTCCTTCAGACCCTACAGCAAGGAATCAGTTAATGGCCAGCTCCCTCAGCTTTAGTGAAATCAAAGGTTTGGCAGTGGTTTACTCAGCTGTTTTCACATAGGGCAAACAACAGCAGAGTGGAGGTTTTCATGGCCCTTCCAGACATTCAGCCTCTCCATGTCTCAAGTCTATGTGTGAAGGATAATATAAAAGCTGGAGAACAGCCCCATTGCTGCAGCCCCCCAGAGAATTCCCATATTACAAGGGAATTCTTATTGCAAGAAAAAATATCCCTCAGTGTCAGAAGCTCCCAACTGACCTTGGTGATCTCCTCAAGGGACTGGGACCAGCCCCTGCCCTTGCAAAGGGAGCGGTGCCACAGTGAACGCTCATGTGGCAGCGGAAGGGTGTATGTCTGGGACAAGCCAGACTCCCCTTGGGCTACAGACACTGAGACTGGGCCATCAGAAGTGAGGCAGCAGTGAACCTGTCTCAAGACTCACTTCAAGGTAGACACCCTCTCTTCTAAAGGCAAAGAAATGCAGGAGCAACACTAATTTACAGAGCAGCTGACAAAATGCTTTGGCTACCCTGTGAATGTACATGCATTCTTTTTATTTTTTGCCCGGTTTTAATTGATGGGCTGGCTTTTTTTCTTCTGGTGTTCTGCCTGCAGGTGCGGGTGGTGTAATTGCCTGTAGCAAGCGGGAGCTGCAGCCTCGGCTGTTCGCCGTGAGCTGCCTGGCTCTGTCCTGCAGCCAAGCTGCCCAGGCGCAAAAGAGTTTTTGCATGTAATAATGCAAGGGTAATGACAGCGTATTGGTTTCACCTCAGGTTTTGGTAGTGGAGGGGCTGCAGGGATGGCTTTTGTGATAAGATGCCAGGGGCTGCCCCCACGTCAGACAAAGCCTGCAGCAGTCAGCTCCAAGATGGTCCTGCTGCTGGCCAAAGCTTGTCACCCTGCAAACCATGGAGGACCTCATGCTGCAGCAGATGGAGAAACCTTGATGGAAGCTGCAGCCTGTGGAGATGCCAAGAGGGAGCAGATTCCTGACAGAAACTGTGGGCCATGGAGAGGAGCCCATGAAGGAGAAGGTTTTGTAGCAGGACCTCTGGTGCCGGGGGGACCCACACTGGAACAGTCTGTTCTTGAAGGGCTACAGCCCATGGAAAGAAGCCATGCTAGAGCAGTTTATGAAGAATGGCAGCCCATGGGAAGGACCCATTTGGAGAAGGCTGTCGAGGACTGTCTCCCACGGAAGGGACCCTACCCTGGGGCAAGGGAAGAGCATGGGGATGAAGAAGTGGAAGAGATAAAGCATTTTGAACTGACTGCAAGCCCCATTCCCCATTGCCCTGCACTGTTTGGGGGAAAAATGTAGAAGATTTAGGAATAAAATTGAGCCTGAGAAGAAGGGAAGGGTGGGGTGAAGTAGTTTTAGTTTTGTTTTTCACTATCCTACTCTCTTACAGATCACTGGCAAAAAATAAATTTCCCAAAGTTGAGTCTCTTTTGCCCATGACAGTAATTGGTAAGCAACCTTCCTGTCCTTATCTTGACCCACGAGCTTTTCACCATATTTTTCTCCCCCTGTCCTGTTGATGGAGGAGCATTGATAGAACAGCTTGGTGGACACCTGGCTCTTGAACCTGCTCAGAGCAGCTTTCATATCCTCATTTCTTAGGGTGTAAATCAAGGGGCTGAGCAGGGGAGTAAGAACCATGTAAAGAACAGCCACTGCTCTGCCTGGTGACCCTTTCTAGTGGGCTCCCACGTCAGTGAAGACACATGGGGCACAGAACCAGGCCGCAGCAGTGCAATGGGAAGCACAGCTCAAGACAGCTCAGTGCCTGTCTTCTGCATGGGGGAGCTGCAGCATGATTTAAATCTCCATTGAAAAGGACAGCCAGCCTCTGGCAGCAGTGCCCTTAGTTTGAAGTGTAAAACCTGCATGGATCCTTTGTCCCTTTCCTACCTTTCCAAGATCAGCTTTGTTGGGCAGGCAAACCAGGGGTCGTGCCAAGAGCCAGTAGCAGTGGTCTGGCAGTGCTTTGGCAAAAGGGCTTACTCAAAAGGCCATCACTGTCTCTTCTACAAGGCAATTGCAGATGGATGGGATCATCATTGCAAAAGACCTGAGGTACCTTCGGCTTATTACAAGGTTCAGTACAGCAGGGTTAGGAAGTCCAATCGTGCTGCTGTTGATGATGGTTATTAACAGTATGACTAGAGAAAAAGGGCTTCAGAGATGCATAGGAAATGCCCTTATAAACCAATTTCTGCCCATGCATGCTGGTCATGACCCTTAGGCTGGGTGTTGGAGCAGAGTGGGAGGTGAAGCAGCAGCTATGGGCCATCCCAAGGGCTATTCCCTGCTTTATGACTCTTGCCATTCGGCAAAGTAAATCATCTTCTGGTGCCCCACACCCACCCCATGCTACCCCAGAGCAGCTCCAGCTGTAGCAAGAGGAAAACCCTTCCTCAAGAGCTGAGGCTGCTGACCCCTCAGGGCCTCCTGCCTTCCTGGGCATTTGTGAGCAGAGACACAGCACGGCAAGGCCTGACGGTCACTGGCAGCACAGCAGCCAGGGATGACTTCCTCAGCTCCATGGGATGGTGCCCAAAAGAGGAGCCACTGCCAAGTGTCCCAACTTCCCAGTCCTTGTGAATGGAGAAGGGCCTCCTTGTGCCCTCACCCCCTTCCACCCCAGAGCAGCACCCTTTTCCTTTGGCAGCTTGGTGAGTGCCCACAGAAGGAAGGACGACATGGAGGCCACACCTCAATGCAGCAGAACTTTAATAAGTCAAAAGAGAGAAACCAGATCACTCCAAGCGGAGGACATAAGTCCTAGAGCACCAGGGGCACCCAAGAGTCTGTGCTTTTTGGCCATGGAGAAGTTCCTGCATGATGTCTGTCTGCCTGCCCAGAGAGGGAGAGGAGACAGATGGTTCCCACCAGGCTGGCCCAGGTGGGACCTTGTTGCCAAGGGGAACCGAAGCAAAAAAGGAAAAGGTAAAGAAAGGCAAAGCCATTCAACAATACTGCAAGCACATTGAAAATCTTGATCCTTTGCCCAGCACCATGTTCTGTGTTCTTCAAGGTGTCTCCATGGAGCTTTCCCAGCAGCTTTAGCATGGGGGACACCTTCTGCCACAGTAGCGGCTGGTGATGCAGGAGAGGTCAAAGCCCCCGGAGTTGATGGGCACTCCCTCACAGCTGAGGATGCTGCCAACGGCAGCGGAGGTGGAGGAGCCCACAACGGTGTTCTGCGGGAAGGAGCTGAGGATGGGGCCGGGCAGGGTCACCACCACAGCAGGGGGCTCGATGACGACGGTGGAGTTCTGGCACTGCCTGACACAGGGCTCGTTGCAGCTGTTGGCCAGCGGAGTCGGGCCGCAGGGCCGGCAGGGCATGCACGGGCTGTAGCAGGACATGTCTTGAGGGTGGAAGTGCAACTTGGAGGCAAGCAGTGAGGAAATAGAGCAAAACACTAAGTGAGAAGCAGCCTGGTTACCCTGTCACAGGGGAGACAAGGCTACTACTGAGTGGGGAGCTGGAGGCTCGGCCAGGAGACGCATGTAGTCTTCATCGCTCTATAACGAGCAGCCTGCCCCAGTGAGTCTCTCTCCCAATTTGTAAAGCAAAAGCTCCCTCGGCCACATCCCAGACTCTCTCTAAGCAGACCTTCCACCCGCTTCCCTCTGTCAAGACAAGAAGATCCAAACCACAGCACAGGACATAGCCAATATCAGCTAAGGTGTCCATCGAGCAGAGATCTTTGGCAGAGGAGGAGAAGGGGCTTCAGACTTACCTGGTTCCCGAGGAGAAGGAGGCAAGAGAAGTGGATGAGACAGCACAGGCTTGGGCTGCCTTTTATACCTGCCCTTCACTGCTGCAGGACCAGAGGCACCCTTTGCAGAGGTAACAATTTTCTGACAAGCTCATCTCAAATGCAAACCATCACAGCTAATGATATGGGTGGTGATCTGGTTTCGAACACTGCTGCCTTTTCATTTCCAGGTTTGTGCCATGCCCATGCCCCAATGAAGTCTTCTGAGCACTGGGATGAAAGGCCTCAGAATTTCTAGGGCAGGTTCCTTTGCATGATTCTACACTGGTGTGCATGAGCACGTGCATGTTTGCACATCCTTGTGTGTCACTCCTCATGAGGAAATTTGCCGGTCATAGCAGGAACAGTCTCCACTGCTCTGATCATGAGCTCCACAGAACAGCCAGAGCCAGAAGGACCCTGAGTGCAACTGAACAGCAACAGAACAAACCTGGCAAAGAACTCCCCATAGCACAGGCACTGAAATGCAACCTTTGGTATCTCAGTCCTCCTTTTTCTGCCCCTGCAAAGCTCATGCTCCACTGCTGCTGATTTCAGGCCCCAACGAGGATGGTTTGACACCAGTTGGGATTCTTAGTTTAATTCAGTGTGAAGGTATTTGGAGTGCCTCAGCGTAGCTGGAAGTCACCTCTCTCAGCAGTTCCTCACCAGCCTAAGACACAGCGCTTGGCCCAAGTACTAGAGTCCTAAAGAATGGAGTTTGCTTTATGAGCAGCTTGTTTGGGGCAAGGGGACATTGCTAGCTCATTGTCCAGCAAGACAACCCAGGTCATTCTCTGCAAAGCTCCTTTACAGCTGGGTGGGCCCCAGCACATACTGGTGCATGGAGTTGTACCTCCCCAGATGCAGGACTTCGCACTTTTGTCCAAAGGAGGAAGCATGGGTACCTTGTTACCCTCCCACAGGCACTGCACCAAACCAGGCCCTTCCCATTGTATCTCTCAAGTTGCTCCCATCAGTTGGGTAGTGTGTCACAGTCACCTGTACCATCACCTCCTTGCACTGAAATCGCTCCTTCTTCTGGTGCTGCTCACCGGTAGCAGTGAGCCTAGGTACCTTGTGGGCACTGCCCAGTCCTCCAAGAACAGCGGCTGCTTTGTCCAGGGGATGTTCACCACCTGGGGAGATTTCAGGTGAAGGTCTGAGATTTACAGGGCCAACCTCACCTGGTACCCTTGACGGACAGAGGAGTGCATTAGTGCAGAATTAGATGCACAGCAGATAAGGCTGCTCTCTCCATTGTATGCAAAGTACCCACCAAGGTGAGAAATGCAGCAAAAGCTGCAGATGTGTCAGGAGGCTGGAGAGACAGAAAGGTGCTGCCGAGGCGCAGCTGTTCCCAATGCCAGGGCTGCTCCTCGGCCCTTCTCCGGCTCCAAACACCAGGATTTTCCTCCCACTCCATCCCAGCCTCAGTCCCTTTCCTTCCCGGCTGCCAGCAGCGGATGGGGAGCCCCTGCCCTGCCCTTACGTCTGGCGCAGGTGTAGAGCTGCGCTGGGGACGGGGCCGCAGGTGCCCCCACCAGCCCACCCTGCCCTGCCACACGGGGCCAACGCATTGGCATGGGACTTCTGCCGCCTCCTCCAGGGATCTGTACGTTCACTCGTCGAAATGCCTTTCCTTCCCCCTCGCCAGTGCCTTTCCTTCCGCCTTGCTTCCCCCTCCCCCCTCGCCAGTGCCCTTTCCTCCCCCGCACCGCCCCCCTCCCGCCCGGAGACACACTGAGCAGCCGCCCCCAGCACCGCAGAGGCCGGACCAGGAGGAGGCCGGTGCCCTCGGCGGAGAGCAGCGCCCGGCGCCGCCCGAGCCCCCGGGGCCGCGCTGCCCCGGACCCCCAGCGGCGCGCAGCACCCGCAGCGGGCACGGGCGGCCCCGGGCACGGGCACGCGGGGCTGGGCGGTGGGGCGGCGGGGCGGGGCGGCGGGGCGGGGCGGCGGGGCGGGCCCGGAGCGGGGCGGGGCGGGGCGCGGCGGGGCGCGGCGGGGCGCGGGGGCGGGCCCGGAGCTGGGTGGGGCGCGGTGGGGCGGGGCGCGGCCCCCCTCGGCTCCTCCGGAGCTGCCCGGGCCCGGCGCGGCTGGGCAGGATGGTGCCCGCGCTGGGGCCGTGGCTGCTGGCCTGGGCCTGGGCCTGGGCCGCGGGGCGGGCAGGTGAGGGCCGGGCAGGGAGGGCAGCGAGCCCGGGGCTGGGGCGGGAGGTGAGAGGGAGAGGAAAGAGGAGCCAGAGGGGAGAAGAGGTGGAGAGGGGAAAGAGGGAGAGGAGTGAGAGCGAGAGGGAGAGCAGGGAGAGGGGAGATGGGGCAAGAGAGGGAAGAGAGGGGACAGAGGCAGAGGAGGAATAAGCAGCAGGAGAGGGAGAAGGAGAAGGGGAGGAAGAGGGAGAAGGAGAGGCAGAGCAAGAAGAAGAAGGAGAGGCAGAGAAGGAGAAGAAGGAGAAGGAGAAGAAGGAGTATTCAGGCTGGGGCCAGAGTGCAGGGAGCAGGCAGGCTCAGCCCGAGGAGGGCAGGGGGCCATTGCCCCAGGTGTGGGGCTTTGCCAGGGCAGGGGGCGGCTGTCACTGGGCCAGAGCAGGGGGGCACCAGGGAACGGCCCTGGGCCCTAGCACCCCCTGCCCGGCTGCCCGCGCTCTCCGTCCACAGGGGTCTGGGCACAGATAAGGCTGGTGGAGTCCGGCGGGGGGCTGCAACCCCCCGGGGGCTCAGTGCTGCTCTCCTGCCGTGGATCTGGCTCCGAGTTCAAGGATTATGCAATTCGGTGGTACCGTCAGGCACCCGGTGGCCATCTCGAGTGGGTGTCCACTATCAGGTCATTTGATTCATCAACCTGGTTCGGGGCAGCAGTGGAGGGTCGGGCCGTGGCATCCCGGGACAATTCCCGGTCCGAGTCATCTCTGTCCCTGCGTGCCCTGCGCCCCCAGGACTCTGCCCGCTACTACTGCTCGGTGGACACGGAGACAGGAAAACCAGCGCAGCTTTGACAAAAACCTGCTGGATCCCGGCCCAGGGTGCAGAAGCTGTGGGGGATGATGGGGTGCTGGGGCAGCTCAGGCGTGTTCACACGGAGAAGGGAGACAGGGCAGGAGAGAGAAAGGGAGAAGGGAGAGGGAGAGGAGTGAGAATGAGAATGTGAGGGGCAGGAAAGAGAGGGAGAAGGAGAAGAAGGAGAGGCAGAGAAGGAGAAGAAGGAGAAGGAGAAGAAGGAGGCTTTCAGGCTGGGGCCAGAGTGCAGGGAGCAGGCAGGCTCAGCCCGAGGAGGGCAGGGGGCCATTGCCCCGGGTGTGGGGCTTTGCCAGGGCAGGGGGCGGCTGTCACTGGGCCAGAGCAGGGGGGCACCAGGGAACGGCCCTGGGCACCCCCTGCCCGGCTGCCTGCGCTCTCCATCCACAGGGGTCTGGGCACAGAGAAGGCTGGTGGAGTCCGGCGGGGGGCTGCAACCCCCCGGGGGCTCAGTGCTGCTCTCCTGCCGTGGATCTGGCTTCACGTTCAAGGATTATGCAATTCGGTGGTACCGTCAGGCACCCGGTGGCCATCTCGAGTGGGTGTCCACTGTTGGGTTTGACTCATCAACCTGGTTCGGGGCAGCAGTGGAGGGTCGGGCCGTGGCATCCCGGGATGATTCCCGGTCTGAGTCATCTCTGTCCCTGCGTGCCCTGCGCCCCCAGGACTCTGCCCGCTACTACTGCTCGGTGGACACGGAGACAGGAAAACCAGCGCAGCTTTGACAAAAACCTGCTGGATCCCGGCCCAGGGTGCAGAAGCTGTGGGGGATGGGGTGCTGGGGCAGCTCAGGCGTGTTCACAGGGAGAAGGGAGACAGGGCAGGAGAGAGAAAGGGAGAAGGGAGAGGAAGAGGAGTGAGAATGAGAATGTGAGGGGCAGGAAAGAGAGGGAGAAGGAGAAGAAGAAGGAGAGGCAGAGAAGGAGAAGAAGGAGAAGGAGAAGAAGGAGGCTTTCAGGCTGGGGCCAGAGTGCAGGGAGCAGGCAGGCTCAGCCCGAGGAGGGCAGGGGGCCATTGCCCCGGGTGTGGGGCTTTGCCAGGGCAGGGGGCGGCTGTCACTGGGCCAGAGCAGGGGGGCACCAGGGAACGGCCCTGGGCCCTAGGCACCCCCTGCCCGGCTGCCCGCGCTCTCCGTCCACAGGGGTCTGGGCACAGATAAGGCTGGTGGAGTCCGGCGGGGGGCTGCAACCCCCCGGGGGCTCAGTGCTGCTCTCCTGCCGTGGATCTGGCTTCACGTTCAAGGATTATGGAATTTTGTGGTACCGTCAGGCACCCGGTGGCCATCTCGAGTGGGTGTCCACTATCTGGCTTGGCTCATCAACCTGGTTCGGGGCAGCAGTGGAGGGTCGGGCCGTGGCATCCCGGGACAATTCCCGGTCCGAGTCATCTCTGTCCCTGCGTGCCCTGCGCCCCCAGGACTCTGCCCGCTACTACTGCTCGGTGGACACGGAGACAGGAAAACCAGCGCAGCTTTGACAAAAACCTGCTGGAGCCCGGCCCAGGGTGCAGAAGCTGTGGGGGATGATGGGGTGCTGGGGCAGCTCAGGGGTGTTCACACGGAGAAGGGAGACAGGGCAGGAGAGAGAAAGGGAGAAGGGAGAGGGAGAGGAGTGAGAATGAGAATGTGAGGGGCAGGAAAGAGAGGGAGAGGGAGAAGGAGAAGGAGAGGCAGAGAAGGAGAAGGAGAAGAAGGAGTCTTTCGGGCTGGGGCCGGAGTGCAGGGAGCAGGCAGGCTCAGCCCGAGGAGGGCAGGGGGCCATTGCCCCAGGTGTGGGGCTTTGCCAGGGCAGGGGGCAGCTGTCACTGGGCCAGAGCAGGGGGGCACCAGGGAACGGCCCTGGGCACCCCCTGCCCGGCTGCCCGCGCTCTCCATCCACAGGGGTCTGGGCACAGATAAGGCTGGTGGAGTCCGGCGGGGGGCTGCAACCCCCCGGGGGCTCAGTGCTGCTCTCCTGCCATGGATCTGGCTCCGAGTTCAAGGATTATGCAATTCGGTGGTACCGTCAGGCACCCGGTGGCCATCTCGAGTGGGTGTCCACTATCTGGTCATTTGATTCATCAACCTGGTTCGGGGCAGCAGTGGAGGGTCGGGCCGTGGCATCCTGGGACGATTCCCGGTCCGAGTCATCTCTGTCCCTGCGTGCCCTGCGCCCCCAGGACTCTGCCCGCTACTACTGCTCGGTGGACACGGAGACAGGAAAACCAGCGCAGCTTTGACAAAAACCTGCTGGAGCCCGGCCCAGGGTGCAGAAGCTGTGGGGGATGATGGGGTGCTGGGGCAGCTCAGGGGTGATCCCATGGGGAGGGAGGCCATCAGTAGTCCTGGCTTTTCAGCAGGAGCTGCTTTCTCTGCACCACCCCTTTCCTTCTCCTGAATCCCAAAAGCGGTGACTTATTTTGCAGAGCATGTTCAGTATATTCCTTGTCACTCAGCCAGCATGACCACTCTGCCTGCCTGCAACACCTCTCACCTTCCCTTGGTCCCCTCTGGGCTGCTCCTAGCGTGGATGGGCGTACTCTTTCCTAAACAAAGACCTGGCTGGATGGCCGGGCCCAAAGAGCGCTAGTAAATGGAGGTAGGTCCAGCTGGTGGCAGGCCATACACAAGTGGTGTTCCCCCAGCCCGAGTATTTGGGCCAGGTTTGTTTAATATCTTTATCAGTGATCTGGTGGAGATGGGGCTTCTTGACCTACTGGAAACACTCCTGGTGCCACCCAGGACACCATTAGCCACCTTCACGCTGGTGGGTTAACCTTTGGTGGCTGCCAGATGCCCATCAAGCTGCTCTATCATCCTCCTTCCACAATGGAATGGGGGGAGAAAAGCAGATGAAAAATTCACAAGTCAAAGTAAAGACAGGTAGATGGCTTCCAAATCACAGAGAAAAAGGCTTGGGGAAAAGGAATATGTTGCTAATCAAAAAAAAGAGTAGGAAGATGAGAAACAACAAAAACAAGAAATCATCCCCCATTCCTTCTTCACAGGGTGAACTTCACTCCTTTGTTCCCGATTCGTCTACCTCTTCCCCACTCCAAGCAGCATAGGGAGATGGGGAAGGGGGCTGGAGCCAGCTCGTAACTGTTCAGTGCTGCTCTCCTGCCATGTGTCTGGCTTCAAGTTCAAGAGTTGCACAATTTGGTGGTACCGTTGGGCACCATCTCAAGCGGGTGTCCGCTGGTCATTTGGTGCTACAGATTACAGAGCAGCAGTGGAGGGTTGGGCCACTTCCCAATCCAGGTCGTCTCTGTCCCTGCCTGCCCTGCGCCCCAGGGACTCTGCCCGCCACTTCTGTGTTGTTTCCAGGGGGCAGGAAACCTGTCTGAGCTCTACCATAGATCTCCTGCCAGGGTTCCAGCTCTGAGCCTACAGTGCTGCTCCCTGGGAGTTGTAGACAGCTTTCAAATGTTTGATGCTGAGAGAGATGCTGTAGTTGGTTCTGTCCCCTTCCGTTCTACCCTTTCTGCCAGACACCTTCCCACATCTCTCACCCACAGTGCCACTCACTCCGAAACCTCTTCACCTTTGGAAACAAGTTTTGCTTCTGTCAGTTCCCAGTAGGGCAGTACCCAACACAGTAGACTGCCTGTCAGGACAATGTCAGATGTCTTTCAAAAACTATAAACACAAAGCAAATGCTACGTTATCTCTTCTGTTAACCACCCTCCTTTGTTGTAGGTGTCAGCAGCTTAGGGACTTCCCCAGGCAGGTACTATAGATCTCTTTTTAAATCACTGCTTTTAGTTGTCCTCTCCATAGTGAAGGTTGTGACTTACTTTTTGGTCTTAAAAATCTAGTTTCCTAAGATCACCTTTAGTGTCTCCAGGGAATCCATGACCAGTAACATTTCTGTCATGGAAGAAAGGTTGAGTGGGATGGTTCTGTCCGCAGAAGAACATAAAGCCCACTGCATCCTTGAAGAGAAAAGTCACCTTCTTGACCGTCATGTCCCAGAAGCAGCTTCCCTTGCCAATAAAAGTCATGGACACAGTCTCCTACAAAGGTGTGATGCATTCAGGTGGACATGCTGGGAGCTAGGCTCAGAGTGAGCTGTTCTCAAAAAGAGGAAATGGTGTTAAAATACAAATGAAGGTTTTGAGGGGGGTCAAGAAGGATTACGCTGGAAGGGCCAGGTTAGTTTCTTCTGGAAAGAAGCAGGGTAGGCCTTTCAGCAAGGGCTGAAGGAATACCAAGAACCATGCATGCACACACCACCTGCTAGTTCCCCTCCAAAACCTATCTTCATCTGCCTAGGACAATTTTCTGGAGGAAAGTGGGACTCCCTTTCTTCTTGTTTCCTCTGAAGCAGAACTCGAGGACAGGTCTTCAGCATCACCTTGGAAAGCCCAAACACTCTCTCTAACACATCACTGGCAGCATTGGAGCACCTCCTGCGATTTTTTGAGGGGATGCACCAGGACAGAAGAAGAAAAAACAAAGGCAGAACTCAACTTTTACACTGAACAAATCCAAGCGTGTGGCTTGCAGCAGGCTGTGAAGAGCAGGTGTGTTTCTGTGGCCACCCAAATGGAAAAAAGGCTGTTTAACTGCATCCAAGATCTTGTTGACAAGCAGGGGGTGGTCTCACTGCTCTGGAAAGATTTGGCAGCAAGCAAAGGGTGTAGGAGGGGCACCTGTGTGTACCCAGGCCTGTTGCAGGAGGTATTTAGAGCTTTTTCTTTTGTCCTGCCAGCAGTTCAGGAGACTGAAAGTAGCATATTGGCCACTCAGCTTTCCTGGAAGAGTGGGGCAAGAAGGAGAAAACAACGTGACACACTAAAGGGAACAGCAGGTGAACGTGCCCATGTTAACAATGGAAAATATAGCAGCACTGGTGTCAAAAACAGTGATTAAAAATGAGAAATACACCTTTGTGCTTGGTAACAATAATGCAAATAAACGTACAGAGTAATACAGCATGGAACCACGCAGATTTGTGAACAGGATGAAATAATGCTATTTCCTTTTGTGTCTTAGAACTGGGTTTGGGTATTCCAAAACTGCCTCACTATTCCAGGCAACCTTTAATCAAAATCATTAAGGTAAGATAAAAATAAAATTAAAAGCTAACTTTACTCAACCATAACTAGGTGTTCCCTGCTTTCAAACTCAGCCAAAGGCACATATAAGTAAAAGTCCAAAGCATAGCCAAGCCAGTGGTCAAATAATCTGGTTCACAAGATTAAAGAAACTGAGGAAAAAAATGATGCGTATAATCAGGAAAAAGCTTCCAAGACCCTTATGAAAATAGCATTCAGACAAGACTTATTCAAAATCAAATACCTGAGTAAATAAGCAACTTTAGCACATCAAGGCAAACCAGAGTCCATTAAATCACTACCAGCTAAACCAGAATAACTATCGAACGTTTCATAAACATGGACTGATTTTTTATTTGGCATTAAAACAGACCTTGAGAACATAAATACTTGAAGGTCCAGAAAAAGTTGTAGAATGAAACTAAATTGAAAATTAGTAAGACTGGGGCAGCTGGTCCCCAGATATTCTTTAAAATATTTCACCATAACTCTCTTGATGTTTCTTAAGAGAAACTGGTAATGGAGTCCTTTAAGTGAGAACAGCTGTAACAATTCAAAAGGAATAATATTGCTTTCTGACAAGTATGGATAATATTTTAGTGAGAGATTAATAGTATGCTATCTGCCAAAAAAAGCAATGCTGATGATAGTTTTAGTGTACTGCAACCTCTCTGGAACAGTGTAGATTGCAGAAGTAGAACAGTATAGAGGAAGAGGAAAATAAAAACCAGCTCTTCAAAGGACATGAATGGGGACACATCACCGGCCACTGAAAAACGCCAGTGTTTTTTGTACAACTGTCTACCACTGTGGGAAATACGTACCACAGTAACTGAAAAAGACTGAGCCACTCCACACAAATTCTCTCACTCACTGACTTCTCCTGAAGATGGAAACGTGGTGCCCTACAGAGGCTCTTTTTCCTCAGACAACCATATGCACATACACAAATTTGATTCCCAGACTGACTCTGCAGGAAGACCTTTCTATGCAAGAACAGTTTCCTCAACATTCAAGGCCACATCTTGGATTTTGCAAGCACATCATTTTAGACATCTGAAAGTCAGCTCAGGTTCAGCCAGTGGGGATTAACTCACTGTATTTAGGTGTTTCCATTTAAGCTTAGCACTGTGTTCTATTTGTCTCAGAGCACAGAGGAGATAGATTTCGTCACAGTTTTTGGTAAGAACAAAGATCCTATAACTTCATATCCAAGTGTCTAGCAGCAGGTGCATAAAAAACAAGGAGACTAGAAAGAATACTTCCCACTAGTAATCTCCCAGCTAGTAGACATCAGAAGGACTTTGAATTACATATGGTTCCTTTGTATTTATAATTTATGAGTTTATTCAGGAGCCCCTCATTCATAATTTTGGCCTTCTGTCACCTTTGTTTGACTTACTGCTTTGTCAGGGTGAACCATTCTCAAGCTTGAAGGAGCTAATCTCTGAAAGTCAGGCAGCTCTCCTAGACCCTTTCTGTGTCCAGAACCATAACCCATGGGATTCTTCCAAGAAGATCCCTGAGAGCCCAAATTTGCAGTCGTGTTTTGTGCATTGCTCCCTGTTCTCTGGATCCTGAGCTCAAACACTGCATGATCGCTGCAGCCAAGGCTGTCCCTCACCTTCACATCTACCACCAATTCTTCTTCGTTTGCAAGTAGGAGGTCCACCTCATCAGTCACTTGTGCAAGAAGTTTTCATCAGTCCACTCCAGAAAACTACTGGACTGATTGTGCCCTGCTGTGCTGTCCCGCAACAGACACTCGGCATGGTTCAGGTAGCCAACGAGGACCAGGACCAGTGAACATGAAGCTTCTTCAAGGTGTCTGAAGAAGTTTCTTCCTGGTCCAGTGATCTGTAGTAGCCACCCACCGCAGTGTCACCCACGCTGATCTGCCCTCTGATCCTGACCCATTCGCTATCAGCTGGCTCATTGTACACCACAAAACGTGTGTTTCAGCTGCTCCCTCACAGAGAGGGTGATTCCTTCTCCTCCCCTTCCCCACCTGTATTCCCTACTCAGCCTGGCTCCATCCACTGCAGCACTTCTGTAAGCTATCCCGCTGCACCTCCTGCTCCCACAGCTCTGCAGCCAGGCCACCGAGGAAGATCTGGGCCGTGCTGGAGAGGAACCCAGGCAATGCGTGCTAACTTGCACTACACCGTGCATTTCAGCCATGCGAGCTCCCCCACCACTTCTCCGTATTGCCAATGAGATCATCTTCTTCTTTGTGCCAGAAGTCACGAGCTCCCAGCCTTTATCATCAGGGGAAGCTCCATTCCCCATCCTGATGGGCACAGACTCAACATGCCTCTCCCATGTTAGAAAAGGGAGGAGTGGGCTCTTAAAGCTGCAGAGTCTCTGAGATTGAGTCCATCTCTTGCCATCAAGGTCTAGATAGCGCTAATGATGCGGAAGCTGATCATCATGAAGGATTTGATCAATCTGCAACAACTCCTTTGCTCGTTAGTAGCCACTTCCATGAGTACAGTGCCTCTACCTAACAAAGACCAATCACTTTGCCTACTTACTCATCTTACTTAAAAAGGCACAAAGACTTTCTAAGGCACCAAATAACCCCCAAACACCAATTCTAAGAGCCCAGGTGAGGCACATTCCTCATGCTCCTGAGCACTGAAACCAAATTCAAGGTGAAAAAGCAGGCAGCTTCCTGCAGCCCAGAAGAATTTTCATAAATACTTTGAGATAGCACTAAAATTACTGATTTTTTTTTTTTCCTGCTTTCTATTCAGCTTAACTCCATAAGACTTTTCAGAGTTGTTGTGTAATTCCCAAGTTTTCACTTATAATTCAACCTTTCTGGTATTATTTTAGACCCTTCTTTGAAAGCCATACCATGTTTCTTCATGTGGTATGTTGGCTCAAAAACCACTCGAGAAGTCATGTGACTGCCTGTATAATCCAAAATTCTTTGTAGTGAAAAAGAAGGAAGAGACAGTTTTTATAAGGAAATATATCACCGTGTTCGGGGTGGGGTAGCACAATGATGTAAACAACACAGGGCCCTGTACAAAAACCTAAAGAAGGAAAAAAGGCAATGTATTTTGGGGAAGAAAGGAGATGCGTGACTGAAATGACTAAGGAGACAAATACAACATTCATTTCGTGTTTCTTATTTATCCTGGAAATACATTGCTCACAGGGTTTCTAAAAGATGGGACAACTTGGAAAGTCTGTATGCAATCAAGTTATTTGCAATCACTGAACTATTCAATTATTGGTTTTCCCTTTCCAGTTTTGGAAGAGAATCTGGCTCTGGATACCCTCATGGAGTTGCACATGTTGATAATTAGGACAAATATCTGGCTTTTCATCTCCTGTTTTTACAACACTTCTGAAAACCATGAGGAAAGTTATTTATTGGAGTAGGTATTAGCAATGTGTGAACAGACAAGCTCGTATTTGGAAGTGGCACCACTCTCACAGTTGAACAAAGTAAGTACCATTGTTTTCTTTCTAAAAATTATGTTCAAATTAGGGGAGGGGTGGAGGGCAAAGGAATCTAATGGTTTGGGTTCACTGTAAGAATTTTCTGCTGCTGTAATCCCTAGAGTGCACTCCCTTTGGCCAGGTTTTCAAGCTGAATCCTCAGCTTGTATCTGCTTAAGAAAGCTTTACAGGAACAACCGGGCTAACTCTGTGTATCACCATTACCCCATGATCCCCAAACACCCAGGGTGCACTATTTAAGTTTAACACGTTATAATATAATGTAGTGCTCTGGCCCCAATTTACAGTGAAGTATCCTGTCCTCCAGTGGATGTCCACTGCCTCGTTTGGAGCAGGAACGCACAGCTCAGTGACCAGCTGCCAGTGAAGTGTTTTGAGACAGATCTTTAGCTCACTGGTGTGAGAAGTTAGGTTTTGACACTGGCACTACACTCATAGTGTCACCGGTAAGTAATTCCACTGGCATGGAGACGGAGGAAGAAGGTGGTTAAATATCCTTGGGCTTAAATTTTTACAACTGCTTCATCTCCAAGACCACTTAGAATGAATGGAAGTTGGCTACCAAGTTGCCCAGACTTTGAAAATGCAGATGTGGTGAGCAGGGATCATAAAAAGCCTTAGTTCTTCCTATCTTTATTTGGAATTTCACGATGTAGAAAAAGGGTGGATGTCACCCCGAGCTTCCCTGTGAGAGTGTGCGTGTTGGGGCAGCAGGGGAGTTTGTTAGATTGATGTTTGTTCTACTAAACATCCAGGTGCATAACTTAAGACTTGTTACGATGCTTTCAGAGGTCTGCATGTCTTTAAAGTGGTGCAAAAATGTCCCATGTAATTTTACATAGCTAAAATATCCTGCTCTCATTCCAGAAGGGCAAGGGGCTCCCTTAGGTGCTGCCTAATAGCTGTCCAGGTCTGTAGGATATCTTTCATGTGAATAAATATCTATTTTGGAACAATTTAAGTCCACTTCCAATTCCAAAGGGACACAGGAATACAAAGTTATCATTCTGAAGAAAGATCTATTCTTTCCAACCAGCAAGTCCTGCTGTAAGTGTAGGACCAGAAGAAACTGCTGGATTCCATTATTTTAACACCAGTCTACATTGGTTTAAAGATTATATTTGTAAAAAAAAAATAATAATACAAAAAATAGGTAAAATAACCCATAGAGAACAGTAGAATTTGGCAAGAAAAAACAACCAACAAAAACACAGTCTAAGAGCTGGCAGGTGGAAGACTGAGGAATGGTATTGCCTTTTTAGACGTTTACAGGAATGCTGATATGATACTCATTTCTCACATAAAGGGTCTTATACATCTTTTTCAAAAAGCTTAGTGTGTTGGTTCTTCTGCTGACAGGAACATATTTGTTTTTCATCAGCTGAAAGTAGCATGTGGCTGGTTGAGTCAACAGGTATTCTTGGTTTAAGGACACTTTTACAGTACATTACTCCAATTTCTAAAACATCTTCACTGAGTTACCCGCAACTTGGGTTAGGGAACAATTCATTTCACAAAAGAAAGGTATTAGCCTTGTCTTCTCCTGTACCTGAATGCTTTAAATTATTCTTTCTCTGGTTTTCCTGCCTAGGTATGCTCTCTGACAAAATTCTGTGAAACTTCAGCTGAGTGAAGTTTCCATGCTGTTCAATGATTTCTCTTTTCTAGCTAAGGATAGGATGACATTTTCAAAGCTGCACAAAGACTTTAAGATTATGTTTGACAGTAAGAGATAATATAATTCACATATAGGCACAAGCTTTGGCATCAGGAAGCTTAGAATCCTGTGGAATTAAAGCTCCTACAAAAAAACCTACTCTCATACACTCTTTCTGTCTTTGATGTGATCTTTTGGAAGCAGCAGCAAGAAATAATGACGAAAAAGGGAGTTAGTCATTGATAATGCTAGGAATTAGCCACAGCTGGAGTCTATATGAACTTTAGGTGACTTAGCACTCAGACAAGCTTGCAATAACATTAAACCATGCCCAATGTCCCTTTTTACAGACAATCGAGAACCTTCTGTCCCACAAGTCATCATGTTGAAATCAAAGAAACTAGAAGATAGCACTGGGAAAGCAGCTTGTTTGGCAAGGAATTTCTCTCCAAAGAACATCAGCTTGGAAATGTCCCCTAATGAGGTTGTATATGAACACAGTACATCCATCTTGACATCAGAAGGGTTGTACGATGCCATTAAGGTGGTCAGCATGGCAAATGGCACAGAGGTGACCTGCACGGCCAAATTCTACGGCAGAACTATTACACCAGGTACAATTTTGTGGTACAGCTGCAACTGGTTTCTGGAGGCGGTGTCTCCTAGCACTTGCTTTTCTCCTGCTAGAAAGCATTGCCCTGGGTAGCAAGCAGAAATGGGAAAGACATGTGGTACTTAAGCAGGCAGAGCTGTAAGACATTTAAAAGCATCTGAGATAAACGGTCTTAACTGTGTAACAACTTGGAGTTAGTTGGGGTTTTTTTTGGGGGGGGGGAAGACACAATCTTTTTTTTTAAATGTACATTTACTTATGACTAAATACTTCACCACATAGCAGCAAACCTGCTAGAGCACAACTGAAATAGCCTTTCTAAAAAGTTAAAGTGGTAGTGTGTTTGTGAGTGGTGGTTTTTTTCCCAAACCACCTTTTGTAATTTGGGGGCTTTTTTGTCATCATGAAGCTCATTCAAATAGTAAAAACAAAACAGGTCAGGAATTCTTTTGCTTCCTGCAGTTCCGTGGAGGAATTTTCTTCTCTAATTAATGTTAGAAGTAGTGACTGGTCACCTAAGCCTCAGACTGTACTGCCCACATGTTCCTACAGGAAGGGTCATATAAACATTTTGTTTAATCCCTTTTGAAGTTTGGGTATAGTTTATAATGCCTTTTCTTTATCATGCTACAGAAAAGGAGGCTGACGAACCAGGAACAGGGAAGGTTTGCAACACCGCAGACACCTTGGCTCCAGGTTAGTTACCCAAACAGGCTGTGAAGTTACAGTGCTGTGCTGGGGATAAATGCATGGAAATGTGTTTTCTCGGGGGCAGAGGGATCAGCATACAATGTATTCATCAAACACAACCTGCTTTTTCAAGGCAGCTAGTTTAGCAACAGGCGAGCCACAGAAAGCAAAATCCAGTCTAGACAGAATCCTCCCCCCTGTCGCTGCCGTGTGTCTCTACCACCTTTTCCTTCCCTGCTGTTTCTTCGCCTGAAACTATCACCTGTGGGGGTTTTCCACTTTCTGCCAGTACCACAACATCCAAATCTAGAGCATGATCTCACCCGTCTTTTCTCTGTCACTGAGCAGATACCAAAGTGGAGAAAGCCAACACGCTGTCTGTGGCTGTGCTGGGTTTGAGAGTCCTGTTGGCAAAAAGCATCGCCCTCAATACGCTCATGACTATCAAGCTGTTTCTTTTCTGAGGTAAGGAAGCATGTAGCTTGATCTGTAGAAATACTGGAAGCACACATCAGGAATGACTACCTGCCTTTGTGTCCTTCTCTAACCCCACAAGCAATGATACCCACCTGCCTGTCTCCTTTAGATACCTCCTGTAGGTTTCTGGGGGAAAAAACAACGATGATGTCCAAAAAAACCAAACCCCAACATAAAACAACTAAAAAACCTCCCACCCTCTCTTCCAAACCACAGAGAAAACAGCCCCTTTCTCCATCAAAAGCTCAGTTCTTGGCAGCTGTTCCCCACATTTTCTTTGCAGCAAACCTGCTTTAAGCAGCTCGGCTATCACCAGGAGTGCCGAAGAGGTCTCTCATTGACTTCTGCAAGTGGCAGAGCACAAAGGCTGGAGAAAAATTAAGACAAATAAGGGTTCAAAAGCAAGGCTTCTGAAACACAAACATGTGAAGTGGTGGGAGGAAAGAGAGGAGCGGAGAGGATTTTTAAATTAAGGTATCCAAAGAGGCACAAAAGATAGTCCAGCCTAAATTTTTTGACTCTACCTGTCTTGATCTGACAGCTCTCAGACAGTGGCATGTAGACCCCACTGCATTAAATGTAGTTTAAAACACACTTTGCTCTTCCAGACAGGGGGAAGCCAGGCAACAGCAATGTGCAGAACAGCAGGAGAGAGCGTGTAGCAGCGGCACAACAGGTTGCACAGCCAACGTCAAATCCGCTGGCAACAACCACGGAACACAACAGGGCACCTTCCCCTTGAGCCATTTCAGACTGCTGAATCCTGCATAGCGAGTTCATTTAGTTTTAAGAGTTGTAACTGCTTCTGCTGCTTCTTTTTCTCTGTGAACTGAGGAGGGTGTATTCTTCCTCATCCCCCTGCTGAGCAGAAATTGATTTCCCCACTCTCCCAGCCTTTGCATGGAATTACCCAGCCTGCTTCTATAGTTTTGAAAAATCCAATCCTCACTGTAGATACACAACCCTCTTAAAACACCTTTTGCAGGCATGTTGCATTACTGTCTGTAGCACTGATGTATTACTGCTGAGGGAATTAAGGCACAGTACGTGCTATTTATAGCTTTAATGGTTTTTAGATAGCTTTAATGACAGCAAGTTTCTAGTGTAGATGAGAAGACCTGTGTTGGATCTGAAGTGATTAAATTCAACCAGATAAAGTTCAACCATAGAAGCATTTCTTTATTAAACCTACATTTCTTCTGCAAAGTGTATGGCACATGCATTTTAGGTTACTGTAGTAGTAACCAAAATAAAGTTTTACTAAGCCAAAATGCTGTGGTTTGTTCCATGCTTTTTCTTCAGAATTTGGGATGGAGATTGCTGAAATCCAACTGTCCTAATAACCACTGAGATGAGAAATGCAGCTTTAATAACTGGGACTTCCCATTGGCTGAATTTGTCTTTTCTAGACCTTATACAGGGAAGTGGAGATTCTCTTTGGCACATTAAAAAGCTTCAGTAGGGCCATGAATTCCAGACTCAGGGGATGCAAATGAGGTCTGGTCTGTCACTCTGAAGACATCCCCAGCCAGATGTTCTGCATCATGGCAAAAAAAGAAACATGTCTAAGGAGAAACCAGATAGGAGATGGCTTGATATGAGCATAAGGAAGGAAAATGCACATATCAGAAGAGAAGAAAACATGTTTTTTTCCACTCATTGCTACGAGGAAGAGGCCAACAGGAAATAATGCACAGTGGTTTGATGGAGTGATAGTTTCTATAACAACTTGGTTATTAGTCAAAAAGACCCCAACACACACATTCCCCAGCTCGTCTTTCTCTCACAAGCATAAGCAGGATGCTGTGGTCAACATTCATGACTACGTTACACCCTGCAAGATTAACTGCCCCTTGTTTTGAAAAACAAGTTAACCGCATCCTGAAGGGGAAATCAGGTTTTTCACATACTGAGTTACTGCTGGTTCCAAGACAGCCTCTGCAGAGTGCACAGTACGGGCTGTTTGATTCAGCCTGGCCAGGTCAGTCCCTCAGACCCTGCAGACACCTAGATGAAGCCCCTCACCCTATGCAGAAGGTAAGTGGAATTTGCACAGCAAAACCAAAACCAGCAAAATGCTTATTTCCTGCATTCTACCACCATAATGTGAATCGGGGCAAGAGGTTCCCTAGTATTTTTATCCTGATTTTTTGATGACACCCTGAACCTGCACACCTTTTCCCAGTCTCTCAGGCAAGACTCAGACTCACGGTACCATTTCTGTGTCTTTGTGTACATCAGGGAATGATTCTCCTGAGCTTTCCTTAGGTGTGCCTGAGAGCTTTGGCAGAATTAAAATCCTGCAACATTGCCCAAGCAAAAAGAGGGCTCTACAAATACATGACTACTGAGAGGTAGCATTGACTCATACAGAAATTTGTCAGCCAGATAAAGACTTCGGTCTCTACTGTTCCAAACACCCATCCACACTGCAGCGTGGGGCACCAGAACCCTCATCTCCATCACAAAGAGATTCATGATCTGAGTGATACCTCCATGGTCAGGTTTTTCAGACCTCTCTGTGGGTCACAGGGAAACCTGCCAGTGTGACAACATCTATCTTCATCCTAGATATGAAAAGGAGTGAAGACCTTAAAATGGCCTGGAGGCAGCTCAAGTTCTCGGTAGCTTTTAAGTTTAAGATCCTTTGCACCCCCACAGAGTTCAGCATCAGAATCAGTGCACAAACTTTTGAGTATACTTAGCCCAACGTGTTGAATAATCCCTGTCTTTTTTTTAACAGATTCCAACAAGTCAGTCAGGTGGTTGGAGTGGGGAGAGCATATAAAGCACCCTTCCCTACTAAATATGTGGAAGAAAATATGGCTTTTTTTACTAACAAAGTTTTATTGCTTTAGCTTTCCTGAGTATTTCTAAGTCTTACTACACCTACTGCAATACAATCCCATTTTGAATAAAGAGCTTAAGCCCTTTTACATACACAAAATGGTAAGATTTGCAATACTTTATCAAATTATGTCGTATGACAACTTTCTGTAAATTTAAGCCATTTGGTTGCAGATATCAAATGGTTGTATAGGGTTGTGTTGTATTTTTTATTATATTTCAAGGACTTTTGTTTTTGTCTAGGCATCATTATGGTCATTTCACTGTTAGATTTATTTTAACTGAAAATAACTGCTGCTGGAAAGGTACTTTGCTTTTCTGTGGAAGAGGTCATTAAAACGATGATGATGTCTAGATTTCAAATGAAAATCTAAACTACTCTGCTACCTCCTGCTAACTCTCTTCATCTGCATGCTACTTAAAGAGAATATCATGTTTTAGATAAGATGAGCTGGTTTACATTCCTTTCCCAAAAGTACTTCAAGTGCTGTTCAATTTTGTCAATATTAGGAGATTTTAGAATTGTGTTTCTGCTTAGTATAATTTTGTGGTTGTTCTGCTCTAATCTATTTTAATTCTTTCTTGCTTATTTTAATTTAGTGAGATACAGATGGTGTGCTTGGCTGTTGTTTTACCCATCGGTGGTCCTTAGCTCACATCCTGGGGCAGGGACACGTCAGGCCATTTTGACCTGTGTGAAGCATTACATCCCCATCGCTAACGATGACTTATCCCAGTTTAAGCATGCGATTCTTCTCTGACTGCTATTGAGCCTCATGGATATTCTCTGGCAAAAGTTTACAGCTGGTTGTAGGCGGGAGTTACCTCTTCACCTGGCGGGGGGGGGGGGGGGGGGGGTGATAGCTTCTCTAAGTTGCAGGCGCTTCTAAGCAGCCAGTTATCTTTAACTGATGCTGTGGGCAGAATGGAGATGCAGAGAAGTTCACAGAGCCCAGTATGACTCAGAAGCTGCAGCATCTGCGTTTCTACTGACTAGTGCTAGCTGCAATCGTTCAATCGTTCAGCTCCAAGGGCTTCTTCACTCCTCGCTGACAGAAAAGAGATTCCTGCCTGAGTAAGGTGTTGCATGCCACGCATTTTTGCAGGCTGTTCTGGTTTTACCAAGGGTGAAACTGCTGTAGCAACCAGGAACTTTGAGATTTGACTGTCAGAAGATCCCACCTCCCGACAGCTGCTCAGCCCTTTTGCTGCCAGCAGGTCAGAGCACACAGCATGTTTTGCGGCTTCTCATCATAGAAGGGCACATGCCACCCACAATATGAATTTAAATAAAACCTTTACAGTACTTCCAGGCAAACACCCACCTCCAGCACATGAGGTTTAATCTTATTTCCCCCTGGTGGGCCCCACAGAGTATGTTAACAGCTGGGAGTGGTTTCTTGATGAGCATGTCTAATGGTGATAGCCCTCTCCTGTGGCAGAGAGCATTAAAAGCACCCTCAGTGTACAAGCATCTTCCCAAACATTAAGTGGAAAAACGTCATGAGGAACAAGGAAAACCGAAGAGCAGGTAGAATATTTTGCGTTTTCTTTCGTATTTTTACTTATATATGGGGAGAGGAGCGTTTATGCTTACAGCCTGTAAATTTCTTGCTTCTGCAGAAACATATGGGGATGCCCCCAAGCCAGGTTAAGTATCTCTGAGGCTTCAGTGCCCAGCCTCGCGCAAGACATAGAGGGTGGCGAGTCTTCACGGCCAGAAAGGCTCTGGCAGCACAAGGCAGGACTCCCAGTCTCGTTCCTTTAGCGTCCTGGCTTTCTCAGAGCCAGTAAGTGTCACGGAAAAGGAGGCGCTCGGGGCAGTATCGGTGTTTCTGTGGGCTGCCAGAGAAAGTGCTTAGACCAGCCTCAAATGATGCGTAAGGTTTTTTGTAGCCTCTGGCAAACTGTTTCAACACAAATACTCCAACCACATGCAAAACAGAAAAGGAACACCTGCCTGGAACCCCTTTCCAGCTCAGCACACAAACACGCACGTATCAGAACCTCAGAAAACCTTGTTTCTTGCTTTTTTTCAGTGATGCCCAGAGTTCTCTAGGGCTGCGATACCTCATTGCCCTCATGTCCTTACTCTGTTTCTGTGAGCAGCACATCAGCCTGGCTTGGGGGTTATTTAGCACTTTCTTGCCAAAGGAGAGCAGAGAAGTTTGCTGTAAGTTGTTCTTAAAATGGGTCTGGATGTAATATGGCTAATGATGCTTATTTCTTACTGCTGTAAAACCCAGCTGGGTGCGAGAGCTGCCTGCGATTATTATCCCGTGGGCTTTTATCCTCTCGTGCAAGGGCTGTGTTGGGAATGAAGACCATGCATATACTTAAACAGAAACTCAAAGCAAGACCCAAAATTTCTAGGAGTTTTAACTTGTTAAAAGTAATTAAAATACATGAAATGAGGTGAAAAAAAATCCCCCCCCCCCTTTTTTTTTCCTCAGACTCCATCAGTGTGTTCTTCTCAATTTAAACTTTATAGCTGAGATGGTAAACCAGGCTTTATTTCGCTTTCTGGCCATATAAACTTTTATAGATATTTTTAAGACGATTGACTGATTGTTTTCTTGTTATTACTTTAAACAATATCAAGCTTCATGAGAATGGTAAATATGAAATAACTTTTTGTACAGCTAAACCCTTCTATTGTCTTATACAACATTAAAAATACAATATAATGAAGTCATTACTGCATTCTGCTGGGGCATAATCTGACCTGTCTGTTCTGGGTCCCAAAAATACTAAAAGGTTCCTGATAAAATTAGTTATG
The DNA here is from genome assembly GCF_023634155.1 of Falco peregrinus. NCBI lineage: Eukaryota > Metazoa > Chordata > Aves > Falconiformes > Falconidae > Falco > Falco peregrinus. The sequence continues at coordinate 1,081,346 of NC_073738.1, forward strand.
ACCTAAACTGAATTTCTTTCCTTGATCTCTCCTGCTACCTGCTGGTCAAAGTGTTTATTGTCTCGCAACATTTTTGACTTGATGAAATTCAGTAAAGAGGGCAACCGGAAAAATTAGGACCTTACATTGGTGTTGCCTGGCAATTTTCTTCTGTTTATTTTTTTCTTGGTTTCTTTTGCTTATGGGTCTGGTCGCTGGCTTCGCTTCTAGACCGACTGGTTGGCTGAGCTCTCTAAACTCCTTCTGTAGACCATGAGAAGTTTTAGAAACAGCTATGTCAGCTGTTTAAAAAAAGATGGAAATTTCATCCCACTTTAATTAGCAGCGTGTCCTGGCTTTGAGAGGCTGAAGCTTTTCTCCTTTACAGTTTCGGTATAGAAGCTCATTACTGTGGGACAACTGAGTCTTCCTGGAAACTCACCTTTGGGAGAGGCACAAAACAATTATGGAATCAGGTACACCTTCAAACAAGAAGTCATTTCACATTATAACTCTGAGGCTGAGCCTCTGCTGTTCTCCCAACTTTGATAAAAGCTGTTCTACTTAAAAGCCATCCAAGGAGCTTCAGCTGTGTGATGCTAACAGGGTAATGGGCTCGATTTTCCACCTCACCAATTTCAGAATTGTTTCTACTTTCATTTCTATGTTGAGCCGAGAGGCATGCAGCTGGAGAGGCATCCTCATTTGGAGTCCATGGATGTGACAAGGGTGACACCTGTTCTGCCCCTTGATCTCTTTGAAAAATGCATATACTTGTCTGGACCGAAAGGTGTGTGTGGGTTTTGTTAGTGGGTGTGTCACCATGTGAGTTCAGCATCCAAAGTCACCTTTGGAAATGGGATGCAACTGGTGGTGAAACCTGGTAGGTAGAAACCCTGAAGGGCTAAGGATAGGAAAGTCTAATTCCCCTTTCTGTGGAACAGACACTGAAATTCCATTGCTCTTTCCTTCTGTGGGCAATCAAAGGTTGAGGTTAACTTTGCATCAGAGAAAAAAAAAATCTTTATAAAGCTAAATACCTATTTGAAGGACTGGGCTCTCCTGTATGTGTCATTGAGAGATATGACATTTGTGAATGTTCAAAAATGAGTTTAATGCAGGTTCTGGAGTAATGACTACATTAATAATTTTCTGGGCAGCCTCTGTTGATGTCAACTGTCCTTGTGAGAGGACAGAGAGAGATCATCCATTCCAATGGACTGGATGCTGGCGGTTAATTCTCCTCCAAAAAGAACAAGCAAATAACTCTGTTCTAGCGTTCTGCACCTGGAGAGGGGAGTCGTACCCCAAATGCTCCTTTCCTTCACCACTATGTGTTCCCAGAAAAACCTGCAGGGACACTCGCTGTCCTTGTACTTCCAATGCCCAGAACCTCATCTGCATTTATTCTCAGAAATAAGGAGTTCTTGTCTCTGCTGGAAAAACCGTCTTACCTTTTGCTCTGCTGCTCCAGCTTCTGGCTACAGATAGGTTTCTGTCCAGGTTTTCACTCCTTGACAAAAAAAGCTGGGCTGTCTTGGAAAGAGATGCGGACAAGCAGGGCGTTCGTTGTTTGTTTGGGGAACTGGGAAAGGTATTTTGAAGATGTGCATGAAGGTCCAGGGGGAGATCTCTGCTCCTGATGTTGTTCTTATTCTGACAGAGAAATTTTGCTGTTAATCCTTGTAGCATTTCTTCGCATGAATGAAGGACAAAACTTGCAGTCAGTGGTCATCTCTGTCAAAACTGAAAGAGACCGTCAACTAGGAAAATCTTTAAAGGAAATCTCAGTTGCCAACTTACCAATTCTTGTTGTATTCCAGTTTTGCAAAATTGTTTTCTTCTTAACAAATTTACAGTGTTAGGCTGCCATTCAGAAGTCTAAAATCTGGAACAGTTTTTTTCTCTTATTTAGTTCATATCAAAAAATCATTGGATTTTTTTCCTTCTGTGACTTATGAACTTCCTTTCTGTGGAGGAAGGCTGAACTATCTAACGCCTGCCATAATGTGATGCGATGTCCACCGCTTCTCCTCACTGTCTGGGACAAACACACCAAACGCTGACATACTGGTCTAAAAGTGTTGCATTGTGATACCTGATAAAGTACATGTTTCAGCAAGAAAAGGAAAATGGGCATTACAAAAGGCAGGAAAATTGAGGTTGAGAATTTTTTTTTTTTTTTAGATATTTTGAGAGATTCTCTGTGGCTTCTCACTTCTGCTTAAATTTGCATTGCTCTGCACACCTTCTGCAGAGCTTGCGCCGCACTAAGGAATATATGCAAGTGTGTTTACTACTTTCTGCTTGTGTTGAAAAAGTAAGTGTCATGTTTTGTACCAGCTTTACTGTATTTAGTAAGTTAGGGGTTGGTTTGTGCTGCTGAAAGGCTTCATTCAAGAAGAGCAAAGACAAATTATACCAACTTTGGGTTTGGTTTAAGGTTTCTGGAAAGTGGGACTAAAACGTCCTACAGCCCAAGGCAAAGTTTTACTGAGGTTTTAATGTTGCATTTTTCTGGGGGAGGTTCAACAGAATTAACACACGGTTGGGAGGTCAACATTCTGAGAGGAGCAGTTTAAAGGACAGCATCTTTCTGGAGAAGTTAAAAATGCTAGTCCACCAGACAGTGCCTTATCCGTACTGTAGGCATGAGCTGTGTGAGCTTGTTTGTTCAGCATATTATCTCAGACTAACTTATTTTTCTAGATAAAGGTGTGGTGCCTATTTGTTTTGTATTTTATGCCTGCCTGAATTATCGGCTGTCCGATTTACACAGCTCAGAGACTTCTTAGATGGCCGGATTCGTATTGCTGCGCACATCAACACTTACTGTTGCCCACCTTGTATTCCAGACCAAATCTTAAATTACAGACTTCTGAAAGAGTCCATAAGCAGAAGTTAGGCTTTTATCACCAGGTAATTAGTTCCTATCTCAACAATGCAGTCCATCTGGATGTTTTTGCCTTTGCCCTGCTGTCTCTTGAGCATGTAATAGGTGTTTTCAAGGTATTGAAGAGAGGAGGTGGCAGAGCTCAGGGCAGGTGGTGCTTCCCTTCAGCTGAGTAAGTGACGGACCAAGTTTACCTCTGAGCTGAAAAGATTAGTATTTTTGAAATATATTTAATTGCTTGCCTCTTTCTTTGCATTATAATGACCAGTGGTGTGACCGTCAGTGGGGTTGGGTACCATTTTTTTCAGGAGTTTGAGAGATACGCTGTTGTGCAGGGCTGCTTCTATTTGTGCAAAGAATGTCTTGTGTTGTGTTGACAGTTTGGGGGTTTATTATTACTTGCAGAGTACGTAGGTAAATATGCCTGTGAGAATATGATAAAACACTATGCAACTTGCAGTGAGGCACTCGAACACACAATATCAAACTTTTTTCACTCTTGGGACTTGAGCTCAGGGTTGCAAGAGGTTTAAATGATTATTGTTTCATATTTCTACTGACTAACAGTATTTTAAAAGCCAAACATAATGTATACCTCCACAAGACTTTTTTACCCACTAGTAAGGAACATCTCACTTGTAAATAGAAGATGGATCAAGTTTCTGCTTTTAGTGTTGGGCTTGGTTATTAAACCTGGGAGACATGGCTACCTGAGAGATGATCGAGGTGAATTAAATAAATGCTTGCCCATTTTCATAACATAATGAACTGGCAGTTTTTCCAGCCTATTATGTACTACACTATGATTAAGATATCATAGGATATCTCAAGTTAGAAGGGACCCATAAGGATCACGAAGTCAAACTCACTGCTCCTCGCAGGACTACCTAAAACTAAACGATATGACTAAGAGCATCATCCAGGTGCAACTTGAACTCTGACAGGCTTGGCATCCTGACCGCTTCCCTGGGAGCCTGTTCCAGGGACCAGCCACCCTCTCGGTGAAGAACCTTTTCCTAATGTCCAATGTGAGTGATTCTTAATGGAGAACATGAGTTCATTCTTCTATCTTATCTGCTTCTGAACTTTGAGCTGGACTGTTTTTCAGGATCGACCATAAAGGTTCTTCAGATATTTGTCTTTACAATCTGATGATGTTATTTGTTAACTGGCATAATTTTTTTTTTTGTGTAGTTCCTTTGGTTGGCATAATATGTACTTGCAGAAGACCCATGTAGAGTTTGAACTTGGATGTGATCTTCTGCTTCCTGGTTAGAAAAGCATAGAATGGAGGTACGTGTACTTGTTAGAACAGACAGCCAAATGTCTGTGAAGGAGGGTATTTTTATGGTTAAAGACAGTGAGACTGGCAGCACACAGTCTCCTGAGCAATTAGAGATAACCTTATCATGCACCGCTGTAACAATTTGGAATTGCCATTGGACTTCTCAGAAATGAACATCGTTGGCTACAACCCCATCAGTTTGGGATGGATAAATATCATGTCTCTCTAGACCATGTAGTAAAGATTCAAGTATTTCAAAAGTAGGAGAAAGGTACAATGAAAATGAATGACCATGAGAGTGTTTTGCGCTATTACGGTTTAAATTTGAAAGCAGAGGTGTCACTGCACAGATTTTGACATGAGCATTAAGATTTAAACAGTCTTTCATAGCACATCACTTGTCAGCTCCCAGCACGTGACTTTGACTTGTACCATGTTAGTTATTTCACTCTTATGTCAAAAACATTTTTGTACTATTTCACTACTTGTTTTCTTTTGTAGAATGCTCTTTCCTATAGATTCGCCCCAAATCCAAACCGCTGCACCAGCTGCTAAGAAGAAAATCAACTCTATCCCAGCTGAAATTGGGGCAGAATGAAACTTGGTAATTTTGGGGAGGAAATTTAAGGGTGTTCAAAACTGGAATTAAGCCCAAATTAGTAACTTTCACTGCTTTAGCAGACTGAAGGCAGTTTAATTAATCCAGCACTAGTAAGTGGTGTTGTGTTGCTGGCTTTGAAAGGTATAAATTAATGCTTATATTTTTATTTCAGCACACTGATTGTGCTACAAATAAAGGGCATAACTTATTGTATGTATGTGGCAGAATAATTAAAATCCACTCTTAAAGAGAGAAGAAAGGCAAGTGTTTGCTTTTCTTGTGGACACTAGAAAACAGGTCTGCCTTAGGTCCACAGATGTCCTTAATAAAGATTTTTGTCCTGGCAGCAGCAAGATAATTATGCAGGTTTTAATCTTCTCAATAATTCTGAATAAGAAATGAAAATGACATTAATTTCATTCCTGCTTTCTGACCCACCAAGATAATTTCTGCCTGAGTTGACCCGTTCAGATTTGTTCTACTGCCTCAGAAGTTTGTTGTGGGTCGCAAGGGGTGCGGGCTGATCTCAGAAATAATCAGGGCTTTTTTAGGACAATGCCTCATTCTTCTGTCTCCTTAGCTGTGCCTTTTTAAATGGGGATAAAGATTTGAGAGGGACTTAGTGTTTTGGGGGTTTGGTGGCTTTTTATTATTATTATTTTATTCTCAATTTTTAAAATTGACCTGTCCCTATCTTTCTCTCTCTCTCTCTCTCTTTTTTTTCTTTTTTTTTTTTAATGAATCCTCTGCCTTTCTTGGGCTGTTGCTTTTACAGATCGGAATTAGTGAATGCCTTCTGATGAAATGTCTTGGAATATTGGGAACAGCTGCCGTTGTACTGAGCCATGCCCCACATACACGCAGCGTGAGTACCTTTTGCAATGGGGGCCATCCCCGTGTACTGAGGACCGAGGTACACAAGCACCATAGTCAAAGGAGGCTCCCTGAGAACAGCAGTCAGTCTAGGTGTTTTCAGTCTCTCCTTTTATTTCATCATATTGCTAAATATTATTTTCACCCCTGTCTTACTGATCCCTCTAATTTAGCACAAAAGTGGGTATGTGTGATCTGTGCTTGCATTTATAATTCTTATGCTGTTTTCCATGGTCTAAGGCTCTTCACCGTGTCCTGCAGCATGAGCCTTATAATGCAGTTTAAAGACATTGGAAAGTGAGAAATTATACAAAATTTTCCACCAAAAAGGAGACACAGCTTTTGTTTTAATTCCCTGTCCTGAAAAACCTGCCAAACTCCTGGACAGAGTGCGGAAGGAGACTATGAGTTCCCCCTTGAAGTGATCTATTAATTATTATCTTTTACATGCAGAACTCTGAACAGGGCCATTACTGTTTATTTTAATTGACCTATACAGCAGGAGCATAGTTCCCTTAGATATTTGTAATCTTGTTTTCTGTGCAAAGAAGAAATCTGTAGTAGCACTGATGCGGATCAGTTGAGGATGTGCCTTCCCAGGAAAGTAGATACCTGACTTTCCCTGCACACGGGGTCTGGTTTCCCAAGGGGTCATCGAAGCCTTTTGAGCGGAATTGACCAGTTACAGTGTCTTGGCTTGAAGGTTCGTAGGGAGCGAGCCCAGCCCCCCCAGAGACAGTAGGGCTGATGGGGTTTCTGACGCGCCACGGGACTAAAGCACTTTCCTAGGGTAAGGTGAGAATGAAAATCTAATATCAGTTCCAAGATATGCACATGAATAGTCTGTTCCAAGGTAATGATGTTAAAATTAATACCGCTAAAGAGAAGCCGGTTACTGGTCCTGCTGGACAGGGATACAGAGTTCATTAAGTACAGGAATCAATGGCACTATGGCACTGAGTAAGACAGAAGGCAGCTGGCTGGGGGTGGGGGGGAGTCTTTAAAACAGAAGAAATATAAAGATTTGATGGGAATTATTGTCTGTGGAAAAGCAAGAGGCAGTTCAACTGAGCTGCAAGAAAATTACATTTTCTTCCTGGTTTAGAGTGGAAGGTAGAGGCACAAAACCATCATAAGAGCAGAGGTTTTGTTTCTCCTTGCTGTTTACCATGGTCCAGCTGGAAAAAAATGGCTAGCAAGCAGCATCCAGAAAGCCACTTGGTGCTTCCAGACACATGCAGGCTGTCTGGGTATTTTTTTCCCCCTAACACAACCAGAATTTGAAAACTAAATCTAATTTGTAAGGAATTTTAAGAAGGGCCGTTTCACCCTGGCTGACTTGCTGCTGACACTGGGCAGGGGGGGGAGCAGCCCTCACGCTGCAGGGGGTTTGGTGATGTCGCACCTTTCATTCTTCAACCTGTAATTCCAAAATCAGTTGTAGAAAGCTGTGGGAGATTTGTTTGTTGTGTGGTGTTTGGGGGGGGGGGGGGTGGGGGGTGCGGTGTGGGGTGTTTTGTTGGGGGATTGTTTTGGGGTTTTTTTCTTAATGCAGCAATAACTAGTTAGTAAAATTTCCTGACCAGCATGGGAAGGTTATGAAAACAAGTTGTTGCTCCATTTAACGTCGCAAGGTAGCATGTTGCTCAGAAATACGGGTTTTTCCCTACATCAAAAATACTACAAGAAGGGGGAAGGATGGGCATGTAGGGAGCTAAAATTTTCCAACTTTTTGCTTTCTTTTGAACCCTCATTGGAGTTAATGTGCTTAGATTTCTAACAAGAGCTGATACTAGTGAGAAGTCAAAGGAATTAACAAAGTGAAGTCAGGAGAAAGCTGCAGCGTAGACCTCAGGTAGCCAAACTACTGACAGCCCCCCCCACCACAAGTAACACCTGAAAAAAACCAGCGAGGGTCCGTAACTGCTGCTTGTGTCCCACATCTTGCTTATGTGACCAGGACAAAAGCGAGTGTGTTACGGCTAAGCGCTGTTTCTGTTCACAGTCTTAATTTTGCAATTTCATCTCCAGATTGCCTCAACTCTGTTTTGCCTGTGGTCTGAGAATAATAATCAAGGGGCAACTGACAGTGGACCGTAACTGTGTCCTTCTCAGTCATTCCTGTGTGCTGCCACCGTGTGCTGCATGTCGGAGGGGGACAGGCAAGTTACAGACGACGGGACGTTATCGTGAGCTGCAAAATAATTCTGCCCGCATGCATTGGCACGCCTGAGAGCTGAAAGACTGAGGCAGCGTATTACAAAATAGTTTCCAGTTTTGCTTTTCAAACAGGAATTCAGCCTTCCCTCTTCCCCGAGTAACTCCGTGCAGGGCAATGAAGTGTTGTTTGCATACCTTCCCTATAGAATATTGGTAGGTGTTCATCACCGCGCTTAAAACTCTCAACCTTCCTCCTGCACCCTGTGAGAATTACTTCATACCTTCACCAGGAAGGTGGCTTTCCCAACAAGCTTTGATAAAACTAGGAAGTTTATTAGAAAAGAACTGCTGTAAAAGAGAACTTACTATTTAAAGGCTCCTAGCGGTGGTTACTTGAGCAGACCCTGTGATTAAATTTGGCGTATCGCTGCCAGATGAGCAAACATCCCTGTTGTGCAGATGTGGAGCTGAGGGACCCGCCTGACGTGGTGTAAGTGAGTGGCCGGGGTCAGAGCGCTCAGCTACTTCTGATCCAGACTCCTGCCCGAACCACAGGATCACCATTTCCCTTTTCAGTTCTTTTTAGATCTTCTACATAATTTTCTCTAAGGTTTTTCCAGACAGTAGATAGCGTATATTATAATAAAGGAGATAAGAATCGGTTGCCTCATTCTAGTTATACTGAAGCTACTATGTACAGGCAAAAAGCCATGAATGCAAAAAATAGCAATTGGGAAATCTTACTCATCTCACAATGTGCTTCTGGTGGCTTGAGCTGAGCAGGGAACAGAACGTAGACAGCGTTTCAGCTGGAGATGTCTCAGAATAATGATACATAAAATTAGTTCAGACTGAAAAATGATTCCTTCCAAAGCAGCCCGAGCATGAAGGTATCAGCTTTCTGTTAAGCCTGAGATGGCTATCATTAATAGTCCAAAGGTCTTATGACACTTAAAACTAAAGCCTGTGTCTTGTTCGAGCTCTGGTTTGGTGACTGTGTTCTGACCCTTGCGTAACTCCTGCGATTCCAGCAGGTTACAGTATCCCACGCCTCCCTTTCCCAGAAACCCAGTTTCCGAGGGATGCTGAAAGGAGGAGTGTTGTGTGCCAGCGGAGAGGCTGAATTTGGGGTTCGCTGGGGGTGACCCGGCTCCCAGAGGCCGGGAGAGCTGCACACTGAGAGCGTCGAAGCAGCGTTATCTAACTGTCCATCCCAGTTCCAGGTTTGTAATAGAAAATGATTCATCTGCCATCACCAAGGAAACCGGGGAGTGTGGCAGAACATGCTACTTACCTCGAGTTAGAGTTTGTGTCCCTTTCCTTTAGAAATCATATGGTTTGTAATACAGAGTTGTTAAGTCATAGGAAAATTCCTACTTGGCCTGAAGTGCTGTCTCTTCTCCTGTGAAAATTTAAGCTTTTTGTTACTAACAGAAAACAACTGGATTTTATGGTACAGTGTCTCACAGATTTTAATTTACTTGTTTCAGGCATGTGTTTTAATTCATTACAGTGATCCATGCACTATGCCTACTGTTTAAAAAAATACAGAAAAAACGTTAATTGTCACAGAAGCTAAATTCAGTAGTTGAAATTAATTTAAGCTAATGTAACCTGTGATACTTTACGTTGCTGGCTTTTTCTATTCCCAGGGAGAAATCTTTCCCCAGGGGGCTGCGATTTGATCTGCATCTGTGCTGTTGAGGGGACGGAGCTGCAAGAGGAAGAGGTGGCGGAGGACGAGCCAGGAGATGGCAGCGGGGCAGATTGCTGCCCACTGCTCCAAGGAGCAGATGAAGTGGATGAAGGAAGGCAGCTTGCCCCTGTGGTGGTATCAATGTTGGAATCCCTGCAGGAAGTAACTTACCGAATTAGATAACATTTCCAACTTGCAGCTCGTTTCTAATTAATTCCTAATGTCTCTGATCCCTCAATTTTTCACGCTGCTGAAGCTGTACGACCCTAAGTAGAGCCGCTGAGCGCTGCAGGTCCGTATTGCGTTGCAGTGACTCTTCGCTGTGGCTCTTGCCAGTGGAATTGGCTGAGCAAGTTTAGGAATTGCACTGAGCCCAGAGAGTTTTGTTCTCAAGCATTTGCTGAATATGCTCAGCAACTTGGGGCTGCAGTGAGAGATTTGTCACCTCTGTCAGTCTTTAGAAACCACTGTGATGGTTGGTGTCACTTATATTGCGTGACTGGCAAGGAGTAGGAGGATTTTTAGGCTCGGTTTATGGCAGAGTAGAGATGCATTTACTTGCATGGGAAAGAGCAGGTTTTCCAGCTGAATGAGTGCAGCGTGTTTCCCAAAGGGAGCTGCAGTGACTGGGAGCATCATCCGGCTCTGCTCACCAGCACGGTGGTGTGAGAGCAGCCGGAGCAGCCAATCCCACTGACCTGTAGTGTGTGGAGATAGTCAGCGTTATCTGCGCATCTCCTGTGCCACTTCAGCAGAACCTCACCCCACCTGATAAAAAGCCCTATCTTGTTGCCTGTGTTTCCTGATTTCCACATGTTATATAGAACATATAAAATACTTTTGACTCCTGATGGGTGGTGACCTAGCCGCTCCCCTAGCGAGTCCTTGTTTCTTCCTTAGTGACTTCTAGCATTAAATACAAAACTGAAGCTCACATCAACAGGAGAAACCTCGGGAGACCTCAGCTCGGACTGGCGTGGCCCACACTGAGCAAGGGTGGCCACTTTGTCACGTGTCCCAGCTGCTGCTTGACAGGGGACTTACAGAAGGAGATGCATGGGAAGGTCACCCCATGTGGCAAAATGAAATGAATGGTGTTTGCTGTCTTCTTGTTTGTTAGTTCTTGAGGTTTTTCCTGATACTGACCATATCAATATTATTCAGCCACCAGAGATGTATTGCTATAAAATAGTGTTCATTAGAGAACACTGCATGGAGGAGGTGGCACGAGGTGACTAGCTGTGACTGAAGTTTCCTTATCCATGTGCCTTGAAGACTGAGCTAGAGGGATTAGCTTCCCCTTGTGAGTAAAGGAAAGCATCAGTTTTACTCGGAGCTTCCCCAAAATATGTGTAGTAGATCGTGTACACCAGCGTAAGGAGGTCTGATGCAGGCGGCCAGACTGATTTCACAGGGGCTCCTGAACTTGTCTTCACCGAACTTGTCTTCACCAAACTTCTTCTGTGTGCTGCAGGGTGGAAATAAAGCGGGGGGTGGGGGGGGACGGACGGACGCAAGCTGGATGGACAGACAGACAGCTGTGGGCACACTGGGGTCACTTATGTGCTGCCGCGATCCGCTTGGTGGTGGGGAAAAAAACAGGAGGAGAGGCTTGGAAAGAAGTGTGCATCGGTGTATTTCTTGTAGCGCCAGGGATGTTACACCCATTGTGGGGAATCCGTGTGTTCCTACGAGGGTTCTGCCCTACAGCCTGCCTATTCAGGGGTTGCCAGCAGCCAGCTCAGCCCAATACAGACAGCACTGTCCTCACTTGCTCTCTCTGGGGTTCTTAACAGTGGAAAATCACTGGGATACAGGATCACCCTTGCCAAACTCCTCCGTCTGTGATGTTTCTGGAATGATCTTTGCCCCACTGCCTTTCAGTGGGAAGGAGGCAGAAGGCAGTGGAGAATTTGCCCTTTTGAGTTTCCCACTTGCCTTATACCCAGTGACAAATCCCTGGAACACCAGCCCCACACTAGTAGGAGCTGGTGTAACTCCAAGGGGGGGAGGGGGGAACGCGAAAGGAGAAACAGCAAAACCCACGCCGTGCAGGGGAAGCAGGGTGTGCTCAGCATCAAAAAGCCAGAATGGCTCAGACTAAATAGATGATAAAATATTTTCTTGATAAGCAGGGGCTGCAGGCAGCTATTGTGAGGTGAAGGTCAGTCCTTTAGTGACTGGGAGTGAGGGCTGTGGAGAAGGGGGTCGGCATGGCCGTAGTTCGGCTGCAGAAATGCTCTGGGCTCTGCTCCTGGCTGGGGCTGGCACTGAATTTTGCCAAAACGGAGAAACTTCAGAGCTTCGGGGGCCAGGGCATGAGCACTGGGGCGACGTGGCGTCCCCTGGAGCAGCCATCCCTCATCCAGCCCACACAGGGAACAGAAAATTGCCTTTTTGCAGACCTTTTAAATTTTGTTTGCGTCCTTCCATTCTTAGGCATTTTTAATTAAAAAGCAAGAGAAAACCCAACCTCTGGCGGTCTCTAACTATATGTTTTTAAGGCCGAGTCGCTGAGTCCCCTCCCTGCCCACACCCTCTGTCTCCAGCCTTTGAACAAGCTGGCCTTTTTTTTTTTTTTTTTTTTTTTTTTTTTTTTTTTATCACAGGCGACTCCAGTGCAAATTGGGCGTCCTGCAAAACCAAAGATTACCGGTTCCGCAGCGCCCCGAGGCCGAGGGGAGTACTCTGGGGTGCGGGCGCAGCCTGGCCGGGCACCCTGCAATCCCGTGTCCCGGGGCAGCGCCAGCACCTAAAATTAGCGGGGGAGGTGGGCGCGGGGGGTGCTGCCCCCCCGGTGTGGGTTTGGGGAGGATTTGTGCGGTTTTCTCGGTCAGCGCCTCCGCGCACCCCTCGGCCGCGGGGGCTGCGCCCTGCGCTCGCCCCTTGTTTTGGGGGAAAATCCCCCCCGAAGGGTTAAATTGCAAAACTGCTGAATTGGCTGGTGCGGGGGGGTTGTGCCGCTTTGGGGAGCAAAACCGCGCCCGCGCTGCGCTAACGCGGTCTTTGCGCGGAACGCGGCGGGGGCTGCGCGCTTCATAGCGCCCCCGCCCTGCGGGTTGGGGGCGTGGCGTCGGCGGGCCCCGCCCCCTTTGCTGCGCGCCGGCGCGGCTGCCATTGGCTGTGCGGGCGGTGACGTGCGCGGGCTGCGGTTGTTCCGCGGAGCGGCGCCGCGGCTCCGTTTGCGTCGCTTTAAAGGGGCCGCGCCCGCGGCAGCCCCGGTAGCGGTGCCGGCCTCGCCGCACCGGACCGCGCACCCGCGGAGCCCCGCTCCCCAGCCGTCGGTGCCCGGCTCCTTCCACGGCCAAGACGCCGGGCTGGCAGCGCACCCACCGGCACCGGGGCCAGCCGGGCGCTGCCGGGAGATTCCGACCCGGTAAGGGGGCTCCGGGGGCTGATCAGGCGTGAGTCCGCACCGGAGCGGCCGGTGCCGGGACCGAGACGTGCCGACCGGGCAGGAGGCTCCGCGGACCGGGTGTCGGCACCGGCAGATGCTGATCGCTGCGGCTGGTGCCGGTACCGGGAGGTGCCCGCTGGGTGGGGGTCCCCGCTGGCGGGGGCCGGCACCGAGAAGTGCCGATCCGGTGGGACCCTGCGGGGACCGGGGTGGCTGGTGCCGGTGCCGGGGCGTCCCCCACCTGGTTGGACTCTCGGAGGACTGGAGCGGCTGCTGCCCGTACCGGGAGGTGCCGACCGGGCAGGATCCTGCAGGGATGAGTCAGCCCTGTTTGGGCTGGCACCGGTACCGGCGTAGGGCACCGGTACCGGGAGCAGGCACCGGTACAGGGAGCAGGCACCGGTATAGGGAGTGGGTACCGGGAGCAGGCACTGGTCAGCACAGAGCACTGATACTGGGAGCGGGCACCGGCCCGGCTCACCAGGCAGTGGGCTGGGACGAACCGGTACCGGAGTGGGAACAGCAGCTGCCGCCAGTCCCGGCCCCTCTGTCCGCAGGGAGCTGGCACCGGGCTGGCACCGAGAGGCCACAGGATGCGTGTGCCCGGCGGTGGGTTCATCCCCGCAGCGTGGGATGCAGCAACTGGGATCCACTTTTGGGCACCCACAACCCAGCTGCTAACCCAGCACCCACTGCCTGCCCAGCTGCAGCGTTTTGGGGCCAAAACCACCTGGTTCAGGGCGGGGGGGTTGAGAATTTTTTTTGTTGCAGAGCAGAGAGCTCTGGCCCTGACGGCCGCAGCTTGGCCGCGGTAACGCCGCGGCTTCCTGGCAGGCAGCAGGAAAAGTAAACACCATAAAAAAAAAAAAAAAAAAAGGAACATCCCCATAACCTGAGGTGACCCCATGCCGTGCCGGCTGGGAGCGTGAGCCCCAGGAGGATGTTCCCGTTCCCTGTTCCTGTTCCCGTTCGCCCCTGCCTGGGGCATTTGGGACAAAGTGGGACCCACGAAGGGCGAGGTGGCACAGTGATGTGCGGTGGGCGTCCCGGCTGGCTGAGACACCCCCGTGAGCTCTGCTGTCTGGGTGATTTGTTATTAATTTATGCATTTGCTTCTGCTTCGGGAGCTGTGTGGACAGCCAGGGATGGTAGCGGGTTGGGTTTTATTCCAGGAATGGTGAAATTGTCCCGTGATCCCGATGACGTGCCTGGTGGTGCCGGAGAGGAGGGTTTCCCCTCCTTTGCTTTTGGGGCAGCAGGACTCTGTCCTCTTGTTCTGCCCGTCAAAAGGGTGGGCAAACAAGTTTGCCAAAGGTCAGGGGTTGGGCTTTGAGTTAAAATTAAATAGACCCAAACATGTTGTACACACCAGAAACATCAAATGTTTTTGTTTAAGGTTAAAAATGTTCAAACTGGGTGAGAGCGGAGTACAGCGGGGGGTTAAAACCAGCCCAGGGACTGTGCCTGCAGTTGGGAAGTGCCCTGTGCCCCCTCGCTTTCAGTGTGTCCTGGCTCTGGGATCAGGTGCTGATCCCTGTCCAGGCTCGCCCGGGTGCGATGGGGGCTCGTGTTGGGCCTGATCCTGTGCCTGGTGCAGGATTAAGCCCGAAGTCACAGCAGTGCAGGGGTCTGCCAGGATGCACAGCAAGAGCTGATCTGTGGAGGTAACAAGGGCAGCAAATATTGCTGGGCTTCAGCCTTTCCTCCCTGGGCATCTCTGGAGCAGGAGGATCCCAGGGATGGCTGGAGGTATTGCCAGAGGGGAGGAAAACATTGAGATTTTGGGGATAAACCACCCTGGGAAATTGCTCTTGTGGTGAGCCCAGCAGCTCACCAATTTAAGCAGGCATATTTTGACCCTCATCCCAAATTCCGTTTGTTTCTTTATGTTTAACACGATTAATGAGCAAATATCTGTTTTTATTTTCTGTTTCAACATTCAGGCTTTACATAATGTTAGGAAGTGCGGCCGCTTTTCTTTTATTTTGGAGGGAGTCCCTTTTTTGCAGAAGGTGGACGGACACGCTCCGGGGAGGCAGCTGCCGGGTGAGTCATCTCCGTGCAGAAATAGCTCCACTGGGAGCAGCGACACGGTCCTGCAGGGATTTCACTTCTCCCTACCCCGGATGGGGCTGCTGCTCCATCCCACGCTCCTAGCAGTGTGCCCACGGGTGCTGCCGGCTCCTGGCTGGATTTAGCGGGATAATTGAGGGCTGGGAGGTTTGCTAAATATTTTTTTCTCATCTCTGCTCCCCTCCTGCACAGGGCAGAGTCAGGGCTGCTGCCAGACCCCACAGCTCAACCTGCTTGTCTTTAGAGGATGAGCACTGGTTTACTGGCTCACTCCTAACGCCAGTATCTGCCTTTTCTGTGTCATAAGGGGAAAACAACACATGCAGGAAGGATGCAGTTTGTCCGACAGCCCCCAGAAGCCATGAGATTCCCATCCTGAACCTTTACTGGCTAAATAACACTGGCTTAGATTTTAATTCCTCCTTTGCATAAAGCAGTGCACATTTTGATACTATTAAGAGCTGCATTGGGGATGGTTGAGAGCAGAAAGCGGCTCTTGCAGAAGCATGACAGGGATGCTCCGATCTCCCACCGGTAGATGGGGGCAGCAATTGTCCAAGCTGACTTCACAGATTATAGTTTTCCATAGAAATCCCATAGAAAGGGCCCAGTGGCCTCTGTCCTCCCCCAAGACCCACGAAGGGGCAGCTGCATCGGGGGGAGCCTCTGTGCAACAGCGGTGGCAGTGCCGGTGACACTGGGACAAGGAGCTTGGTAGAGCAACTGATTTTTGTTTTCCAGCTCTTGGATTTATCCCTGCTGGGGCTGTCAGTGCCCACAAACAGCAAAGTGATGCCAGGGAGATGGGGAGAGGAGGCAAGAGCTGCAGGGAGCTCTGCCGAGGATAAATTAGCATGAGGTTGAGGTGAACGATGCTGCTTCTGACTTCATGCTGGTCAGCTCTTGGAGGAGAGCTGGAGTTAAGCCAAAAGAGACCAGACTGGCTCTCCCCCAGCTCGTAGGTCAGGGTTTTATGTACATAACAAAATGTTAATTCAGATGGTGGCTACATGGAAGGTGGTCAGCTGAAAAGTGCTGAAGGGACTAGAGACTGTATGAGGTAGCTGTTAGGTCTGTGCCTGACCTCATCTGCCCAGATTCCGAGATGTCTGCTGTTAGCCTTTCCTGGTTTGCAACATGCAAAACCCTTGGGCCCAGAAGAGGGTTTTTTGGAGCAAGTTAGCTCCCCTCTCCACATTGTCCCTTAAGCTGCCCATAACAGTATCCACAGCATTAACCAGACAGTCCAGGGCTCTTGCCCTGTGCCACCGCATTGGTACCACAAAGTCTCCATAAGGCTTAGACCCAAATTATTTTCTCACTGCTGGCAGCTGAATATCATGAGAAAAATTACAATTATTCGTTCTTTAGTTTAATCTTTTTTTTCTGTTTCTCTGGGTTTGGACCTGAAAATCATGGTGGCTAATCCCACTGCCAGGCTGGCTGTAGCATCATTTGGCTTCAAATGATGTCTCTCAATAAACTTCAGCTTTTAATGGGTGCTTCTGCAAAGAAATAACTAGTATTTGGTTGAAAGGTTTCACAAAAAGTCGCTTTTACAAGATTTCAACCCAGGGTTTAATTTTGAGTGCTCACTTCTTTTTGCAGTGTGCCACCTCTGAGGTGCAGTTGTGGTTTATTATTTTAGCAGAGTCATGAATCGCATTTGTGCTCAAAATAGTTCGATGCTGGGCTTCAATCCAGGCAAATCCCCCACAAATCACCTTCAGCTGAAAAACTCTTCCTGTAGCCATGCTGATGACAAAAAAAAAAAAAAAAATCATTTAAAATCTCCTGACCCCAGCTAAGCTAAGCTACTGGTGACCAGTTAAAATTTCCCGTGTCCCAGTGTGTTATTCCTCCGGCTAACCGTCTGCCTGAGTTTCCAGCTGGGTTTGGCCACGAGGCTGTTTTTTGGAGGTTGCCCATCGCTCTGTTCTGTCGCCATGGACCACAAGAGGTCGGCAAAATTCGGGAGACGTATCCTGGGCTCTGCCTTCGCTGCGGGGCAGCAGCCTGGCACATCCTCGCCAGAGCTGCCTGGGCACCCGGTTTCATGCCAGGATAATTACTCCATTAGAATAAACACCCCAAACTAATTATACTGGAAGAAAATCAGGGCAATTTTGGAACAGGGCATGTGTTGCTGGGGTTTATTGCCGAGCCGTTCTGCTGGCTGCTTTCACATACGGCAAAGCCCAAGCGCTTGGGAGAATTAGGAGGGATCAGAAGCATTAAACGGGCTCTGCCCGCTCACCCCCGCTCTCCGGGGACTCCTTTAATTCCTCCATTCCTGGTACAAAAGGTCCTGAGCTTGGGAGTTGGCTGAAGGACATAGAGCCGTCCGTGCTGTGCTGGTTGGTGCCGTGCCCGAAGGTGGCAGGGGGGAAAAGCCAAGGCATTAACCAAACCCCCCCTTCTCTGTGGTTTGCAGGCAGGAGAGCCGCCCAGCGAGCCCTGAGCCCTGCGCCCTGAGCCCTGCCTTCAGCAACACGCTGCCCGCAGAGTGATGGTCTTAAAATGAAAAGGTGCTGTGAGGGCGTTGGGCTGCCATGCCTGTTTAAGGTCAGTGCCATTCTCACCCCTCTTGTCCTCTGTGAGCGGGGTTGTCCCCCCTCTTCCCAGGGGCTGGGAGCAGGACTCGGGTCCCCATCCTGCGGAGCCCTGGCCGCGGGCAGCACGGCAGCAGCCAGGAGGTGAGCGGGTGCTGCTGGGGCTGCGGTGGCTGTAGCTGAGGGAGGCTGGGCTGGGGCCTGCGGCTCAGCACCCTGCTGGCACAGTGGGTTTGCTTTGGTTTTAGAGCAGAGCAGGAGGCAGCTCTGAGCTGTCCTGGGCTTCCCCAGAGCCTGCAGAGCCTGACCAGGGGGAAACTGCGTCTGAATGACAGAGCAAAAATCAACCTACAAAATCTTTTCCTCTGTCAGGCAAAGCCAGACTTGTCCCAGCAGCAAGAGGGGTCTTCAGGGGCACAAACCCCTTTTCAGGGGTGGGACGGGAGCAGAGTAAACCCCCACCAGGGACCCTCCCTGCACAAAACACCCCAAGGCACGTACTGTCTCCATGTCCCTTGGGAGGACGTGTGGCGGTCGCTCGGCCCAGTGACCGCCTTGACTGCAGGAACAGGATTAGTGGTGACAAAATGATCTCTTTATAGGCAGGATAAATGCCTTAGGGCCGGGGCAAGGTATGGCAGCAGGGGATTAGCCCCCCTCCCCCGCCAAGCCCTGCTAGGCTAATAATCTGCCTGGGGGTCAGGTAGCCTCTTGCTGCTGTGGGTGCCACCATCACTGTGCCCAAGGCCAAAGCAAAGTGCCTCGAACTAACGGCTGGGTGTGATCCTTCCACCTCGCAGGGTGTTGGTATGGCCAGCCCCCGGCCTCCTAAATACCTCCTCGTCTTTGATTTTGATGAGACCATCATCAATGAGAACAGCGATGACTCCATCGTCCGGGCGGCACCAGGGCAGGCGCTTCCAGAGCACATCCGACAGACCTTCCGCGAGGGCTTCTACAACGAGTACATGCAGCGCGTCCTGGCATACATGGGGGACCAGGGGGTCAAGATGGGGGACTTCAAGACTGTCTATGAGAACATCCCCCTGTCCCCCGGCATGCCGGACCTCTTCCAGTTCCTCTCCAAGAACCACGAGCTCTTTGAAATCATCCTCATCTCTGATGCCAACATGTTTGGCATCGAATGCAATCTGAGGGCAGCCGGTTTCTACTCCCTCTTCCGCAAGATCTTCAGCAATCCATCCAGCTTTGACAAGAGGGGATACCTCACCTTGGGGCCCCTACCACAGCCACAAGTGCCTTGACTGCCCGGCCAACATGTGCAAACGCAAAATCCTGACAGAGTACCTGGCAGAGAGAGCCCAGGAGGAGGTGGAGTTCGAGAGGGTCTTGTACGTGGGGGATGGTGCCAATGACTTCTGCCCTTCCGTGACTCTGACTTCAGCTGATGTGGCTTTCCCGCGCAAGGGCTACCCCATGCACCGGATGACCCAGGAGATGGAGAAGAAGCAGCCTGGAGCCTTCCAGGCCACTGTCATCCCCTGGGAGTCAGCTGCAGAGGTCACCCGCTATCTCCAGGAGGTTCTCAAGAAGAAGTGTTGAGGATGGCTCAGAAGAGACTTGCATACTATAAGCAGTGGGGAAAGGAGAAGCCGGGGGGTACCCCACACTCATCAGTACTACTCGCTTAGCCCCCGCTCCTGGGCTGCTTTCCTGCCTCTCCTCTCCACGCTCCTTTCTCCCCGGTGATTAAAGCACTTTGTCTCTGTCCCCCTCCTCCTGCCCCTGCCATGGTGAGATGAAGCCTTTCTCTATGCAGCTTGGACATCGACTCCAGTGCGGGTGTTTGCCAACACTAATGGTGACTTTTTGTTTGTTTTTCCCTTTTGACTTGACAAGAGCAATTCCTGAAAGAGCAGAAGCCGGCTCCCTGCGGGCCGGCCCTGCCTTCCTCCTGCCTTCATCCTCCTCGACTGCCCGACCACTGCCGGCCATGCCGGGGGATGTGTGCTGTTGCCTTGAACCTGATGCTCAAAGCGCTCCTTGCCTCTTCGTGAGGTCGCTGGAGGTTTAACCCAGGATATTTGTGCTGCCTGGGCTTCCTGGCTCGCCCTCTGCATCCCACCGGGGCAGGGCAGCTCCCAGCCCAGTTGCTGAGCCCTGTGATAAGAGTTAATTGTCCCTTGAGACTTTATTCTCTGAAAAAACACGACATGAGGAATAGTAAACCTTTTGGAAAGGGGTACATTGGGAAAAAACCTCCTCTGTCCCATCCCCACCTACTTGCCCAGGGCACAGGCACACTGACTGCATCCTTCGTGGGGAGGACGAGCTGCCCTTGCCTTCCATCCTCTGCATCTGCTTCCAGGGTAGAACATCCCCATGTCCCCAGGGCAGACAGGTTCCTCCTCACCCTGAGCTAGTACCGCTCTCATCTGCTTGTCTTTGCTGGATTGTATGGGCTCCTCTCTTACCCCGGGGCGGGGGGGGGCATTTTCCCTCCTGACCTGGTCTAGAGGTGCTGAACCTCCCCCCGGGAGGTGTGGTGCTGCAGCCCTTCTCCTGGCATCAGGTCCCCAGTGGACAAACTCCCCCGTGTCCCCCTGCCCCACTGCAGTATTAATTGCCCCTTCTAATTGCACTCTGCAGGGGGGACCTACAGTATTCGCTGCTCTCTGGTGTTGGCTTCCCCTGGATTTATCCACAGCCTTACCAGCTCCCGAGGGTGGCTTGTAACTCCTCCAAAGCATAGAAACCCTGACAGCAAACCTGAGCAGTAAGGAAATAACCAAAGCAGCCCTGAGGTGTTCCTCCTCTATTTCATTTCCCGTCGCTTTGTTCTTCCTCCTTCGGACCCTGTTCAACTGTGTGGAACTTAAAGCCATGGAATTAAAAATATACATATATATATATAGATATATATATATATTGCAGATACACAAGATGTATCCAGGACATAAACCTGGACATGAAACAGCTCTCCGAGTTGCACATACATGTTGTTTCTCTTCCTTGGGCTGGTGAAGGTGGTGGGATTGCGTTGGAGTGGGGGCAGCGGAGTGGGGCTGGGCTACAAGCGATGCTCTGCAGGGGCCCCCGTGGGGACCCCTTTGCTGGAGAATCGGGCCCTGGCTCATCCCCATCTGTGTCTCAAGCTGGTGGGGACAGCATGCAGCTTCCCTGGGTCCACAGCTGGGTGCTGCTCTCCTCTGCGTCCCTGTGGGCATTTGGCCCTGTCCCCCATTTCTCTGCTTTGGTCCTGTGGGGCCAGGAGCATCACCAGGATCCATCCACAGGACCAACGTGCCGCCCGCTGCGTTTCCATCAGCTGAGAGCACTGCAGTGCTAAACCATCCCAGCACCAGCAGGAGCCAGTGCTGCTGTCATGAAAAAAGAAGATGGGAGAGGGGCCAGGCAGGAGATGTTCTGGGTGCTGGTAGCTGTCAGGGTGCAGCAGTGCCAGCAGTGGCACCCGGTCTGGCTGCCCATGCAAGGGCTGAGCTGTGCAAAGCCAGAATTGATAGGCGAAGCGCAGCCCTGCGAGCAGGAGCAGGATGCAGCCGATCCAGGAGGGGGGGGGGGGGGCTGTGCAGGGGCCTGCCTGCCCTTGGTGCTCAGATGGGCTCCACGTAATTGCCGGGGAAGAAACCCACTTCCTCACCCATGACGCCCTCGCACCAGCCATCCGAGTAGCGTCGTGTGACAAAGAGGAGGGCGCCAGGCTGGAAGGAGAGCTCGTTGTCCTTCTGCTGTGCATAGGGGTAGAGGGCCACCACTGCAAGAGGAGGGAGAGGGGGCCATGGAGCCCAGCAAGGCCACCACAAGGGACAGGCCACAGCTGGGAAGTGCAGGAGCAGGGGATGTCAGCAGACCATGGCACTGCTCAGCATCCCAGCCCCAGCCGATGCCAGGGCAGAGTTGGGCCCTCAGTGCCATGAGTGTGGGCAGGAGCTCAACCAAAAGCACCATGGCAAAGAGACTGGGGGATCTGGGCATCCACTGTACCTTTCTCCAGGTAGTTCTCCGGAACCCAAGGGGGGTCCTCTGCAGCAAGTGGTGGCAGGGGGGCCAAATCCTCAAAGGCAGGCAAAGCTGGTGGTGGCAGCGTCTCGAGATCATCGGGGGCTGCAAAATCAATGGGGGACAAAGGGCTCCATGGGGGGCAGAGGCAACAAGCAGCCCCCCATATCCCTGCTAACCCCCCAGGATCAGCATCTCTGGACCACCAAGCACTCACCTGGGGGCATGAGGTCTGGTGGGGGCATGTCCATGTCTCCTGGTGGTGGCAGGTCCCCAGGGAGAGGTGGGGGCGGCAGGATGGCAGCCGCAGCCGGTGGGGATGGCCCCAGCAGGGAGGGGAGCGGTGGTGGGACAGGGATGCCTTCACAGGGGGCTGCCGGGGCTCCGCTCGAGCTGGGGGTGGGGGAGCAGCAGTGTCAGAGTGGGGGGACCAGCCTGGGGGGCTGGCCTTGCCCCCTACTCTTTGAATACAGACATGTGCCCCATGCCAGGAGGGAGTGGCACTCGCTGTGGTCATCATGTGGGCAGGAGATGCTGGCATCTGTGTGCCAAGCCTGTGCAAACCCCTTGCCCAGCACTGAGCCTCATTTGCCCCATCAGGGACCCTCCCCATAAGAGGGTATCTTTGCTCTAGAGACAAGCACCGCCCAGGGTGCAGTCCCACTCCCAAAACCCGTATTTTTAATCAAAATCCCTTTGCAGCAGAACGTCCCCTGAGCAGCAGAATGACAGCGGCTGCCCTGGGGTCTCCTGACCCACCAGGCCCGCCCTCACCCCGAGAAGTGCCGGTACCCGACGGTTATCAGCGAGGAAGTGGAGGAGGCTGCTGAGAGTTTGCCCTGGGGAACCACGGGTGGCTGGATGGGCTCAGGGACGCGGGTGCTTCTCCTGCAGGAAGAGCAGCCACTGAGCCCCCAGCCTGGCACACGGATGGCACCCTGATGGCAGCAGCATCAGGCGAGCCCACGCCACATGTCACCGCTGGGTGACACGGAAAGGCAAAGCCCCCAACCCTGCACCCATCCCCACCCACAGCCTCACCCCAGGGTGCCCACAGCTTGCGCTGTCGACTTGATCCCCTTCCGAGCCAGGGTGCCCGTGCGGGACAGCTGGGTGCTGTGGTCCTGTGGGCACAGGGAGACACGGAGATGTGACGGGCGAGGGCAGCTGCAGCTGCCCCACAAACTCGTTGCACCCCAGATGGCCGTGACACACACACACCCCCCAGGGAAGCAGCACCCTGAGGTCTCTGCTGGGCCCCCCCGACGGGAGCAGCCGAGCGGAAGGAGCCGCCGGCGCTGCGGTGTGGAGGCGGCCAAGAGGCGCCCGCCACCGTGGGAACCACAGCCCCAGTGCCACCACTTCCCCTCCAGCCCCATGCTGGGAGCTCGCACCTGCTGGGCTGCAGAAACCCCTGCCTGGGCGATTTAGGTGCTGAGTAAGGGACCGTGGGGTGGGAGCGTTGCAGCTCAGCGTCAGCCCCAGCAGCACCAATGGTCTTTGCTGAGTGTTGTTTACCTTTTCTGCACCAGACCACGTCCCCACTCCCCACGCTGGGACCACCGAGCCCCAGTGGGCTGTGGGGCACAGATAGACCCCGCTTTTCCATCAAGGAGCGGTTTGAGCCCACCTGTACAGCCATCAGTGCAACACTGGGGACACTGGGGACCAAGATAGCCCATCCAAGCCCCCTCACCCCTGTGGGACACCCTCCCAGCCCTGGGCTGACCTTTATGCCATGGCCAATGTCATCCAGGATGCTGAAGTTGAGGGGTTTCCTGTAGTAGGGCTCCAGGCAGGGTGGGCTGGGGGGGGGCATAATCTTCTGGTAGGACGGGAACCTCCTGCTGACAGTTAACGAGCCAATCTCCCGGCGAGACACCTTCTCCTTGTGCATGTCAACCCTCTGCGGAGATGACACTGTCCCCACTGTCCCATCCCAGGTTCTCCTCACCTCCTGCTGCCGCCTTCAAGTCCCACCACCCTTCCCAACCCTGTCTCCCTGCCTGTAAGGGAGGGGTTGCAGGGAAGCATGGGGACTGAGCCTGAACCCTCTGGTCCAGCCAAAGCCACCGGGGCAGATCCTGCTCTGCTCCATCACAGCAGGGCGAGTGGTGCCCTTCATGCCACCACAGAGGACCTGGGCCTTCCTAAAGCAGGGGACAGGGGGACAGGGCAGTGGCAGGGGGATGCGTCAGCTTCAGCCACCTTGAAGCTGTTTTCCTGCTGCTTCCACCATGACCACAGTGTCCCTTCTCCTCCTGTGGCTGGAAAGGCTCCAGGTGGCTTCCAAGTGCCAGGAAGAGGGTGGGTGGCCACACTAGTGTCCCTAAGCTCTGGGAGGACGAGGCCAGGCAAGGGGAAAGTGTGGCAACCAGGCCAACACCCCGAGCCCCAATACTCCATTTTGGCCTCTCTGAGATTTCAGAGGCAGTTCCCAAGGTCCCCCCTCCACTGGGACTTGCAAGTGCCCAGACTGGGAGAACACCCCAGAGACCAGTTTCCCAGCCCCAGATAGAATTGTCTCCCCATGACATGTTGGGTGACCCCCACCACCACCCAAGGAGATGGTCTTGCACTTCCACTGCAAGGTGATGCTACAGGGGGCCAACGGGCTCTTGAAGCTGCAGGGGAGGAGGGCCTTCAGCCCCTTCGAGCTGCCCAAACCCCCCTTCCCAGAACCCAAACCCCAACACACGCCGGTGCTGGTCAGAGGATGGTCCCACCTGGGCCACGCAGCTGACGTCAGCCTCCACCTTCCGCAGCTCGGCCGCCTGCAGGTCCAGCAACCGCAGGAAGGCGGTGGCCAGGCTGCTGACCTGGTAGGTCACACTGGCCAGGGACTGCGTGCTCAGCGCCATCGTCTCCTCCAGCGCCTTCCGCTTGTCACTCGCCTGGAGGGGGAAACCCAGCCGTGGGACCCCATGCGGCCACCACTGCCTCCATCCTCACGTTGGAGTCACACAGGAGCAAAGATGCTTCCTTCTGCTTTCCAAATGCATCAAACTTCCTCCAGCTCCACCGGCAGGACACATGGGCACCCGGCAGGCAGCAGCATTCACCTTTTCCAGCACCAGGGATTCACCGTGATTCCTCCCCAGGACGCTGCCGTTTTGGCAGGTGCTGGAGCTGAGCCTGCCACCCCAGGGGACAGCTGGCCATGCCACCAGCTGTGCTGGGGATGGTGTCTCAGTTCTCTGAATAACTCAGCGTGTTTCCCCTTCAGCTCCGCTCCGGTGGATGCAACCCCCTGGGCACAGCCTCGGGGTCTGGCTTGAGCCAGCAAGGCCACTGACACATGCCCTGCCGAGCTCACAGGGACCCCTCCCCAGAAAACTGGGCCAGAACAAGCCTTTTCCCTCCTATTTCATCCCAAAAGCTCCTGCCCCACCGCTTCCCTCAGTGGGGGCCAGGCAGGAAGGAGGAGGAGGGACATTGGTGACAGCAGAGTTTCACGCTTGTTCTGCATGTGCAGGCACCTGGCTCACCTCTGCCAGGCCAGGATGTACCTCCGAAACCCTGGGGACAGCCTGGGATAGCCCAGCCAGGGCTGGTGTCTCTGGTCCCCTCCCAGGGCTTCTCCAGAGGCACCAAACTCCTGGAGGACTCTCATTCATCCCCACTCTGAGAGCTGAGCAGAAAAGCTGCTGTAGAGCAAGAAGGGAAACTGAGGCCCAAGGGAAAAAAAACAAACCAACAGCAGCAGCGTTCAGTGCTGGGTAGGAGGCTAACAGGGATGCTCAGGCTCCCAGCTCCCAGGGCACAGCCTTCGCCTTCACCCACCAGCCACCCCTCTGGGACCACCACCTCACCAGGGCTCCCAGCATCACACCCAGCCCCAAGGCTGCAGCTCACCCCGCAATGTCCCCAGCTGTCCCCATCCCCCTCACCTGCAAGTAGTTGCTTTCGCAGTAGTCGGCGACCCTGTGGAGGTTGCAGTGGTGGTCGCGCAGGACCTGCCGGCCTGCTGGGATGTCACGCTGCTGCAGCTGCTCCAGCTCTGACATGGTGCTGGGCTCAGCTCCCACTTCCTCCCCAGCCGCCTCGGCGCTGGGTTTTGAAGCTCGTGGCGGTGCTGACGCAGGGACTGTGGGCGCCGCAGTGTCCCCGATCCCCCAAGGGACACCCCGTAGCTGTGGGGCCCGCCCCGGCCACCTTCACATCACTGACCTCCGGAGAGCTGGGTGCAGCCAGGAAAAATGGGGGGGCAGCGGGGAGGCAGCCAGTGTAGCCCCAGCCCCACGAGGGTTGTGTTGGGGGGCAACCCCAGCTGCAGCTGGTGGCCACCCCACCAGGCAGGGGGTGAGAGCGGCTGTGGCAGTGAAGGATGTGAGTCATGGAGGAGCCAGCAGTGCAGGGGAGGGGGGGCAAGCAAGCAGAAAAGATCCTGACCCCCATCTCTGCCATCGGTGGCCGTCCTCCATGAGCTGCCGTCACCATCCCGGTGCGTGAGGGGCTGAGCCGGGCTTGGGCACACCCAGGGAGGGCGATTCCCTTCCCTTCCCCTTTATCAGCCATCAGGAAGGGATGCAGCCAAGGGCAGACTGCCAGGCCCTCCTCCCTGGAAAAGCCCCACGCACCCCACATCCCCCACGCAGCATCACCCCAGTCACCCAGACCTCGTGCAGCTCTGGGTACAGAGGGGTGGGACAAGTGACCCCCCGTCCTTCCCTCACCCAGGACAGCACGTTCCCCTCCATGCTTCGCTAAAACAACCTCTCACGTCCCCACGCGTGAGGCTGAGGTTGTGCGGAGGGCAGGAAATTTTCACTTGGAAATCCCCCTCCACCCTCTTCTCCTCCTCCCACAGGTTCTTCCCTGGGGCCTCCCAGGCTCTGTCCTCAGCCCCAGTGACTGCACCGGCCAGACAGGAGCAAAACCCACGTTAGGGCTTGGCCCTTCCTGAGCCCGTGGCCCCACCAGCGCAAGGACGAGGGAAATGATGAACTTCCTCCAGCACTAGCCCAGACTCCTCACACGCCAAAGGACCAAGAGCTGCCTGAGCCGTTCCTGACCCCCAACGCAGCTGCACCAGCCCTCAGAGGCCCCCCCACCCCAGGTCCCCCCGCATCCCCTCCCAAACTGTGAAAGCAGCTCCGATTCCCAGAGGGGCCAGTCCCCCTGACCCAGCCACGGCAGCACCCAGCCACCCCCACAGGCTCAGACACCCATGGCAGGGGCTCAAGGACTTCCTGGGCTTCCCACCATCCCACCCTACCCTTCCTCCCCCATCCTCACCCTCCCCACAGCCCCACCACCAATTACCCTGGGCTTTGAGGTTAATGCCCAACACCTGACCAGCTTATTCTCCTGAGTCTATTATCAGCTTAAGGACCAAAGACATCTGCTCCCTGCTACTCTCCCAGAGAGCTGAAGGAGTCTTCAAGCCTGGAGCAAGAGAGCAAGGGCTCGTTGACAGCATTGCCCCTCTGATGGATCTCTGAACGTCTGCACCGCTCACAAGGGCTACCCCTCGTCACCAGAGGTAAGTGGTCTTGCTCCTTCCCGGTACAAATGGCATTGCAGTGCCCACCCAGTTCGGGAGCCACCCTCTCAGTGGGTAGCACGACTGTGCCACAGCTTTGGGTCCCTCACGCTCTGCCCCGAAGGTATCGATGGGGAGAGGAGCACTGGGCACATGTGCCACACGAGCAGCTGCCAAAAACCAGCGGGGTCTGGGACGCACAAGCTTGACACCTTCAAGAGCAGGGGCATGGTACATTTCAGCTTAATCATGGTGGGTTTTTTTATTTAAAAGATTGTGGCCAGCTTTTCAATGCAAGTTTTAACATGGGAACAGACCTCAGCAGTGCAGGCCAGCTATGTGGGAATCTCACATAACGCTTGGATGAGCTTTCATGAAAAAAAGAGTTTGGCTTTTCCAACCCACATAGCCCCAAAACCTTTCAGTCACAGCAAACAATGCCTCTGCATGCAAACAGGCGAGTTTACAGCAATGAAGGAGGCACAATCCATGTTATCACTTACCTGGGGGGAAAAGGCACAAGGAGGGGTGAGAAGAAAAAACTCCCAGTATTTAGTTCCTTAGAAAACCTGCAAAGATGCTCTTGCCCAGGCACAGGACAGCAGAGAGGTCTAGTTTGCAGAACGTGACCATCCAGGTTCTCCTACAATGTGCTGCCCTGACAGCCCCAAGGCAGCAGCTTTTCTCTGGGCTCAACTGGCCCCACTCAGCTAACTGGCCAGCTCATGTCCTGGGGTAACAGCTTCTGTGGTAGCAAAAAACTATTTAAAAACCACGCTGGATCCTCCTCCGCTGCCTTTAAACTGCATCTGTCGCTCAATGTGCCTGCTGAGAACAAGCAAATGAAAATCCGGTTACAGCAGGTGTTACAAGCAAGGTTTTGAAAGGTGCCTCCTGCTTCAGTTTTCTTTTAGCATCAGCCTATCTCTCACCATGGGCATAGCTGAGACATTAGTGGCGTCTCCAGTATTATTAGGGCTGAAGCAAAAGTCCTAATGTGCCTTAAGACAAGCCCTGCTATACACTAATAACTAGCCATTTCCCTGTGGTTACAGGGCAAAATGGCTCAGGACATGACAGAGAAGGAGCTGCTGAAGATGGAGCTGGATCAGCTGAAGAAGGAGGTGAAGAACGAGAGGCAAATGGTGAGTCTTCCACCCAAAATGCAAAGGTTCCCCGGGGTAACTTTCTGACCTGATCATGCTGCAAAGGAAAAGAACCACAATCCCTGAAATTAAACCTCAAATACAGACATGAGTGTGTGCATCTGCACCGTTCCCCTCGGGCTTAGCCCCATGTCCCAGAGCCCAGGGGCTGTGGCTCTGCACCCAGTGAGGTGCCCACAGCACCCTGGGGATGCTCTTGGGGACACCCCATGCTGGGTGGAATGTTCATGGCCACAGTTCCCCTCTCCCAGCTGCACAAAGGGGTTTGTAGGCAGCTGAAGAGGGGGAGCACAGCGCTGCAGCGAGGATTTGATCCCGTAACCCACACAGAGTATCTTCTTCCTTGGCAGATCTCCAAGACAGGCAAAGAACTCAAGGAATACATTGAGTCCATGGCAGGTGAGGATCCGCTGCTGAAGGGAGTCCCTGAGGACAAGAACCCCTTTAAGGAGAAGGGTGGCTGTACGATAAGCTGACCCCCACTGCTATCACCGCTGGGCACAGGAATGTTCCTGTGTGCAAGCCAAGACTGTCAGAAACCTGCTTTCCCTGTAGTCTGACCTCAGCACTGGGGAGTCCAGAACCAAAGCACAGCACATCTAAAGGATGGCAAAAAGAAGAATGGAAAAAAAAAAAAAAAATATTATCCCACTGCCACCAAAGATGAGGTTCAGCAGCCAGCGCAGTGTGCTTTTGTGCTCTCACAGCTGATCTACATTTTGTTTCCTGCAAGCAAAACTTCTGCATTTTTAGCAGACAGCAGCAAACTGGGCTTTAATGAAACCGCAGAGCTGTGTCTGTCTCAGGCTTCTCCAAGCAGCCCAGCCCCAAGCCCCCAGTCACTGCAGAAGAGCCTCGCAACAGGACCCTGCTCAAGGCGGTTCCTCTCAGTGCCTCAGTTTTCCCATCTGGCACAGGAGGGCAACACCCACCCACCCTGCTGCTTTGAGGCTTCCAGGGATCTGAAGCTTTATTTTTATTCCTACGCATCCCCCCAGCCAGTGACCACCACTGGCCCAACACTCCTACAGCCCCACGGCTTCCACCCACCATGCACCTTGCATCAAGAGCCAGCAGACAGCCACAGCATGGCTGGGTGGGCTTCAGGGTATGGCATGGGAAGGAGCGAGGCCCCAGGCAGTTTGTTCAAACCCTTCCTCCACCTCTCAGTCTCACTTCCTCCTCTGGAAAACCCCTGGCAGCCATGGGAAAGCAAGCCTAGGACTGCCAGGTCCTGCCAGTGACCGAGGTGGCTCCAAGCCCTGCCTCTGCTTCACCATCAGCTCCTTTCTGCTGCTGCAACCGGGCCCCATACAGGCAGAAGGGCTGTAAAGTCTCATCCCACCATGTCCCATCAGGGACGGGAATGACTTGGAACAAGCAGTCTGGGGGACAGCAGCTCCTTGGAGCAAGACAGGACTCTCCAAGCCCTAACCCAGCAATGTCAGGCCATGAATGCTCCTGCTCCCAAGGGCAGTTTGTATCTAGGACAAATTTCATCCCCTGCTTGATAGAAAAAAACTTATCAGCTCTGGCACAACCAGCTTCCAGGCTCAGTAGGGTGATACTTTGGGGCAGATTTATGGGGTTTGCTGTCTGGTGCTTTTTTGGGGGTGTTTGGGTCATTTTGTTCTTCCTTTTTAAATCAGTTACAGCTACATGTTACCTTTGGGAAACAACCTCCAAAACTTCCCCAATCAACCCCAAACAGAAGCAGCAGCTCTTTTTATTTCTCAGGGTCCCTCAGGTCCCATCCCTGCCACAGGCTGTCCCCACCCAACTTCTGCTTCACGCTAGCCCACCTCTACATCGTGGCAGCCCTCAAGGCCACAGTGAAACACTCCCCCAAGGCCCAGCCAGCCTCTGCGTGGATGTTACATGCATCCCGTGGCAGATTTAGCCACAGTGAAGACAATGGCTGCAAACTCGAGGCAGGAACAAACCTCTTCCAGCCAGTTTGTGGGATGAGGCGATGGCGCAGCAGGTACTGCTGCCTCCTGGGAAGGCCGTGGGTCTACGATGCTGCCAGTGGCTGCTGCCAGGGCTCTGGGGCTGCATGGAGATGTGCCTGGGACTAGTTTAAATGCTGTGCGTGCAGGGGAATTGTTACCAACCCCACTCGGAGCAGTGTTCTCCTGTCTGCTGGGCCACCGCTGGTCTCACCGACGGGCCGGCCCCACTCAGCACGGTGTCCGTGGGGCAGGGGGGGGTCCCTCAGCCCCACAGGTGCCCAAAGATGGGTGCTCCCTGGCAAGAGGACAGACAGAAGGACGAGGCCTCTCCTCATGCAGGTGGTCCCCACTGCTCCCCTGCAACCTGTACCTCCACTCCACGTACCTTCCTAGCCCGAAGAGACAAAAATAAAGATGGTTTTGTTCTTTCTCGCAGATGCTAAATAAACCTCTCAGCTCAACCACGGCTTCCGTCTTTCTTGCGGCTGAGGGGCAGGGCGGGTGGCCCTGAGGCGAGTGGCCGTAGCAGGACTCAGCCCCGGGGCCTGGGCTGCCCCTAATCCCGGGCGATAACCCGGCCGCGAGCGGGTTTCCTGCGCTCGACGGGGATTGACCCGTTAATCGACGTTAAACGGCTGGAAACCTGCGTCAGAGCCGGCTAAGCCGCTGCTGAAGGGATTCGGGACGCTGCTGGCCCAACACCGGCCTAAAGCCAGGGCCGGGCCCCTGCGGCTGCTTCCCCGAGGCCCCCGCGCCTCGCACCGCCCACCCGCGACCGCGAACCCACCGTAGCGAGGCCAAGGGCTCCCCTATCAGGCGGTGTCGCCTCACAATAACGCGGAGGGAGGCGGAGCGCAGCGCGCCCCCAGCCAATAGCAGCGCTCGGCGGGGAGAGTGTCAGCCCGGAAGCCCAATCAGCGCAGGCACAGAGCCCGCCGTGGTTTGCCCCGCCCTGCCTACGCATGCGCAGTGACGACCCGGCGCCCCCGCACAAAATGGAGCCCGGCGGGCGCCAGGAGGGCTTGGGGCGGGTGGGGGGGGGCACCCCTGGCGCTCCCCCCATCCTCCTCTAACGGCGATTGGCGGCCGCTCCCCGCCGCGTTCCCGGAGCCACGGCGGAGGAGCAAAAAGGCCAGGAGGTCCCACCGAGATTTGAACTCGGATCGCTGGATTCAAAGTCCAGAGTGCTAACCATTACACCATGGGACCACTACGTCCACAGCTCCTCGCCGCGCTCTCAGTCTATCCCGACACGTACCGTTGACACCCCTCGGCCCCCAGATCTGGTGCGTCCCCCCCGTAGTAACGGGGCTCCGCTTCCTGCTCCCCCGCACCGGTAGTGCCGGTGCGGCGCGGCTCTGTACCCCGGGACTGGCCCCGCTGCGCTCCGCGCCAACTCGGGGCGGGGGGGACCGTCCCATGCCCCCCCTGCTGCTCGAGCAGCCTCAGGACGCTCAAGGTCACCGGGCCCGTCGCTCCCGGTGCCCTTGAGCCACCCGGGAGGGTCCTGAGGCTGCAGCGCCGTTGGGGAGCGGCACTGATGCTGAACGACGCGGCTGCATCCCGGCGAGGGGGGAGTGGACTTTACCTCTCCCAGCACCCCCGGGCAAGAAAACGGTATTATTTATTCCTCCAGACCCCATTAAATCACGATAGCGGCCCCGTCTGGGTGCTACCGGCACCGAGGACAGGCCAGAGCATCCTCTGGGGCGGCCCCGAGCTTCACTGCTGCACCCACGCTCACTCCCAACCCTCGTTTCCCCCCCGTTATTATTTCTCTGGGGTTTCTCCATTTCCCCTTTATCTCCTTTCCCCCTCTATTTCCTCTATTTGCCCTTTATTTATCTTGCTCCCCCCTCTATTTCCCATTTATTTCTCTATTTTTTCTCCATTCCCCTTTATTTATCCTTGTCCCCTCTATTTCCCCTTTATTTTTACTATTTCCCCCTTCTGTTTTTCCCTTTATTTCCCCTTGTTTTTCCTCTATTTCCTTCTTGTGTTTTTCCCTCTACTTCCCCCTTCTGTTTTTCCATTTCCCACCTTTATTTATTTTTCCTCTATTTCCCCTCTTTCTCCATTTCCCCCTCTATCCCCCTTTTTTTTTCTCCTATTTCACCACTTTATTTCTTTTTTCCTCCCCCCAACTCCAGAAAAACACACAAACACTTTTTTTTTTTTGCTTGTTTGTTGTTTTTTTTCTTTTATTTTTAAAAATGAAACAGTGGAGTGAAGCGGTTTGTGGCAAAAAAAAAAAAAAAAAAAAAAAAAGAAACAACCTCACTGGAAGAGAAATGGAGCCCACGTCCATCCATAATCCCAAACTCCACATCCAAGCCAACAAACTGCCTCACGCGAGGGGACAAGGAAGAACACGGATTAGAAGAGGCAAGGAGGAGAGGGAGGGGGGAAAAGGCAAAAGGAAACAAATCAGCTGAAAAGAGGAAAAACAATATCATTACAGGAAAGTACAATTATTTTTTTCTGAATAGCCTGAAATTGTACTGGGGCAGCTGCCGGAAGAAGTAGCACCCTTGGGTGCACCCAGCCGGTGGATGAGGAGGTGCTGGGTGCTCCCAGCATCAGGGTGCAGTGATGCGGCACCCCAAATTCAGCTCGATCACCCTCCTCATGCTGCCATCAACCCGCTGCCGCTGTCCCGCCCCAAAAAGCTGCTGGCAAAAAAAATAAAAAAACAACCCCTCGACTGCAATTCCCCCAGCAAGAAATGGGGTTCAGCCCCGCCGGGCTGGGGGAGCGAGGAGGATAGAGGTGTACTGCTGATGGACGTAGTAAATATCCAAGTTCAAAAGGAAAAAAAAAAATAATGGAAGATTGAGCATAAAAAAAAAAAAAAATCAGTCACAACCAAACATTTCGGACTGCTGAGGTCTGGAGCTTTTACAACTAATGACCACTTTAAAGTGAAAAGAAAGCCCATAAATTCTATTTTTAAAGAACATTTTTCTTTGGAAAAAGAGAGTAATTTTTTTTTTCCCCTAAACTACAGCATATGGAGTTGCCACTACCTAGTTTTTAATCTATTGTCACTAAGAGGTAGATAAACAAAAATGAATTGGTTATATAGAAGGTCGTGCCCCGGGTCTGACGTGCGGTGAAGCTGAGGGACTCCACGGGCACTGGCCGCTCGGGCTCTCAGGAAAACCTCGGGCTTCACGGGGGGTTTCGCCTCCTCCGGAGCCACCCTAAAATCTGCCGGGTTCAATGTGGCTGCAGGAGCTGGAGCCGGCGGAGGCGGCAGTGGCACGGGGGGTCGCAGTTTAGGGCCAGATTTCCTCCTGAAGTCAAGGAATTTGATCCCGAGATGAATCCAGATGCGCGTCGAATGAACCAATGCAATGAACTGCTGGGTAACGAACGCTTGCACCAATTACGGCCATTTTAAGGATTACTTTCTGCCCTGATACCGGTCAATCCCATTGTTTTCCTGGGATGATCCACCAACAGCAACGGGAGAGCCCAGTGAGCCCAGTGCCGTTCCCTGCCTCCTGCCTCTGCCGCAGGCAGCTCTGCCAGGGCCATGCTCTGGGTCAGCCCTTCCCATCCCAAAACATCAACAAACTCCTTACCACTGGACTTCGTGTTGCTTTGCAGAGACCAATTCCTAAACTGGCCCAAAAAAATGGCTTCAGTTCTGTCATACATCCTGACTCCTGGGGCTTAAGTTAATATTTTATTTTTTTAAGCAAAAAATCTCTTTCGGTGTTACGCTCATGCTGATCTGCAGCACCCACATGCTTTCCACAGTTCATAACCCACCGCTCTGCCACACCAGCAGGGATGGGCTGCTGCCCTCATCTAGCAGAGCATCCCACCACTACGGTCTGGTGGAGCATCCCGTCATGGTCCAGCAGAGCATCCCACTATCATGGTCCAGCAGAGCATCCCACCACAGCACGCCTCAGCATCCCACTACCATGGTCCAGCAAAGCATCCCACCACAGCATGGCAGAGCATCCCACTACCACGGCATGGCACAGCATCCCACCATGGCATGGCACAGCATTCCACTACCATGGTCTAGCAAAGCATCCCACTACCACGGTAGCAGAGCATCCACCACGGCATGGCACAGCATCCCACCGCCATGCCCTGGCAGAGCATCCTGGCGC
This sequence comes from Falco peregrinus, assembly GCF_023634155.1. Lineage (NCBI taxonomy): Eukaryota > Metazoa > Chordata > Aves > Falconiformes > Falconidae > Falco > Falco peregrinus. The sequence continues at coordinate 1,115,569 of NC_073738.1, forward strand.
TGCTGTGCCCCGCCGCCACTCAGAGAGGTATTTGTCTTCAACAAAAAACTAAAGAATTCTGTAACGTACAGTAAAGCAGCAGGGATCCAACACGCATCCAAGCCAACCCAGGGCTGACTTCTCAAGGGGTCCAACTCAGCCACTATCCCATCCCACCACCCTCCTGGCATCCTCCAGAGCCTTCCTCATCAGCTCTCCTCTTCCTCTTCTACGAGGCAGCTCTCCCTAACAGCAAGGCAATAAGCCAAGACACCAAAACTGCCTCCCCACCAGCCAGGAGCATCTCTGCTGAGCTCAGGGGTGCCAAAGGCCAGGTCCTGCCACGGAGGGTGGCAAGGGACCCCCCGTCCATTCCTTAGGGATCCCTGTCAGCTCTGAGGTAGTTTGCACGTGTACGTTTCCAGCTCGCAGCACCTGCACGGTCTCAAAAAAAAAAATTCATGATTTAAGAGCCTCTGACTGGTTTCGCTCTGCTCTGGATTTCTTCCACAATCACAAATGAGTTTTTAAAAAAGAAATAAAATTTACCAAAAAAAAGAAAAAAAAAGAAAGAAAACTGAACAAAAATAAGAAGAAAGGCTGATTCGACCGAATGCGGACACATCTCTCTTCCCCGCCACGCGCTGCCAATGCGGAGCTGCCGCCGGGCATCCCAAATTCATTCTAGTCCTGAACGTTATCACCAAGCACCCGCGCCGAGGGCACTTCCCAAGCACTGTGTACCTGGCACGTGGCCACCCACCTCCAACCAGCAGACCGAAGCCTCCCGAGCTCCAGCACCACTCAATCCTGCTGCCCCATCACCACTCCCAGCTCCCAAAGTAAATCCATAGCCAAATTCTGCACCCTCCGGCCAGAAAAGACCACAGCCGGACTCGGCACGGCACAGCCCGAGCGGCTGCCGGCAGCCAGGGTGTTACGAGGATGCTTAAATATTTCCGTGCCCTCTCAGGAGAATACACATTTCACAGGATCACACCAATTTCATCCAAACAAAACAAAAAGCTACAATGGAAAAAAGAAATTAAAAACAACCAGGAAAAAAAAAAACAGAACAAAAAAAAAATCAAAAAACCCCCAACCCTCGGTTACTAAATTCTCTGAAAATAAGAAAGTTCCAAAAATATCAAAAGCCTATGTTGTGTGGACCAGCAGGGGACAGGGAGGGAAGACCTACATCAATAAAAAGAAATTAAATTAAAGAAATGTCTTCAACTGTCTTATAGCAAGTCTGCGTTTCTGATCCTTTTTTCAAAGTCTAGAAAACACTCAGAATAGTTGGAGCTAGAAATTAAAAAAGATTTTTTTTTCTGGCACTGATTAACTACCTGACTAACTTTTACTGCTTTCTTCTTTTTTTTTCTTTTTTTTTTTTAATGCACTAAAAAAATAAAAACAAACCCAAAACCTAATGCCCAGGAAACATAAAACGTAGCTTAGAGGCAGTTTCTCTTCAATATTTACAATGGATTTTCCTCTAGTTTGAATCCTAGGACCCTTCCACACTTGCCAGCCGGGTCGGGCTGCAGGGAGGGTGCACGGCCCTGGCATTGCTGCCGAGCCCACAGATGCTCGTAGCGACCGAGAAAGTGTTCAGAGCTTGGAAGAAACATTAGCTGTTATTTTGGGGATTTTTTTTTTCTACTTTTTCTCTCTTTTTTTCTCCACCTGAATGGCAAAAGAAAACTCTGATAGTATTAAAACGAGGCAAACCCCCAAATCCAAGTCTCTCCGTAGCGCGGCGGCGGCTCGTTCCAGCGATGCTTTGCACGGGATACGGCACCAAGGAGCACCAAGTGCTTCCGAGACGTGAATCTGTTCATCCTCACACCGGCCCCGAGGTAGGCGAGCAGCACTGCCCCAGCCGGGGGAAACTGAGGCACGGAGAAGTGCTTTGCTTGCTTGCTTTCCTTTTTGCCCTGGCACGATCCAGCGAGCAGAAACCCATTTCACCCTGTTTTCCACTCCTGCCCGGAGGCTCCCTGTGGCCCCCTGCCCCAAATTAAAAGCTCCACATCCTTCCCCACCCCACGGACAAGGACACTTCAGGACAGCAGCCGACCCTCCACACACCCCAGGATGGGGCAGTGCCAGGGCTGCTCCTTGCTCATGGGGAAAAAGAAAATTAATTTAATTTAAATAATAAAAAAAATAATAAACCCAGATTGTTTCTGCTAAGATGAAAACAAGGCAGAGGGGAGCTGGCAGCGCCGCTCACCCCCTCCGTGCAGAGGTTTCCCCTAAATTACCTTTTATTCTGGCTCAAAGAGAGCAGCGAGAGGAGCTGCCACAGGGCCTGGCATCCTTCTCGCTTGCTTTTGGGGTTCACTAAAGCTTTTTTTTTCCTGCTTATTCATTCCAGGTCTGATCCAAGGTTCGCTCGTGTCTCCTGCCACCCACCTCACCGGCCAGCCACACCAGGGATCCCGGTTTATCCCGCTTTCACTCTTCCCAGCTCAGCTTGGCTTCGGAGAAAGATGGGAGATGCTTGGAGGAGTCTTCCTGACTGCAAATCACTTTTATATAAATAATTTCCCTTGGGAAAACAAAAGATTCCCAAAAAAAAAAAAAAAAAAAAAAAAAAAAAAAAAGCACCGATCACTCCTACTTTACGGCAGCGGGACCGGCTTGGGGGTGGGAAAAAGCATCAAAGGTTTCCCTGAATCATCAGATTTTAGGTCAAGATCTTCTCACTGCAACAACCAGATCAACAGGACTGGGGGTGCTTGGGGTAGGATCTGGGGTTTGGTTTTTTTTGTGTTTTTTTTTATCCCTCAATGATACAGTTTGAACCAGTTATCAAAAACGCTTGCTGTCAGAAAAGACAATTATAATCACCGATGTCTGAATACACTGTTCTGTGCAAGGCTGAAAAAAAAAAAAAAAAAGTAGAGAGCCAGAGATTTCAAGTAATAAGAAACCATTTTTCCTAGGACAAATGCTAGTCTTCCTTAAAAAAAAAAATAAAAAAAAAAGAAAAATTAAAAAAACAATGAGGAAAACCCCATGAAGCCCCTCTCCCACCACCCCGAGGGGCAGGAGCTGCCTGCAGGGTGCTGCCAAGCCCTGGTTTTGCTCCTTTAACCCCAAATTTATGGGAAAAAAAAGGGTCAGTGCTTCCCTACTGCCAGTGACAAGCCGGACCTTGCGCCCCTCGCTCCCCCAAAGTGTTTGCGGAGGAGATGCGTGGGCCAGGGCGATGGGGACGGTAGTGCCCGTCACTCCCAAATTCACTACCACCACTGAATATTTTATATTTTTTAACTACCGTGCAAGCAAGGGTCATTTTCTTGCAAGTACGGTGAAAAATAGCAAGGTGGGACTTAAAAAAAACACCCCGTGAACTGTTTAGAGCAGGCAGAGAGGTTCAAGCCCATCAGTCCTCAGGGTTAGATTCATCCTCTCTCTCCTTGATGTGCGTTTATATAAAAAAAATTGGCTCCCATTAATTTCTCTCTCTCTCTCCTTCTCACTTTTTTTTTTTTTTTAATTGCTTATCCTCGGTAAAACGGAGGCAAATCTCTGTAAAATATTTAACAGCATCATAGTGGAGAAGATGGTTCGACGCTGCCTCCGTGGCAACACAGGAGGCCGATTTGTTTGGGTTCTGGGATATATATAAATATATATATAAATATAAATATATATATATATAAATATATATATATATGGCTTCCAAGTGCTTGAAAAAAAAAATTGCCTGAGCTGGTGTGGTTTAAATACCAGCAGACCCCGTATACCCCACTTTGCATAGTCAACGCTGCCTAGGAGTCCATCCTTGCATCCCTGGGAGTGGAAGACTTCTGATTCCAAAGCTCTAATAATTTGTTTTCTCGATGGAGCTGGATTGAAAAAGGCCTTTCAGCCAGTGGCAGGTTTTGGTTGGGTTTTCTTAAATTTAATTAAAAAAAAAAAAAAAAGAAAAAAAAAAAAAGAAAAGGAAGAAATTACGTTTTTCCAATTGAAAAAGTTGGTGGGCTCCAATTTGTCCAAGGTCTCGAAGAGTCGCGACATCTGACAGCTCTTGTGTTGTGAAACTCATTAACTGGCTTGAAAAGGCCAAAAAAAAAAAGAAGCTGCTGCCATCTTTTCCACTATGTCTGAAATTCCTGTCGTTCTCCATAGAGAGCTCATAACACTTGGTTACCTGCACATAACTCCTGGCTCATAAGAAATTATGAAACTTAACTTCTCTTTTCATTAAAAAAATAAAATATTCAAGACTATCAGCTTTTATATAAAATATCAGCAAGCCCCAAAAAAAAAAAAAATCAATTGCTGAGGTAACTTCATACCTTGAGGTAGCTTTTTTTTTTTCTTTTCTCTTCTTTTTTTTTTTTTTCTTTTTTTTTTCTTTTTTTTTCTCTCATTGCTCAAACACACAGCAATACCTGGCCTTCCCCCACATTTCCCTGTTGTTGCAATGGTTTAACGGACAGTAACTGCTGCCATGTTCCCTTATCAACGAACCACCCGCTTTCCTGATGCTCCATGAGCTGAATTTTCAAGCCGGGTTTGGCTTTGGAGGATGCGCCCAGGAAAACGCCTGCTCGAGCGGGAGGACTGGTCTCCAGAAAATGAACAGGTAAAAGCATCAGTGCGAGGTTTTTTTATCCCAAATTCCCTCCTTTTAGCCTCAAATTGGCTCACCTGGGGGGGTGCTCCCAGGTCTCCTCCCACCCAGTGGGTGTGGGATCCCTAAAATTAATCCCAATTTTGCTTTTCCACCCTCCCGCTCCAATTTGCGGGAAAATCAGCATAAAACCACATTTTGGCTGGATTTGCAGCAGAAGAAACATGGTGTGGGGGCTTGGCTGGGGGCTGCCCCAGCCCCACCATGGAGACAAGACCTTGCCCCACCTGGAAGAGGCGATGGCAGCAGTTACTGTCCCTTCTAAATACTCAATATTAAAAACAAATCATTAAAATATATCTAAAATATAAAATCCACATAAGAGTGACGGGAATCAGTAACCATATTACATTCGTTTGACGTATATATTTGGTATGGTCTCATGAGAACAGTTATTCTTACTGCAGAAAGAAGGGTGGTGGATGGTGGTTTGTTGTGTTTTGTTGTGTTTTTTTTAAATAATTGAAAAAATATTTTTATGAACTGATATAAAATGTGCCAAATTTCAAGAATATTTTTTCCCCACCTACAGAGATTTGGAGGGGAGGGAATAAGACACAAATAGCCCCAGGGAGTTTGGGGGGGCTGGTACCTCCCCACTTGCTAACAGCAGTATTGAAAACCCCCGTATTCCCCGTGGCTGAGCCCCCGCAGGCTCCGGCGGGACCTGGGGGCACAATCCTCCTGCTCCGGGTGGGGACCGAGGCCGAGGGCAGCTGGCAGAGGACACGGCAAAGGAGTTGGGCACAAAACCAGCCCCGGTCAGCGGCAAAGCCGAGTCCCCTGCAGCTGCGCATCTCCCCGCGGCACCCCTCAACCCCTCCGACTCCCTCCCGACCCCCCCGACCATTCTGCAAGCATTTTGTTCCCATAATCTGATTACTAAAGAGATGAAAATTAATGCAATGTTTCCTACCAAACAGGGGTTTTCTTTGCGCTTTTTTTTTTTTTTTTTTTTTTTTTTTTGTGGTGGTGGTTTATTGCTGTTGCTTGAAGGGAGGAGGGAAAAGCAAAAGCCCTTCCATTGCCCCTGCCCTTCCCCGGAAAATTTGCCTCATCTCTAGGACTGGTCGTCACCTCTGCAGCGGAGATCACTGATAAAAACAGTCGCATGTCCCGTTTCTGCCATTATTTCATAGGCTTCAAAAAAAAAATTTTTTTTTTAAATTTTCTTTCTTTAAACTAACCTAAGATGAAAAGAAACATTCAAACAATGGAAAGAAAAAAAAAAATCATCCTGGAAAATAGAGGTGCTCTCCTGGCTTCTAAGGCTTTGCAAGGCACTGCACTGCCGGCAGCACAGGCAGGAGGAATCCTGCCCTCCCACCTGCCCGCTGGTGGTTCTGAGACTGGAGCGGTGCAGAGCTCCCAAGGGACCCAATCCGTTTGGTGCTAAGGTGGGGGGGTTATCATTTTTATTTCCCCCCCCCCCCCCGCCCCCCCCCACAGTGGATCTCATTACCAATAATTTCATAAAAATCCACTGGAATTTCTCTTTACAAAAAAAAAAAAAAAAAGGGGGAAAAAATCAAAATTAAATGCTCCAAAAGGCTTAACGTCGTTCTAGGAATATCCACCAGCTGCAGGGAGGGAGGGAGCGAGCAAGGGGTCGGGGAGACGCAGCCGCCGGGTGCCCCAGCTGGGACGGGACCCCCAGAGGCTACTTAAATGAGTGGGCAAATGCTGCACCCATGAGAGGGGACACAGTGCCGCGGTGGCCACGGCTTCACCGCACCGTCATCCCCGCGCACCCAGCGCTGCACCAGCCGGCCTGGTGTGTTGCAGCACCTCTCGCTTCATTTAAGTAGCTGTCCCGGCACGTGGAGCTAAAAATGGATCCAATTTTTTTTTTTTTTTTTTTTTTTTTTTCTTACCCTAGCCATCTACCTTGGAAGCCAATCAAACTGCCTTTTAATCTCAATTGGTTAATGAAAAAATTAGCATCTGTCTACGGTAACTGATTCCCAGCCACTCTTAAGCCCGGCATTGGCTTGTTCTGCTTTTCACGTTTGTGTAGGTGCTGCTCTTATTTCCTCCGCGCTTGTGTCTGGCCGCTCTGTCCCTTCTGGTGCTGCTGCTTCACCTGGGCCAGGATGTCTCGGATCTTGCGCTGAGCCATCTGCGGGTGAGAAGAGCAAGGTGGGGAGCTGGGGGGAACCCCAGGGCCAGCCAGACCCCAGGGGTGAGGGAAATGGCTTTGCACGTTGTGACAGATGCTGCCGCGTTCAGCACGGCTGGCTGAAGTGGCTCCGGGAAGTCCCTTCCTGCCCTGTTTTTAGCGTGGTTTCCTCCAGAAGTCGGGTTTGGGAGGTCACACTCTCCACGTGCACGCTCTCCCATGGCTCTCCCTGCTTCCCCACCATCCCAACACCATCACCCACGGCAAAGGGCACAGCTCACCCTCACCCACTTCTGCAACCACCACCAGACAGGCGTGGAAAACACTTTGACAAGAGATGACGCATATGGACACACCACCATATGAGCCATCAGAGAATCCACTAGTACTAGCACAGGAGCTGCTGGGGCCGTACCTGGCTGGCGTAGAAGTGCCCAATGATCTTCACGATGACCTGCTCGTTCTCGTCAGGGGTCTGGTCCCGTGGCACCACCACCTCTGCTGCTGTCAGGTTCTGCAGCTCATTGACCTGTGGGGAAGGGGCAGAGACGACCCTGTTGTGCCATGCAGGAAGGACGAGCACCTTTGGCAAATCCCAGCCCATCCCCCGGGAAACCCATCCCTGGGATGTCCCCAGGCACTGGCGCAAAGCAGCCACCCTCCCAGGGATGTTCTCTCGCAGGGTGCTCCCACCCCCATCCAAGCATCGCTTCTGCTTACGGTTTTGCCCCCTTTGCCGATGACCCTGCCCGCGGCCGAGGCGGGGACCCGGATGTGCGTCTCCAGCTTCACTTCTTCCTTCGGTCCAAAGAAGTTCTCCTCCTTCAGCTTCCCGTAAATCCTGCCCTGTGCCTGCGGAGGGGAGGGAGCACGGAATCAGGTGCCATCTGAGATGTCTTAGCCCAGCGTGTCCCCACTGGCTCAGTGGGTCTCCACCCCTGAGATCTGGGATGGGACAGCATCCCACCAAATCCCAGTTCCTTGGGGTTTCAAACCAGCTCAGCCCCTGGGAAAGATGATGCTGGGTTTACCCAGCCACAGGCTGGGGGGCTCAAAATAGGGGCCACCCCCCTGCTCCTCCCCCCGCATCCCCCGCAATGACGGTCGCGCAGGGGGCACCTTGAACTGAGCCTCTGGAGGGCCCGTGATGACGACCATGCGCACTTTGGAGTCCGGCGTCTCTGGAGGGGCAATCTGGAGCGGGGAGAGAGATGGGGGCTGCGGCACGGAGTGGCACAGGCAGGGTGGCAGCCATGCCCTCCCTTCCCCACACTACAGGATCGGGCCCCCAGCCCAACCGCCTAGGGTTTTCCAGGTGGTTTCCCCAGCCCCTGCCTTCCGGAGGTGCTGGCAGAGGGGGGTTCTCCACCGGGCAGCCCTACCTTGATAGAGGCACTTGCGAACCGGGAGAGCTGCTTGATGTGCTGGCCCTTCTTGCCGATGATGGCACCGACCGCCTGCGCGGGGATGAAGACATGCACCGTCTCCTGCTCCGGAGGCTGCAGGTACAGTGTCACCGGTCAGGGCTCAGTACCACCACCGGGATCAAGGCTCCAAGTCCCCTTCCAAGTGATGCCTCAACCTCTCCCAAGGGCACAGGGCTGAGCCACTGCCAGACCCCGTGGGGTCTGAGCACCTTCACCACGTTTGCAATAGTTTAGAAGACCAGATCCTGCACCCATGCTGGACCTGACCTGCCTGCTGAGCGCAGGGGGTGCTGGAGGCATAACCCTGCCCATTGCAAGGGTCTCCTCCATGCAGGGGACATCCCCAAGCCTGACGCAGAAGCAGTTGGAGCTGTCTGGTGTTCACCTACCATGAAGGAGCTGTATGGCGCGGCCCCAGAGACGCTGCTCGGTGGAGGAGGTACCGCGTTGGAGGAGGCAGGGAAGAGGCCAACTGCAGCCAAGTTAAGGCCAGGGATGAGGTGAGATTGCAACTGAGGGCGAGAGCAGACAAATGCACATTGCTTTGATCAGGGCATCCTCCTGGAGAGCCCGCATCAGCTGAGATGCTGGACCAAACCCCACTCACACTCATGGCGGCCACGTCGTTCTCGTAGGCTTCCCTCACTTTCTTCATGATCTCCTGCTCCGCTTTGCAGCAGTTCTCAATGGAGCCCTTCACCGTGATGGTCCTTTCAGGGTTGTACAGAGTCAGGTCCTGCAAGCTGATGGGAAAGCCAGCATCAGCACCCCACCAGCCCTACACCCGGTACTCTGGTCCTTCTGATGGGTGCTACTGGGGTGCTGGGGACACAGGATGCCACTGCCACTGTGTACTGGTCCCAGGCAGAGCAGGGGCCAACATCATGGTTTGTACTGCAAAGTCCACTCTGCCTTCTCCAAACACAGGGCTTATGAGTAAAACCCCAGTCCTGGCCATCAGCCCAGCCAGTACTGAGTTCTGCAGCCCTGAAGAGATGGGGAGGGGACACCAAAGGGACAGGGAGAGGAATACAGAAAATATAAAGCCAAGATTTTTCAAGAGAGCTTTGGGGAGTAAAGCACCCACATCACAGGCTGGCTTCTAGCTGACAGACTCATCACATTACCCATCCCCTCATCCTCCCCATCCTCCCCAGGCTGAGGAAAAGCTGTCCTGGTTTCCCCAAAGGGAGCGAAGAGCCTTACGATGAGATGGTGATTTTTGTCTCCGTGTCCTGCTCCACTTTCTTCAAGTTTCGTCCTTCTTTGCCAATCAGGCGCCCCACAAAGTTGTTATGGGCCAAGATTTTCAGAGGCACTTCATCAGCTCTAGAGAGAAGAATGGGGAAAAAATCCAACGTGAAGGATTAGTACAGCCAGAAGAGGAGGGATTTGGTACAGAGGGGTGGGGGAAGCTCAGATCCCCTTGCTTGGAGTCCTTGGGTCCCCCAAACCAAAGCTCCCGCACACCTGGGAGCATCATACGGCTCTGGGCATTACGATGGTACCACAGCCCAGCGAAGAGCCACAGATGGGACACGGGTGCACAGCAAGGCAGGGGGAAAGCTTACGTCTTGGTGTCCTTCGCCTCTTTCTGCATGATCTCCAAAATCATCTTGCAGGCGGCAGAGCAGCCCTCAGGGGTGGAGTGGATACTGATGGCTTTTTCTGCAGCTCCCGCATTTTCTTTCCGGTGCACGTCGATCCTGCAAGCACGGGATGGGCGCTGGGGTGGGGGGAGCAGCTCTGCGGCTTGCCGGCAGCGTGAGCACCCACTGCTCCGCTCCCCATGAACCGCCTGGAGCTCACACTCGACTGTAAGGTTATATGCACCCAGGGAAGGCAAGAGGAGTTAATTCTGGGCTCGACACTCAACATGGACGCAGCAGCTAGAAGGTCACATCACAGACATCCAAATAAGGCATCAGCATCTACTTATTTTAAGCAACAGGAGTGATTAAGTGGTGGAACAAGCACGTGCCTGGGGGACGGGGTGGGTTGTCCATCACTTCACGTCTTAGATAAAGCCTTCCTTGGGGGACAAGAGCCATAGCCAGCAAGTTCATGGGGCAAATGCCAGAGCAAGCAGGTGATGCTCGACAAGCTTGGACTAAATGAGACTGGCTGAAGCAGCAACCTCCCCGCACACCTGCCTGGGTCCTGTCCCAGCCAAGGCAGCCCTGGCAAAGGGAGACACACAGGGAAGCACAGCCAGAGAGCCTGGCTGGGACAGGGTGAGGGAAGGTGGTTCCTGGACATGCCACCCTACCCGGCGGGAGAGCCAGAGCGGCCTCAAATAGCCCATTCTTGGATAAGAATCCAGCCTCCTAAATCAGTGCACACCACAAGGCACAAACCAGCACGTAGGAGAACAGACTCACTTGGACTGCGTCTGCTTGGTGATGTTCCTGATGGTGGCCCCTTCCTTGCCAATGATGGCACCCACGTACTGGGTGGGCACCAGGAGACGGAGGGGGATATCCACTGGCTGCTGCTTGACCGGTGCCCCCGCAGTGACGGGGGAGCCCTGCCTGGGAGCACCGCGCACCCCAAAGCCGCCCCGCCGCCCGTTCTCCGGCCCTTGCATGGACTGCTCGTCGGGGATGTAGGAGACCTTCAGCGCGTGGTTCTCCAGCTGGTGCCCATTCAGCTTCATGATGGCTCTGGAAGGGGAGAAGGGGTTGGGGTCATGCTCCCACACCGAGCAGCAGCGCAGCAGGTCAGCCCAGAATGGGCCAAGCCCTCCCTGGTGTAACGCCCGGCAAGCAAGCACCCGGAGTGGGGAAAGGAGACATCACTGACGCGGTGGGGACCCGGCAGGACTTCCCACCCAGCCTGGATGAGCCAAAGTATTTTGAAGGGACCCTCTCCGAGCACCCACGGCAAGGACAGGATTGTGCAGGGAGCGATTCCCGCATCTCCTCAGCCGTATGATTTTTGTCCGGTATCTCAAACCCGTCCCCTGGCAGGACTTCAGGGACTGCAAGGGCTGGACGCTGTCGGTAGATGGGGCTGGCAGCAAGAGCAAAGCGACGGCTTTGGCCACCGCTCTCCAGCTCCTTCAAACCTCCCCAAACTGCAGCTCTCCAGAAAGTGGTCAGTGACTCAACTCTTGCAAAAAAAAGAAAAACAAAAAACAAACAAACAAAAAAAACCACAACAAAAAAAAACCCCACCCTAAATCTGGCTGGAAAGAGACTGTCCCTGCTAGCTGCCCCATCTCTGCAGGACATGCAGGGATCAGAGATGCTCAATGAAACACATATCCACAGAGGAGGAAAGAGCCAGAGGGAAGGGCTGCAGATCTGAGAGCAAAACTACTTGCACAAAACTCTTGCTGAGTGCTTCCTGGCAAAAGAAATTCAAAATACTTCATCTTATGGGGTGTAAAGTGCAGGGCTGGTGCGGATGAACAAGAGACAGGACAAACCAGGAGTGTTCCCCTTGCTGGGCTCCATGGCCAGACCCTGCCCCATCTCCTTACAGAAAGTAAAACACGATAGCGGTTCCGCCGTGATGGTTTGCTGCGGTCACACAAGCAACCGCAGCAAATTTGGGTTTGACAGCTGAAGTATTATCGGCCAGGCGGCCATTTGGAAGCTGACGCTTTGGCAGAGTGACCACAGGCGACGTCCCAGGAGACAGCAGCGCGGCCACAGCGGCCACATTTGACACGCGCCTGCCTCAGCGACGGAAACCTTCCCGGATCAAAACCTATCCATCAATCCCCGCTCTCCTCCAGGCTGCCCTCCAAGGAAAGCGCTGCTCCCGTTCCTTTCCAGAGCCCTTCCGTGGGGCAAAAGGAAAGCGAAATAAACAGCGGTGAAAACCCAATTAATTTTCCATTTGCATTTAGTGCAAAGCCCGGTCTTCCCCGGGCAGGACGGGGAAGGGAGCTGCAAGTCTCCACATGAGCCATCAGCCTGAGAGGACACGTGCTGCCTGATGCTTGCCAGCTCCTATGATATTTGCTCTCATTAACTTTTTCTGGAGACATAATCCCTGAAATCATATAAGTACAAGAAAATCTCCACTTTTCCTTGAGCAAAACGTTACGGTTTTACTCTCTGAACTGCAGAGAAAAGCCTAAAAACTCGGGTGTTCATCTGAAGGTGAAGGAATTCAGAGCTCGGGGAGGGTGTCCTCAAAGATTTGCTGCATTTTTAGCCAAAATGGAGGAATTCTGGGGTAATCTGACTCCCAGCACTGGAAATCCTCTTTTCTGCAGGCAGGGAAGGGGCCAGAGCAGCAGCAGGGAGGGCAGCCCGAGCTCCCGAGGGAGCACAGGGCACTTACTGCCTGGTCTGCTCCCGGTTGGCGTAGGTGACATTGACAACAGCCGTCTCGCTGTCCGTGTTCACTGCGAGCAAAAGAGGCAGAAATTAGAGAGGCAGTGCAAACATCTCTGACCAAAGCCCCCTGAAAAAGCTAAGAGACCGTCTCAGACAAGCCCCCACTCAGACAAGTCCCTTCCAGGGCTCCCCAGGGATTTGCGAACATTTTTCTCCTGCAAGGGAGAAGAGTGTCCGAGGACTCACCCTGGGCAGCACAGACCCTCCTGCCTTATTTGAAGGATCCCGATGTGCCGTTGCGCCCTGCAGCAAAGCCACCAAAGCCAACTCCACCCTGCCATCCCTCGCTGGAGCCCAGGGAGGGTCCCAGGAGCTCCTCCAAGCCCTCCTTTCCATTTCTAGGAGGGTTATGGTAACTCTACTCTCATTAAACATCCCACGGGCAACATTAAACCTCCTGTCTCAACTGATCGCCATTAGAGGCTGAGATAAAATCTGCCGAGTGGAGACAGATAGTCCCCGGGCAGCCTCGGGAGAGCATCCCGCATCTTCCCCCAGAGCAGCTGCAGGGGGGGTACCCACAGGTGCGGTGGGAACAATGCTGACCCGGACCCGATGCAGGGACGGACACCCACATGAGCTGCCCAAAGCCACCTCACAGGACTCATCTTTTAGCAACAGGGAACAAAAAACAAGCCCCAGCAACCAGGCTGAGACCTCTTGACATCTTCAGCCACGGCTTCTGCTGACAAAGGAAAACCACATGTCCATCCTCGCCCTTCTCCCCCCTCCCAAAAAAAAAGAGCTGGGGCAGAAAATATCTTAAATACAGCTTCTTTTTTTCAGTCCTACCTTGCTCGCAGTTTTCTACAGTGCCATACTGGGCTAGCAAGCCATCCAGAACCTGGAAAAAGGAGCAAGAAAACCCCACTTTATGCTGGGATTGTCAGGACAGATCAAGGAAATACAATCAATCAATAAAGGCAGCTTTCTAATCATTAAGACTTCACAAGCAATTAGATGAAGGAAGCTCCTGCCTACTCCAGGACGCTGGAGCAAGAGGCCTTGGAGCCTGCCTGGGGGGGGAAAAGAAGAAAAGAAGAAAAAAAAAGAGTCAGGGAAAAGTCCCAGCAGCCAGCAGGAAGAAAGGATCCGGTTTGTTCCTTATACAATAGATAAATCATATATCCCTGTTATTAATGGGGATTTTTGTTGGTGTAGCTTACATTGCTTCTACCAGTTGAATTTACTCCTGTAATGGAAGAGGAATAAGCTACGTGGACGCAAGGGCTGAGTATAATTAGACCAAATTAACAACTAAGAAAAGGAAAAATAGACTTTAATCCCAAGTACAGAAACCTGAGGCAGGGAATTAGTCTGTAAATCTGACCTACACTTCTCCACTTGCTCCTCTTACCTCCCATCGCAGCTGGGGTGGGATGTTTCGGATTTGAATTTTCCGGCTCCTGAAATAAATGAAAAGCGATTAAAAAGCAGATTTGGTGTCCGAAACGTGGCTGTCTTGCATTGAGCTGTTGCACATTGATGTATCTAATCAAGTTTTGCATTTCCATACACTACCAGGATTTCTGATGGCTTTTGGCTAATTACACCCAGCCCGGTCGGTGCTGGATTTATGCCGGGAGCTTCTCCAAGAACAATGTGCCAAAAATCCCCCCAACCCTTCGGGACTGGCTGGAGCCCTAATGCGGGCATGGCTGGAAAGGCAGAGACTTTAGCTAGATTAAATAGAAGGATTAGTACACAAAAAGGGAGCCGTGTGCTCATGCAGCCTGCCCTCCTGCAGCGGAGGCATGAAGGAACGACCCTTGGGATGCCACCAACTGCTGGCGGGAGCTGCTGGAGCATCACTGCCGCAGCCAAAAACCCGGCTGAATTTTAACCGGGGAGGCCAAGGCACGGGCATCACAGCTTCACCACTCAGGCTGCTTCCCCACTCACATTTTTGGCTCTTCCCAACCTCACTTTTCCCAAAATAGAAACTCTTTTTTTAATTCTGATGCCAAATTTGCCCCGGGGGTGCTGTCCCCCCCACCCACCCCTCACCGTGCAGCTGCTGCAGACAGCTGAGAGCAGCCGTGGGCTCGTCCGGCGGCACCGGCACACAGCCATGCCACCACGGCTGCCGGCACCCCGACGTGCTGCTGGACACCGCAAAAGCGCCCACCTAAAGACAATGACACCTTTAGGCATCCAAAGCTATGAAGGACGCAGCTTTGTAGGCACAACTCGCCTGCAAACAAGGGCCAACCCCCAAGGATGGCTGGTCCTCCCCACCAGCCTCTCTTCTTCACGAATAACCAAAACCACTGAATTTTAAGATGCCTAAGGAAAAGGAAGATAAATGCCATGACCATGGCAGGCAGCTCAGCGCTGGCAGCACTATATTGGGTAAATACCCTCGGACCTGCTCACGACAGACCCAGGCTTCAAATTCAAAGTATTTATGACTGCGTGGAATAATCCAAAAAAAGGAGAGGAAATGAGATTCCAGATCCTTATCTTCTAATTACACAACTTCAGAAGGTGGCTCAGCTCATTTGTCAATGAGAAGAAATCGTCTCCGCATGAAATGGCTGAAAGCCATTGGTGTGATTTAGCCACGCAGGTAAGGATCCCTCCTCAGTCCCTTCATCCCGCCAGGTAAAAGCAGCTGCCTCGAGCATCCCCTCTGATCCGCGCTGCCAATGCAAACCCACACACATCAAAATCCTCGAAAGGGCTGGTCTGGCCAGTTGGTTTTAAACAAAACCAGAACTGACGTTTCCCAAAGTCACCAAAGACTTCCCAAAGGTTCAGACCAGAGGGGTGGGATGGCCAGATTTGGGGTGGCTCTCCCCTCCAAAAGTCAAAATGAGCACAAAAAAGAAAGATTTCCAGCGGTCCCACCAGCTCAGCCGCTGGGAAGGCTCTGAAACACCAAAATTTGTTGCTACAACACATGCAGACCAGGCGGGTGAGGAAAAAGAAACCAAACCAGCCTTAAAATCACAGCGTGTTGGGGGGGGCTGCAGAAAGCAGAGGCTGGGGGGGGGGGGGGGGATGCTCTGAAACCAGATCTCTCGTTTACATGTTAATCCGCATCCCAAAATGAATGGGAGAGAGATTAAGAAATTCAGAATGCAAAGAATGTCACAGTCCAGGGAGGGTCAAAAGGATTTGAAGTGATAGAGGAAACCCCGTAGGTCTCCCACCGCCCACCCCTGCCACGGAAACTTCTCCAGATAGCTACAAGCATCTGCATGGGCAGAGCATGTGTTCTGCACATACGTGACCAGAATCAAACGTGCTATGGAGAGAAAAGAGCCATTTATGTTCCCACACCGTAATTCTGCTGGTGGCATCTAATTGTCTCCCCCTAAAAAAAAAAAAAATAATAATTAAAAAAACACAAAAATCGATCTCCTTTTCTGAGCTTGCTGGAGCATCTGCCCGGGCAGAGCATCACCCACATACGCGCCGGCCAGGAAAGGTGCAGGGCTGCTGTGCGCCTCGCCAGGGCTCCTGTGCTTTTATTAATATGTTAATTAACCGGTAATTCCTCCCATCGCGACTATACCACTGGGATTATTTGCCGCTCGTAACAGCCTCCAGCTCGTAACAGCCTCCATCGCTGACAGATATTAAATCCCCCCGAGGCCACGCCGAGAGGGGAAGATGGGTCTTTTTTCAGCCCAACGGGCTGAGCTGCACAGCACAGAGCAGGTTCCCCCGAAATCCCAGGATGAGCCGGCAGCCCGGAGCCTTCCCTCCTGGCCCATCTCCATCGGTGCCCACCGTGCCCCAGGGAGGGCGGAATCGGGGCCGCATCCGTCACCCTTCGGTGAGGTCCGGCTCGACACAGCGTTGCCCCACGGTGGGTGGAAACCTCCCCCTTCGACGAGCAGCCGAATCTGGCTCCGTCCAAGCACTCGGCAGTGGCTGTGGTTAGAATTACAGAGGAAGTCATGAATAAATAAACCCCGCTATTTGCTTTGCCAGAAGCAGGTCCTGCTGTATTTAAATCCTCGTCGCAAAATGCCGCTCTTCACACCACCAAACACGACAGCCCCGGTTCTGCCCGCTCCCACCTCCGCACCAAGCAGAGCTTTACTCCAAATAAATAACTCCGCAAGACGGCAATTCCCTGGTTTTTATTCATGATGTGCCAAAGGCAGGCGCTACTCCCTCCCGCGCCGCGAAGGGCTCTCGCAGCCTCTGCTCGCCGACCTCAGCTGGCAGCCAGGACCCGCACTCGTGCCCCTCAGGCCAGCAGGAGCCACGGACCAGCCCCGGCACCCCCAGCCCACAGGAGGAGGCAAGAGCTCTGCTGGACACTGCTCATCCTACACCGAAGGCAGGAGCCTCCCAGATCCTGGGGGTGAGCTGGAACAGACTGATCAACCTGGTTAAAAAAAAAAAAAAGTCTATTCTCAAATCCGGCCAGTTCCTGCACATGCTGGTGGCTTTTTTTCATTAAAAAAAAAAAAAAAGCCAGGGGAGGAAGAGGAGGGCGAACAGCTGCAGGGCTGGAAGGGAGAGAGAGAGGACCCACGGGTCCCAGGGACAGATCCCGGTGTTAGTCTCCTCCTGCTCCGTGCCGATGATGCTATTTGGGATAATCGGATTTTAGCATCCTGCTACGTCTGTTCTTCAACCCTCAAAAACCTGCCAACATGCCCGGCAGCCCCGTGCGGACCTGCTGTCTCTCTGAGCAGGCAAAGCAAGACCTTTGGAACCTCCTGACACTACCAGTAAACCCTCCCTGGACGTGTGTTGGGCTCGCTGGGGAGAAAAAACCACCCACCCCGGGGCACCCCGACTGTAACAGGAGGTGGTGGTAGGACCCACATCATGGAGCCACACCACAGATGAGCATCCTGGGTCAGTCCCTCATTACCCCCAAGCAGGGGAATCACCCAAATCTGCTCCATCCAAGGCTTCCCTCAGGTTTTCCTTCAGCCAGCTCTTTAAAGAGCTCAACACACCAACAGGTTAAGCCTCACTGGGAGAAAAAGCAAAGGGATGGAGCAAAGGGATGGAGCAAAGGGATGGAGCAAAGGGATGGAGCAAAGGGATGGAGCAAAGCACCATGGAGCAAACTGGGAGAATCCAGGAAAGGGACTGGGGATCCTGCAGTACCTGGGCACTGCAGAGATGTCTCACCCCGCCACGCTGCACCCACTGATACCATGTGGGTCAAACCCAAAGATTACCAGGAGGAACCTCTTCTCCAGAAGGGAGAAACGGAGCTGAAACAGGGAAAACTAGCAGCAAAGGAAAGCCTCGTTCATTCAGAAAACACCCACTGCTGGTCTCCGACAGCCCCGGAGCCAGCTGGAAACCACTCTGTGTCCCTAACGCACCTGGAGTCCCCCCAAGCCCACACGGCATCGCTGGCTCTCGGTGCCACGTCGGCAGCCACATCCTCAGAGCTGTGCACCCTCGGGTGCTCATGGCACATCACCAGCATGAACAGAGTGGTACCTGCAGCTGCCTTCACACAAAACCCTCATCACCGAGGGAGGCAAAATGGTCACTAAGAATCCCGCATTAAGTCTTGAGGTGGTTTGGGGTTTTTTGTTTTGGTTTTTAATTTTTAAATCTCACTGGGAAATATCCAAGTGCGGATTCAGCCATCAGGATCCACCTTCTCTCACCCTTGGATGCATCCCCAGAGATCGCCTTCGAGAGGGTGGCCAGAGCCTCCCGCTTAATTAAGAATCTGCTGGTAATTCCCTGGAGCAGACTGGCACAGTGGCAGCAGTGGCAGGGACCCAAGAAAGGGGCACTAGCTAGTTAGGAGCAGGCAGCCTGGCCAGGGGCCAGCAGGAGGCTGGGGCTGGCCGCCACGAGCCAAAGGCGACGGCAAAGCAGCATCGGCAAAGCAGCATCCGCACAGCCCGGCCTCGCTGGAGGGTTCCCTCCCTCTTGCATGAGCCCCATGGGGTGCTTGAGGCGATGTTTTGGAGGGGCAGAGCTGATCCTCGATCCTCGCTGCACCACCAGCACCGGCACACCCCTGCCACCCGTGCTGTCACCTCCTCCCAAGAAAGTTTTGGTCACAGGTCCCAGCCGAGACAAGAGCTGCTCTCGCCCAGCACAGAAAGCTGAGAGATGTCCGGAGAGGAGCATCCCCGCACCCACAGCCGCTAGGTGGGTTGGCAGCGGAGCAGGGGATAAAAGTGCCTCTCTCCTTCGCACCCCGCGGATGCGCCTCCTTCCCTGGCCTCGCGGCACACAGAGCCCCGTGGCGCAGGCAGGGGCTGGCCGACGGACTGGCGTTATTTTGCCAATGGGATTTGATGTCAAGCATCACTGGTGCTGGCAGATGGAGGCGGCTGGTGGGATTGGCACAGTGGGCACGGGAGGAGAGGAGGACGGAGGGTGCAGGGTGCCCAGGTCACCCCAGCTATTGCCTTCTGGGCGCTTAGCCCTGAACAACATTCCCTGTGATCTGCAGGGAACACCCACAGCTGCCTGCGTTACCAGTGCACGATGCTCAGCAAAACTCATCTTTAGGGAATGGCAACAGCCCCCATGCACAGGGGGACCCTCAGCAGTGAAACAGCCCCACAGCGTGGCTATTTCCAGCACAGCCAGCCCCACAGATTTCCTTCCTCTTCCCCCACCTGTCCAGGTTTTGTCAGGACAACTTGATTTCTCTTTAGCCCCAAAGCAAGGGGCTGATTTAGCGAACCTCTGCTAGAGAAAGGACCAACTCCAAGCACCACAGCATGAGCCACCGGTCCTCTGCCCCGCATTGCTCTGCATTAGGGTGTCAGCAATGGCTCTGCAGTCACACCAGAGCCACACACACCCCAGACACTCTCTGCAGGATGCTGGCTACAGCATCTCCCTTCGATCCAACACCTCCTGGACCTTCTCTGTCCCCTACCATGTATTCCTCAAAGCAGAGGTGACTACAGGCACCAAGATGCTGAGGGACCAAGTGCCAATGGCAAGGTACGGCCAAGCTCAGGGCTCTCCCCTACCCCCAGCACCAACCCTGTCCTGGCCATCTCCCACCAAAACCATTTATGCAGCTCCTTGGGGCAGGAGGAGGACGGCCAAAGCCAGAGACATGGCGGGACATACTAGAATTGAACAACATTAATGATGGCTTTTCAATCAAATGCAAATGTTATGCAAATTTGGGGGCTGAAAACACAGTGCATCCCTGATTCAATTAACAGCATTTCATTTATCTAGTTAGGCTTTGATTCAGGAAAGCACTTAATCCTGTGCTTAATGTGTTGTTGTTGTTGTTTTTTAATGTTTTAAACATTTTTAAATAGGAAAATGTGGTTGCTAAGACACAAACGTTGCCAGGGGGACTTGGAGAAAAGTTGTAGCAGAAATTACTTGCTTTTCCCTTATAAATTGATAGGCTTTCAATTTGCCGGCATTTCCACGAAGCAGGAATATTATCCCTAAACTCCCTTCACTGGCAAGGAAACAAAAGCACAAAAAAAGGAGGCACCTGCTAGAAGCCCACAGCAGGTTCCTACCACACCTCTGAGCACAACCCAGCACCGTCTGCGTCTGCTTGCGTGGAGCGGACGGGATCTGCCCCCAGGCTTTAGCCACGCCACCTCTGAGCTGCCATCTTCCGCGCTGCCCTCCAAGCCAAACACATCCCTGGGCTTCCCCACGTGCTGGTCAGCGGTTGTGCCATTAAACCCACTGACCCACGGACATCCCAGCAGGACCAGGCACGTGAGGTCCCGGCTGGAAGCACTGACACACTGGCAAGGCAGGGAAGAGCCACATGCCGAACTGACCAGATGATGCTCAAGCAAGGCCAGCGATCCCAATTCCCTCCTCAAACCCAGCACTACTAAGGTCTGAGTCGCACCTAAGCAGAGACAGATATCTGAATATTTTTTTCTGACCCCAGACCTCCCAACCCAGCTCCTCCCAGAGGTGCAGCAGGTCCAGGTCGGACATTCAGAACCTTTGTGGTTTGGAAGAAAAAACTCAATGCGGGACAGAGAGAAACCAACGAAAAGTCTTCCCCTGACTCTGCAAAAAGCCTAAAACCAGAGCTCTGAGATTTGGAGGCATCGCATTTGTTTTGAGCACTAATGTCTCAATGATCAAGAATATTCAATTTGAGCATATAAGTAAAAAAAACACAGATCTGGGCTAGCATTTCCTAGAGTTTGGCAGGTGAGCCCAAAATCAAGGGCATTTTTTTTAAGAGCACTGAATCGTGCTCCCAGCGTTAAGGTCATTACTGCCTTCTCCGCCATGCTGCTCCTCATCACTGGTCCCCGCACTGCAGCATGGCCCAGGTTCACCTTACCCCTCTTGGGCCCGTTGCTTCAAAGCCTGGCTTCGCTGCTGAAGCTGTGTCTGAGGTAGATCTGGACTATGAGCTGGGCTGTGACGTGGGACAGGTCCGGCAGTCCCACAGAGCAAGAAAAAAAAAAAAAAAGTGGTAGAATCCCGTCAAAAAGCCCCAAACAGTTGCACAGGATGCAAGAGGGATGGAACGGGAAAAGGAGAGCATCCCTTTTCTTGTCCTGGAAAGGGACCCAGCTTGCAACCTGCTCAGGGAACACCAATTCAAACAATGACTTTTTGTTTCTTCCATAAAGAAAATGCAAAGGTCTACCAGGGAACCATCCCCTGCCTCCAAAACACCTTCTCCCACCAGACCTCAACTTAAATGTCACCAGTGAAACAAACCCTCAAACTCTAACACCCTTTATTCTAAAAGCATCTTGTGCTATTTCGAGCTGCCACCCTCCTTCCTTCCAACCCCAGCGACCCACCTGCCCTCACATCTTAAGTCCTCGTGAAGAAACAGCTTCTCTATAACCACGCACCAGTGAAAAGCCTCCATGGTCAGTGGGCACTGCTGGCTGGGGGACCTGGCCAGGGCAAGAGAGGCGAGTCCCAGCTGCGCCTGTGCACAGCGAAGCCAGAGCTGCTGGGTGGCTGATGGGAAAGAGATTTGGGGGTGGAATAAAAAGAAGAGGAGGTCGAGAAAGAAATATGCAAATATGTGTCATGACAAGATTAAAGCAGCAGTAGCAGAAAGAAAAGCAGAGAGAAAAGCGAGCTCATCTGCTGAAAAGAAGTGATCCAAGAGGCCATTCCTGAGGAGATCGGGCCAAACCAACCAAGACATTTGGCTTCTTGCAGTTGGAGGGATGCAGAAATGAACTGGCCTTGGGTTTTGGAGAAACACATCATCCATGCAAGCGTCTTATACAGACCCACTCGCCCTGGCTACCAGTTATCTCTGGCAAGCAAGCATGACATGATTAATCCTTTCCATCAATCATCCCAGCAACCAGAATTTGATCTTGGGCTAATAAATCTGTCTAATTGGTTTCTCCCCATTAGCTCTTTTTCGGAACCCCTTTATACCTGGAGAATCACGCCTAATAATTGATGAGATTTTTTCAAGAAGCTGCTGAGAATGAGTTGTCCACGCACATCCCATTTGAAAGCCTCGGAGAACTCACTCCTGCTTTCAGAAGAGCTGCTGTATCTCGGGCACGGAGGGAAAGGACTGGTTGATGCTCAGAGCCAGGAAAAATGCTCTGCCACATTCCCTCCTCTACTAAACTGCTGTGCTGCCCTTCAACTCCTCATTTTCCCCACTGATCCTGCGTGGATGGTGCTGGCATGGAGCACATGCCACATCCACCCATGTAAGTGCCACCCTCCGAGAGGAGCCAGTAACTTGGTGCTTCAAAAGATGCAAAAAATCGTGAAGAAATCTCAAACCCCCTTATCCTCAACTTGCCCAGGGGAATACTCTCATCATCCCCCAGCCCTCTGCAGCTAGTCCTTGCCAAAGTCAATACATCAAGTATCTGCGGACAGGACAAGTTTAACAGTAAGTAATAGAGAGGAAAGATGGATGAGTTTTATACAATGCATCCATTTTGCATTATCTTTCCATTCTAATTTGCTGGCTGGTTGCCATGTATTGAAAGGCTCTTTCTGATGCTCTGAACATGTCCCAAAGCCAAGCCCAGCTAAACTCAGTGGGTTCCCACAACCCAGCACCCCAACCCCAAACCTCAGCAGGACAAGCTGCCCCAGACCCCTCCCAGCCACCTCCAGCCACAGGGCACTCGGTCCCACCATGACCCAGCCACCAGCGAGATGTGTTGAGAGATTTTCATCTCTTCAGAAAAACCTAAAATTTCAGTTCTCAAACTGACCTTAAATCAAACCTGACGCCCCAAGTTGGCACAGGCTGGACTACGAACACGCCAACAAATACGAAGCTTAAAGGCAAATCTTCTTGCAGCCCATTCCTCATGGAGAGGTGGCAGAAGTGGGACTTGTTCCTCACCCCATCTTTTACCCACGGACCTCAAAGCACTGCTGAGACCGTCACTTCAGAGCACAGCACAAGGCAACAAAACCTAAGGTAGCCAGGCAAGGCAGCACGCAGCATTATCTGTGTGTTCTCACTGCGTCGAAGGGAGCACTGCCCCCTCGGCTCGGCTGTTAGCTTCCCTCCATCCCTGATGCTGATATAAAAACCTGAATAAAAGCACATAGAAGATAAAGTATATTTTGCATTTTGGTGCATTGTCCACATGTCAGAGCATCCTCTTTCACCCACTGGGGCCAACTGTGAATAGAAAAGCTCTTAAGCATGGACTTTCACTGAGCCACCTGCCTCCAGGAGCTTCATCAGCCACCGACATCGATGTCCCAATCAGTCCAGTCCCCAGGTCTCCTGCCATCCCCCCCCACATCCAACAACGCACAGCACGGTCACACCAATCCCGCCCTTCGTTAGGTGCTGGGGAAGGGGCTTCAGCCCAGGAACCTCTCACACACTTGTTGCCACGAGAGGGCACCTCTGCCCTCCTCCAGCGCCCAGCATGCATTCCTAACTGGTTTCCAGTGGCTCTGATGGTGCTATGGGCTCAGGGGTGCTTTGAGATGAGTTCAGGCTTTGCAAAGCAGCCAAGTGAAGCTTCGGGCAGCTCCCACACAATCGGTGTCAGCAGGAGCCCCAGACCCCATCAGCACACGCTCTTGAGTGGGTCTTAGACCACTCTTAATTTCTCAATAACTAAGCCCCATTACCAGGGCGATTGACAGGTGTCATTCAGATACGTTTGATATAATTTTGCCTAGAGACAGTGGCCAGGGACATAGCTTCATTCGGTATTTCAGCCCCCGGGCAGTGGGGTATTGGCCCTTCAGTGGATGCAGAGCCCTTCAGCGGGGGAAATCAGGAGGGAATCACCACAGCTGAGGGGAGTTGCAAGGCTCCAGGGCCCCAGCCATTTCAGGTGCACGAGCACAAGCCAGCACAAGAGAGGAAGAGGAAACAAAACTGTTTGTGACTTCTGAGGGTTCTTCGGATTGAGGTCTGTGGCGGGAGGAGGAGGCGGCAGCACGTGAGGCAGCACAGGGACCAGCGGCTTGGAGGGCTGCTCCGCTGCTCCAGTGCCGGAGAGCGGCACGATGCCGCAGACCCTCGCTCCAGGCAGCTGCACATTTGTCACATAAAACTGGATCAAAACTCGATACAGGAGCCCCCGCACGGGGCTCTGTGCCTGTGGCACCCAGTCTGTTCTAAGCCAAATCAGGTTGAACCAGTGCAGCGAATGCAGGCAGACAAGCCCTTCCAGATCAAAGCAGATGCGTAAAGGGAGAATCCAGAAGTTACAACATGGATTATACTATCTTCTGAACTTGATTCAAGGGTGGAGACCCTTTTGCCAAAACTCAAGTTAAAACTCAGGACCTGCCAGTCCTCCCAGTTTGGGTGGGGAGGGGGCAGGGGGGTCAGACCTCCAGCAGCACAGGCTGCGAGCAGCATGCTTGTCCCCATCATGTCGGGCGCAAATCCCAGCCCAGATGCCGGAGAGGAGCTCCCAAAGCCCCTTCCATCCCTGGCACTGGCATAGGCAGGTCCAGGCAAGGACGACACACAGATCTGTGGCACGTTTGGTGTCACAGCCGAGCTGCGGCTGAGCCCCAGCTGGGTTACAACTGCCATGTATTTTCCACTGAAAACTGCAAGTGAAATCAAAATGTTTCCGCTCTTCTGTCTGAAGAAACAGACTGAGATGAAAAAGTACAAGTGAAGCTTTTTCTTCTTCTTCATCTTCATTTCCAGCATAAATATTAAATAGAAGAACCGAGTCCTTCAACAAATCTGGTTGAAGCCAGACTCCCTTTCTCTTGCATTTCCTCTTCAGAAAGGAGGCAACAGCAAAGCAACACTCTTCTAAGAAAACGTGATCTAGCATTTTCATTGAAAAATGAGAAACTAAGGTTTCTCGCGCCGAGCCCACAAAATCACCCTTTGGGGCAGGAGGAAAGACGCCCACGAGTCCACCGCAGGCAGCCCAGCTGAGGAAGCCAGCAGCATCCACAGAGCCCACAAAGATGCAGCCATGCTCCTCCTTCAGCATCTACTTGGGTTTGGGAGAGGGTTTAAACACCCCCGGCCGCTTCCTTCATCCCACCAGAGCTGGACCAGCAGTGGAGGAGATGTAAAGTTTCCAAACGAGGAAGACATCCTATGTTTGCTAGTCTGGGGCTGGGCTTTTTTAGCCAGGGGTTCATGAATAAGAGAAGAAAAGGAAAAGGTTGAGGGTCGGATAGGACAGGACAGGAGGTGCAAAACAGCAAAGATGGAGCTTTTCTACTCCACTGCCACTCAGCTCGTTACAAAGGCAATAGCGGTGCCGAAGCAAAGCTGTTTAAAGCCCACCACTACTTTGGCACAGGCAACATGAAAAGCCAGCACAACAAACACAGCAAATAAATTCAACGCACCGTTAGTGAAATCCAGCACAAAGCTGCCCCAATATCTGATCTGGATTTCTTCCGAAGTGAATTCCCCTCAGTCATGTTTGTGCCCTCTCTCCTGTCTGCCTTCCATAAACATTCGCATCGCCAAGTTTTACGGCACGGCAGCAAGTAGCTTTCGAAGTTGCATGAACGAGTATTTGGGGAAACTAAATACCAAATTCGCACTGTGCAAATATTCATCGCAGGCATGCAGGGGTGTGCAGCCAGCAAGGAACAGGAACAATGTCACCAGGCGGATAAAGGCTCACTGGGGGCAAATCTTCATTCACGCTGTAGCTTTGAAAAAGTCACAGATACTCTCTGCCCCCGATAGCTATCACTTATAAAAGTCACAGCCACTTTGCATCTCTGCTGTAAGCAAGAAGAGGCTACAGATGTCAGAGAAATTTGTTGCATTATTAGTTCAGCTGTAACTGAATGCTAAACAATGACTATATAAAGTTCATAGAAAGTTGTATATTTAGGCTCAAATTCAGCACATGCCTCATTTTATCATCGAAGCAGCCCCATTAACTTCAAACGAATGGCTTCCCTGTTTAAAAGCACATCCTGAGGAGGAGCCTTGTGAATCCAAGCCTAAAGGCACAACATTTATACCAGGTCTTGGCTTCTCACAAAATTACACCCCAACAAGCAGCTCCATAAAAACCTATAGCAGCCACAAGGTCTCCTTCCATAGATCCCAATTTTCTTTTTGCCTTTGCTCATCTGATCCGATTCATTTGTAAATAGTTTTACACCAGATGCCTGAACCACAGGAGGTCACAAAACACACACGAATGTCTTCATAGCAAAGAAAACATATACGCTCACGTATATATGCGTGTACATATAGACACACACACATCCCTACCCACTCAGGTGATTAGTCTGCTTGGATGTGACCAGTAATAACTGAGGAATAATTTGGATCAGACTGATAGCCCTGGTTATAGGCAGAACTGCAGAGCTCATGCCACCCAGGCAGCGTGGATGTTGAGAATGCAGCACTTCCCGACACCTCACAGGTAAACTTGTTTTAAGGTTGGCTTAAGG
Source organism: Falco peregrinus (assembly GCF_023634155.1). Classification (NCBI taxonomy): domain Eukaryota; kingdom Metazoa; phylum Chordata; class Aves; order Falconiformes; family Falconidae; genus Falco; species Falco peregrinus. The sequence continues at coordinate 1,141,888 of NC_073738.1, forward strand.
TTGCTTGCGATACCTTAACACGGGCATCAGTTAATGCAGGTAGTTCTCTGCAAGCAACACAACCAGGTCTGATCCCACAGCCTTGGATTGTGCACAAGTTAAGCAAAGCCAGCACTTGGCAGGTGAGAAATGCCACAGAAAACATGGAGCTAGAAAGGGAGAACAGAGCATCTCCAGCATCACTCCATTAGCTCGCTGTGCAGCAGCTCTGTGCCCCTTATTCTGCACCTCATGCACAGCTCCCAACACCTTGTCCACAAACGCTCCCGGAATTCCCAAAGAGTTCGACAAACCTTTTGCCACAAGCACTAAACACAATGGCTCGCAATGCAGCTACGAGCTAAAAAGCAGAGGGACGAGCAACGCCCCTGGACCTGCCAGCCCGTGTCCGCAGCGCCCAGCCCTCCTTCGGGGCAGCAGCTGCCTCCGTGGCATCATTGGGGTGAAGTGGCAGGACCCGGCTGGGGGGGGGGGGGGGGGGAGGGGGGGGGGTGCCAGGAAGGAACTGCTGAAACCTCCCGGGTGTGAGGTGGCAGATCCAAATCTCAAGAAATAAGCAGGAATCCCAACAGACAGATTTTTCAAGAGTGCTCAGCACATCAGGCGCTAATCGCTTCTGAAAACGGAGCTTTTATTTAGACGCTTAAATGCAAGTTGGAAAAATCTGGCTCCAATTGTGGGTGAAAATCTGGCCCTGAGAGCCTTTTTTTCATTATTCTCTTCCCTTTTATTTGGCTCTAGATCACAATTCTCCTGTCTCTTACACTCCAGTCCGGGAGGCTGCTCCCCCAGGATCTCCGCTTTTAACCTTGCAGAAAAAGGAAACTGCAGCAGGACCGTTGTCGTCAGAGTCAAAACTTTCTCCTTTTTGTGCAAATCAATTTCCCTGTAATCTCAAGTGCTGTTTACACATCGCAATACCCCCGGACCGCGCGGGATTTGCATCTTGCCGCGCGCTGCGTGGAGCCCTGCCAGCTCCCAGCGGTTCCCAGCACACGGGGCTGCTGCTGCTTTTATTATAGGTGGACCGTGTTCATAGTATCTTAAATCCAACCTGGTGGATTACTATTCAAAATAAAGCGTGGACCGAGTTCTGCCGGGGATGCCCTGTGGATCAGGGTTTTGTTTTCTCAAACTGGTTTGCTCTGTATGGACCAGACAATTACGGTAGCCAGAAAAGTGTGAAATTTCAGCTCTGACCATGTCAGGGCTCCCAAGTGTCAGTTACAATAAAATAAATGACCCATTTCCTGACGGATCGCGAGGGCTCCTCAGAGACGGACGGACAGATTTTTTTATGTTTGTTTATTTTCTCTTTTTTCCTGACGGGAAGACTGCGCTCCCCTGCTTTTTCACATCAGGAGGTGGGAGCAGAGTAGGGATGCTCTCACCCATGTGCTGCTGCCCTGACAGCGCCCTCCCAGCTGCTCCCATCCCATCCCATCCCCGGCACCATGCCCACTGGCATCCCCTGCTCCCCCCCTGCCGAGCTCTGCCAGCTCCTGGCCCCTGCCTCCAGCCAAAATCTCAACAAACTGTCCCCCCTGCTCTTCGGGTTTTATTAGCCACCTTGGGGAAGCTCCCATGCAGGGGCTGTAAGGGCAGCCGGAGCGGGCTCAGCCCCAGCCAGCAGCACAGGGAGGACGAATGTTTTCCCAAAGCACTTCCCAACTCACGCAGACCACCCTCCAAACAGGCACCAGTACCCACAAGCTGCAGCGATACCAAACACGGCTTGGTTTGCTCTTAAAGTAAAGCCAAAGCCCAGGGAAGGGGACAAGAGTCGGGCAGTGTCCCCTAGGGGAAGGGCTGGCAGGGGCCAGAAACAGGCTGCAGGACCCCAACCCTCCCGAGACCCTTCCCAGAAAGCCCCATCCATTGCTAACTGACCAGAGGAGAAAACCGAGTGGGTTTCAACTGAAGCATGACTTTTCAATCTATATACTTAAAACCATGAAGACCACGCCAGCATCTTCAAGAGCAGGCTACGGGCACCACACATGAACCAATGTGGAACTGGTTTCCACTCCCCTTCCATGGGTTATTCCATCAGAAGCAGAGAACGCAGACAGGTTTTAAGGAAACCAGCTTAGAACAACACCTTACGTTAACTTTCCCACAGCTTCCCAGGGGCACCACCAACACAGGAGCGGTGTAAAACCTCCAGCCTGCGTTGGTCCGAGACATCCACTCTCAGCTCAGGGCAGGACTCAGGTGGGGAGGGACACCCTGAAGTCCCCTTGGCCAACGCCAGCATTCCCCCAGCACATCCCCTCTGCAGGGACATGGGTCTCAATGCTGCCCAGGCAGAACATCTCACAGTTCACCAGAAAACATGCAAGGATGAGGACAGCCAGAGAGAGACACCAGCAACCCCCTTGCAGAAAGAAGGAAAACCTTCCAGCCAAGACCCCTGCAATCCCCCCGGCTTCACAACCTCCAGGATAAACTTGCAATTTTCAGGTAAACCCCAGCAAAGATTTCTGAGCTTAATTCCCCCCAGGGTTCACACATTTACTGGTAATGAGCAGACGACCTGGGAAGGCAGCTGGGATAAATCACTACACACATCTCTGGAGTGGACAAACACCCCCGTGGGTCTGGGCTTCTTGTTTCATAAAGTATAGGTTAAGAAAAAGTTTCCTGGTGAGCAGACAATTCCCTAACTGCCTCTGCAATGCTCCCCGTACCTCTCCCTGCAGCCCCTAGAAGCCATCCCAAGCCAATGCAGGATGCTGCAGGACATCAGCCCTGTCACTGATCCATTTTCTCCTGCATCACTTCTTTTCTTGAACTTTTTAAACTTTGCTGGGCAAATGCATTTTTTAACACCCCCCCGGTGCTCAGTGCAGGACCCTCCTGGATCTTTTCCAGGCTTCAACGTGGGCAGAATAAGAATTTAAAGGTGCACAAAAGGCTCAAAGCCATCAGTCAGCGAGGAGCCTGGCACTGAGAAGGATGGGCAGACCTTGCAAGATACTTCTGCCGGTTACCCCCCAGTATCCTCCAGTTTATCAGGGTCCTTCCGGCAGCTGGGAACCCCTCTCACCCACACCCTCAAAGAGGCAGCCATCAGTGCTGTTCAGAAGGGGGTGATTTTGGAGTGCTCAGCCCTTGCTAAAGTTTTTAAATGCCTGCAGTCACAGCCAAAACGAGAGGTTTCACCTAAAACTTTTGAAAAACTCCTCTCTGGTAAAAAACAAAAAAAACCCAACCCACACCCAAAACCCAAAAAAGACCAGGAAAGTCTCTGCAACCTTTTTAAAAGTTTTTTTTTCCAAAGAAACCTGCAACATCCAGGTTTCAGGCTCCTCAGTTTTTTAGTTTGCTCCTACTCCCCTCCTTAACTTTTGGGAAGGGGGAGACACCAGCATCCCCCAGGCAATTCCCTATGCATCTGCTTCAGCCTCCCACTTCTCCCCATCAAAACTGTTCTATAAAACCAGTGGCATCATTAAAAGAAGCAGAAAAAAAACCCACCACCTTCCGCCAGCATCGATGGAGGTACCTTCCATTCCTAATTCCAGCAAATCTGGAAGGCAGCGGAAAAGCAGGGGCTGGAGCTGGTGACCCCGGCAGAGAAAAGGGGCTGGAGACATTTCCTCCTGCTCCAGCCTGGGGCTGCAAACCCCTTGGGCCAACTTGGGCCATCCCCAGCAGCCTCAGCTCCCCCAAACCCCCCTCCCCAGTAACTCTGGAAAACATTAACATCACTGGGGGCTTGTGCTGGGAGGGGGCAGAAATCTCCATTTTTTAATTTTTTTTTTTTTTTTTTTTAATTCTGAAAGGTCTCGATTTTCAAAGCGAGTACTTTAACCCCAGCTTCCCCTCGCCATATCTCTGTTTGCTTGTTTTTTTAACCTAAAAGGCAAAGACAGAACCAAATTCGATTGGAGAGGCAGATTCAGCCCCAGCGATTGCCACTGAGGTTCTCTAGGGAATTCAATTTATTATTTTCTTCTGAATCTCAAAAAAATCATCAAACTCCACAAAGGGCATCTACATGGGACAGGCTCCATCTTCTATGGGTTCAAAACTTGAAGCTACAGAGTTTCCAGTTAAATTGCAATTTCTTGGGCATATTTGCCACTTATGGCTCCTACGTGGAAAGGGGGAAATAAAGGCATTTCTCTCGCTTCAGGCTGTAAACTGGTAAATATATTCTTTCTCCCAGGTAGGTTAAAATTTACTAAATCATCTCAGTTTCAAACCTCACAGATGAAATCTACTGACAAATTATTAATGACTAATTGAATGGCAAAGTATTTCTAGTTTTTCTAGCTGGAAATCATCAAAACACCTGAATTTCCAAAGAACTACCCTTCTCAGAGGTATAAAACCAGCAGCAGAGAGCTCACAGCTCAAGGCTGGGGGCTCACAGAACTAAAGCAAAGAAGAACTCAAGTTTATTACCCTTTTTGGTAATCAAAAAAGTAGAAACACACCAAATCCCATTAAACTCTACATCCTGAGAAAGGAGCATTCATCCTGCCTTGCAATTTTCAAGCCTTGCAGTAAACAGGGGTGTTGCTAATTTTTGTTAATGATACTATAACTTGTGAGCCAGACCTGGTTTTGGGAGAAGAGAAGGATCTTAAGATTGGACTAAAAGCTTATTTTATCTCAACATTCAAGACAGTGTCTTTCTTTTACATGGAAAAGAACTACCAAACTTTTTTCAGTTAATTTTCAGACAACCCAACCACCAGGAGGGAGAAAGGCACATTTTTTGATTAATGCTGACAAAGAAAGAAATCACACTCGCTGTGATCAAAAATTTTAAAATATTTCGTTACGAACAATTAATCACACAATTATGCATGCGCAAAAAGAATGGTTCTCTGGTGTGAAAACATTAATTTGAAGCAAAGTCTAGGGGAGAAAAAAGCCAATTTGAAGGTTTTTCCCCATCCATTTCTATGTACTACACTCGATCCTCACATCATTAACAACATTTAATAATTTCCACCTCCGCTCGGGAGCACATGGAGCCTCTAAACCCAGGAGCTGCTCGGGAACAACCTCTCTTTAAAAATACCCTTTTAGTTTTCAGTCTATGGGCTGTTATCAACCCAACTCCCTCTCCCCCCCCCCAATTACTTGGTTTCATTCTCTCTGGTCGACTCACTTCCACATTCCTCATATTTGGAATGTCTGCTTGATGGATTCACTTTTTTCCCCCCTCACCCCTCCTCCTCGCCTCATTCATTCATTCTTTCGACCCCATCGACTTCGGGCTTTTCAGCTTCCCAGTTCCACCCCCCCACAACCAATCCTTCATCTTAAGTAGGAAAACCGAATTTTTTTTTTCCTTAAAGAATCCTTTTAACCTTCTGAAGAATAAAGCATGCAATAATCTTGAAATTTTTTTTTAAAAATCCTCTTAAGTTTCTCCAAGTTTTTCTACCAAAGTTAAAGAAAAAATAACTCCCAAACAGCAATGAGATCCTTTAAACAAATCTAAACTCACTTTAAACCTCTGTGTTTTTTTAATGAAACGATACATTTATCAGCACTGACTTTTCTTTACAGTCTAATACTTCCAAAGTATTTCGTTAAAATGGTTCCCCACGATCATTAACATAATTTGCAGTGTTAAGTGTTACTTGAAGAATCACTGTAATTAAAACAACTCTAAATCAGTTTATTCTTCTTGGCTATTTTGGTGCAGCAGCTACACACACCAGCCACTCCTTCTTGGGCCATATGAACACACGGAGCATTTTTTAATTTATTTCGATGATGGGTTTAGGTACAGGAGAGATTTTGAAGAAGGCAATCCACCAGCAGGAAAGATTTATTTACAACATGCAATTTCACCAGACACAATCGTTTCCAAAACCATCCCTGATCAGTTCTCCTGAGCATTCCTATTCGCACATTCAACGAGAAGAAAACACAACCAAAAAGCCAACTTTTGTAATTATTATTATTTCATAAATTAGCTGGGAAGCGCACCAATGCCCATGACTTGTTTTCCCACATTTCTAAAGGGGGAAAAAAAATTAATATCAGGTTTGGGGGGGGAGGGGGAGGTTGTTTGGTTTAGATCCCACCAAACTCATCTGATTTTGTCCTCACTGCTCACACTTAATTAACCATTTCCTGTTCTATGTGCCTTTAAACTGGAAAATCCAGTCTTAAAAGTAAGCAGAAAGGGAAGAAGAAAGAAAAAATATGAAGTATCCTTTGAGGCAGCCCCCATATATCTCAAACTTTTTTTTTCTTGGTTTTTTTTGGGGGGGGGGGGGAGCAAAATACCCCAAATTTCCCCAAAAAAAGCTCATTCGGGGCAACCAACCTGCCAAGTTTACAAGCAGCTGCCAAAAAAGTTGCCTTTTTTATTTTTTTCCCGACACAGAAACACAAACAACTTTTCCCAAAGTGAAACAAAGTAACGGCGGCCCCGGTCCCCCTGCAGCCCCCACCCCACCCCCCCGCGAAAGCTGTTCCTGCCGCTTCAAACGGCACCCGGGGGGGGGGGGGGGGGGGGGGGGGGGAGGCCTCATTTAAACCCCCCCAGCCCCCCAAAAAGGGGTCAGCAGCTAAAAGCGAGGCACAGCACGATTTAAGGAGATCCAGGAGAAATGCAAACCGACCTTCCTTCCACCTATTGTACGGTTCCCCCCCCCCCCCCCCCCCCAGCACTTTGAATTCCAGGCACCGGCGGAATAGTCCCATTTTCAGTGAATTTCTCCCCGCGCCTCCTGGGGGGGCGTGAGCGGCTCCCCCCCAACCTACCGATTATCCAGCAGCAGTAAGAAAAAAAAATATGTATGTTTAGGGGTTTTTGGAGTGTTACTATGTTACCCTTCAGAGGGTAATTGCCTTTGCAACAGCCCCCCTTCACCCACTGCTGTTTAACCCCCAGCAAGTCACCCAACGCCGTAACCAGCACCAGCGCTCACCCTGCCACGAGGGGCTAAAAAATTAATTAATAAGAAGAAGAGTCAAAATCTTGGCTAGGAAATTGTTACACGGATTTGGGTTTTGCTGTTGGGATCAACCCCAAGCAGAGGGAAGCCCCTCTGCCACAGCCAGGGCTGCAAAGTTTGGCAGCTCCCCCACCCCCTACAATGGAAGCATAAAGGGGTGACCCTAAAAAAGGGCTCCCACGCCCCAGCTGAGGGGGGGGGGCTCAAAAGATGAAGGAATCGGGAGAGTTTGGGGAGGCAGCGTTGGCTTCGCCTCCTCCCTCCGCCCGGGCGTTGAAGTAACCGCCTCGTCACGTGGCCGACGCGGGTTTCGGGCTGCGCGATCCAACGTGGACTATTGGGGTTGGGGTCTCGCTCGCCCGCAGCCCCACAGGCCCCTCCTTGAGCTGGGGAGGGGGGCAAACCTCTGCCAAAAATAAAAGCTCTTGGTATTTCCCAGGTAACCCCCGGCAGGGCTGGGAGCGCGGGGCTGGGGGCTGCTCCAGCGTCCGGCACGCCAGCCCGGCACGCAACAAAGGGCCAAGAAGATGGAGAGGGCCGGGCTGGGCAAGGCCGGCGGCGGCGGGCGAAGCTGCTTGGCAGGTTGAGGGAAACCACCAAGAAACCCGCTTCTTGCCCCAAAATAAAAGTTGCCGCTGGATGGGAGCTGGGCCAGCGCCCCGCGCTCGCTGGGTTTTAAATCACTCCCGGCATGGCACGGGGAGACCGGCCCCATGTTGTTGTTTTTTCCTTTAAGCCCTCACCATCAAATCCCAACAAATTGCACTTTTTTCCAAAAAAAAAAAAAAATTATACCTTTTTTTTTCATTTTATGATTCTATTGGAAAACAAAAAAATTTTGCTCATTTCACAGCAGAGGAACAGAGCGAGGCTGGGAAATTCTTCCAGTGCCACAAGTTTGAAAATCCCAATGCCTCAGCCATCCAATCACCTTGGGTGAGCTGCTGGATAATTGTTCAACCATTTCTTTAAAAAAAAAAAAACAAAACAAACAAACCAACAAAAAACTTGCTCACGAGGAAGTTTTCTATTTTTTTTTTTAAAAAAAAAAAAAGGAATTAAACGCTGAGCCTCAAAACTGCCTCTCACCTCGCTGGTATCTAAAGCCAAATCACCAACATCTTTAATTTTATATGCACATATTTGGGTATAATTTTTTTGTCTCTTTTATCTTATGTTCAATTTTTTTCCCCCAACAGAAATAATAAAAAAAAAAAAGAAATTAAAACACTGTATTACCTTTGCTTTTTAGGTACTGAATGTTCAATCTCTAGCTGTTTTCCATGAAGCTCCACTTTCCCTAAAAACAAAATGTGTCTGTTTTTGAAAATCTGGGTGGAGTGGTCAGAAAGCTTTGGATAACACACTATCACGTGAAAGCTCACAATTTAATTCAAATTACGATGAACTACGCACAAATACATTTTCCGATTCCTTTACAAGTGCATTTTATTAAATATAAGACTGGCTTCAAATGGGAAGCGGTGGGAGGGAGTGGTGAGTTAGCTGTCTGGACAATGTTCCTTAGGAATATTTAATTCCTTAGTTCATCCTGCTTGGAGTGAAAAAAAATGAGGAATAATATTTTGAGACCAATTCTTTGCCTTTATTTAATTCCGTCTTGTTTAATCCCTGGAAGAAGTCCTTTGGGCTGATTTATTCCCCCACACACACGCCCCCCCATTAAAAGGCTCAAAAATTGTAACTCCATGGCAGAAATGGATTTCTCTTTGAAAATGGAGTGGGTTTCTTTGCTGCTAGCTTATTACGATGATTTTTTTTTTTTTTTTTGGAGGGGGGAGAAGAAGGGAAGAGCTCGGCGGGAGGCGGGGGGAGCCCGGGCCGAAGGGGGGGGGTGGGGGAAATTCAAATATTTTAAAAATTATCTGCTTCCCGGGGAGCTTTTTCTCTCCCTGCGAGCAGCATGGCGACCTTCGCGCTACTCCACACATCACATGCCCCAGGAAACCCAGTTTCAAATCAAAATGGCCAAAGTCCCAGCCCACCCGCCCGTGCCGCGACGGGACCCCCGCGCCGAGCCCTGCCGGGGCGGCCGCCCCGCAGCCAGCGGGGCCTGGGGAGGGGGCGGCCCACGCGGGGCGGGGGGCTGCGTGGGGTGGGGGGCCCCTGCTCTTCTCCCCCCAACGCTGGGCGGGGGGTGTTTTTTTGTGGGTTTTTTTGAGGGGGGCAGCGCCGGGGAGGGAAAGCGGGTCGCACCCCGCCGCCCGCTGATGCAAGCCCCGACGGGGCGCAACGGAGCGGGGGTGGGGGGGCACGGGTTTGGGGGGCGGGTGGGGCTGGAAGCTGGGGGGGTCTGGAGCGTTTCGGGGAAGGGGAGAGGAGGAAGCGGGCGGGGAGGGCAGGCGAGATAACGCCGCTTACCCGAAAAAGTTTCGATGGCTTTCATGGCCCACTGCTCGTCGGGGCAGTCCACAAAGGCATAGCCGGACTTGACCAGGAACTGCCCGCTGAAGGAGATCTTGTGGTCGTTGAAGACTTTCTCCAAGTCGGCCGGAGTCACGTTCTCGTTTAGGTTCCCGATGTACAGCTTGTTCATGGTGGCGGCGGGGGGCGGGCGGGCAGCGGTGGCGGCGCGCCGGGGCTCCGAGCGCGGCTCCCGGGGGGGCTCCACCGTGCGCCCGCGCCGTCGGGCTCCGGCCGCGCTCTGCCGCCCCGCAGCCGGCCGGGGGCTTGGCTTGGGGAGGGGGGGGCTTGTTGTTTTCTTGCCCTTTTTTCCTTGGGTTTGGTTTTTTTTCCTACCCCCCCTCTTTCTTTTTTCCCCCTATTTTTTCCTCTTTTTTTTTTTTTTTTTGATGGATTTTTTTTTCCTTTGAGGAGGGGGGCGGCGGCTGCTGGAGGAGGGAGGGGGGGCTCCTAGGGGAGGGGGCGGCTCCGGCGGGTGGCGGCGGCGGGCAGGGCGGTGGCGCCGGCTGCGGGGGCCCCCAAGTCGGCGGAGTGGCACTGGAGTGTCACCGGACGCCTCTCGGCAGCCGGGCACCGCCTCTAAATAAAACCGACCTGGAAAATGAGTGAAAATGTTTGCTGGAGGAAGCCACGTGGTGATGCGGGAGGGCCCGGCCCCCGGGGGGAGGGGCCGGGGGGGAGGGGGCGGCCGCCACTTATTTATTTATTTTAATTTAAATACTACGTTATTTACCTCCACGCACACACCCCCTCCCTCCTTTCCGAGCGGGGGGCGCATCCACCCCCCGTCCCATGTGGGTGTCGTGTCCCCCCCCCCCCAACCTCCTCCACCGCCCAGCCCTGTCCCGTCGAAGGCACTTTCCCATCTGCTGCAGCCCCCCGCCCCCACCGCGCCCCTCCCCCCACCGCGCCCCTCCCCCACCCCTTTCCCCCGGTGCCTCAATGGGATTTTTCTGGGTGTAAAAAACTTAGGCATCAAAGGGGCCGGGAGGTCCCCTGGCGCCAGGGGATTGGGGGGGGAGGGGGGGCGGGCAACAGCCCGCCCGCCCCCCCGGGGCTGGTGCGGCCCGGCGGGGCGGCTGGGGGAGCCCCCCGGGGCGGTATTGTCCCCGGCATTGTTTTAAGCCCTTCATGTGCAGCCCCGCGGAAGCCTACGGGGAAGGGGGCGGGGGGGGGGGGCTCCTCCCGGCACAAAAGGGCCCCACGGTGGAGGAGGGCCGTTCCCCGACGGGGCCAGGGCTGGGCTGCGAGGGGGGGGGGGGTGCCCCGTCGGCAATGTGGCGTGTGCGGCGCAGGCCCCCCCTCCCCGCCTGCCTTTTCTGGAGACTTTTATTTTTAGGCTCAAGATGGGTTGAAAATAGCAGCGAGCCCCCCCCACCACCACCCCACCCCCGGCCCCAATCCGCCACCCACCCCCCCGCCTTCCTGCCTATTCGACGGGGCGGGCGGGGGAGCCCCGGTGCGCTGGGGGCTCGGCCCGGGATGCTGCCGGGCGGGGAGGGGCGGGGGCGGCCGCAGCTCCCCACCCCCCCGCCCGCCCCCCCGCCCGCCGCGCTGCAAGTAGAGGCACGGTCCGGCCCCTCCGCGCCTGCAATTAAATGCAACGCGCCCGAGGAAACCAGCTCCCGCCTGCCCCTCCCGCCGGGCGCGGGGCTCGGCTCCGTGCACCCCCTCCCCTGGAAAAATTTGTAAAAAATGTTTAAAAAATAATAATAATTTAAAAAATCGCTAACACATTATTTTTGCCCATCGAGGGAGCGGCTCGGCTGAGGGATTCCCGGGCGCGGAGTTCCCGGGCAGCTCCGCGCTCCCTGCGCGGTCGCGCAACCGGCTCCGCGCTACGCTCCCCCCTCCCCCCCTCCCCCCGCCTTTCGGGGTGGGTGCGCGGGGCCGGGACCCCGGTCTGGGGGGCGGCGGCACCCCCAGCACAACTGGCAGAGCTGGGTGTTTCCTCGGTGCTACACAAATGGGATGTGCTGCGTTCTATTGCTAGAGTTATTTTTTTTAATTATTAGCGATTTTTTTTTTTATTATTCCTATTTTTCTCCCGGGTGGGGAAAAGCCACGTGGAAAATTTGTTAGGAAATAAATTTGATATTAGTCGGGAATCAGAAGTTGCGTAAACCTGAAGAAATAGATGCACATGCCCGAGGACATTTGTAGTGCTCTGTGCTGCAGCCTCTTAGGAATCTCGTTAAAGTGAATGATAAAAATCCTGGGAAACGGTCATTTCAAGCGAAAAGCCTTTAGCTTTCCCTCCTGTATCCGATCCACTCTGTTATCCCGGGATCTTTGCCTTAGAAGCATGGAGATGCTGCTCACCAGGGAAAGTTCGGTTCCCATCCTTCCAGCTGCGTTACTTGGCTCTCCTGAAGTACCAAAGCAGCCCGAGCAGCCTTTGTGGGAGCGCTGCTGCGCCCACGTGCGTGTCCCCCAGCCCTGCGGGGCGCAACGCAACCTTCAGATCCACAGGTGAAAAGCAGAGAGCAATGGAATTGGGAAAGAAAGTTCCTGCAGCTCAGAAAGTTCACTGCGAGCCTCCCCTGCCTGAAACGGCCAGCGTGCGCCTTCCTCCAGCGCTACGTGTGTCCCCCCCACCGCCACGATAAATGAGCCGCTGGCTGCTCCGGATCGATTTCTGATCTTGCCCAGAATCTTTTGTTGTTGTTTCTATTGGTTTACCCAGTACCTTCCCCATGTAACATCAGCCTTTGCAATAATGAAATGAAGGAAACCAACCTTAAAAAAAAAAAAAAAAAAAAAAAAAAAAGGAAAAAAAAAAGGAAAAAATCCAAACAAAGAGGGAAGTCTTCAATTTAGATCTGAAACAAGAAAGACTATCAGTCAACCTCCTTCCCTTGGCTGCAGCATTCCAGATGCAAGGTATTTAGAGAATGCAAACAGCAGAGACTAAATCATTGATCTGCTGGGGGGTAACCGAGCTGCACTCACCCCGTGCAGGGGCTGGGGGGCTGCCCCCCAACCCCAAACTGCTCCCGCCCAGGCTGAGCCAGGGCAACATCCCCCCCACCAAGGGAAACAGTTCTGCCCTCCCTGATTTCAATGTCACCAGGAGCCAGGGAAAGGCTGAGCAACAGTTTGCACCCAGGCACCGTCACTTGGAAAAAACTCTGTGGCCTTTTTGCTCCCCCAGGATTTTCTCAAGTTGAGTTGTAGTTTTAAAATTCACTTTGAGGAGCTGATTTGTGTGTGTGAGAGAGAGAGAGAGAATTTACAAACATTTTCAAATTTTACTGCCTCACTTTCTCATCAATGTAAAGCTGCTTCTGATTTAATACCTAAAATCTGATTTGGCCAAAAGTTGGAGTTTTTAAAAAATGTAAATATTGGAATCAGGCAGAAATGGTCTTAATGAGTTTTTACAATTTCTCTACAAGTTCAAGTAGTTACTGTTGCCACTTAGGAGTTTGGGGAAATTTCTTAAGGGAGAAGGTTGAAGCTGGGTGGCAAATAGTGCAGCTAAGATTTCACCGGAATGGGGCTTTGATACGAGAGGGTGCAATTACTGCAGCCTGCTGAAGTGTTGTTGATCTGAGGCAGCACATCTCTGAAATAGAAATATTTTTTACTGGTAGATTAGCAGTAAACAAGAACAGATTATATTCTGCTATTTTTCTACCAGCTATCATTTGAATCTTTCTTTAATTTGTTTTTCTCTCTTTTTTTTTTTTTTTTTTAAATCTCTGGTGATCTCACTGGTATTTAATTTGGACAACATTAAAGATGTACTTAGAAACCCCAGAAACTTTGAAAAAAATCTTCATTTTTGAAAGTTTGAAAATAAGTATTAATTACTATCTAATAAATATGGGGTGAAAGTTTTCAGTAAAATACACAGGTCATAAAGGAAAAAAATAAAAATTTTATTTTCATATAATCTGTTTCAATCAAATGTCAACTAGCAGAAATAATCTGAATATGGAACAAGCCTGTCCTTGAAACACAGGTGAGAATTCAACAGAACAAGAAGAGTGAGGGCTACAGTTGGGAAATATTTCCTTTTACTTAAGTGGAATCCCAGTTTAAACCACCTTTTGTTCAGTTTTTATTACATGGAAAATATTCATGACTGGAAAAAATCAGCTCATATCTAAGAAGATCCAGTTGATTAAAGCTCGTGTCGATAAATTTGTTAAGAATCAAACTTGCTATGAAATGACTAGTTTGCTTTAAAACAAAATTAAGGTTTGAGGTAGATTATTGGTAATCCCCTGGTTCTCTGTGCATTTGAAACATCATCCTGGCATGTAAATGAGGTTTTGTTTGAGCCCCGGAGCATCCCCAGCCCCAAGGAAGGGGCTGAGTGATGGGAAATGCCCCTCTGCTCCCTGGAGGGCGGGAGGTTCAGAAGCAGCAGTGCTGAAGATGGAAATGGTTAAACCTGGAACTTGCTGGAAGATCTGCCTATTCCCTAAACATTTTAGTGCTTCAGTTAAAAACAAAGCAAATACTGCAATAAACTCTGGCTTCAAAATCAACTCCCATCTTGAAAAATCCTTTCGTTCTGGTACAAAAAAGCTGGAGTCTCTTTCAAAGTAACCCAACAGAAAACCACAACCAAACAACTGTTTGCTTCTCCTCCACATCTGCTGCTTGGCACTTGCTGGGCTCCCACCAGGGCAGGGTGCTCAGCGCCGCACAGGGCTGGGGCTGGGTGCGCTTCCCAGGTCTCCTGGAGCAACAACCTGAATTCTCCGTTGGGCTTTGCAAACACACAGAGGAATGTTCAAATTGCAACTGAACAAAGCTGCTTTGCACAGATTTCCCCTCCATCCCCCCACCAATGGAAACAGTTAATTTGGGGGTTTGCAGTCATTTTCTTTGGGTAAGCAGTAAACTCTAAAGGGGAGGAAAGGAAAAGGCTTATCAGAACAAGCCCTGAAATGTTGCTGTTCAGATAGTCCCTTTAATTTTCAATTTTTCTCCAAAATGAATATGCCGCCACTTCTTTATAACAGACCTTGCTAACCTGTTCATTCAGTTTTTCTTCCTCAAAAATCGCCGGAGCAGCTGGACACATAGCTGGAGCAGCCATTTCTCCTACGGATGGCTGGAGCGGTGGGGGAAAGTTTTGGTCTTGGTACAATGATAAACTAAACTAACATAGTTGAGAAAGCATGGTGGGGGATGAATCCTGCCGTTGCTGAACTCCCCCTGACCTTATTTCAAGTAGGAGCTGCTCTTTTGAACCCCGCTCCAAACATTTGCAGCACTTATATAGCACAGATTAAATGTTTTCCTTTCAGTTACTGTAGGTATTTGTATCAGATTTCCTCCAGTCTGAAATAAATGCAATTTCTATCAGATTTATGCTCTGTGAGTACAAATTTGGGGGCCCTATAATTCCGAGTCACCGTTTAAATCCCCCAAAGAACAGCAGGCTCTCCAGCACTCACTGCTTTTCATCCCTCCACTTTTTAAACTCCCTGTAGCAGGAGGCAACGAAAGGCTCAGCCGCTAATACCATTCCATTTTTGCCTAATTCTTTATACCCAAAACAAGTGTATCCCGGGAGGTGGGAAGCTGCACAGCAACACTTTCTGTTGTGGGTCACTTTAAAAAATATAGGTCATTTCACAATCGGAACCTTGACCCATACCCCACCGCCTGCGCCGGGGCACCCGCACCGCTGGGCTGCCGGAAAGGTGATGTTAGGAGAGCAGCAAGGGCACGAGATAGAAATAATTCCACGTTACTGAACCAGCCACTTGGGCAGGCGCCTTGCCGTGGACCGGGTTGTCTAGTTTCTCGTCCTGCTGGTACATAGTTGGGATTTAGCGGGACTGATTATTTCCTCTCCTTTCCTGCAGCTCCACCACTCTAATCTCCCCAGCTGGTGACTTCTGGCCCTATCTTTGCTCAAAAGGGGAATCAAGGATGGTTTTCACATCACGATTGCTGCCGCAAGGTGAAGTGCTAACGGGGTAAAGCGCTAACAGGGTACAGCCCAGGTAGTTCTAATGCTACAGCAAGTCCAGATCACCTCTCCAGCCCCGGGAAGCTGTGATGGTGCTCACTACGCAGGGGTGAAAGTTGCAGTTGTGAGATTCTTATAAGCAGCTCAATGGTCCAAATAAATCTTCCCCGCATAGATGTTCCAGGTGCTGTCACAGGCTTTTTGTTACGGCAGTTACTGTCCTGTAGGTCCCTGCTGCTGGGAGATATGACAAGCGTTTCAGAAAAAAAAAAAAAAACCCAAACCAAAACCAAAAAAACCAACAAGCAGAGGATGCAGCAAAAAGTCCGTATTCCCTGTGTTTTGCAGTTCCCATTTTTAGTTGTTGTGGATTTTTTTCCCCTCGCAAAGAACTGGCAATCAGGAAGGCTCCGAGACAGCCGCCCCAGTGAGCTGAATTAGTCAAGAACAACTGCTGGAGCCTTAAAAGGCCCTAGGGTTTGTCTGCAGTTAAAAGAGAACATTGGCATTTAAAAACATATCTGGTATTTTGCCATCGTGAAAAAACCTGTTCCAATCCCCGCAAGCACTGGAGGGGGAGGCAGGTCTGAACCCAGGAGAGAGGATGAAGCGGCGTGCAGCCCTCCAAAGATGCCCTGGAAATCCATCCAGCCCATCATCCGCATCCCCGGTGCAGCTCCACGTGAGCAGGGGATGGGACGAGGAGCCAGGCAAACCCTCGCTGCCTTCAGCTGAGCCCAAGCTGCTGCCACCATGTTTCGGGAAGCCTGAGCTCCCTGGCAGGGTCCTGGCCCCCGGGATGGGTGCGTGCTCTCCCCCCCTAACAGCACCAGCCCTCGCCGCACGACGGGTAGAAGGTGCTGTTAGACCCCAGGCAGCCCTGGGAAGCAGGGGAAGGCTGGACACGGGCTGCGGGGTCAGGGCTTGGGGGAAAGAAGCTCAGATTTAGGACTTGAGCTCTGCAAAGGGTGAGTGAGAATAAAGCATGTAAGAGTTACCTCCTCTGCGAGACATTGCTGGTATTTTAGGGAGACAAACAAGCTCCCAAGAAAAAGCTTGGAGCCTCTTGCACCTTTGGCAGCAGCAAAGTTGAATTAAGAACAGAATCAGCCCTGAATCAAGACCAGAGTTGAATGATGCTCCACTGCATGTGATTTCAGGTAGAGGATGGGGGTGAAAAACTCTAAAATCCCTTCTTCCTCCTTCCCTGTGCTTTGAGGAGCCGAGCAAATGCTAACACCGATCGATCATAGCCAGCTACGGTTGGGAACCTCAGATCAGCCCAATGCTTGCACACAAAATGGAGCAGAACGTGCTGTTTTCATCTGGGACAGGCAGCACCTGAAATCCATCCCTGGCAGTGCTGAGGTGCCCTGAGCAGCGCCACGCAGAGCAGCAGCTGAAGAGCCCTGCTCCGATGGGAAAGGGAAAATCTTACTCACCAAATCCATTGGGAAGAGGAGAGGTGTAAACTGTGACACTGAAGGAGAGATGTTAGAGCTAAACACCAAGAAAATTCTTTGAGACGTTTGCAGCATTCTCCTTGCTGAAAACTTTTGGGAACGGATCAGACTTGTCCTTTCAGAGTGATCTAAATGGAGCTGAGGCTGCCTGGGAGCAGGGGAAGGAATGGATGACCTCTTAAGGTCACTTCAAGCCCTATTTTTCCATGATTACAGGGACATCTAATACTTGAAATGCTCTGTAATCAAAGTTGCCCTTGAGATGTTTCGGTGTCTCAAAGCAGAGCAGAAGGACCATTTCAGTAGCGCAGCTGTGATCTTCCCAGTGCATTCCTGAATTCCTGAAACACCAACTCCTCGAGTCAGGTCTGCTGCAGAGCAGAGCAGAGCTCGCTCACTCCACACTGCCTGGCAGGGTAGGATGAAGCAGGGCAGCTCCACCTCTCCCGTTTAATTTGCAGGGAGACAAATGCTGCAGCTGGGTGAAACCTAAGCTAAAGTGTCCTCTGTCCCAAGCTAGGACGCAGCGGAAGGTTGTGAAATGACTCGTGTTATCAGAGAAGGCAGCAGACCACAGATAGCACTACAAGGGAAGAGCTGCTGTGGCTGGGATGGGCTGAGGCTGGAGAAGAACAAGGTTGACATCATTAATTGGACCCCCTGTAACAGGGGGCAGAAAGCAGATGCGGGCGCGTGGTCCTTCTCTAGGTCCCTAGGTCTGCCCTGGGCGCTTCCCAGACCCAAACTGGCATGCAGAGGTTCGGCGCTTCAGGTACCGACCAGTGGATACTGCACAGGGCAGGATGAAACGCAGGCAGTGCCCACCTGCCCTCGGAACTCCTGCTCCTCTGCAGGCTTTTTGCATGAAAGGTTGGCAGAAATTTTGGAGTGATGCTGCCGTCTGAACTGCGTCATGAGTGGATGCCCCAAAATAACTGTAATTGTGAACTCTGGGTCAACATTTCATGTTGCTGGACATTTATTTCACCCTATTAACTTTATACCCTACAGAGGCACTTAATGAGAGGAAAACAAATAGGTTGCACTTTGGAGAAACAAGATATCTGAGTTGGCTGGGAGCAAAGTACCTAGAATACATATAATAAAGACACTGGGCTAAACTATTCTATTTTATTGATTAGCAGCTATGCTAGGAGTGCAAATTGGTTACTTGTAACTATTATAGTGCATCATTTATTACAGCAGGCACAATGCTCCTGCATGGGTGAAAAGCTCTGGAGACCCTGGCACGCTTGTGCGCTGCAAGCTAAAGGACGAAGCCACATGTTAAGTAGCTCCTGTGAAAGTAGTAATTACTCCCTAATAGCACTGAACTCTTAATCTACACTAATAATGTCCTTCTGAGCCTTTATCTTGATGCAATATAGGTGCAAGATTTTTTTTGCTGGAGAGGCTGGTTGGGCAGGGGGTTGTATAACTGCAGCGCAGCAAGAGCTCGCCTCTGCCTGCGCCGGGGGCAGGTGGATGCGGCGTTTGTTCTGCACCCTGTGGTCTTTGGGGGCAGGAACACAGGTAGCGGTTGAAACCAGCCTGTATCCGATGCTCTGTCCCAGCAGCACTTCTCAGAAGAGCAGAAAGAGACACTTTATAGAAAGGAACTACAAAATGGATAGCCTTTCCGTGGAGAGAAGCACCTCACCGTGCTGGATTTCTGCATGTGTTTGGGATGAGATACACCAGGGGCACCGTGCCAGCACAGCGAAACCCTCTCCCACGCCGAAACCACCGACACTCCAATTTTGCCATTATTACTGCAATTCCACTAAGGGCTGCTTTTTGCTCAGCCCTGTCAACCAGAAATCCTACTTCTTTCCCACACAAATCCCTGATGTAGCTGAGCCAGCACAAACCTGGGAGGATACACGCACCCCTCCTACACCCAGGTGTGCAGGGTTACTGCTCTGAGCCGCTCTGCTGAGCTCCACAAAATAAATAATAATAATAAAAAAAAGCTGGCAGACCTGAGGGGAAGGTTGTAACTTGGATAACCTCCTGCAAAAGTTCAGGCTGCTCGGGGGAACCGAGCTGCGGACGGGACCGTGCCATGAGCCAGCCACGGGCACTGCCGCGCATCGGAACGATGCGAGCGCAGCTCAGCCCCTGGGTTAGGCTGGCACAGGCACAATCCTGCTCTGCTTCCCTCAGCAGCTGAAGCTGGGTGTGACGGGGATCCTAGAGCAGCACCTGGTAGCAGTCCCTAAACGAGATTTACACACTAAAATGCAATGGGTCGAGCTCTCCCAGAGGGACTCAGGGAAAGCAGGCAAGTCAAGCACGAGGGAGAACATCTTACCGGGCACGTAGTCACAGCAGAGCTGATGGGAAGGTGGGTTCACCCCTCCTACTCTGATGGCACAATTCACATCTGCAGAACATCTGCTGTCCTAGATCCAGCTGTGCGAGGGCAGGGTGAGGTGGTGGCCTCACTGACCCATGTCCCCAGCAGCTGCAGAGCCACCAGGAAACACTCCATCACCTACTCAGGACAGAAAAAGCCCAAATGGGGGCTCAGGTCCCCCTACCACCCCTCACCATTACAGGCAGCTGCTGTGCCGCCACCATCCGCCTCGTTAACCAATGCTGCCTCACCATTGCCTACTAGAGTCCTGTCTGCCACCTTCCACCCCAAGTTTTCTTCTCTTAGAATGCATATTTTGGGGGACAGATGCTGTTTTCAGTATTTGGGGGGGTTGCACAAAGGGTTTCAGACCACAGTTGAGATGCCCAGGCTTGATGGTGACCAAAAAATCCCAATGATAGAAGCTATTGATTGTAGCAAAGATATTCTTTCTGTAAGAAAGACAAGGAGCAGATTGGATCTCTCTGAGACAGCACTTACACTTGGCAAAAGAAAAGATGGAAATTAAGGAAGTTTTTGCCATGGAAGGAGGTGCTATGCGGAATTAAGGTTTAGACCAACGCCATATGTCTTATGCCCACAATCCACGTTCATTCTTGATTTTGTGATAGAGTAATGTTTAATTGCCATTAATGTAAACAAATTTTAAAAGGTTATTTTCCTGCTCTGTAGGTCAATAGACTTAATGAAGCAGCTCTAAGTGGGTTTGAATTGCTTTGATTAGGTGCCTGATTTCCTGTTTACCTCATGGGAGTGGGTTTGGTCCTGCACAGCTCACATATATAAAAGCCCTGGAAGGTCTCCTCAGCACCAGAACCAACTGAAATCCTCTGGGCAGCTTCAGAGAAAGGTAAGCAGCTCTATGTTAGTCTCTCTTGTTGTATTTTTTTACTTTCTTTCCTCCCCCCCCCCCCAAAATAACAGTGGGAGCGAGCAGTTTGAGAGCATCAGGCAGGAGCTGGAGCAGAGCAGAGCAGCCTGTATCCCTGGCGCAGGGTTTCCTGAAGTGGTACAGGACTAGCCACTCTCTCGGTAGCTTTGGCAGGAAGGACCCGCAGCAGCGTGGCTGCTGGGTTGTAAAGGGAACGATGGTTCTTTCAGAGGAGGATTCAGTATGTGGCAAATAGCAGTTTGGGATCTGCACCTGCACAGGGAAACAAGGAGAAATTGGCTCTTGGTTGCTTTTGGGGACCTCCCAGCTATGGATAAAACAGGGGCAATGTTTCTTCCAAAGCAGACAGTATTGTATGGGGGACTGGAAGACCTTCACGTTGCAAAGATCCCAAACTTTCACGTTGCAAAGATACAAGGGAGTTGCTCCTCCTTTGATGAACAAGTCAAATCACAGGATCAAAACAGCGTAGGTGTCACAGCAAACTCCGTGCCAGGCAGGGCTAGCACAGCTCGACTACCCCAGTTCAGTGTCACGCAGGCAAAGGGGTCTTGTATTAACTAAAAAATGGGTTTTTAACAGCCTCTGAAAATGTGGATTGCTTTCCCTCCCTGTCTGGGTAAATTCTGCAGAGAAGGAGAACTGTCCTTCCTTAAAATTAGGCTACAATGCATTTTCTCTCCTAGTATCATAAATAATTACCCTAAGCAGAACAATATTCTTCGCACAACTGAGCTATTTTCAGATCCATCATCGTACCCTCAGTTATATCGCCAATATATGAAATGAAAAGCAAATAAAAGGGAAAGCCTCAGTTATTTAATCATGATGTTTTTTTCCCGTTCTCATTTAAAATACTCCTCAGCTCTTTGTATAATGGAATTTATTTCTGCTGTTAACACACTCTGTAACTATTTGTCTTTTATTGCTTTAGCTCTAAGTATTTTAGGGATTTTGCCAGTGTTCAGAACATTACATTACACCTTTGCTTTTAAGAGCATTCCTCAGAACTCGATGTATCTGAGATAATGTAATGCATTCAGTATGAAAATGAAAACATTTGTAAAAGATGTCACAGTTTTCCAGAAATAAAAAATGCCACAATTACAAACAACATCCCAACTTGCAAATTATTGGTCTCTCCAAAATAAGAACTGGGCTGTCATAAGAGTACAAATTACTACTTAAAGGAGTAAAGTTCTATAGATGTATGAATAAATTTTTGAAGGATGGAATATTTGAGTCCTGATCTAGACCTTTTTCGTTTTGTTACTGTACTATCCTTCCTGTTAACAGCAGCTCTCCATCGCAGTGCTGTTTCCAGAAATAGCTGTGACAAAGAGTGAGGTGAGGGACAACAAAACATATCTGTGAGCCATGATCAGAACCATTTTTGTACGGAGTTTGCAAAGCTGGAATAGTAATTAAAAGAGCTCAAATGTCCAAGGGCTTTTGAGCCGAACTGTGGACATGAAGACTCGGAACAGCTTGAAACTAATAAATCTTGGAATCCGATCCTGTCACTGTCCATGCGGTATTTTTCATAACTGATATTCGCTGACTCTGGCTCCAGTCCCTACATAAGGCATTACCCACCCCAACAGAAACTGTCCCAGAAATTAGATCAGGCTCCTAAATCCTGCGGAACTGCAGCGTGGGATAAGCGGGATGCCGTTGCTGCTGAATTGTCTGATCCAACGTAGGTTCCCGTTCACATACTCAAGATTGAATCGACCCTTAAAGCACAATGAGGTACCCACAGGGTCAGCTTGTAAACATGGAGGAAGACAAAGCCCTTGCCTCCAGGAATGTGCAACTCACAATGAATTTGATGGTTACAATAAAAGTATAGGGAACCAACATTAAAAGACACCAGGGTGGGAAAGAGCGTTGGCATTGAAAAAGTGATTTAACTGGGAGCGGCAGAATAAGGCTTTGTAGGATGGAGAAGGCTGCTCGAAGCACAAGGACTGAAGAAACACATTTACAAGCACAGGCACGTGCCCAGCCACCACACATCCTCCTGGGCTCACTGTCCTGTCACTTATGTCCCATGTGTTCGTAGGGGCCGGACATCTGGATTGCCCTTTGCTTTTGAACAGAGAAACCAGCTGAGAAAATGATGTCTTTCAAAGTTCTCTCTCTGCTCCTCGCATCTCTGGGGTTTGTTTTGATGGAAGAGAACGTCTCAGGGTAAGTGTTTTGGAAAGCTCACAGTATATTTTGAGACTCTTCCAGCTCCTCACTGGAGGCAAATGGACTCTTTCCATTGGCATCTTGGTGAGTAGGTGAGAACATGAGTCCTGAGGTAGAGCTCAGATAATAGAGACAGCCAAGCATACAAAGATGAGCACATGATAAGAGAGATATCAAACTAAAGCCCTGAGCCTTTGAGCCAGAGCCAGGAACTCCCAAGTTTTCCCTACAAACTCCATGGCTCTGGGTTAGGAGGAACAAGCTGGAAGTCAACCAGGAGAAGAAGGTTGGCTGAGAACTAGAAACAAGATGTAATCCTCTCGCATGAATGAGGGTGGGGGCACCCAGTATTTGAAATAGTCTGAAAAGATGACTGGTTACATAAAGCAGGTATGTTATAAAGACTTTCCCTACCTTTCCCTACATCAAGCAGGTATATTATAAAAACTTTCCCTATCTTTCCCTACATCAAGGAGGTATATTATAAAGACTTTCCCTCTATTTCTCAGACTCCTATTACAAAATTTCCAGCTACCACCTGAGAAGATCCAAAAGATCCCTTATTAGAGCAGGAGAGCTTGCTGCAATCCCAGATAGCAGTACTATAAAAGGATCTGTCTTGAAATCCTTCAGTAACGTAGGTAGCCACCAGCTGTCTGCCCTGTCAGACTGGCTCTGGTCTCAAGGTCAGCCCTGGTCTCCTGCCACTCGCCCCTGAGCCTCTCGAGGATGCGGGGACAGGTTTCCTTGGCCCGAGGTGCACGGCTGGCCAGAGGCAGCCCAAGCACACTGGGTGCCTGAGCTCGGAGCCATGATCTGTGAGGATCAGGCAGGGAAAGCCTCCCTGACTCCAGGCTGCCAGCAAACACCCAGAGCTCTGCTCCTCCATCTCCTTCCGGGTGGTCAGACACGAGCTGCCATCGCGTTCGCAGCCAGCAGAACCCACGAGGAGCTCAGTGCGGGAACAGTCACCGGCTCCAAGGGGGATCCAAAGCGATCACAAAACCTCGCGGACTGTAGGGAGCACGTGGGCCACTGGGGCAGCCCAGGCGAAGCAGGACTCACTCTTGCCTCTGTGCTCTTCCCCCAGTTTAAGCATCAGCATCCCCAGTGCCAGACCAGTGCAGCGGCGCTACTCCGAGGCCACCCTGGCAAGCGACTACAGCCGCACGATGGACACCATGCTGAAGAAGAACTTTGTGGAGTGGTTGCTGGCCAGACGGGAGAAGAAAAGCGAGTAAGTGCGTAGACTCCCAGCGCTCCTACGGTCCAAACCGACAGCTGCTGTCAGCCGACCTATGGCTACAGAAGGATGGGGAGCCGAGGTTCTTCCTGGACCGCAGCAGTGATTCTCCAGGGAGCTGGTTTTCTTTATTTCTTGTATTTTCATAAGTCCTATAACGTTTCTGCTCTGTCAGACAGCACAGCTACCCCGCTCCCTGCCCGAGCCCGCCGCCCGCCCTGCCGGTGGTGGGGGGAGGGAGCCGGGTGCGGGGAACGCGGCGTTGTGGCGCCCCCTGGTGGCGCCGCCCGGCATCGCCCCGTTCCGCCCTTGCAGCAGCGCCGCGGAGCTGCGCAGGAGGGAAGCTGAGCCCCGAGGTCCAGCTGGGGACGGCCAGAGCTTCGACCTGGGCGCTCAGGGAGCCAAGGACTTCTTCACCTGGCTGCTGAAAGCCAAGAAAAACCAGAGGTGAGACTGGAGAACAGGTCTGGTCACCGGGAGGGGTGAGGTCTCCAAGAGTTTTGGAGAGTTTGGGGGCAGGTGTCAATGGTAACAGTGTCAAGTAGGAAAATGAGAGGATTTTGATTTCAAAAGGAAATTTCACATTTCGCCATTCTGCCTCATGAGTGAGGAAAAGAACAAAGACTAAAAAAAGCTTCTCTAGATTTTAAATTTCTCAGAACACACCCCACCCCCACCCCAAATTTACAAAAACATAGATGATTTGGGTCATCTTTTGTTTTGCAAATGTCAGCACAGCTTCATCAAACCCCAGCGCTTTGATAAGGTCAAGATGCGGACTTTTGACAGGGCTGAAGCGCATCCACTCCTCTAACATCACCCTAACAGAGAAGTCAAAATGAAGTGCTTTGACCTAATCAAAACAAAGCCCTCTCAAAAGAAAACTCCCCAGCAAAAATGAGATGAAATTGATACATTTCTACAAAACATTTTGATTTGATCAAATCAAGCCATGGGGGGGAAAGAAAAAAAAAACAAACCCAACCCACTCGTTCACACTCTCAGCACCTGACCGGTTCATTTTCTAAAAAAGAAACAAAACGGTTCATTCCTTGGATCACCGCTACAAGCTCTCATTATGAAGAGCCTGTCATCTAAACGCGAAACCAGGCAGGAGAGATGCCTGCCTGGCCCAGGAGGAATTTCCCAGTTTGTTTCTGATCTGAGCATCCCCAGTTAAAGGCACAGATTTTTTTGATTTTTGTTTTTTTTAAGATGTAATTATCTTAAAATCATCACGGTTACAATGGCGATACGAGCTCACTTGGAACAGGTACCTCTGGGCAAGGTAACCGAGTCCATATGGAGCATTCTGGTGCTGCAGCTCGTGCCTGCCTTTCCCAAGCCATCTGGCTGTGAGCACGCTTGTGTATCTCAGCCCTGCGCGGCTTTGTGCTGTGTCAGCATATCCACAGCCTGTCAATAGCCTGTTTCACCTCCCCCAGTCTTAGCTTATGTCACAAATGTTCAAAAAGCAAATTAGACACGAGTCCAAGGAAAAATCTGTTCTCAGGCACTTTATATATTAAAAAAAAAACAACACACAAACCACTGACAAATGAATGAGGGATACATTTCCTTTCTGTAACATGAAGGGGATTTTACAAAACCTAACAGGTTGCTGCTGCTTAGTCCTAAAATGGTGGCGAGAAGGGAAAAAAAAGCACTTACCGCACACAGCCCACATCCTTCAGGCACAATCCTAGCCTCTTCTGGCAAAATAAATGGAATTTCTAACTACAGGGAGTCATGGGACAGTCACCCAGAACAAGAATCTGGGGGCATTTGTTGTCTTTTGCAGCCTTTGCATGAAAACTGCTTTAGAAACCAGGGTGCAGGGGATGACCCGGGGTGGGGGAAACGAGCAGAGTTCTGGTTCACAGAGGTGTCTCAGGCCAAGCACTCAGAAAATCAGACACCGAGAATCACTAGTCATACTGAAAATACAAAATCAAAGAAATGAGGGCTTTGAGGGATCTCAAGAGGTCACTCAGTCTGACCTCTGCTCCAAAGCAGGATCAACTCGCCCTAAACTGTTCCTGACAGATGTTTGTCTAACCTGTTCTGGGGGGGGAGGTGGAGGGGGGAAGGGAAACCTTTGATGCTAGAGATTAATCAGCTTGATTAGCTTCATTTAGAAAAAAATTGTTTGCTAGCGTCTCCCTTAATCTCCTTAATTGCAAATAAAAAACAGGACTTGCAGGGGGGAAAGTCCTTCTCGGAAACAAAGACTTTCCTTTGTGAGTTGGGAGTGTAGATGCCGCTTCACCCACGCTCTGCTTTTGTTTTGATGCCTGCTGGGTCTAGGAGGAGGTGGGGTGCAGGGGGGGTCACTGCACAGCTCCCGCTCGTCCCCCCAGCCGGATAGACATGCTCACCGCCAGGCAGCCCATACACGCCAAGATCAAGGCACTGTTGTGTGCAAGGAGCTCACCATGTCAGAGAGGTTAAAGCTTTTTTGTGGGTTTCTCTCAGTCAAAGACAGTAGAAGACGAGGAAAATAAAATATCCCTGTGAACTTGAGGAGATGGGGAAAAGAAGCTGTTATGTACTGCATCTGGATTGTTGCCTCTCCTCTGTCTTCATGGCATGGCACGTTTCTTGCAGTTTTACTTCTCTGGAAGGTTCAGAAGGTTTGAAGGATGTTTTGAACCAGGACTTTCTGACATGGCTGATGTCGACTGATCTCTGCAGACCAGCGTGAGTGGCTGTTCTACCCATTCCTGGTGTTACAAGCATCCCTAGAGAACTCTTCCCAGCCCTCGTCCCCAAAGCCACTTGCTGCAGTGCTCAATCAAGGAATTTAGGATTTCTTTAGATAACCACTGAGTGCTTACAGGGCACAGCTCAGCTGGATTTGACTGGAGAGTTAAGGGCTCTGGCCAGAGTTTGGTCCTGCAAAAGTATCCTCAGCTCATTGATACAACAAAGATGGGGAAAGACAGATTGCAAAAAAATTGCTGTCTATAGAGCAGGGAGGTTAGTAAAGCCTTTCCCCCTCTTTTTAATGAGAAAATAGAGGTGTCTTTTTTTTTTCCTGTGCATTGTACACTGCTACGAAAGGCTTTCAGAGAGAAACACAAGTAACCAGGATGCAAAAGGTGCAGGGGAGGGCCCCAAGGAGGCTCCAGGGAACAGCGAGCCCATCCTATGCTTAGCCGAGTAAGACAAAGTCACCATCTATTAAAAAAAACAAGCGAGAAAAGAGCTGTTTATGCTAATGGCAAAAGTTGGCATAAGAACAAAAAGGGATGAACTGGCCATGAATAAATGTAGGTTGGAAATAAGAGGCAGCTCTGTGCTACAGACAATTCCAGGCAGCTTGGTCAGACAATATGAGCCGAGTGGCCGGCCAGCCGGCCAGGGAAAACAAATAACTGTTGAGCTCATACTGCAGCCTTTCCTGCGGAGAAACACTGATTTGCATCTCTCTCCTCTACCCAGCTGCTGGCTGGTTTTTGGGGTTTTTTTTCCTCAAAACTTGTAGGTACTTACTATTAGATACTAACTTGGAGTCACATCTTGCTATCAAAATGGATTTGCAAAGTATCCAGGGGGGGTGGTCGCTAGGGAAGGCGAGAACTTGTGCCTTGTTTCCTATCGGAACCAAATGAAAACGGGTTAAGCGCCACACCGCAGGAATTGATGTTTTTCTCTCCCACTTCTGCTTTGTTAGGACTGCGTAGCTCCAGGACCCCCCAGGGAACGCTCTCCTCACCCCAGCAAGACCCGCGAGGAGGAGGAAGGGACCCTACATTCACTCCCTTCTGTGCATATTGTCCGTTTTGCTAATGCAGGCAATAAAGAGTTGGGTTTGAAGCTGAAGTAAGATTCGGAGAAGAACCAATTTGGGGATGGGCTATAAAATATGAGTTAAAAAAAATACGTATGTCCTTTCAAACAAGGTTGTTAAAGAGTCACCCACCGTGTGTGCCAGCGAGGGGGCCGGCGGGATTCCCACACAGGATTTGCGGTGTTCGGGACCCAACAAACCGGGCTGGGAGCTGGGCTGCCCCAACACAGGCGCCCCCGGCTCGCCCTCCCGCCTGACCCCCCAGCGTGGAGGGGCCCCTCCCACAGAGGGGACCCCCCCCTTCCAAACTGGGACTTACCTCCATCTGCGGGGGCAGGCTTACCTGAGTTGGGCTCACCCGAGTTGGGCTCACCCTGGGGGAGGCTGAAGCCCCCCTCCACTGAGGGCTAGCCCCCCACTCCTGGGGGGGGACCCCTTCCCCCAAGGAGGGACTTACGCTCATTTGGGGGGCTCCCCCCACCTCGGGGGAGACTGAATCCCCCTCCACTGAGGGCTACCCCCAACCCGGGGGGGGGGGCCCTACCCAAACAGGTACTTAACTCCATTTCGGGGGGCCACCTGTACCCGAACCGAGCTCCCCCCACCCCAGAGGCAGACTCCCCCCACCCCAAAGAGGTGACCCCCCAAAGAGGGACTCAAATCTATTGGGGGGGGGGTGTCATGCCTACCCGAACAGGGCTCCCCCCACCCCGGGGGAGCCTGAAACCCCCCTCCAGTGAGGGCAACCCCACCGCCCCGGGGGGGGACCCCTCCCACGGAGCGTCCCCCCGCAGACGGGCCTCCCCCCCCGGGGGGCCCACCCCAGCAGGGTCTCGTCCTCCCCCCGTGCACACACACACAAGGACCCCCCGCGCGGTCTGGGCCCCCCAGCGCCCCCCCCCCCCCCCCGCCCTCGGGAGGGGTGACGGGGGGGCCCTGTCACGCGAGGGGGGCCGGTCACGCGGCGCGGCCCCGCCCCTGCCGTGCGTCACCCCGCCCGTCGCGGGGAGATGACGTCACGCGGCGCGGCGGGGCCGGGATGCACCGGCGGGGGGTGGGCGCCGGCGCCATCGCCAAGAAGAAGCTCGCGGAGGTGAGGGGCGTCGAGATCTCGCTGGGGAAGGGGACGGGATCGGGGGGGCGGCGGCCGGGCCCGGTGCGGGGGGTGTCAGGCCCGTGGGCAGCGGCCCCGGCCCGTGGAGGGGTACCAGAGCCGCTGGGACGGGGCAGCACCCTCCGGGCCCCTGGGGAGGCGGGCAGGACCCCCGGTCTTGGGTGGAGGGAGCTGCCCGGCGCCATTAGTCCCGCGTGAGGGGGGCCAGGACCCCCGGACTTGGGTGGTGGGAGCTGCCCAGGGCCATTAGTACCCTGTGAGGGGGGCCAGGACCCTTCAGCCCTGTGGCAGGGGGTGCCAGGCTCGGTGTGGGGCCATCCCTGTTCTCACATCTGCCATCCCCGGTGGACTCCCTGCTTGCCCAGGGCACTGGTCCGCATGTCCTCCTGGTTCAGCCATCCTTACGGAGCATCTCCCTCATCCAGTTTTGGTTTCTGGTCCACCTGCAGCACTGCCTCCATCATCCTGTTTTCTTCCTGCAGGCGAAGTACAAGGAGCGAGGGACGGTCCTGGCCGAAGACCAGCTCGCCCAGGTGGGAGATCCCCTGCTGCCCCGGCAGCAGCAATAACTGGCTGTGAGCCCAGCCCAAACCTGGCCTTTGCTTCCCGCTCTGCTTTGGTGTCCGGAGCGTTATCCATGAGCAGCGTGGGTAACAATGGCACCCGTTAGGCTGCCTTTCCCTCACAGAGCTGGGGTGTTTGCTGCAAGCCTTGCACTGCCTCCCTTCTCGAGACCTCGGCAACATCTCATTTCTGTAGAACTGCTTCTGTGTACATCACTGAGTCACTGCTGCCCCCCTCAAGCCTATCTCTTGGCCTTCGCTTTGTCTTATCTCCACTGTGGTCTGATACTGGTTTGTATTCAGTATTAAAAGCGTGCATGTGGAGAATTCTGATTTCACTGAGTGATTTTTATCTTGTTTCCTTCCTTTAAGACCACTGGGGCCATCAGCACTGGGTAGGCAGCACGTCAGAGACCTCAGTGTTTCTTGAGGATTCTGCTCACTCAGTGCCTGTGGGGGCTGCCTTGGCAGAAAAACCACATTAAATAAGTGCGAACACAGAAACGCTTCTCTGTGATTCTCTTTCAGATGTCTAAGCAGCTGGACATGTTTAAGACCAACTTAGAAGAGTTTGCTAGCAAGCACAAGCAAGAGATCCGTAAAAACCCCGAGTTCCGGGTCCAGTTCCAGGATATGTGTGCAACCATCGGAGTGGATCCTTTGGCATGTGAGGAACAGGCACGGGGGTTAACGACCTCGCTGATCTCTCACTGTAAACAGGTCACACTGAAGCTGGTGGCAGCTGTCCCCGAGCGAAGCTGATGGGGTTTTGACTCACAGGGCTTGTGAACTGGTGCAGTGTACTTTTGGGTGCTATTTACTTAAAAGGGTGGGAGGAAAATGGGTGGAGATAACCAAAACTGTTGGACTTGGTGATCTTAAAGGTCTTTTCCAACCCAAACAATTCTATGATTCTATAAAGTGGAGACTTTTCATTAACAGACCTGAGTCCTCACAGTGAGGTTTGTGAGCAGCCTGCTTCACATCAGTAACTGTTAAGGAAGAATATTTTGCCCAGTGGTCCAACTGCTTTCCCCTTTCTCACTTCACAGCCGGTAAAGGATTCTGGTCAGAGATGCTGGGAGTTGGAGACTTTTACTACGAGCTGGGTGTGCAGATCATTGAAGTTTGCTTGGCTCTGAAACACAGGAATGGAGGTGAGGATCCCACTCTGGTTTCTCTGAGATACAGCTAATAGGAGGACAGATACCTTTTTGCTGTGGAAAATGAGTTGCATCGCTCTGTGTAGCGTTCTTTACTAGATCTCACAAATTACCAAGATGGCAGTTAAGTCTTCCTTGTTCCTCAAAAGCCTCATTTTGTTTCTACAACACGTTACAGCTACCACTGATAATCAGCCAGCTTTAGTGATTCCTACAGAAATCAACGAGCTCTGCCCTGTTTAGGTAACAAAACCATAACTCACAGTATCATGGGGAAGGAGCGGGGGTCAGTGACAATCCTGAAGGATTACAAAACTGCCAGGTTACTGCTTTGAACCTGGCAGTAAGCTTGTCTCCGAAGGATCACAGCAATATTCAGAAGAGCTGGAATACCAGTGATAAGTGCCTAATGAAAAGGTAGTAGATGTTCTTCATTCCAAAGGGGCAATCTGAGACCAGGACTGGGCTACAGCAAAGTCAGTTGAAGCCTGAGTCTTGTGGGAAAAGGCAACAGCTGACTGCCGCATGTTAGTCCTGGGAACAGAAGGGACTCAGTGCTTATCCCACCCAGTGCTTGATTCTGGGAACAATGAACAGCCACTTGTAAAATGGAAGGCAGGGGTGAGCCAGTGGCAAATGCACGAAGGACCCTTGCCTGCTCTTGCTGGAGTAATCGTACTGCTATGCAGTAATGCTTTCCTGTCCTCTTTTGTTGACTCTTAGGTCTGATAACATTGGAAGAACTTCATCAGCAAGTGCTGAAGGGAAGGGGGAAGTTTGCTCAGGATGTCAGCCAGTGAGTGTCTGCGTAAAGGGGAATCAAGTAGATTTGGGGAAGAAAAGGGGGTGACTGATCTCCAGCTGTGATGGGACTCCAAATTTGACTTCTGTCAATGGAGTCACTTACACATGATCCACATTTAATGACTTAACCATTTCAGAAAGCAGCAGTGTGCTTTCTCTGGGAGCCCTAAGGTGTAAAGGACTGTTGCCTTGAGCTGGAGACAGTTGGTTCCCTGAAAATCCAGCTCTCTTACTGCCACAATGTGCTGGAGCGGTTCTGGGCTCCCGAGCTGTAAGGGAGGGACTCGGGTATCATTACAGAATCAGACTTCAGGACACAACTTGCCATGATCACAAACTGGGGCTGAATCTTTAAACTTTAACACTTGCAGCTCCGGTGCCACCAGTGTGTGTCTAACGCAAGTCTGCACTTCTGAAGGGGGGCACAGATATACTATATCTGTATAATATATATTTATATAATAACACTAATTCTAAATTGCTTTATAAAAAAAATTTTCAGCTGTTTCAGCTGAAACTGGAGCAAGCTCCAAGGGGCTGTTCTTGCTCATAGCTTCTGCACATCAAGCTTTCATTTACAGAATGTAGTGTGCAGTTTGAGAGAGGCTCTCTAAAGCCTTGCATTGACCTCTGCTTCTCAGGGATGATCTCCTTCGTGCCATCAAGAAACTGAAGGTCTTGGGGAACGGCTTTGGGATTATCCCTGTTGGCGGAACATACCTGATCCAGTCAGTGCCAGCTGAACTGAACATGGATCACACTGTCGTCTTGCAGCTGGCAGAGGTATTGAGCCAGGAGATTTTAAAATACAACCACCTTGAAAGAACCTTATTGCTTCCATGATGAGAAACTGATTAGACCAGGCCTGCAGGCAAAACTGTCCACACTCTTTTAAACTATGGACTTAATTCTTGACTATAAGCAGAGAGTATTTTTCTTCTTTTTTCAGAAAAAGGGCTATGTAACAGTCAGTGAGATCAGGTCCAGTCTTAAGTGGGAGACGGAACGTGCAAAGCAAGTGCTGGTACGTATGAAGGTCTCACGTCACGGAGTTCAATGACAGTGTAGAGTGACTGCTCGCGCAGCCCTGCAGCAGACACCTGGCCGGGGACATGTTATCACAACACACACAGGGGATCCTAAGCCTGCTGGTTGACCAAAGGCAGAGTACGTGCTGCGTAAGCAGAGCGAGGAAAGCGGAATCTCAGTAGCTGCATATATTCCTGTGGCTTTGCTAAGCTCCATTAAAACTTGAATCTTCTTAGCTCAGGTCCTACACAAACATGGGCATGGCTGGATGTCTGAACTATATTTCTCCTGGTCAAGTTGACTAAAAATTACTGTAGCCCAAACTCTAAGCTCTCCCTTACCCTCGAATAAATACGGGGTCAGGCCTCTGTTGTGAATGGCTTCTCAGCCATTTAGTTAAGTTTCACTCACAGTTTCCGCTCTGTCTGTATAGGAACACTTGCTGAAGGAAGGAATGGCCTGGCTGGATATGCAGGCAGCAGGAGAACCTCAGTACTGGCTGCCCGCTCTCTTTACGGAGCTGTACTCTCAGGAAATCACTCCAGAGGAAGCCAAGGAGGCAATACCTTGACTGCTACATGTTCTGTGCCTGTATATAATTCTTCCTGTGAGGTTATTTGCATATCACCTGAAACACAGGGACAGTGGACTTGAAATAAAAGTTTTGTAAAAAGTGTCTAGCTTGAAAAGTTTACCAGGACTAATTCATACTTGCTTACCTCTGAATTTTCCCCTCTGTTGTGGGTGGAAATGCCACTTACCATTACAGGCAACTAAATACCTTGTCACAGCAACAAGGAAATTATCTAAGCTGCTTTTGCAACTGCAGTCTCAGACGATGCAAATGTGACTCTGGCTAAAGAATCCTGGAGCCAGCAGTGACACTGAGAAACTGTTCTGCAGTCCTCTCTGCTCTGTGAATGAGTCGTTGTTCCACTAAGGAGTACCACAGCCTAGATTCTGCCAAAACAAACTTTATTGCACAAAAAAAAAAAATCTTATGTACAATAGTATATAAACAAGGTATCTTAGAGTGACTCTTGTGCATATATTTTCAAATCAGGTCTAAAAATCTGTTGCTAAAACATCTCTGCCTAGAGCAGTCATTTGAGGATTGTCACTTTGAAATGGAAACATTCAGAAATGGTAGGACAACATTAGAGCTATAAAACTAATGCTTCTCTTTTACAGCCACATGCTAGTTATGTGAATAGTGTCCACAATAAGGCATTTTCTTGTTTCGTTGTATCAGTGGATGGTAACGCCACATGCATCACAAACAGATTTCAGAACCAGCTCTGCCTTGGGAAGGCAGCAGAGTCACAGCTCTACCCGCAATGCTACTGAATGGTGAAAAACAACGTGACATTTACAATGGGATTACAGAGGCGGTAAAGTAGCACACAGCTCATGACTTCTCGGGAGACCCCCTGCC
Source organism: Falco peregrinus (assembly GCF_023634155.1). Taxonomy (NCBI): domain Eukaryota; kingdom Metazoa; phylum Chordata; class Aves; order Falconiformes; family Falconidae; genus Falco; species Falco peregrinus. The sequence goes on from NC_073738.1 coordinate 1,175,260, forward strand.
TCCCCGAGACCTCATCGCAAGCTGAACACCACTTTAGTCACTCTCCTCTGGTGTTATGTGTTGAGTGAGTCCTATGTAAGTTCAGCTTTCCCTTGAGGGATGACAGGGTTTAAGTCTAAATCAAGCCAATGACAGACCCAGGGGAGTTTGCTTGCTAAAAGGAAAAAAGGTTCTCAAGTTGTTAAATAATTCAGAAATGTTTCCACCTTTCAGCTTTTCAGAGCTGCTTAAGCAGCAGTGTGCAGGCTTCTGAGTTCTGCAAGAGTTGATACAAATCACAGAGACTGAAAATAATTCAGTGACGCATGGGGCATTGCCTTTCTCGTACAGCACGCAGCAGGGGTCTTTTGGCCCCTCTTTCTGCACTTTTTTTAGAAGATGACTGCGTTGGAAGTTCTCCCACCACCATCAGGAGTCTGAAACAGGGCCGAGCTGGTGGGAAGGTGTTTAAGGGAACTGGGAGAGGGCCCAGGACAATGTGCAACTTTGTGCTTAGCTTTCTAGCAAAGCTCCCATAAAAATTATTTAAAAAAAAAAAAAAGTATAGATTAAGCTCTTTAACAACAAAACATTCTACTGCTCCAATCAATCAGCAGGCTCATTTGCCTGGAGAAACGGTAATTCACCTCCACCCAACTGAATACATCTTTGATGTAATGGCACTCACAGCCAGCAGACACCTCTCCAAGAGGGTGGCCTTCACTCAGTAAAAAGTTGCTCTTTAGAACGGTCAAATACACTGAAGTGTTAAACTTTACGACACTCGGCTCGGCTGGACTCAGCCAAGTTTGGCAAAGGAATTTATCAGTAACAAGGCATACACCTCCGAAGGACTCCGCCCGTGAACAGTGGCTTCCTTAGCTAGAATTGCCCCTTATCCTAGCATCTCAATCTGATGGATCAAGGTAGCAGCAGCAGCGAGTGAGGTGGCAGGAGGAAGAAGGAAGGAAAATAAAATAATACACTGATCAGAGAGGTGGAAAGCAGAGTACTTCAGTTAAGGACACAGAACAGCTCCGTTCAGAGCAGCCAGAATAAAATATTTCTAGAATGCTAACTTCAAATCAAATACACAAACTAGGCTTATTTTTAAGTGCTCCCCCCATCTCTGAACAATGATTTTCTCACCCTCCCTTCCCCAAAATGCCAGGATGAACACACCTGCACTTGATTTATGGATTCTTGCTGTTTCCACTTTGCATCCACCCCTCTGTGCCCAAAGTTTCAGTGGACGAAGTCACCCAGGGCTTGAGTAAAGCTTTCAGAAAGGAGCCCAGATTCCACCACTGCTCTTTATCTTTGGTCTGTCTAGAACAGTGTCTAGAAGAAAGACATCAAGTAGATGGGCTCCACAGAGCAGAGAGGCTCCATCTCTCCCAACCCGCACAAAAAGGTTTCGCCTGGGCACACAGTGCGTGGGCCCTGTCATACCCTGGACTCATCAAAGCGCTCCCACAGCTACAGCTCCACATTCAGCGTGGCCCCAGGAAAGGGCTCACTGTCTAGGAACAGAAAAGCTGTAAAGAGGATTTGCAGTCTAGATCTCATTCTTTAATCAAATGGAGGAAAAAAAAAAAAAAAGAAAAAAAAAGAAAAAACCAACCAGTGTAGGTGTTTCCAAAAAATAACCTGATGCCACATGCTCCGGCTTTCTAGCATAGTAAGTACCTTTTAAGAGTAGCCTGTCACAAGCTTGGCTTTGTCTAGCATGAAGTCTTCTCATTCAGCGTTATCCACCAAAGCAGTACAAGGAGACAGGAGATATCCCGCAGTATCCTCCGCTCTGGCATTGGTTTGGTTGTCAAGTCTGTCAGGGGTACTCTAGAGTGTGAAGACAGAACATCCCCATGGCTTGGCCTCTCCACTGTTACCGTAGCTCTAAGCTTTAGAGCAACCCTGAGTGTCTGTCTCTGTCTCGGAGGAGCTGCTCTCAGAGTCTATTTCTGTATTCTCCTGCTGGTGTTTCTCTTGCACCTTCTGCCGAATTCCTTGCAAACGCACTAATAGGGACTGATAGTCAAAGTGGCCTCGTTTTTCACCAAAAGGATCCTGGAAGAAAACCATAGATAAGCCCATTAATACAGACCATTATCCGTCTGGCAAGAGGCACAAAGGAGAGAGCTGCATAGTAATCGGGCAACAAATTATCAAAGGCTTAAGGGTTAAATTCCATCTTATGATGGAGAGGCCCCTTAACTTCCCACTGTCGTGGCAGAGGTTGAAGACTGATAACTTCTGTGTGGAGTCTCTTTTGGGAAACCTTACAAACCTAAGCAAACTTCCGAAACAGATGAAAGGCCAAGCAGACATGGGTTGAATTTCTACTCCCAGATTTGAGGAAGTAAACTACTTCAAAGATTTGGTCTCAAGACCACTCCAGGGAGGCAGGGAAAACATTACAAATGAAAGCCTCTAAAATCCAGGAGCCAGAACACTTGACCACACTTTGTACTAGTGCTACAGACCCTGTCCAAATGAAAGCATCGCTATTTCGTTTTAAACCAAGCCCCCCAGCTGAGATGTAGCCAAGTCAGAGGCAGAAAGTCTTTGGAGATTATTTAGCATTTGCTGCTTTCACGCCCTTCCCAGGTCAAAGACACACTGCCAGGGCTATATAAGGTGCTGGTGCACTTTACGCTGTCCTACCTGATGGGAATCTTCAGTACAAGCCAACATGTGGCCCCAAAGTTAACAAGACAGCACGTCTTGCATGCACTTAACTGATACTGAGCCTGGAGCGACTTAGTTTGAAAAACAGGGTAATGAAGACAACAAAACCATCTCTCCAGCACGTGTTCATGCTTCCTGCACTACTATTTACAAGCGAGCAGAAAACCAGCCATGGCAGTCACTGCCTCTGGGAACCGAGCACAACACAGTGATCTTCATAAACCCTGGAGAAAAGCAACTGAGTCCTGGCTCCTTGAAGAAGAGACAAGAGTGGAACCAAACCTGACAATCCTCTAATGTCACCAAACTTCACTCGCTGCCTTCAGTTCAGTACTCTCTGCAGCTGTAAGTCAGGCACAGACCTTCCTTATGGGAATTTGTCACTCCAAACATGAACTCTCCTGTTCTGGGAGTCCTTTCAATTTATGAATTACACAGCCAGCAATGCACCGACAGGAAAAAAGGGCTGAGACAAAATCATTAAATCAACCACCTCCATCTTTCCTTAGCAGTGGAATTTCTCAACGAGTCAGACAAGAGGTGGCTGATGAGGAAGACACACCTATTCATATGCAAATTAGCTTTGTAATCTATTCTTTAATGTCTACTTTCCTGCAGAAACAAGCTCCTGTAACTCAACCTGTCTAGATGTGTCTGCTATATTGACAGTGTTCCCCCACTCCTTCCCTCCTCAGTAACTTGACTCAGTCACCCACTTTCAATCTCATCTCACAGAACTAGGGGTGTCAGAGAAAAGTTGCTACCTGCTGTGTGAGCAAAAGAACCTCAGAAAACGAGAAACTCTAGCAGCAACCCAACAAGAAAATACTGCAATGAAGTTCAGTTGCCACCAGCATTGGTTAACCTGCACGCACCCTCCCTGCTTAACATCAAATCCGCATGAACACACACTGTGCCAGTTCCACCGCTGAGAGAAGTACCTGCTTGCCTGGGGAGGGCGTCAGGTCCAGCACTCTGAAATCTAGCAGCCTTGAAAATCTAACACAGAAAAACTGTGTGCATACTCTGAACTTGAGAATTATACTGTTTCTTCCACAGGAACGTCTCAGTTTCATGGCTGATACAAAGTTGGAATACATATTTCACAGAAAAGATCCAGATCCACCCCATGTGCCGCACATTGTTGTTTGTCAGCCTTATCTAAGGCAGTGTGTTATCAACAGGAAAACTGTCTGCCACTCACCTGCATTGTCTGTCCTTGGAGATAAAGTCTCTCTTTACACACCCCTTCATAGAAGTCATAGTATTCCATGAAGGATTTCTCCATCACGCCCCTGCATGCGAGACAGCAAATGATCAACACAAAATGACAGTGTTACAACACTCACATCATCATCCAGGGTCACCCCATCCCACTGAACTCCAGTTCACGTTGTCAGCATGGACAGCCATACAGTGTGCCCCAGTCAGCTAACAGGGTACAGTGAGGCAGGACACAGAGTGAAACAAACTGCAGCATCACTGCAGCTGAAGAGAGCCTGCACGTGATTCCACAACAGCTGTGCTCCCCCCCCCAGCCCAAGATATTTTTTTTTTCCTCTATAAGACAAGGCACATTTATTCTCAAACACGAGTCAGAGGATGCAGCCATTGTGCACAATAACACAGGCTTTGTCAATGCACAGCTCCTGGGCACCACAGAGACACAGCCATCCACTTCAGGGGAAACAAAACAACTCTTAGCAGGACCAAGCAGAGTTAAAAGACTTGCTCTTCCCTGAAGCAACTCTCAGGATCTCAGGAATAACAGCCAGGTACGTTTATCCTGCTTCCCTACACCACTTTCTTATGCTCCCTCCATGCCTCTTTTCCATACCGTAACGGCTCAGGACAGGGACACTTCCCTTCCAGCATGTCGCACACTGCTACTCGGATGGTCTCATGCCGAATGCACTCATTATAGTTCTTGCTGTCCCCAGGGTGCCTCTCCTGGAAACAGAATTTGGGCCAGTGAGTCCACGCAACTGCAATGGCTCTTCGTCTCTCCCTCCTGGGCCTGATGAATTTCATTGGTGCATGAACCCACTACAGCTCTGTCTGTTCTGTGTATGCTGAGCTAGTTTATACTGCAAATGAAAAGCTGGCAAGATTTTACCTGTCTCCAGAGCCTTGGACTCACACAGCTGTGGAGACAGGTCAACTGATGAAGTTAGCACAGAAATCAGCCTCTCTCTGAGATGCTGGAGACCATGAAAACCTGAGTAGTTTGGTTCCCGCATGACTAAATGTCCCAGGGAAGCCATTTCAGGAGTCATGTAGCAGAGAAACAAAGAGCCATCCCATACTTCTCAAATGCCTCGTGTTCTTCTATTACCTTACATATAGGCGAGCTAAGGAGCCTCTGGTTCAGAGCTGGCTTGCAACTCCCCCTCAAGCTCTGACTAGAGGCAGAGCAAGCTGAAAAAGAGCCAAGCAGCATAACCTACTTTTGTCCCAGTTTCCAGAATGGGATTTGCCACCAGGAGCAAGATGTGGAGGGAAAAGAGAAATAGCTGCAGAACCAGAGAGATCCACCTCAAACTCTCACCTGCTCAAAGCCGGGTTCATTGTGATAAGGGTTCTCAGTCATCAGAGACTGGATGGAGATGAGGACTGAAGAGATACTCTGTGCTGGGCTCCATGCAGGCCCGGTCCAAGTGCTGAAGCATCAAAACAGAAAAGCATCAATTAACAATGCAGGACTGGCTCAGTGAGCATCACCCCTCCAACGGCCAAGGATCAGAAAGCTCGGGAAACCACATTTACTTCTTACAGAAATGCAACAGAAAAAGAAACAGCTGCTACAGATATGGGAAGCACTGGACACTGAGGAAGTTTTCAGGGTCAAAGTAGTTTATTCTCTCAACCAAATGAGTACTTGAGCAAGACAAGAGGCTGGCTAACCCCACTCCACTGCTAACACACACAGGGCATCACACGAGTTGAGGAAGAATACATTTCCAAGCATTTTACAGGGAACTTTAAAGCTATGTCTATCATCTTGCACAGCTGCCTGGAGCAACACAAGCTCCCAGCACTACCATAAGTCAAACCCAACAATTTTCAAGAACTAAAATCTGATTTTCAAGACTCAAACAAGACCATGACTTGTGCAGTCTGTAATACAGACATTCAGTGCAAGGACTGCCATCAAAAGCACTAACAGATGCTCTACTATAGGAATAAGTATAGGAATGCCCATTTCATACACGCAGGGTAGCAAAAACCTTCGCACAGAACAGCACAAGCAGAAAAAGCTGCTCTGCTGCTTGCCCTTAATATCCTAGTTCCAGATACAGACCTGTCTCCCTGTGAGCTGAACAAGGATGTGCTGACCCATATATGCTCTTCCTAAATCCTTTCATTTGCAGCTCCCTCTGCGCTTCCCATTTCTGCTAAGGCCGAAGCTCTTTGTTCACTCTTCAATAATTTAGCTTCCATGCTAGGGCTACAATTGCATGAGCCACAAGGCAGCAGCTTGTGCGGGAGCTGCTGGGCATTCAGACCTCCAAGATAAGGACGTGCCCTGCACACCTCAGTGCTTTGCAGGTGCTGGCATCTAGCTCGCTGGATCAGGAAGACTTCTACACTGAGCAAGGTATTTCCCAGCACCATGTGCCTCGACCAGCACCTATCAGCTGACTGGTATCAGCTACTTGCACCAACTTCGGTGTGAGCGGCACATGCAAAGCACTGCTGAAACCATACCAGCAAAGGCAGTCATAACCACATCAGCACTCAGACTGTGCTGGTTGATCAAATCCCCACAGCAATTCAAGCTGTTGCTGCCCTTTCCTCACCTGGCCGCTGTTACTGCCTCCCTGCAGCAGAAGGAACCAGGTACTCACAACCCAGCTGCACCAGTCCAGAGCCTCAGCAAAAGCCTTTCTTTACTGGCAACTGGAACTGTTGCAGCTGGGGTTGGGAGTATCACACCGTGGCCTGGGTTCCTCTGGCAGAGCTGTAAGAGCCATTCAATCAGCCAAGACTTACACATGTTTAAAAATCAGGCAGGTGAATAACGAGCATTTGCAGCCGTGGAGCCTGTTTGAACAGGCATCATGGGAGCAGCGCTTGTAAATCATTACACACAGCGCTCAGCCCCACATACTACGTGTAAGTGGAAGCCCAGAGCAGTCAAATGGCTCTCAAGGAAGTTCTTAGTGGCTTTTAATTTTATTTATTTATTTTCAAACTCACACAGAGAGAGGAAATTAAAACCACAAAAACCTACATTCAAAGAACATTAAGGATCAGGCTGCAAAGCGCAAAAGCGGAAGAAATGCAGTGCTTGGTCCGAGGCTTTGCAAGGGGAAGCAGGAGAAAAGCGGCAGCATCCACTGAACTTCATGCTTCCCCTGCTCTGTTCTCAGGTGCTTTTAAACACAAGTTAGGCTCTTACGTCAGTAGAGGAATTTGTGCCGCTTTAAGACTCTGATTCTGCACATGACTTCGCAGAAGCATAAAGGTGCATCCAAGCACGCGTCTGGGGCAACATCAAGGCACAATGTGCTGAGAAAGATGCGTGAGGCAGAACACAGCCTGCAGCCACCTCCTGATCTCCCATCAAAACAGCCAAAGTCTCCTCTTACCCTAGAATACTCAGGCAGACTTTCCCATTGCGGTAGAAGTTGGGGTTAAACCTCACTGTGTTATTTCCCGTTGTCATCAGTTTGACCCTTGGTGGGTGGATGGGATAATCTGGAGGACAGCGAAACAGGAACAAGAAGAAACCCCCTTCATAAGGCGTGTCAAATGGGCCTGTGATCAATGCATGAATCTGGAAAACAAAAGCCCGTCTTGCGCACCACTTCAAAATTGTGCAGCACCGTCAAATCCTCAACAAAGCCAACCAAAGGCAAGAAACCTCCACCCAGGCAACAGCACAGAGGCAGCATCTTCCACAAGCACACCCATGTGCAGGCCATACTTAACCCTCCCTCCTTCCCTCGTTAGCCAGAGCCACTGCTGTGCACTTCTCTCCCCTCTGCCACACTCAATGTGCAAAGCAGGTTTCCAATGTGAAGTTTGGCCACAGTCCACAACAGCTGCCTCCCATACATCTCTATACAACCCAAACCAGACTGAATCACAGTTCAGGTGGTAAGCTATGCTTAAAAAAAAAAAAAAAAAAAAAAAAGATTTCAAACATGAAAAAAAATCTAATTTTAGAAAGAAAAAAAAATCAGAATTTCTGTGCATTCCTCAATTTTATGGTCTTGTGCGGATTTGGTCTTATTAAAACCAATCACTCAATTTCCTCTTCCAGGATCCAAAATTGAGACCCTATTCTCTCCATGCTAATTACCCTCCAAGATCCCAATTGTATACCAGGAAATCTACTCCCTTTGGGCTATTAAGGAAGCTTGTTCCCCAAGCGATCCAAGCAGTCTCCTTTAATGATCCTCTTACCTCCCCAGGATTTCAGTTAAAAGCCCTGAGGCTGGTGTTCTACAAACCCGCATTTCCATTGAAGGGCATTTTGGTGCTTTCAGCTATCTACACCAGGGAAGCCAGAGCAGCAGTAAGAGCCCCAGGTGGGAGCTGGCTGTGCAGAGACACTCCCTTTGTGCTACCTCCAAAACCCCAGGGGCGCTAAGTTGGGCAGGCACTTACACGGAGGGGGAATTTGGGGGATGCCACGTTTGTCAGGGGGGTGGGAGAAGTGTGCAGCAGAGGAAAAAACAAAGCAACCTCACACACACGCACATACAACACCCAGAAACCAGCATGGCCAGACCGGGTGACACTGGCTAAAGAAAGGGCAGCACCAGCCAAGAAACACACTGGATCAAGAACACTGAGCAACCTCTTGCCTCCCAGCTCACTGCATTCTCTCTGGCATAACTGGAAATTCCCAGTCCTGGAAAAACCCGAGAACCAGGAGGGGAAGAACTGGGGCAGGAGAAGCCGTAGCCATGCCCGTGTCCCTAGAGAGCAGGTCTGTTGGCAGCGATGTGGTGGGAGCGTGGGTCAGACCTGCACGCGACCCTGGTACCTGTGAGAACCCAGCCGGCAGCTCCGCAGCAGGACAGGGCCCGCCTGCAGGGACGCACCTCACTGCCAGCTCACAACAATTAAACATCTCCAGGTTCCGCAGGTGGATTACAGATACTCCAGCACTGCTTGTAGCTAATGGACATTTCTCATTTCTAGCTTCTCTGAGAAGCCCCCCATGGCCACTAGCTTTCCACAGAGCTCTCCTTTGAGCTGCTCTGTTGATTGTTTTCAAGCATCAGTAGGATGAAACGAGCTGAATCAGTACCCCACTGGTTCACAGGGCCTCTAAAGCAGAGCTGGCTTTATCTGTGGAAGCTCCTCGGATTCCTGTGATGGTATCTCTCCACACAGCCAGTTTCCTTGAGAGCCTCCTCCCATTATAAATACAGCCCATCGCAATGCCACCAAGAAAACTGGAACTTCATTATGCTTTTGCAAGACTCGCCCTGACTTCTCTCAAAACATGAAGGGAATACTCCATTTGGGTACACCCTTAAAGCAGCCATCAGCAGCAACATATAGAGAAGTGGAAAGTTGAAGCAGCTCCAAATCTTCTCTTACCTTGGTCATGTCATGGGGATCAGGCACAACAAACATTCCCGGGGGCGGTTCCTTGTAAATGGACATGATATCCCTGAACAAAGGAAACAGGAATTAGTCAAGATCTCCCTTGGCGTTCATCAGCCCTTGAAGCACTGAACGTTCTAGATGACAAATCTGCACACAGATGCAAAGGGACAGACTTTTAAGACAGAAACTTGTAAAGAGCTAGACATTTTTCTTTTGCCTCTGTTTTCTGGCTGGGCTCTTTCAACTTACCCCCCAGAACAGCTGAGGCATTTCAAGGGCACGAGCAGCATTCAGGAAAACAATACACAAGACATCAGAACAAGTGCACCTTGACTAACTGCTGTCTTGTATTTCACCATGGATCAGCTCCAGCATGTAGAACTTCAACCATAAACTTCCCCTAAAGTAATCACTTGAAAGTTCTTCTAGGTGAAGTTTGTTGTTTAAAGGATGACTTCTCCTCCCTGTGTTTTCCTTCTCCACACTCAGACTATTTACAGGATCCCTCTTATATACCCAGTCATTTGGTTTTCCCCAAACATACCATGACTCAACTGCCTTTGAGAACGTTACCACTCTGACAAATTCGGGTTTAATCAGACAGCAGGTTCAAGAGTAGTGAGAATGCACGCACACACACAGCTTGATCACAACGGCCTTGTTTCTCTAGGAACTCAAACCAAATGAAGTGAAAAACAATAAATCACCTACAACTCCATGAAATTTACAGATAAATCGAACGGCACCTATTACCTTCCATCACCCAAAACCTCCCTCCCATAACCAGAGCTGCAGTGAGCTCCAGGACAAGCTCCCACTCAACCTTCCCATTTCGGAAGCAACTAGAGCTCAGAGGTTTCAAGGTGAGAACAAATGCAAAAGCAACAGCAGAGCCTTGCCTTCCTGCCTACTGTTACAAGGTTAGTGCTTCTGGCATTTGGATTGGAAACTGCCCAAATAGCTGGTGCCATCTTCGGAAGACATTATACAAGCTCTAGAACAAGGATGAGCAAGAGCCTGGCAGGCAGCGATACTTGCTCTGAAGGAAGAGGAAGAACTTGTTGAAACAGTGCCAGCATTTCTAACAATACAAGACTGCTTGTTATATTAAAGGCTATCGACACACCAGGTTTAACCAGATGAACCTTTAAAAAGTCAGAGCAACCAAACGGATGGGCATCAGCAGGAAGAAGGATCGCTACAGGCAGGTTAAGTATAAAAAACTTGACCGTTAATGGGAGTTACAAACCTGCTCCCCTCCCCATTTAACAGCACCTCCAAGGAGCTGCTAGCGATCCCGAGGGCAGGATCGGAGCCACACACCAAGGAGCTTTGCTGCCAAACACCCCAGAAACTGCAGATGGAGAAAGAGACCCTGGATGGTGATACAGGGGTCCACGGCTCCAGGGCAAAGGGAAGTGTGAGATTCCATCGTCACCCAAACACCTGGGCAAGGGGAGTCCCGGAGAACAGTGGGGACTGGGGCCTGTTCCCAGGACACAGAAGTGGGGGCCTGGGGCCTGTCCCCGGGAGCACCCCGGGACATGCGAGGGGGGAACCGGGGCCTGTCCCCAGGCCCACCTCCAGGTCTCCAGGCCTGTTGGTGAGGGGACGGTGAGGCCCAGGGATCCATTACCCCCTCGAGGTTACCGGGGACAAGCCAGGTGTCTCTGCCCCGTTACAAGCCTCTGCCCCGTGCCCGCCCTCCGCCCGGGCAGCCCCCCGAGCCCAAGCCGGGGCAGGGCCCGGGGGTTTCCCGGCCCACACAGCTAGCCAGGCCCGGGGCCACCCCCCAGCTCGCCAGCGGAGCCGGCTGCGGGCACAGCCACCGGGCCCAGGGCGGGGAGGCTCTCTCACCGTTTGATCCGCAGGAGGCAGGCCGGGCTGGGCCGCTCGCTATCCCAGTCACCGCTAACCGTAGGGTCCCAGAAGGCGGAGTGCGTGAGGAGCGCGGCCCCCGCGGCCGCCGCCGCTGCCGCGATGGGGGCCCCGCCGCTCCCCGGGGCCACGCCGGCGCCCGGCGTCGCAGCACCGAAGCCCGCCGCCGCCCACAACTCGGCGGGGATGAAGACGCCGGGGCTCCCCGCGCCCCCGCCCGGGCCGGCCGAGGCTCCGCCGCTACCCGCCGCCGCCAGCACCGCGGCCGGGGCCGCCTCCTCGGCGGCCGGACTCTCCGCCATTCCGCGCCCGGCCTCGGGGAACGCCGCTTCCGGGACTCCGCACCAGCGAGTCCGCCGGCCAGAGCGGCCCCCGCTCCCCGCCTCCACCACCGATCGCCGGCCAGAGCGGCACCGCCCCCGCTCCCCCCTCCCACTACCGGCGCAAACTCCCCCCAGCCACCATAGAGTCTCTGCACTGGCGCCAGAGCGCCCCTTCCACAGAGACGCGTAACCCTGGGCTAGAGTATCCCACCGGGAGCAGCGCGCCCTCTGCCGCGGCGGATGTCTGCGGGGCTGGAGGCGGCACAAATCCTAGTTTGCGGCTTTTTGGGCGGAAAAACAACCGTTCTGCGGCAACAGGCTCGCTCCCAGCACGCCTCAGCCTGCGCAGGCATGGCCGGGCCGCCTTCCAGCCCTCTCCTGCGCCTCAGGGCACCCTCAGGAAGCGACAGAGCCCGCCCGGAGCGCTGGGGGGTCGCCGTGGCCCGTAGGACACCGCCGGGGCCCCTCACCCCCGCGCCGCCTGCCAGACACTCGGGTACCTACAGCACACTGCGGCTGCACGCAAACGGTTTGAGTTTCAAGGTCACAGTCGCTTTGCCAGGGGTACAACAAGTTGTTTATGCCCATTTTTATACGTATCAGGGAGAATAAACGCAACGTGCTGTGCTACCAGCAACTGCTGTGTTCCTGAGACACGCAGACCACTGCGCCCCACGACAATTCCCAAAGCGCAGTGTTACCGTTGTAGGGTTACACATTCATTCCCAGCAGCCAGCCTGGCCACCTGCTTATGATTTTTCCTTTTTAGTTCCACCAGCAAGTCTCCCTTGAGCTCTTTTTTGTTTCTCCAAGAAGTCACAGAACAGTTTGAGTCAAATTCTTCGCAGGCCCTTCCCCTTGCCAGGGCATAAGCAGCTCTTCTGGACAGAGCACTGCCTGCACCCCATTCACATCCCCAGGGAGGCCACAATCCTGCTCCAGGGGCTTTAAGCACACTGAGGAGCTGCATTAATTCAATTACCTAAAGGAGATAACCTCCCACAGTGCTCACCTTCCTACCTTCCTCAAAGGCACAGCTGTCCTACCACGAGGTCTAAGACTCAGGTGAGACTTTAGTATCTCTCCTCCCTAGTATACTCCAATCTCTAAGACAGCTGAAGCACGTAACTGTTGGGGGGGAAAAAAAGAAATAAAATTCAGCTGTGGTCCTTTGTGTAAACTGATGCTTGGAGGAGGCACATGAATAGTGTGACCTTGAAACTGACTCTTCTTTGCAAAAGAAGAAAATTCAGATGATATGCCAGTGCTTATCCTTGTGTACTTGTAGTTTAGTTATGCAAACACCATTAATAAGCTTCTAAGCACACTCACCTGTACCCAGCACCTTTTCTACATACTGCCTTTCAGACAAAAAAGGTGCACAGTATTTTCAACAATATGTGGAAAAACCACTTTGTCAGCTCATCTAGACATATTTGCTTCACTATGGACAATACTTGCTGGGATTTTTTGTATAGATTTGAGCTGTTCAAGGGCATTCTAACTGAATTCACATTAGATTTTGTCCCCTCCCACCACCATTTCACACTCCCCTTTTGCTTTATCAGCGAGTGCCTCCCCTACCTGGGATATAACCCTCTTCAACCAATACATCAACTCACCTAAACACTTCCTCACCACTGGACCAGAACATAAGAAAAAAAAAAAAGAATTAAGAAAAAAAAAATAAAGCCACCAGTTTATTTAGAGAAATCTTTTCTTTAATTGTCAGTCTGGAACGCTCTGATGGAAGCAGACTCAAACCGCAGAGGACAGAGTGATGGAAGCCGCAGCCAGGACCAGAAGTTGTCACATAGCAAAGAGGATAAGGAATGCCACCATCAAACAGAAGAGACCCATGGCCTCAGACAGGGCAAAGCCCAGGATGGCATAGGAGAAAAGCTGCTGCTTGAGAGATGGATTCCTGTATGTTGTACAAGTGGGGGAACAAACCAGAGAGGGAAGAAAAACAAACACACAAAAAGATCCACGGTGAGAAAAAAAAAAACAAACCAGAGCCTGTATCACAGAAAGACAGGATTATGTCACACAGGCAACGTATTTTGGAGTACAAACCAGCTTTATGGCAGGTAACTACTGGCTGGAATGAGAAAGTCATAATTCTTCCCTGGTTTTAGTGATGTAGACACACTGAAGCCTGAAGGCTGGCTTCACGTGCCCTGGTGGTACCAAGCAACAGTTCCTGCTAACAACTAGTGCTTCATCTCTTCTAGAGGCAGACAGAGCTCCACAGAGCAGCTGCATCATTTAGAAGTAACTACAGGGTGGATTCAAACAATTCATGTGCTTTCTTACTATTTATTTCAAGAGAATAATGAATTATAACAACTATTTTATAGTCCAATGAGGACTGCTTCAGTTAAACACAGTATCTGCTTATATATACTATGCGTGTAGAGCTGGACATATATTGCAAAGAAAACTCTACTAATCTACCAAATTTAGTGCTGGGAGAAGGGAATAAATTCAAGCCAGCCTAGCATCTTACTTACCTGGCATAGCCAATGATCAAGCTGCCGAACACTGTCCCAATGCCTGCTCCTGAACCAGCCACCCCAACTGTGGCAGCACCAGCACCAATGAACTTAGCAGCAGTGTCAATATCCCTGGAAACGGCACTGGTTTGGAACTCACGGCGGGTCAGCTGTGGATAGGAAATGCCAGCTGGCTGTAGGGCATAGGAGAAGAAACATAATAATGACACTTTTAATCATAAATAGAAAAGTTTACTAAAACATGCTCACCATTTATCCTCTACTCAAGGCAGAGCAAGACCAGCCAAGCTTGCTAAGCTATCTCTAAACTGGCCTAGAAGCCACCATATTACCCCATGTCCCCATATTACCCACCCTCTAGATACACAAACTTACTCCTCCATCTCAGGAGAAACCATCAAGTATCACAGGCAGCGAGTACAGAAACACAGGACCCAGTTTACCACATAAAAGTCTCACCTGTACAGTCTGAACCTCCGGCCTGCTGAAAACAGACACTGAAACTGGTCTGGCCAGGGCCCTGGAACAGCACCGGAACTGAAGCAAAACACAGACAATTAACTCCTATAATTGGATGTGGCCGCACTAACCCTCAGGGAAGAGCAGTTATTTTAAGAAGAACAGTCTTAGAAATTCCTGAAAACATCTTAAGTATGAAATAAGACTAAAAAGCAAAGGCACGTGCAAATGGGGGATATTTCTGTTTTAGCCAGCTGGATTAAGTCCACAAGCAACACTAGCACAGACCACCCAATGTAGCACAGTGTCACACCTGCTACAGCAGTTTAGTTATTACTACAGTTCCCTATCTTTTCCTCCTAATTCATACCTGGAATGAAAGGGGTGGCCGACTACCTCTGTGACAATCACTTAGCTTATCTTTGGAGACGCCCTTGGGCCTACAGTTCATCGCACATCTATTAACATGGGAGGTATCACTCTGGTCACCAGAGGTCACCTTGTTTCCCCTCCTTGATAAATCCTCGGTATGACCAGCTTGCGCAGTCCCACCTCAGCTGAGGGTGGTCGGCACAGCGTTTTGAACCAAGCAACACACCGAAAAGCTTCACAATCGTCCACGCCCACTAAGCATTACTATACTCCTCTTAAGACAGGCGACTTACCAGAGCTGGAGAGCTGAGGAGAGCCAAAGGAGCCTGCATTTTGCTTAATCTAATACAAATAAACAGAAAAAGAAAGGGAATTGGGAATCCCAATGCTACCGCCACCAGCCAGCACCCTCCTCCCGGGACTGGCCCACCACACGGCTACCTGCAGCCCCGTCGCCGAGTCGTGCCCGAGGCTTTCCCCACCGCCCCCACGCGCGGCTCCGTGTCCCCCCGCCTCCCTCCCCCAGTTAATCCTCCTCAGGAGCCTTCCCAGGGCTGAGCCTGCGCCTCCCCGACACGGGGCGCGCCCCCACGGCGGGCCAGCCGTGCCAGCCCGAGCCCAAAATGACAAAATGCCCTAGGGGGGCCTAGGAACAGCGGAACCACCACGCCTGTCGCGCCCTCGGCGGCTGCCGCCTCCCAGCAAAGGGCACGGCCCGGCCAGGCCCCGACCCCGCGGGCCGCCCAAGCCCGGCACGACTCCGCGGCCAGCGGCACCTCCCCCACTGGCGCCGGGGCGCGGCGGGGCCCGGGGCGGGCCAGGAGCGGGGCCCACCTGCGCGGGGTCCGCTCAGGGCTGCGGCGGCGGCGGCTGCGAGAGGCTCACCTTGCCGTGTGCCCCCGCGTCCTCCGCGCTCATTGGCTGCCGCCCTCCGCGGCGCGCGGCATCCTGGGCTAACATCCGGCTTCCTGATTGGCTGCGGCCGAGCGAGCACCTCCCACCAGCATCCGGGACAGCGGGACGGGGCGGGAGGGCGGTGTCACTACGCGGGCCGCTATTGGCTAGTTATTTTCACTGGGTGCTTGCTGATTGGATGACGGCCTGGAAGTCTTCAAGAGGACCATGAGGCCAGTGGGGTTGCTCTTGTACCATAGAGGTGACCATAGAGGCCGGGGGGTGATGCCGGAGGGGCGGGGTGGGCGGGGCAGCTGGTTGCGGTGTGCCGGCGGCTGCTGCGCCCGCCCCCTCCCCAGTCTCTTTTAAAAGATCATTTTGAATGTTTAAACGTCTTCCCGTGCTTTATTGCAGTGCCCGGTTCAGCCTCAGGGCCGCTCTGCGCGTCGGGTCCGTGCGTCGCTGGAGCCGCGGTTGAGGCCGTGGGGCCTGGGCAAGGCCCGGCTCCGTGCCCCGTGCCCGGGGGCTGCCGCCGGGGTGAGCCGGGAGAGACAGTGGGCCCGTCCGGGGCCTCCGGTGTCCCGCTCACCGGGGTGTCCCGGAGGGGCCTCCCCAGGCCTGCAGCCCCTTACCAGGGCTTTACGCTCCCGCTTTGCTAACCTCCCTGAGCTTTTTTTCAACCCCCTCCCGAGCCTGGCGGCCCAGGGCAACCGGTACCGGAGTTCTCTGTCTTTCCCCACGCCGTAACCGGAGCGCTGGCACGGAACGGGGGTATCGGGGCGGGGGGATCCCGTATCGAACTACAAGTCCCAGCAGCGGGCCGGGACCGCCCAGGGGGAGGTATCCCGAGCAGGCGGCACGGGGACGGGGGCCTCCGCCTTTTCCTGGGCTTCCGCCTCTCCGCGCAGTCTCGGAGGTTTCCAACGGTGCCCCTCGGTGAGTGGGGCGGGGGGCGGAATGTGACGGGGTCCCCTGTACCCCTCCCGGCCCGGAGTTCTGATGTCCCCCGCGGGGGTCGTACGGGAGGCTGGGGGGGGCGATCCTGCGAAGCGGCGACGACACTTGCGCTTTCGTTTCCCGGCGGTGGCACCGGGGGTGTCCGGCCTATGGGGTGGGGGGAACAGTCTGGTCCTCTCCCCAGCGGGACCCCACTCGCGGGTATGCTAACGGGCACCGGCTGCCGGCTGTGGGGGCTGCCCGGCGCATCGGGTGTCCAACAGCAGCTGGAAGTTGGTCTCGCTTGGGAAAGGGGATTCCATGATTCCATGTTTTTCTACATCTTCGGGACGCTGCAGGTGAATGAAAGAAGCAAACGGCAACAGCGAAAGAAAAGGGAAAAAACCAGGAATTTCCCGGAGAGGCTGGGCCATAAGCACCAGAGGAAGCGGGATTTATTCTGCTCTGCTCAGGGTGAGCTGTTATGATACCTCGTTAGGCATTAACACCCCGAAGGTGTGGCTGTCCCAGTACCCTCAGGCGGCAGCAGCCTCGCGCGGCCTCTCCTGCCTTCGCTGATGACTTGGAAGCTGTTGGCGTAACAAAAATGTGAACGTTAATAAAATGTCCTCTCCCCTCTACTTCCTGTCATCTTTTTGTGGAAGTGAATCACACGCTCTGCCATCAGCACGCTCTGCACAGCCTCTGGGCTTGTTTGCCTTCAAGATTACAAGTATTTTCACCAAAACCAGCATCTTTTCTTGCTTTTTTTTTTCTTCTTTCAGCAAGGCCTATTGTTTTTCTGCATCCAGCCAATGAGTCTTCATTTTCTTTAACCTTTGTCGCAGCAGGGGCTCATGTCCTGTCCCAAAGCAATGCAATAACATGATTAAGGTGCTGTCCTTACATCTATTTTTTTTTTATCTCCTCCATCTGGTGGCTGTCAAGAGATCCTTTGCGTTTGGGA
Organism: Falco peregrinus; assembly: GCF_023634155.1. Classification (NCBI taxonomy): domain Eukaryota; kingdom Metazoa; phylum Chordata; class Aves; order Falconiformes; family Falconidae; genus Falco; species Falco peregrinus. The sequence continues at coordinate 1,192,845 of NC_073738.1, forward strand.
ACTGCAAATCATAAGGCACATCAAGGTAGGAAAGATTGACAAGAGCCAGATAAAGGCTGAGGCTTAGGTGAATTGCACACCATTTCCAACGCTTTACTGAAATAACTAAAAGTACGCTGCAGCCCTGGGTGTCCTGGAGGATTGCACCGCATCCATTTGTAGGGGTTGCCCTGCCTTCTACTCCCAGCAGGAGGAATTCCCCTCCCAAGATAGCCTATGTCAGTGCAGTTATCACTGCTCTTTCCAGCTTGGATACCTTTTCCTTTCTGAGTGCAGCCTCACAGTCCCCATCTAAACTTCTGCCTGATTGTCAGGCTATTATTTGGCACAGAATACAGGTGATCTCCTGGATGATGCCCGAAAAAAGAGCAGGGTTCCTGGGAGCTTATTTCCATGTGAAGCTTCTGGATTGGAGGTGACCTGAAATGCTCCAGTAGGATGATTGCTCATGATGAACTTTCCCTCTGTTCTGAGGTCAATCCTTGCTTGCTGCTGCTGTCACTAAAATCAGCTGAGAAGGTTCTGCTTTGGATTCCTGGAATTGAATTGTCTGGGATTGGTGGCAGAGCTTTCTCAGCAGTGATCTGCCCCTTGACAGATTGCCAGGGCTGAAGCCTTTCTGCCTAGAAGACCTCATGGCAAAGAGGGTGATTTATTGTTGTGTTTCCAGTCCTGCCTAGGCTCCTGGCAGTTTGCATACTGCTTTGATCAATGTACCTCGTACAGATTTATGTTGTGTGATTTGTAGTGTCACAATGCACTGCAAAGTTTCCTGTATAGATAACTCACACAAAAGCTTTAATGCTGTTTGTTGACCCTGCTGTCATGCAACATATTCATTTCGATACTGAGAATCATCTTGCAGTTTCAGCATAGCAGTCACGAGTAGCAAGGCTATAATAGCCTCATGACGCAGGCTGGTGAGACAGAAGTACGACGATCTGCCTCACCAGGATCTCCTCTGTTTCTGCTTTTCCATGGGAGCCGAGCTTAGCAAGGTACCTCTTTTCCCTTGAAGCCAGGAAGCTGAAGACGAAAGATACTATGTTTGGAGGTCAACTCATTGCATCGGATTTGAATGCAGATGACAGGGAGGCTGTTGAATTTGCTTGTCACCAGCATGACTGTGTCTTGTGTGTCTCACCACGGTCAGCCAGTGAAGGTGGAGCATGTTAGGGCTGGGAATGCACAAGTTGTGGAGCTCCTAGCATGATAGATTGTAAGCTGCTATTTTTGTTGTATACTACTGTTGAAGCATTTTACTGATGCAGTGAAACCTCTGTTCTTCTCGAGCAACATACTTGTGTCCAGATTTCACAAGAGCTGATGCACCCCCACATTAACTACCTACGGTGGGGGTGTGCCCGGAGTATCACATCACATTAAAAACATGATGTGAGGCTGCATGTGGGGACAGCCGGCATTCCAGCAGGGTCTTCAAGCATGGGATCCCACCAGCCGGCACACATTCTCCTGCTGCTGCAAGGCACCACTGCCTCTCCCGTGTGGCAGATCTGTAGGTTAGTCAGTGGGTCTGGTTCATGGAAGGAGAGAGGCTGTTGTGCCATACGAGCAGCCTCAGAGTGCCAGGCTCTGTGGCTGGGAAGTGGCAGTCAGGTGAAAGTCTTGCATGTGTCTGCTAAAGAGGATCTGCAAGCTGCCATGGATGTCCGGAGCAGCCTGGGCGCAGTGGCAGGGACACCAGTGGGCTCATGTGCCTCACTGAGAAACCCTGGCATGTGCTTAGGGGGTTTGGACCTCACAGCCGCGTCATTCCCAAGCTGTACCTGTTCATACCCTTCACGGATACAACTGCATTGGCAGCATCTGGAGATGAGATAATCCCCCCCTCCTTTCCTCTTATAGACTTCCACGATGGACGAGACCTCCGATGAGCCTCCCACTTCCGTGGTCCTCTTGGACAACTGCCACTTCTCCCAGGTCATCTTTAACAATGTGGAGAAGTTTTACGTTCCCGGAGGAGACATAACCTGTTACTATACCCTCACACAGAACATCGTTCCTCGTGGGAAGGACTGGGTGGGCATCTTCCGGGTAAGTGACTACTGTGAAACCAGATGTGCCAAGTATGAGAAAGCAGCAGCAGGCAGAAACAAATAGCTTGGGCTTTGATAGAACGGGGTTGGGGAATTTTTTCAGTAATAACCTTGTGTAGTGGAACATCTTTATTGTGCCTAGGGACAAAGTGCCAGACGCGTTGTGACCTGAGCAGCCTCAAGGCTAATCAAACACTCCAATTATCCTTTCATGCATAGACCACAGCTCTTAAAAGTCGGTATCAATGGAAAACTCCTCCCAGTAACTGATCTATGTGGAAATGTAGTCCCATGACCACAGGATAAACAGGAACTGTGTGATGCCATGTAACAGTTTTGCTGTTGCAGGTGGGATGGAAAACAACGCGGGAGTATTACACATTCATGTGGGCCCCTCTGCCTGGTGACGTCCACGGTGATACTGCTGTGCAGCAACAGATCCAGTTCAAAGGTGTGTTGGGCACTTGGGTCACTGAGGCGATGTATGCACACATGCACACACAGGCATGCGCACAGACTCATGCCTTAGTGCCGCTAATAGGCACTACATTTGGAATTACAGAATGTAGGACCATGCTTTGGGAGACTTTATTTCAAATCCCATAATAAATCACAACGTTTTGAATCTGCTAAATTCTGCCATCCTGAGTGATATGGTTTGCATTCTTATTACTGGCACAAGGGGTTACTAACAATTAATAACAATAAATAACATTGCAAGAACAATACTGAACTAGGATGTCGTGGTTTTCTGTGATTCTCACTATCTGTGCTGTATAGTTAAGATGTAGAGGAATGAAGGCAGTGGGTTGATTGATTATCATTGATAATATGCAGCTGTGGCCTTGCCTCGAAGGCAGTGAGTTGATTGACATGGACGATGTGCAGCTGTAGCTTGTCCCACTAAGCAGTTAAATAGCCCTGAGGAGTGTGGGAGAGGTCATTGGGCAGAGGGAGAGTTAGTGTGGTCTGTGTTGGAGGAAGGTGAAACAGCATGGATGGTAGAATCTGACCAACAGTAAAAGCCTTGTTGCAGCCAGCTAGTTTGTTTGTGCTGCAACATTAAAAGTACTTGAATAATTAGAGGCTGGACATGATGGGATTGTTGTGCTTGTCTGAAGGTTACTATCTCCCGAAAGATGATGAATATTACCAATTCTGCTATGTCGACCAGGATGGTGTGGTCCGGGGAGCCAGTGTGCCTTTCCAATTCAGAGCAGAGACTGAGGATGATATCCTGGTGGTTACCACGCAGGTATGTGCCCTCTCTTCCCTTGCTTTTTGCTGCCTCTGCTTTCATTAGCATATGCTTACTGCTAATGTGGAGTGATCTGGTAACCTGGATGCTAAGCTGGGACTCAGCAGACTTGGATTCTGTTCTTGGCTTTGCTACTGATCTGTCACACAAATTTGGGCGGCCTTTGTTTTTCTACCTGCCACTTATCACTTAGTTGGTGAGCTCTTTGTAACAGACAGCAACTTAATATATAGCATTTCAGGGCATTTTGAATACTTTTAAATGTGTATGTTAGTTGCATGGAAACAGCCTGCCGTTAGGTGGGAGTAAGGGGATGTGGAGGGACAATAATGAGGTTCTGTGAAGCTAAGAATTCTTTCTGTAGTGTCTTGTGTGCAGCCCTTTTGTTAAGAACTACACTGCACTCATGGTCCTAATCTAACTGATTTTGGGGCTGCAAGCCCAAAGTTCTGTCTGCGCTGACTTCTGCAGATGCAGAAGGCCTTGAGCATCTCCAGAGATCAGGGGTAATATGTGCTCAGTATTCAAGAACTGGGTTGATGGTCATTTTTGGCCAGGCTAGGGAGAGGAAGCAGCAGTCTGGTCTGCGCTGCTAGTGAAAGCACGGGGAGGTACGTGGTGTTCCTTTTGCAGAGCTCATCTTTCTTTGCACTGTGCTGTTTGGAATGTAGTTTTTCAGTGCTTCTGTTATGACCGAACAACTTTGTTGCTTGCTAGGGAGAAGTGGAAGAGATTGAACTGAAAAACAAAAATTTGCATAAAGAAAACGAGGAGCTGAAAGCAAGCTGTGCAAGTCTGCAGAAACAAAACAGTGATCTGCAGGAAGAGCTTAAGAAGACGCAAGTAAACAAAAAGGTTAGTAACTCGGAACCTTTAAGTCTGAAGGATGAAGAGGGACTAAGTTAGGTATTGTTCCACTGTATACTTCCAGAGGTTTCTCCCCATATTGTGTTTAATCCTTTATCAAATCATACAGCACAACAGTACAGTATCACTTACTGTGATAAGAACAATAATTATGAACAAAAGACATCTTCAGACACAGGAGTCAGGAACATATGTAAAGGGGAGTGTTCAAAAATGTTTTGTAGACTGTCCTGAAATCACGTTATCATTATCTTTCCTTCCTTCAGTTTTGCTTAGGTCAGACCCCATTTCATTGATATTATGAAAGAGTAGTCAGGATGCAAAGGAGAGATTTTCCTTCTTCAGAGGGGCTGATTAATAGTGTTGCATTTGAGGGTTTTTGCACATTCAGTGCAGAGCAGGACTATTGCTTAGGCCCCATTTACCTCCTGTCAACCTTACTGTGATTTTCAGGAGCTGCAGGATAGTCTAGAGTCTCTAAAGAGCAATGCAGAGAAGCTGGAACTGGAGCTGAATTCCCTGAAAAAGGAAAATGAACATCTAAAGGAGCGGGATGACTGCAAAGAGACAGAACTGCTCCAGTAAGTGTATTTACAGCAATTCTCAAAGTAGGGTTTTGTGTAAGCACCTTGCCTATAGGGGTTAAATTTCCATCCATGAGAGTATGGTGTGTTTTGATTTGTTTTGAGTAGAATCAGAGAGCAAATTCAGAACGTGACCTCTGACAAGGAACGCCTGGAAATCAGACTGAAAACAGCCCTGGATCACGTGGACCAGCTGCAGGTAGCAAACAGCTGCCCTCCTTTGCTTTTACGAGCTGTCTCTGATGGAATCAGTTTCCCTTGCTCAGAGAGCTGAGCAACTTTGTGTAGTATGTGGTGTATGAGTTTCTTTTTTGATTTCTTGGGTTCTTGAGGAAAGTGTCAACCTTTGATATGATTTGACCTCCAGGAAACCTCAAGAAAGTTGTGTTCTGGAATGATGGATAGAGGGGAGTGTGCTAAGAGAAACTGTAAGGATTTTATTCCTTAAAAATGTTCCCTTTGCATGCTCATTAAGTTGACCAAAGTAAGACTGTTGTTTACCTCCTGCTAGCTAAGGATCTAGGCACTAAACACTTCTGTTTAGAAAAACATTCTAAAACTATGTTCAGTACTTGGATGAAAACAAGACTTCTAGCTGGGAGGTATGTGAAGGGAGAAGGTAGACTGAAAATAGCTTGGTGGTTACGTCTGGGATGTGGGAGACCCAGAACCATGGGCTAACCATCTGGCTGTATGTCTCTGTTTTTCTCTTTGCTTTCTGACTTCCCAGACGAGAAGTGTTGTGTTGAAACCTAGCTCTTCAGAGAAAGTCTGAATGAATGCTGTGTTCTGATGAATACATCAGCTCCAGTGCATTCCCATGTAACCAGTCTCAGTTTCTACAAAGGTTTTAATGGGAAAATGTTTTCAGGAAAAAAAAAATTAATCATTGGTGGGTTCTAGAGCTTTGCCTTCTACAGCAAAAGGTGCCTGTGCTCCTCACTCAGAGTTGTTGGATTTTCACTTTTTGCACACCCTTGTTTCTCCCTAGTCTCAAGTGCTGAATTATGAGAAAGAAGTAGAAAGCCTCTCTCATAGGGACCATGACAAGACAGAGCAGCTTGAAAGTTTAAAGGAAGAGAATCGCCAGTTACGCATGGCTAGAACTGAACAGGTAAAGCTGTCCCTGAGTATCGTGGTGCTTGGGGGAGCCAGGGCAGGGAAGCAGAGGCATCCTCTGTGATGAGCAGTAAAAATATTGCTCAATCTTACAAGAGTCTAAGGGATTCCATGACAGAGAAATGTCTGTGGTGGTGTGGGTGTTCACATAGGTGGCTCTGTGAACATGCCATCTGACAGATTTGTATAGTATGTATTCTTATAGTATACACATACGGTTTAGTTTTGGAAGAAATGTCTGTATAACTAGACATTGTAATTTTGATTCTCTGAGGCAGGAAAATTCAGCCTCTGTCTTGATCCCTTGAGTCTGCTCAAGGGATAAAGTAAATCAGTGGGAAATCAGGATTGATACTTAGCTGATTGCAGGTAACTGCAGCTAAGCAAAATTGTTCCAGGACTGGCATTTAGTGATAAATAAAACAAGTTACCCTAAATCTGCCCAGACTATATGCTGTAAACTTTACCTCCAACAGGAAGCTGACTAGTAATTGGTGTGAGGTGGCAGCCTTGCTGGTCTTCTCCCTGTTGATGTTTTTGTATCTTTCTCATCTTTTAATATCTCAAATTTACCATTTAATAATCAGTAAAATAGATGCAATGTGCTCAGAATACAACAAAATAAGCTGTGAACAATACAAAGTTTCTGTTCTGCAGTTTGGTGCTCTGCCCCACATCATTCTCCAATACCTCTTTGCAATTCTTCTTGTGAAAATATGAGACTTCTGTGAAAAAGGAGCAAAATAAGGAACTTGAACGTTGAATGGAAATCTTGAAAGGATCTGTTGTGGTCTAGCCCCAGCCAGAAACTAAGTACCACGCAGCTGCTTGCTCATTGCCCATCTGCTCTGCAGAGGGATGAGGAGGAGAATCAGAAAAGAATGTAAAACTCAAGGGTTGAGATAAGAACGATTTAATTATTAAAAATAGGAGGAAAAAACCCCAAACCAACAATAATAATTATTAATAATTATAATGAAAAGGAGGGAGAAGGGGAGAATGAAATGCAAAGGGAAGGGAAAAAAACCCAAGTGATGCTCAATACAATTGTTCACCACCTGCTGACTGATGCCCAGCCAGTCCCTGAGCAGCAGTCGGCCTGCCTAGCCAACTCCCCCAGTCCCTATACCATGTGTGATGTCCTATGGTATGGAATATCCCTTTGGCCAGTTGGGGTCAGCTGTCCTGGCTGTGTCCCATTGCAATTTCTTGTGCCTCTCCAGCCCTCATGCTGGTGAAACCTCAGAAACTGAAAAGTCCTTGACTTAGTATAAATGTTAAGTAGCAACAGCTAAAAACTTCAGTGTGTTATTAACATTGTTCTCATGCCAAATCCAAACCACTGCACTGCAGCAGCTAAGAAGAAAATTAACTCTGTCCCAGCCAAAACCAGGACAGGGTCAGAGGCCAAACTCTCACTTTTGTTTGTCCCACTGCCTGCAGAATGAGCAGGTGCCCAGCATTTCTGGGAGAGCAGCTGGAGAGGTGGTCCTGAGTGCTGAGCACAGAGCTCTGCTGTATTGCATGGAACCCGTTGGTACCTGTGCAGGGAGTGAGGCCCACTGACAGCACTGTTTTCTGCCTCCTTCCGATTTGCAGAACCATCACAGTTTCCCCATGATGTTACAGATGACTATATGTGTAACAAATCTAAGTTTATGGACAAAAAGGCTTGCTTTTCTGAGGTAACTTCTGCAGACCTTTTAGAAGGAATCCACAAACCTTAGCAGTGGAAATCACTCCTTGAAGGAATGTGAAGTATATAAAAGGGCAGCATGCTGTGGTATTTCTTTCTGCTGAAGAAACTATCATTGGCAGTGACTGAGGCCATCATATAGTCTTTAGCCTGTTGCCCTGAGTGACCTTCTAACGGTGCTTCTCTCTCTGTGTGTGGTGCTTAGGAAGCTTTTGCAGGCTGTACTCTCACTTTGGCATTGGAGATTGGATGCCTAAAATAGATGATGTGATTACCTCTGCTGTGATGCCAAATGTTCAGAATTCTTAGAGTGATACTTGGAGAATGACTGCAGAATCCCTAAGTACTCTAGCTTATCTAATTTACTGATTTAATTCAAGAGTCAGCTACAAGATTAATTCCTAAAGATGTACTGGCTACCCACCATCAATGCAAGTCTCACAGCACCAGGAAGCCTGACAGACTCAGATAGCTCTCACCTGCCAGGATGGATTTTTCAGCTGTACGAGCTCCTTTTCTTCAACCTCCCTCTTAGTTTGACCTCCTGTATGTCCCCTACAAAGGTCATGTGTCACCTCACATGTTGTAATGAAAATACAGAGTGTAAATGAGTGGGATGTGGAGATACCTAGGTGACAAACCATGAAATGGTAAGACTCCCACTGAAAGGGAAGGGTTATTTGTTGGTAAAAATGCAGCATGAGGCAGCTAGTATGAGAGCTCCAGTGCTTGGAGCTGTCGTCATTTTATGTGTCAGTTTCCCATGATTTACCGATTGCCACTCTTCCTTCATAGCAACAAACCCGCGACTTAATGAAAGAACTTGAGGAGCAGAAGTGTTTGTTTCAGGTTCTGCAGGCAAAAAAGAATGAAGCTGATGAAGAAAATCAGGTGAGAACTTGGGACAACTCCTTTGCCTTTTTCCTGTATTGAATATGACACTAATCTCTCGGTCTAGTGTTCAGTTCCATTAACCTTTCTACCATACGGATCACTAATTGTGCCTGCACGTGGGCCATCACCTGAAGGCTGGCTGCCAGGCTGCCTGCAGGCACGTACAAATGACTCTGTGTGTACACTCACAGTGTGTTGCTGCCACGTCTGTACAGCCTAAGAGGAAGGGTCCCAAAACTTGCACCTTTTTCCCCCACCAAAGAATAGTCTGGTTTAACCATGATAGTGTGGGGTTTTTTAAAAAATTCTGTTAGCTTAATTCTGACACCACTGGAATGAGTGGACTTTACTCATTTAAATGGACATATTTGTTTTGTCCAGTCTAAGTAATGATTGCTCAGTTTTGTTCCTTACTCTGCATGACTTCAGGAGAACCTTCTGTCTTTTAAAGTGTATTCCTCTGTTGTGATCATGCTGTCTGCCTTTCTGAGCAGGCCACAGAACAGATCCTTGCCCACTCTTACCTTACTTTCCCAGACAGTCAAGCAGGACTAACGCTGAGCTACCTAAAAATTTAGAGCAATTTTGATTCTGGCAAAAGAGGATCTATGTTAGTGCGAGGTATGACTTTTCTCAGAAATGGTCTCCTAAGCTAATGGAAATGCATTCTACCCTTTGCAGAAATTAATGGAAGAGAATAACAGACTGCTGAGGCATCTCTTTCAGGCTGCAGAGGCTTCTTCCTTCTCTGTTTCACAAGCTCAAGCTCCAGTTCGAGCTCCTGAAGTAGGAGGCCTTCTGTTTGGAAATCCATATTATGGTGAGATTACTTGGCATTCTGTCTGAAACTGCAAATGCATGGCAGTTAAAGTCCCGGCAAATTATCCTTCCTCTCAAATTGAATGCTGTAGAAAAGACATTATCAACAGCACCTCTGTGCAGCTTTGTGGGTGTGCAGATGACTTGGCAGCTGCAAAATGCTGCCAGGTGTTAAGGGTTGGCTTAAGCGATCAGCTGTCTGTTCATTTGCTGCCAAGAGAGACAACTATTAGCTAGTTTATTCAGCTGTGAGACAGCTAGTTCTGTGGCTTATATCCAGTTTCCATAGTCCTAAATATAGAGGTTTAGATGCAGAACCACATCCTCATGTTTCAAGAATCACTAGTTATCATCACATTACATTGTTAATAACTTTGCTGCGGCTAAATTAATATATTATTTTTTTCCAGCTGCAGGAACAAACCCAGGGGCAGGAGATGCAGACATAGTAAGTAAAGTGGACACAACTGGACATGAATTACTGGTTTGAAATAAAAAGCTCCAAGTTCAGCTCTTTGGCCAATGGTCTACTTGCTGGTTTAGTCCTAGTAAGACAGCGGACAACAAAAGTGGATCCACATATGCTTAATGTGTGGAATTAACAAGAGTTATATGTCTTAAGGAAAAGAAAGGAAACTCTGTTGACCTTAATCTCTAGATACTGCTAAGAGCTGGTCCTCAATGTCAGAGTAAGCAGCATGCAGCTGCTAAACACCTTATTTCATATTGGAGACATGGACATGTGCTATGTGGGATGGAACGTTCGAGAACCTCTCAGAAGCTCTTGACTTTTAAGTGCTATTTAGAGAAGCCTGGAGCCATTTGGAAAACATGAGGGTGTAAGAAGTCAGAAAGACTTGTCCAAAAGTGATAATAGCTGACTACTAAGCTTTTCTTTTTCTTCTCTTCTAATATCATTTTTAAACTGACTTTATTTGCATTTGCTTTGTACTTCAGGCTTCTATAAGGAAATGCCCCATGTGTGATGAAGTATTTCCTGAAGACATTGAAACAAGCCAGTATGAGGCCCATGTGCAGAGCCATCTCCTGGAGTGCCCACTCTGCAGCGAGACCTTTGAAAAGTCCAATAAGCAGGTGTTTGATGACCATGTTTTTTGTCATGGCCTGGAATAATTCTGAATTCGTATCTGCTCTGTAGAATAGGTAGCAGAGGCCGCAGTATAGAATAGACCAAAGTCACTGTATAGGCTTAATTCACGCTAAGATCACCCAGACAAGACTGACTATGCCACTAGTACTGTAATTCTGACCCTTCTGTTCCATGCAGCATATGACCAACACATAAATCAGGTCAGACATCCACATCCTGAAACTGAATGACCATCATCAAGCTTGAGTTCTCTGTCTTGGATAAGGATATATGCTTGGTAAATGAATTGCAAATCCTATAATTGGTAATGTAGCTGAGCGTGGTACCAGTTCTTTAGAACAGGATTGGCCATGTAACTGTTTATGGGCCAGGTGATGGGAGGTGGTACAGCAGTTTTCTGTACTTGGCTGATACATCTCTATTATAATGGGTTTATTCTTTAATATAGCACTGTGATTGCTAACCAAAGACCAGAGACATTTTATAATCTTTTAGGATCACACCTTCAGCCCTGCTCAGCTTCTGGAATGCAGAATTAATAATTAATAAGTAAAAGTCTGAATAAAAACAAATCTCACTATCAGCCGTAAAGCAAGTGAAAGAGATGTATTTATATAGAGACCAAATATCCATTTGCAGATCTGAAGGTTTAGAGCTGTCCTTCTAGCAAAGTAGGCAGCACAGCTTATTCTAGGTTGAGGCACACACACTTTCTCCATCCATCTCGGGATGAGAATGAGAAAAACCTGATGTTTCTGAGAGAGGGAAGGTCGGTGTGGTGTGGAGCCCACAGGAGAGCAGTAGCCAAGTTGTCTCAGCAGCACAGAGGATAAATGGTCTCTTAGAAACTGGGCATCCTCATTTAAAGGAAACTATTAATTTGGATTATTTCTTTTATATTTCTAAACCTTCTGGATTTACCAAGAAGAGCCTGTTCTGAAACCAAAACAATGTGATTCAAAAATAAGTGCCTTGGGATATTACAATGCTTTGTGCATAGATTATCCAGTTACTATTTTAATTTCTGCTTCAGGATTTTCAATTTATGATTAACAGCTCTTTTTTCCATGCAAACACTAATGGTTAAAGGTTTATTATCCAGCTATATTAGACTGTTTCCTGCTGACTATCTGAAGCAATAGAAAATCCGAAGTTTACACAGTTCTAAGAATATTTTAGAGTAACAAAGACTTCAAAATGTTTTGACTGTTTTGATTCTACACAACCTTTTTATCAATCTCTTAAAACTTAAATAGAGTATTTCTGTCTTGAGATGTACTATACTGATAAGCATTATTTAAAAAAACCCTGTAACAGAAAATAACTGCAAACAAAAATAAAAGCTATACAAAGAAAAATCTTTGAAAAAGATGTCTATGTCTGATCATTCCTAAATAAATTGGAGGAATTGATGGGGGCTCTTCAGGGAGCTATTTGCAAGCTTTCAATTACTTGCTGAAGCTCTGTATAACAAAGTACTTAAGCACCTCTCTGAATAACTTTTAGCATGCAAAGCAGTATCCCTAAGGGTAGCGAGACTCTGTTCAACAGAAAACACATATTTAACTGGTTGATCCTCAGTGGCTTCTCACAGCATGGGAATATATCACAAAGGCCAAAGGATAGTATGGGATAATGAGGAAAAAAAAAAAAATCCAGGAAAGTAAAATGACCTGTGTGGGATCTATTTGTTTATATCTGTTCCCAGTAAAGCTCATCTAAATACCTAGAGCTGGCTGAATTTCTTCTGTGTCATAGGAAAGTCCAGCGTATCAACACCTTTTTTCCCTAGGCTAGGAGAAAAAGCTGAAAAGCTTCTTGCTTGGGATGATAAAATATTATTTAAAAACTACTTGGTATTGTACATATTTTGACAGTGATTACTGTAGTCTATCTCAACGTTCCTGGCATAGCTTTATCCCAATTTTGACAATCAAACATTCCCCAAAATGAGGCTCATTTTTAACTGAACCCTTGTTTCTTCAGGAGAAGCCCTACTGTTTTTCAAGAAAATGCTTTCCCTGGCCCCCAACCTTTTCCCATACGTCCTTATTCTAAACTATATTTTTCATCTTTTACTGCTTTGTATCCTGACAGAAGCAGATTAGATGTCGAGAGATGCAAAAGTAAATTTTACTAAAACCCTGGTAGTTCACCCAAACGCCTATTATCAGACCTCTTTCCTTTGTACGCTGTGGCTGGTACTGGCTTTACCACCACCTATCCTAAAGTCAGACCCGGCCACCTGGGTTTGGAGTTCTGTCATGACACTGCCTACGTCCTTGAGCTACCGGTGCCAAGTGCTAGCACCCCCCTCTCCATCCCTTTGGCACTGGTGCCTATCGTTGTCCATTTGCCTGCTCCTGTCTTTCTGCAGATCCCATTGCCTGTGCTGAGGTGCCGGCCCTGGGGCACAGGCAGCAAGCGGGCGACCGGCAGAGGGGGTCAGACTGCAACAGATCTCACCAGGATGCTGGGTTTTTTGAAGCCTTTTTTTTTTTTTTCTGTAATAATGACACAAGATTCACACTCCCAGCCATATACTTTGGCCTGATACGGGTCATACCTTCCCTATCCTGGGCAGCCAGGGACCAATTTACCCCTAAGCACAAATTACATCATCTATTTTCTGACCAAGTTTTCATTTTGTTTGTAATTTACAGTATTATTTATGTTACTGCTGCATTTAGCCTTTGGAATCGTAAGAGGTTTCAATCCTATCTCAGTTTTATGGTTTAATACAGAAGTAGCTCAAATGGCTGATAATTACATATAGTTATATTTTGGATGAGCTCCAATTTACATTGATATGTTTTGGATAAGGACCTTGAAATACATTTGCAAAAGGGACTGTAGGGGTTTGGCACAATTTATACCTGAACTCATGTAGCATCTGAATGAGTATTCGTTAGAAATGTATCGGAAAGGAAGAAGTCATACTTTGTGGGCCAAATCTCTGTGATTATTTATCTTTTTAAACCTTTACAGGGCTTACCAATTTGGTCCAAGTTGGGAACTAGCCCGGTTTGCTTTCCATCAGCAATTACTGCTCCGGTGAAGCACAGCATTTTCTGCTCTCTTGTCCAGGCAAAACCACTCAGCCTCAGAGAGCTCTTCTTCCCTTTGCTTGGTCCTTTTGATTCTCCCTCATTTTTGTCAGACCCTTTGCCTGCCTTCCCCAGGAAGTTTGATCTTCTCTTAGGCTTTCTCTCCCATTCACACAGAGTATATTTTTAATATGTCTGTCCATGGCACATCATTTTCCCATTAATAGGTGTGTTTCTGTGTGTGCAAAATGCAAACCAGATGATAATTTCTCTCAGCTGCAAAAACACGCTGATAACCATGGTCACAGCAGGCATCACATACTGACTGATGTCAGTTTGTTTCATAAGAAAGACCATTGTTTTGCCTGCAAAAAGTTATTTTTGGTGCAGAAAAAAAGACTGGCTGCAAGGGAGATGGTTACAGATTCCCGATGCCCAAACTATTTCAGCCTCCAAAGACAGAGAATCTGAAAGGATGCTGAAATAACTGACTGGTGGCTCAGCTTCTCTCAAGAAGTGATTCCGAACTGTACAGCTACAGTCCACTTCCCCACTTTAACAGCCTCTTTCCTCCACCTGTTCTCCTCCTGGTTCCTCTTCACCTGTCCATCCTTCTTTCCTCTTCCTGCAGAACAATTTGGACCTTCAGCATCGTCAGCCTCCTCCAAAAACACATTGCTGAGGTTCAGGGTGTGGACGAAGGGAGGCAGAGGCACAGAGCATGGTCCATCTGGCAGTGCTGCCTCTCCCTGCCTTTCACTCCACAGAACACAGCCTGGGAGCGCTGCCACTGCTGCTCTTCACCTTAACAAGGCTCCAGTGCAGAGCAGAGCAAGCTGAAAGATAATAAAAAGATTCTTGATAGAAAGGAATGTAAATAGACAAGATGCAGGTGAACAAAGGAGGAAAAGGAAAGCCATGTATAAGCCAGCAAGTGAGTGGTTATACTCAGTAATCAACTTGTCAGTTTGATTTTAAGACACGGCAGAAGAGATCGATAATTCTTTACAGCAGCATAATGCACATCTAGGGTTTAAAGTGTTTTGATCGTCAAAGTACTTATTTCAGGCGTCAATCCTGTGCTCACTTAGTAAGTGGAGGTGCTTCTGTATTTGCTGTGTCAATGATAGGAAGGGGAAGACAGCACAGAAGGGAATGGTGGAAAAAAATGCTCTAAAATGCACTTAAGACTGCCATGCTGGTTTAGGTGGGCAGCTCAGGAAAACCTGGGGACGGAGGGAAAAGTGAAGATATCACATACACAGAGGATTATTTTTTTTCTGGTCACTTGTATTATTTTGTAAGGACACATTGTTTATCTTTGTTCTGCTGTGGAGATCCAGACTGACCTACTCCCGCTTGCACAGGAGTCAATGAGTCCCTTTATCTCTAGTGCACTAGTACAAATAGAGAGTGCTCAGCGGGTATATAACGGCACGAAATCCAAACGCTGCCATTTATCACCCTCTTTGTACTGAATTAAATCACTATGTGAAATGCACTGAAGAATCGAACCTTTATTGTTTTGTTCGTGAAAGGATTGGGTCCCAGAATTACATCAGTTGTTTTCTCTAAACAGCTATTAGCCTCCTCCATTATACTAACAGAACTGGTTTCCATCCTCTGGCTCATTTATTCCAAACCAGCATTATTGAAGTGAATGGGGTCTAGGCCCTGGATATTAGAAGAGCTGTTGGTCTACTCATAAATAACAAGTTGTCAAGGATTTTAATGGAAACCCTTAGAGTGCTGTAAATCTGTGCAGTTCTGCCTGCATCCCCTCCCTCATTTCCATCACAATATCACTCCAGTGGGACTGCAGCTTGCAGCTTGTGCCAGGCAGCCTAGATTGGTAGGACACGGGGGAAGAAGGAAAAAAAAAGCTGGAGATGGGGTGGGGGATTCAGAACAGTTGGTACTGCAGAAGCATCTGCTGGGTGGCCGGTTTCGGAGTCACCTGGCCTATTCAGCATAGCGAGGGGATAGGGCTATTCATCCAGGGGGACCGGAGAGGGGAATAACAGAACCAGGGATGCTTGTGGAATAAAGACGGATGTATTGCAGTTTACATTTCGCTCCGTTGGTCTGTGAAGCAGTAAATCTCGGCAAGTAGAGGGTTTTGTTAGGTTTTGATCACATTTTAAGTGGTAGAGCTAGTGCAGTGGTACTGCACAGGATGCCTCTTGCTGTTTGGCAAAGAGGACTTTCCAAGACAAATTTTTTTGAACCTTCCTAGCCAGTCCAAACTACCTGCAGGGAAAACTCTGATCGAAACAGCAATGTTTCTGTAGTTCACTGGATCTGGCCAGAAACTGGGTTACTACAAACTATCGCCCTTGACTTAGTCATGCCCCAAATATCCATAGCTCAGTTGCCTGCTTAGATCACAGCAACCTGCTGTGTACAACACTAAAGCCTTCTAGGAAGGAACCTGAGCTCTCTCGTCCATTCTCCATTGGCCATATGATATTATGGAATATATTATGCACAGCCACGCTTGTGCCCATCCCACTCACAAAGCAGGCAGGACTGCACGGGGGCCTATTTAAGAGATCATCTGGACTCTCTCTGCCTTCTGAGGCATCAGAGCTCTTTAAAATTTATATGCAAGGTCAGTTTAGGCTTAAATGTAGGCTTGCACCCCAGCTTACCATGTAATATAAATAAAAAATTACATCGGTGACAAAGCTTCAACTAGCTTCAGAGTGCCCAGGGCTTATAGTCTTGTGTAATTACTAGTCTGGCACTGAGAGTCTAAAATACAGCAAGGCCATCAGCAACACAGATCCAAAATTAATGACGTTAAATATAGCTCCTTTCACATTACAGCTTCACATGAGAAGCTCCAAAGAAGTAGGCCTTAGGAGACTTATGTTCTAATTAAATATTACCCCTATGTTACAGACAGGGAAACAGTTATGCAGATATGAAGGAATTTGGCCAAAGTCACTCCGAAAATTTGTAACATAATCCCCCTTTCCCTCGCCAGATTTAACATTCATTTTGAGAAAAGCTGAACAGCACAAGAAGTGAGCCAGGATGGAGAAAAAATGGACGGCTGCCAAAAGGGATTGATGCCCTTCAGACTCCAGGGAGTTTTTAACCCTTCCCAATGGTTTTTCCAGCCTGAAAAACCTGGTGGGGTTCATCAGACTCTACTTCTCCTCTACTGATCCATAAGAGATTTGCCAGTGGGAGCAGCTGCTTGGAGAGTGAGTTGATAACTCAGGCCCTGAGGCACTTACATCTGTACGGCTCATCCCCTGCCTGCTTCCCTTCCCCAGTAACAGGATGAGACTAGAATATTGCATGTGCTTTTATAATGTGTATTCCTGTGGGGCCTTGGTCATGATTATGGCATCTAAATGCAACCAGAAACAAACAGTGACAACGAAAAACACAAAAGAGAAGGTCAGCCTGAAGATTCTGAACATTTTTTACACTAATTTTTTTTCTATTTAATAGTAAATTGCACTTTCATAAGCAATCCAGTGTAGTTAATTCCTTTTTAAATAACAGTTATAATATTTTTGAGAGCAGCTGCTGCACATGTTATGTAGTACAGCTGAGAGCACCATATGGATTTTTAATTCCTAGGAGTTATTACTTGGTTGTAGCAGTATATATGAACCCATGCCTGCCTTAATGGAGTCATTAGGTTTGACAATCCTTCCTTAAAGAGGGCTATTGTTAGGATAGATCTGATCCAAAAGGTAGGAAAGGTTTGGAAGATGGACTCTTCATTATATGAAACCGAGAACATCAGTATTTTTTTAGGCAGCTCAGTGGTTTTTACACCTTCAGGAAGTTCCTTCTCTGTTAGCATAAGATAATTTTAATGACTTGTATTCTGTCCTTTCGGAACTACACTTAGAAAGTTTGCCTTGAGGTGTTATGGTTGCCTTATGCTGGTGGGTTTTTTAACAAATCAGGCAAAATGGGAACACTCAAATTTCCTTGCAAGCTACCTACTAGAATGCCCCTCTGCTCTTAAAGGAAGAGATCTTATAAGAATACTCACAGTTACAACCCTAACACATGTTTTGGAAGATATATTAGCTTTGAAGGAGCTATTAAATCATATTTTTCAGTGAACTTTTCTAAGACAACCTCTACACATTAGATTCTTGCACTTCATCCTAAAACATGTGGCCAAACAAGAGACAGAAGACAGACTACATGCATCATTACGGGATCCTAAATGAAAATTTCTTTAGTTCCAGTAAAGGCTCCAATCCTTGTACTTACAAGCAGCAGAAGAGAAAAATACACTGCTGTAATGTAGAAGCAATATATACCTATATATCACTTGAATGCATCTTATTGAGTATGCTACAGATTGCTCAAATAAATCTGAGCTCACTGGATCTTTAATTCTATAGAAAGTGTTGGAAAACTCTTAACCTTATGACACATATCAGGATTGTAAAATTTAAAATGAATTCTAGTAAATCTGCTGCTGGCTGCCATGGAAACGGAGCAGGTTAGTTTAATGGAATCAGTATCTCAAAAAGAAAAGGGAATCCAAGCTTTTTTGTGTGTGTCGAACAATTAGCTCAGAACAACCTGCTCCATTTTTAGCCGTGTCAGTCTGTTTCCATGGCAGCACGAACTGAATTCATACAACTGTTGCAAATTCTGATTGTAAATGGTGCTACCCATTGTGTCAGCAGCACCAGCCGACCTCGGAGTCTAATTTCAGTTTCCCAAAGCTGATAATTTTGTTTCATTATGATTTTAATCGCATTATTTTTGCGCTGGTTTAAACATTTAAGACAAGGTTGCTGTAGTATCTGTGCACTATTAGCCCAGAGTTAGGGAAGCATGGCCAGATCTGGTACAGACTAATCTGCAAACTTTTGAATGTTTCAAAGCAAGTCTGGAACTCGTTGCCTCACAAATAAATTCTTGATGGGAAGATCATCCATAGCCATTGCTGTTTAGGGATCAACACTTGGCCCTGTGAAGAACTTCAATACATCAAGTCACCTGAAGTTGCAGGCCTCACACCCACTCACCTCCCTCCTTCTGGCCCCCCAGAATTACACCCTACAGCAGCCCAAACGCAGAGCCCTCCGCCTCCAGCCCTCCACACGAAGCTTTCCGCAGACGGAGAGCAGAGCTCTGAGGTAGGGACCGTTTTTGTACCACAGGATCCCGCCCGGCCCTGAGGAGCGGGGACAAGCCCCGCCACCCATGCCTCCTCGCTTGCTGGCCGGCCAGCTCAGCTCCTCAGACAACACCCCACAACCACCCCCAAGACGCCCCTGCGCAGCCTCCTGAATATTCAAATCAGTCCGCTCCTCCCATCTGTGATTGGCTGTGGCCGTTCAAATGAAGCCACGCCTCCCTTGCCGGGGCGGGGCCGTTAGTGGCCGTTGGTTTGGGGGCGGGAAAGGAGGCAGCTGGATGCGCACGCGCAACACCGGCGCACGCCCGTGACGCTAGCGCGTCCTCTTGTTGCCCTAGCAACACCTCCCCCGCCCCTTGCTGCTTTTATCCAACCAGAGGCCCTCCTGGCCTCTTAGCCCAATGGAGCAGCAAATGTTATTAAGGGGGCGGGGCGAGAGGGGTGTCAGGCAGGTTGTTTTGCCCAATCAGGAGGCGGGGAAGGGTAGGAGCGCGCTCCCCTTAGCCGCCCGGCTGCTGCGGGCCTCGCCCTGTTGTTTTGCCTCAGCGGCTGGCGGGGGTGGGTCGCGCAGCCTGCCAGCCTGCCAGCCTGCCAGCCCGCCCCGCGGGGGTACCGGCCCTCCCGGCTTGGCCCTGCCGGTGTGTGGGCTGCGGGGTCCTAGCTCCCTGTGCTGCAGGCCCAGCCGTGCCTCCGGGCCTGCTGAGGGCCGTTACAGGGGTGGCGGTCTCTGTGAGGTTCCTGCCCCGGGATTCTCCTGCTGGCGTTGAAATAACGCCAGGGGCTGCGTGACAGGTGTGAGGGTGAAACCCTGAGGAAAAAAATGCTTCAAAAATTGCTCTGTAGCCATAGATGGGTCTGTTGAGTGGTAGAGTCTGCTCCTGGCACAAGGATGAAGCACGGGGAAAGCGTTTCTGTTCCGTCTTGGCTGGGAAAGCCAAAATAACTGTGGTGGAGTCGATTCCTAAAGGACTAGTAAATTTACAGTTGCACGAGGGTCAGCATTATTTTAACATATCACTTGAATTGTTAGAAATCAACAGCTTTAGTGTCTGTGCGCCTTGTTTTGCAGTTTGGCAGCCTGTCCTTGGAATTCCCCCACTGACGCTGTTGACTTCAGGCATGTGCTACCAGTCCTTCAAGTGTTTCTTTATTGGCCCCGGAGTGTCCCCTGTTGTTGTAACACTTGCTCTTTGTGAGTATGTGCTATCCCTAATGTTTAATCTTTCTGAAGTACTAGCTTGTGATCATTATGCATATTTCTCTCATAATGACTGAAGTTAGGCAAGAAGTCAAAACTTAGTAAGTCTGTGAGCTCTTGCCAGTATTTTCTGGATTTGTGCCTTCAGAGAAGAACATGAAGAAACACTGTAAATGGCTCCATTCCCAATCCAAATAAAGCATTATTCAGAGTTGTATTCCAGGAATCTTTGTTTTTCACCACTCATCAGAAACGTCAATGGAACTGTTTGTTCTAGCAGTTATTGCTAGCTAGTATGAAGCTTCTGAAACAGTAAGAATTTGTCTGTTTGTTTGGTAGTCATTTATGACTAATTGCCCAGATTATTATCTAAAGTGGACAGTTTGTAAATAATACATCCACAGCCAGCAAAAGCAATCCACCTTGATTGATTGCCGAGATCTAATTGAACAGAGATTCCACATGTCCCTCTGAGTGCAAGCAGAGAGTTTGAAATTACAAATCTTCATTCTCTTGAAACTGCTTCTGCTCTGCGATGCTGTGTGTGGAGCTGCTAGCGGGTATGGCTTTTGGGGAGCAAGAGATAATGAGCGAACAGCATGCTGCACAGATGTCTCAGCAGATCGATTAGAGGAAATGAAAAATAATCAACTGCTTGTGAGAGTGAGTTGGTTAGGCTATACGCATGTGATGATCCCTTTATTGTTCTTTTGCAGTCAGAAAGGTGAAGATCAAAATATTTGTTTCTGGCTTTTTCTTTTCCCCTGGACTTCTTTCCCCAGAAAATTAGCCACTTCCCTGGAAGGAGTAAGGTATGTAGGAAATTTTTGCTGGCTAGGAACATAAGCAGGGTGGTAAAGCTCTTCCCAAAATAATTCAACTTCTTTCTTAGTGTCTTCCTGCAGAGTAAAGCTTAACTTTCTTCTTGGCACAATTATTTTTTGGGCATTGGATTTAAATTCTATTATTTGTATGTCAGAAGGAGCTAACTTCCAGCATATTAGAAGCCTCTCCCGAATGCTATGTGAAGATTAATATGCTAGGCTAGTTAGAAATTAGTCTTAGAAAAGAAATCAGGAAAATTAAGTAACTGTCACTTAAAACTTTAAGTGCAGAGGGCTGAAGGAAAGTAGTCCTTGTTCTTTAATCTTACAAAATTCTTACAATCCTATTTGCTGTTACAGTTAAAGTTACGCTTCTGCAAAATTCTTGCAATTGTTTAAAAACTCAAGCCTAGAAAACTGACATTAGAAAGCAGCTTTAATGCAATCATTTCATTATTTCATAGTGTCCCTCTGTTCTGTTTCCCTCCTCATAGTCATGACAATTTGTAGCCCAACAGCGGATCAAGTAATCGCAAGACTTGTATCTGTAAACTGGACTCTTGCCTGTCAGGGCAGACAAATCTGAGGACGACATAAAACCCAGACAGGATATGATCTGCCAGCTTTACATCTCAAGGGTAATCCCTCCATTCCGTGCTGCTTTGTCACTGAGCTGGTGTTTTAATATCCAGTTTAGCCTTGCCTTGATGTGGTCAGTCAGCCATAAATAGCGTCCACTGGTCATTTCCTTCAGATTCATCACTGTCAAAAGAATTCATCACTGTCAAAAGAAAAATGTCTACTTTATATGTTATTCTGTAAACTCTTGTTCAGAAATGACTTCTAATATTTTGCAGCAGAATCACCTTGACAAGAATTCAGGGCATTCAGGATAGATAAACTGAACAAGGAAAACTTTATCCTTCATCCATGAATGAGCACTAAAAAGATACTTATTTTTCAGGAGTCCCATTAAGCCCTATTGTCCTGTTCCAAACAAGTTTCTCACCACAGTGTTTTTGATTGACACTTTTAAGTCATGTCCTTAATTAAGTTCTAATATAAAAACTTCATTAAGCTTCTAGTTGTTTGGACTTCTAATAATCTGAGGAGCAAAACCTTCATTTACTTTGGTTTATTGTTGACCTTTGGTCACACTTTATTTTATGGGCTAAATTTGTTTGACTTTGCATTGACCTCATTGTTATTTTTTAGGGAATGTTCCAAGGAAAGAATGAAAGTCTATGAACGTCTGGAAAAAATAAGAGATGGAATGGAAAGGAGGACACACAGAGCCTCTGGCTCAGAGAAAAAGAAAGTAGGAAATTGGATCCTCTTAAGCAGGAGGTAGGGTGGACTGACCAACAGGCTCCTTTTCTGTTGTTCGTGTTTCATTCCTTCAAACATTCATGCTTTAAGTAAACTTCAAACTCGCTGAGCTGTACGATGACCAGCTATGGCTTTAAATTTAAGTGGAGAACCCGTGAACACTTGCTGTAGTGCAGACACAAGCTCTAGTTTGGTAGGTGTTACTACACCCCAGTAAGAGACATTTACAGTATCCTCCCCACCTCAGCACCAGGCTAGAGTGTATTTCTGGCTTAGAAAGTACTTCAGTGGGGACATCAGCTAGCCTTGTTGCCTTTGCTATAGCGATTAATGAGTTACAGTGTTGCTCTGGTGTTCCAAGGAAGTTTAGAAGCAAATTGGCTTCATGTTCTCCTTCCCAGCCTTTTATTCTTGGTAGATTAAAGTTTGATCTGAGGATTTATGTGCTGCTGACATCCCATGACCCTCTGAGGATATTTGTCTATAATGAGGGCCTTACACATTTTGCTACTTCAGCATCCTCTGACCTTTTGCATAATAGCTTGGTAAGTAAACAAGCCTATTAGCAGAAGTTAATGACAGTTCAATACATAGCAACCAGAGATATGGAGAAATCGTAATGGTTCGACTGTCCGTAGCATCTTTCTCTTGAGAATCTCTAAGCACTTCATAAATACTGGCAATTAATCTTTGTAGTATCTGAATGCCATAAATAAAATTATGCGTGAAATATTTGAGCAAATTCTACAGTAGAATACAGCATGTGTTATATTATCCAAATCAGTGCTGCAGACAAGTTTTGGCACAGTTAGTACTTCTATAAATACACGTGTAATTAACTTTCTGTATTATTCTGTTACTATTTTTCATGAAGCATTGGGGTGGGGAGAGGCGGGGAGGATAGTTAAAGGAAATCTTGGGAGGAGAAAAGGTCCTAAATGCTAAGATAGTTTGGCTTACTTCTTTATGAAAAGTAGTCGTGGCTTATCTGATGGCTGGAAAAGGTTCTGGTATGCAGTTCTGGATCATTCCAACACAGAATTAGCTCTACTAATAAGTGGTTGTAGAATGGGACCTGACTGGGAAAGAGGGTTATCTTCCATTGAAACTGCTGATTTCTCAGAAGTGATGGAATTGGAATGCTGATGAGATTGCAGTGAAGTGAAATTGAAACTGTTGAGCCTCATTTATTGGGTTCTTTAGAGTAATGGGATCAGTATAGGGCTGATCATATTTAGTGCCATTAAATCTTCTGTGCTTAATTAAGATGCTTTGTACATTATGCAGTGTGACCAGGATCATGTAGAGAAGAAGGGAGGAGGCTAATACCTTTCTAACCCTGCATCTTGTTCATGCATTTGCAGGATAATGTATGCATGCATCTGACAAATTATTTCATTAACAAGAACAGAGTTAATTCTGCCAGAGAAAAAGACACTGTTAGTAAGAGGTAAAAAGGAGAGAACATTTCTAAGCTACTCCCAGAGGGGGTGGTGTTTACCTTGTCTTGTACATCTTCCATATGCTTGATGTAAGTCTTCAAAGCATCTCTTTGTGTTTCCCCAATGCACTGAATGTTTTGCTGTTGAATAAATCAAGTGAAGAAACTCAGATGATTAACAGAATTGAACACCAAAATTGGGAAGAAAACTCCACAGTGGGGAGTTTGTACTCCAGCTTGACAGCATAAATGGGATTTGTTTCAGTTTTGTCCTGAGATTAAATGCTTGCCTGCTTTTCCTAGGTACACTGATTTGTCTGGTAAGATGTTACCACTCTCCAGACTTTGCTTGTAATCTTAGATCATCATGCTATCACAGTTCTACTTCTTCACTGTATTTGTTATCTTCATCAGCTGTGATAGGCATTTTTATATTTTTGTTTATGTTTACCCAGACATAATATTTTTCCCTATTGCAAGCATTTCTCTTGCGATGTTCCTTTTGTGTTATTTGTTTGTAAAGAAATCAGCTGCAGTGCTGGGATTGTGCAAGGCATAAGTCTTAAAAGATGGTCCACAAGTATACATTTCTTCTTTACATTTTGCTTCCTAAATCCTTTCCTATACTATTAAATGGGATTGCTCTAACTCAGTAATAATTTGAGCAACAGAAGGTTCCAGGCATGCATACAGTTATAATGGTATAAAGAAGCTGTACACAGGTTGAACTATTGCAATGTTAGGGTAGAAACATACCAGTTCAGTCACATTTGTGTTTGTTATCAAAAAAAATCTGCCCTTTCTAGAATATCGTCCACTTTTAATAACTGCATGCAGAATAGGGCTGCACTACCAGCCAGATGTGGCTGCATATAGCAGATGTTATTAAAATATAGGTAACAACACAGGCTATTATGAAACATAACCATCATATCTGCTCCCCCAATTACTCCAGGGTAGTGCTCACTTGGAAATACACGTGTTTGATGTTGTCTTGAATCACAAATCCAAGCCCCAGTTACTTAAGGGCCCTGATCCTGCAGTACAATCACGTTTTGACTGCTTTGGGGGGCTGGGGGGTGGTGGTGGGGCTGGTGGTGTGTGTCAGCCAGCTGGTTGCTACCATCAGCCTCTTCCTTACCCCCAGTTTCGGATTGTTTTGGCTCCTTGCAGATCTCCCGCAAGCTTCCCGGGGCCGGACGGCAGAGGGGGATAGACTACACCGAATCGGTGGGAAAGCTGCTGCTGCGCTCCTGGGCACTCGTGGGGAGCGTTGCCTGCCGCCGTGGCCTCACCTTTGCGTCCAGCTTCACTCCAGTTCTCTGCACACAGAGGTATCTCAGCCCTATCCACTGCCCTCGGTGGCAGCTACTTGGCAATGGAAGGGGCAGACTGCGGTTCTCAGAGCACAGCAAGTTAATGCCAGTTCCTTCTACTGCCAGCACATGCTAGACTGGTATTGACTCTGCATTCAACCTGAGGCTACAATTTCAAACTGATGGGTGTTACTGATTTGCTTGCCTCTTTGCAATATATATAAAAAAGAGCTGGCATCACTTTACCAAGAACAGGCTGGGTAAGGTGGGTGTTTTTTCCAGCTTAAGTGACTTGTTCACAATTCCTCGTTGAAACCAGCAGCAAAACCTCCAGTTTTCCTGTGTTATTTATCTCTGATCTTAGATGCTGGGATCAAGCATAGTGCATCCCCTCACCTGGCTCCACAAGTCTCTGTCACCTGTAAGATATATTTAACTTCCTAATACAGCATGTATACTGTGTTCTAGGTAGCCATCAAATCACACAGGAATTTGGTTTATATGCAGCTTGAGGTATGTAGGTGAGGGATCTTCTAGGAAGGGCTTTCATATCAGTTATTGTATCTTAACAGTCCCAGTAATTAAGGCAGTGGGGCCTGGGCTCTGCTTTCTGCAAAAAGTTCCATGCAAAGGGATAGACTGGGCTCACAATTTCTCCTTTAGCATTTCCTGGAGCCACTCAATACCACAGCAGTTCAACTCTAGGCAAGTATGGGTGCCTGTAATTACACCTAGGATGTGGTATAAACCTATTTCTTCAGCCCATCTGTGAGCTATGATATGCTGAACAATATTGTCTCTGTTGCTTCAGGCTGGATATGATTTTTAGCAAATGTCAAGTAAGATTTGGAGATGCTGGATGGCTACAACTCCAATCCAGACCCAAGAGACCATGCAGTCTGTGTTCATCACCCTGCAACAGAACAGAGAGTCAGATTAGCAAGTAAAAAAACTCAGAGGTCTATAGTCACAGTATTTTTTCTGTTAGCTAATTCCAGTCCTCTAAAACCTTGATCTCCTTATGAAAATATCAAATGGCTTGTAGCCGCAGCATACTAGTTCTCTGACACAAAGAATAGCATAGTGTGTCCTAAGTTACAAACCGTGGAAGCTACAAATAAATTTGAGGACAAAGGAAGAGGAGGAGGAGAAACTAAGTGATAACATCTATGTGTCCAAGAACTATCACCTTTCAGAAGTATTCTGCAAATAGTGGGTCCTACCCAGCCAGGAGTGAACTGCATTCTGTGAAAAATGGTGCACTTCAGTGGGCCTTATCACTTGCTAGGTTTGACTTCACACTGTAGGAAGGAGAGATGAGAGTTACTCATCACTCAGTGGGTGACTTTTCTTTCTCTGACTCAGCATTATATCCTCAGTATACTATTTATAGCTGTTAAGGCTAAGTATAAAAAGAGCAAAAAATTCCTTATTTTAGTTTTAAAGTGATTTGGGAATGAAGGATTGAGCACTGCAAAGAGGGAAATCGATTTGCTTTGTGTGCTAGATGATTAATCAGAAATATTCAGTGTATGATAACTGCCTCAGAAATGATATATTGACTTGATGGAAGCTATATTGGGAAGGGAAAACCTTGACAAGGAAGGTGCTAGCTTCTGCTGCCTTCACTTTGACCATCACGTTGTTACTGGAAACAATACAGGACAAATATGCTGCCAGGTAGAGGATTTTTAGGATCTGTTTTGCAAGTTGTTCAGTTATATCATTAAACCCATGCACAGGTTTAATGGCATCTGTAGGAAGAATGTCCCAAGCTGGTGGGGAAGGGTGTGCTTTCTTTCAGTGTGTGATTTCCATCTGCTTCCAAAGCGTGTATCTGTTGGGCAGTCTTGTAGTGGTAGTAGGAAGTAACTGGTCTCAAACTGTGATTGATGCCTTTATGAGCAATGGCACACAGGTCGGTTAAAATGACAAGTGAGTACCACTAAAATAATGGAACGCTCCTCTGCATGCAAATTTGTAGCATGGGGAGCAACCTAATTTGGGAACCCCTTTGTGAAGCAATATCTGAGCTATCTTTAATTTACTCACTGAGAACTGGCAATGCATGTGCAGCTCTGCCTTAGCTATACTGCTTCCAGAATATGAACTAGCTTGTTTAAAGCTTCAGCCTATAGTGTGGACATACCTTTAATCTACTAATTATTCTATTTCCTTCCTTATGGGGCTTTAGCAAACCTCTACTCCCAAAGATTTTATTTCCCCAAATCAGAGAGATCCTGTTTTCTATAGACAATATTGTGAATCAGGAACTGACAGAACCATTTTGTTGCTTCTTTTTTTAAACATACTCTTTGGCAACTGCTTCCATTTTTACAGCTTTGCTAGCACATAACATCCATCAATAGATGTGGGAAATTTGCCTTTAAAAAAGAAATGTCAGGAGTTTGTGGGTGTCCTGATGTGAAACTCTTGTACCAAAACTTGATGTATCTATGCTTGCTATGATGGTATCTGGTTGCTGCCAGCTCTTGTTTTGCTCAATGAAAAATCCTTTGCTAAGAATGTCAGGGCAGTGTCTGATCTACCTAGTGGAATATCATTAGTGAGGGAAGTTAGTTTTCTGTACTGAACTTCAGCTGAACGGCTGAGTGCTTGCACCACATCTTGAAAATTTTCTCTTCATAGGGCAAGATATGTTTAAAACAAACCTGTACATCTGTGACTCTCATAAGACTGTAAAGAGCATAAAAATAAATACATTAACGTGGTATAGCAGTCTCACTTCTGAGACTTGTGAAGAATAAAGGATGGAAGAGGCCAAGAAGAGGAACACCAACTGTGATCTTGTAAGTCTGGGGGTTTGGCAAGCCTTGTTGTTTATAGTGCTCCATTGAGAGTCATTCATTTTGCACTTAACCCTGTTAAGAAAGCACTCAACTACTCATAGATATGCCCTTCCTTGGCCTAGTTTTCATCTGATTAGAGAGGCAAAAAGACCTTGCGTCTGACAAATTGCTTCATTGGATAAGGCAATTTCTTTTTCAACCTCATTTTCAGAAAATGTACATTTGTTTACAACATATTGACAAAATTAGGTAAGGAGGCATTGTCCCAGTCCAAAGCATTCACAACATCTGTCTTGATGAAAGAAAGATTTGAGGCTATTGCTTCATGGTTCCTCTACCAGCAGCAGAACAAATATAAACATTCTGCCTGATCATCCGTGTGTCTGGAGCCTGCTGCTGTTAATTGTGCCAGATTGGTGTTCAGCACTCCTACTTTGAACTTCACCTGTGGAATTATGTTAGGAAAATGCTGATGTTTTGTGATTTTTAACAAAAGCACTTTGCAGATCCACTGCAGAGGTAGCTACAATTGTTTTAGTTGAAAGTGGGCAGTCACTGAGGGAAGGTGGGGAATGAACAGCTGACTGAGCAAGGGATGAAAACCTCTGCCCCAGCAGAATAGCAACATGAAACAAAATTAAAAGGTAACCAGTGTATCATCCTCACTTTTTTTTTTTTTTTAGCTCATTTTTTAACAGTAGCCAATTTTGTAACATAGACTGGGCTGATGCTCTGTGTTTCACCGACCTCAGCAGTGTTGCACCAAGAATGAATTTAGTCTGTACCATCAATCTGACTTTGAACCGGCTCCTGATACAAGCTATTTAGCCTTGTGAGACAGATGTGTCTGCGTTAAGGAAGATAATTACTGTGCAGGACATCAATAAGATATGAATCTTTTCATATATTTTAATAGGATTTTTTGGTAGAAATTAAGCTACCCATTCCAAGACTGTTCCTATGTAAAAATACAATACAATGTAAGTCACTGGAAACTACCACATACATGAGATGCAGTTAATCAGGTCACTGCGAGAAAGATAATGTGAGCCTGGGAAGGGGTCATGGATTGCCTCCTTGCTTTTTTTCTAGTAGCTAGGTTCTTAGCACAGTGATTCACTGCCGTGTGAGCACCCACACAGTGGAAGGCAGAAGGATTTCTGAGTTGAAAGGAGATCTGGCAGGTGGAGAGAAAAATTTCAGACCTTCTAAATACTGGAAGAATATTTTAGTATAAAGAAGGGAGAAGCACGTTTCATATTATGTATATTATTGAACAGCATATTAAAAAAACTTTGAGGGGCAGCAACCAAGGCAATTAGTACCTCTTTCTTTTATCCTTCATCCTTCATTTCTGGAGCCAAATGTACGTGAAGAAATGAAGCATGGTGTATTAGAAATACTGCTTGTACAAAGCACCACTAATGGATTGGGAAAATATTATTATGGCAGTGGTATTGTGGATAGGGAAACTGAGGCACCGAGCCCATTGCTACCTGGCAGAGATGATCATCTGTGTCACTGGACCTCTCTGGAACTTTATCTGTGACCCACAGAGTGAGGAACAGAATCGAATCTCATTCTCTCCAATGTGGAGTAGAACTTTTTGGTAGCTTTGGCCTGGTTTTGGTCCCTGCTCCAGCTATTAATGACACAGGCTTGGAACGAACAGCAAAGATAACCCTTAGGGGCTTTAGCTCTTACTGACTCTTGGAAAGTGTCAGATCCCATAATATTCATTTCTACAGCCTTGTTCTGACCTTCTCAGTGTTGATAGCAGACCTTCATGGTACTGTCGGGTATATTCAGGGTATCCATCACCTCTTGCCTTTTAATTCTGGAAAAGTAAATTTCATTGAGTTATTATTTTTTCAGGTCATCTATTTCAATAGCAGATTCTCAATAAAAGAGGTTCTATGTCTACAAAAGGAAGTTTCTGAGCTGTACAGTTTTTCATTTTCTTGTGTCAGTGTGGAAAAAGAAAAAGGATACAGAACTAATTCTTTTCTTTTTTGGTTTAACAGTGATATCAGTTTAGGTATTAAAATGGCCAGATCTGTAAATGTAGTCAGAAAACAGCAAATCAAAGCAGTAGTTTCAGAAAAACTGGGTTTTTGAAAGTTCTTCAGTGTGCTGTGTGTGGCCCTGACCCATGGGTTAGGACGGGATGGGATATCCTTGGGAGCAACTGCACTGGGAATGTACTTTTTATTTAACAACTTAAATAGAACCTGGCCATTTCTGGCTTCTACATAATTACAAAATACTTAAAAATCTGTCCCAAGCTGTGACAAAAGTTTAGCCCTTTTGAAAGCCCCTAACACATTATCCCACATGTTTTTAATACTTCTGAATAATCAGAATAATCCAATTAAGGGCCCAAATGAGAATTAGACTTCTTTAGAAATCTGATCGAAAGTGACTATAGCAATCATGCCTTTTGATTTAAGTTGAGGAAAACCTGCCAAGCTCATATACTACAAAAAAAAAAAAAAAAAAAAAAAAAAAAGCCACTGTCCACTTGGTCTGGTTGCAAAGCACATTTTCAATAAGTTTATGCTCTAACAAGCTGTATCAGTTTCATCTCAGTAGATCTGATGGTTATTGAACAGTGTTCAATGTTCTGGAGGGTGCCAGGCACATAATTGTTTTTACAACACTGTAAAATGAATCAGACTGAAATTAGTGTCACTCAGCAGAATCACTTTCCTTCCCTTTAAATTACTTAATCTGGGGGTTAATCAAAAAGAAAATGAAGTTTTGACACTGCCCTTCAGCTAAGGGCAAGTACAGGTTCAGTTGTCTTCACTTCATTTGACTAGGAAGAGTGTTTTACAGTATCTGCGCTTGTACATTTGCCACTTCCCTGCTGCTCGTCCCAGGGGGGAGCACAGGATGGTGCTGACTTCTCAGTGCTTCCCACTTAATAGTCCAATTAGCAGAGAAGGAAGCTAATGCCATTTTTTCATTTTAACTCTGGTGAAATGGGAGGTAGCAAAGAGGAGTTACAGGAAAGCTTAGGGAAAAGGGTATTTCTGTAGGGAAGGTCCTCGAAAGAACAGGCTGGCAGCTTTATCTGTTATAGACTACAGTGACACCCTCACCCCTCTGGTGCCACTGGAGCTCAGGATCTGAGGTGCCAAGAGCTAATACAGCTAAGATATGCCATTGTGTACAAATATCAAATACCATCTCCTTGATTTCTCTGGTATAAATTGGCTCCTTGCTGAGATAAACCAAACCTCTTTTGTTCTGCCCACTTTGAATTGTGTATTTTGGAAGCAATTCCAGTAAATGTCTCTGCCTTGAAGGCTTTCAGGTCTCACTATATGTGACTATTGCTTGTTCTGATCATTCACTGTAGCAGGTTTATTATTTTTCACTCCATCATATTTTGTATGCACGCAGGTTTCAGTGGCATTTATTAGTAGTATGTTTTTAGAACAACGTCTGGCTGATGAGTTGTATCAATAACAGCTGGGCAAAGTAAGATGATCATGAGCCATAATTATTATATACAGCAATACTGTCAACTAAAGGCTCTGAGAAATTATCTAGGCTAGAGAATATCGGTAGTTTCAATAGTGCATAATCCCTTTGCAACAATACAATTATGCAAAATGAGATTAAAGGGTTTATCTGCATGTGAAAATTGCATCAGTTTCCATACATATTGCTTTTCAGCCAGTGTAGATACTTGTCCTCTGATAGCTTCATTTCAAGAGCTAGTGGCACAACAAGCCTCAGCTTCCATTTTTCCTTCTTCCCTGAAAGAAATGGTACACTGGGGGCAGTTGGGTCCATTTTGGGTTGAGTTCAGACCACCCCATCTCAGACAGCTGGTCTGCCAAGGCTAAGTTGCCAGCGGTCAGTCCTCCTCCGTCCTACCAATGCCATCACTTAATACAATTTTAATACAGCCCTATCATAAACTGTTGCAGTCCAGCACAAGCCATGTGGATCACCTGCTGCAGGATTAGGGCTCTCGGGATATAAAACCACGTACCAAAGGGAAATGTGAGTGCAGCAGAAGACCTACCCACCATTCCCACCCCAGCTTTAGGGCAATAGGAGCAAACCCAGAATAACAGAGGCTTAACACGGGTCAGGAGCCAAAACATCAGCTCTGCATCCTTCAGGGGCCTGTAATCCCAGCTGCCAGCCTGGACAGGAAGGTGCAAGTCTCCGCTTCTCTGCATGGAGGAGCTGTGCTGCTCCCCAGGCACATCGCCTCTGTTGGGAACATGTGATTGGGATTTAATTAGTTCCAGTGCATATGGGATGGCTTCTTTCATTACAACATATATCTGAAGATTTATATTCTAGCAGAGACAGGGAGGGATGTAGCTTGTAGAGTGCTTTGACTCCTTTCTGCTGAAACTAATTCTAGATTTCCTTCCTCACAGCAGAGCCAGAAGAGGCTTTGTGTCTGAAATCCCTGGGCCATTATAGCCAAGAAGTGTAGGGATCAGGGGGAGCCAATACAGATTTTTTAGAATATCCAAGATAAAACCCCTCTACCTTTTAAAAGGATACCAGCCATATAGATCTGAGGGAAATGTCTTCTCTACAAGCAGTAGAAAAGGGGGAGCTCAAGCGAAGAGATGATTACAGTAAGCCAGCCATGAGGAAACAATATTTACTTCTTAATTTATTTTCTTAAGCAACAACTGATAGCGTTTTGGACACGTGTTCAGGAATGAATGGGAAATACGAAGCCACTGATGGCAACGTCACACCCCCTGCTTTTAACAGTTGGGGCCTGGGTGCAGAAATATATGATCACATTAAGTCACACGGGTGGTAACATTGCTCACAACCACCAAGGACCAGCAAGCAGTATTTATTGGTCCTGGCATTCATAAAATGATCCAGCGCTGCCTGATGTCTTGCGGTACGTGACTAGTCAGCAGGAGAAGTTGTACATAACAGTGGAAAGGCAACATTAATCGTGAACCATCTGCCAGACAGGTGCTTGGGAAGTACTCTGATGTGTATACACTGCGCAAGGAGGGAGAACCCAGATCTGCCCCTCCTTCTAGAGAATATAAAATTGTGTGGGCACAGGTATTGAAAAGTCTAGGTTATCTTGGAAATGGGAAGAGGATGGCTGGCCAGATCATCTCCTGCTGTGTGAGTGTGCAAGTGTCTGCACGTGGTCTGCCTCTTCTGCTGTAAAGAAACAACTCCGGATGACGCTGGAAGGACGGTTGTCAGAGGGAATGACTGAAAATCTCTTTTGAAGGACTTTCTAGGCAGTGAATAACCCTGCCATCATGAATCTTTTTTGCCCCCTGTGTTATGTTTTGGAAATCCAAGTTATTCCCCAACTGCACTGATGAGCAGCAGGGATTAGACTAAAGTAAGAAGGCAAAATATAGTCTAAGACCACCAAAATGCTCGTCAGGTTCCCCAGGGAGGCTGTGAGTTATCGCCACGGGGAGGCAGGGAACAGCTCAGGTGTCTGAAGCCAAGTGTATCAAACCTGCTCTGAAAATTACGGTGCTGGCTGTTTCAATCTCTAGACTTAAAAGAATACTGTGCATGCTAAAACAAAAAAATATATACAATAATTTAAAAATCAGAACTCTGAAAATGAGGAATTTTTGAGTGGAAACCATGATCTGCAGTCAGCTCCCAACACCTGGCATGGACACAAGGAAGTGTCTCTGGGTCAGGGAAAGGTGCCAGTCAGCGGGAGCAAGGAAAAATAACTTAGGTGCAAAGAGAGGTAAATGGTAGAAAAAATGTCTAGTTTGTATCTAACTTTCCTGACACCATGCACGTGTGTTTAATTTTTAATTTATGGTTGCACTGTAATCTGTTTCGGTTTTTTACATCCTGATTGTTTGATAATTAAGAAAGAAAATTGATTTCCCTTGCTGGAGGACAAGAAGCTGTAGAGATCGCCTGGAAATTAAGATGTGAAAAGGTATAAATGGGGTTGGGAAAGGTTGATGAAAAAATTATTATTCCATTTCCATTAATGTTTCATGAGGACACAAATGATTCAACAGGGAAAGTTTCGAGTTTTTCCAGCCAGACCCTGCTCATGGCCAGGATCTCAGGGACCCCCGGACCCCGCAGGGTAAATTTGTCGGGAAGAAGAAAAAGAGAAGAAAATGAAACCGAAATAAAACATAATTTAGGCGTGGAGGTGGTCCCAGCTGAGCTGTTCACAAACAAACCTCTCCTTAAATTAATGACTATATTGGCACCTTGTTGGGCACCTTGGGGGCACCTTCAGCTTCGACTCATTTTTAATAATCCAATGATTAACGTAAAATAAAACCGTTGCCTCCGTGGATGGGAGCTCGATCCCTCTACTAGCCCTGGGGGGAGCAGCTGGTTATTAGCGGGCACCTCCCTGCCTCCCAGCACACCTTCCCTCCCGGGGGAGGGTTTGTGAGGGTGACTGTCCCCCCCAAAGCCCAGCAGGGGTTGCCAGGCCCCGGGGGGGGGAGCTTCAAAATAAGTGGCACCAAAACGGGAGAGGAAAAATCATCCGTTTTCCCAGAACAGCTAAAAAACAGGTAATGCTGGAATATTACAGAGAGGGAGGAAGGGGAAACCTCCTCTCCCTGCAGGAATTAGGGTAATTGAGGCAACATGGGGGCTAAGTGGAGGAAAAAAAAATTAACCGATTTTATAATTATTTTTCTGTTTTATAATGTTACTTCAAGACTTTGTTGTCAGAGTTTTGGGGTGGGGTTTTTTGATGGGGGGTTGTTGAGTTGGGGGTTTTTTTGCGTTTTGGGATGTAGGAATAAACTAAGGAAAGGAATGGAAAGAAACCTTTCCTACCAGCTGTGTGACTGCAACAGAGAAAACGAGAAAATTGTGTTTGTGCCTTGAGTAACGCGGTGCCCTTGGAGCCTGCGACGCTGCACTGCCCTGACGGCTCCTTTAGATGTTCATATGTGGGTACAGGTATTAAATCAAAAGATTAAATAAAGGGATGATATTTTGTTAACGATTATTATTATACGTATGCATTAATATTATAGTATTTATCAATATAGTTATTACTGTATTAATATTAACAGTAACTTAATGGTTGATGCTAATATTAGTACACTTACTGATATATTGATAAATGCATTTCAGTTACTTAAACTTTTCAGGGAAGCTCTCAAATGGATATCGAGTCTCGATTATAATTGGAGGCTCTTAATTACTATATCTCCAAGGGCCAGAGGGAAAGCACTGGGTTTCCTTCCGTGGGAAGCTCCGCGCTTTGCTCCGTGTCCCCAGCACCAGGAAAACCAGCAAGTGCCGGGAGAGGAATCCGGGGGGAGCGGGCTCGGGGGGTCCTTGGGCCGCTGCGAGTCGAGCCGGTACTGAGCCAAAAAAAAATATTCAGTGTCGTCGTCCCCGTCCCCCCCCCCCCCCCAAAAAAAAAAGAGATCTGGCCGTGGTCATAGGTCCGGCTGGTTTGCAACACAACTCGCCCGGGGTGTTACTCTGCACCGCAGCGGCGAAGGGAAAATACAAGGAATGTCCTTGATTTTTAGGGAAAACGAGTGAAAATGGCCCGGGGCATTGATGCTTGTGGTGACGTGAGGTCTGAGCCCTGCAACGTCCTTGCTGCTCTGCCGCCGTCCTTATTTACCCGGAGGACTTTAAGGTTAGGGAATATTAAAACCTTTATCCCACTCGGAGAGGAGGGAGATGGGAATTCCTGCGCCTCGACCGACACTAGTTCAGTGGTGCGTTTGTCTGACGTGTAGACGGGGACAGCTACGTTTTTCTTTAATTGTAACTGTGCTAAACTTTTCAGCCGTGATTTCTTCAGTCCTAAAGCAATTATTCCTGCATCCACAAGAACCGTGGCTTCGGTCACCCGACCCGAGCTGCCAGTCCGGTGTTCCCCCGGGTGTCTGCTGAAACCTGCGGGGTTTTGAACTGTCCCTGAGTGCAAATGGCCTGAAGTACCTCAGGAATCCCTCCAAAGCTGGGGGTGGGGGTGGGTGGGTGTCGGGGAGGGGAGCCCCCATCCTCCCTCCCAGGCTGGAAACGAGGGGAGGCAAAGCCATTGCAAACGTCGGACTCGGGTAATGTGGTCTCCCTGTGTTTTGCCCTTTGGAAAAGGATGGAATTATGTTTCTGCAAAGTAGAATACAAAGCATCCGACCCTGTCCTTCTCGTAAACCAACAATCCCGCCATTGTATTCACGCGTGGGATTTACTGTAGTCTGGCACTTCTTGTAAACCAATAACTCACTCGCCCACCGACTTGGCGTTATTTTTTCCACCACTGGCAAGTAACGTTCGGGCGTTTCATTGATTCACAGCAACGCATTTATTCCCCACACCGAATTAATTCGGCATCAGCTGGCTGGTCCTAACAGCCGGGAAGGTGTCGCCGGGGAAGCTGTGAGTTCAGCCTTGAAAAAGCCAGGAAATACCTGAATTTAGAATTGGTTTTCCATTTGAGGCTAAAAAGCTGTAGAGCCCCGGCTGCAGCCCGGGGCGGGGAGGAGGCGGGAGCCGTGTGTGTGTGTGCGCGTCCCCGGCCGCCTCCTTCCCTCCGCGCCTTCCTCCCCATCCTCCTCCCCACCGGCCGGCCCCGGCCGCCGCCCCTACAATAAGGAAGGGGGTGGGGGGGTAGGGCGACCTTTGAACCCCCCCCTCCCGGTTTCCCCCCTTCCCCCGGCACCCGCCCGTGCCCGGCGGGGACCCAGGCACCCTGCGGGCAGAGCCGGGGCGGGCCCGGCGCTCTGGGCCACCCCGGGGGGGCAGAGCTGGGGGCACCCACCGGGCTCCCTGCCCTCCCCAGCCCTCCCGTGGGCTCTGCGGAGAGGAGCCAGGTACGGCGCAGGCAGTGGGAAGCGGGGGCCGGGGAAGCGCGGGGGTGCCCGGGGGGGCTTTGCTGCCCGCCCCGTCTGATTTACCATTTACCGCAAGGCTTTATACCTCCCCGGCAGCGTGAGCCGGGGGGGTCGAAGAAAACCAGCGCAGCGGCAGGGGACAGGAGCTCTGCGGACCCAGCTTGGTCTCAGAGTCCAGAGATGCACGTTTCGTGTTGTGCTCTCAGTCCTTCCCTATCGCTCATCCCACCTCACACTGGGATCTCAAGCTGGATTCAAGGGCTGAGGGAGGGGGAACAGGGAGGAGTCCCTGCTTCCAACCCTTGAACTACAGAATAAATAGAAATGTATAAAAATGCATTAAAACCTGCCAGGACAGGGATGTCTCTCCCTGTTCCCCATGATGCTGCAGCCCAGGGCACACCAGAGCTCTGGGATGGTCCAGGCATGATTCTTGGTGCCTTTCCACACTGCATCCATCCCTCCTCACTGGGAATCACAGTGCAGTGGGCAGGGGGAGACAGAAGAGACCTCCCCAGAGCTGGCCTGGCAGTGGCAAGGGCAATGCACAGACCATCTTCCAGAGGCTGTAGTAATTCCCTGGCAATGTATTAATTGCAAAGTCTCCCAACACATTTGCTATGGTCTTTGCTCTGCCCAAGCAATGCTGAGCCCAGCCCTGTCCTGTAAGCAACTGCTTTTAGGCTTTCCAGATCCACTGCTGGGCTCAGGAAGGCAAAAGAAGCCTGAATGAATCACTTGGCTACTATTCAGATATACACGTCTCTCCCTGCAGTACAGGAGAGAAACACAAGATTTGGACAGAGAAGGAGCAATGCTGCTTCCCAGATGCCTCCATGGGGCATTTCTACAGTGTGGCTGCCATGAGGAGGTTCAGATCTCCAATATTTTACCTGCTCTGAAGGCCTTAGCCCCAAAGGCTTGGAGAGGTTTTGCTGTGAATAGGAGGAGGCATAATTCTCACTGCAGTGGTCACCGCAGACACGGGGACCTCAGTCACCATCCTGCTGGCCTGAGCACCTCTGTGCCTGGGACTGGGAGCAGCCATCTCTCATCTTCCTGTGATTTATGATCCATCCTACTGAGCTCAGTAAGACTTCCCTGAGCCTAGAGCATGAATCACGGCAGGCATGGGAATTAGGACCTGGCCCTCAGTGGAGATCGCCGTATCCGCGGCTGGGTCCGAAAGACAAAGGCCTCATGTCTGGATTTCTGCCCTAGGGAGAAATCTCTGATCTACCAGAAAGATCAGAAAAGAGAGCACTAACCCACCGCGTGCAGCAGAGCCGTGCTGAAGCAGAAGCAATGTCCAGCTCACAGGCTTGCTCAGCAGTTTATGCTACCGGGGCAGGGGATTCTCCGGCTCCCACCTCCGGAGCAGTGACATGCCTGGCACAGGGGAGCTGCTCCTGCCCTGACTGGATACCACCAGATATGTCTCCTGCAGGGCACATTTTCAAGAACAGGCCTCAAAATTCTCCTGATTCCTTCAGAAACGGGGCTCACCTCCAGCCCCTCCATGTGTGTGGTCACGCTGCACCCCCTCACAGGCTGCCTGCGCAACCCACGCCCGGCTGCAGGCTCCCACCGGCAGTGGAGGGAGCAGCAGGGAAGCCCGAAGGATCCGGATGGCTCCTAACAAATTAAACATCAGAAGCAGGGCTTAAAAGCCAAGCACAAAGCAACTCCCCTTTTCTCCCACAACAGCTGAAATAAATTGCTTTAGCTGAGCAGGAACTTGGGGAACACAGAGCTAGTCCCTGGTGCGTGCAGCAATGGGCGCACGCTGCTGGGCTTGGCGCCGACAGGGAAACGTGTTCAGGCAAAAGAGCTGCTGCGGCTGGGTGGGATGGACAGGATGCACAGCCAGTGTGCGATGCACATCTAGGGGTGT
Source organism: Falco peregrinus (assembly GCF_023634155.1). Lineage (NCBI taxonomy): Eukaryota > Metazoa > Chordata > Aves > Falconiformes > Falconidae > Falco > Falco peregrinus. Next base: position 1,231,071 of record NC_073738.1, read on the forward strand.
GTGGAAGGAGTGTGATGCACACTTTGCCATATTTAAAGAAAGGGCATTTGGAGAGCTGGATTGTACACAGAACCAACGCAAGCAGGGACGCCCAGCTACATTCATATGGCTGTTTCCAGGTCAAGGATGTGCAAACATCTCTATCTGCAGTAGACAGACAGATAAAACACAGACATACCTATAATACCTTTCTATTTTGTCTCTGCTCCCAGGCAGGAACGTTTGCTTCATAAGCTACCCCCAGGCCACATCCCCTCCAGGTTTCTGCTCTGTGGGTAAAGCCATTGTGGACTCCCACCATGCTTCTTCCCCTCCCAGAGGCAGAAGCAGGGTCAGGGTCGGTCCCCTTTGAGGTTTCAACCTCCCTGGCTGAGGAGCTTGGGCTGGAAGAGGCTGGGGCTGGAGGGGAGGATGCGGGAGGTGGGAAGGGAGCTCATGGAGGGGCATTTTCCAAGGGAGGGGCAGGGTTTTGGGGCTGGGAGCAGAGGGCACCCACAGCCATGGCCTTCAGGAAACCACCACAGTGTCTCATTTTCCATTTTGGTGAACAGGAGGGAGAGACCCAAACTGGAGTTTTCAGGTTGGACAGCCCGGGAGCAACACACCGGTGGTCTGAGGTGCAGCTGGGCCCTCCCAGTTTCTCAAGAAGAAGCTAAAAGGCAAGGAAGGAGCCTCCAGTCAAGGCCGGGGAGGGCAAAGGAAACCTGGAACATGTAGGGATGGTGAGAATCAGATTAAAAACAACACACCGAGTTTGAAATCACCCCACATTTCACCCCAGCTAGGGGTGGGTGGTGTCAGAAGCGCACTGCAGTGATCGCAGCGCCGGGTCTTCAGCACAGAGCAGGGATAAAAAGAGCAAAGCAAAGACAGGCCACGGTCTCTGTTCCCATGCCAGCTGATTTGTTCAAAGGATCCACTAGAAATGTGCTATAAAGTACAGATTCTGGCCCTCCAGGCATCAGGGAGAGAAATATTCGCACCTACATCCCCGGGGCTTCCGGGGATGCCTGTGGGGTGGGAAAGGAGGGGCCGGCGGCGAAGGGAGAAAAAAGAAATAAAAGATCAAAATGTTTGCCTTTACTTGATTTTTTCTTCCCAGAAATATTGCCAAAATCAGAAACCAAAGAGCTGGGCTTCCTTCCAGACCCAGAATTCAATTTTCCAACAATTGATTATTTCCAAACGTTAAGTCTTTAAGTAGTTCCAATTTGCCCCCCCCCCCCCCCCTTCAAACTGCTTTGGGGTTTGGGTTGGTTTTGAGGGGTTTTTTTTCCTTGTATTTTGTAACGGCGGCCTCAAATTCAATTGCTTTAAAAAATCACAGACCGTTAAAAAGTTATTCCACGGCTTTTTCAGATTCCAGATGGCATAAATATTAAATAGATCCTATCGAGAATATAATAAAAGTATAGTTGCAAACTAATGAGTATTCGGTAATTTTAAGCCCGATCATGGAGAGGAGAGAGGAACTGGTAAAACAAATCAGGTTTTTTCCCTTTAAAATAACCCCGTTCCTCTCGCTTTATCGTGACCTGAAATATTACACTGAAATTTTCTCCGTAAAATTGTCAAGGAACGGAAATCTTAACATCAGTTTGGAAGTCGCGTTTTAAACTATTTCCACGGCAAAGCCTGCTCGAAATTTTCCGACCGTGTTACAAAGACGAACCGAAGGGAAGCGCGGGCTTAAAAAGCACGAGGTGGGCTGCAATTTTGGAAATCGGTAATGCCTGTAAATAAATCAGCCCAAGTGCAGGATTTCTGGGGGGTGAAATAGGTGAATCCCCCCTCGCGCCCCGACGCCGTCCCTGCCGGGGCAGCGTTGCGGGAGGCGGCGGCGGAGGCTGCCAGGCTGAGCCCGCCGGCTGCAGCCCCACGCACCGGCCGGCCCCAGGGGCCCTGGGACACGGAATAAAATCCCATTTTTCCATAAATTTGCGGTTCTGTACCCTCGGTTATGGGGGTGTCTGGCACGCTGGACCGGCCGAGCGGTTCTGCCCGCGGACCCCACTCCTCCTGTTTTTTTTCCCGCTTGAATTAAAGAAAAAAAATAATAAAAAGAAATAAAGGGATACAAACTACCGGGAAAGTCTGCAGCAAGTCGGTCTGTCCGCGGATCCCGCTCCAGCCTCAAGCCGGGACTCTTCTCCCTGCCTAGCGCCGCGGGGCCCGGGCCCTGCCCGCGCCGGGGGGCTCCGGGGGGCGGCGGGGCCGGGGCCGCCCCGACGGCCGCCGCCACAGCGAAGCCCCGAAGTCAACAGGCTCTTAACTTTCAACTTGGCCTTGACCTCGGGATTAAGCCCGACCTTTCTGTGGAGGAAGCAGGGTGAGACGCGGGGGAGCTGCGGCCCCGTCGGCAAACACTCGGCCGCCCGTCGCGGCCGCCGTGCCCAGCGCCCGAGTTACGGGCTGTTTGGAAGCAAATGGAGAGAGGGCAGGAGTGGGGGAGCATAAAAAGGGCATCAAAGAAGAAGTGCAGTCGTTAAACTACGGAAAGGGAAGAAAGAAGCTTTGAAAGCGGAAAGGTGAAGGCTAAAATCACTGGGATTTTTTTTTTTTTCTTTCTCCAGAAAAAGAAAAACGTTGGTTTCCGTGAGACCCCGGGATTTTTAACGGACGAGAAGGGCCGAGGAGTGAAGATGCAGCTTCGGGATGTGCTTTATTTGTTTCCCTGGGAGAGAGAATGGGGTGCAGGACAGGATCTCGTCGAGACAGCCCGGCATAAAGCTGGAAGGAGCCGGGGATGGTTTGTTGGGGTGGTGGGTTGGTTTTTTTTTTGGGGGGGGGGGGTGGGGGTGAGAGGGGAAGCTACCTCCCACAGCGAAACGGGATGCTTCCCCGCCTGGGAGAGCTTTGCTATCATCACTTCTAACCCCTATTTTCCACAGGGATTTCTGTCCTTACGTGTTTAAAGCCTGTCGCGGCTCCTCTGGGCAGATGGGTCGTTGCTTTGGTGGCCCAAAGACGTGGCAGAAGGAGAATTTTTATTGCGATTTGATAGTCAGAAGGCAGAAATCTCTCGATTTCTTTGCACGAAGGAAACAACGCATGAGCTCCAGTGGCCTTTGAGGGAATTCTAGCAAAGCTTTCCCGCAGACAAGGCCTTTGGGGAAAACCAGAGAGAAAAAAGAGCTAGAAACGCGACGGTGTGTGTTTGTACCATGTGTACAGACGATTAAAAATGCACGTACCTGAATAATATAATTGGCATGCACGCGGACACAGGCCTCAGTGTGTTACCCCAAACTTCTCCAGACCATCGCCACATCCCTCCGTCTTTCCCCTCTTCTGCCCGTCTCTCCACCTGTCCCATGCTCCTAACCCCAAAGGGACTCTCTGGATTATTTTCCCACCTCCCTTTTCCAAATACTTTCCCTTTGGGATGCTTCCTAGCGGGATCTACAGTGACTTGGCAGACATGGTCCAGGGCCATGCGTGGCAACAGCTCTGTGCCTGCAGAATTGTGTGTCCCCTCCTTTGTAATTATTTTTTCGGGGTACCGTGGACCCCCTTTGCTCTCTCTCCTTGCTTTTTAGGGCCATCCCCTGTCCCTTTCCCCAAGGATACAGGTTATGGCCTTTTGTAGCTGAAAGTTGGGGTGCACAACGATGTGCGTGGGATAAAACCCCCCCGAGCAGGGGCAGAGTGACGCTGGGATGGAGGGGGAGGCCCCAGCCCCTGGGGGGGTCATCCCTGCCCCCATGACTGCCCACCACCACCCCGCTTGGGTCGAGGGCCCCCCCCCGGGTCCCCTCAGGCTGGGCATGACCTTTTCCAAGGACAGAAGCCCCCGGACCCGCGTGGGAAGAAGGGGCTACAGCGAAAAAAAAAAAAAAGTAAAAAGGTGGTTTTAATCTGAGCCCGGATTTTTCGACCGGGGACTGCTCCTCCGCACCGTTCGTGATCCTTCCTTTCCTTCCCTTCCCTCCCCTCGTCCCCCCATTCCCCCCCACCCCCTCTGCCCCCCCCCCCTTTTTTTTTTTTTTTTGGCAAGACGCAGCACAAGAGGCGCCTCCCGTGTACCCGCCTGTCACGTGCGGGGGGGTCCCCCTCCTCCTCCCGTCGCAATAAAAGTATTTTCGCAATTTCTGCAGCCAGGGTTTATTGGGGCTGGAGGTTTTTTTGTGTGGGGTTGGGTTTTTTTTCCCTCCTTCTCCGTCCTTTTCCCCCGAGCGGCAGCCAATGAGGCAGCCCCCGGCCGTTGCGTCAGGGCAGCCCGGCGGGGAAAGGCAGCTCTCGGCAGCTCGCAGCCTTTTAAAAAGATCCGGGGACCCCCCTCGGGCAGTGCCCGGGTGCTGCCGAGCAGGCTCCCCCCATGCCCCGGCCCCCGCGCCGCCCCCCATGCAGCCAGAGCCCCGCGGCCCCCCGGGCCTCGAGGGGCTCCTGGCAGCCGGCGGCTTCGCAGGCGGCCAGGGCAGGGGGCTGCTGCCACCTCCCCCCCCGGCCCTCGGCGGCCCGTCGCCTCCCCCCGGGATGAACCCCGGTTACCCGGCGGAGGGTCCGGCCGAGCCGCCCAAGCCGTGCTCCGTCGCCCCACCGCCCCCGGCCGCCCCCCCGGGGCCCGCCGCCTCCGCCCCGCTGCCCTACGGATACTTCGGCAGCGGCTACTACTCCTGCCGCGTCGCCCGCAGCGCCCTGAAAGCCGGCCCTGCCCAGGGGCCCTTCCCCGCCGAGAAATACCTGGACCCCCCCGGGGGCAGCGAGGACTTCCAGAGCCGCCCCGCCGAGTTCGCCTTCTACCCCGGCTACGGGGCCCCGTACCAGCCCGTCGCCGGTTACCTGGACGTGTCGGTGGTCCCGGGGCTGGGCGGCCCGGGGGAGGCCCGGCATGAGACTCTGCTGCCCGTGGACGGTTACCACCAGCCGTGGGCTCTGAGCGGCGGCTGGAGCAGCCAGATGTGCTGCCCCAAAGAGCAGGGGCAGGCCGGGTACCTCCTGAAATCCGCCTTTGCAGGTAAAATCCCTGTGCTGGGAGAGGGGAGGGGGCTGGGGGGGGGGGGGGGGAAGGGGGGGGGGGGCATCGTGCCGTGGGGGATTGGGACCAGGGCTTCAGATAATCTGCTGGGGACCTGCTCTTGCCATCCAGTAACGCTTGCGAGCTAGCACGAATTCGATTTCACAAAATAATAATCTAGATGAACACCGCCCTTTGCAACTCCTCGCCCGCCGAGCAGGGAGGCAGACGGTGATACAATCCGGGTTCAGACGGTGATACTATCCGGGTTCAGACACGGTCACGGCAGCTGCGTGCCAGCCGTAGCCCGCAAGCAGCTCTCGGGATCGGGCTGCTTTAAAGGGGGCAGGGGATGCTTACAGCCCACCCCGGCAGGGCCGTGAACGAGGGGGCCTTTCCCACGCACCCCCGCCCACCCCGCGCCGGTGGGGTCGAAGTTGCCCCCGCCACGCTCGGCCGCGCAGCAACCGCGCTGGAACCGCGGAGCGAGTCCGCAGGTTAATCCCGGCGCGGGGCTCACCCACGTCGCTATTTTGCCAATACCTGGACTTCTGCACAAAAATAAAGTTAGAAACAAATTCAGAGAAGAAAAAATAATCTTTAAATATCAATAGGGAGAATATATCACTTAAATATCTTTAAATATCGTCGCTGTCAGGAGGCTGGAGGGAAGAAACGGGGCGAGCAGGGAGAGGGGGTGCTGCTTGCAGGAAGGTGACGGGAGGTGGGTGCAGGGTGCGTGGGGACCCCCCCTTCCCCAGCCCCACTCAGCCCCGTCTCTCCCCACGCCCAGACTCCGCCGGGCAGTTGCCCCCCGACGGCTGCTCCTTCCGCCGGGGCCGCAAGAAGAGGGTCCCGTACAGCAAGGGGCAGCTGAAGGAGCTGGAGAAGGAGTACGCCAGCAGCAAGTTCATCACCCGCGACAAGAGGAGGAAGATCTCGGCCGCCACCAACCTCACGGAGCGACAGATCACCATCTGGTTCCAGAACAGGCGGGTGAAAGAGAAAAAAGTCGTCGCCAAAATCAAAAGCAGCAGCAGCACCCCGTGAGGACACGGCCACCGTAAGCCCCGAAGGGGTCCCCGTCTGCCCCCCCAACCCCCCTCCCCGGGGGGGGGGCCGTGCTCCGGCACCGTCAGCGGCTGAGCCGTCCCCGCCGTCGGGCAGCGCAGGGCTCTGGGCACCGCTCCTCGCTGCTCCGGCGGGGTGAGACATCCCCCCAACGGGGGGCGAGCTGGCGAGGTGCCCCATCCCTGCCCGCTTTGCACGCAGAGGACCCTGTACAGTTTACTCTTGCCTTACAACGCCGCTGCCACGTCGTGTTCCACCGTCTCCCACCACTTCGGTTTGAACAGCCTTCTCAGAGCGCTTTGGAAAAAAAAAAAAGAAGAAGAAAAACTGGTCTAATTGCATTAATTAAACCCCAATACGTAACTCCCGGGTCGCCTGCGTGCGGCGGGAGTGGGGCTGTCCGGGGGTGCGGGAGGGAGGGGCGGGTCACAGGGAATTTGGTCTTTAGAAACAAGCAGCCGTACTTCTAGCAGGAAAAAAAATCTCCTTAATTGAGGCAGAAGTATCAAAATGCGCGTCCAAGGGAAAATAAATAAAGTCCGGGTGTGTTATATAGAAACACACGTGAATTGTTTGCATAAACGCGTGGGTTTGCGTGAATGTACAGTATATATGCGTATGACAGATGTATACCCGTAGGCACACATTTATGAAGGCACGTACTACTTTTTTCTTTGCTCGGTATATATAAAAATATACATATACGTATGCAGAAACACATATTTAGCAATATTTTACCTTTTGTCATATACGATATTTGTGTTCGTGTGTTTATATATACCCAGCTACCCAAAAGTATGCACGTATACATGCTATATAGTACTGGATGTGTGGATATAAATATATACTCAGATAAAGGTGTATATACACGTGTTTGCATACTTACATTTCTACATACTTATATGTCTGTTCATGCCTATATTTTGATACAGGTAAATGCAATTCGTATAATTCCATACGCGCTTTCGTTTGTGCTAATCGACGTGTATTTGTACACATATTTTCCTTCTCCTACTAATACAGAATTATAGCGAGACGCTCCGTAGCATGTGCTGAGTAATCCCCGTGTAATACTAAATGAGCTTGGTTACTACTAAGAAACGCCGACATCCTTTTCAGCAGAATAAATAGGGTGAAAAGTCAATATACTCCAGCGGGCGTTTTTCTCCGCTCTTTTCGGGTTATTTGTGGCTCCGGGAAGCGCAGACCCCACGCACGCCCTGTCTGTGTTTAATTCTCCGTGTTTCGAGGCTGCGGCTCGCAGAGGGCTCTGCAACGCGGAGCAGCAACGTCGGGTTGAAAAAGCCCCTCGAAGGGCGAATGACCCCCACCCTTCCACAACCCAAACCTGCCTCTTTTTTCTGCCTTTGCGTTTAGGAACCCGAAGAGTTCAGCGCAGCGCGCCCTCAATGACGATGGGTTTACACAGTGATTTGGTTCTTCTTTAATGATGGATTTAAATACTTGAGGCTTTGGCTGCAGGCGGGTTCCCGGGGGGGCGGAGCACAGCCAGGCGCTCTCCCCCCCGGATTTTCCCCTGTTTTTCCCCGTTTTCCCCAGATATTTTCGCCCGGCGCTTTGCAGGAGGTGCCGGTGGCACCCCGGGGGTGGCAGCCTTTCCCCGTCGGGGCGGGCGACACTCGCCCGTGACGTCACGCGTGACGCCAGAAGCTTCGGGAGAGGAACAGCCAATGGCGCTCGGAGTGAACGTTCCGAGCGGTGACGTAAGCAGGGGAGGCGGGGCAGACGCAATAAACCCCGCCCCAGGAGGGGAGAGCCGTCGGGGCTGCGGGGGAGGCTCTGCGACACCCGACGGCCGCTCCGGTCACCCCCCCAAAAGGGGGCGATATGGACCGTGTTGACGCAGAAGCGCGATAGGAAACCGCGCAGCCCCGCGTGTGTGCGGACCCAGGGCGGGCTTTAGGTTCCCGTGCCCGTCTATAATGCTCGTCCGGCCCCTGGCAGCGGTGATGGGTCGCCCCGCAGCTGGGTGGCAGCGCTGTCGTGCAGGAACCGGTGACACTTTGCTCTTCCTCATCCGGATCCTGCTCCGAATTACTGGGCCTTGAACCATTTCGGGGTTTATTTTCTTAGTTTTTAGCTCGAGGGGAGGATCGCGGCGGCACCGGCCGGCCCTGTCATCCCTCCGCGCTGGAAGGCGCCTGGGAATGTTTGTCCGGCTTTCCCGAACAGGCGGATGATGAAAACCCTCAAAATCTGCTTTTCTGTCCCCTTGTATTACCACTAGTGAACCTCCTCGCCCCGATTCCTGCGTGGCTGTAGAGGCTGTAAAGCAGAAGCAGCTTTACCCGGCAGGAGGTAGCCCCCTCGGATGTCCCCCAAAGAAAAAGAAATAATCCAATAAAATTTAAAAAAAATCCGGTTGTGGTGTCCCATGGCCCGTGTCTGAGACCGACTTCAAAATAAACCCGGTCTGTTTACAGGTTTGGAAAGGGACGCTCCTCTTAAAGCTCCCCTCTGTGGCACCTTAAGGGTTAATCCTTTTAGTGAGATCTTTTTTTTTTTTTCCTCCCCATCCTTTTTCCCCCCCCCGACGTCTTTCCCCAATGTCCACAAACCCATACTGGAACGGCTGGAAACCCCCAGACACCTCCAGCCCACTTAGGTGCACCCGCCCCAGTGGGAAACCGGGCTGAAACTGGGAGACATGACACCACCACCACCAAGCCCCGTCCCCCGCCCCAATCCCTGTCCTCAGCTCCAGCCCCGAATCCGAAGCGGAAAATGCAGATGGGAAGGGGAGGAGGCGAGTCTCGGGGAGAGCTGTAAAACCTTCACACGGCGGCCCCAGCAAAGGGCGAGAACGGCCTGACATCCTCGTAAAACGCCGGGAAGGAGCCGCTGCCGGGGGGCGCCGGGCCAGGTGAAGGGTCCCGCCCCCTCCCTTTGCCGTTGAACTTGAAACTCAGAAAACCTGGGGCAGAGCAGCCCCAAACCTGGGGTAGGGTAACCCACAACCTGGGGGTAGAGCAGCCCCAAACCTGGGGCAGGGCAGCCCTGGGAGGTCCCGGCTGGGCGGTTGGGGTGGGGCGCTTTGGGGTGGTTTTGGTAAGAAAATTGAGTTTAAAACGGTCACTGGAGTGGCCACTTTCATCTGCCAGCCGCCCTGCACCGAGGTGGCATTGGCACCCCTCCTCTCTTCTCCTCTCTTCTCTCTCTTCTCTTCTCTTCTCTTCTCTTCTCTTCTCTTCTCTTCTCTTCTCTTCTCTTCTTCTCTTCTCTTCTCTTCTCTTCTCTTCTCTTCTCTTCTCTTCCTCTTCTCTTCTCTTCTCTTCTCTTCTCTTCTCTTCTTTCTTTTTTTCCCACCTTTGTTTTTCCCCCCTAAACCGAATTAAAATCTACCAAAGATCCACCTACTAACTTAAGGAAGGCAGCAACAGGCGCAGTGCGAACACCTCTCCGAGCCCTTCCTTCATGCCTCCCCCCGCTTTCCCAGCCTTTGACTCCTTTCTTTTGTTCAAGTTCATGCCCACTGCACAAAGTGTCTGGGCTGCTTTTTTTTTTCTTCCCCTTTCCCCCTTCAAAGGATTTTGTCATTGAACTTGAGCCCACGTTGTAAACATTCTTGGGTCTTACAAGCGTCTTGACGGGATGTCATTAACAGGGACCGTCAGACTGCTCTGTCTTTCCCTGCTTCTTCTTCAGCAGAATCAAAGGTACATTTTTTTACATCCTCCATCCATTTGTTTCCTAATCGGAGTCAAAAAATACAATACAAAAGGGAGCTCTGCCTCGCTCCCTCTCTTCCTTTAAATCTTTTTAATCATTATTTTTTCAAACCCTAAGCCGATGTGATCTTGCAGTGTGTGTGCTGCTGTGCATCACTATGTGATTTCAGACCTCTAAACAAGACAGGAAAACTCCTCACTGTAGTTACATCCAATAAATTTAAACCTAAATTCGTTACTTTCAAGCACTGTCAGGGAAATGCCCTTTTGCTATATTACAGTGTTACACTTTGTCCAAAGGCAAACTATAATTAATTTTCCACCCGAAACAATGTTATCTTTCTCTGCTAGATGGCTTAATTGCTTTTTATAAAATTATTAAAAAAAAAAAAGAATTAAACAGGTTTATTGTTTGCAAGTAGCCTCGCCACTGATGGGTCTCATGCCACTCTGGAAGTGCCACTGGGATGAAATATTCCCTAAAGAGCAACCAAAGCGCCTTTTCCGTTGGAGTTTTTGCTCCAATCTACAGAAGTAAGCGTCCAAGTGAGAAATATTTCAATTTTCCGAGCTGAAATTTAATACAGTCATGGGTTTCTAATGGGTTTTCGTTCATTCGCACTCAAACCCATTTCATCCCTGCTGCAGAGAACCGTGTGTTGAATGTTAATGTCCACTGTAAACTGTGAAATATCCGCATTATAGATCCGTCTGCTATTTTCTGTTGCAACCAAAAGACGGAGGAAAAGGGACTCTTTTCAATTCCTTTCAAGCATCATTTTGCCTTTATTCTGACGCTAAACACTTCTTTTTTCTTTTTTTTTCCCCTTAAAGGACGATAAAGGAACGACCAGAAACCCAGGGCTGCCCATTTACATTTCGCCGCATCCCTCAGCCTCCAGCACCCGCTTCGGCATCAATTTGCGTGCAAGAAAGTGCAAGAAAGAGGCGATTTCTCCTGCTCTCCGTCGAGCAGAAGGAGAAACCAGAGCCTGGCTGAGAAACCAGGGGGAAAACCCGATTTCTCCGGTCCCGCAAACGTTTGCTCCAGCTGAGGTTACACCCGGAACGCCAGACCCGTCCCATCGGGAGCGGCGGCGGCCCCGGGGACGGAAGAAAGGAAAAATCACTTTTAAAGAACAATTCCACCGAGAGAGGGAAGCCCTGGCTGCACCCGAGCTCACCTTGCAAGAGCCCTCGTCCCCTCGAGCAATTTGCAGCCTCACAGATTTTTTATAGTACCTGTAGGGTACACCCAAGGCTAAACCAGACTTTTTTTCTTTTTCTTTTTCTTTTTTTTTTTTAATTTTTATTTTTTCAGGCTACAACCACTTGCTTTTAATTTTTATAAGCAAGTAAGAAAGCCTCTGTACGGCCACAGGAAGGGTACTACCTAATGAAGAAAAATACGTGGAAATCAGTATGTCAGTTATTATGAGGCTATGGGTGTGGGGGGGTGTGTGTTGCACAGAGAAGGGAAAGAAAATCCCAGTGGTGCTTATCCTTAGCTGTATAAAGCAACTGAATTAAAGGATGTGTTGTGGTTTAATGCCATTAACTCCTGACTGATGCATATGTATGAGGCTAGCGAGGATGCTGAGGGCACTGAGGGACAGAACACTTGGTGTGTGCAGTGGGCAGAAGAAACCCAGGTCCCACCTGGGTCACCTTCCAGGGAGCATTTATCAGAACAGCAAAAAGACTCGATTCACTAAAATTCATTTCCAACCCCAACCCACCCTTGCACAGCCCTGAAACCATCAGGGACCTGTTCTGGGTCTGCAACCCAGAAACCAGGTACTGGCAAGGATATCCAAAGTGAAAGGGAATGAGATGTGGGAAGGTCAGGGTCAGACCCAAGCCTGCACAAGAGGAGCTGTACGGAGCTTGCAGTGATGCTAAGCTGCCGAAAAAGGAAAATGAGGGGGCGGATTTTCATATCTGCTTCCCACTGAAATGCACTGAAGTGCTGGAGAGGGATGGAAATGAGAGGGATGGAAGCAGAAGCAGGTCTGTGTTTGTATGCATACATTTCAGCAGCACACAATCATTTATGAAAAATAAAAGTCACCTGCACTCATGGCTTCATTTCTTCATTAAAATCTCAGTTTAGCAGGATACTTCAGTGACAACTTTGAGTGGGTGAATGAGACACAGGAGCTTAATCTGGCTTAAAACCAGGCCGCTTTCAAGCATCCTGTGGGACACGGGACTCCCAAGGTTGTCCTCCTTGCACCGCATGCAGCTGCAATGGTCACGGTATCTGTGGGTGTAAATAACTGAGGGTGCTGGGACGGTCATGGCTCACCTGAAGGGCTTTTAGCAGATGAGGGAAAGGAGGAAAATATTTCTGGCTTGGAAAATCCCACCAGGAAAAGGCTAGTTGGAAGAAATCTCTTCTTGCAAAATAATTGTCCTTAATCTATTAAAATAGCCATGTGCTTTCATCTTGTTCCTGTCCCCCCCAAATTAATGAAGTGCTATAAATTTCCTTTTGCCTTAGCAGTCATGGGCTCAGGTACCTGCATATACACTCACATCCACACACAAAGCCAGGAACACACTTTTTATAAAGTTTATCAGAAACATCAGTATTGCATTGGCTGTCTTGGAAAAAAAAGAACCATATTCTTTTCTCACATATTTTGGTTTTTAGCAGTTTACCACATGAAACGGGAGAGGCAGGAAGTGGGACATAACTAAATTATGTTAAATGCCATTTTTCCTGCACAGTGTAATGCTTGCAAGCACAGGGGCTCAGTCAGTGTTGTGAGCTCTGAGAACAACAGCTTCCAGCTTTTATCCAGGGCAGAAAATCTAAACCTGCCCCAAAAAGCTGGGAGCTGTGCCTAGGTGCAGCTCGCTCAGCCTTGCCCAGCACAGCCAGCCATGAGGATGAGGATGAGCCTTTCCTTCTGCAGCAGTGCCTGAGTGCAGCACCTCTCCCCATCTCTCTCTCCAGCTCCTGGTCTGATGTTGATATAAATCAATAGCAATTCCCCTAAAAGTGCACCAGAAGATTGTGCAGTCCATTGCATGCATTAAAGTTCAAAGCAATCTCCTCAAGTTTAGTGCAGAGGAAACTAGGAGCATCGTTTCATGCACATTTGTGAGGAATGAAGCAGAGCCTTCCTACAGCATGAGCTGCTATTTTATGTCACCTTATTATGGCTTCTCCTGCGTGTCCTTCCACAATATCCCTCAGTCAATGCTGCTGAAACACCGACCTGATGTTGCAGATCTACTGGGGATGGAGCTGTTGCTTCCTTCCACAGCGAGACTCCTGCTCCTCCAGTGGGTTTCTCTCCCTTCTCTCCATCTGTCCTGTGCAAGCAGTGGCCTATTAAGACAATGTCTTTCAGATGCACAAGAAATTCGTGACCTGCAACAGGCTAAAGTAGTATGTGCTTTGGTGTTCTTTCATATGTGTGCCCAGAAATGGTCCCCGTGGGCCTGTGAAGATGCGGCTGAGCCAGACAGTTGAGAAAGAAGTGGGAATTCATGGCTTCACAACTTGTTCTCTTCAACCAGCAAGAAATTTTGCCTTGATGGGAGAAAAAGAATTTGGTCACATTTTTTTGACACCCAGAAATAGGGAACAAAGGGAAGTAGGAATAGATTAACTCCACGGAGGTCAGTGAGTCTGATGCATTTGGGACGTGCTGGGACCTACTACGCACGAGCCAGCTATGTGCAGAGTACTCAGGCAGCAAGTCCAGTGCCCTCAAATGTGCCGTGTGGTCTGCGACCTCCTCTTAGTGCTGGGGATTTCCAAGCCCTGACTGTCCTTCCTTTCCCTAACTAACTTCCTCCCATTTTTTGGATGCTTATTTTTTAACCCTGGAGAATGTTTCTTAGGGCAAAATATTTCCTCACCTCTGAATTTGAGATGCATTGTGGCAAACACATGGCAACCCACTGTGTACCGGTCCTCCAGCAGCACAAGCCACTGCACTGGGCTACCCATGAGGACCATTTGCTGGGCTAATGCTTCTACCAGTGTCACAGAGTCACCGAGCACACATCAGTTAAGTCAAATGCCTTTACCATCTCATCATTTCTCGCCTGTGATATTCCTCAAGAGTTTGCAGGAGCTCTTGGGTGCTGGTGCCGAGAATGTACAAGTTCCCAACTCAGGGCACGGCATGCAAACAGCTCTCACGTTTTTGGCTGATTGATTTTTTAAAAAAATTTAATATACCTTAGTACCTTCACCAATATGTAAAAAACCAGCAGCAGAGTTTAATCATTAGAAACAATATATAAACTGATGTGCTTGATTAAATTTAACAATGTGTGTAAAGCCATAAAGGCCAGTGCTGAGCTAGAAGAGACAGGCAGGTGCTTCTTGTTAAAATTCCTCTGGTGAATTACATGGCAGGTTGGGGTGAGTTTCCTGTCATTTGAAGGCTCACCCTTTTTGCAACGACCATCTATCTCCCCCCAGATGATAAAACAGTGCTTAACATCTCTGTATTTCTTGAACATACTTTCAAATATTGACATTTCCCTTCTTTTTAGCTATATCAGCCTATCCCGGATCTCAGATTATTTCCCTGAAAAGACCTGAGCCTTATATAGATGGCTTTAAACGACTACTTTGTTCCTATTTCTCCCTCCAAGCAGTCAGGCACCGGCACTTAGCACTGAAATAGCTTCAGTATATTTTTCCAGAACCAACAGAAACAATTTTCTCACCTCCAGCCCCCCACAGCAGTGTGGTAGCCCAGCTCTGGGACCTTCCTTGCCTAGCCCTGGGACCTTCCTCCCCACGACATTAAAATAAAAAGTGCTTTTGTGTTAATGGGGGAGCAAGCACTGTGGTGTCGCAGCAGCTCCTCAGAGGTAAGACTTTCACAAGCAGAGGAAGGTCAGTGGTATTTTTATGGGAATCCCTGGTTAATGTATGTTGCCGTGTCTGATAAAGACCCTTGTTTTTCTATTCCTATTTTCACGAACTCGCTCACTCCTTAATCCCAAGTGCTCATCATTTAGGAGGGTTTTCAGAGATAAAGGTCTGCACACAGCAGTGAAGGTGTCCCGGGTAGAGTCTCCTGCGCAGACCAAAGAACCAGCATCTAAATAAAATGTTTACATCAAAATCACACATCTTAAGCTTTATGGTACCTTATAGCTCTGTCTGCAGTCTGGGCAGGTGATGCAGGGTGGGGGGTATTTATGTGCACCCTGCACAGCCCATTGCAGCATCTGGCTGTGGCACCTGGGCAGAGACCCAGGCACTGGCCTGGCTGGCCAGATGGGCTGGGCATGGTTGGAGCCAAGCAGGCTGCTGCCCTCAGCTCCGCTGGCAGTCGAGGAGGGGACTGATAGGGCTCCCAAGGCTGGGAATCTCAGCTGTGGCTTTTAGAGGAACCTCAGGGAAATCGGGGTGTGTTTTAACTGGCAACCAGAGAGATTCTGGTCTCAACTTAATCACTTTGTTCTCATTAACAAATGGGCTTTTCCTCCACAGTGACTCAGCTTAGTGCAAATGAAAAAAAGGACAAAGCTCATTCCTACAGCCTTGCACAGCCCCAGTTCTGAGAGGAAAGGGAGAGTCAGGCATAACAAGCCCTTCTCTGGGCCCTATTAGTCCCCCAGTCTGGATAGCTTACCATCAAGTGTGAGAGCAATTCACCTTACGGTTACGCTTGTTCTGCTGTACCCCTTCAGTCTGAATTTGGCTGCATCATGGACAGCCGGCACCTGGGAATTGCCATTCTCCTTACCCATCTGCATGGTGCTTTCTGTGCCCTGGGCCAAGCTTCCATCACTGTAAAGCAGTGGTTTAAGACAGCATTTTTCAATGCAAAACAGTGAACCACCCTCATTTTTTTTACTTCTGATTTCCCACTTGCTCTTTTGTTGTTGTTGTTGCTAAATCTACTGCTGACCCTATGCCTGAGCTGCTGGTGTTGGGACACCAGCCACCCAGTTTCCTCTCCCTCTCCCAAGTTCCCCATCATCAGTCCGTAGAGGATGTGAAATCTGGAATGAGATTCCAGGGCTCATAGCCTCCATTCCTGCTGATGCAGCTCTATTTATTGCCAGTCCCATGTCCTTTCTTGGAGTGCTTTTGGCAGTCTTTTCCTACATCTGTGCTCAACCATCATTCAGGCACATTCCACTAAACCTAGGGTTACACAGACACATGAAACAATGCGATATGTATGGAGCAGAACTGGAAACGCGCTCAAGGCTTTTGGTATTTGTCACATCCCACCGCTGCTGCTACCTTCTTCTGTGTTCCAAAAATTGTACAAAGAGGTAGAATAGTTGAATTAGAAAATCTCATTGATAAAATAATTGGAGGGTTTTAATTTGAGTGTAGCTATTCTTTATCAAAATCCTTCCCAGAATCAAGCTGGTTCTTCCCCACCCAACTTTTAGAAGAAAAGAGGAACATTCAGGACTAGGATTTCTCAAAGACAAAAATAAATGCTGGCTCGTCTCTGTTCTCAGCATGAATTCAAAGCCCAAGACTGAGTGCTTTAAATAAAAATCCCAAGATTTGGTTTGCATTTGGTTTACGGCTTCTGCTGTAAAGAAATTAATGTATTTCAGAAGACCCAAGAGCCCAGTGGCTGGGGTACTACCCTGGGACTTTAGAGGTTTGAGTTGTACTTCTGGTTTTACCATCATCTCTAATTCTATTTCCACCTCTTACAGCCATTGTAAAGGATGCAGAGATCTCTGTGGATCTTTGCTATATAAGGGCCAATGTCATTTACAGTCTAAGATGCAGAGAAATCCTCCAAAATCTGCCTAGCATCAAGCTGGTCTGCCAGCAGCAGCCCAGAAGCCCTGTGAGATCTGGCAAACCCGTGGGGTCCTCCCGCCTGGCCGACAGCGGAGTTCAGAAAAAGGCTGGAGAGATGCTGTGTGAACGGAGGCATTAGGGCCACACTGGCTGGAGCACGAACGGCTGCACGATGGACCGGGCCACCAGGAGTCTGGAGGACAGTCAGAGGGCTGCTCTCTCCCAAAATGTAAACCTCGTTTAATCATTCCCTTTAACCAGTCTCCAAAATTCAGCACTCTCGAACCCATGTCAGGCTTTGAGAGGAAAAGGCCAGTTTGACCCCAGCTCTTCTTGGCTCGCCAGGCTGATGTGGGGCAAGGTCACCGATGCCTGAGCAGCAACACAGACCTCAGCCAAACCCTGCAGACCAGGATTGCTTTAATAAGTGGGATTTCTATGAGACTCTATGAGAAAAGCACTTTATTCCCATCTCTGCCGCAGGAATTAGAGCAGAGTGTCTCTGGCTTTGCTCCCCGCAGCCCTTGCCCTGAGCAGAGCTGCATCGTTGGTGCTGAGCAGTGCAGAGGCAGTGGGCACAGCTCTGCCAGCCCCAGCCTCCAGCTCCTTGGGGGCTTCATGTCACCACTTGTGCGTCTGGCCACCTCCAAGAATGGGCCTGCATGGGAGGAAGAAGAAATTAATTAGGAATTAGGGATCTCTGCACACCAGATCTGGTGGGTGTTTTTTATTCCTGGCTCCCTGTTTGGTCTTAAAAAATAAAAGAACACACCACAGTCACTGGAAGTTACCCCTTTTCCTCCTTCTTTTTTTTTTTTTTTTTTTTTTTTTTACTTTTCCTTTTGCTGCAAATGTCAAATGCAAGTGGGACAAGAAGTGAGATGGTTAAATTATTTGAGGGGATTTGTGGACACTAGTTTCTCTTCTCTCTCCCCTTATGTTCCTGTGAATCTCTGCCTTGCTGGAGCATTTCTCACCCTCGCTGCTCACTTCACCATCAAACCCTCCACTGAGAGCAGAAGGCACTGTGCTCCTCTACACGATGGAGCCCACGATGATGCGTGGGGCCAAGTCCATCCAAGCCCACCCCAAATGCCCGTGCCCCCTCCATGCCCTGAGTGGGGGTGCTTGTGTGTGTTTGGCTCGTCTCACCTCTCGGGAAGCATAACTCAATCCAACAATGCCTTGGATAGAAATTAGGATCCCTTCCCCATCAGAGGGCCCGTGGCTGCAGGGGCTGACAAAACCGGGGGGTTCACAGCACTACAGCAGTCCTATTACCGGGGGCTGGGCGGGGGGGTGGGGTGGGGGGTGGGGGGTGTGCGGCGCTGGATCTGGCCCCCAGGGATAAAGCTGCCAAGAATTGAGGGGCTGCAGGGCTGCAGCAGTGAACCCTCCTCGGCCTCTCCCCCCCCCCCCCCCCCGCCGCGGTTCAATTTGCTCCGTGCCAGAGGGAAATTTATCGCCGCCCGAACAAGAGCACGTTTTCTTGGCGACAAACTCTGGCTAAGTGACATTCTCAGACTTTCTCGCCTCAAGTCCCCTCCGGGAAAGGACGCCGCGACGTTTTACAGTAAATCCCGGTGCTTCAGTTTCCAACGGGCCGGATCGTAAATCCTCACCGCCCTCACCCACTCCCCCCCTCGCCCCAACCTCTGCTCCGCGGCCGCGCAGGGAAAACGTGGAATGGAAAAAACGGGGGGACATTTCCTGTGAAAGGAGCCAGGGAGAGAGGGAAAGGGGTTGGGGATGATTGATTAATAAATGAAATAATGCCAGGCCCTGCCCCCGAGGGTGGTGGGTGCAGCCCGGTTTGCCGCTGGGAGCCCCGGATTCCCCCGGGAGCTCTGGGCCGAGATTGATATCCCGGGTAATCCCGGCAAATCCCGCCTCCAGGTCTCCTTCCCCTGGCCGAGGGTTCCGATGGCAAAGCCACATCCCTGCACCGACGGGCAGGGAGGCAGCGGGGGCCCCGTCGGGGCTCCGCACCTACTGGCTGCGGGTAAAATAACCTGGGGGAAGAAAAAGCTGCCGGGAAGGGGCTGAGGGGGTCCCCCGGCTGGGAGGGGGGGGCGGGGAAGGGGCTCCGGTGCAGCCCCGACGGGGACGGGGCCGAGCGGGGCGGCGGGCAGGGCTCCTGCCCCCAGGACAAGGGTTTAGCGGGGATCCCGCAGCGTGGGGGTGGAGTGCACCCAGCAAACGTGGGGTGCGAACCAGCCTTCTCCCACCGCCCAAACAACCCGGGCAGTTGGTGGTGTTGACGTTTAGAAGCACAGAAACTACCCAATTTCATTTTCTTTTTGAATAAACTAATCAATGCAGCGGAAAAAAAAAAAAAAACCAACCAAAAAAAACCCCACCAAAAACCCCAAACCCACAAACAAACAAAAAAAAACCCCAAAACCAAAAACCATCGAATTTAGTCTAACAGCGAAACTCTCAGATTATGCCGATTTTCATTTATTTTGGACAACGGCAACTCTACATACATAACCCCCAGCCCAAAACCCGTAAGCCAAAGCTCCAAGTGCGGTTTTGCCGCAAATCCTTAAAACCCGTGTCCCAGGGCTACGCGCGCCAGCCCGGCTCCCCGCGTCCTGCGGCCCCATCGCCACCGCACATTTGCAAAAGTTCTGTAAAAGCCTCTTTTTTGTTTGTTTATTTTCGTTTTATTTTGGTATTTTTTTTCCCTACACACATAGCAAATAACGAGGCAGCATTTTGAACATAATAGCATTCTCCTGGGGTAACGATTTTACAAAATGCAAGTTTCAACCTTGAAAATATTTCTGTAAAAAATATTCGTGCTAGTATTAACCATTTAGGCTGTACAAAATATTGCACTTACTCACACCCACAATCACCGTTACTCTTCCAGAATCAGAAATAAACTCTCCCTACATCTGGACACCGAGGTTTTAGGCTACAAATTTATATTTATCTCTGTTTGCGGTTATATGTCAATTAAATTATCCATACCGGTTTCTCTGTCTGCATAAGGCTTTTCTTTGCTCGCTGCCTGACTGAAGAAGAGGAAAGTGAATCGGATACACGAAGTTTAATGATAATAGAAAGTTGTAACTGAAGATAAGAAATGTCCTGCAGCCCCAGGTTTCCCAAGTAAAGGGAAAAGAAGGTCGCTGTCGCCGCTGGTGAGGGAAAGGTGGGGAGGATCCGGGTTCCTTTTGCCCTGTAACCGCTCCTGCTGCCACCTCGCACCATCCTCGCTTCTCTGTTTTGCAGAAAGTTGTGATTATAGCCACGACAAACAAAATAAAACAAAAAAGCGCCCTGTCTTCCCTGCACAAAACCACCGTTTCTTTGGTAATTTTCCTTGCGCATCTCTTGGGCTGGCAAACAAAGACACTCGCCGTTTTTCAGGTCTTGGCTGCAAGAAAATGTATTTTAAAGACAGCGCAGGGGAGCGGAGCCGCCCGGGCCGCGCACAGGGGCTGCCCAAGCTCCAGTTCGCTCGTCCTGCCCATTTGCAAAGCACCTGATCAGCTTGTAGAAAGCACAAATACCTGGCAGCACTCTGCTACCTTTATTGTACTTTATTTTACTACTGTATTCCAAAATTTTTTCCCCTCTGCTGCAAGAAGTTATTTTTTCTGTCCCTCTGTGTTAAATACCGCTGAAGGCGTTTGAATAATTTTTGTTATTATTTGGTTTACTTGACTCTTGTAATTCAGCCAGGAGGGGTTACTTTACTCCTGGAATTTAAATCAGTGATGTTTCTGACTTGTTGCACAGTGACTTTGCGCAGCTGCATGCACAGCTACAAAGAAATAAATGCAGGGAAGAAAAGCAAAATACCAGCCCGACTAACTAGGTTTCCTTAACCTCTGTGTTCCTTCAGGAGAGCGTGGCCATACACAGACCTGGGAGGACCCTTCCCAGCTGTAGACCGATGAGGATGCACAACCAGTAGAGCTCTTGCTGATCATACCCATCTGTCGCAGAGAGGGGGGTCGGACCCAGCCGGTGGGCTCCTTTCAGAGGACTGACTTGGGAAAGGAGAAGCCCCAAAGCTCGTGAGAAAGGTAGAATCCAAGCCCTGCTTGACGGGGCGGCAGGAGCTCTGTGGTGGAGCGGCCGCGCCGAACCCTCGTTCAGGGAACCTGTGGATGTCAACGCCCAGAGGGAACGATGCCTCCGTATAGACACCCAACGTGTAGGTGTGTGTACATACATGGAAGCCCATGTGTCCCCCGAAGCCCCCGGCCCGCCCCGTCGGGGGCGCGGAGCTCTCCGCGGTGCTGCCGGCCCCGGGTTCAAGGGCGGCCCCGAGGGCAGGGGGCTGTGGCAGCCCAGCCCGGTGCCTGCTGGGGAGGGGTCCCCGGGCTGCCAGTCCTGCTGGCCCCGGGGGGGGTCTCACGTCGTGCCTGCCTAGCACTGCGGTGGGGTTCTGCTCCGCAGCTGGGCAGGGGGGCTGCTGCAGGACGGCTAATAAATGCTCACGGCTTCTGATCATCGCGCAGCTGTTCCATGTCCCGCTTGCAGCCCCTGTATTGTCTGAGCATTTTCTGGGTAATTAAGTAAAAAGTAACATTTATTATATATGTTCTGTCACTATGAGTATGGAGTTGGACATGATTTGTCTATCATTTTCCTTGTGATCTTTTTCCTCAAAGCAACAAGACCCATCTGTTGGGCAGAGCAAAGCTGCTCGACTTTAATCCATAAATGTTACCCTGTAAGGGGTGCAACCTTTGACAGAACATAGTACAAGTCTTTGAACAAGACAGTTGTGCAACTGGCATTAAATAGCCTAATTGAAGCTTTCACTAACCACACACACTTGCTTTGGGCAAAGGTTTTCTCTGTGCAAATATGATCTTGTCCATTTGCTAGGAAATTTATTACCTTTCCAATCATGTGATTTCCATACTATCTGCAGACTTAAAAGCTTAAACATCATGGATTCATCTTCTGTGTGTCCACGTGTTTCATTAAGGTGCCTCATAAATTCATTCTGACTTTCATTAGTTTGCCTTTGCTTCCGTATTACACTTGTTTCTGTCTTTTCAAAGCATCTCGGTTTGATTGTTCCTTTAAGCTCTGCCCCTCTGAGTTGGAGACATCATATTTGTTCTGGTGTGTGTTAAACTGGAGTCATTTTTTCTGGCTGAGCACCTGCCATTTGAGGGGAGTGCCCAGAATCCTTCAAAAATGTTGGCTGCATGCTTGCTCCCAAAATGTCTCTGAACACCAGTGATCCAAACAGAGCTGAACTGCTAGCAACTCTCAGATCAGTGTTTCATGATTCTCTGGACCCTGCTTCATCTCTCATTTTCCCTGATCTGTGCAGATAAGCCAAAACTGTGCACAGATGGCAGGACTCGTGCAGCCAAGCGCTGCCTCCTGCTTCCTCCAGACAGGTTTCATCTTGTACTTTTGGAGAGCAGACCTGGGATCCAAAGGCCAGAAGCAGGAGGGGAAGTGGGGACAGGCCAGGGCTGGTCTGTAATCTACTAATCAGCTGCTCCTGGCTTATCGGATCGGAGGCCAATAAAGATGTTCTGCAAGGAAAACAGGAGGTGAGAGTGGTAAGAATGAGTCTCGTTACCCTCTGCGTAAGATTGGAGCCCCAGGCTCAGCTTGCCACATGAGCTCAGATGGTTTTACCGTGTTATCAGTGACATGTATCCACCCAGCGTCAGAGATCTCCCACCACCTTCAGACTCTAAATCCATCCTTTCTGCTCCTTGCAAATACAAAATCTTTGAAAATGTGTAATACCAGTTTTCGTGGCTGCAATCTAAACCCATCATTTCTTGTCCTGTCCACCATGAAATCAAAGAACATGATACACTTTAGTCTTGCCTCCTTTTCTGCATATTATTTGGGCAATGCTCTGAAATTTATCTTTAGACTTTACTTCTTTAGACTAGTAGGTATCCAAAGATCTGCAAGGACTCATTGCACTTAGACAGAAAAGGAGAGATTGCTGTGTTACTTGCAGAGATTCACCACTCAGTGTTTGCAAAGGGTTTGAACTGGGGGAAAAATTAAAAGTCATTGGAATTTCTTTTTTTCCTACTTTGCAATCCTTTTGCAAGTCCCCAATAGAGTTTGGCCTCACGTAGCTACCACAGTTCTTTTTATTAATAACAGTGACAAAATTAGGTGCACATGGATTATATTGTTATAATATTACTGGATTATATTGTTATGATTCTCTTTTATTTTTGAAAGAATTGTTTCTTTAAAAAGAAAATTGAAAGAGAAGTTTGAATTAGAGAGCTGCTCTGGACATTGGATTTATTGCATTGCATAAAACACTCATCAGCTTGCTTGATCTACCCCTTTCCTCTTTATAGCTCTCTGGGTGATGGCTAAGATGGGACTTTGCCCAGACTCTGCACCTCACAGAAAGTCCCTCCTGATGGTTATCACTGTTTTGTAGACTTTAAGGAGTTAACTCCAGACCTTGCTCTGGCTCCATTTCTGGTGAGTGGATTTTATGGGCTCCTTTCAACTCCCAGCACAGATTTGACACTCTGGCCTTTCGTAATAATCCTCTCACTCACGTTGTTTCTTCTGGAAACTTCTGCTCAGCTTGTGCCAAAAAGCTCTGCATTCCAGTTCTCCCAGGCTTGAGTGTTCCTATTCCATTCTGCTTCCTTTCTGTAGTTAACAGTTAGTAAGAGACAGGATGGTCCAAGGACTATTTTAACAAGGTTTTGTTCATTTATTTTCCAGATATTCTTTCTCTGAGCCTCACACCCTCACCAGGATGAAGTGGCCCTGTGGGATGCCCACTTTGCTTCCAATGGTTGTACATCAGGTTTTTTAAACATTGTCCCTGGACGTAGCTGGGAGATCACCGAGGTGTTGAGCAGCCCTCCCCACGCAGGTTGTGCCTTTATTCAGAAGCATTTTGACCCCTTTCCCCACCTTCCCCTCCTGCCAGCTCCTGGACGCCTTCAAGTGCAAAGTTAAGGACATGCTCAAAAGTAGCTTCACTGAAATGTGTGGGACACCTCTTACATGCATAGTAAAACTTATCTGAAATACTGGCTTGGATCTTCACTGCCCTCTTAGGAAAGGGGACATCTGAAGAAAATTATGTTTAATTCATGGCTTCTGCAATGTAGCATCTTGCAAAATGTTACCGGTTTTGTGATGCTTGTTTTGCAGATGGGGAAACTGAGACAGAGAAGAGGCTGATCTATTTGATCCATTACCCAATAGTATAGAATAAAACTTGGAATAAGTTTTTGCCAGGGTCTTGCTCACCAGTCTGTCTCCACAGGGCAGGTGAAGAGTGTGTTTGCTGGTGTGAGAGTGCACTACATAAATAAAACAGTGTGTGTGGTGGAAAACAAGTATTTGGAGGAGGCTGAGAGAGAGATTACATGTAGATCTGCTTGTTTTACCCAACATACACCTGCATCCTCTGTCTGGGTTTTAAAAAAGAAGGAAGATTAAAGAAGATAAGTTCAAAACAAGCCTAACACAAATAGATGGCGAGATAAGGTTATAGTTGGATCACTCAGCATAAAGTTCTGACTGATTCAAAAGAAACTGAAGTTTATTTCTGACTCTGCTTTTTCCTTTTCATAGAGCCAGACTGTATTAATGAACGCCACTATGTAAAGGAACACCGGCCACCCCAAACCCACTCTTCCCCCAAGTTCCCCCATCTGTGTTTTCCATTTTACAGCCTTCCTCCTCACGGTAATTTGAGCTTTTGCTTGGATGGAGCCGCGAAAGAGGAAAATCCTCCAAAGCATCTCTTCTTAAGCCGCGTTTCTCAGTTCAGCTCCAGCCAGGGATTGCCCTCTCCTGGAGGACAGGAGAAAGTCGCATCCCACGACCTTGCAGTCCTTCCTTTCGGGCTGCAATCCCTGCACCTGCCAGACCCCAGGGACAATTTGACAATCCTACATCTCGCAGTAGATTTTCTCCATCGAAACTTGGGGTAACTACACCATCCATCGCTGACTAAGCTGCCAGGAACAGGGATGGTTGAGAAGGAGGATGACAGAGGTCTGTCCCAGCGTGGAAAGTGAAGGGAAAGGTCCAAGGGAATATTTATTCTCTGTTTCAGAGCATGGACAGGTTGTTTCCCACCAAATACTGTGGAAATCACTGCTACTGGAGGATGTCGAAGCCAAAGTTGTAAATGAGAGTCAAAAAGGGATACAACAGATTACTGAGGGATGCATCCAACTTTGGCTGTCAATCATGATGGTCCAGGCAGAGCCACCAGGTCAGAAAGTTTCTTACCCTGCCGTGTGTCAGAGGCTGGGACATGATCCTCAGCGAAGGTGCACCCTGTGCATGCCCCTTTGCCCCTGTGTATTTGCTCCTGGGCTGCACTGGAAGCCGGGGTTGGTGCTGGAAGTGGGGCTGGATGGGGCCCTGGGCTGGTGTGTGTGACAGACCTTGCTCCAGCCAGCACCACCGATGCTGCTGGGTCTCGACAGGCACACAGACCTGGCTGTGGCCAGCCACAAAACCTGTGGGGCTTTCCAGCACCTCACTTTCTGCTCTTCCTCGTTGTCCTGCTGTAAAAAACCCACTCAGCAGCATGCCACCATGCAGCCAACCCGGGTTCTGTGGGCTCTTTTCTTTCCCTGGCTATGTCCCCAGCTCTTTCTCCATCCCCATTTCCACCAGCTGCTGCCACTCATCCTTCATGCTATGAGGCAGGAGGTTTCCAAGGTGCTTGGAGACCTCCACGGGGCAGTGATACAGAAATGCAAAGCATAAATCCTTTATGTATTTAAGTCTCATAAAAAGGAAGGCCACATCTCCTTCAGCTGCTCTCTGGAGCCCCAGAGACTTGGCCTGATATGAAACAGATCTCTTTTTTTCTTGTAACGTTGCTATTTGGATAAGGGCACCAGCAGGAGAGAAGGTCCATTTCTCTGCCTAATGGTGCTTCAAACACTCTTGTGAAGTTGTGAAGTTGAATTAACACCACTAAAGGGAAAGATTAGAAGTCACTTTAAAGTGGCTCTGGGGGAAGTTTTCAACCCAATCCATTTGCACCCACGACACTGTATAAAGATAGAACTAATGGGAGTGCAGTGAAGTCATAAAGACAGGCAGTCTTGGTTTTAAATTAACAGGAGCATTATTTACACCTAGGACATGGGATACAGTAAAACCTTTACATAGTCCCTCTACTTTCTTGTTTCCCCTCTCCCACAGACTTAGGCAATATTAGAGTAGTTAATTAAAAAAACAATATAAAAAACTTCAGAAAGGTTTGATTCCCCTTTTTTCTTTATCCAGTGATTCATTTTTATTAAGGTTGGTTGGTTTCTGTCAAGATAAATACACAATACCAGTGTTTTATTCTCCAAAGAGCTACTGAGTGGGATGCTAATAAGATTAAAATGATAATAAATACTCCCAACAGCAGCTTTTATGACCTCATTTCTGCTGAGCTCCCTTTGGGTTCGGTTTTGCTCACAGTCAAGCCTGAGCTCATCCACCACACAGCTCCAGCCCTTCCACCATGCCATGGGGACCTGCTTGCGGCTGCTATCCCCCTACCCCCTCCACAGGAGCTCTGCTTAAGTCTACTGTGACCCCTCAAAACCCCTCATTGCCTTCAGGAAGCTTTGGACCTGCAGCAGAGCTCTGCACCCTGCAGGAAAGGCTGCAGAGGGAGGAAAGTGAGGGGGAAAATGAGGCTGGGGCTCAGGGTGGCTCTGCAGACCCTTCTGCATGCAGGCAGCACCCTTACAAGCACCCTAAAATGAGGGGATCCTGCTGCAGCCACGCAGACTCTACACAAGGGTAGCCCCAGCCCCTGTGACCTTCGCCATGGCCTCTTGGCTATGGTCCCACTGTGTTCGGCAGGCCTGGGGGTTTCCCTAGAGCAACTCTGTTCCAGCATCCCAGGGTGGGAGCTGGTGGCCGGGCCGGGCTGGGAAGGGTTGAACTCCTGAACATTCATTCCACACAGTTCCCCTTCCTCCAGAGGCACTTCAAAAATCAACATTGATATAAAAAAGGCATTTTGGAGACAAATTGATGCCTTCTGCTTTCCCTCAAATGCTTCAAAGTGAAGGATAAATACCTAGGCAGGGGAGAAAGTGGGTCTGACAACGGTGTAAATCAATTAGAGCCCAAATTGCCCTGAATCACATCACAAACGCACAAAGCCCTTTGCTGCATTTTAGGTTAGTGATACCCTGCTGCTACGCAAGTACGGTTTAAATATATATATATATATATATATATGCATAAATGCAGTTTGAAATGCCAGTAATGGCACAGGTGAATTAATTCTTCCTTTCTCTCCTAGCTTCAATGTTTTTCCCAGTCGGTTAATTCTTGCTCGTTAATTAATTGAGCCCGGGGCTCCCTCTAGCGTCTCTCGGGGCCGCTTCTGGGGTAGGGGGCTGCTCTCACCCCTCTCCTCTCCTCTCCTCTCCCCTCCTCTCCTCTCCTCTCCCCTCCTCTCCTCTCCCCTCCTCTCCCCTCCTCTCCTCTCCTCTCCTCTCCTCTCCTCTCCTCTCCTCTCCTCTCCTCTCCTCTCCTCTCCTCTCCTCTCCTCTCCTCTCCTCTCCTCTCCCCTCCTCTCCCCTCCTCTCCCCTCCTCTCCCCTCCTCTCCTCTCCTCTCCTCTCCTCTCCCCTCCTCTCCTCTCCCCTCCCCTCCCCTCCCCTCCTCTCCCCTCCCCTCCCCTCCCCTCCCCTCCCCTCCCCTCCCCTCCCCTCCCCTCCCCTCCCCTCCCCTCCCCTCCCCTCCCCTCCCCTCCTCTCCCCTCCTCTCCCCTCCTCTCCTCTCCTCTCCTCTCCTCTCCTCTCCTCTCCCCTCCCCTCCCCTCCCCTCCCCTCCCCTCCCCTCCCCTCCTCTCCCCTCCCCTCCCCTCCTCTCCCCTCCTCTCCTCTCCTCTCCTCTCCTCTCCTCTCCTCTCCTCTCCCCTCCTCTCCTCTCCTCTCCCCTCCTCTCCTCTCCTCTCCCCTCCTCTCCCCTCCCCTCCCCTCCTCTCCCCTCCTCTCCTCTCCCCTCCCCTCCCCTCCTCTCCCCTCCCCTCCCCTCCCCTCCCCTCCCCTCCTCTCCCCTCCCCTCCTCTCCCCTCCCCTCCCCTCCCCTCCCCTCCCCTCCCCTCCCCTCCTCTCCCCTCCCCTCCTCTCCCCTCCCCTCCCCTCCCCTCCCCTCCCCTCCCCTCCTCTCCTCTCCTCTCCTCTCCTCTCCTCTCCTCTCCTCTCCTCTCCCCTCCTCTCCTCTCCTCTCCTCTCCTCTCCTCTCCTCTCCTCTCCTCTCCTCTCCTCTCCCCTCCCCTCCCCTCCCCTCCTCTCCCCTCCCCTCCCCTCCTCTCCCCTCCTCTCCCCTCCTCTCCCCTCCCCTCCTCTCCCCTCCTCTCCTCTCCCCTCCTCTCCTCTCCTCTCCCCTCCCCTCCCCTCCTCTCCCCTCCTCTCCTCTCCTCTCCTCTCCTCTCCTCTCCTCTCCTCTCCTCTCCTCTCCTCTCCTCTCCTCTCCTCTCCTCTCCTCTCCTCTCCTCTCCTCTCCTCTCCTCTCCTTCCCTTCCCTTGCCCTGCCCTGCCCTGCCCAGCCACCGGCCCTGAAAAACAGCAGAAAAAGGCCTTAAGGATGGGCTTAAGCATCACAGCAAGACCTGGCCTGTAGAGTTTTACTGCAGATCTTTCCACGCGTAGTTGTCATGGCTGGTATGATGAGGTCGTCATCGCTCGCTTCAACTAATATTGAAATAGAGTCAGGGCTTTTCATCCTTGAGGTCATTTAGATCATACTGACATCATCAGAGGATCTGGAGCTGAGTCTTCAAATACTGGGGCTTCAGGGGGGTGGGCTGAGGTTATATTGAAAGTCCTGGCTCTTCAAACGCTTTCCGATGCTTTTCATTCCTCTTGACCCAAGGGACTGACCTGTGTACATGTGAACATGGCCTTTAATGCCGTGTTGAATAGCCAAAGGGATCTGTGGCCCACAGTGCATGATGCTGGCTGGTTTTGGTGGGATGTGCAGGCCTTCAGCAGGGGACATCAGCAGGATTGTGCTGTGATTCTGCTCACACCACCCATGTAATCTCATCCGCCAGAGAGAGCAGGGGCACAACTCATGCACTGGTACCCAGAAGCAGACACACACAAACCTTCATCTGCAGAGTCCATGGACATGAGGCTGATGTCTCTGGACCACTAAATATGTTACTTTCCTCGTTTGAATGGAGATCCCAGCAGAGAAATAATTCTGTAGGCTATTCTACCATTGCTGCCCTGAAACAAGGCTTGAAGTGCTCTTTGCTCCTCTAATTGGTATAGCTGGGGGGAAACTGAGGCACACAGTTGTGACTGACTCCCCAGAGCTCCATGGGATCTTACAGAGACTTTCATAGCTGTTGTGTTGGACACATATTTGAGATCCAACCTCCTGCTGTGCCTCTGTGTTACTTTCCTGCACTTGAGACAATCTCTTCCTTCCTCCTCTTCCTGCAAAGATGCTTCTGGGCAGCCTCCTTGCTCCCTGCCCTGCACCTCAAGGCTTCCCCAATAGTGGCATGCTCTTTCTATTGTTTCCACCTATCTTCATAAAACCGCCAGCATCGGGGGCTCTGGGCCTGCCCAGAATGCAAATAGCAATAAATAATGGGGCCTTCTGGCTCCAGCCATCCTGCCTCTCCTTTCTGCCCTCCTTTCTCCCCTCCCTCAGCTACAGCACATCCTTTGGGGGGTCTGCAGGTATGCAACCATCCAGAAAGAGCCCATAATTCTTGAGGAAGTTGTTCTTTCTCGCCCCAATTGAGGCATTCCTCTTTGTTTGGAAGACTTTTCCCTGTGATCTCCAGCAGACACACCTCAAGTTTCAATCCCAACCTCACACTCCTGCTCCTTATTCAAGACCGTGACCTGCGACCTTCAAGGTCAGACATCTCTAATCCCAAGAACAACATCTCTCTAGTCAACAGGGGGATCTCTCTCTCTCTCTCTCTCTCTCTCTCTCTCCAAATTCCTTGGATGTGGCTATACAAATCCCTCCTCCTCCAAGAAAGAAAAAAAAAATCCCACCACATTAGTAAAAATAATATATGAGGGTTAGTGGCTCTGGGGGTGGGGAAGGGAGAAGAGACCTTAAAAGGCCCCCATCTCCCATGAATGTGAACTAAATAGTTTCAGGATGGTGCCACAACTTGCCTTTGCTCTGTCGGAGCTGAGAGACACTGAGCTCTGCTGCTGGAATCCACAGTCTCGTTTTGCTCTTGATTTTGGGACTTTTTAATTTTATTTTATTTCTTTGTCTAAAGAACAACTGGCGGACTAGTGGGCAGACCCACACCACCTCCCAAGCACTAGGAACAATCACAGAGATGGAGAGGTCTTTTTTTTTTTTTTTTTTTTTTTTTTTTTCTCTATTTGGGATCCAAACCTTCAGAGGGACTGGAGAAGGGGAGGCTGTGTCATCAAGGGCGTGAAATGCTGACACTACACAGAGGAGAACCATAAACCTGAGAGGCAAAGGTCCCCGGACAAGGACCAGGGGTGCAGGAGGGAGAGGAGGGCTCACATCCATCTGTTTTCAAGGGGAGTTAAGCCATGGATTTGCTCTTGTGCTTTTTCCCTGGCTGAATTTCCAGTGCTACTTTCCCCTTCTTTCACCTCCTTCTCTCCCCATCAAGCTCCTGCTTCGGACTTCAAAATGCTCAAGTACTTAGCCGGAAAATAAGGAAGAAGAGCAAAGCAACACATCTGAGGAGCTTCTCCATCTGCTGCAGGCTGGGACTGGGCTGGGATTTTTCTGCATGGACGGCTGGGCCTACCTGGGAGCAGAGTGGTCCTTGGGATGTCCCAGGGTCAGGAAACCCTGGGGACAAACCAGCCTCAGCACCTTCCTGCAGATACTGGAGCTGATGCTGGCAGAGGGACTCCCCCACCATCATGGGGATCCCAAGGACTTTTAAAAAGCCGAAAATCCCTCCGGCTGGAATCAAGAGTTCAACTCCAGACGGTCTGAAAATCCTGCGGTTTAAGGCCAGGTCGTGAATCAGCTCTCATTGCAAGGTTTGAGTGTTTAAATTCATGCTAAACCCGGAGGGGTCTCTTGCTGGGAAACACAGCCAGGAGAGAAAGGGATGGAGAGTTAAGGAATTAAATGAAGCCGCGTCCTGGGAGTGGGGTCGTAAAAAATTGTTACCTGGTAGTTTTCAGGCTCAGGAGATGTAAAGTGACTTTTACAAGGAAGGTCTCTTTATGAACCGGGGACAGAAGGGCTGTCGCCGGAGGTGCCCCATGCTCAGCCGGACCGGACCGGGATGCTCGGACCGGGGACGGTGGCCTCCAGCACTGGCATTGAAGCACGTTAATATCTGTCGGCAGCAGACTTTGGGAGGCAAGGGTTTGGGGTTGTTTCTCGTGCGATTTGCACCACGTAACAAAATTCCCTGCCTGTCCCTCGCCCTCGGCACCCGCCGCCCCGAGGCCCCGCACGACCGTCGCCGCGGGGCTTCAGCATTAAAAACCCGAAAATGAAGTAAATTTAGTAAAGCCCGTCAGGGTGGGGAACGGACAGAGCCTCCGGCTAAAATCAAGTCGAGGAGGGATTACCAGGGTTTGGCCCGGAGTTAAAGGGAGCAAAGCCCCCGTTTCACCCACCTCAAGGGCTCGGGTTCAGTCCATGCCCTCCGGCGGCTCTCCCGGGCGCTGATAATACCCCGAGCCCTCTCCAGCTCTCCAGCCGAGGTCCATTCCTCATTCTCCGAGCACTCCCAGCAAAAAGCCTCCCGAGAGGGCCGAGGGTCCTTCCCATGGGATGATCACAGCCTCCTGCCCTCTTCCCTGCGAGAAGCGCAGCCCGCGGGACCCAGCTGCCTTCTCCTCCGCACTTTTCCAACACACAGATTTTTGCTAAAAAAGAAAAAAAAAAAAAAAAAAAAAGAAGAAGAAAAAAAAAAGCAGGTCCTCACTGCTTTTAGCCGAGACCCCCTGAATCATCAGTCCTGGATTTCTTTAAAAGTCCTGCTCCCGTTTATCCTTCCCGTTCCCCCTCCCCAGTTCCCAGACGGCTCCCGATGATCGGGAGTCGGAAGCAAGTGCAGGGCGCGGGGCCGGGGCTGCAGCGGGCCCGGGGCTGGGGGGGACACGATCACAGCCGTTCCCTCTCGGGCACACGCTTGTTTTGTCCCCCGCCTGGCTAGAAGCACCCACGGGTGACCCTTTGGACCGCAGGATCGATGGGCAAAGAGGGTTTGGACTTTGGTCCCTGGGGAAATAGGAGGGGGCGAGGCTGAAGGGGACACCACCACCACCCCTCCCCTAGGGAAGAATCAGACCCTGAAGGAAAACGGTTTATTTAATTAAGGACTCTGTGCAAAAAGGCCCGTTGTGAGAGCGAGTGGGGGAATTGGCTGGAATAGGAGGTGGGAGGCAGAAAGGAAGCGAAATGGGGGAAAACCACCCCAATTTCAGAGCCCATGGATGCGGCTCGACATGCGGGAGCGGGTCCTGTCCCAGGACAGTCCCGGCGGGGGGAGGGTCGGGGCTTGAGGGGCTGCGAAGGGGCTCAGAGCTCGCAGAAATGTGCTCCCTCTCCTCCTCCCCCGGTGGTCTTACAGCGGAGGTTCGGTTGGGTTTGGTTTGGGGTAAATTTTTTTTCTAGATGAAGTTTTGGGTTATACCAAAATGGTTTTCAAAACCTGTAAAATCCCGCTCCTTATCCACCCTCCATTATTGCCTATTATTAGCTATTTAAATCGGAGTATTTTTATATTTTTAAGAATATATTGTGAATATAGAACCAGATGGAACGGCAAAATATCTCCTGTCGCTGTAAGCTTTAATACATTTCCAACAACACCCCGTCCCTGCAGGCTCATTTCCAGCAGGAAAAGTGTATTACAAGTGAAGCAATTGGATAAATATATTCTACCGAAAAACCAAATTTCCCTTTTTTCTCCATGGTTTGGAAGCGGTGCACCCAGCCACCGGCAGCTCGCCGGCGCTGCTGGGGTTTGGTGTCCTGCCCTCTCTGCAATGACAGCCCTGCAGAGGAAGGATTGTGCCACAAACCATCGTTTTTCTTAAAGGCAGAATCAGAATTAATTCACGCTGGTTGTTGAACTGTCCTATGCGGCAGGGTATTTAATCCTGCTTATAAATCCTTGCTGAAGAGAAGGCAAGGGGGCCGGGAGCCGCCCCCCCGGGACAGGCGGCTTTCTCTGTGCTGGACATGCCCCCAGGCAACCCCCAAACTGGGCAGACACCAGCCCAGCCCCGGCTTTGCCGGCCCGGGCGGAGGGTACGCACCCCTGCACCGGCCAAGAACTTGAATTCCTGCCGGACGGGGAAGGAAAAAGAAGTTGGCTGAGTCGGAACGCGGGGGACACCACCGGGGGGGCTGCTCTGCCGCCTGCCCCCTCCCCTTCACGCAGCCCGGGCAGGCCCACGCGTGTGCAGCGCCGCAGCCCCCGGGGTGCGGGTTTTCTGCAGAAGTGCCCCGACCCCAGCTCCGGTTTTGGCCCCGGGAAGGGTGAGGAGGGGCTGGGGGGCGCGTCCCGGTGTCCCTCGGCTTTGGGGTGCTCCGTGTCACCCCTCGGCTCTTCCCTCCATGGCGCCCAGTGCTACAGAAAGAAATCCCAGCCCGGAGGCCGGCTCGTATTCCCTTCCCTAAAAATCCAACGGTCTTTTCGCCTTTAATATTTAATATTAAATATTCCCCCCCCCCCCTGCAGGCAGCTGTGTGCAGGAAAGGTGCGCTGCAAGGAGGCAAAGGCTTCGAGGCCGGCTTGCAAACGCGGGGTTCAGTGGCGGAGGGCTGGACATCAGCTCTCTGCAAGACTCTTTCTCCTCTTTATTTTTTATTTTTAAGGATGCGCTTTCATGCCCTGGCACAGCCACGGGCTCCCGCTTCACCTCCACAAAGGGTTTTCCCGAATACCCCGCCCCTGCCTCCAAAAACGGGGAGGCTGGAAATAGAGGTGTGAGCGAACTGCTTGGGAGTGGAGGGGGCGGGGAGGGCCGGGGGGCAGCTGGGGGCAGCTGTAGGTCTTTATATTAAAAAATACACATCCCCACCGCCCCAGCCACCCCCGCTCTGTAAAGCAGTGAAGTTCCCCATTAAAACCGACACCAGGGGATGGTCTCAGCAGCCTCGGCCGCCCCGGATTGGTGAGCTCGCCTGCAGACGCGTTTTCTAACAGATAAGTCAACCGTCAGAGACCTCCTCCCCCCCGCTCCCCCCTTACCCCAAAATATCTTTTTTGCAAAGCCCCAGCCCGCTCCTTCCCCTGGCAGCGGCGGGGCAGCGACCCTCTTCCCCGCCCGCGCTAGCTGCCGCCTCCTCCCTCCCAGCCCTCCTTCCTACTGCAAAGCGCGGGGTACGGGGGTGTCCCCCCCCAGCTCTTTTGCGGATGAATATGAGCGTCCAGCAGCCAGGGCTGCGCGTCCCGCCACCTCCCCTCCACCCCGTCTAGGGTCACCCCCCCGGGGCCGCGCCGAAGAGGCCTGCCCCCCCCGTGTGTGTCCCCCCCCGGCACAGACGAAGAGTCCTGCCCTGGGAAGCGAGGCTGGAAAACCCCTGCACCGCTCCCTGGCTCGGGGGGGACCATGCCGGAGCGCGGCTCCCCGCTTTGCCCCCCCCCCCCCCCCCCCGCAGGTCCCGGGGTACCTCTCGGGTGCCCCCCGCCGCCGGCAGCCGCCTCTCCCCGGGAAGGGGGGGCCGCACCAGTCGGGCACAGGCTGCCGAGGGGGATTTTGCGGTGCCCGTTGTGCTGGATCCCGCTTATGGATAGGGGGGAAGTAAAAAAGAAGATAAAGTACTTTTTTTTTTTTTTTTGTACTTTTTTTTTTTTTTTTCGGCAGAAATCTCCGTCTTTAGACAGGTCTAAAGATGCTAAAACAGCACGAGAAGTCGAAGGTGGGTAGAACAAATCAATAAAAATTAAACTCCCCTCCCCTGCTTTATAGCAGAAGGCAAACAGGCAGGAATTAGGGAGGAGCGGGGAAAGCCTGCAGTTTGCCGTCAAAACAGTGATTTTGTCTAGACAAGGGGAGGGAAGGTATGGGGTGGGTGGCTGGGGTTTTTTTTCCCCTTTGCTAACACAATAGCCCTTTGGTTAAAAATTAATTTACAGCACCCTCAGTCTCAAGCCAGACTAAAGTGCAACCAGAAGGAGTCCCTAGGATTTAAAAAAAAAAAAAAAAAAAAGAACCTTACAAAATAAAATCCAACCAGCCGGAGCTGGGGAAGATTCGCTCGGCTGTAACAAGTGGTGAGGGATGATGCTCTGCGAAGGAGGGAGGCTGCCGCTAGGTATTTATTTCCCTATAATTTTTAAGGGGGAGGGGAAGCGTTTGCTTAAAAAAAAAAAAAAAAAAAAAAGAAAAGAGAAAGGCATGGGCAGGTAAGTGAGTGCTGGGTTCGGCCTCGCCTGGAGGCTGGAGAGGGAGGCGTTTTTCGTAACGTGTTGGTCTTTTATAATTTCCCACATGTAGCTCCCCAGAATACTCCATCCCGCTCCTCAGCGGCGGGCGGTGGAGCAGCGCGGCGCTGCTCTTCCCTCTTCTCTATTTTTTCATGATAATTTCGCGCTCCGTCCTCTAAAAAAGCCCTCAAGATCTGTTTTCACCCAGAGATCTGCACTGCTTGTATCCCCCTTCTCCACCCGTCTGTTTCTCTGCTGGGAGTTTTGACTATTTATTTTTTTAATCTTTGATCCGACTCTTCATCGTTAGCATCACGCATTTATTTATCTATTTGACTAAAACCACTAACCTGCGCGATGGACCCGGGGACTAGAGGCGGCCGCGTCGCAGCTCCAGCTCATCGCAGAGAAATCCTGCTTGGCTCAAAGGCTGGGAATGCCTTCTGGAATAAATCCCCCCATTTCAGCCTCTCCCAGCGCATACTTTAGTTTTTAAAAAATAATAATAATAATCCAACCCACGCTTTCTACTTACGTGGCTCTACCATTTGCACGATTTTCCTGTCCCTCTCTTTTTGGGTGGGTTTTTTTTTTTTTCCCTCTCTGCTGGCTCTCAGAGCTCACCGGTGGGATGGGAAGGAAGGCTGCTTGCTAGACTTGAAACCAAAAGGTCATTTCAACAGGATTGCCAAGTCCACTTGCTGAGGGGGACCCAGCTTTTTCATGTCGCCATGTGTTTCTCTCCGTCTGCATAAACTTGCGTCCGTCCGCGGCGAGGCAGAGCTAGGAAAGCACTTGTGCCATAATGAGGTACCTTTAAATTTAATTTCCTGTCCCTCCCCTGCTTTATGGATTTCTAATACCAATGTTGAAAACCAGAGAAGAAACCTATTAAAGTCTCCGGGACAGAGGGCTTATGTGAGTAATTCAAAGTAGCCAGGCTTAATTGAATTTCCCAACAAATGGATGGAATAGGAACAAATGGAGTATTTTGTTTAAGGGACCTCCCTGTGTTGGATATATTTCTGTGGCTCATTTCCAGAGAATTTTTATCAATATTGTTCCTTCCCCTCCCCCCCCCTTTTTTTTTTCCAACGGAGAACTCTTGCAAAGATTGACGCATAATTCAAAATACTCCGAAATAACAGCAACTGAAAGAATTCCTAAAAAGAAACAAAAACTCTCCTGAAAATTATTTAAACGAAGACTTTAGAAATTTTGCTGGCAGGCGAATATACGGAGCAAAATAAATTCTCGCACGAGTTGTTGGACCTGGAGCGGTCTTGGCAGAGCGAGAGGTTTAATTCAGGAAAGTAATGTGCGCTTGACGGATCGATTGGTCTGGCCATAGGATTGGCCCTACTATTTTGTTAATTTGTTTTATTTTATGACAGCCAACGTAACGGTTCTGACTCTTTTGTACCTGTAAAAATGACTTTTTAAGGCTTAGCCCCCAACCCCTCCCTCCGAAGCCGCTATTGCTAATTAAAGGAAGCCTCACTTGACTAACTCAGAAACTTTGCCGCATGTCTGGAGACTCTTTTTTTTTTTTTCTTTCTTTTTTTTCTTTTTTTTTTCCAAGCAAAGCAACTCTCCCCAGTGCCCCAGTCGGTGGGTCCCGGAGCCCGCGGCAGGGCCGGGGCTGAGCTCCACCGTGAGAGGCCACCTCTGGACCCCCGAATCTGGGGGAAGATGCTCACACGGTTGCTCCTGCCGGGATGCCTTTTCTTTTTGCTTCTCTGCACCGTCTGGGTCTCCAGTTCGCCCTGCGAAGAAATAGCGAATTATTGCGAGGATGGGTGGGAGCTCCCGCCGCCTTTTCCTTCCTATTAATTAGAGTTTGCCCATTAATTGGAGTTTTCGATATTTTTTTTTTTACCTGGATTCTGCTTTTAAGCCCGGGGCTTTGCAGTTTGCTTTCTCTTAACGCCTCGGGAAGTGGGTGCGGAGGAGCAGGGGCACTGCGAAGGCACGCGTGGGTAATTCCTTGGGTTTCCCTGCCCAGGACTAATGACTCCGTCTAATTGCGGGTTTAGTCTATAAAATCAGGCGCTCCGGCTCTCCCTGAGCGCGGAAGGAGCGTGGGCAGCCTCGCACCGTGATTTCGAGGGGGAGGGAAAAACCGGAGGATGGAAAAGTAAATCCTCTAGCCCAGCCCAGACGGGGAGGGCAGGAGGTCGGGCCGAGGGGCTCCGAGGGGCTCCCGTTTCACCCCACTCGTGTCTCCCTGTCCCCGGAGGAAAACTTTTTTCCGCAGCAACAAGTAGCTGGGGCGATGCTGCCGTCGGGGTTTTGCTTCTCCCCGCCGGGCCCGCAGACCCCGCCGAGGGGAACCGCGGCCGGAGCTGGCCCGGCAGGGTCTGCCCGTGGTTGAGGTGGCCCACGGTGCGATCTTGCCCCTCACGTGGGTGCAGGAAAGCCTTGCTCGTGGGCCCCCCCCGCCCCTCCACACCCCGGGGCCGCGGCGGGGCCAGGAGTGCTGCCCTCCTCCGTGCCTGCCCGTCGCCGTCGGGACCCCCGGTCACCCCCGCTCGGGGCCGTGGCACGCCGCCACCCACCCGGAATTACTAGCGTGTCAAAGCTCTTTGCGTGGGTCATAAGAGCCCCACGGGCCTTCAGAGAAATACGTTTGGGGGTTATTTTTGGTTGGTTTTTGTTTTAATTTTAATGCGGCGTTCCTCAGGGCAGAAATTTGAATTTAATTTTTATTGCAAAGCTCTTTTCTCTTTTTGCTTTTCCCTCCTTTCAGTTCAAAAAAAAAAAAAGGGGGGGGGGGGGGGAACACATCAGTGAAAATGTTGTCTTCTCCTTGGCGGAGAAACAAAAGGTGCCCCCGGAGCCGGCGGCTGGCGCTGGGGGACGAGGGGCGGCGGGGCCCAGCCGAGCCCGGCCAGCGAGCGCCGCCCCGAGGCCACGGTGACCGGCGCCGCCCGGAGGGGACCCGCGCCCCGCCCGCTCCTCCGGGATCCCACTACAGCCCCGCCGGCGGGGAGGCCCTCTTTGTTATTTATCCCTCTTTCTTAAATTATTGTTATTACCCATGCTGTAATGGATCAAGCATTCCCACACACAAAAAAATGTCAATTTTTGCAATGGGACAGAACTATCAGAGCGCGGTGTGGTGAGCATCCTTCAGCCTGACGGGTGGCTGGCAGAAAGAAAGAGCCCACGCCGAGCTGTTTCCGACTCGCATCCATGCAGGGCCATGTGGAAGGGGAGGGAAGGAGGAGGGTTTGAGGCCAACTGTTAAATCTTTTTTTTTTTTTTTTTTTTCCTTTTTTTTGTTATAAATGCAACAAGCACCTCCCGCTTTGTAACGTATTCTGCTTGGGAATAGCCACATGGCTCCCAAGGAGCGGACACCAAATACTCCCAAAGGCTAATACTGATGAATGGGGACTGTGCAAACCAGCTGCCATAACCATATTTTAATAAAAATAAGTAAGATCTAAGTAAGTCACAAAGAAACCCGTAATGAGATCTTAAGATTCAGTGCCATTTCCCTTGGATGATCTGTAATAGATTCTTCTATTATGTAAGTGTGCGTGTGTAATGGATATGTACACATATATACATTTACTGATATATGCTCACGCAAACACTTGAAATCCCTCCCATCCCAGCCTATTAATTATTTTAGCACTTATTCCCCTGACAAGTAGAAGTTATCTTATAGCTAAAATACCCATTTACTGTCTAAAAGCTCTAACTTGTCTTTGACATCTGAATGTAAAATGTCTTTAAAAACTTTAGCAACAGCCAGAAGGGGGGAGGGGGAATCCCATTACCTTAAAATGTTATTTCAGTCCAAGAATTAAACCTAACACATCACCTACTTAGATTTGGGGTCTTTTTTTTCCCCTCTTCCCCCCACTCCCCCCCTTACTGTTATTTATTTTAAACCTAATCGTGAAATTAAATGGCACATGCACTTTTGTTTTTCACGCTTATCTTGAGTGCTTTTCTTTATTTATGTTTTCAATCTGCAATTTAGGGGCGGGAGAGATGCTTCATTTCCAAGTTGCAGCAGTGAAAGCCCTCTTAAAATATATTCCTCCTGCCTGCTTTGTCTGAAAGAAAGAGCTTTTAGTAGGACGAGTTCAAGTGTGACCACGACTTTTGTTTTACAAATTGCATTGGCATATAAGTAAAGCAGTGGGTCTAGAGATTTCTTTAATCCTTTTTGTAGGAAACAAAATATTCGACTAATTTTAGAATTATTATAGGTGTGGTACATGTAAGTATAGCAGACTGTAGGTATACATGTCTGCAAATACGTATCGCATATGCTTACTAGAGGTATGTAATACTGTAGGTCCGTCATGTGTAAACATAACTGAAGTTTTACAGTAAACTTTTAGTTCTTTCTCCACGCAGGTTTGATTTAAACTTGAATCTGCCTACATTTGTGTATGGAAAAGGAGAGAAAGAGAGAAATTATGAATTATGCAATAATGGAAAAATCACTATTAATTTCAAATTAATTATAGCCTATACCCAGGATGCAGAATCAGACAATGTTCTCTCCATCCGTGCATTTAGAGAGCTCTAACCTCGCACAAAATAAAACCACAAACAAACCTCCAGGCTGACAATATTTCCCAAAAAAAGACAAAGCCCCCCTCCTTCTATTCTCTTTCAAATGGCTGTTTGGTTTTTTCGGGGGGGTGGCTGTTCTTTGTGGGTTTGTTTGTTTGTTTTGGGATTCCGCCCTGTCTCCCCGCCCGATCTGGTGTAAACTGTTTGAAGTTCAACAACATGGCTAAGTTTTATTGTATTTCCGGTACAATAGATTTATATACCGTCCCATCCAGGCTTTTAAAGGCTTTCCAAATGAAATGAAGCTAAGTTATAGTCAAGTTTCTGGCTCCTTCGTGCATCTCTTGAACTCGGAGGATTTGTTTCTCCAATGAACTTTTAAACTCCCCTAAACTTGCCCTTTCGGGACAGGGCTATCTCTGCCTATTGTCTTTCCAGCCTTCATTATTTCTTTTGCTCATCCCGTTTAGTTATTTAATCCACTTGATGACAAACCCCCCAGCTTACGAGGTAAGATATTGACTTTATATTTTATATATATATCTCAATAATATATATATATATATATATATATATATATAAATATAAATATAAAACTGTTCTGTGAGATGACCCAACGGGCTGGGGATGTATGGTCCTTTTTTTTTTTTTTTTTTTTTTTCGGTCGTGTCCCCCACCCTTCTTCCCGAAATGGGCATTTTGGCTTTCTGTTTTTTCCTGCCAAACTTCCGTCGCGGAAGTTGCTCGGAGCTCAGCAAAGCCCCCGGGGCCTGGCCGCCTCCCGGCCCCTCTCCCCGGCTTTAATTCTCCCTTTTATCACCACCGAGTCATTATTTTATAACACGCTTTTCCAGCGCGGGGAGCGCGTTGGAGGGAGGAAAGGACACAATAAGTTTCTCTGTGTTGCTATTTGCACCTATAAAATTGTCACAATGACGCTTTTTTTCTCTTGCTTTAATTGATTTATATGTTCTTTACTCTTTTTTTCAACTTTTTTTCCCTTTTTCTTTCAATGAATCACGTTATACTTGCTTTCAGGGGAGGAGAATATGAATTAATTACTTTATTCCCGGAACTCAGTGTTTTAACTCTATTCTCTGCGGAAAGGTATCCAAACGCTGGCAGGTTTAGATTTAAAAAAAAATAAGATCTGGTAATAGTATTTTAATACGAAGTCTTGATAAATTAGCTTAATATCGGAAACGATCCTTTAAATTAGCTTTCCAGAGGAGGTGGGGGAAGAACTTTAGGAATTTTTTCTCTTTTTTATAGCTGCGATAATCGCTTGTTTCTCAAAGTCAATAGCATTTTACTGTTTCCTCTGGTCTATTTGTAAACTATTTGTAAAGTCCTGCAGGAGGGATCCGCTCCAGACACTGTACATAGGAAATCATTTGAATAGTTATTTCGTGCAATCGGAGGGGTTTTATTTCGTCTCTGAAAAGATCCTTTTGTTGCTTTTGTTTCCTAGCAACTGTTTTCTATTATAAAAGTTCAGATTGCAGATGATGTCAAACAAAATGGCCGCCCAGGCGCCTTTCTTGGGAATTTTAGCCTTTGACCCAAGGCTGAACTAGAACTGCTCTGTGAATTAGGTAGTTTCATGTTGTTGGGCTCTGAATTTTAAACACAAGAACATCAAACTACCTGATTTACTCCAGTTATCCTCCTCGCTCTTGTTTGCTGAGGGCAGTTGCCCCTGGAAGGATGGGGAAGGGGTGGCATCCCTGTACCCCCCCACCCCGCCCACCCCCATCTCCCACCCGCCGGCTCCATCTCCTGGACCGCACCGGCCCCGGGCGCGGAGCCGCCGGGTCTGCGCCCCCCCAGCCCGGCCGCCGGGCCCCAGCACCGGGCACCACCGGGGCAGGGGTGATGATTTCTTTGTTTAAATCCCCGTTTCAGGGACCTTTTGCGAGACAACGCAGGCACGCCCCGAATCATCAAGAGCTTATTAAATGTCTAATTAGGCTGCGGTGCCCCTCAGAGGCTAACACACACACCCCCCTTCCCCAGCGACATATGCCCCTATAAAGTTTGTGTCTCGCATAAAAATATATACCTCTAAAGAACTGGAAGTGCGTCTCTGTTTAGTAGCTGTGATCCGCATCTCCGTGCAAAGAGTAACGTCTGGGTTTAGGGAACACAGAAGACCTGTGTCCAGCTCATGATTTTAATTGTCCCCATTAATAAAATAAGTTTATTAAGGGCCCTGCTGCACAGCTCCGCAGCGCTTCGCCTTTGCCTTTCCACTGGTGATGTTTATAGGGACCGGGATAGCAAGTGGGTCTCTGTGGCTTTGCCTATGGAGGTAAAAATCATGGATTTAGCCATACGGGCTGGGTATTGAATATTTAGTCTTCGAGGAGCTCCTGCATCTCGTAGGAGACATGCCCACGTCATTAGAGACTGATAAATGCCAAGGCGAGGTCTATAGGCATAAGATGCGCGGGTGACGCTCATTGCTGAGCGTTAAGCCCTAACTCATCAAAAATAACATCTTCAAACCTGGGTGAGGACAACGGCTGCGAAGTTCACGAAATAAAAGGGTTTAAGGTGGTGTCAGAAATGCCCACAACAGTTTCATCACACCCTGCCTCCGTATCTCAGTGTTGCACGTGGGAATATGCTGATTAAAACCAAACCAAACCAAACCAACGCAAAACTATAAAATCCGTGGGAGAAAGAGGGAGTGCAGAGAGCTCTGCGTGTCTCAGTGTGTGCTTGGATGAAGTCCACCCATTCCACTTTCTGCAGACTGGAAGCCCGTAGAGGGGTGTATATGTGTGTGTGAGCAATCAGCTCATGGAAGACATTTTCCCTGCATTTGTGTTTCAAATATGCATAAAACCAAGTTTCGCATGGTCCGGGCCACGGCTGGGACTGGATCTCCCTTTCAGGTTTGAAGAATTAAACTTTGATACCATATCCAGGGTCTAAACCACCATCTGCTGCTACTTTTTGTGGCCGAGGGGATTACTTGGATTTTAGGGTAGGGTTGGTTTTTTTCCCTCCCCTCGGAGTGTTAAAAGAAAACGAAAACAAGCAAACAAAAAAGTTGTATGTGTTTTAAACTGGTGCGTCCTTTATTCCCGAAACTGGTGATGCTGGCAGGCGCAGTGCCTATCTCGCCTAGAAAACAAACAGCCGCTCAAGGGGAGGAGAGGGAAAGTCAAACAGCGTAAAATAACTTGGAGTTTTGTACCTCACTCACAAGCCCTGTGACTCCTTCCTTAGAAACAACGTGCTGCTTGTGCCCTAACTCAAAGCCTTTAAACGGAAAAGGACAATCTGGGAAAGTTAATCATAAACTATTCTGTAATAATGTCCCCATAGGCAACCACTAACCTGCCTTGTAAATGTCTGGGCTTCTGATTTTGATCTCCTCCTACCCACGTAAATACAGGAAACAAGGGCCAGGGAGGAGAATGGGGGCGAACAGAGCTGGGAAAGATCAGAATCAGGCCCGGGGGGTCTGTATTGCCGCCTGAAAACGGGAATTGGGACTCATTTCCCCAGGGCTGTGGGAAGGAAGGAGCAAGGAGAGGAGGGTGCGGTGAGCAGGGGTCCCCGCCTGTCCCGCAGGCACGGCTGCCTCTCTGAGCCGTTTGTTTCTCTTCTTTTCCAAATTAGAAAGATAAGAGCCACCTTACCTGGAGAAGCAGCTGTGTGTAGATGGCTAAAAAACCCAAAAAAATCTAAAATTTTCTCCTCTGCGTAGCAATTGCCAGGTTTGCGACACGCTGCACGTTTCTGGGCTTACAGGCAACGAGCAACTGCAGTTGATGCAACAAATTCCCCCCAAGTTGCTCTCCTGGCCAGGTCCAGCCTGTCTGATGTTGCCCCCACCGGGGATGAATTTTAATTAGGGGCAAAAGTGTGGGGGAAAGAGCCTATCCGAAAGAAACTCCCCCTTTTCTTTTACCGGGGCTCATGCTATGGATTTTATGGAAACAATTCTATCGCAACTTTATTCTGGTACCTGCGCTTGTATTTTCCCACCCTCTTCCCTTGCCTTGAGTGGGAGCGACAGATTTTTCACCATCATGGGCTGTTACTTCCCTTACTCCTAGACTAATGCGATTTGGACGATTATTTTTTAATTATTATTTTTTTCGGGGAGGGGAGAGGACTGCAGTTATGTCCTGGTGACCCCAAAGCAGAGCTGGGGGAACCCGCAGCAGTTGCACCAGCAGCTCCCGGGGTGTAAAATCTGCGGCAGCCGGAGCGAGGCAGGCGCCCAGCTATTTCATGGGAGCTGAATATTATTTCAAGGAGTGTGTGTGTGTGTGTGTGTGTGTAATTAGTCTAGTAGCCAGAATGTGGGCTCCCGAACAACAATCCAACTTTATTTTAACTTTCTCTCCTTCCAGCTTCCCTTTTCAAATGCACATACGCTTTTACTTTACAGGGGATCTA
This sequence comes from Falco peregrinus, assembly GCF_023634155.1. NCBI lineage: Eukaryota > Metazoa > Chordata > Aves > Falconiformes > Falconidae > Falco > Falco peregrinus. Next base: position 1,274,851 of record NC_073738.1, read on the forward strand.
AATGCTTTATTAACTGCTGAGATTACAAACCTCATTTGGAACTGGGGTTTTTAGCCAGAGTATACTTTCGGTCCTTGGAAAATTGCCCACATGTGTAACTTGTTTTTGCTTCTCTTCAGACAAGGAATTCCCTCCCCCTCGCCTCTCACCCACCCCCCCGCACTTACGGATTTTTAACAGACGGCAGCATTCAAACTGGGAGCTAGCACAGGAAATGGCAAAGGTAGATCCTTCGGCTTTTAGGCTACAGAAACTTATTTAACTTTTTTTTTTTTTTTTTTTTTAAAAAAAAAGGTTTTACTCTTCAGGAGGGATTTTTTGTTGCGCTTTCGTGCGTTTGCAGGGGTCCGGGACTGAAGTTTCTTTCATAACCTCTTAAACCTACCTAAATGTATCGTTCATAAATTATGTTTGCTTTATGTTGAGATTTTACTTCTGTTTCCTGACTCTTAAAAAAGAAAAAAGTGATTCGGTTGTTGTTGTGATTATCACTACTATTCTTATTATTACTATAATTTCGGAATGTTTTATACGGCCCAAAAGAAACGCTCAGCCCTTTGAAGGCTGGGTTATCTCAGAATCTGGTCTCCAGACTTCTCCATAGCCATGAAGTTCACTCTCAGCTTTTATCCCCTCTTAGCTTACCCTTATCATCTTCCAAACCCTAAACTGAAGAAGTAAATATGCCTGAAGTAAGGCAGGTTACATCCCGACGCCGTGTGGGCCTCTTGGTGTAGAGATACTGCTGAACCCCCCCCAGTCCTGCCCTGTCCGTGCACCAGAACGGGGGAAGCTCCACACCCCCAGGTCTCCTCCACCTTCCCCATATCAGTGATAAAGAGGCAAAATCAGCTGGAAGAAGGTGCCAGTTCTAATACATGATAACAACCGTCTTTAAAAAGTGGTTAAGTGTGTTTCCGGTAAGAAATGGATCATCTGCTTTTTCTTTCTTATGCCAAAACTTATAAATCAGTAAAAGGTGGCAACTCCACAGACTTAAAATCTGCATATTTTGAAATTATTCTATACTTGGTTGTTTTCATCTTAGAAATGCCAACTCAAAGAGTTGTTTGTTAAGGATGGATTTTGGCAGTTGTGTATTTCAAAGCACTATTTGGAAATTATTCCGTCTCTCCACAAACAATAAAGATTATTTATAAACAATATCTGAGTTCAGAAGCCTCTGGCTTTCCATTGCAAGCTGACAATACCCCCAAATTTTCCCTCGCAGACGAATACACTTGGTGCTGATTCTGAAAGGAGGAAAAAGTTTCCACTTCGGACTTTTTTTTTTTTTTTTTATAATAACTATTTCCAGTTCCACTTCCCTTTACCAACTCACAACAATCAGAGATCTAAAATTAATCTACTTTGCGAACCTAGCAAAGCTCACACATCCTGCCTCCTCTGTCCCAAAGATTCATCCTTTTAGACTTCTAGACTGCTGCGTGGTCACTTTCTTTTTGACTTTTCCTCCTCCAAGTCTTTTTGCAAACAGAAGACCTTTTCATGTAATTTCTGATGGGCTCTATTCGAGGCTTTAAAGTATAAACGCCTATGTAGTGTCACCCGGAGCAGGCAGCGCTGCACGACGTGGTCTCTCCAGGCAGGCAGACCTGGGATGAAGCTATAGTTTGCCTTAAGCCCCTCTCAGAAAAGGCTACAAAGCGATGAGCTATGGGGATATGTATAAAAAATAAACTACTGAACAAACGGAAACCTCCAGAGGAGCAAAAGCAAATGGATTTTGCAGATCTTCTTGTGAGGTTTCCATTCACTAGGGATCAGAAAACCCTTGGTTTCTGCCTCACAGCCACACTCCTAAGAGTCTTCTTGGTTAAAATTTATATACTACAGAAAATTATATACTCACATGCTGACATAGTTCATCATTATTTATAGGAGGCGCACCAGGATTTTTTCCAAGAATATATTTATTACAGGTAAGACACGGCCAATCTATCTAGCAAACAGAGAACAGGTGTTTTGCTTCAATTAACGTTCAATAATTTCATCTATACTTATTCAACACCCTGCTACCAACACGGCTGTTTATCCATCAGTTGTATAAACACATTTCCATGCGCCAAGCGACTTTAATCTCCACAACACACTTAAATCAGCCCTTTCCTTTCCCAAGCTCTCATAACATTTGCAGAGTCCCTCCGAATCTCTTGTGAAACAGTCTGGTTTTTAAAAATCATTTCTGAAAGGCAATAAAGCCGAGAAATATGACAACATGAGCAACCAACTCTTATTTCATGTATGATGACACAGGGTCTTTTCATTTCAAAACCTCCCCAACTCTCAAGTAAGTTAAAAGGGGGGGGGGGGGGGGGGGGAAGGAGATAGAAATGTGAAAAGTTGGAAAATGGAGGAATCCCCCCCCCCGCCCTCGTTTCACACAACCCCTGTTCGTGTGAGATGCACTGGAGGACAGCAGCGCTCCTGCCCCACGCTGCTCACTGGCACGGGATTTCTCTGCCTTCACTGGTTTAAACGCGAAAGGGGTGAAGTGGAGTTACTTTGGATTACCCCCTCCCCTGGAAAGGGGAGTTTGCGGGTCAGTGGGGAGCACTCACCTGGTGGCACTTACCCACGGCTAGCTTGGCAGGACCTCAGCCCAGGGGCTGGAAAGGGGCTCCCCAACCACTCCTCAAACCTCACCTTGGCTGGAGCCTGCAGACTGAGTCTGCTTTTGCAACACAGGGAGGGTTTTGAGCTGGCTGGGGGGCTCTTGCTACCCTGATGGAGGCAGAAATTAAAAATAAATCTGACCTCCGGCATTAAGCTCCGGTTGTCCTTGCCCATCATCCCTACCCTCTCGATTTTTTTTTTTTAATTTTTTTTTTTTTGTAAATGAAAATGGACAGCTTCCTAATAGCGCCTCATTTAGTGGAGCTCTGGTCCTGGACATGGGGAAGCGTGTCCTTCCATCGGGCTGCAGGGCAGATGCTCATGGAAAAGCACCGGTTATAGGAATAAGGGAAAACCTAAGGCTTTGGTTGTAGGTTTTTAAGCGCCTTCATAATCTTCCAGTATCAGTAAAACACCTCTGATAGCAATTTCCCACATCCGTTTTGTGTAGGCACGGACATATGGACACACACGCACGCACGCTCTCGTACAGACAGGGAGAAACGCGAAATATATTTTTCCTTCATTTCAGGCAGCTATTAGCACCCCTCAATGTTATTATTAGCCTGTTAATATAGACTTCCATCTCTATACACTTCAGGAAGGATTCGCGATGATTTATCATTCTAGAAATCTCTTTGCCCTTCACTTTAAATATCCTTCAGTGTTGGGGTGAGAGGGAGAAGGGCGGAGGGGTAATAGATTAAAGGAGGCAAATTGATCCAGACTGTTACAGCTGAAGTCCAGAGAAACACTTTTGCCGTGATCACGGAGAGCACCTTTTCCTTAACCAACATTTACGGCGCCGTCGGACCATCTCGCAATAAATGGATTTATCATCATAACTTGGTAAAACTGACCCCGTTACCCCGCACCGTTTGGGCTTGGAGCCGCACCGAGCGCCAGCCCCGTGTCAATCATTCGCTTCGGTGCAAGGAAAAACACCCGAAATGGTCGGGTTTTCGAAAACACACGGAAAATGCGATGGGGGGGGAGGGGGGAGTGTTTGTTAGACACGCACACAGACCGTGGGCACATACATGTGAGGTGTGAGGGGGGCACGGTGACTGAAAACGCGAGGGATTCCTTTTTTTGCCCCCTTTCTTTTCACAGGCAATAAATTCAGGGCTATAAAAATCAAAGAAAGCTAATGTAAGTTTTATTAAACTATTTGAACCATCACAAGTTTAAGGCATTCTGTAACAAAGCCGGATCAGTGGCGCACTGTATTTTACTAGCCTTGTAAAGTTAAATGAAGGCTTCTGATTTCAGCAATGTGGGAAACTGTTTTATCCAAAGCAAAGCGACCCTGAGATTAAGCCGCGAAATATGCGAACATATGTTCATATGCAGAGATATTTTAAAGATATTTATATATACATGTACAGAAGCATAAAGTCTGAGGCAGGCTTTGGGGGTACCCGGGGGCTGCGGTGCGGCAGCTTGCTGGGCAAAGTTGCAACGCCACGTCCACGCCAGTGACATTTTAAATTTCATATTTACCCACATTATTTTACCATGTTAACAATCCGTTTCCCCATCCCAGCTGGTTAATTATTTATAACACCCTCCCTACCACTCTTGCGACCTAGATCCGTCTTTTTCCTTACAAAAACCCGTATATCTGTGCGTTTATGTATACGAGCCTGTAATGCACGTATGTATGTATATGAAATCACGGCTGGGGGTGTGTGTGTGGGTGCTTTGCACTTATTCTGTTTTTTTGCTATCGTACTCTGGAGCCCGAGTGGCAAAGAATAGCTTTTATCTCTGTTCCCCCATGATGGTTATTAAAGCCAAAGCGAGCACATCAGCATCTTTCTTTAAAAGAAAAAAAAAAAAAAAATAACCCGCGCCAACCCCCCCCCCCCCCCCCGACACCCACCCCCCCACCCCCCTAATATTTCAGGAGCAAATCTGGGAAGGGATATTAGCCCCAGCTCTGCCCGTTTGGTGGCTTTTGGAAACTCCTGACGTTTTGCAACATTGCATAAACATAAAACAATCCATCCTTGATATGGAATGCAAGGGCGGATGACAGCGCAGCGCAGCCCCCTCGGCTTCGATTGATTTACGCCGAGACTGACGCTTTATCAGGCTCACGAAAAAAGTTTGGCCAATCATTTCGCTGGGAGCTCACAACACAGCAGCCCAACTGTACTTTGTTGGCTGGGAAGTTGGAGAAGGGGGTAGAGTACAAATCTAGATCTGTCCTATATATTTTTTTCCCTTCATTGAACCGTGCTTTGTATGATGTCTGAGAATGTCCATTTCTGGGACTCTTAGCAATTATTATGTCGACTCTATTATAAGTCATGAAAGTGAAGACTCGCCTTCAGCTAAATTTTCATCTGGGCAATATACAAGTTCCAGGCAAGCTGGGCACAATGAGCATCTAGAATTCCCCTCCTGTAGTTTTCAGCCAAAACCTCCAGTTTTCAGCGCCTCCTGGACTCCTTTGAATCCACATTCTTCTGGTACCCTTCCTGCCGTCTACCATCCATATATTCAACATCAAAGCGTCCCATCTGATAGCAGGTATCTACGGAGCTGGCTGGATCCAGTGCCCAGAGCAGAGACCCTCCCCGGGCAGGGGTCTGTTAAGGCAGAGCCGCTGCTGGGCCGTCCCGGGGATGTCCATAAACAGGGAACACAGGAGTACAATTTAGAAACTTCTGCTGCAAGGGAAGGGATCGTTTCCAATCAAAGGCCCAGCTTCGAGGACAATAAAGTTTGTGAAGGAAGCGAAGACAAAGACAGGACAGATCAAAGTAAGTTATAAAAGTGAGGAAGTAAACAGTATAAAAGCTGGAGGAGGTGCAATAAAAGGGGACAATGCTGCGTAAAGTTGAAAATCAGGGCTTAAAGAAAAGTCTCAGCTGGCTGATGCCAACCTAAGGGGAGAGGTGGGGAGGGGGAGAGGGGTGGCATTGTCTCTGCCGGTAAATAAAAATAAAAATAAAAATGAGCGTAGTCTCTCAGCTTAAACAGAGTCCAGAGCGGACAAAAGCCGGAGAGAGTCATCCTCTTTCCTGAGCCAGAGCGCTGGCTCCGGCAGCAGAGACCACTTTAGTAAGCGGGAGTAAATGTGCGCGGGTGCGGGCAGTGGGGAAGGGGAAGGAAGGGAAGGGACGGGGGGAGCCAGTCACGTCGGGGAGGAAGGTAGGGGAAGGGGAGCGGAGGGCGGCGGTCGGGGGAGAAGGAGAAGAGGGGGAAAGAAGAGAAATTACGGAGGAAAAGTTCACGTGGGGGAAGTAAACAGCAGCGGGGGCTTCGCCGTGCCCGCCGCGCCGGGGTGCGCAGCCCGGCGGCCGCGAGGACGGGCTCGCCGCCCTCCGCGGCTCCTCCCGGGCTGGTGCTGCTGTCGTCGCTTTTGTATTCCTACTCTCCGTTTGTTTATTTGTTTCTTTTAATTGTTTGTTTATTAAATGCAACGGTGCAGGGTATGAATATTTCAAAGCCACGCTCCTTCCAGGAAAAAAAAAAAAAAAAAAAGAGGGAGGGGGGGGTGCTTCCAACTTAATTAGCTTTTATTTGTAATGTAGCCAGATTGGGGAAACAGTTAAACTTCAGCATGTGCTTTTTTTCGAGAGCTGGCTTGTCTTTTTCCCCCTGAAGTATAGGGGGGGGGGGGGAATATAATTCGCCTTGAAAATAATTAATAATACTATCAATAATGCTAATAAAGCTATTAATAATAGTAATACTAATAATTATTATAATACTGATAATAATAATGCAATGGCGAGTAAGAAAGAATCGGTATCTTCACTTTGTCGTGCTGGTTGGTACCTGGTTTCCATCTGGAAGGTACCCCGGAGCCAAAGCCGGAGCAGGGGGCAGGGAGGGAAATCTAGCTTCACCCCCCCGGCAGATATTTCGCGGTGGAAACCGAAGTTTTCCAAACTGGCAGAGGAGCAGACCCCGCTGAGGGTATAACTCCTTGGAGCCTGGGGCAGGACACACTGACACAGCCATTCTTTTTCCCCTTGAATTAACTTCTTTTTTTTTTCCTCCCCCCTCAACGTGGAACAGCAACAGAGATTGCCATTGCAACCGTACGATTAAAAATACTGTATATTCTCGCCCCTCATGATTTCCTCCCCTCCTTGTGCAGGATGTTATGGTGACTTTTTTTTTTTTTCCTATCATTTAACTTGCACACAGACACGCAGACACACACACACTCACACACACACAAAAAGAAAGTCCTTTTCTATTGTGCTGGGCAGAGATCCAGAACAAACTGCAACCGACTGCAACCGTGAGGTGAATGATTTGAGAGAATTAAATATCCAGGTTCTGTGCTCAATGTCCCTGAAATTGAATATATAAAAATCTTGTCCAAGAAAATGTTATTAAGTTATAAGTAAGTGCAGGGACCCGCGCTAAGAGGATGCTGTGTGGTTTCTATGGCATGTGGTTACGACGCATATTTTTGTTTTAAATAATAGTTTAATTTGGGCTGATGTTGAGGAGCCTGCCAGGGCTGGAAGACGGAGCTGTTTTGCAGAAAGTACTCCCACCAATTTCCCTGACTCTTTCAATTTTGAAAGTATTTCTTAATAATGAATCTCCGCCCTGTGTGTGGCACAGGGATCTGTTAAATTATTTGCTGGATTTTAAAGAAAATATGTGCCAGAACCTCTCCCCCATTCACTTCCCTGTTTAGGGATTTGTGTATAGTGAATAGATAAAGCATCGCTGGCGTTTTAAAATATCTTCTATTTTAACGATCCAAAATATGACCAAAAAATAAACCCAAACCGAATAAAAATCCGTTATGAAGCAGAGCCCCTTCATTGCCATTAAAGGATGGGTAGCAGGATTAACGGTATCAATTATTAACAGCTTTCTTCCTCTTTAATATTTAATTCTGCATATTAGATCAAGTCAATTACATTAAGGAAATAGCCGTGCAAATTTGTAAGAGGCAGTACTTACAGGGGAAGATTAACCGATTATTTTTTAAAAATATTCAATATATTTCATTTTACGCAGAGGAAACGTTCTGATGGCGCGCGCGTGTGTGTATGTATATATTTTATAATGGTCCATTTAATTGGTGTAAAGGTTTATGGCTTCAGTCCATAATTTTAGAGGAGGCAAAGGAAATAAAATAGAAATACGTGGTCTGGCTATAACCCTTCATTTTACTCTTTCCCGCCTCTCAGTTACCCAACGGTCAGCTAATATTTGCATGTGATTAGCAAATGCTCTACTATTTACCTTAAAACCACTTCACCTTTGGGTGCGACCTTCACCATTCGTGTCTGTGGGGGGTGGTTTCAGTTCCCAAAATGTTGGTGTCGTGTCGTGTCCCCTCCCCATCCCCTGGACAGGCTAATTCCTGAAATGTCCTTTTTGCAAAAGATTCCCACGTAACTTCTCCCACACGCGAGGGTGACAGGCAGCCTCTTATTTATTTTTGGCTGCATTTTGCAGCCCTGCAAATGTCCATGTCTCTGGGTAACACTGTCCAGATCTCCGGCAGCAGAGTCCATCCAGCCCTCAGAGGATGTTTATTGTATCGAGACCGTTTCTTGCCACATGGGGGGGGGGGGGAAAGCAGGATTTATGAAAGGTTTCTCCAGACCTCCTCTCTCTGCTCTTTTCCTGCGCGATGTGTCTATAGGAGTGAATCTGTAGACACGTGGGAAAACACGGTCTGAAAAAAAAATTTATATATATATATGATTTTTGTATTGGTTTCTTTGTATATAGCATGCGTAACGTGCAAATGGGCGTTATGCAAATGTCTAAGTGCATGTGGGTGTTTACCTGGCATAGATGGAGCTGGGGAAAGTGGGGGGGAGCTCTGCCAGAGGCACGTGTGCGCCCAAACATACGTGTGCGCTCGGACACGGGTGTGCACGGAAACATGTGTGTGCGGGGGCGGGGGCGTGCGGGGGCGGGGGCGTGCACGGACACGAGTGTGCACGGGCACGGGTGTGCACACACGCAGGGGGGGTCTGTGTTTACAGACCGCGGGGGGGTCCCAGCCCCCCCCCCCCCGCCCCCCCGGAGGGACGGGGTGCGCGTGCGGCGGTATTTGGGGATCGGGCCCCCCGCCATCTGCGCAGCCGGTGCTCGCCCTGACGGTCCCGTATGATTTTCGTACGGCCTCCGCTGCTGACTCCTATGGCAGGGAGCATTTTTCACCCGGGCGTGCATACGCGTATGTATAATCTTAATATTTGATGGCATGATTAAAACCTTCTGAGAAACACTCAAGCTGCATCGTATTGATCTTGCTGCTTTTCTTTCAGCCAACCCAGCTGCCAGCTGGCTTCACGCCCGTTCCTCCAGGAAAAACGATGCCTTACACCAAATACCAGACCCTGGAACTAGAGAAGGAGTTTTTATTCAATATGTACCTGACGAGGGACCGTAGACACGAAGTGGCCAGACTCCTCAACCTGAGGTGAGAGACAAGTCAAAATCTGGTTTCAGAACCGAAGGATGAAAATGAAGAAAATGAACAAGGAACAGGGCAAAGAATGAAAAACCAGAAAAGCAGCATTCCCCCCCTTCCCCCCCCCAGCTCCCAGCCTCCGCGGCCGCGCACCCCCACTGTAGTGCTGCCAAATCCCCCCAAACACGAGGGGAAACCCTCCTCGATTCCCATCTCCACCTCTACATGCGAGATGTTGCCTTCTTCTTCTTTTTTTATCTTTTTAGTATTGCCACATAGGAGGCAACTTAGCCAAAACTGCAGCTCCTTTTTGGGGACACATGCTGGGTTTTGTTTCTGTTCTCTTGTTTTCTTTATTATTTTTTTTTCTCCTTTTCTCTTCTCCCTGCAGTGTAACACAGACACAGGCTCCTGCCTGAGCAGCAGCTTCCCCTGCTTGCATTTTCTCCACGGAAAGCAAGACGGCAAACACAACTGGCCACAAACAACCCCGGCCCAAGCCCCCCCCCCCCCCCCCCAAAACCTCGCTGTCTTTCTTTATCCACGTAAGGACAATGATTCTCTATAACATGCACAACACCCCGGCGCGCGCACACACACACACTCACATTCACACTCACACGTTGAGGTGGCCCAGGAACCAGACGATTTTAATTAAACTACTGCAAGGCAGACACATTCGTAAGACTTGCTTTTAATTGCACCCAACAAATCATTTTCAATTCGCCAACTTTATACCGGGGTAGTCTGTTAATGACAGCCCAGCTCCCAGCTGCGCTGGATTTCTTTTTTTTTCCCCCTCCACACACACACACACCCCAGTTTGTTTTATTACGCGGGATTTTTATTTCAATCGTGCCATGGCAGATATGTGACTTTGACCTGAAAGTTTAGTAGGATCTTTACAGGCAAAGCTCCTCATCTGGTAGTTTTATACTGGGTCACTTGGAAGAGGAGAAAAGACGTGGAGGGAGGCGAGAGAGTGTGTGGGGGGCACTCTCAGAGCCGCATTGTAAATTATTTAGGAGAAAAAGGGGCGGAAGAACCCCTGCCAACTTATTCCTAACTTTTAGAGGAGAGGAAGAATGGGATTTTCTAGTTAAAAAACTACCTTAGTAGAGCTGTAAGGGAGGGGAAGGTTGTGTTCTTAGTGCTAGCATATTTATAATTTATTGTGAATTGACTTTTCCTAAAGCAGTAGGCTGTTGCAGAGATGAAGTGCCAACCCCAGCCCGTGTGTATTCCTTCCCGCTCCCGTTTGCTGAGATGCTTTTAATACTTGAATGTCGGTGGGGTTTTGTTGGGGTGGGGTTTTGGTTGGTCGTTTTTGTTTGTTGTTGGCTTTTTTTGTTGTTGGGTTTAGGTTTTTTTTGTTTGTTCGTTCGGTGGGTTTTTTTCCGCCTGAAGCTTGCTCCCGGCATGTTTTCCCCATTGCCACCCGCTTCCCTCCGGGACCCGCCGCCTCCCTGGGGAAGGAGCCTCGTCCCGCGGGTGGCACCGGGGGATGCGGCTGCTCCGCTCTGCCCCCCCTCCCCATCCGCATCCCGAAGAAGCATTCAGAGTAACAAATCCAGACCTTGCTGGTCTCATATCATGCCGGCCGGAGCTGATTCCTCATCTGACAGATCCGCTGGAGGTTTCTCCAACCCGCCCGTGCGGGACTGGTTTCCCTTTATCTCTGTAAGACTTAACTTTGTTTTGGGAAGGGGCGGGGGGGGGTGGTGTGTGTGAGGTTGGGGAGGGGGGGTCGGGGGGGTTTAGTACCAGTTGATTATATGGTGGGTATTGTAAAATGTGTTTGTGGTTGTGTTTCTGTGAATGTTGAAGCTCGTTTTCTGTTTCTACTGTGGCTTTTAAAGTATGCGAAGAGTCCTGCAGTTGATAGTGGATGGAAAATATCGAAATAAACCTCTCTCGTTTTCTTCGTGTGCAAATTTGTATATTTAGCTGCCAGGAAGCTTTCTAGGAACAAGGCGAGTGTAAGGTGGTTTGTTTTAATAGGGTGGGGAAAAACAATAGAGAAAAGAAAATTATTTCTGCTGTATTTCGGCCCGAAGCAGTGCAAATCTGATTTCAGAAGGACTAAGTCGTGTCTCCTTAGGGCAGGTTCTGTGACACCAGTTTTATCTGCTAAGCAGGGATTGCTCTGGGAAGAAGCGATAGGCAGATTTGAGTTTTTGGGAAGTGTTCCTGCCCCCCCCCCCCCCCCCCCCCGCCCCCTCCGATGCAGAGATAAGAATCAAGTAGCTGCGCCTCGGTGCACTGAGATTTCCACCACCTCAATTCCTCTTGAAAGGAGTAAAAAAAAAAAAAAATTTAAAAATCTTCTACTCGACAAGACCTGAAGTGTTCAAGATCATTCCTCAGAAAGTTGGAGTGTTGTGTTTGTTTTTTTTTTTTAATGCCTAGACTTTCTCATGTAAAACTTTCCATCATGAAGTAGCTCCTTGGGGGCTTCCAAACTTAACTGTTCTGTTGCCGGAGGGAGTTAAATGTAACCAAACTTCACCCTGTGTCACAGCCCATAATCTCCTTCCTTGAAACTAAATTAAGAAAAGCTGTTTCGGAGACATTTTGAGCTGGGGAAAAAAAGCTGGTGGCAGCAGGATCATTTCCCTAAATCCAGATTTACTATTAAAAAAAAAAAAAAGAAAAAAGAAAAAAAAGATAGTGGGTCGAAAAAGATGATTTAGCTGTGTCTAAGCTGGGCAGTCACATTTTTCAGTTGTGTTTGATTCTTCTCAAGGATGGATGAATTTCAGATCTGCTTGGTATATTCCTCATATCTCGAACTGAGTATGGACTTGCCTAAAACCTCATTACTATATTTTTCAGAAGCTTACCCGTGACTTAATTGATGTTTGCAGCCCATCGGCCACTAGGATTTAGAAACGTTTTTCACTTTCCTTAGACTTGTGGTAAAGAGCGGATATTTTTAAGACGACAATATAAGTTTCTTTTTAAATAGAATTTAAAATGTTAGTTCATTTTGTTAGGAAATATGCTTACTTTAAAAATGTTGGAAAAACTGTCTTCTGTAGCATCAGCCCGGATGTATTTTCCAGAGATGTTTAATGCTCCAGAATAAAAATCGATTTTAGAACAACAGCACCTATATGTCATTGTGTTATACTGCTTCATCTAAAATTTCAGAAATATTTTCATTGTGTTTTCCTGCGTTCTTTAGTGGCTCGTTAAGTGTATTATAAGAATCAATTTTTGCTTAGGTTCAAAAAAAATGACCAGAGGCAAATGGATATCATTCCTCTCCGGTGTAGCAAGTGCTTACTTGGTCCCAGGCAAACTTGCTGCGTTTCTAAATTTTTAACAATTTTTGATTTTAAAATCGGAGATCGTTAATCTCTGGTTATGTTGAACGGTGGTTGTTTGTTTGTTTGCTTGTTTATTTGTTTGGTTTTGAGGGTTTCATCTTTGCTTTCCCGCATCAGCCTTAGGGGAACAGAAGCACAGGCGCAGTGTGGACTGGCTTTATTTGATTTTCCTTGGCTTATTTCCCCACCGCCCAAGGAAAACTTTGCTAAAGAAAAATTCGAAACGCAAACCAAACAGTGGGAAACCCCACCCCGCTTTCCCCGCTTGGCATCACCTCGGTTTTGACACGCGGTTCCTTTTTCCAAGGGCTCAATGAGCAGTTCCTATAATTCCGTCTCTAAATTCGTTTGACATTTTATTGCTCATGAAGAAATACAAGCGCTTGAAAAGTGTTTCTATCTCTATATTTTAAAAACAAACCCTAAGACCTGCTCAGCCCTGCAGGAAGCAGGTAGTGAGAAATATAACCGAGAATCTCTTTCCACTAATTTTTAACATAATGGGCACTCTAAAGGGCAATATTTCACTTCTTTAAAAAATCCTTTATTTGGGGCAGCTCTGAAAAGAAAACAAAAGAAGAAGAAAGATATTTGGAGTTTACTGAGGGAAGAGAGAGAAAGGGAAGTAACTTGTCATAAAAAAAAAAGGAAAATTCAGTGCAGTGTGCTGCAATAAAAGAATATGACCGCTATAAAACTTTATAGGGTATAAATTTCTGAAGGTTAAGGAACTAAACGGCTGTAAAGGAAACAGTGCAAGAAAACTTTCAGGAACTCCTAAATTACTACAACGACTTGGGAATGCGGGGAAACCCAACGTGTAAATGCTCTTGTTTCTGCTTCAGTCACATACAAAGTTTCCCTCTTTTTTTTTTTCTTTTTTTCCCCTAAGGAAGGGAGTAGTTAAAAAATAGCGGGGGGGGGGGGGAGGGAGAGAAAAGGTGGGGTGGGACTTTTGTTAATTTATTCTTCTCTTGCAGATGCCGTGAAAATCCAGCGCTCTGGATGATTCCCTTTGTTCTTCCCCCCCCTCCTTTTTTTTTTCTTTTCCCTTTAAAGCAATTCCAGGCTGCCAGAATGCTGAGCCACGCACACACCAACAACACACACAGGCACCCCCACACTCACACAGTCGAAATTCTGGCGAGACGTCTGGGCTTGGGAAGCTCTTTATCGGTTTACAGCTCTGGCCTTCCCCCTCCAGAGCAGAATGACCAATTGTTTAGTCTCGGAATTTGAAACAATAGTGGTTTTCAAAAGCAAACCCATTTTGCCTCTTTTATTGCCGGGCATAGTGACTGGCTGGTGGAGCTTTCCGCGCATAAAACTTCAGCGCTGCGGGGCGAGGAAGAAAAACGCGATTTTCCTTTTTCTCCCTTTTCCCCCCCACCTTCCACCTCCCCTCACTTTTGGCTGTTTTTATTTCCCTAGGTCCGAGTGGGACCCCCCCCCTTTTTTTTAGCCCACCCGCCAAGGAAAATCTCCCACCCCTCCGCGCCTAGCGGGCGGACTGCGGTGCCGCGCAGCGCCGCGAGGTGGCGCCCTTGCTCCACGTTAGACGCGCGTCTCCCGCGCTCGGCCGCGGGGCCCCGCGTAACACCTTGATTTCATTAGCGGCGGCAACCCGGCTGTTTGCTGGAGAGCATGAATAATCCCGAGGCATAAAATATAGGGTTAATTATAGCTATTTTGCAGATTTTATAGGTTACATCTATTTTTCCCCACGAGGGTAAATTATGTGAGGCCGGGGGGGCCGGGGGGGGAAAGAGTTAATCTGGAGGCTCTGTGCTGGGATGCGGTGAGAGGTGGGACACGCATCTATTTCAAATATTCATTTAAAGGAGAGAAAAAAAAACCAACCATCGGGTTTTGTCTTCTGTTATTTCGGGTGGAGGTGGGACGACGGCTTAATTATCCCCGCACCGAAGATTGATGTTTGCAGGACTGGAAAAGAAAGTGGCTCCAAGATTTCGGGGAGAAAGGCGCACACAGAGTCAGGACATTTTTCCCTGGCTCCTTACCTTAGCCGTTAGGATGAATCTGCGTTTCCTCGGCTCTTTATTTTATACGTCTCAGATTCACAGCCACCGCCCGGGGTGGGGGAGGGAATAATAATAAAAAAATATATGTGCTTTTTAGAAGTTGAACTGGTCATTTTTGGTAGAGTTGCTCCGTCTTTTGGTAGTGCTGCTGCTCTTTGCCTAAGGTCTTCACCTAATAAGTCTGGAAATATTTTTAGAGGCTACAGTATAGTAAATTAATCCAAAATGCTGTTACCTTAACCACATTTTGTGATAGGTACAAATACACCACCGATGCAGCAGCAGCAAAAATGTAAACTTCTAACTCCATCAGTTCACTTTTATTTCGGCCTTTGTTTCTTCAAAATTACAAGACAAAAATTATTGAGACATTCCAGTCCTTCAGCTACAATCAGCTACGAATCACACAGAAAGGAATGGTGGCAATAATTTCAGTATAGGTTTTCTTTCAAATTGTTATAAACAGATATTTCTGAATAAATGTTTCTCCGAAGTCACCCCAGAAAATACGCCCGTTCCTCGCTAAGTTGCATCCTGGGAGAGCGAGTCACAAATTAAACCGATACAGGCAACAGAAGAGGATGCAGTATGTTGTTTTAAGAGGCAAAGTTGAAGCATCTCAAGACTTTTTAAATGCTATAAAATGAAATACAAATGTAAAGAGAAATAGATGGGGAAAATAAAGAAAAATCTTGCCCTGGTGCGTTTAGTAAAATGCAGAGCAGTGAAAACTTAAAGGTTTACCTAGGAAAGGGTTTGGGGTTCTTTTTTTTCTTTTTTTTTTTCTTTTTTTTTTCTTTTCCTTATGAATTCCTAATAAATCTTTCCTCCACTGGGTATTTATAAATTATCTTCTCTCACAGACACACACACACGCACACACATCCCCACTTGTTTTTTCTTATAATAGAAACATTTTCCTTTCATCAAGAATCGGAGTACAGTATACGAATGATTTAAGATCAGCCATTGGTTTCTGGTGCATTGGTGAGTTACCATCACATCACGACCATAAAATTCTACTGCACTTGATAAAAACGTTAACTTCCAAGAGCAACTTTGCTCCCTCCTTCTTGGGATCCACATATGAAGGGAATTCCTGCTATTTTTTACTTTACAAACTTCAATAGCTGGAAGTACGCCTGTAAACACACATAGAAGAAGATAGGTTCTTTTCTAAAAATACTTTAATCGATTTCATTCTCTTATTTTGTTGTTTTTGTTTTGTGTTGGGGTTTTTTTTTCCCCTTTCCTGAAAATTCTAGCACCAAGCATCCCCACGCCAGGCTGCAAAGCTCTATTTACTTCTGTGCACCATTTCTGGGGTTTTATGTTCAAAGATGAAACCAAAATCTGCTCAATCGACAATAAAAGTGTTGAGAAAAATAAAATGTTAACTTGTCTTTTAGGGGGGGAAAAGCCTTAATTATACCACTGCAAGTACTCCAACAACAATAATTACTTGAAAAAGCTCTTAGACTGAACTGAAATTATCCCTATACAAAATAAAGGAAACGTATTTACTTAAATTATTTCTCTAAGGATGGTTTTTAAAGTTTTATTCCGTTACTATCTTTGGTTTTTTTCTTTCTCTCCTTCCTTCTTTCTGTCTTTCTTAATTCCCTGCCTATTCCCACTGCCAATTTTAATGTTTTGGTTTGGGTTTTGGGTTTTGGTTTTTTTTTTTACCAAAGCCCTGGCAAGACAGACTAGCCGGAACATTTCAACTTTTCCCTCTTTTCCACGCTGCGGAGGCTGAAAATGGTCCCTCAGTGGACGGCAGGCACGGGTGAAACCATCTTAATTCACCTTTCCCGTGTCAAACCCGCGCAGACGGATGCAGCGGGCAGCAGCAATCTACCCAGGGCAAAGGGGGGGACAGAGGTTGAAAAGAGTGTCTTTAACTTCTATTGAAGGTTGAAGGATTTGAAAATATAGCTGGCATTGCGAAGGGCTTGGAGGGGCGTCGTGGGTGTTAGGCAGGCTGGGGCAGCCTTTGGCTTGGGAGGGGTTGGAGTCGTTATTAGCTGAAATACGTCTCGGTAATATTTGCTGACTGCGATAAATGAATTTCAAAATCTACCCCCTGTGTGTTTAGATGGTGGAAAGCTGCAGCGTTGGCATCTTCGAGGTAAGTTTGCTCCGTTGTTACCAAATGCCAATAAAATAGAAAGCCTCTCTCCTCAGTCCCTTACCCCATCCCCCTCTTCTCCCCGCTTTTCATTAGAAGTCTCATGCAAACAAAAAAAAAAAAAGAAAGAAAAAAGAAAAAAAAAGAAAAAAAACCAACAAATTGAAGTTATTGAGGAGGGGGTGAGGTAGGGAATAGTCATCAGTTACTGACCATAAAGGTTCTGTTCTGGATGTGATAAGCGACACAATACTTTGAGTTGCAATCATCCCCAACCACATCTTGAACAAGTCCTCAGCGGGGGAGGAGGCGGGGGGGGGGGGGGCTGCGGGAAAGACACAAAAAGTCAATGTTATATATGAAAAACTATAATCATTTTAATTCAATATTGACACCTCAACATCTCGCTGTAATGCGGACGGGTCCAATCGAAACCTCTGGTTTATAGCAGTAGAGGAACGAACTCGTAAAATCCTAACGGCTTTTATGTAGTGCGGTATAAACAACAACAACATCCCCGGCTTTATGGCGTTTTATAGTTTGTTAAACAGTTTACAGCCTTTTTTGGGGCTATTACAAATGCAATTCCCTTCATGTGATAGTTAAACCTTTATCAATAATAAGGAAATTGATCATTAAAATGTTAAATATGACTACCTCGTTTGTTTTAAAATATGTTTAGGGTAAGAAGCTGTATGATTTGATAACTTGTATTAAAATACCAATTACATTTATAGGACCTTTTAAAACTGGTAGCAATTAAATCGTGTTCTTTTACAGTTTTCCAAAGCGACCCTGACATTTAAAAAGGCTAAAACTGCCTCGTTAAAATTTTGAAATTAACGACTGCGAGCGCTTCTCTTTAATTTTCCAACACTCCCCAAAAATCAATCTTTTGGGTGGTCTAGGTATGTGATTTGTTGTGAGGCGAGCGATATCTCATTAATGTAGGTAGTTAAACATATTTAATCCGTATATTCACCCCACCTCCTTCTCCCTTCCCCTCTCTCTCCCTCTCTCTCTCTCTCTCTCTCTCTCTCGCTCCCTCTCCCTCTCTCGCTCCCCCTCGCTTGCTTTTCCTTCTTTATTCTCTCACACTCTTCCTTTCACAATCATGCAGTGCAGAGTCCGTGTGGAGTAAGGAGAAGCCAATAGGATGAGGTTTTGGTAATAGATGCAAATGATCATGAAAAGACACTGCAAAATATGAAACAACTCATTTGCGCTGAAGTAAATCACTGAAAACTGTTTATGAACTGGCATCTCTTCTTGAAATGTAAAGCGAGAACTCTTTTAAGTGGCGATTTTTTTTTTTTTTTTAGGGGTGGGGGGGAGGAAAGAATTCAATATCATGCAGGCTTAGAGTTTTGATTATATCCTCCTTTTATATTCCTGGAAATCACAAACTGTCGTTGCTTAGCATCTTAGCGCTTTCTTTTTTTGCTAATAGATTCCCGTGGTCTGGTTTGGTTGGCTTTTTTTTTTTTTTTTTTTATTTTCTTCCTGCTCCAAACAAATATTCTTATTTAAATTAAAATGAGCTCTTATTTTGTCAACTCACTCTTCTCCAAATACAAAACCGGGGACTCCTTGCGTCCCAATTACTATGACTGCGGGTTCGCTCAGGATCTTGGGGGCAGACCCACGGTGGTGTACGGACCCAGCACGGGGGGCACCTTCCAGCATCCGACCCAAATCCAGGAGTTTTACCACGGAGCATCCTCACTCTCCAGCTCCCCTTACCAACAGAATCCCTGCGCCGTGGCGTGCCATGGGGACCCCAGCAACTTCTATGGCTACGACCCCTTGCAAAGGCAGAGCCTCTTCAGCGCCCAGGAGTCGGACTTGGTGCAGTACACGGACTGCAAGCTTGCTGCCAGCGGCCTTGGAGAGGAGGCGGAGAGCTCGGAGCAGAGCCCTTCTCCGACCCAGCTTTTCCCCTGGATGCGACCGCAAGGTGAGGCGAGATGGAAAGGACAGCGAGGAGGCAATTCCTGAGCCCAGAAAGTAGCCCTCTTGCTTTCTTTCTGCCCCTCTTGCTTGCTTGCTTTCTTTCGCTCTCTTTTTCTTCCCCAGTGACTGTATTTTACTGCTTTATGGGGGTAAACTTTTGCACTTGTAAATTGCTTTATAGTTTAATTACCCTGAAGGAGACCTTTTCTTCTGGGGGCTGAGCGAGCCGGGCTTTCTGTGGAAGGAAGCGTTCTTAAAGTTTATGGCACTTTTATAGCCTTAAAAAGCCCCTTCATTTTTGTTTTGCGTTTGATTTGGGATTTCGCTGGTGCTCCTTGCTCTCCCCGGGCTGCAGCTCTTTTGATTTTTTGGGCTATTTTGTTTTGTGGGATCCCAAAGACCCGGAGTCTGTTGTTGTTGTGGTGGTGGTGGTTCGGGTAATAAGTGTGCAAGTGCAGGCTTCAGCTGGGCTGCTCAGAGTGGGCTGGTGGGTGACGACCCCCCCACCCCCACCCCCCCCGCCACCATCACCCCTTTCCTTTATAACCATCTTGCCTTTTATAATATTCTACAGGAGCCTTTTCCTCTCCCTGTTAGCTTCCTGCCTTTGCTCCTGCGAGCCCTTTCTTCCCCCCCCCCCCTCCCCGTGCCTGTGTGTGAGTGTGTGTGAGCGGGTGTGAGCCTGTGTGTGCCTATTCCCGAGCCTGGTTTATGTATCTTTCAACCTCCTTCTCTTCTTCCCCTCTTCCACCCAACCTTTGCAATTCCCCAGCAGCCGCTGGACGGAGGAGGGGGAGGCAAACCTACAGCCGCTACCAGACGCTGGAACTGGAGAAGGAATTTCTATTTAATCCCTACCTGACCCGCAAACGGAGGATCGAGGTCTCGCATGCCCTGGGATTGACAGAAAGGCAGGTCAAAATCTGGTTCCAGAACAGGAGGATGAAATGGAAAAAGGAAAACAACAAAGACAAGTTTCCCAGCAGCAAATGCGAGCAGGAAGAACTGGAAAAACAGAAAATGGAAAGAGCCCAGGAGGTGGACGAGGAAGGGGAAGCACAGAAGGCGGACAAGAAATAAAAGGATTTTTAAGGACTGAAAGGCAAGCACTGCTGGGGTGGACGAGCCCCTGAGCCCCACGTTAATGGCAGTTAATGTAAGGGAGGGGTGGGAAAAAAAACAACAATGCATAGAAAAGAGAAAGGAAAAAAACCCAACCTTTTATTGCTGTAAAACAATATAGCTGTAAGCACCACTTTCCTGATTATCCTTTGATACAATGAACAGTATGCAAAAGTGATCGGGAGGTCTCTCCTGCCTTTTGCCAGTTATTAACTAGTGGTAGTGTAACGCAATAGCTTATGTAAAACATGACTGTGAAATTTTCTCTCTCTCTCTGTCTTTCTCTCTGTCTCTCTCTTCTTTCCTGGGGGGGGTGGGTTGGTTAACATAGCTTTCAATGCTATAGGAGTTACGTGAAATTACATTTGTGCACTTTTTTTTTGTTTTAAATTTTCCACCTTTTTTTGTTGTGGTTTATCTGTATGTACTGGAGGTAGCTATTGAAACAAACATCCCAACAACATGAAACTGCCTATTTATGCTCTAGTTATCTCTTTCTTTCTCTCTCTTTCTCTCTTTACTTTCCCTGCTTCTGTTCTTTTCTTTGGTTCGGGATTTTCTTTTTTGTTTGTTTGGGTTTTGTTTACAATTCTTAAATGTCTCTTCCAAAAAAAAAAAAAAAGGGAAAAAAAGGAAAAAAAAAAAGACAAGAAAAAAAGCGTTTTTCTCTCATTTAGTTAGCATGCGCACAGTGAAGCAAGTTGTAAAGTGATCTTTAGGTTAACTGTGAAAAAGAATGTATACTGTATACGTGAATTACTTTATTGGGGGAACTAATGATATATTTTGTTGTTCTTTCATCACTTTGTTCTATTGTCTAAACTGGAAGCGGCGGAAGAAAGTTACAATAAAGTTTACAAGCGAGAATTCCGTGACATCATTCTTTTACCCTGCTCCATTTCCTCCAGGACCACTTTGATAGAAAGGAAATAAAAGTCAATTGTGTCGGAGCTGCAGCCCTGGCCATCAAAGACTTCTTTGCCTGGAGAGATGCTGGCGGGCTGGATCGCTGCTGGGACGGGCGGAGGCAGGGGCTGGGGCCGGGGAGCTGCTGCCGGGGAGCCGTGGGGAAGGGGAGGGGGCAACTGCGATGGCTTCTGCTCTTGTTGTTTCTAACAGTTCCTGGGTGGTGACAGGTTGGGAGACTGTGTGGAAATCCTTCCTGAAGGTAAAGTGTGTTGTTGTTTCTTCCTCCCCCACCCTCCCTCGTTTCTCTTTCCTCCTTTCTCCGTCTCCCCTCGCCCACCCCACTACCCCTGCAAGACGAAACCCGGCTCTGGGTCCCCCTTCCCTTCCTCCCACTCATCTCGCTGGGAAAAAAAAAAAATGTCAGTCGCGCAGCTGAGCTGCTTTCTGCTCCTTCGCCTGTCTAGCTGCCCTGCCATGGCAGTACAGTGCGGGGATGCACACCCATCCCTCGTAACATAACCTTGGGAAAGGAGAAACAGCAGAGAGCCCAGATGCACATCCACCATTGTCCGGGCTGCTTCTCGTGCCTGTAAGACTTTATTTCTTCCTAACATCATCATCCCACCCCCCCACCCCTCAAAAAAAATTTTTTTTGAGGCAGATCACATTTTGGAAGGTCTCTCCGCTTCTCCAGCAGAAAGCAGATCAGCCAGCTGGTAAGGTTTTACTTCTGACTGTAATTGAGTCCTGCAGAACCGCTGACACGCTGAACAAGGGATCTGTGCACTCGTTCTTTTTCGCTACAAGAAAAGCAAATGCCAGCTCAATACGAAGCTCAAAGCCTGTGGCACTGGAATAAATTAGATATAGAGCTGAATGGCATTTGGGAAAAAAGAACCCTGAAACTATTAGGTATCAATGAGACATTTGTCTTTTCTTTTTTTTTTTTTTTGGGGGGGGGGGGCGCGGGGAGGGGGAGAGGGTCAAGGGGGAAGGGAATTATGTACAGTCTTGTGAAAAAGTACCTCGGAGCCGGGGAAATGGTGCGAAGGAGGGAATTTTAGACGGGATCAATAAAGGGATAAATAGAGCTCCCTTCCCTTTCCTCCAGCAGAGAGAGACCGAGAGGGAGACGCTGGTTTATCAGCAATGTGCTTTTACCGCCCCCCCCCCCCCCCCTTTTCTCTTTCTCCCTCGGTCTGAGCTGAAAACTGATTACAGGTTGCTTATCGACTCCAGCACAATTTCACCCCTTCCAGCATAGATCTTGGAGGGTTTTATATCGCATCAATTATTTATCATATTTTATAAATCCAGCAGCACTACAATTTTTTGCCCCCGAGGAGGGAGCGCGCGGCGATTGGCGCCGCCGGAGCCACGTGCCCGCGCGTCACATGGGCCGGGAGGAAAAAGGGCTCCTTTTGGTGTAAATCTGGACTCTAATTCCGTAATATATCACGGTACCCTCGTAAAACCGACACTAAAACGTCCCGACCTACAAATCACCCGGCCAAATTATGAGTTCATTGTATTATGCGAATGCTTTATTTTCTAAATATCAAGCCGCAAGTTCGGTTTTCCCATCCGGAGTCTTTCCCGAGCAAACTTCTTGCGCTTTCGCCTCCAACACCCAGCGAGCGGGGTATGGGGCCGGATCCACGCCTCCCTTCGCCGCCTCCATGCCCGGGCTCTACTCCAGTGGCAGCGCCGTGCACCCCCAGCCCCCCAGCATGTACTCCTCCGGTTACGGCCTGGAGCCCGGCTCCTTCAACATGCACTGTTCCCCCTTTGAGCAAAACCTCTCCATGATGTGCCCGGGAGATGCCTCCAAGCAGAATTGCAGCAAAACGGACCAGAGGGACTCAGATTTGCAAAGCGACAGTAACTTCCGTATCTACCCCTGGATGAGGAGCACAGGTAAGCCCCAGCCTCCCTAAAGAAAGAAACCCGGGGGGGGTGGGGGGAGTGTAAATTATTTGCTGGCGTGCGCGGGGGGTGGCGGAGGAGGAGGGGAGGGGGGGAATTGTCCCCAACTCCTTTCATGACGTTTCACTGAAAACGCATCTTCAAAAGAGAGAGGAAGAGAGCGACCCCCCCTACCAGCCCCCGCCATAAAGCCATCCTTTTAGCTTTAAATATTTATTGGTGTTGCTGGGGCTGTGTATGTGCCATGCAAAAGGCAGTTTGTCTCAGAGGGGACAGACAGAGCTGCAGAAATAATGGCCAGCCCCTTCTTCTCGTATATTTACAGGATGGAAATTGTGCTACCCCCGTGTAGATATAGATATAGATTCTGAAAGAAACTATTTATGGGAGGTGCTTGCAAGCTTGGTTTGTTTGCTGTTAGATTGCAAAGCCTTCATTTGCCAGCCCCTCACCACAATGTCCCAGACACTGCAATTAAGCGTAGCGTGTTGCCATCAGAAACAGCAACACATCATTCCCGCTGCAATTAAAAGCCCCTCTCTCCGAAGGGTGACAATCCGGCCGGAATCCGGATGGAGGGATGGAGGGACATAGCTAGGGGAGCACTGTGTCACCCTCCGAAAAACATCACCGCGGAGAGGTGTAGCCCCGCGCGTTGGGAAAGCTCTCTGGGGACCATGGGGTGCTCAGCATGGCCTTGCTGGAGGGCTGGGGGTCTCTGGGACGCTGCCGCGGTGCAGGGCAGCGTAGCTCCGCGAACGGCCGCGCAGTGCCCGCGGAAGGCCGCGCAGTGCCCCCGGCGGGGCGGGGGGCGCCCCCCGCAGGGACGCGCTGCCCCCGCACGTCTCCAAACCAGAGGCGCCGAGCGCCGGGCGGCCGCGCTGCCTCCAGTCACCGGCCGCTCTCCGTCTCAGGGCGTTAATGTCAATTAACATTTAATAAATATCCATCTCCCTCGCGCAGGAGCGGTCCCGGTCCCCCCCCCCCCCCCCCCCCCCCCGGCCCCCGCCACCCGGAGCACACCGGGCTCCCCCCGTTCGGAGCAGCCCGGTGCCCGCGGCCACGCGTGGTGATGGGTGATGTTTACACTCGTGTAATCCCGGGGAGGGGGGAAGCGCTTGTCCCGTGAGCTCCTTTTCCAGCCTCCCTGGCCTCGCCTCTGCTGTGCCACATTGCAACTTGAGAGCATCCCTGCGAGCCAGCCCTCCTCCTCCGCCAGATATTCGGAAAGGGTCTTGTTAGTAAACCCCGGGGGCAGCCGAGTGCGGGCCAGCCCCCCTGCGAGGCAGAGGGAGAAGAAAACAGAGTAGCAGCCACCGTAGGGCAGCTTATAAAGGCAGGAGTTACAACTCACCACCACCACACTTATTTGGTGGTCAGTTCTTTCCATTACCTGCTCCATAATTCATTCGCTTTTACAGTTGATTTATCAAAGACCAAATATTTCTGGTCGTAAACACTTCACCTCTGCTTTTATCTGACTTTAGATTTAAGAAGCCCCCCCTCCCTTACCCCCCCTCCCCTTTTTAGCCTCTGACGCTGCGAGGATCAGCATTAGAGAGGGTTTGGAAACAGGGCAAACGCGCGGGGTCCCGTTCTCAGAAAACGCTGGGTGCTCTAGGATCTGCTGAGCCTAAAACCAGAGAAACTCGACCTCGGTCGTAAAAGCGGGGTCCCCCCTCCCGCCCCCCCCTCTCCCCCGTGCTTCATGCCCACTGTGCGATCGCGCTTGTGGAATTTCATCAGCGAGCAGAGATAGAGTTGTCATCCCTATTCAGCAGCAGTTTATGGCTCTCCCCTCAGCGGATTTTACAACCCACATTCCACGACCTGCACATTTTTACTTTACAGCTAGCCTGGCTATTTTGCCTTTTTTCTCCTTTTAATGACTGGATCTTTTCTTCTTTTAAAAAGAAAGAGGGGTGGGGAGAGGGGGAAAAGGGAAGAAGAAGAGGAGTCCGGTGGAATGTGTGGAGGAGAGGCTGAGGGCTGCTGTTCGCCATCCCCACTGCTCTGGGAAAGCATACATTATAATATAGATGTACATAGCATTTACATAGAAAATAGAATCAGGATCACAAGCACCATATTGTAGAATTATTTCCAATCAGACTCCAGGAAATGTCGGGTGGAGGGAGAATTAGGAGCTGGGCCCTTTCCAGACCCTGCTCGCGAGCAGCTGGAGGGTAGTGGGGAGCCGGGGGTAAGTGTTCAGGCGCTTCTCATCTACGCACCCCCCCACCCCACCCCTCTAAGAGCAGCCCGGGGGTAGCAACCCCCTAGAAGTCACTGCCGTGCCCAAAACATCCCCTGAAATAATTAAGACCATCACACACCTTCCAAGCAGGCACCCTGATGACAGCTTTAAGAGAGGACAAATAGTTGGATTTGTGTAGGTAGCAGATGCCTCTCTAGCTCTGTTCGGCTCTGTTTCTGTGTTTATTCCCCAACCATCCAAAACTTCTGGTGTCTAAATGAAAATTAAAGCAGGAGTTCAGAGGCTGAGCGGTGCTGCGAGGGCAGGAAACTTTCTGAAGTTTGCTGGTCCCTCGGAGACACGCACAGGCACAAAGAGCACTGCAGGCTGTCCCGAGGCGAAGGAGGTTAAAGATGGGCTGGTTTGGGGGCTGAGGACGGGTGGGGGGTGGGGGGGTGAGGTAGGGAAAACCTCGAGCAGAAGCAGTTGATTTCGGAAAAAAAAGAAGGGCTGTGCCAGTTGTACTGTTCCTCGGGGGATTTCGTCCCCTCGTGGGACCGCGGTGGGTGGCTGCTGGCAAGGCTGCACCCACAGACAAATCAAGAGAACAAACCACAGCCAGCATCCCCCAAAACATCCCCCCCCCCCCCCATCCCCCCAGCTGACCTGAACCTGCATTGATTTCCCAGGCACCGACAGAAAACGCGGCCGCCAGACCTACACCAGGTACCAGACCCTGGAGCTGGAGAAGGAGTTCCACTACAACCGCTACCTGACCCGGAGGAGACGCATAGAGATCGCCCACGCCCTGTGTCTCACCGAGAGACAGATCAAAATCTGGTTCCAGAACAGGCGCATGAAATGGAAAAAAGAAAATAAAACTGCCTGCTCCGGCTCCAATAGCCAGGAAAAACCAGACGCGGAGGACGACGAGGAGGAATGAAAGGGGCGAGAGATGGAGGCAGGAAACGTGGAGACCCACGCAAGAATAAAAGGGGAAAAAACACACAGAAAAAGACTATATATTAAAATAGATAAATGATACGCGCATAAATAATTAAAAACCCTAGTAATGATGCATTGTGTTTCCCGACACTGAAAAAAATACTACCTATATTAAATTTTTTTTTTTGTACAATAGAATGACTATCTACCTATTAAATGTGGCTTTAGAGTCAGAATAGACACATTTTTCTATGTGAGTCTTCCTATCGTATAAGTCATTTGTAAATCTCCGTTTGTACTTCGCTGTGTACTTTTTGGTATGAAGTAACGTGGTCGTGTTTAGCACCTTTAATTTAGAAAATGTGACCTGAAAGTCTGAATGCAAATTATACTTAGCATATATAGTCCTGTACATAACATGAATGATTATTACGCCTTCTCCCTGTAACCTCGGTGGTTCTTTTCTCCTTGCTATGCTCTTTTGTCTGTGTATATTTTTACCTGGATTCCTTCGTTGTTCAAGTCTACGAAAAAAAGAAGAGGAATTAATATTGTACCACGTAAAATGTTGTATATCAAAGTAGCAAATAATTTAATGGCGACGCGTTGCTTTGCCCCACCCCCACCCCTTGTCTGTGATTATTATTCTTCGAAATAAAATGGAAATCTCCAATAATCTACCATCGTGTTGGCTTCGTTCCTCTTTCTTATTAAATATAACACACGGGCTTTTGGAATTGCTTTTCCCCATGCAAAGTAAATGTACTAAAAGACCCTTTTAGATTAACGCATGCCTCGATTCAGCACCCTAAACTCTCTTTTTTCAGGAGTCACTCCTTTCAAAATGTTAGTAGCTTTTCAATAGATTTGGCGAATATACTGAGCTATAATTTGATATTCGGGGCTCTGGAAATGGAGGCTGGTCTCCTTTCCCTCTCTTCCTCTTTGGTGGCGCTGGGGCTGTTACTGAAGAAGGTAAGACCATAAAGGAGGGATGTAAAGAAGCCAGAATCAGCCCAAATAGTCTTTCCGCCCCTTGTTTTAATTCTCTTCTTCTTGCAACTAATTTGCAGAAAACCGATCTATTTTGCAGTGCCTATAGTTTTGGTTGGGGTTTTGTTTTTTTTTTTAGCTTCTTCCCCCGCCCTTCAATTACTTTACTGCGCACTGGAACTCTTTCATTAGCACCAAATAATGTTTAGCATCAAAGCACGCATAAAATAAATTAAAGCAATTAAACGCAGGAAAAATCAACAATGCAAAACAAAAGGCGAGTAAATTTAAGTACTTGCGCGGGGGAGCATCCTCCGCCGCCCTCTCCCCCTCCCGCCCCTGCCTGTTTATTTACATTGCCAGGGTGCGCAGTAAAGACACGGATTCCTCCCGCGGAGGCTTCACGTAATTTACCCCACAAATGCGTTGCGCAAGATGCACAGGCAAAAAAAAAAAAAAAAAAAAAAAAAAAAATCCAGCTTTGGAAGGAGTTGGCGATGGCAGATTTCCACCTTCTCCCTTTCCTTCCCTTTCTGTCTCTCTGTTTTTCCACCACCGCAGATGACTTCATGCCCTGAGTGAAGGCGCGCGCAGGGCATCCTTTAGCAGGTTTTAGCGAAAATAAGATGCCACGTCAAGCATATGAGCGCCCACGACTATATACATATATATATATACAGACTTGCAGTATATGCTGCATATACTAATTATGGGAAGACCATTATTAAAGGCAGCAGCTATTATGGCTTTCGCACACTGAAATTCCCACTTGAGGGGAAGTGAAAATAGAGGGAAATCTTCCTTTTTCCTTGGTGAAATCCCTTGGTGCTTGGTGCAAGCTCTTTGCAGGAGCGTTCTGTGCATAGCGGAGATGGGAAAAAAGGGGGAGGAAAAAAAAAAAAAAGAAAAAGAAAAAGAAGAAGCGGTTCCAGAAATTTCGGGCCCCCCCCGCGCTCCTGGACCGTAGTGGCCCTGCTGGCTGCCCCCCTGGCACGGACCTCTGCGGTGAGGGGGGGTAAAGCAAGAATTGAGGAGAATTCCAGGAAAAAAAGGCAAAGCAAGTCACACCGACGCTTTAACATGCTAAAGCCAGGGCAGTGGTTTACCGGCGGAGTGACCCACCTTGCCGGAACATCCCCCCCCGCCGCGCTATAGAGGGGCCGGGGGGGCCGGGCGGGGTCCCGGGGGGGCCGGGCGGGGGTTCGGCCGTGGGGAGCCCGGCAGGCACGAACCCCGCCGGCTGGGCACGGGCACCCCGGCCAGGCTTTTATCGCCTTTATTTGCCTCTTCTCTTCCCGCCCCCCCTCTGAAATCTCCTAATTGCCCCTTTTAGCGAAAAGGATCCCAATTGCGTGGGAAAAAAAAAAAAAGACATCAAAATTCCCACCGAACCGCACTGTTTTACTGTGCCCTTCCCCATTTCAAAGCCAACCCAAGCCCAAGCCCTTTATTCTGGGGGGGCTCTTATTGTTCATAGCCCAACGTCTGAGGCGTTATTCGATTATTTCTCTCCAACACTCCCCCCCCACATGCAACCAAGGAGGGGGGGTGGAAAATCCCTGAACCCCCTTTCATATTCTTTTATTTTTGTTTAAAAAAAAGATGGCGGCTAAGAAAAAGACTGCTGTTAAACCGGTCATGAAGAAATGCAATAAATTCCTTGTTGTTTTATGAAAATTTACAACTTTGTGATAGAACTTTATGAGTGGCTGGGTTCTGGGATTGGCCAGAGCCGGTCATGTGGACTGCTAACCGTGAACATGAACTTTTTATTATTTCCCATGTGGTTATATTGCACCATTCTTCTGTCCGCTGCACCTTGGGTCGGATCAGTGTCCTCTATAGGGCTCTCGCCTCTTTACATTTTTTTACTTTTGTGTATAAGCTCGATAGGGCTAAAGCAGGGGAGAGGGGAGGGGGGGGCGCCTATACACACATCCACACGCACACATAGGCACCTACCTCCGCACACAGACATAGGAAGAGTTATATGATTTTTTTTTTTTTTCTAATTCCTCTGTTAATTTGCCTGCTGATTTGGAATCTCAGTAGTAATGGAGAGGCAGAAGAGATTCTGGACCGAGTGGAGGCTATCATTTTTCAAAGAGGGAAGTTACTCCATTTTCTATGCAAATGACAGAAATGCAAGAAGCTCTCACAAGTCAGAGAGGCAATCGACGGCTATCAGGTTGGGACAATATTTGTCAGCTAACAGATAAGCAAACGCTGTCTCTCCCTCCCTATCTATTTTACTTATACCACAGAAATGGACGTCAAAAGGTAAGGGAATAATATCTGTTTCTTTTAATTTAATTTTTTATTTGAGAAAATGCATTTGTCAAGCTGCCTTTTCTATTCCATTCCCCATCTTCCTCTCCCCTCTACCCAGGGAGGGGGGATAGAAAGACAAGGGTGGGGTGATGAAGGCGGGAGGCACTGGAAGAAATCAGGGGTGGTGGAAATCTGTTTAAGTGACGATTTCCCCGAAAAAGTGTAGCGTAAAGGTGAGAAAAAGAGAGAAAGGGAGGGAGAAAGAAGAATGGAAAAAAGGTAAAGAAAGATCTGGAGAGAAAGAAAGAAAGAAAATAGAAAAAGATATAAGAAAGAAAGAGAGAGAGAAAGAATCAGAGGAAGAAAATAAGAAAGAGAAGGAAAAATAACGGAATAAGAAGAGAAAATAAAGCCTGTAAGATCACCTGGAGACAGTAGACTTGGAATGAAGGATTTTGCAGTAGCTCGGTGACGGAGGCTTTTAGACACTGCCTTTAAAAAAATACCAAACCCTTTGTGGGTAGTTGTCGTGTTTTATTTTTTTCCCCCCTTGCAGAATCTCTTGCCAGTTTGCCTGTCTTCAGGCGAGCCCAGTAATTTGGCGAAGTTTGTGTGGAAGCCAGTTGGGTTTTGCGTTGCTCTCCAGGGTCATTATTATGTGGGTGGTTTCTTCGGAGAGGGCAGTTCGCGGCAGTCCTCGGAAATAGGGTTCTGGAAATTAGTTTAAAAAAAAAAGGGGGGGGGGGGGAGAAGAAACAAACAAACAAAAAAAAAAAAAAAAAGAAAAGAGAGGGGAAAAAAAAAGATAATAAGAAAGAAGCCAGCCCAGAGCACAGGGCTCTCGTATTTTTTTTTTTCCCCTCGTGAAACTCCCAAATGAAGGTGACGTTGCGATGCAATAAACCTCCTCGTATTTAATTGCGTTCTGCAGTGTTAGCGGGGATCTGCGGCTCTCCCGGCCGGAATCCCGGCTTGGGTTCCAGCCCCACGGGGTGCCGGTGCTTTTCCACACCAGGTTCTGTGCAAACCTCCCTCTCCTCTCCCTGTCTGATGCCCTGACGCTTGCCTTCGGGTTTAGGAAAATATTTGTCCGGAGATGCCCGTCATTTTCAATGTGGTTTTGTCAAGATTTCAAGGGGCGTTGTGTTGAAATATAGTACTAATTGCTACTGTTACGAGGTGATTTTTAAATAAGATAATGTGAGAGCCTGTGTATGTGAAGCGAGATTGAGTACGAGGAGATTCATTACTTAAGCATAAACCATTTTATGACGTGACGATTTATCTCATCTAAACTGACTGTGCCTGAATATTGTGTGGACAAGAGTAAATGATCGCAAGCCGTGGAAATAATAAACAGAAAGTCATTTTAAAAAAGATATTTCTTCCCGAACCTGTTACATTTTTCATAAATCACGAGGGAAAAAATTAATGCCGGTTCAAGCGCCTGATTCTCCCTTTTCCCTAAGTCTCTCCGCGCTCGGGGTTTGGTTTTTTCCCTCTTCGTAAGGAAAAAAAATAAAAGAAAAAATTAATTTAATTTAGAAACCTTGCTCCAAAACTCTTTCATGCCGATTCTTCCACATCCTGCGTGGGCAACCACTTGTGGAAACCACGCACCTCGGTGCGGACAGGTCTTTTTAACCATTTCAGCCCGGTCCGGCATGGGATGACCGCGGAACCCCCGTGCACCTCGGTGTAGGGGGGGGTGCGGGGAGGGGTGCTGGGGGGATCCGCGGCGCTCCCGGCTGGGGGTCCCCTCCTGGCATCCTTCCTGCTTGTTTATTTAAGAAAATAAAATACAAGAGCGTGGAGCGCGGGCAGCCCCCCGCCGCGCCGTCCCCCCGGTGCCGCCGCCGCGCTGCGGGACTCGCCCATTCCCCGCCGTCTGCTGCCATCTACCGTCGGCGGCGGCGGCCGGCGGCTCCCGGGGGGCTCCCCGCAGCCGGTGCCCCGGCGGGGGGGGCTGCCCCGGCTGCCCTCCCCTTCCCTGCCAAGGAGCGCAACCCCCCGGCCCCGCTCTCGGATGCGCGTCGCCCCCGAGTCCTGGTACCCTGCTGTGATTTGCAAACGGTGGATATGCTTTTAGCTATACGTCTAGCCTTAAAATGTCTGGAGGTATATATACATATATAGGATGCACTCGCACATCTATGTGCACTCACATGTGAGCTATGGCCATCCCATAGGCGCGCGTTGATCCATACCTCCCCCGACCTGCGCCGGTACGCGTGTACAGCTGTTCCGTGCCATGTGTGTGCAAATCCACACGTGCACACACGTGGAAGGACTCACATCCATCCGTACGCATGCACATGGAAGATGAAAGGTGGCCGGTGGGTCGCTGAGCGTGAACACAAGCGGATATCTTGTAAAACGCGGTGCAGTGATGACGGAAGAGGCAAAGGGGATTTCAGCCGATCATAAAAGGCAGAGGAGCTTTTATTTATTTATTGCTTCGAGTGGTCATTTCGGTGGGGTCTGGAAAAGATGTGTCAAGTCGTGTACACAGGCTGGAGGTGGTTGCTGGGGAAGGAGCAGGGAGCAGAGCAGACGACGGATCACTTTTAAGTTACTGTAGGCTTTGAAGGGACAATGCGTGTCTGTTATTTTAAAAGGTTTCTCTCTCTCCCTCCCTCCCTCTCGCTTTCTCCCTCTCGTTTTCTCCTTCTGCCACACAGTTTCCTGGCAACTGTTTACGTCTAGACTAGGGACATTTTCTCGAAGAAAGTGAGATGCCCAGGGACTAGGTTAAAAAAAAAAAAAAAAGTTTCTCTCTTTTGACCAGCAACAGCCATGATTAACTTGTTCCATGCTGTAATTCCCAACACCCCCCAGCATTCACTTTCTGCATTACATGATCCGTCTTGCCTTTTCCTCTCCTTCTCCCTGCTTTTCCAATATTATTTGACCAGCAGCCCCCCTTTCCCTTTCCCAGGGCTTGCTTTTCAAGAAATACTTCGGGCTGGATTAATTTTGACTCCCTCAATGTCCCTCTCTCCCTCTGCCCTCCCCTCCTCCCTCTTTTTTTTTTTTTTTTTTTTTTTTGTTAATAATTAGCTGCACTCTTTAATGGAACAATGGTAGATTATTATTGCTTCTTTTCAAAGATCCCATTAACAAGGTTATTATGCACTGCACGGGAAGTCAGGTAAATTAAACTTAAATTGCTGGAAATTAAGTTTCAGGCGGTTATGCGCGGGGAGAGCGGGTATTTTTTTACACCTTCAGGGGTCATTGTTTTAAATCCTTCAGCCCTGGAGCTCTACATGGCTCCGTCGGCTTTTTTTTTCCGATGTGATTTCGGGTGTGCATGAGCATTACAGGGAAGGCTTCTCTGCTGCCAAGAAGTCTATGTCTGACTCCAGGAACAAGGGGGGTTTTCAAGTGTTTTCGTGGTGTTGGCTTGACTTTATGGCTGCAATAAGTCCCTCGGTAGGGAAACCCCCGCTGTGTTCTCACTTCAGAAGGATCGGGAATTCCAGCTCCACATGAAAAAAAGAGTTTCATTTTTTATTGGAACCAACTGCACTGAACTTTCTACCAAGTTCTTAGCGGGTTTAGCTTTCACACAAGCAATGCTCTGTTCTGTTTGCATTTCGAAATATTTGGGTGTTGTTTTAATCCCCTCATCTATCTGCCTGGCTCTGCCTGGTGGGGTTGGCGTTTGCTGGCCAGAAAAGCAAAGCGACAAAAAGTGGGACCTTCCTGGGCAGAGTGCTGGGGTTGTACATACTGTAAATACTTTTCTTTGTCTTTATTTATACCCTGCCAGCTGAGTGATGTCTGTCAGGAGGGGAAAGCCGGCTTCCCAGCGCAGTTAAATGTGTTATATACCACCTTCTGGTGTCTCCCGCAACTTCCCCGCTTTATTGCTCCTTCTTGGCAAACGCCGCTCCTGTTTTTGAGGAGATGAGGCCGAAGACTGAATAAAGATGTGCCCACCGGTGCCCTCAGAGAGGGGTCTAACTTAAGGGCTACTGTATGAGCCTGGTACTGCAACCGTTATTGCTCTGTGTCTGCCTCCTTACCGGCTGGGCTGGCGCTTCAGGCGTCCAAAGAAAATATATTCCCAAAATCGGTCTCAGATTTACCTTCGGATTTCAGCTGGGAAGGCAGGAGAGCGTCTGTTAAACAGCTACACTAATAACCCAACATTTAAAAATTTTTGTAAAAAATTTTTTTAGGCTACTGAACTGGGAATAATAACTGCCTCTGTGCTAAACATTCAGTTCCCGGAGATTTAGTGCGGTTTAAGACCTCTGCTCGGATTTACATGTATTATAGGTGGCAAATCAATTAGACGGCGGGCCTGACCCTGCGTAAGATGAAAACTATGACAGGCTTTGGGCAGGGTTTTTGATTTGTTTGTTTGTTGGGGTTTTCTTTCCACGTTGCAAACCAAGTTTTCCTCTTTTCCTTTCCTCCCCCAAATAACCATCTATAGGGTCACCCTTCTTCGAAGAGGCAAGACGTATTATTTTTTATCTATAGCGCGTCTAAGATGTCAGCAATAAGCAATTAACAAGCGGCCAGTTTCAATTAGTGCATTTTTATTTTCTTTCAAAACGTCTACTGACAAACTGCGTGAAAAGCCTGGTTTAGCCACAAACGTACTAGGATGAGCAGTATTGGGATCTGGGGGTATGGGAGGGGGATTTTTTTTCCCCAACTATTTCGAGAGATTTATTTGCAGAGCAATCACGAGAAGTGAGAGAAAACATCAGAGCAAACATTTTCAGCAGATGTACTCACGCACTGAATTATCAGGATATCCCATTTCTTAGCCAAAAATTTGCATGCGGAGCTGATCATGCCAGATCATCGCTGGTTTTGCAGAGCTACAAATATTGCGTAACTCTAATCAAATGTATGAGCTGTTCGGCTCTTGCAAAGCAGTTAACTTCAGGCTCTCATCCCCAGCCTTTTTTTTTTTTTTTTTTCTTCTCTAGTCATCGTTCCTTTCCAATCCCACTTTTTTTTTTTTTTCCCTTGCATACCAATAAAGCAGATCTACGTAAGTTTGGGTCCATTCCATACACAAAGGGAAACTCTGCAAGAACAAATATAAGAGATATCAGTCAGAGAGGGGGTGGAGGATGGAAAACTACTTCCTTTGCATGTTATTTCCTTGAATTATAAGGATTACGTTTCAGTCGAAATGTTCATTGCAGCCGTGGCATGAAACAATCTTGGCTTTGCTGCTGTAAACATGATGTTTAAAATAAATTAGCTTGTAATAAGATACCAGTTTCGTAGATACTTAAAGCTCCGTCAGAGAGTGCCGCATTGGCAGCTCTACAGTCACCACGCAATGTATGTAATTCTGGATTTGTGGCACACACATTCACAGACCCAAGTACAGGGGAGTGTGTATTACAAGGCGTGTCATTTCATTGCATGTAGGACCCGACAGACAGATGGCTACAAATTCGGACAGGAAACAAATCCTTGAAAAAACGCAAATGATCGGGGGGCAGTCCTGGGTTTAATTTAGGTTGGGGTTTTGGTTGATTTTTTTAAATTTTATTTTATTTCTTCCCTGTGAGATGGCTCTGATTTTCCCGTTTGAAAAAAAGGGGAAGGCGGCAATCGGAGATCCAACCCTACCTTGAGCAGACAGGGATCTGAAGGGGGGATGCGCCAGGTAGAGCAAAGCAGATCTCTAGCGAGGAAATCCGGACAAACCCAAGAGCAAAGCGTAGCTTTTAGGGTGTCCAGGAATTACTCGAGACTTTCGGAATTATCCCTTCCAGCCTTTTAACTTCGCAAAAACAGGGATTTTGCAGTGGGAACGGGCTCAAAGAGGGGATGCGAACCCGCGGGGTCTCTGCACCTCCAAGGCTGCAGCCCCATCACACCGCCAGCTTTCCTCTCATCAAAAAAACCCACCTCGATCGGTAACAATCAATAAACTCGGCTTCTGACGGTCACCCAAGGCTTCCTTTTTAGCCATAAAAGGTCGGGCATGGATCTGGTATTAACAAAAAAACGCAAGAGGGCACAATGCGGTACCGGACTCCGGAGGAGGTCGGGATTTAGCAAGGGATAAAGGAAATTTTTTTTCGATTTTCCATTTGTCTCTCCAATACGGAGCCTTTGCGGAAAAAGAAAGGAAAAATGCAATAGATGAAAAGCGATGGTTTGCTTCAAGCTAGCCCAGCTTTCCTGAACAGGGAGTGCTAATCTATGGTAATTAGACAAACATGAACCGAAATAAGTTGTCAAAACAGAGTTCTTCTCCTATAGCAAATCTAAGTTAACCAACCCGGCAGGATCTTCTCCTTGCAAAGTTCACACACACACACAGAGAAAACTTTTTTCTTTTTTCTTTTTTTTTTCCCCTCCCCCTGTAACTGTAGCAGAGCACCCAGACCCATTTCAGGACGATTTGCAAACACTAGGGGCTAAAGTTTGCCGAATGCGAATAAATAACTTTCACACACACACACTCACAGCGAGTATTTGTATACGTTATATGTGTGTAAATATATATAGGCGCGCACACCGCCATCCGTGCAGACAGGCTCTCGCCCACCCCCGCGCACAGCTCCGGGGCGGGGGGGGGGGGGGGGGGGCACGTTTATTTATTTATGAAGCTCCGAGCGCGCCGGGAATGTTTCTTTCGGCAGATATTATATATTTGGTTAAGGGGGTGCATTTCTGTTGTTTAAAAGGGAGGGAAAAGGGGGTGGATGGTTTGTTCTTGGGGTCCCTGGTGCAATCTCAGCTCCTCATGGGTGCTATTTTGCAACCTCAGGCGCCTGCTATTGGTCAGCCCATGATCAGATGGTTGTATTTCCTTGTGTCCCTCGCTGGCACCACGCCATCTCCCTTCAGCTAAAACCCAATCTCCGATATACTACTAATAGCTAAACCACTTGGACTATAAAACACAACAAATCATAAAGCCGGGAAAGGACGGCAGGCTCCTTCCAATGAGTTCTTATTTTGTCAACTCGACCTTCCCGGTGAGTCTGGCGGCGGGGCAGGAGCCCTTCCTGGGACAGATCCCGCTATATCCCTCGGGCTATGCGGATCCTTTGAGGCACTACCCCACCACCTATGGAGCCACGGGCGTCCAGGAGAAGGGCTACACCTCCTCTCCTTACTACCAGCAAAGCAACGGAGCCTACAGCCGCAGCTCCGCCTGTGACTATGGGGCCGGCGGGTTTTTCAGGGAGAAGGACCCTGCGTGCGCCCCCCCCAGCCTGGACGAGGTGCCCTTCGCCCCCGAGCCGCGCAAGGCGGACTGCGCGCAGAGCAAAACTGTGTTCGGAGAGAGCGAGGAGCAAAAGTGTTCCGCCCCGGTTTACCCCTGGATGCAGCGGATGAACTCTTGCAATAGTGAGTTTACTCTTTTACAGAAATAAATACATCAATCTCCTCCCCCCCTTTCTTATTTGTTACCGCCAGAGAGAGAGAGAGCGAGCGAGCGAGGGAAGCAGGAATAAGGTTCACTTTAGAGCCCAAACTTCCAGCGGGGAAGTTGGGCGACACGAGTAGCTCCAACTTGCTCTTGACACGCACCAAAACTTCACACCGCTGAAGTATTTTCGCACGGCAATCCCCCACCTAAAAAGTTCGCCCCGTCTTTAAACCCCAATACAGAATTTCTCCATCCACCCACACACCCCTTTTTTTTTTTTTTTTTGCACATTCCAGTTTGCGTGTCACTCAGCTACAACGATTTGTCTCTGTCTTCCCCCCACACGCACAGGGAGATATCTTTTCTAAATCAGATCTGGATGACTTTACACACACAGACGGACCCACACCCCCACGCAGCTCCCTCTCTCGCTGGCTACCCGATCTGGAGTTAAATAATATAGCAGTGTTTAAATATTTGAAAGGAGAGGGGCTACATTTTTAATGAAATTCGCACATAATGAAAAGTCTGCCTGGGGAGAATTTTTTTCCCCCTGGTGATGTATGACTTCTTTAAGTGCTGTTTCCTCAATCAGAAAAAAAAAAAAAAAAAAAAAAAAAAGAAGGGAGGTGGGGGGAGAAAAAATAATAGAGGCTCACCACCCTCCTTCCCATGTTTAGATGCATTTGTTGCCTTTTAAGTTCCAAATTGATGTCCATTAGCGCAGGGACATAAAGTGTTGTGTCCTCTTTAATGTAGAGTTTGGGCAGATCGATTCACTTCATTATTGCTTAAATGCTCAGATCTATTACAGTTGCCGGTAGGGTGGAAAATAGCGAGGGAGGGCGAGGGGGGTGAGAACACCTTGCGATTTTTCATCCCGGAATAAGATAGATCTTGCCCTGTCTCTCCAGCCCTGCCTGCAGCCTGGCAACTTCAGCATTAACCCTTCTGCGCGGCTGCCTGCAGCGCGGCTGCGGATGCTCCGCGGGTGCGGCCCGGCTGGGAACCCCCCTGCGCGCACGGGGGGGCTCCCCGCGGTGGGGCTTGTTTTGGGGGTGGCCAGACCCTTGGGAGGGCAGGGAAGTGGGCACGTACCCCTGCGCGCACAGCCGCGGTGGGGGGAGTAGCATCCCCGCGGATTATCCGGCACCTCCGCGGCTCCACTAAACCTCAGGGCTTTCCCCCTCTTTTTCCTTTCCTCTCTTTTTTCCCCCCTATTTCCCCCCATTTTTCCCCTGGATCCCCCCCCCCCATTTGTTTCCTATGTGTTTCCTATTTGTTTCCCATTTTTTTTTGCGGGTGTCACAGGTTCTTCCTTTGGGCCCAGCGGCCGCCGAGGCCGCCAGACCTACACCCGCTACCAGACGCTGGAGCTGGAGAAGGAATTTCACTTCAACCGCTACCTGACCCGGCGCCGGCGGATCGAGATCGCCCACTCCCTCTGCCTGACGGAGCGGCAGATCAAAATCTGGTTCCAGAACCGCAGGATGAAGTGGAAAAAAGAGAATAAATTGCTCAACTCCTCGCAGCTGAGCGCGGAGGAGGAAGAGGAGAAAACGGCGGAGTGAAAGTATTATTTAAAACACACAACAACAACAAAAAGAGAGAGAGAGAGGGAGTGAGTGTGTGTGAGAACCGAGAGGGTGAGGGGGGTGTGGGCTGGTTGCGAGGACAGGGAAAACCTGCACGTTGGTGGGACAAGCCCTCTGCAGCAGCGGCAACAGCTAGAAAGTTTGCGCCACCAATGCCATGGACTCGTGTTCCCAGTCATCCGTCGTGTCCAGAAAAAAAAAAAAAATCAGGCTTCTAGTTGCGTTTTTAATTTTTTTTTCCTTCCTAGACCTCCCTCCCCTCCCACTCCACCCCTCGAAATGAAATAATAATAATAAAAAAGCGAAGAGAGAGAGAGAGAGAGAAGGAGGGAAAGAAAGGGAAAGAGAAAAGACAAAAAAAAAAGGACTCCCACCCGTGTTTCTACCCTTGGTGTCACTGTTAGTAATCTGCTAACTCTTGTATTTAATGGAAGTGCTGCAATATATGTCATTTGGGGTGTTTATCGTCTTAATTTTGTAAAAATGTTTCATGCACGGTTGACATAGGGGTTTTTTTTTTCATTTTTCCTTTTTTTTTTTTTTCTTCTCCTTTGGTAAATTAATCAAGCCCTGGGGTCTTTGTAATTAGTTTTGTTTTGTTTTGTTTGTTTTGAAAAAGGAAAATCTACTGAAAGAACGAGTACTACCTAAAAGGATGCAAAAGCAACAACAAGAAGAAGAAAAAGTTATATTTTATTAATTTTTGTACGTGTTGTGTTTGAAGTTTGTCTTAGGTATGAACATGGAATTCTCTAATAAAAACAAAGTCTTCGATCTCACGCACACTACCCTGTCATCATTATTCTTATTATTATTACTACTATTATTACTATTACTATTATCTTTCCCTTTTCCAGGGGAACTTGCCATTCTTAAGGAGCAGAGAGTTGTAAAGCAAGCCTTGCTTCTCTCTGTATGACAATGTCTTCTAATCTGCAAGGACAAGCAACTCCAAGCCCACGGAAGTTACAGTGGAGAGATAAATCTGGTTTTCCCTCTTTTTGTCTAATCTGAAATGGAAGACCTTTCACCAATAGTATTTCCTCGCTGACATTCTGCTTTAGTATCGCTCTTTTTTATTGTTACAGTACAAAGAGTTATGACGAAACGCTCTCCATATACATAATAAATCAAGGAAACAGGCAAAAATATGCTCTCATTTATCTACCAAAGATACCTAACATTTGCCTAGCATCTTTCAAACATCTGGTCCCTTACTTCATATCCCCAAATCAAAGTGAAGTGTATTGCAAAAAAATCCAGATTTCAAGGGAATTTGCCCTGCGAAACGAGTAGCTTCTCAGCTCCAGGAATATAGCCTGCATCTACGGGGAAGAGGGGGAAAGGTGTAAAAAATCTCAACTAAGTCTGACGAGCTATTTTGAAAGAGTAGATTTTTATGATCTCTTGAAAGCGTTTTCATGGCTCCTTGCGAGAGGCTGGCTTTGCTGGGGACGGGGTGGGGAACGCTTCTGCTCCGTACCAAAGGGGAATCTCGCGTATGCAAATCGCCAACTTTTCCTGGGTTTTGGGAATTTAAACGAAGGGAAGTGCTTTTTCTGCTGGGGATTTAGGACTGGAATGAAGCGACCAGCCCAGCCTCTTTCGGATACCGTTTTCCGCAGCTTCACAGGGGGAAAACGCGACGAAACAGCATCTCCTGCCTCCCACCCCCTTTCCCCTCTACCCCCAAGAAATACCTATGTATGAATGCATTCCCCCATGCCACAAGCTGGTTTAATGTCAGTCACTTTTAAAATCAATTCATGCAGAAGCTTCACAGCTGTAGGACATTTACTATTATTGCCACGCTTTTCATTGCCCGTAATTATTATAATTATATGTCACTTTCAATATGGCGCATAATTTCCAATGAGTTGCAGACAAGCATATGAAATTCCTAAACTGCCTTGGAAAAAAAGAGAGAGAGAGAGAAGAGAAAAGAGAAGGAGAGAGGAGAAAAAAAAAAAAAAAGAAAGTAATGCTTAACAAAGCACAGCTCTTTCACAACGTTTTTACAATTTCAGAGTGCTTTTGCTCCCCAATATTCCTTGCAGGTTAGCAAATGGAAAGGAACAATCACGTAGCACAACGCTGTGTTCAAAAAGGACGTGAAACGGTCAGGAACAAGAATATCCTAAAAGCAACGTTGTCAACCAGTTCTACCGGCTGGACTTTCCCTCCTTTTCCTTTACCCCCCCCTCCCCCCCAATTTCCCTCCTTCTCCCCCCCCCCCCCCTCCAGAATTAAGGTGCGACCGCATCGCTGGCCCCAGGCTCAGCGGAGCCCGACTTTTCTGACAACAACCACGCGAAATGCCCCCAGAAGCCACGGCCCCCCTCAGGGCTCCGCGGTGCGCCCCCCCCCCCCCCCCCCCGCAGATATTAAAAGAGAAGACTGCCCGGCCTCACAGCGACCCGACACCTCATCCCTCGCCGCCTCTCAAACTTCCCCGGCGGTGTTACAA
The DNA here is from genome assembly GCF_023634155.1 of Falco peregrinus. Taxonomy (NCBI): domain Eukaryota; kingdom Metazoa; phylum Chordata; class Aves; order Falconiformes; family Falconidae; genus Falco; species Falco peregrinus. The sequence continues at coordinate 1,315,155 of NC_073738.1, forward strand.
AGGAAGAAATTAAGAGTTTAATAAAGAAAAGGAGCCGGGCGAGAAGACCCACGCGGGGAGCACGGACACGCGACCCGCCGCAGGATCCCCCCCTTCCTCCCCCTCCCGCCTTTTTCATGTCCGCGTTGATTTCTTTTTTACTATTAGTATTATTATTACTTTTTATTTTAGGAAGGAAAAGGAGAACAGAGGAACGGGGGGGTGCGGAGGGAGGCGGGGGGGTGGGGGCGCGGGCCCCCCGGCGCGGTGCGCAGCCCCGGCGCGGCCGGCAGGTGGCGCGCTTCGCCAAGGTGGGGGGCGAGCGCGCGCCGGCGCGCCCGGGGATTTGGGGCGCCGCGCACCGACTTGGGCCTAAACGACTCCGCGATCGTCATTATTTGTAACCATAGAGCATGAATTACCTCTTGAGGTCATCAGTGAGAATTTACGACTGGTCAACAAAAGCACGTGATTCCCAAACGCACCCCCACCCTCCCCCCCATATTTGGCCGCATACATAGCAAAAACGAAGTACAGTGCATTGCTATAATTCATTAATACATCATAAATCGTCAAGCACAGGGTTATAACGACCACGAGCCACAAATCAAGCCCTCCAAAATAACCCAAATGAGCTCTTACTTTGTAAACTCGTTCTCAGGGCGCTACCCAAATGGCCCCGACTATCAGTTACTAAATTATGGGACCAGCAGTTCCATGAACGGTTCTTACAGAGATTCAAGCACCATGCATTCCAGCTCTTATGGCTACAACTACAATGGGATGGACCTTAGCATCAACCGCTCAGCCTCCTCTAGTCACTTTGGGGCTGTGGGGGAGAGCTCCCGCGGTTTCCCTTCTCCAGCTCAGGAGAGCAGGTTTAGACAGGCGTCTAGCTGCTCCTTATCTTCTCCCGACTCCCTTCCCTGCTCCAACAGCGAGAGCCCATGGAGGCAAACCCGCCCCGTCCCCCTCCGACCAAGCTACTTCTGCCAGCACCACCAACACAAATTTCACAGAACTAGACGAGACCAGCGCGTCCTCGGGAGCCGACGAGGGCACTCCAATAAGCAGCAGCATCCCCCGAGCGCAGGCAGAGCCCATCGCAACCTCCACCGCAGCAACAGAAGGGCAGGCACCTCAGATATTCCCTTGGATGAGGAAACTTCACATTAGCCATGGTACAGCTACTTCTTTTTCCATCCTTGTCGTTGTTGTTGTTTATTTTCGCACACCCCTCTCTTTTTCTCTTGTGTGTGTGGGGTTTATCCCCCCCCCCCTTTTCCTTCTCCATCCCCCCACCCCACTCCCTTTTTTTCTCTCCTTCCTTTTATTCGGTGGAGGCGCTTTGATCAGAAACGCAGCTATTTATTGCTTTTTGTTATTTCTTGCTCTGATCGCTGCTTTAAAGCTGCCTCTGGCGCCTGGAGGGGGGGCGATTTTATTTTACTTTCGCTATTCTTGCCGCAAAATGTGCGCTTATTTCAAGCTCTTGGCTCTATCTGGGTGGTGGGAGAAAGTAATTTAAAAATTGAGGGAAGGGGGTGTTCCGGGGGGGGGGGGGGGGGGGGGGAGAGGAAAGGAAAGAATTGACCATTAAAATGGCATTATATGCCCAGATGGGTCTCTCAGTCCTTTCCTACTCTTATTTTGCTGGGTGTATTCTTGACAATCTGCTCTTGACAAAACCAAAACTGAGAGGAGATACAGGGGGAATAGCGAGCCTCCCCCCCCCCCCCCCCCCCCCCCGCGGTTTTTCTCCTGGAGAACAGAAAGCAGCATTAAACCTGCAAACAGACCCAGAAACACCCAGGCAGAGGCGAAAAAGGGAGATTTCAGCATCTCGCTTCTCCAGTTAAATTATGAATATTGAGTTGCGAATGTCTGTTCTGGAGGGGCCAAGGGTGGGGGTTTTTACACGTGTCTGGGGGTGTGCAAGAAAGGGGGGGGCTGTTATTTGGGGAATCAGCAGCTTTCCTAGCTGCCCGAAGAAGGCGAATATTTCACCCCGGTATTAAAAAATAATAATAATAGCCTTAAGGATCTATAAAAGCCCAGCAGAAAGCAAACCCCAAACCCCGCTGTTGTCTGTGTTACCCAGACATGACTGGCCCAGACGGTAAGAGGGCGAGGACCGCGTACACCCGGTACCAGACGCTGGAGCTGGAGAAGGAATTTCACTTCAACCGGTACCTCACCCGCAGGAGGAGGATCGAGATCGCTCACCGCGCTCTGCCTCTCCGAGCGCCAGATCAAAATCAGGTTCCAGAACAGGAGGATGAAATGGAAGAAGGATAATAAACTGAAAAGCATGAGCTTAGCCTCGGCGGGCAGCGCCTTTCAGCCATAAATTCTAGAGGAGGAATCTCGAGGAGAGAAGACGAGAGAGGAATACCTAAATAAATAAATAAAGCGCCGCAGATCTTAGTTTTGGAGTACTGTACAGTGAGGCACCTTCTTTTCGGCATGTTGTGGATATTCTAAAACAACGCGTATGGTACCGTTATCCCAGGACTGAGTTAATGTCGTGTTCTGTTTTGGGTTGGGGTTTTTTTTCTTTAATTTTTTTTAATTAAATTTTATTTCCCAGATGCTCCTCATGCTCTTGTTGTTCTTATAAATGTATGTGTCCGTGCTCTCTTGATGCCTTCTGGAAAGCTAGCATGTTTTATGTGAGCCCTTTAATGTTATAACTTATTTATAAATTGAGAACAGATACGATTGTTTGTTTATTTGTTGGGATTTTTTTTTCCCCCTTTCCTGAGTTTACTGCTTTTGGGTGAGTTCTTCTCTGCCTAAGCTAAAATGGGGGGTTCCTGCACTACAGTAGCAGAAAAAAAATAATCTAAAAAACCAAACAAAAATGTAAAAAAAAAAAAAAAAAAAAAAAAAGAAGAAGAAGAAGAAAAAGCTCTTGTATCTTTCTGTCTTAAATTGTCCAGTCTGTGTTTTAGTTCAAACTTCAGGCCAGGATTTCTAGTCCCAGGCTAATTCCGAGACGTACTCTTAGACGTGGGTAAATTTCACTATAAAAAAAAATGTATAAAATCGGACCAACAATAGAGTGCTCTAATGTTTGTAAATATTAAAAATATTTCTGATGTGACTAATAGACGGTTCGTAGTGGGCAGAGTGAATGCAATGTTATGTGTAAAAATGGCATCTGTCATGTCTAGCTGCCTGTTAGTACTTTGCCAATAAGCTTTTTGTATTTGTTTGTAGCTTTACTTGAAGTCAAATAAACGTTTCTCCTACTCACAAAGGCTCCCAGTCGCACTTTGTACACAACCCCTGAGACCCCCGGCGCACGCTGGAGCCGGGGAGATGCCTGGCACCGAGCTGCGCCCCTGCCAGGGGCTCCCAGCGCCGCTCCGCGCAGCTCCGCGCAGCTCGGGAGCACCGAACACCCACATCCCAACACCCCCCTGGCACCAACAAACCGCCACCTTCCCACCGCCTCCCCCCAAACAACACCGACCCCCCCCACCCCACCGTACCAGGCAAACCGGTTTCAAGCACTTCAAGTTGCAATAACGCGGTATAAACGCGTCCCCGGCAGATTTACGCACATTTCAGGAACCGTCAGCTATAGATCCAGCCACGCGCACATCCTCCGAGCACGAGGGATTTATACCCGCATATATGTCCACGTAAAACGGTGCTCTATAACATTACAGCTCTGTGTGTTTGTACAGATATATTTATTATATATATATAACCTGTATATCTATAAGACATTTCTGTGCTCTCCCCGCCACCTCTCGTCCTCGGTTTATTGTGCTTTTACCTCCTGCTCTCCGGCTCAACATGTAAATAACAGCTCACCGCTCTGTAACTACTGACACTTAACTACAACGAGTCATTTTGGCTGCAGATAATTTAACATCGTCAAAGATGGCAAATGTTCGCCATCTCGCTACCTCGGGAATCCAACCAGGCACGAGACACTCCGGTTTAAAGTCGCTCGATTGGCAAAACGCCACTGACATCTCTACAACACGGCTTAGGCTTTTTGTTCGTAGCAAGTAAAGTTGGAGCTTAAAACTTACCAAACTTAATCTCCCACTGTTTAGGTACTTCTTAAGTGATTTTGAGAGGGATGTGAAGTGGACTGTCAGATCCCAAACCATTTGCTCGCCTTCCCTTGATTTTTTTTTCCTTTTTTTTTTTTTTTTTTTTTTTTTTACCAATAGCAAACTATACCAAAAGTGGGTATGACATTTAGATGTCAAATGGATAGGGTTTTATCTAGAAGTTAGATCGTAAAAATCGCCCAGACCTCAGACAGATACCCCTCACTGGCTCTCAAAAGTCACGTGAGGTCCATAAAGTTAGTTTTATGGTTTTGGGGAGTGACAATGTACAATATATTTCACATTCTCTAGAATGTTAAGTGACACTTTAACTGCTTGGTTTGGCTTGTAAGGGGCAGCAATGGGTGAGCACTTTTCCAGATGAGATAAACGTTGCAATTGCAGGGAACATGTTTTGCGGGTCCAGTTCTCAGCCCAGAGAGCCAGTAGACTGGAGTGCTGAAAGTAAGTTCTTCTGAAATATTATCTGCTTAAACTATTTTAAAGGGTTGATATGGCTGAAGGCTGAGCGGGGAGGAAAGAGGGTCTGTCTCTCTTTCAGAGCTGTATTTCTCACTTTTAGAAGGTCCTAATCCTTATCCTCCCGAGAGCTGGAATTGCATTACATTCCCATCACAGCTTCGAGGCCCGCAAGTAAACTTTGTGCAAGCGGGAGAAATAGAAAATCTGTAAAGATTTGCATCGCAAAGCAAACTCCATCCTGTCTTTGCCGGGGGACATGTGTAGTTCAGGCAAAGTTTGGGTTTGTCCTTCGCCGTCTAAAAGGCTCTCGCTGGTTTACTGGAGGTGCTTCGGTGTGGTTTGTTTGTACTGCTAGCAAACAGCCACAGATCTGGCCTGTGCCTTTGCATTTCAATTAGCTATATTCTGTCTGTGCTCTTCAGGTTGTTAACACCTTTTCATTTTAATAATTTTCGCCTGCTTGCCAAAGAAGTACGTGTGGTTTTTTTTCCTTTCCCCGTTCGGCCTGTGTAGGACACCGGTTTTTTTTCCCCAGGGCTTTTTTTTTTTTTCCCTTCCATTTTTTTCCTTCTTTTTTTTTTTTCTCTTGGGTTTCGTTTTTTCCCCCAATAATAGAAACGAGTGTCTTCATATTTCCGTAGTTCTTTTCTACCATATGGAGACACTGAATGACCGCTGTTATGTCTCCAGCCTGTCTTGAAGTGCTACAGAAAAATAATCAGAGAGGCTGCAGTTTGCATACGGACCCTCCAATCTGATTGAACCCACCGGTATCTCACAGATTTCCTCGCTCCTCCAAGGGTGACATCTTTCTGGAAAAGGCAGGCAGCAGCCTTTTTCTTTGGGAAAATAAACAAGTTAGCGGGGAAGGGCAGGAGAGTGAGCCTGCCATGGCTGGGGCTGCAGCCCCCCGCTCGGGGTGGGGCGGGCAGGTGTCCCCGTCCGGAGGCTCTGGCTCCGCGGCCGCGCAGATAGAGCAAAATAGGGCGAAATAATGCAGATATAACAACATAGAGGGGGGGAAAAACCCAAACTCCAGCGTTGGAGAGGCTGCTTCTTTTTTGAAAGTCAACTCGCCACATCTGCAGGAGAGGTGGGGGGGACACTTTGTCTACACCTGAACCAACTCACATCCATTCCCTGCCTCCTCCTCGCTCCTTCAATAATAATAATAATAATAATAATTTTAAAAGTTCAAAGCGGAGGTACTGGGGAGGGGGGGGAGAGGGGGCGGAATGGGGGTTTTCTAGAATTTGGAGCAGTCACAAGCTTCTTCTATCCCCCCCCCCCCCCTTTTTTTTTTTTACGGTAAGACAACATTTGGTGGACACATGTCCGTCTCCTTTACACAAAGCAGAATGTCCCCCTTTAGCACACTTTGGAGATTGCTTTTCTTCCTTGGGCTGTTTTTCCTGTCCTGCTCCATGTATCTCCTAATATCTTTGCTATCATCTGAACTTCTGGCTTCTCGCCGAGCAGTCAGAGGGTGGCCAGTGCAATCCTGGAAAACCTCTGCTCTGCAAACCTGTAAACACAAACGCTAAAGCTGGGAATTCAAGGCACAGGGAGCCTTTCCCATCCAGCAGGCTGGGTTTGTGCTGACCAGCCTCTCCCTAAGCTCTGTGCAAGCTGCACGCCTGCTTTGCAGTTGATAATAAAGATATTTTATGTGATCTTGAAAGGCTTCAGTGGTGTATGGTCTGTAAAGGTGAATTTAGCCGCAGAAACACGACAGGCTGCAGGCGGTTTGTCTACAGGGGGTTAGAAACGCTTGGAAAAGAGGGGATGTGGGGAGAGGTGTGCGATCGTGCTGGGGTCAGTCCAAGTGATGGCCTGCTAATTCTTTGCCCTTCTGATCTGTACTGGTGACTGGAAATAATTTCTCCTCATTCAAACGATAGCGAGCGATTTAGGCAAGAAAAGTGACACCCCTGCGCCTTAATGTATGTTTGAAAATGTAACCGTACGTTCAATGCACGCATCTACCCACAGACACCGTGTTTCCAAAATATGTCCATCCCGCCGTGTATCCAAAGACCTACCCATTCACCCACCTCTTCCCTATCCATCATCTGCATCACTGTCCCATCCCCACCTCCCCACTCAGAGGTATTAATTTTTTATATAATCCCAGGCAAACTTTCCTTCCAAATCCACTCCGAGCACAGGAGACACAGGAATTTTTTTCTTGAGTACCATAATTTCTAATCGCTTGGTGTACCCAACGTGCTATTTCGGGGAGGGGGAGGGGGGGAGCAGACCCAGAAAGCCAGACCAAGGGGAATTTGCCATGCAGTTTAGCTCCAGGACTTTGCAGAAAGCAGGAGATGCCTGCATGGGTGACAACAGGTAACAACCCTGTGCCGCTCCCTTGATTTGAGCATCCTTGGCACAGAGATGGCACCGGGCCTGTGCTGCAGCAAAGGACCAGGGGCTGGATTCTGTTGCTGGCATAATAACATCATCCATCCCTCTCCTTTCCATTACTCACATGAAAACCTGTCCTCTCTGTCCACGAGATCTGCTTTCTACCTGCAGCCTGTAGCACGGTTTTTTGGTCTGGATATTTTTTTATTTTTAAACAAGTTGGATTTGGAAGGGTTTATCTGGGGATTATTTTTTTTTCCCCCTGTACATGGGGAGTGTTAACCTCCAGCTTCCTGTAAGGCATGAGGAGGTATCATTGTCTACCATTTTATAGCCTGGAAGGGGTCACAGGCTTAACACAGGCTCCCCCCCACCATCCTTTAAAGAAAAGGAAAAAAAATCTCCCTGTTGCTGGTGAAAAGGAAGCATAAGGAGAGTAAACAGGAAAACGGGGCTCTGACCGTGCAGGTAGGCGGGGATTTTTCCTTTGCATTTTTCATCGTTTCTCTCACTTTAATGGCATATCAGACACGGGACAATTAGTTCTTCTGTAGCTGTGGAAGACAGAATAAATATGAAACGCTTTAATATCGGGTCTAAGAATACGGAGAATCTAGGGACATGATTAGAAGGAAAATCTTGCTTAAACCTGTAGTTGTGCAGGACCTTTATGCCATGACTCTGGGTACGAATGCGGAAACCCTATGATTTAAGGACACCCCAAACAGAGGTCCGGTCATGGCCTCGTGGGTGGGAGCTGTTTGCCCCAAATGTGCAAAGTCTACCACAGCCCAGGGGAGCGCCCCGTGAGCTCACCTGGCTCACAGCACCTCTCGCTTACTAAAACTGGGTGCCACCATGTCTACTTGTGCCTTTTTTTGCCCCCAGTCCTTTCTCTTTAGCCTCTCCCCATCCCTGAAGGGTTTCCTATTCGTTTAGTAAACAGTGTATAAACCTCATGGTACTTTGAAGGGAACCCCCCCACCAAAACCCCAAAGCAGTTATTTCTCACCCAAGAGCCAGCCCAGGCTCGACAGCCTGGAAAAGCCGAGCTGAGCATCTGTATTAATTACAGCTGCCTTCAAGCTGCCTTTTGGGGCATCTCCCCAGGGCCCTGTGCCAGGGTGGGCGCAGGACCCCCATGGCCACGCTGCTGCTGGAGGGCGGAAAAAAGTAGAAATTTCACCCGTAAAATACTCCATTCGGTTTCCAGGTTCGTTTAGGCAAGAAGTGGGGGGGTGCAAGCAGGGGGGACGACACCACATTTGTGAGGGGCACAGAGAGGTTTGGGAAGCGCTTCAATGCAAAAGGCAGCTCGATGTTGTGATGCTGTTGTCAGGCCATTTTGGATGTCATGGGTTTATTTATTTATTTTAATTTTTTTTAAGCGTTTATGCATTTTAGACCTTCTTTCCTCACCGGGTACGGCGCAACACAAAATAAAATTTCCTTCCACCCAGGTTTTAAAAACTCAACCAAGGAAGCAAGCAGGGCAAACTAAAAACAAAACCAAAACCAAAGAACCCCACCAAAAACAAACTTCGCCAAGGTAACCTAGTTACAGATGCGTATGATGTCTTATTTTATTCAACAAAAAGTGATTAAAATCTGTTAAAGGATTTAATTAAGAGAATTAAATGAAAAGGAAAGGGGCACAAATGAGTTGGAAAAAAGCGAAGCTATTCTAAACGATTAAATCGCCATTTTAACAGTATAATGGGGTTTGCATACTGAAAAGAGAAATCAGAGCTCATATCTCATCAATAATTCATAGGCAAGAGGGATCATTCCGAGGTCAGCAGACTTGTACAGCCCGGCTCCTCTCTCGGAGGAGAGGGTGAGCATCGTATCCCAACACAACACGGACCCCGGGGGCTGCCGGGTCACCTTTTTAAGGAAAACATAAGCTCCAGGGTGGGGTTTTTTTTCCTCCTTTCTTTTTTTATTTTCTTGGGTTTTTTGTTTTTTTTTTTAATTTACCAAGTCCCACTGCCTGGGTGTGTTGGTGACTGGCAGTAAGAGAGGGGGGAGGGTTGGAGAAGGACTGGATGTGGTTCATATTGCTCCAGTACAGACATACCAACAATGTGGTAATTATGCTTTTCAGAAGCCAAAGGGATCTCCTTTTTTTTCTCTCTCTTTTTTTTTTTTTCTTCTGGACACAACACTGAAGGTTGGGAGGGTGTGGGTCCTTATCTGCCTTGGCGGGGATGGGCTGGCGGCAGGGACTAGAAATTGCACTGCTCGGGCTGTAATTCTTGCATTTCATTCTATTTAGAGGAAGACTCCGATTATTCACCTATTTCTTTGCAACAGTCCTGTAAATTACTCCAGCCCACCCCCCCACTCCGACCTCCCCAAGCAGGGAAAGCTTTCCAAGGAAACCAGCCCCTTCTCTCCAGCTCCTCTTCCCAAACCCTTTTCCCTCCCCCACAGCTGAATTTCAGGCTGAGAATTGGCTGTCCCCTTCCCCCAGCCCCAACCCCCCCCCCTTTTTTTTTTTTTTTTTTTTTTTTTTTAATTACACGTCCGACCTGAAGGGAACGAGCTGACGAGATTATTTAAAATCTTCTGGATAAAGGTCCCTCCTCAATTAGGGAACCCGAAAAGGACTTTGATGAGTTTGGCTCCTCCTCCGGGGTCTCTTTCCAGTCCTAGAATGGATTTAAGAATGAATTTTTCTTCCAGAGCCTGGCTGTTGGGTGTCTGAGCTGATTTTTCCCCATTCTTTCCTCTGCTGATGTTAAATAAATGATATTTGGAAGGAGGTTGATAACTTAACTCGAGAGGTGTCCACCCGGCACAGTTTTTCCGTGTTCTGTTACCCTAAATAGCTTTGAAAAGAAACTATTTTGACAGCGAGCGTTGAAAGAATAAGACTAGTACGAGGTTTCCCCCCCCCCTTTGATTTATCTCTTTTTAACATGTGTATGTATGTGTATGTATATCTACGCGTGTATATATCCCTCCTTCAAGTCAAAACAAATTACAGCGCTGGGATTTGGTGTAAAGGCGTTTGTTTGGTGGCGGAGTGGGGCTCTGGTCGTGCGGGGGGACTGTGCAAAGGCGGGGGGAGATAAAAAAAACTTTGGGATGGAGCGGGGGGAACAGGCGACCCCGGGCAGGGCACCGGCGCGGCCGCCTCGCCTGTAACGTCCCCGAGCAGCCAGCAGAGCCCGCCTCAGACCAAGTTCACTGCCAGCAGGGCCGGGCCGAGCCGAGCCGGGCCGGGCTGGAGCGGCACCGGCCGCCCGCAGCCTCCCCCAAGGCTCCGGCTCCCCCCGGGCGGTCGCGGGTGCGCCCCGCCGAGTCCCCGGTGCGCCCAGGCCCCCCCATGGCACACCTTCCCCAGCACCCCCCGAAAACAAAATAAAAATCAGAGCAGGCTAATTACCGCAGACAACAACTCACCTAGGTTAAAAGCTCAAACAAAAGATAAATAACCCAACGCAGCTGTGGTGTAAGGGATTATTTTTTCCTCCTGTTCTTTTAAATATAAAAGGGGCAGGGGGAGCAACAGGGAGGGAATAAAAAAATCTGCTAAGACAGCAATGGGTGATCTGGAGATAAACATCTCGTGTTTGCAAAGCTCTGATATTTTTGTTCTCCCCTGGGGAAAAAAATCACTAAGAAATGTCCAGGGGTTTTTTTCCTCCCCTTTTCTTTTTAAAGTAAAATAAATAAAATAGGGAAAATCAGCTCCGCATTAGTTTCTAGAGACGTAGACTGTAACTCTGGTCTTGGGGGGCTTGTTAGTACAGCATTATAGCTCGAGGGGTCAAAAAGTTGAGGGTCAAAAAGTTTACGCTGTGCGTGACTCAGTCTTGTGTATAACCCTGATAGACTGATGTCAGTGTGAAAAAAAAAAGGGAGAGAGAGAAAGAAAGCGGGGAGGGGGGCGAGGTGGGAGGAAGAGTCTCTGGTTGTGGGCAGAGATGGGAGAAGATGATAGCGAGGTGGGAGCGACCTTCAGCCGCGAACGGGGGGGCGGGGGCGGGCTGCAGGATTTGGGGTGGGATGTCGGTAGAAAATAAGGTAGATTGATTTGGGTCTCCCGTGAGGAAACGCCAAGCGACTTCTTAGTATTTTTCTAAGATAACCCCTGAAACGCTATTTGGAGTCGAATTAACAGAATATAAGGGAAATGCATTTATTAAATCCAATTACGTGGAGGTCCCTCTAGGATATTAACGCTAGCAGTTAAAAAATAATTTTCATTCCAGCGTCAATTTTGTTTTGGATAGGGTTTAAATTATACCGAGAAAAAAAAAAATTCTGACATGGTTGGTGAGAATGCGTTCTAACATCTTTACTTGGAAACACTTCCCAAATCCTTGGAGAGGTGCCTGTCTCCCCCCCGCCCTCCCCCCCCCGGGCGCCGCAGCCCCAGCGCCAAATATTTTTTAATCGGCATGAGTGCAAATCCTTACCCAAAACCCCTGGAAGAATCACACGAAATAACGTCCCTGATTTACTGCGGGCGTTTCTACCTTAATCGTAGGAAATCTCGAATAATGATATATAGGCAAAATCAATGGGCTGATGGCTTTAAAAATTTCAGTGTATGTATTTAAAGGCGCTTTTAAGTGCCCGTTTCGTCGCTGGGTCCGGTTAAAGTAGCTAATTTTGTTTTGCAGCACGCTTTCCGTCGGAATTTGAATGAAATGTTTTATATTTCTTCCTTGAAATGTGACTCCACTCTGGGCATTGCAACAGTTTAATGAACTGATATAATAAATATTTCCCTTGGCATTTCAAAGTTATTTCTACACTGCCAGACTTTGAACCCTCCAAACTCTAAATATTATTTGCACTGGGACTGGGGAAGATCTTTTCAATCGCTCCTTAAGCAAACAGTCCGTAGCAAGGCAAACTCTTCTGAAAAAAAAAAAAAAAGGGGGGGGGGAAAGCCCTGCAAATTTGCTCCCCCCGCCTCCCCTTCGGCTTTCAAATATTTTCAGTGACTAAATACTTATAACAAGGGTCATTTTTCTTGGAAGAGAAAGAGAGAATATTAGAGCCCTGGGAAAGGCATTCTGGAAAATCCATTTGCTTTCCCGATGCGGATATATTCATGGAGTAGGTGAAATTCAAGAGAACGTAAAGCGTTTTGTTTCGTGTGATAAGGCTCGGGTTTAATTAATTGCCATGAATTTGCTTGGTATTTATAAAAATCACTATATAAGGGCTACCGTTTAGTTGTAACTTGGGTGATCCTCTCTTCGCCCTTGTAATTACTGTACTTATCTCTCTAGAACAGTCATTTCTACTCCAGGTTTATAGAACAGGTAATGGATAATAAAGGCCATTTGTTTTCGGGATATTAAAACAAGCAGGTATAATTTCACGGCAATAAAAAAAAGAAACCACCTCCCAACTTTCCTTATAATATTCACTCCTACATCATAACGTTTAACTTTCAATTTAGGGACGCGAGGCTGCGCGTGCATTTGAAGTGAGTTCATTTGGAGAGATGTAAGGAAGGAGGGAGGGAGGGAGGGGGGAGAGAAGGAGGAAATTAAAGGTATCATTTTCAAGGGTATTTCTAATTTATCTCCCTTGCTCGGGACGGACTCGGCTTGGCCCCGGGGTGAGGGTCTCCTGAGTCCCGGCCAGGCGCTGCAAACACGATTCATGGGGGGGTTCCTTCTATTCTGGGGTGTTTTTTTCCCCTACCGGACAATGAAATGAGCTTTTAAATCCCGATCTACTTTCTAAATGACCTCTTATCGCGGGGAGAAACGCGGTGTTGGAGCTGGCGGTGTAAACGCGGAGATAACGGCTGGATCTCCGCAGCCCCCGGCAGGGATGCTCCGCTCCCCGCCCCCCGCGCCGGCGCCCCCTCGCTTGCTGCTTCACCAGCTTGAGGTGAAAATATGATTTATTTTTTTCATTAGAAATGAAAAGGATACACAAGGCTGGCTGGGAAACCACGCAAGGTTTAAATCTTCGTTTCCCTGTTGCAAAACAGGTGTGGGCTGATTTCCACCTAACCCCGCCGCCACCCTTCGCGCATTTACACAGCTCACGGCGCCGGCTCCTCCTTACCAAAAGTTCTGCCCTAAAGAAGCACCTCAGACCTCTAGCGCTCCCCGTTTTCCAGGGGTGATTTGGGGGGTGTTGGTGTCCCAGTTTAATACACACCCCCAAAAGGTTTGCGCTTCCGAAAGGAGGGGGGGAGGAAATTAAATTAAGACATCCCCATCCTCATTGCTGTCAGATTGGAGAATGTGATCTCCGGGGGAATATAACCGGGGGTCAAAAAATAAATAATAACAAAAAAATCAAACAAAACAAAACGCCTTGAAAATGAAGCGCGGAGCGGCGCGGAGGGAGCGCGGCGCGGGGTGAACCGCGGGTCAGCGCGGCTCTCGGCGGCCGCCGCGCTGCGGACACGCCTCGCTGTTTAACAAAGACTGACAAACTATGAGATTAATACCAAAACTTGCGGGTTTCCCACCCCAAAATGCTCAGAGGGCCTCCTGGCGCTGCCAGGAGCAGTTCCGCTCGCCTTTAAGGACAATAGTGGTTTATACTGGGGGAGTGGGGGGAGGGGGCACCACCAAACCCCACCAAAAAAAAAAAAAAAAAAAAGGAAGAAGAAGAAGGAGAGAGAGAAATTAGTGTTCTTATCGAGAAATAATCTCAATGAAAAAGCAACACGGGGAGAGAGAGAGGAGAACAGCCAGGCTGGGTTGGGGGAGGGGGTGGCGGGGGGGGTAGGGGGTGATAAGGGGGTTTCTATAGGATTCCGCCTGCAAAACCTTACCAAGTTTTGAGGGAGCATCCTAAACCCCTCGGGGATTACTCCAGGAAAGGACCCACGTTTTGCCAAGGTAGGTACCGCTGCCGGCGTTACACCTGGGCTGGGGAGGACACCCCGCCTAGTGCCCCCCCCTTTTTGGGGTGACCAGAGAGGAGCTCAGCAGCAGGAGCCGGTTCAGAGCCCCCCTGCGCTGGCAGGTGCCTTTGAGAGGTTTTTGGAGAGGGTTGGGGGCTCCCCCGGCTGCCCCATGGAGGGGGGGGGGGGACAAGCCGGGGGTCTGGGGAGATCCCCTGCCCTCCCCGACTGAGGTGGCTTTGAAATGGAAAAGAGCTCGAGTGGAATTTGCTGGGGGAAACTTCCGCGGCGTGGGGCGGTTTCCCAGCGAAAGGTGTGCGGGGAGGGGGGGGGCAGCAAGGGGCTGCCTTCAATTTGGGACCAGAGGCGGCGAAGGGGGGATCTCCTGGAGGTGTGGTGGGGGGGAACATTGCTGGTAAACGCTAGGGGTGCTGGTTTGCTGGCCCCAAAACCCCCTGTGTCACTGGGAAGGGAAATTAAACCCGGGGTTTCTTGATTTTTTTTTTTAAGGGATGTGGAGGGGGGTTAAAAATACAGAATAGGCCTAGTTATTTCTGTTCAGGGTCCTCTCCTCTGTTAGGAGATCACTACGATACCGGCTGCGGAGAAATACAATAAAATAAATCAGAGAGAGGATTGGAAAGGAGGAATAAAATTTAAGAGAGGAGGGAAAAAAAAAAAAAGGAGCTCTAATGGGATTGGTTCTGTAGAATTATTTTATGGCATCCATCTACACGTTGTACAAGCAGATTTGATTTGGCTTCTTACTTTTATGGCAGGTTTTAGAGGGGAAGGTAAATTTTAGCGTTGCCGCCTGCTCCCCAGCAAAGCGGAGGTGCCGGTTCCTGGAGGTGGGAGATGCAGGAGGCGCCTTAGCTTTGCTTTGCGGCTTTTGCTGGAAAACTGGGGTTTGCTCAGGCGTGTGCAATGGTCCGGGGGCTGTCCTAGGTGCATTTGGGCTTATTCTGAAAATATGTCTTCGTTTCTGTTTTTCTGTTTCTGGGAGTTACACGTTTTCTCAGGAAACCCGACTATTCACCTTAAAATACCTGAAAACTCTCGGGCCATCGTGTGTCCGGGAAAACTGGGACGTTCAGTCTTGGCCACGACTGGTTTGTGTTAGGAAAATTGCAGGAGTTTGTGCAATATATTTAAAATATTTGTCAGGAATTTTCATGTAGGGAAAATGCAGTTTTCTTTGATAGCCTCTCCACCGTGGCATTTAAATGCAATTAATTCGGGAGATACTTGACCAAAAAAATGTTCTGCCTTTTGAAATACAAAAAAAAGGGGGGGGGGGGCGGAAGAAAAAAGGAGTGGGGGAGGATGCTGCTATACTTTTAATCTCTTGGGCAACTGTAATTTTAAACGAAATCTCAACATGATGCTACCCTCATTAGTTCCGAATGAAGGTTCATTACCTAGACAGTATGAATATTTTATTGCTTTATATCCCTTTTTCGGAAATGAAACGCCTTTGATCTTTTTCTCGGGTTGTAAAAAGAATTGCCTGTCATTAAAAAAAAAACCTGTCGTCCCATCTGCCTTTACATTCTGTATTTCTTTTCATCTGTTTCTTTCTTTCTTTCTTTCTTTCTTTCTTTTTTTATTTTATAATTTATCCGCACACGCACGTATAAACCCAAACCTTGGTTGACCTCCAAGAACGAAAAATGGATGAAATCTTTGCGCTGCGTATCAGAAAATAATTTCGGGGGTTTCAGGCTGGAGGGGGACGGAGCTATGGCATTTTGCTCTTAGCTGACGATTATTTGGATTCGAGACTCGTTGTGCGCCTATACTTATATATTCACTCTAAGGGCTGATTATTTTTAGCACAGCTGAAAACTAATGTATAGGGTATGGAGGAGAGGGTAGAAAAGTGCAAGTGTTTCTATCCTAGTACCAGCTATTCTATTCGGAAACTGAGTTGGTGTTTTCATTAATCGTCTTTCCTCTGAAGAGTGGATATTTTAACCGTCTTTACCTATGGATTAATTCTTAATCTCTCGAGTCACAAAACTTTACCCCCCTGCCCCAGAAGATAATTATGGCGGTAGGCGAAGATCTCTGACCGAGGAGGATGCATCTGTCTTCTATATGTACCCTGTAGATCCGAATTTGTGTAAAGGAAGTTGGGTCACAAATTCGTATCTAGGGGAATATGTAGTTGACACAAACACTACAGGTCACAAACCCAGAAGGCATTACCCCCCTTCCCCACCCCACCCCCACCCCCCAAAAAAAAAAAAAAAAAAAAAGCAGCCACCCACATCTCCAGAACCCGAAATAAAAGGGTGAAAACAAGGGCTTAACCAGAAACCCGGTTTATAGCTGAAAAGAAATACTTTGGATTTGACCTTAGCTCAACTCCAGCGCTCCTGCGATAAACTTTATCATCACTTGGAGATAAAATCTGAGCTGCAAAGGAGGGGAGTGGGGGACAGGGGCGTTATTACTGCGATTTGAGAGCCAGGATCCCACTGTTGCGTTAGTTTGTGTAATCTCAGCACTGACACCGAAAAAACCACCCTTGCTTTCTGTCCTGCCGCCGGTGGGGAGCTTATTGCGCGTTTCGGGTCTAAGGACGAATTTGAGGGGCTGGGGGCGGCTTTTGCGAGGCAGCTGCATCGCGCTGGCTTTTAAAGCGTCTTTATTACGAGAAGGGCGAGGCGAAGCTGCGTTAGGACTTGGGCTAATTCGCTTTTGTAATTGTTCATCAAGTCCTTGATTTCTTGCTTGGAGGACGGGCTCCTTTTTCCATCGGTGCGTGGGAAAACAGTCAATCTCAGAGCCCGGCTAAATGTGATTTAGGAGACCGGGTACCCCGAATTAGCTGATGAATTTCTTATCGATCCCAAACAAGCCTTATTCATCTCTGCCAGGCTCGGGGCGCAATGTCCCTTCCCGCATCACCTTAGCAGGGAATGAGATGCGACCACCACCCGAAGGGACCGCCATGGATCATGCGCCGGGGCAGCCGCTCCCAGCCGCAGCCGCGCACCCCCCGAAAAAGCATTTTTACCCTCTATTTTAATTTTTTCGGGGGGTGGGGTAGGGGGTGCATTTTTATTTTTCCCACCTCCTCTGCGCCGTTGCCCCCCGCCCCGAGGCAGGACACACCCCCGAGGGGTGTGAGCCGGGGGGGGCCGGTTCCCGCCCGCGGGCGCTGCGCAGCCCGGGCCGGGGGCCGGGGGCCGGGGGGAGCGGGCGCCCCCGGCCGCCTCCCCGGGGACGCGGGGCCCGGAGCGCTCGCGCTGGGCTCGGTTCCTTATCCGGGGACCGCGGGGCACGCGCCATTGGCCCGCGCTGTCACATGGACTCCAACTTTGTTCACTTGACAGTAAGTAGGAGGGTTTCACGAAACAGGAAAACGAGTAAAGGGGGGGGACAGGAATAAATTTTAGGAGATATATATATTTTTTTTTCCGTGTGTGCAATTCTAAGAAATTAATGGCCATGAGCTCGTTTTTGATCAACTCCAACTATGTGGACCCCAAGTTCCCACCCTGTGAAGAGTATTCCCACAGCGATTACCTTCCCAATCACTCGCCGGGATATTACGGCAGCCAGAGGCGAGAGGGCACTTTCCAACATGAAGCGATGTACCAGCCGCGGTCAGCCTGCAAGGAGCAGCTCTACCCGTCCTGCCAGAGCTCCGGCCACCCAGCAGCGGTGTTATCCCCCCGGGGTCATGTCCATCCTCCGGCCGGACTGCAGAGCCACCTCTCTGAGCCAAACCATCCCTGCGAGCCGGTCACCCCCAGCCCACCACCCTCCTGCAGCCAAAACTCTCTGAACCAAAGCCCTTCCAATTCCTCTTGCAAAGAGCCGGTAGTTTACCCCTGGATGAAAAAAGTCCATGTAAGCACGGGTAAGTGAACTAAAGTGGCTTTGCTTTATAGTAAGTAGCACCTCAAAGTCTTGTAGAAATCTTATTGCACCAGTTGTAAAATAACCATTCGTGGAGATTTACGATCGCCTGTTTGCAGAGCGGTATAATTACATCCTCCATAAATTTTTATTGCTCTGCTTGGCCATGTGCCTTTGAAGTCTCTGTTACCATCCTCCTCCAATTTCTTGCAGGCTACTTTTTTTATGGCTGTTGAATCTTCATAAGTTAAGTTTTATGTTTTCGTAATTTGTATTTAAGTGGCGGGTTGAGTAAACTTTTACTATTCCCCCCCCCCCCTTTTTTTTAGCGTGATATTTAATAAAAAGGAGTGTCTGTGTTTGCCTGTTTGCATGTGTGTAGGGGGAACTTTAAAGATTTGGGGATAATAGAGCGATGCTCAGTAGAGGTGTGTATATATATGTGTATATGCACACACAGAGGGCATGGAAAACGCGTCTAGGGGACCTTATAAAAACGTTTAGACAGGAATACACGTCAAGCAATGAGGATGGAGGTGGAGATTTGGAGATAGTTTCTGGGTATATTTTTAGAAGGTTGGCGGTGTATTTTTTTGAGTATATCCCCCCACCAAAAGAATGTGTGATGCTTTTTTTGGGGAAAGGACCCATTAAAGGAACAGCTCGGTAATTCTTCTTCTGCTCTTTTTTTTTTTTCCCCTCCATTCCCCCCCCCCCCCCTTTTTTTCTTCTTTTTCCTCCTTTGTGTTTGTTCAGTAAACCCCAATTACTCAGGAGGGGAACCGAAACGCTCCCGCACAGCCTACACCAGGCAGCAAGTCCTGGAGCTGGAGAAGGAATTTCACTATAACCGCTATCTCACCCGGCGGCGCAGGGTCGAGATCGCCCACTCCCTCTGCCTCTCCGAGCGCCAGATCAAAATCTGGTTCCAGAACAGGAGGATGAAATGGAAAAAAGATCACAAGTTACCAAATACCAAGATCAGGTCTAATTCTTCCAGCTCCTCTGCCAGCCTGCAGATCCCACAAGGAGGATCTCAAAACCGATCCCATGGACCAGCCACCAGCCTATAACTATTCCTTGGATGGATGAAGTGTGCGTGTTTGTGGGTGTGAGTTTGTGTGTGTGTAGGGAACACATGATAATTTTTTTTTTAAATGCTCCGAGAAGCGAGGGAAGGAGGGGTGCTCTTTATTTATAGGGGGAACAGAGGGAGACTCAGCTGCAACAAAGCAGAGCTGTGCTGTTGTGCCTCTCTTCCATTAAAAGAAGGCTGTAGATAGTAGTTTTCAGATTTGGCTAAGATGGATCCTTGTTTCATCTTTAATCACGCCAAGCTCTGCCCCATTTGTCATGTTTACTCTCCCGTACAAAGGATGGACCTTATGTCTGCTATTACCTCGACAACCAGCGCTCACTTTAATAAATGAGGCTCAGTTTCTTCAAGACGAACTGGATTTTCTCCCCACCACCCCCACCACCCCCTTTTTCTCTTCTTCCTCTTTTTCTTTTCTCGCCTGCCAGCCACAAATGGAAAGTTTCTATCCCCCCATCCCAAAGATGCGGCGGTTCTAGCACAGCCCTGTGATGGAGAGGAAAAAAAACAAAACAAAAACCACCAAGAAACACAACCAAAATCCCCGCCGGACACAGACCGTGGGGAGCGGGGGGGCTCTCGGACACTGCGTTGGTCGTGCGTGGGAGTGGGAGGTGGGGGCCACCCTGGGGGGGGGGGGGGAAGGAAAATTAGGTCAAGTGGGTGGTGGACAAAGAAAGCAAGAGGATGGAGAGGGATGTAGGACACCCCCCCTTGCCTTTTTTTTCTTTTTTTTTTTTTTTTTTGAGTCCAGCAGGTTAATTGTGAGTCTGGGAAAGGGGGTGTGGGAGGGGAGAGGGGAAAGCAAGGGGTTTAGGTTAGAAACTGTGGCACCTGGATTCACCCCCCCGGCCTAGGGTGAGGGGCAGGGGACGGGGGGAGCTCCTCTCCCGCTGTCTAGCCCAGATTTGTACTGGAAATACGACTTAAGGACGGCGGGGTGAGGGCTCGTCCCTGTCGGGGTGCGCAGGGGTTTGGCGAGGCCCGCTCCGACACCCCGCCCGGCCGCCGCCCCCTCCCTTTGTCCTCCGTGATGTCCAGGATTACCTGTAAATAGCAGAGAAAAGGAACAACAACAACAAAAAAACGCAATTGAAAATAAAAATTTTCATTGTGAATCTGACCCTGTGTGGTTTTTGGTTGGGTTTTTTTTTGGGGGGGAGGGGAGGGGTTGTCTTTTTGTTCGGGTGAGAAATAATATCTATTTTAAAGAAATTAATTAAACAGCACGTTTCTTTTTTACAGGGATTTCTGTTGTCAATGGCACAGCCTCAACTCCCTAATGAAAACAAAAGATGTTTGACTAGGGTATATCAGCCTTAAGTACTGCTAAGCCTTACATATTATGATTTATTTGTTCTAAGCATATATTAATATGCTCTTCCCAAACTGGTCTCAGACAAAACAGAGGTAGTCATTAGCGCTTTGCTTTGCTGTAAGGAATGGATGTAGCGTTCTATTTCTCTAGAGAGACTTCTCGATTAAAAAAAAAAAAAAATCTCCTTCTCCAAGGTAGTTAATGCATTAATGAGTCTAATTTTTGCACAGATGTTTCTCGGTGTTTGCAGGTTTTCTGTGTATTTTTATATTACAAAGGAGCTGGCTCCTGCGATAGCTCATAGCCTGACAAGCAAATAGATAATCAAGAAGACAAATGGCTTCTTTTGTGAGCCGCAGCTCTTGTATTAATTTTCATTTTCTTTCTCATAGAAAGTATCGAAAATACTGTTCAGGACGAAATAACATTCCAGTTCTAAGTTGCAAATAAAAATTATAATAATAATAAAAAAAACACTATTGTGAGCAGTGGGGTCCGCAGGGGGAGGAAGCCTCCCCAGCAGCTGAAGAAAATAATCACTTTCTTATACTTGCTTCTAAAAAGAAAAAAAAAAAAAAAAAAAAAGGCTTTTGCTTATTTTTTCAATGTTCACGGAATTCTCCGAGACCCCCCATCAGGACCGAAATATTCCCCCACATTATTCAGAAACAACGGCAGGGCTTGAAATATTTAAAGCCAGGGTGTGTTTATGTGTTATTCCTTCAGTTGTCGTAGGTCACCGCAAATAAAGTGTCCCCAACTCAAACAAAGGGCCGTTAGATTTTTCTTTCTATTGACATTTTAATACTTTAAAATAATATTAATATAGTCACATGGTACAGATCTGCTACAAGCTCTGGTGTAGACGAAATGGATTTATGGATGTATGTTTGGATAACTAGCGCATTTTTAGAGGTAGCAACTGCAAACCTTCAAAGTTTCCTTTTTTTTTTTTTTTCCCCCGGGGAGGGTGGCAAGGGCTGTATTTTATTGTAATGCCTGAGGCTGGGTTGTTCTGTTGTTGTTGTTGCATTTTATTTTACTGTTTCTCTCTTTGATCTGCTGGAGTTGTAAAGAGGGTGTTATTTTCAAGATAGTGCTTCTAAGAATGGCAAAAAAATAGTTCTTTAAAAAAAAAAAAAAAAGGCATATGCTTCCAGGAATGTGGGGTCTATAGAAGCAAATCAAAGCTGGAAAGTATGAATAGAATAGAAGGGGGAGAAAAGAAGATCTCTATAGGACCTAAAAGTTCACAGCCATTATAAGCAGACAGAAGCCAAGAAAAATGCGAGAATTATACAGAAAATCATTAATCACTTCTTTTCTTTAAATACTTATCCTTTTCCCATTGTTATTCAACAGCATATCTCCGCAGACCGTCTGTTGGGAAAAAAGCACCCGGAGCCCTACAAGAATCTTCAGGGGAAATAATAATATTAATAATAAAATCTGGATCGTAAAGGTGAAAGCTTTATTTTTGGGGGAGAAAAACAAAACCAAACACATTCCCCCCCCAAAGCTACCCCCTCCCCCAGACCTCTCACTTTGGAAGAAACCACCCAAACCATGAGGGCCGTCTCTGGGGCGTTGGAAAAAGGATGTGGGAGCGAACCAGGTAACGGAGCTGCTCTCTTGGCATGCATTTCTGATCGGTTTATTGCCTCCTTTCACGAGGAAGCTGGGGGAAAGCAAAAGAAAAAAGGAGCTAAAAAAAAAAGGGCAGAAAGAAAAACAACACGTGAATTCTTGTGCGGGGTTTTCCTTCTGTTTTCTCGTTTTATTTTGACCGATGTGAGCGAGGGAAGCGGGCAGGGAAAATTTGCAGCGGGTTACTTGTGAGGGGGGGTCCCTCGATCTGGGGCTGTGCGGGTCTGGGGCTCGGTCCTGCGAAGCTTTGCTACGGGACCTCTGGCGGGCCGGCGCGGGGACCCCCGACGGGGAGGTGCGGGGGTACCCTCCTTCCTTCCTCCTTCCCCTTTTTTTTATATATTCTTTTTTTCTTTGTTTTTTAATTTGTTTTTGCGAGCAAGATGCCCCCGCCCGTCACGGGCCGGTTTGGGGAGGGCTTGGCAGGGTCCCAAAAGGGGACAGAGCGCCGGGGTGCGGATGACCCGGGATGAGGATGTCCCGGGGTGCGGGTCACCCGGGATAAGGAAGTCCCGGGGTTTGCGGGTGTCCAAGGGGGTGTATTTGCCCCCGGACTGCCGGTGTCCTGGGAGTGCGGGTGCTCCCGGGGGCCGCTGCCCCGTCCCGGGAGCGGTGGGGGAGCACCGAGGCGAGGAAAAGGGGTGAAAATTGGGGAGACAAAACCCAGCGCTGGCAAGCCCCGATCGGGGGATAGGGTTCACGCAGAGGACACGTTTTCTAGGCGATTAGCTGTGTATTATCGCCGGGGACTGACCTCGCAAACCCCTTGACCTCTCCGAGGCTGGACATTGTGCTCAGCCCGCAGTTCAGCAAAACTTTGCGTCTGCGGGGTCCCGTCGGCCCCGGTCCGCACCGCGGTTTTGGGCCGTGGAAGCGGGGAACCGGCACCGGGAGGGGAAGGGGCGGAGGGGGGGGGGAGGGAAGGAGTGGAAAGGGTCTTAAAAGTGAGTTTATTTCTGATTTCTCACGGTTTAACCGTTCTGTTTGCGAGCCCGGGCCCGGCAGACGCTTTCCCCTCTGATTTCACTTCAAAAGCCCTCGGTGTTTGCTTGTTGCTTCGTTCCTTTGTAAGAAAGGGAGAGAGAAGGAGGGGGGCGCGGGGGGGTCTGCAGCGGGTTGGCTTTGCGGAGCAGACCGGCTGCTGTTTGCTTTACAAAAATAGTTTGGGGAAACCCAACCGCAAGCCCTCAGCGAAGGCGCAAACCTCCAGCCCGGCGCTCCCCTCGCCCTGCGTCTCATCTCGTCTCTTATTTTCAGAAATTCCTTTGTTTCCGAGAGTCCTTCTCCATCCCCTCCGCTCCCTTCGCCCTCCCCCCGCACCTCCTCCCACTTCGCCCCTGCCCACGGCGCTCTCAAAAGCCTCTCTGTGCCCAGCTGCCTGCGCGGAGCGGCGCGGAGCTGCGCGGGGGATCTCAGCGCCAGAGGATCCCCGGGATCCCCGAGCCGGGACCCACCCCCACCCCAGACCCCCAGGCATGGGTCCCGGCCGGGCTGCTGAACCCCTTTGTTACCTCTTGGTCCCAAAATTGGACCAAAAAAGGGTCCTTGTGTGAGAAAAATCGCGTAACCCACCCCCCT
This sequence comes from Falco peregrinus, assembly GCF_023634155.1. Classification (NCBI taxonomy): domain Eukaryota; kingdom Metazoa; phylum Chordata; class Aves; order Falconiformes; family Falconidae; genus Falco; species Falco peregrinus. The sequence goes on from NC_073738.1 coordinate 1,338,410, forward strand.
GAGACGGAGTTACTAGAGAGAAGGGGTATAGAGGAAGCATAAATAAATAAATATGTATATATACATCTATATGTGCTTGGATATGGGGAGGCTCTGCCCGATATAGGGGGCCTGGGGGGTCGTGCTGCCCCCAGTATAGCGCTGGTCGCTTTAAAGGCGGCTGGGCTCGGCGAGCGGCTTGGGAGTTTCTCAGCCCCGGTGACAGATTTATGATCCGCAATAAGAACGGCGTGTTTAAATCCGTAAATCAATCTCGCTTTCTCACTATATAAACGTTCATTTTATCTTTAGAAAGAAAACGGCTTTGATCACGGCACCTCGGAGGGCGAAGCTGCTGTTTATGGCCGCGTTTCCGACCCTTTGAACTGGGGGCTTAAAAAAAAAAAAATAAATCGAAAAGGGGGCTTCTTTAGCATGAAACAAACCCGAAAATTCCAGTGGAGGCGATGGGGGGGTGGGGGGCGTGGGTATCTGCCCCGTTTACTGCCTGGGATGGCTCAGTTCCGGGTTGGTTTTTTTTTCCGCTTTTGAAAATTTATTTACTCGGCTCCATTCACAGGGACACTTCGGTTTATGACAAGAGAAAAAGAAAAAAAAAAAAAAAAAAAAGAAGTGGTTGTGTGAAGCGAAAGTTGCGGCTTCTGAATTGACCTGAAGTTCCCATAAAAGCCCACCCCCCCGAAGCTTCCTCCCCTCGTGGGACCCCCCCAGCGGCGGGAGCCCCTTTTAATCGGGTTTCCCCCCCCGCTTCCTCCCACACCTTGACCAAACTTGTCTCTTTTCCGACAGCTACGTCCACTCGATAAAATCGATTCAGGAATAATCGAGGGGTTTTGAAAACGAAGCGCTTCCCCGCTCTCTCCTTCCTGGCCGGGGGAAGCCCAGCACCTCCACCCACCCCACCCCACCCCCCTAGGCTCAGCTTAAAGGGGGGGGGGAGCGCTTTTAAGCTATTTTAATTAATTTTTACGTTTCATACGAGTTCCCTCCAGGCTTTATCCGCGGAGGGGTGTGTGGAATTTCGGTTCCCGGTGTAGCCGGGTGTAGGGATGCTGGGGATGGGGATGGGGGGAGGCTCTGCCCTGGGGTGTCCCCCCCGATACCTGGGGGTTCTGGGACACGGTCCTGAGGCTTTCAGGCTCTCCATGGTGCCTGCCCCCGGATGACCGTTTTCCCCGTGCCCGTGGAGGTCGGCGGGGCCGCGCTGGCTGCCCTCTCTGTACCGGCAGCGCTGTGCCAGGGCAGCGCGCCCGGCTCCTGCCCTGTGCCTGCTCCGCGGCCTTCCCAGCCGCTCCCTTTGTTGCTCTTTTCTTTTTTTTCCTTCCTTTTTTTTTTTTTTTTTTTTTTTCCCTCCAGGATCCTTGTACTTGGCAGCTCTCTTCAGAGTTAGAATTTGATTTTTTTGGCTTTTTTTTTTAATTATTATTATTATTAATGTAATAAATGCTGGCCAAACAATAACAGCAGCAGGAAGAAAAGGCCTGGAAGTGAGGCGAAGGGAGGGCTGAGCTTTTTAAAACCTTGAGTTTTCCTTCTTAGCTGATTTAGTCTCCAAAACAGTTGTTCTATTTAGTGCAAGACTGTAATAAAAATCTCAGTGGCGAGAAGAAAAAAAAAAAGAGAAAAAAAGCACCATGTGGCTTAGCTGAACCAAGGTCCAGCAAAGCCAACCTCAAGGAAAGGTTTGGAGAAGGGTTTAAATGCTCCCAACTCCAGGCAGGCCAGAGGATGGGGAAATAAACCTAAAATCGTGCCTTTTACCAGAGAAGGGGCTAAGGTGGGTGCCCTTGTGCACCCTCACCCCGCGCTGGCACGGCCGTGCCAGGCAGCCGAGCGAGCAGCCCGGGGAGGGGGGGGGCTCTGTCCACCTCGAAAAGCTTCGTTCAGTTCGAAACTTCTTTAAAAAAATACTGTTCCGGTGGAAGGTCACAGTGGTCCTTTGAGTATGAAACTGAGAGACCCCCTTCCCCCTTCCCCATCACGTGATTCATTAAATAATTAATGCAGAGGTTGCAGAATAGATATGTATTCGTCAGGAAAATCGCAGACATGGTCTCCTTGTGTCTGACGTGAAATTCAACTGTCCTTTAAAAAACAAGCCTATAGCTGAGGAAAAAAAAGAGAGAAAGAGCGAGAGGGAGAGAGAGAAAGAGGGGGAGAGGAGGAGAGAGGGAGAGGGAGAGGAGTCTGCAATAAAACAATTCTCAGGAACCACGAAGCCACGCCGAGGGCTGGATTATTGTAAGTAGCAGGGGCTTCCCAATTCCTAGCGTGTCTATATGTCCATGTAAATTTATTGTTTGTTATTAATGTTATTGTCGTAAAATGTGACAAATAGCCGTCTTCATTTCCTCCCATTTCTCTTCACATGGTGGTATGTGTGTTTATACCCATCGAGGCATTTCATTGATATTTTTAGGAATATTCCTCTCTCTCCCTCTCCCTCTCTCTCCTCGCAACCTCTTTTTTTTTTCTTCCCCCTTTCTTGATTTATTACAATAAACATGTCAGCAGCAGTGCGGCTGCCATTGTGTGTGTGTTTGTGAGAGAGTTGTGTTGTTTATAGTGGTGTCCAAGATAAATCATTTCTCGAGTGAAAATGATGTGCAAGCGATGATATTTTAGAGCGAGGATCTCTCTCTACCCCACTCCCTGGAGTTGATTATTTCAGACGATTTACAGTAATAGATCAGCAGCTAATATGAAAGCTCTGTAGCTGGGGGTCTTAAATTACAGCATCTGTGATTACCAATTAAGGAGAGATTTGTATAAATTTGGTAAACCGGGAACGCCTCATTGGCATATACACCTAGTAAAAGAGCACGACCTTAATATAGAAATTACAGCTCGGAGTCCTGCGTTGCAGCATCCCTTCATCAACGATAACCCATTTTCTCCCCAGTTCCCTCTCCCCATCCCTCGGCAGGACTCCTCTTTGGAGAACAGGCACAGGTTGCTTTAGCAAAGCAAGGCAATGAGGTGCCTCCTTTTAAACCAGGCACTAAAATTGGATTTAAAACGCAAAAAGAGAGAGAGGGGTTGCAGCAGGAAGGTTGCAAGGTAGCCAGCTGCCTCTGAGAGAGGCAGGGAGCTGGTCCCAGGCAGCAAAGCGAGTTTGCCCATCAAAACCAGAACAATGGGGAACTGGGGCGCTGCCGAGGGACCCCAAGCAGAGGCGGGCTGTCCCCATAACTACTGACAACCACAGAAAGGGGAATAAACTCACTGCGGGTAATTCGTTGTGCTTTTCTAGCAGGAGGATAACTTTGCGTGGCTTTCTAGCGCCCGGATCTCGCTAAGGTTGTGATGGTGATGGATGGAAAGAGGGGATAATGTTCTTAGGATGAAAGTTGATGAAGGTGCTCCAAGGAATGTCTTTCTATTTAGGATCTCGAGCCTGTTATTCACCTCGGGAATAGCAGAGCTCCGAGGAGAAATAGAGCTGAAAATGGGCTTAAATACCAGCAGAACCTGGCCGGCAGCTGTGAGCTTTTCGGGGGTTCCTGTGTGAAATGTCGCTGAGCTCCAACAGGGAAACCTCTTTCGAGGCACTGGCCAGGGTAGTGAAGCTGGAGCTTTGGGGGACGAGCTGCGCCCCAAACGGGGGCACCGCTGCCTGCCCCCCTGTCAGCGCGGGGAGTGCATCCTCCGCGGAAGATGGGCGGTCAGGAGACAGGCACTGCCCTTCCCTCCCGTCTCCGAACTGGACCAAATTGGTCCTAACCGGGAGTGTTGAAAGGGAAGGAGGAAGTGGGAGATCGCGTTTTTAAATATTTTACAATCTCCAACATGCGAGGAGTCAATAAAACTGACAACAGGAGCAAAGATTAAATGTTCGCACCGGATTCTCGGATGAGAATTCACCGCTTTTCCCTCTTCCCGTGCCTTGCCTTGCCTTGCCTTCCCTCCCTTCCCTTCCCCTCCCTTCCCTTCTCTTCCCTTCCCTCCCCTCTGCTCGCCAGCCAAGTCTCACACCGCCCGAGCGGGGATATTTAACTCTGTCTGCTAGTGTAAACCTTTATGTAGCAAAATTAGAGGAACTCAGCGACTTTCATTAAATATTAAGGGAGATCCAGGGACGGTGACTGAGCCAGAAATACAGCATCATTCTCTGTCAAGCCCCGTATTAATTTAAGTCGTCGTATTCAAACGGATGCAGACCCCCTCGCCCTCTTTTTCCCCCACTTTATTTTATTCAGTGGTATTTTGTTTTATTTTGTTGCGTTCCTTTTTTTTTTTTCTTTTTTTCCTCCCCCTCTCTGTCGGCTTAGGATGTTGAGCGTGAGAAACTGGCCCTTGGCAGGGGGCGGCTGCGGGCTCGGTGCCGGGGAGCCACCCCGCAGCCCCCGCCCCGGGCGGCAGTCCCCGTTAAATCAATACCGGAGCTTTATCCCCGGTCCAGACGTCTTTGTGCAATTGTCGCCCTTTAATAATCACATGTCAGGAGGAGATGGGGTGGCCGAGGGCTGCTGGGTCGCTCTGGCCAAGCCCTCGTGCTGGGGACACTGCCCCGACCCCCGAGCTCTGCCTTCCCGGCCCCGGGGGGGGACCCTGGCCCTGGGGTGGGGCTCCGGACCCGAAATATGACCCTGGATATAAGCCTCAGACCCCGGTTAAGAGACCAGAATAGAAGCTCAGATCCTGGTTAATAGCTCCACACCTCCATGAAGAGACCCAGACCCAGGAGAGCACCCCGTATCAGAGAGAGGACCCCAAAACTCAGGAGGAGAGCCCCCAACCTTGGAGGGGTTCCCAGACCAGAGAGGGGACCGCAGACCCAAGATAAGGACCCAGACCCAGGAGGGGACCCCAGACCCACGCTAGCACCTAGACGAGGGAGGAGACCCCAGACTCAGGCTGGGAGCGGGGCCGGGCGGTGAAAGGCAGAGCGCTCCCCATCCCGGTCCCTGGCCGGGGGCTGTGGGAAGGGGCTGGGACGGAGGGGCCCTTGGGTGATGCAGAACGTCCCTCCGTGCAGGATCCGGGCCGGGAGGGCACCGTTATCCCCCCAGCCCCGAGCGCTGCCTCGCTCCTTGTTTTTGCCCCAGATCCTCAGGGCTCTGCTCCCCCCGTCGCGTTAGCTCCATCCCCCCCAAACCCCAAATCTCTCCTCTCCGCGCTCGGCGGTGACCCCAGGGAAAGGGCTTGGTTTCGGCCAGGGCTGGGAAGGGAAAGTCCGGAGCAGAAGCCCCTGCCCCGCGCATCCTGCGCGCAGCCCCGCGGCTCGCCACAGCCTCTCCCACCTCACCGCCCAACAGCTTCGCTGCTCTCCCAGACCGGCTAAAAATGACGAGCAAGTAGTTCCTTACCATTTTTAAGCTGCATTTCTTTATTAACTCGTTGAAACCGAGTTTTTCGAGAAACCAGCTATTGTGCCTTACAGTTACAAATGGCAGAAATAACGTTCAAGAGGCGAGAGGAGATAATAAGCAATTTCAAGTAGCTCGAGCAAGTGTTATTACATTAATTTCTGTGCAATAAGCCTTTCTGCTTGCCTGTCATCTCGTCAGAAGTTCCTGGTCTATCACCGCTGCGAATCCGTTTTTATCACATCTCACCCCCAAAGAAATCTCCCTCCCTTCCCGTCTCGGCCAGACATTCCCTATCTTTTCCCAAAAAGGAAGCTATTAACGTTGTAAATACGAGTCAACAGCACCTTAATTCATAATTTATTGCAGGCGGTAGGAGAGAGTTATTTAAGATCAAAGCATCGCGGAGGGCGAGAGCTGGAAGGCGTGGAGACGGGGAGCGATGAGGAGGGGAGCGCGGAGACCTGTGGCTGAGGCGAGGAGAGGCGCGGAGAGGAGCGGAGCAGCGGCAGGGCGGGCAGGACGTGGCAGCAGTTCCCCCCCCCCTTTTTTTTTATTATTTTCCCCTGGAAGGGGGCTTCAGGCAGGCTTTGCCCTGCCCGGCCCACAGCATCACCCCCGGCTGCTCAGGCCAGAGCAAACCCGGCATCACCCCAAATCCGCCTCGCCGAGGCCCGAGGGGCCGGGGGGGCGGGGGGCGCATTCGATGTCAATGCTGCTGCTTCATTTTCATATTTAAAAAGGGAGACCAAGACGAGTCACAGGCAGACAATACAAAGGGAAGAGCTCGGTCACTTTTTAGTTAAACAGGCAAAAATTTGGAAACGGTGACGGTTTTCTTTGAAGTTTTCTTTTTTTCCTTTTTTTTTTTTTCTTTTGGTGGGGAGGAGGGAGAGTAGAAGGGGGAGGCGAAAGAAATAAAGGACAACAACCACATTTCAACACTTCCCTGTGCGTAACCCTCCCAGTCGAAAAGGAAGGCTATAAATCAGAGGCGATGGTGGAGATTTGACTCCTTTATTTTTTTTTAAAGCGCAGCTACGAGGGGAGGGCGCCAGGAGAAATCCCCACTCGTTGCTGTTTCGTCTCCTTTTGATGTCCGACTCAATGCGAAATGTATCAGCACTTTATTGGCAGCGGTATCTAGAGGTCAGGAGAGAAGCCTGAAAAACTTCGGGTCAAATTCTCTCCGAGCATGTCCCGCTGAAATCCATGGGGAATGGCAATCCGCAGCTTCTGGGCTGGTGGGTACGGGGAGGGGGCCCGGCCGCCCCCCCGAGCCCTTCTCCCACCGTCCTGGGGGCACGGGTACCAGCGCTGTCCCGTGCCCATCACCTGCCTCCCGGGCTCCGGCCGCTCACCGCTGCCCAGCTGGGGAAGGGGGGGTTGGGGGGGCTTTTTTTTCGGTGGGGAGAGTTCCCCAGGCTTGTTTTCGGCCGGGAGGGTTCCCCCCCAGGCTTCCCTCCCGGTTTTTGGGGCTCATGGCACGCCTCGCCCTTTCACCAGCATCCAGATCCATGTTTCCTCTCCCAGCGCTGAGGTCAGCTCCAGCAAAGCCGAGGCTAAAAATAACCCCCAGGATCTGGCTTGCTGCTACTGGTACCTCTCTCCGGGCTGCAAACGCCAGGGTCCAAAATATTCCCTGAAAAAGGGCGAGATTTAATGACAGGGTATTTATCCGGGGCTACCGGGAAGGGTGGGGGGTGAAAGAAAGTAAGGAACCTGGTGGGCTTTGCGTAACTTCTATTCCTCCCCTTTCTTTCTCTCTTTCCTTCTTTCCTTCGTTTTTTTCCCCTTTCCCCGGACGAGACATATGGAATCAATTTTGAATCCTGACATTGAAGGCTGGCCAATTCCTACTGGCTCTAAAAACCAGAATCCATTTGGTTCTCTTCTCTCCAGCACCCCTTGTCACTCAGTATTATAACCGTCTTGCAACATTTTAAGTCTTTATAAAGAGAAACAGCTTTCCAGATAGATACCAAGGAGTCGGGAGTGGGGGAGTTTTTTTGGGGCTTTTTTTTTTTTTAAAAAAAGGGGGACTTGTGCGCAGCCCCCCCTCCCGACACCTCCCATCTCATCCCCCTCCGCTGGGTATCTCTCTGCAAAGGGGGCCGCATCCTTGCAATACTTTAAGCTGTTTTGGAAGAGTTTCTATTTTTCTCCACTTCAAGTCAGTTCCATTTGAATCAAGGGAGTCCAAAAAAAATCAAAGCATCTTTGGGGGAAAAAAAAATTAATCCCAACCGTCCGGGAAAGCTGTCAGCAAGATCCATCGGGGTGCAATAAAGTAGTTTCTTCTCCTTAATTTGCCTGCTCCAGTTGCGAACTCGCACCACCCCGATCCGGCTTCGCTCCTTCTTCTTGAAGTCCTGGGTCGGACAGTATCGCAGGTAAGAAGTTAAAAAAATAAATAAAAGAATGATGCAGCTCTGCTTTTCCTACCTTCTCAGCTCCAGCGCTGTGAGATATAATTAATTGCTCCGAAAGCTTTGACAGGCTTCTCCACCGGTCCCCGTGAGCTATAGCTGGCTTTCTCCCGGTAACAGATTAAGACTGATGCCTCGGGAGCAGGATGGGGGAAGCTGAAGAAGAGCAAAAATTATCTCGCAGAGTCCATAACCGGGACCGGCCGCAAACCGCTGCTTTCCAAGTGCGTGTTTCCCCGCGAAGTTTGTCTGGGACACATTTGTTAAAGGTTTAGCACCTCTCTCTTGTTTGAAAAAGAAACTACAAAAGCCCATTGGAAAAGCGGGGTGTTAAACTGAAGAATGTATGTGATGGTGATTTATGACCCTACAAAGTTTTTTGTTTACTTGAAGCAGACCCTAATTACAAGGGCTTCTTAAAAAAAAAAAAAGAAAAAAAAAGAAAAAAAAAGATTTCCCAAGCTCTGGGTATGTCCATAGCGGGTTTTCCCTCCCCAGGTCTGGGTGTAGTGGCCAGATGTGACTAAGGAACATCTGGTTAGTTGAGCTGATTTTCCTTTTAGCCGGCCAGTGCATTTAACCGAAATGGGTAAGACTGAGACTCTTAAACTTTTGGCATAAAAGTGGTGGCTATTGGGGGGGTCCGAGCCTGAAAATATCAGGCTTTTTAAAAGGTTCAAGATTTGTTTGGGGTGGGGGGCGGGCAGGAGGGGGATGTCCTCGAAAATGGGTCATTTCGCTCAAATGCAGTTTCTGGGATTGAAAGGGAAACGGCGGGGAGGGCGAGATTTCGCGTGGGAATATCAGATGCGTTATTTTCTATGGAGTTGTGCTATTCATTTCTGGCTAAAAAAAAAATTCTCCCCTCCACCCTCCCCCTCCCCCCGTGAACGCCCGATGTGTATTTTAAAAGCGAGACAGGAAAATCGTTTGCATGGAGGAAAAAAGCCTCCGAGAAATCGAATTAAACCTGGAAAGTTTTTCTAAATATATAAATATATTTGCGCTCTCTATTCTCCTGTAGTTCCTTTCCCTTTAGAGCGACATAATAACTCAGTCCCCGGGACAAGCTGCCAGTTCTAAAAATGTCCTCATAGATTGTGAAACTGGAAAAGTTTTGACTCAGTGTCTAATATTTCCCGAGGCGAACTGGTATACTGGTGGAGAACTGGAGCTCGGATACACAGGCGCCTGGGTTGTTTTGTTTCTTTTCTTTTCTGAAAATTGCTTTGCATTAAATTTCCCCAGCTTCAGAATTATCTTAACTCGCCTCCAGCTAAACTTGAATTTTTTTACCAAGCGCTTGATCTGTTGGCGAATGAAATCTGAGAAGAAACCGCAGGCCCTAAGTGGCCGTAATTTAATTGATTTTATCATAAATCATCAACTTCATGAAGAACCAAAGTTTTCATTGAAGTAAATTGATATTAATGGACACTTTCTGAAATTTAACCGTATAGATCTATATGGTCATGGTGCTCCCACTTCCGCTCTTTTGGACAGGAGATTTTTGTGGGAGGATGTGTGTATTTTTCCACCCTTCCAGTTTTTGTTTCTCCCACCCTCCCAAAAAAACGACTTTTTTTTTTTTTTTTCCCCCCATGGTGGGGAATCTGATCCCTGGGGTGGAGGTGGGGATCTGAAAGCTCAGCTCCTCTTTGTGGCACCGCAGCGGTGGGTAAATCCAGGAACGGGGAGATGAGGCTTTTTCGGGGGGTTTCTTAGGTTATTCCCCTAGGTGGGTTAGCCCCTCTGCCCAGGGCTTTGGTGGGCGTAAGGATGGGGTATTTCTGTCAGAATCACGCGTGTTGCAGCGAAGGGCGTCCCGGCTCGGCCAGCGCCAGCACCGCCTTGCTGGCATCCGTGTTAAAAATAGAAATAGGATTTAAAACCTCCGCTTCCATCTACGCGTTCTCTGTTGCGTTAAACATTGCCGTTCCCAAAGCTTTCCAGCCTAATTAAAAATTACCTAAGAGCCCGGGATGGATGGGAGCCCTTTGATATGGTGATGAGGATGGCAGACCGAGCACCCGTGCAGTAACAGGATTTTGGGGACGGGCAGTGGCCCGGGGTGTGCGGGGTGGGGGCAGAGATGCGCTGCGCGGGGAGGATGCAGGACGCGGTGGCAGCCGCACGGTTCCCTACAGGCAATAAATGTTCAGTGTAAGCATCCCAAAGCAGAGAATTACAATTCCTTGACACTTCTTTCTCCCTCTCCCGAGCCTTCCTCCTCCAAAATTTGTTTGTCTTTATGAATTATCAGAAGGAAGCAGGTAAAATGGAACTTGTTTCTTCTCCCAGGTCCCTTCTCCCCCATGCCCAGCTCGTTCTCCAGCACCAGCCGGGTCCCGGATTCAGGCGAGTATCACTGCAAAAAAATAACCGAATTCCTTCCTTTTCTCACAGAAACGGCCACGGCGGTAGTGTGGGTGCCTGGTCCACCCGGGAGGCGAAGGAAGGGCAGTGGGAGAAAAGATCTGAATCCTCTTTTTATCCCTGTCTTTTTTTTTTTTTTTTTTTTTTTCTTTAAGGAGGAGGAGGGTGGGGGCTCAGAAGGGGAGACGCGGGGAGCCTGGACGTGAGCGTAGGAGCCGCGTCCCCGGTGCCTGAGCCAGCGGTGGGAGCCCGGGAGCAGCCCCGGGGCGGGGGGGGCGAGGAGCCGGTGCCCAGGGCCTGGGGGGGCTGCCCCGCCGCCGGGGAGGCAGACAAGCCCCTCTCCGTTTTTCCTGTCCCCCAACCCCGTTATATCCCCCTCCGTTTCCGTCGTCCTTGCCGTTTGTCTGGATGCTGAGGCTTTGGGAGCGGCGGCTGTTGCCGTGCCTTTCCTTAGTATTTGTTTGCCTCCTTCGCCTTCAGGTTAAAAGATTAAAAGGAAAAGAAAAAGCAAAAGAAAGGGAAAAAAAAAAAAAAAAAAGGCAAAAGCAGCCCAGAACGCCCCAAAGGCCGGGGCAGCCTCAGCTGCGGCGGGAGGGAGCGAGGGGCATCCCTGCCCGGCTGCCCGGGAAGTTTGGGGAATTTGCTGATGGGGGAATTAGTGGGACTGGAGGGGGCAGCCGGTCATTTACCAGTTCTGTACAAAATGTGTAAAAAGCTTGACGTGTCCCAGTCACGTGAGTGCATAATTCAAGCCATTATTTTGGCATTTGGAAACAAGGGGGAGGGGGGGTGGTGGGGGAGAAGAAAAGTGGGGATGGTGATTCCCAGCTCGTCCCTGGTGAGCTGCTCCCAAAATAGCTATTCGCAGCGCGCTGATATCACAAAGTGCCGTCTCCTCTCACCCCCCATGCCCCCTCCCCCCCAACCCCCGTTGGGGCGAGGAGTTTTTGGCCACGGCGGACCCATGGGAGAGGGGTGCTGCGGGGACCAGCAGCACCCATCCTCGGCAGGAGCCTGGGAGTTGGGTGTCTGCCCGGTTGTTGTTTTTCTTTTGAGTTTGGGTTTCTTGTTTTGGGTTTTGGGTTTTTTTCCCCCTTTTTTGAGACAATTCCAAAGCACTTCCGCTGATTGATCATTAACCTGGTGAGTTATTGCGCTTCTAAGCAAAGGTCAGTGGGAGAAAAAGGTCTAATCTGTCAAGGCAAACCCACTGGTCACTCAGTTTCATTTTGATTTCTTATCCGGGCTGGCTTCTGTTTGGGGTTTCAGGAGGTCCTGGACCCTCCATAACTCTCCCCTCCTCCTCGGAGCTCTCCTCTCCCTCGGGCTCCCTGTTTGCGGAGTAGGAAAACCCAAACCCCTTCCCTTTAGACAAAAAAAAAGACGGTGAGCAGCCCCGCGGGACGGGGCGGTGGGTGCTGCGCTGCTGCCCGCCCTGTCCGGGGGCTGAGCCCCTCGACGGCTGCGGGACGAGCAGGGGCCGGGCTGGACCGGCACCACCTCTAAGAAATTAATGCAAACCACATAAAGCAAAACCTCCAAAATCAAAACAAAGAACACCGGGGCGGGGGGGAGGGATGATGACGACGACGACGGTCCTCGCTCTATCCCTCTTGTGCCTGTACTGCGAGGGAATAAATTAAAAACAAAGAAAAACAAACACCCCCCTCGCCTTCCTTGCTGGGGCCGTTATTTATGCCAGCTTCTTTTTGATTGTTTGTTTCTCTTTTCCCCTCCTCCCTCTTGCATCTACTGCGAATAAACGCGGTTCTCCCTCTTTCCTCCACCTCCCTCGGGCTGCCCACTTCTCCCCGGCCTCCCCGGCGCGGCGTGGGAGGAACTTGCCGAGGCTCCGCTTGGCTTTACTGCCTTCCCAGCGCAGAAAGGGTGCTTGCCTTTCTTCTTCTTCTTCTTCTTCTTTTTTTTTTTTTCCCTTCTCGCTTTACAAATCTCTGTGTGTACTCTACAGAGGGAACTGAAAAGCCCCAGTCAACCGGGGAAGGCTGTGATGTAAGTGGAATATTGCCAAAGCTGTGTATTAAAGTGTGCGCATGTAATAATAATACTAATAAAAAATACAGCTATAGGCCGCCGACTAGAGAAGGTCACGAAGCA